>NC_044031.1:474218475-475579988 GCF_901765095.1 Microcaecilia unicolor
CATTAAATTTTAGCTTCCCATTATTGGACCATTCTTCAAACTTTGCTAAATTCTTCCTCATGCTATCCACACCCTCTGGGGTATGCACCCTATTACAGAGTTTGGTATCATTTGCAAAGAGACAACCCTTTCCAGACATTCCTTCTACAATATCGCTTACAAAGATTTTAAAAAGAGCTGTCCCAAGAACCCGCCCCTGTGGTGCACCAATAATAACATCCTTTTCCTTAGCGAAAACTCCATTTACCACTACCGTCTGTCTCCTTCCATTTAACAAGTTTTTAACCCAGTACAAAGGCACTTGGTTTATTTATCAGCTATTTGTGCAGAACCGTATCAAAGGCTTTGTTAAAATCCAAGTACACCACACCTAGAGCCGCTCCCACATCCAACTGTTTGGTCACTCAGTCAAATAAATTAATCATATTTGTCTAACAAGACCTGCCTCTAGTGAAACCATGCCTTGGGTCCTGCAATCCATCCGATTTGAGAAATCTCAGAATCCTCTGCTTTAGAAGCATTTCCATTAGTTTACTCACCACCTCTTCCTTACTTCCACTCTTGTGCAGATGGGACCACTCCAAACTCTAAATAAGCATTAAAGAGCTCAGACAATGGAGTTGCCAGAATGTCTTCGAGCCTTGAGTACCCTCAGATGTATCCCATTGTCTATTTTTTGTTTAGCCAGCTTTTCATGAGCACAGTCTTCTGAGAATTGATCCTGGTCTACCATACATCCATCCTCATTAGTATTTGTTTTCTGCAGTCCTTCCTCTGGTCTTTCATTTGTGAACACAGAACAGAAATAATTGTTTTGAAGTTCAGCTTTATCCTTATCAGCTTCTACATATTCTTCTCCCTCGCCCTTGAGCCTCACAATGCTATTATGTTACTTCTTCCTACCAATTACATATCTAAAAAATGGCTTATCCCCCAATTTTACCTTAATGGCTATCTTTTCTTCCATTTGCATCATTACATTCCTGACAGCTTCTCCAGCTATTCTTTGCTTTTCCAGGTATTTTTGCCTGTCTTTCTTTTTCAGAGTTGTCTTATAATTTATGAAAGCTAACCTTTTTTCACCCACCTTTTCAGTTATTATTATATTTGAGAACCAAAGTGGCATTCTTTTCTTCTTAGTTTTATTTACTTTTCTAACATAAAGGTTTGTTGCCTTTAAAACACCTCCTTTCAGTTTTGCACCACTGATGTTCTACTTCCTTCGGCTGTTCCCATTCAACTAACTCTTCCTGGAGATATTCCCCCATCTTGGCAAATTTAGGGGCCCTTTTACTAAGCAGCGTAGGCACCTACGCAGGCCCAATGTGTGCCAAATTGGAGTTACCACCCAGTTACCATGTGGCCCTTGTGATAATTTCAATTTTGGCGCGCATCCGCTACATATATTTGAAAAATATTTTTTATTTTCTGGCGCTCAGCAGCTACGTGTGTCAAGTGGCATTTGACATGTGTAGACCATTACCAAATGGTTACCACGTGAGACCTTACCGCTAGGCTTGCGGTAAGGTCTCAGACCCAAAATGGACGCACGACAATTTTCATTTGCTGCATGTCTATTTTTGGCAAAAATTTTAAAAAGGCATTTTTTGTAGTTGCACTAAAAAATAATCCTGCGTGCACCCAAAACACACGTCTTTACTACTGCTTGTCATTTTTCAGCACACCTTACTAAAAGGACACCTTAGTTCTTTTGAAGCATAGGATCTTCAATCTTGAATAAGCCCTCTACTCCTGTGTCATAATACTGAACCATACCATTTGGTGATTATTAGATGCCAAACGATTTCCGACTGTAATATTGCTAAATGCCAAATGATCTCCGATTGTAATATCAGAAACACTCTCTCTGTTTGTAAGCACCAGGTCCAGAATAGCTCCATCCCACGTGTGTTCTGATACCCTCAGCTGGAACAATTCTTCCTGTAGAGAATCTAAGATCCCCTTGCTTCTAGATGACCTCACAGCAGGGAAGCTCCAGTTGACATCTGGCATATTAACCTATCAGTAGTACTTCCCCTTTCCTAGCTGTCTTCTTAATGTCTTCAATTAAATCTCTGTCCATTTCAGCTGATGGTGAAGGAAGCCTGTATATCACACCAATGTAAATACATTTTCCATTCCCTCTTTCCAGTCTAACACAGTGCTTCTTCCTTACACCATATGTAATGCAATTCTGTCCCTTTAATATTATCCTTTAATATATATATATATATACTAGTAAAAAAGGCCCGTTTCCGAAACCAATGAAACGGGCGCTAGCATGTGGCTTTTTTTGTGTGTGTGTGTATGTGTCACACAGTTATTTTGTGTGTGTGTGTGTGTATGTGTGAGGGTGTGAGGGTGCGGTGTGTGTGCAGGTTGTTGATGTGTGTCCTTTTTTGTTTTGTTTTTTGCTTGGGGGTTGGGGGATGTGCTGTGCTGTCCTTGGTCGCTTTGTGCTGCTGGCTGGGTCGCGGGTAATCCTTCCAGCTGGGCCGCAGCTTGTCCTGTTCGCCCACGTCCCAGATGGTGACGGGCACGTTGTTTTCCGGCTCCTCTGACTCCATGTCAAGCGATCCCAAATATAGTCTGTGCTATAGGCCCTCTGGCAGTCTTCAGTACTGGCATTAGGCATTTAAAAATTCCCCCCCCCCCCCCCGGTCTATTTTTGCACATACCACAGCAGGAATATTCTTCTCTCGTTCCAATGGTGGTTCTGTGCTCTCCGTGCTGCACAGATAATGAGCCATTCTGCTGGGGAATGCTCCTTCCTTATTGTCACGTAGTTTCCTCTGATTGGTCCGTCTTACGTTGCCTAGTGTTGCCTGGGAACGGTGTTGTGATGGTCCTTTGTGTTTCAGAATGTTGAGGGTGTTTTTTCTGATTGGTCCGTCATGCGAGGGCGGGGCAGAGAGACATGGTCAGTGTTATGGCTTCACCACCATGAATCCATGAACCCTTCAGTGAGTGACTGAGTGACTTCAGAACGTTGTCTTCAGAACGTTGAGGGTGAGTTTTATTATAGTAGATTGCCACTCCTCTACCCTCTTTCCCACACTACCATAAAAATGTAGGAATAGCCATACTGGGTCAGACCAATGGTCTGTCTAGCCCAGTATCATGTTTCCAACAGTATCCAATCCAGGTCACAAGTACCTGGCAGAAACCCAAATATCAGCATTCCATGCTACCAATCCCAGAGCAAGCAGTTGCTTCCCTATATCTGTCTCAATATCAGACTGTGGACTTTCCCTGCATGAACTTGCCCAAACCTTTTTTAAACCCAGATAGTCTAACTGTTGTTACTAAATCCTCCAGCAAAGAGTTCCAGAGCTTAACTATTTGATGAGTAAAAAAAAAGAAAAATTCCTCCTATTTGTTTTAAAAGTAGTTCCATGTAACTTCATCGAGTGTCTTCTAGTCTTTGTACTTTTGGAATGAGTAAAAATTGATTCACTTCTACACATTCTCCATCACTCAGGATTTTGTAGACCTCAATCATATCTCCCCTCAGTTGTCTCTTTTCCAAGCTGAAGAACCCTAACCTCTTTAGCCTTTCCTAACATGAGAGGAGTTCCACCTCTTATTATTTTGTCTCTATTCATTCAACTTTTTTCTAATTTCACTATATCTTCCTTGAGATATGGTGGCCAGAACTTAATGCAATACTAGAGGTGATGTCGCACCAAGGAGTGCTACATCTTGAATCTTGGCACAAGGCATACAGCACACCTCCCTGGACATCATGTCTGGTCAGTAGATGGGTGCCTCTGTACCTCTCAGAAGAGAAATCACTAACCACCACTACCTTTCACTTCTTATTGGCTATGATCCTGCAACTTTGGGATGTTTGATTGTTGTTTCCTCCTGTTCTTGAGACAGTGAAGATCCTAGGTTGGCTGCCACTCAGGGCGGATCGCCGATGTGCACCCCCCCCCCCAGGTGCAGCATGACACCTCCCCCCCCCCCGGCACAATGACACCCCCCCCCCAGCGCATCAACCCCCCCCCCCCCCCCCCCCCGGTGCATTCTTAGCTGCTGGGAGCAGCTGTGCGGCTCTCGGCTCCGCTGGCTCCCTGCTCCCTCTGCCCCGGAACAGGAAGTAACCTGTTCCAGGGCAAAGGGAGCAGGGAACCAGCGGAGCTGACAGGCGCGCGGCTGCTCTCTGCACCCCTCCAGCAGCGTGTACCCATGGCGGACCGCCCCCACCGCCCCGCCCATGGTACGCCGCTGTCTTGAGATACCTCCAGGGCTGCAAACTGGTTCTTCAGTTCAACAGAAGACAGAGTTAGGGGTTGGTTTTACAGATCTGGTGATCTGTCTCCAGTTGTCTTCTTTCTGCACAACATCTCCTTTCCTTTTGCTGGAGGTCCCCAATGCCTCAAGATGCATTTCTGGGATGGATTTCTAGTTGTTAACAGATGCTTCTTAATCTTGCCACCTCCTCTCTTAGTTCTTATATTTCTTTTGTGAGGTATTCAATGTGCATACATTTAGAACATGAAACTAGATCCTTGCCTTGGACCAAGCATTAAGTCTGGATAAAGGCAGAAGCTGTAATGAGAGCAGCAACTTTGGGAGCATATCGTTTCTTATACATACTTCAACTTTAGGTAGGTGATTTTTGTACCTCTGGCTAGAAAAGAAAAAGACCTACCAAAGTCCCTGCCCTATTTTTTCCTTCACCTGTTTTGAAAGTTACAAGAAGCAGATAGTTGCTTTAATGTGCAGAAACGTTCAAACCTGTCCTGAGCATTTCAGGTGCTCTTAGTCTATGTTTTCTGATTGGAGCTTTGTTTTCAGTATTTTTTTGTGGGCTCTTTTATGCTGAATGCAGTTCTTGAAGGTGCACTGATATTATGACTTTCCGTATTCATGACTCAGGAGTCCCTGCTAGTGACATTGTGATAGAATGAATCAGCTCAAGTAAAGGTACTGAATCAGCTCAAGTAAAGGTACTGAAAGATTTACTCAGTCACCTAAAAAAAAAACAAAAAAAAACAGCTGATAGAAGAACTCAGCTAAATTTGACTTTAACCTGAAATGACAGGAACTAAATTTCAAAATGATGGATTTCTTTCTAGTGTTGCTAAATTTCAGTATTTCTTCCCCACCTCTGAGCTTGTTTCAGTTTTGTTCTTGTCCAGTTGTGATGTATAAAAGCAAAACAAAATTATATTAAAAAAAAACAAAGTGAAATAAACTTAAAAGCCTGCAAACAACACAAGAAGCTAACTAAAATTAAACATTTTTTGCAGCACATGTCAAATGTTCTCTCTCTCTCTCTCACTCCCTTGCTGAACTTCCCTCACAGAGCAGAGATAGGATTTGCGAAACAGAGGAAACCCCCCCCCCCCCCGCACACACACACACTCTTCAGGAAGCTTCCTAACCCCTCTTACATATAAATGGGGGGGGGGGGGTGGCAGATAATCTGGATTTTCATGACCCCCAGATTCAAACTCTTAGCAGTATTCCCAAGGTTCTTGATTCTGTGATGCACAGCATTTTTATTCTGAATCAAATTCAGCTGTATGGCTGAAACTTAAGTAAGGCACCCCTACATTTTATCAAACTGAAAAACCTGGAGAAGTGCACCCCATTCCTGGGACTCACCTTTAGAATGAATTTCCATATTAAGCAAAGCTGTGTGCTCCATATTACTTATAGTATTCCAGTTAGTATCCAAGGTCTCACTGACAGACTGACTCAGTAGTACCTTGGTTTGAGGCCCAGTTAGTAATAATTACTTTGAGGGAATGGGAAGTCCATCCTCTGAATAGAGTTATCACTGGCATCTTCCAAAACTCTGATCTTCCATAATCCACTTCCTGTTTTGTCCTGATGCCAACTCACTCATCGGACTCTTTCATCAAACTCTCAGGAGTCATAAGACTCAGCAATAGAGTGTATCCTGGTACAGAAGGATCATCTATACCTTAAAAGAGCCACGTTGCCCTCCCAACCCACTATCTGCCAATTCTGTATCAACCCCCATAGAACTTGGCATCACAGGATCACCATGGCTCCAAGAGACATGTCTTTGGTCACACTACTGCTTCATGCCACATGGCTACGAGAGCTTCCTATGGCGAGTCAGAAGACAGAGATAAGAATCGCTCCATTATCATGGGCTGCTGGGATTTTTGAAGCTTCCCCTCAGCACCCTTTCATTCCTTCATTGGCAACAGCAAAATTCAGCAAATCCCAGGACCAGAGCATACATCCAACCACCTGCACAAAATGCCATCTTGACTTCTCATATGGTTCTTTTTTATATTAACACTATTAACTATACTTGCCGGCCTGTTCTCTAATTTACCTCTGGAAAATTTTGTTTAAGATAGCTGTTACAGTTCAATCCTCTTGCATCAAAGAATAGATTCATGTAAGTCAGATCTTCCAGGTTAACCAGTTCCAGGAGGGAGATTTTAGAGCAGTCATGGATTTCTGCCAACCTGACCCCGAGACTTGTAGCACTGATTTCAATGGGTAGAATTAGTTTCTACAACTACCATGCTGCTTTGGGCAGCTATCCAGTTTAAAACTAGGGCTAACTTAAAAATCTCCCTCTTTGGGTAATTGGAAGTTCTATGTACTATTCTATTGTCTTAGTTTTCATTTTGGTCAACTGCAGCTGGGTTCACAAAAAGTAATGCCTGGCAAAGATGAATGTAAACACTATACAGTATTCACTGCAGAATTTCACAAAGAAAACAACCCAGAGAAATACAGAGGACTATATACAAACTTAATATGTTCCCCTTACTAAGTGTGTATTTGCATTTCCTTATAAACATATATTTAAGTCTCATGCACAGCAATTTCATGCCAGTAGTATATAATTTCTTGTATTATAACATGACTGATAAATAATTGACTATGTTACGTTCCCAACTGGCTCTATTTTTCTTGCTATTGCTTAATAGTCTTCAAAGCAGATTATTTTATTGGAAGAGAAATACAATTTTATTAAAGTCATACGTCTTTTCATCTAGTCCATAAATTGTCACTTTCTTGCTTCATTCCCAGAAATATTCCATAGTTCCAAAAATATTACATAAGAACCAATCACAGGGGCCCTTTTACTAAAGCTTATCACATGCTAACACCATAATTCTATAAAAGTTGCCAAAAATTGCATGTGCAAATTTCAGGCAAGAGACCAATTTGCACATGCAATTTAATTGAACAAAGAGCCACTCAGTGCCAATAATTGACTTTTTAACAAGCAATTGGCACTAATTAGATTTAATTGGAACTTACACATGTAAATTTAGGCACGGGATCCACATCTAAATTTTAGAGGTGAGAAAAAAAGAGCATAGAAATGGGAGGGTTAAGGGTGGAATGGAGGTGTTCCTCACATTTACGTGCATCGTGCACTGTTATAGAATAACAGGGATATCTACCTAATTTAGGCTCATACATGTCAGACTTGTGAGTTCTTGTACCAAGTAGAGCGCTGCTGAGCCCAGTACTCAGACCAGGTTCTGCTTGGTGGCCAGACAACCCCAGGTTCCACCTGTTCTGACCGCCGTTCCCTAGAGGTTGAGCCCCTAGGTGTGGGCGGCCTGCAGGACTTACGAGATGGAGCTGGAAGCGGGGTGGGGAACGCATTGGCCAGGCAGGCAGCAGGCAAGAGATTGTTCTAGGCAGGGGCGTAGCCAGACTTCGGAGGGAGGGGGTCCAGAGCCGATGTGAGGGGGCACATTTTAGCCCCCCCCCCCAGCGCCGTCACTGCCAACACCAACAACTTTGACCCCCCCCCCCCCCCGTCGACAAACCTCTCAACCCCCTCCCGTCGCCAACCCGCCATCTGCTACCTTTGCTGGTGGGGTACCCCAACCCCTGCCAGCTGGTCTTCTTTCTTCGTTTTGTTTCCGAGTCTGACGTCCTGCACATACAACGTGCAGGACGTCAGATTCACAGAAACAGAACAAAGCCCTGCAGATCGCAAGGCTTCATTCTGTTTCTGTGAATCTGACGTCCTGCATGTTGTACGTGCAGGACGTCAGACTCAGAAACAAAATGAAGAAAGAAGACTTCGGCTGGCCAGGTGCTTCGAAGCAAAGCAATCAAGGAGCCTGCAACCACTGCTCTCTGAACAAACCCAGAGAAGAACCACACACACATGGCTCAGGCTAGTGCCAGTTAAGAGTGCTTGTCAACAGGATCCCACACAGCCAGAGGACGCTGCTTGTGTTGCGGTAGGGGGCATGACATACATATGCACCACATTTCAGTTGGTGCAAATGGCCATGCCAAAACTTAGGTATGAGTCCTGGTCATAAGTGCTATTCTGTAAACCACACCCAACTTTAAGCACAGCTTATGATTTTTTTTGATGCCATATATAGAATCTAGCCCTAAATGCTAAGAAAATCATTTTATATTTATATGCTTCTTAGCATTTAACACACGCTAAGATTTGGTAAAACGGCCTTGAGTAACATAATAGAAGTTGTACAATACAGATGGTGCTACTTATGGAGTTACCTGAGGCAAGTAATTTCTTTCTTGAAAACAGACTGCCAGGTAGGCAGAAAGGGCAAATAACAAAGGGCCAGAAGGTTTCTGGGGAGAAAGTAGCCTGACTGATTGAAATCCAGATACCACATAGATAAAGATTATCTGTGTAAACATGTGGGCAAGTCTCAGCTGGACTTACACACTGGAACTGGAGGGTGTAGAACTAAGTTTTATTTCCCCTATATATGAGATAGCTGTTGTGCGCTCTGAAAAGCTCTGCTGTTGCATGGAGTGGAATTATGTTGTTACCAGTGGAGGAGAAGAGGGATATGGGAGATATCACACAATCATTAAGTACTTGAAAGATACTATTTAACAAACAAACCTTTCCCAAAATCAGGGAGACCATAGAACTGAAGGACATGAAGATGCAAAGAAGTAAACTTAAAAGCAAAATCAGAAGATGCCTTTTCATGGAAATGGTGGTTGATGCCTAGAATGCCTTCCATCTGAAGGTGGTTAGGACAAAACCAGTGAAAATACTTGGTGTCACACTAGACAACACTGTATCCTTCAATTTCCATACCTGTAAGGTGGTCTACTCATACATCTTCACTCATAGACAGATATGTTACATCCAGTCTCTTTTAGAAAGTAGATAGATAGATAGATAGATAGATAGATAGATAGATAGATAGTGAAGAAAAGGATGTCGCCACTTTTGTAGAGAAGGCTAGACGATATTTAATATAAACAGTGTATTTACAATTTTTCTGCATAGCTCAATGGGCTATTGCAGGAAGCATTTCTGTACTCAAAGCATATCTACACACAAGCAATATACAGCAAGCTTAAGGCAAATCAAAATGCTATACACAGACAAATTCAAAATGCTTACTTATTTCTTTGTTCCCTCTCTTTTTATACCGGGCCTCTGACTAATTCTCTCATACAACATTCCTGTGCAAGTCTCTGAATACCACAAACTGTTAATCATGGGCAGAACATATGCTGCATCTGGTTCCCATTATCGGCCCCCCCTTTCTTGCCAGACTTTCTGGAGCCGTGCCTTTTTGGCTGATGTGGGCCTCATCATGTCCCAGGAGGTTTAGTGTTAAAACAGCTTGTTGTAATCATGGAGCCTTCCACTCCGCATTTTTCATACTTTTATTCAACAAATCTTTCATACTTTTGTTCAACAATAGATAGATAGATAGATAGATAGATAGATAGATAGATAGATAGATGTGTGTGTTGGTTCTCTGTTGGAATGGAAGGACTGTTTGAAAGATGCAATTCCATATTTGTTATACAACTGTGAATCAGCTCTTGGAACTGATTTTGCCATTTGAAGGGTGGCTTCATTTATCTTCCATCTGCCACCAAATACAGAAATTTCCCAGTCAATATTCAGCAATTGGTGGTCAGCGTTTTTTAAGCTCTGACTGTCACCAGCTAAATAAGGCCTGGCTATATAAAGCCGGATATCAGAACTGAATATTAGTGCATGATCAGATATGTGCTGGCCACTGACACTTATGCAGGTCCCAATTGATATTCAGCCTGGGCCCACATAAGATACTTATGCAGGACCCTGCTGAATATTGGCTGGGAACTACATAAGGGGATATGTCTAGTGCTCTAATCCCCAATCTGATACTTCCCCAAACTAAATTGTGTCAGATGTTGGGGAGAGGAGGAGAAAGTATATTGATTAATAGAACAGCTCCTGTGGAGATACTGACTCAAGGCACTGATAGTATAGGGCACTGGATTAAATTGGATATAAAGGTAGCTGGTAAAACCGTGTCCCTTGAAAACATATATGCCCCATCAGTGGGAGAGCAAGAACTCTTTCAAGAATATTTACTTACCTGTTCGCTTATCAAGCAGCTAGTTTATGGAATTTCCTCCATTAAATTAAGGAATTTATCCACTTATGATTTAAGAAGGGACTGAAGACAGCTTTTGCTATTTACTAAGCATGTGACAAGGAAATAATTATATCATTTTACTTTATTTTGTTATGTAGATTGTTTCAGTTATTTTCTTCATTTTTTATTTTGTTACATCCTAGATTTATTTTTTCTAGCTTCTTGGTTGTAACCTGCTGTGAACTATGAAATTAGTATTAGCGGGCTATAGGAGACCTAACTGTAACTTGTAAACTATACAAACTATGTTACTGGAGCAGGGAGACAATCCCATTATAATGGCTGGAGATTTTAACCCTGTAGTTGACTCTATTTTAGATAGGCAACTCAAGAATAAAACTTGGATTCAGAATAAGGCTTTGCACTGCATTTTGGAAAAGGGAAGTTTAGTGGATATGTGCAGGATTTTGCACCCTATAAATCATGAATTCATATTTTGCTCACAGAGTCATAAATCCTTTTCTAGAATAGATTAATTTTTGATATCAAAGCTTTTAGCTTCCTCTGTAACATGTGCAGAGATAGAGAGAATCTCAGTTTCTGATCATTTGGGTGCCTTGGGTTATTAAATGGGATGCCTTCAAAGTGAACCTTAGGGGTGTTATCACTAGTTATTTCAGTAGACTACATAAGGAAGAAAATGCTGAATTGGTAAAGTGTGAGACAGCTGTGTGATAATTTGGATAATACAATACTGTAGGAGACCTTGAGGGTCAAATTTAGATACAATATCCTGCTAAGTGCTAAAGCGAGAAAAGAGCTATTCATACAGCAATTCAGTTACTATGCAGTATGAGCATGTAAGGTGCTAGCTGATTATCTTAGGCGAAGGAAGAATAGGAATAGAATAGGTAATATTAAGGACAGTAATGGGAGGATGCAGACTTATGAGAGGAAAAGTGGAGAACAATTTCTCCACAATTCATGTCATTTTATAAATCCTTATATACACCTGAGGCCTTAGATAGTACAGATAAGACACATGCATTCTTTCAAGATCTGGAAGGTCCTAAGATAACTAACAATGAGAGGGATCACTTGGAGAGGACGTTACTTTGGACAACATTGCCTTAGCAATAAAAGGTCTGAATAATGGGAAAACACCAGATGGGGACAGATATAACCAGACCAATCCGATTAAATAACGACTACTTGCCCTTTAGAAAAATGCTGAAAGCTCATCTCTTTAAGCAAGCCTATCCTAATGTCCCAACCTAATCTTACCAACCTCCACTCCCAATTCTGTTTTGAATTAGATAACGACCCCATCATTGGTTTTACTTACCCCACCTCCCCATTCCCCCTCTACTCATCCCATCCTTCTCTTCTCCATCTCCCCTTTATTTTATCCCTTCTTACCCCATTTCTCCCAAATTTATTCTATCCTATCCTGTCTACCCTCTCTTATACTAATCATACATTATCAAGATCAACTTATCAGATACTATCAAGCTCAACTTATAATGTTTTGAAATTTCTATTATATGACTTTGTATTTCAAATTACTATGTAAGCTGCATTGAGCCTGCATTGTGTGGGAAAGCGCGGGGTACAAATGTAATAAATAAATAAAGATACTGCTGAATTTTGCAAAGCCTTTCAAGAGCTATTATCCCGTCTGCTTCTGGAAGTGTATTGGAGAGTGTGGAGGAAGGCAAAGTAAAAGGAACTATGGCTGAGGCATTAATGAATATACTAGCCAAACCTGGGAAGGATCTTACCAAGGTTGCAAATTATAGACCCTTTTCCTTAATTAATGCAGATGGAAACTTTTTTGCTAAAATAATTGTTCTGTGCTTATTGCCCAAAATGAACAACATTATTCATATGGACCAGATAGAGGAGTCCTAACAATACTTAACTATGCCTTCATTTTATGTAAATAGCTAAACTTCTAGACCAGCCTTCTCTGTATCCTTGGATGCAGAAAGGCCTTTGACAAAGTTCAATGGTCCTACATGTTCTGTGTGTTAAAATGGTTCTGGTTTTGGGAGAGGTATGGTGCAATCACTTTATAGCAACCCTTGTGTCAGGCTATATATTAATAATGAATTATTGGAACTTTTTTCATCTTTATAAAAGAATGAGGCAAGGATGTCCACTTTCTGTATTATTGCTTAACATTGCTCTAGAGCCTCTCCTCATGACCATATGCACTAAAACAGAGGTAGAGTGTATATGTTGGAAGGGTAATAATTATAAGTTATCAGCATATGCTGATGATGTATTGCTATATATTACAAGCCCTGAAATATGTATAGGATTTCTGTTAGAATTAATAGATGATTTTGGAAAATTTGAAGGCTATAAAATCAACTGGACAACGTCAGAGATGTTACTGTTAAAAGTACACTATACTAAGGAACCTTTGAAAGCATATCCATTCAAATGGGACTCAGACAGTATAAAGTATTTGGGGATATATCTGAACAGTAATGTTGCTGACATAGTTTCCACCAATGAACAGTGTGTACATAAGCACTGCCATACTGGGAAAAGATCAAGGGTCCATCAAGCCTAGCGGCCAATCCAGGCTTCAAGAACCCGGCAACCCCCCCCCCCCCCCCCAAAAAAAAAAAAAAAAAAAAAAGTTTTAATAATGTTCAATGGACTTTTCCTTCAGGAATCTGTCCAAACCCCCTTAAACTCCGTAAGGCCAGCTGCTGTCACTACATTCTCCGGCAATGAGTTCCAGAGTCCAACTACATGCTGAGTAAAGAAAACTTTCTCCTATTTGTTTTAAATCTACCATATTCTAGCTTCATCTTGTGTCCCCTGGTTCTATTATTGTTTGAAAGTGTAAACAATCGCTTCACATCTGTCCGCTCTACTCCACTCATTATCTTGTAGACTTCTATCATATCACCCCTCAGCCGCCTTTTTTCCAAGCTGAAGAGCCCTAACCATCTTAACCTCTCCTTATAGGGAAGTTGTTCCATCCCTTTTATCATTTTCGTCGCCCTTCTCTGCACCTTCTCCAATTCCTTTATATCTTTTTTGGAGATGTGGCAACCAGAATTGGACACACTTGCAGGAGTTAAGAATTATGTCATAAATGGGCACCTAAGTTTCTGAATTGCTAGTGAAGGGTAGAAATGGTGAAGAGATCTATAGCTTCAGTGATTAGATATAATTTAGGAATGATACTGAATCTCTTTTCAAGAAAGTTCAATATCAGGAGTGTCCAACCTCAGTCCTCGAGGGCCACAATCCAGTTGGACGTTCAGGATTTCCCCAATGAATATGCATGAGAACTGCCTCCATTGTATAGAAATAGATCTCATGCATATTCACTGCTAAATCCAGTAACAGTTCCACAATTTTCTTTCTTAGCTCTCTCTCACTTTACTTTACTACTGTCTTTATTATTAAAGTATTCATGCAGTTTTAAAACAATGCTTCATACTTAACTACTCTCTCATTCTTCCGTTCATGCTTATACTCATTCTCACTTCTCACCGGATCCCTACTAACCATTTCTTTAAGGGTTGCATTTAAGCATAATACAAAATATATTTGCTTCCTTTAGAGTTACAGTTAAACAAATTACACCATATCTTTTCCTTCTCTAACTTATATTTCTCCACAGTGTATTAGTCAGATTGTTCCATGTGATAAAGTCCAAAGTCTATTATTATTATTATCACAGTCTTATATGATTTTCTCAGTGTTTAGTCCCTGCGTCTGGCTGAAGAACTGTGCTAAAGATGGTGCGTTGGGTGATCCGTCTCTTTCGCTATTGATTTCACTTTTGCTTTATATTGGAAACTTCCCTTCTCTCCCTCTGGTTCTTATCTTCTGGCGCTTCCAAAGGACTTGTCTCAATACCAGAATTTAACGATTGGTTAAAATTGTCAGTACTGAAATAAGTCAATCTTAATGCAACAAGGCTATTCACATCAACAATATTTTTTTTTATGGCTCAACCTTAATATAAGGTCTGACAATGCCACTATTTACTGGAAGAACTGGATTTATAAGGGTATCCGAATGATTGGAGACATGATGGTGGGAATTCGACTATGCTCTTGAACTCCATCATAAATATGGATTGCCCTTTTCAGCATGCTCACTGTTGGCTCCAGCTGAGGCATGTGCTACAGTGTGCTTAGAGCTCAGAAACTTCATGAGCACTTTCCTAACATAACTACACTGTGGTCTCAAATGCACAATATAGGGCATGATGCTTCAAATTAGTATAAACTGCTTAATTCCATTAAAGCTGCTTACAAAATGGAAGGCCTCCAACAAATATGGTTGAGAGAAGTCAATGTGCAGGTGCTACTGGAGGCAGTACTGGTGGCACAGAAGGATACATTGTGCAAGATCTGCATCCCTGACATTACACTACATTTGTCATTTCTATCCTACATTAGCCGTCAAGTTCAATGTAGCTTACAAATAGATCTAAATACGAAATAACAAAAGATGTGAAAATAGGCAGAAGATAAAAACAGAAACACTTAAAGCACTTCAGATCCCTTATTGCTTTTGGATTAAGAATTTTTGGAAGAAAAATAGATTTAAGACCCTTTTAAATACTTCATAGAAAGGCTCCTAATTGTTGTTCATAAAATATTACACCAATGAGAATCCAAATAGGAAAAAGTAGCTGAATGAAAGGATTTAAGAACAATATTTTTACAACTAGGGACAGATAACATTAGAAGGTTCCTAGAGCCCAAATCCGCATTTCTGTTGGACAAATTGATTACCGTATTTTTCAGACTATAAGACGCACCGGACCATAAGATGCACCTAGGTTTTCCTCCCAAATTTGGAAGAAACAAAAGTGCATCTTATAGTCCGAAAAATAGTTACAGGCCCCTCTCCCTGTTCCAGGTACCCTCCCTCCATTACAGGCACGCACTCCCTCCCTCCGTTACAGGCATCTCCCTCCATTACAGGCACCCCTCTCTCCCTCCGTTGGAATTTTAAAACTCCTCACCTCGTCTGTATGACTCGCGGTAGCAGCAGCACTTCAGCGTGCACGTCGCTCTTCACTCAGCCAGCCTTCTCTCTCTCAGCTCTCTGGTCCCGCCCACAAGGGTGGGACCAGAGAGCTGAGAGAGAGAAGGCTGAGTGAAGAGCGACGTGCACGCTGAAGTGCTGCTGCTACCGCGAGTCACACCGACGAGGTGAGGAGTTTTAAAATTCCAACGGAGGGAGATGCCTGTAACGGAGGGAGGGAGGTGCCTGTAATGGGGAGGGAGGCTACATTCGGACTATAAGATGCACCCCCCATTTTCCTCCCAAGTTTGGGAGGAAAAAAGTGTGTCTTATAGTCTGAAAAATATGGTAATCCCTGAATATAACTGGTGCATTTCTATATATTATTTGAAAAGTGTACAAAGCTTAAATAATGATCGAGCTTCTACAGGCAGCCAATGTAGCTTTACTAACAATGGTGATGCTCTCTCAAATATAGATATTCTAAATATCAAATAAGCAGCTATATTTTGCACTATTTGAAATTTCGACAATAATGATTTCTTACATCCCACATAAAATGATATTACAGTAATCTAAGGGGGTATTTTACAAAGCAGCGGTAAGCCCAGTGTGGCCTTACCACATGCTAACATGGAACTATCACAGGCTCAACGCGGCCATATCCATATGCTTTCAGTCGTTTCTGGTTATCTTACCACGTGACCATTTGTTTTGGCCTTTTTACCTGCTGTGGTAGAAATAGCCCTGGCGTGCGGGAAAAACAGTCCCAACTGCTACCACAGAGCCCTTTTCCCCACAGCTTAGTAAAAGGACCCCTAAGTTTGCAAGAACTAAAGCTTGAACCAGCAAATGATAGACTTCTGATGAAAATCAATTTCATATTCATCACAATTTCCGTAACATATGAAATGCTTTAGACACTACTGCTGAAATCTGAGCGTCAAATGCTAAATAGTTATACAGCACCACACCTAATAACTTCAGATTATTCTCCAGACCATATGACACACTATCAATAATGAAATTACATTCTGTAATTGGCCGGTGGGGGCTGCTATTAAAACTTTGGTTGTCTCTTTGTTCAACTTAAAACAATGCCACCCATGATTCTAGTCCAAACTATTTTTAATAATTGGCAAAATTTCATTAACAGAGTGATGAAAGGGGATATAAACAGTCACATCACCAGCATAAATAAAAAAAAAATAATCCTAAGGACGATAATTTTTTACCCAGTGGAGCCATAATGATATTAAACAAGATTGGGGAAATAGGTGGTCTCTGAGGTACCCCACAATCAGAACTCCATTCAGGTGACAAGGACCCAGACATCTTCACACCATAAGTTCTACTACCTTAAAAGCCCTGAAACCATTTTAAACCATTTCTAGCAATAACAATGTAATCAAGCAGTTGGAGTAAGATATTACGATCCACTATGTCAAAAGCACTTGACATATCAAACTGTAGGATTATTACCTTATTGCCCAAACTGACTAATCTTCTCTCTTTATTTATTGGGCACTGAGTGATTTGGATGCCTGTTAAGCTGAATACGATTCAACCTAATCAGTCTAACCTTTGTTAGACATGTGCATCTGCAGAGGTAACCTTGGAACTTTGTTATTCAATTGCATAGAACTCCATGACTTCTGGAGGAAGGTGGAGGAACACATACAAAAGATATTGGGATTCTATGTTCTCTTGACATTTATGGGGGTATTGTTCAATCAGGGGCCTGGGTATGAGTCATTAGGAGAGGATGAGATTAATTTACTGTCTATTCTGATGGCAATAGCTTTGCAAACCATTTAAAATTCTGGAAGTCTGCAAACATTCTGAATGTGCAATTTTGGTAGAATACTGTGCCTCTTGAATAACGTCTGTTTAACTGCCAAATATGAACATGCAGCTGCTGATAGATGTGGGTCCACTTTATCTTTTAAGAAAGTATGGTCTCCAGTACAACCTTCTATCTCTAAAAAAATAACAGTGTTCTAGTATTGGGTACTATAGCTATATACTTATGTATACACTTACCTAATTGACCATTATTAAGATTGATTTGAATAGCATTATCACTATCATTTCACCTTATTGTATCATATTTGCTTACTTTTGAGCTATATTCTCCATTGTATTTTGTCTACCTGAGTACATGTTTATAACTTGTTAATAATGTCACAATTGGTTATTTCTTTTTGTTATAAAAACCAATAAAACTAATTGAAAATTAGAATACTGTGCCTCTCACTTACAGTTATGAAACTAATATAGCAGAAACTAAAGGGAATGTGGGGAAAATGCTTGAGAACGTGGGCACCACTAAAGGCATTTCTGGAGTAGAGGACGACTTCAAAACATAAGCTACTGTTGATGTCGTAGGATTAGCATCCTACTACTTAGGTTTGGAAGATTCCTGATGTAAGAGAGGGGGGGGGAAGAGTTCTGGGAGGGGGCAGTTAGTGTTATTCATATACTACATTGAGTGATTTCTGTTAATATAAGCCACTGTATCGCTACCTATTTTGTTGGTGTATGCAATCTGCTGGTGTTTTTGAAGTTAATTTAAAATAAAAAAAGTTTTATTACTAATTAAAAGTGCTCACCCAGGGCAGAAAAGGTGTCTTGGAGTTTGTGGAGCACTGCTGTGCTGGCGGCTGGGATTGGCATTGGTGGTTGTGAGAGGCAGCTGGAACCAGCAATGAGAGCTGTTGGTATGGAGAGCGGGTGGAGGCTAGGATCTGAGCCTGATCAGGACAGCTTCAGGGAAGTGACCTGGGCAGCAGGAAGTAGCAAGTACTGGTGCCATAGGTGGCGGAACGGCCAAAGCATTTGTGCTAAGCTGTGCATGCATGCATGCATGGAAATGGAGCAGAAGAGGCCTAGCCTGAAGAACAGCTATGAGTGAATGCGGAAAGAAGGCCCTAGCAAGGTATATGAAAGTCTTGAGGAGCTTTGGGCCCTAGTGGGGGAAGCCAGCCAGCAGGCAGTTTGGGGTGGCTATGGGTCTGGCCACTGTTTTTCCTGCAAATCTGGAAATGGGCACAAATATGCACATGCATTCACATGTGTGCAAGCAAGTTTGGATAAGGCAGAACTCCGGTGGCATGGAAGTGGCTGCGGCTGGCTCAGCATGCAGAGCAGTGCAGGAAAACGTGTTGGGGCTGAGAGAAGCATGGATGAATAGAATGGGGGGCTGGCAAGATATGGGGAAATTAGAAGTGAATTTTACAATTTGAGCAGTCATTTTTTTTAAAGGGTTGGCTGAGGAGTACATGTGTAGCAGCTAGTGATGGGCCTGTGCTGCAGTGAGCTGGCTCTTGACAGCTGCAGGGAGAGTAAACAACATTCTAAACTGACAGTTTAGGCAGCTGGGGAGGGAAGCTGAAGAGGAAACGTGTTTGAGAGTTGTGTGTATTATAAATATGGAGTCTGAGTAAAATGTGTAAGCGGTTGAGTAATGGCAACTGTGTGAGAGTACTATTTTCCGAGTTATTACACCAGTGTTCAGTAACTGAGGGAACCATGGAGCGAATGCTAGAAAGAAAAGAGCTATTTCAGGTTTTAAAAGCTCTTTGGTGATACTGAAAGTGAGTGTTTGACAAAATTAAACAATTTGATTTAAAAAATGGAATTTAAGTTTTTTAAAGAAATTAGGAGTGACCAGTCAGCACTGTATTATCAGAAGAAATAAGATTAAAGTATCTGCTGTGTATGCTGTACAGAAATGAAATTGTGAGTGATAATATAATACAAATGGACTTATGACAAGAACAGTTCCGCTTGAAGCTATGACTGAAACTGATTGAAAGTGGGCTATGAAAGACCTGTCTAGTCAAGTCAATAGATTTACTGGGCTATATGATCAAGAAGTTGTTTCATGAAACCTTTAAAGACATTCTTGCACTGGAAAGTTGTATGTGGCTCAGAAGCTGCTATACTAGGACAGTGGTGATAAATTGTTCCTTACATTTATCGTAACATTCCTTGTTTGAAAATGAAATATAAGAATAGATAAATTAGTGCAATATAGAACACAGAATGCTGCAGGTTATTCCTGTGGCTTGGGAGCATTGGGCCACAAAGCTGCTGACAGATGCCCTCAGCCAGAGACAGGCTGTCAGAGCTTCCCCCCCACCCCCCCCCCCCCCTCCATGCTTTGAGTCCCATATGCTCCTGGTATACTAATACAACCTCAGCTTTTGGCTGGGGTTATTTTATCATCATTTGCTACCCATAACGCGACTTATGATGTATCACAACTAATCATATTATGGTTTTTACATAGTAATTAGTTGGTTTACATGCATTTGCATGTTTTGCATCTTATTGTATTTAACTGTGGCAACTTAAAAGTGACCACATTAAGTCAATAAACTGGAAAGACTGGGGATCTTTCGTGCCCCAAAGAATCCACTAGACCACCAGGGCGGCTGCCTTCAGGTATGTGCTGGGACCCTGTGGCTTGGGGGAAGAGAGGTAAACCAGCTCTCTCTGTCTCAACAACCGGCTCGCAAAGTCTCACAAAAATTAACAACCGGGTCTTGCTAGCCAGTGCAAGCTGGCTCCAACACAGCACTGCCCACCACCCTCTGACAACTGTCAACCAGTTTACAAATCCAGTTCACCACTTTGGGCTCTAACTTCCTCCTGTCAAGTTTATTCAAGAATCTCCTAATAGGAACCATGTCAAATGTTTTGCAAGTAAATTACATCTAGCTCATATCCTCAATCCAGTTCTTTGGTCATCCTGTCAAGGAATTCAATCACATTTGTTTGGCATGATTTACCTTTGGTAAAACCATGTTGCCTCAGTTCTTGCAAGCCACTGGATTCCAGGAAATTCAATATCCTTTCCTTCAGTAGTGCTTCCACTACTTTTCAAATGACCGAAGTGAAGCTTACTGGCTTGTAGTTTCCCGCTTATTCTCTGTCAGCACTTTTGTGAGGAGGGTCCAATCCCATGGAACATCTCCCAACTCCAAAGATTTATTAAATAAATCTGTAAAAGGAGCCACAAGAACCTCTCTGAGCTCCCTCAATATCCCATCTGGTCCCATAACTTTTTGTACACCTTCAGTTTTTCAAATCGTTCATAAACACTTTCTTCCATGAATAGTGTGATATCTAATCCATTCTCACATGTACCATTGGAAGCCAATCACGATCCTTCTCTAGGATTTTTTTCCAAGAAGACAGAACAAAAGTATTTGATTAGTATGTTCTCTTTTCTTCGCTGTGCACATAGCGGTTCACAGAAACTTTCAGTCTCACAATTCCATTTTTAAGCATGGCTTAGTAAACAAGGGGGTAAGTCTGCATTATCCAATTAGTGAACAGTAATCAGAACACACTAGCTAGATGAGGCTTTCACAATAATTCTCTGCCCAGGCCACATCCCCTCCCAAAAACATTTTTAAAATATATAGAATGCACGATTAATGCACACTAAGAGGCAAACTACCACAAAACACTTTAATGTGTTTCCCCATAGGCCCTTTTTTTCCCATATTATGCACAGGTTAGCACTTAACATAGTTTAGTAAAAGGGCCCCTTATCTGGATAAAACCCACATCTTTTTCAGTAGTAGATCAAGGTGAGTTACATTTAAGTACACTAGATATATCTCTGTCCCCCGAGAGCTCATAATATAAGTTTGTACCTGACGCAACTGAGGACTAACTGACCTGAGTTCCCCATGTTAGTATCCCAGTGCTTTAACCACTAGGCCATTCCTAGGGTGTTTATGAAAGTTCTGCCTAAATAAATGTACACAGCTTTACCCATTTTTAAAAGGCACAAGACATTATGGCTCCAAGAGCTTTTTTTTTAAATTCAGTTGATATGTATAAAACATTGATATGTCCTCAAATGTCAGCCTTTCCCCCTTCCAGGAATGCCTCCAAATTGTACTTTTCAAGTAATAATAGCAGGTGATCATATGGGGCCTAGTAAAATATGGAATTCCATGCTTTTGAAAGTGTATCCCATATTCGATATGGCATTGCTGAGAATGTGTACATAGCAGTAACCTAATCTGTGAAGGGACGTGGGATGTAGGAAGCACTTCCAATAACATTCTGTGTCTTACCTTGGCAATGAAATGTACTGTTAATTAGAACAATCAATACTGCAATCAACAAACTTACTGCAAATAGTGCACTCTTCATTAGGCTTTCCTTTCCATACTCTGAAACTAGGCTGAAGGGAGAATTGCTGTCAATCAGGTTGCAATCATGTCCATTGTGGTAGGCAATAGCAACACACTATGAAAAAAAAAAAAAGCTATTTTCCTAGTTTTTAAGAATATGTATAACACATAGAAGAATTTGGTTGAGGCTTCTGCAAAATTTGTCTCTAGTATTACATTCAGGGATCCCCGTCAGCAGAATAATTTGTATTCCTAGTTCATTTGAGGGCAGCATTTGCTCAGCACAGTAGAGTGGATTTCTCTAACGGATGTCAAGGCTGCCTCTAAGCAGTGACCCTGCTTTCAACTCTGTGGATTAAACTATCCATCCCCCATAACACATTTCTGCCTCTCAGCCCTTACAGTGGCTCCCATCTGATGACCTAGAGAATGTTTTGAACTTCATTAAATCTATTCAGGCAAGCATCAGGTGCTATGAAGTGTTAACAGGGACTAAAGTAGAAAACAAGTCAGGCTGTCCTTTCTTTTGTCCCTTCAACTTTTTCTCCATATCTTCCTCTTCTCTGAGGCTTTCATGACTGGCAAGACCCAGACAACCGCAACAACCATCTTCCTCTTTTGTTCACTTGTCTAGCCCCAGCCATATTTTCCATTTACCATTGCATATCTCTTTTCTGAGCCTTTTCATTTTTTTTATTTGTATTCAGCACACTCCTTCTTATTGCATTTAACTTACTCCCTTTTCCCTCCATCAACCAGGGGTGGCCCACGGAGGATGTGAAGTGATGCAGGGCTACGTGCAGAGACTCATTGTGGGGCTCCATTTGTGCAATTCAGTAGGAGCTGAAAAGTGGGGCTGAAAAGTAGGGCCATATGTGCAAAACACACAGTTGTTCAATGGTAGAACTGGCCCTACATCTACTCTTCATCTTGTTCTATTAATCACTTTCTATCCCATTCCAGGCACCTTCCTTTCCTTTTTCCATCCCCCAAGATGGCCTGAGGGGCATTTTGAGGGACATGGGCCGATATCATTAGGGACTGAAAAACTGTGGCCTTGTGCAAAAAGCACTGTTGCTCAATGGTAGGGCAAGTCCTTCATCTCCATCTCAATTTTCAATTCTCCCCATGATGAAGATTGCTAAAATCAAGGGAAAAATAACAGGCCTTCCAGTTCCACTGCCTCTGCTCCAACCGCTTCCTCCCTCCAAACACACACATTAAAGTAGGAAAATTGGACAGGTGGAATAGTGGCATATATGTATGTTAGTAACTAGTTTATGGAATTACCCTATTTAATAAAAAAAAAAACTTTTATTGCATATGGAAGATCATTTCGGGCTACACACCACCATTACTTAGAGATCATTTAGTTGGCTTAATTCAAGGAAGAAGTTAAATCTTTCATATAAGCCACATTGAACTCAAGAATCTTTGGGATAATGTGGGATATAAATGTCATAATAAATAGATAAGTTATGTATGCTACTTTGTTAAATGTATCTTCCCTTTCTTTATAATTTATTGCTCCAGGGACCTTATGAGATCCTTTTCAAGTTGTGTAGGACATTATCCCATTTGCATTTTCCATTCACAAATGCAAGGTGCTATTACAGCATATAAATATTGAAGGAAGGTTCCCCATGACAGTGGAAGGAAAAGGAGATTTGGAGTTGGAAGGGAAGGAGTTCAACTATTTTGTTTTAGAGAGGTGAGCTTGCAATAAGTATTGAAGCTGATGCAATATCAGACAATAAGGTTGCTAGCACTCAACAGTGTGCTATTATCCAGAAGGAGAAAAACAAATTCTGATATATCTACAATGATTTGAAGGTAGAAAGGGAAAATTTCCATAAATGAAAGAATAAACCCACCAATAGCTGGTCCTAAGTTATCCTATTGGGTAAGGGAGGCCAAAAGATAACATGAAACTGTATCTATTTATGTTTTCAGTTATATTAAGAATTTGATTTCTCAAATGTTGCATTTTCTGTCAATTCGTTCATTTTCAACTCATTTCTATCAGTAAATTTTCTGGTGATTGGAACAAACAAACCAATGACAAGTGCTTTATTGAATTGACTGTGCTCAGACCCCTTGAACAGTGGCTTCCCCTTACTGAAAGAACCAGTGGGGCAGTGCCTTAGATCAGAAAGCCATATATGAATTAGCATTCAATAGAATGATCTATTTAATTATTTATTTATTTATTGCATTTGCATCCCACATTTTCCCACCTCTTTGCAGGCTCAATGTGGCTTACAATACATCATGAATAGTAGAGATACATGAGAATTGAACATTTAGAATTTGTTTTGTTAGAATTAGTCTTGATGGGAGAAATTTTCAATAGCTTGCTTTGCTAGGGAGCATAAGGACCCTTTTGTAGCCATGGAGCGTACAATGAATTTTCAAAGGAAAACAAACTGGCAATTTCCCATCAAAAGTCATTTACAAGGGATGTAAAGTTCCAATGTCTTTTGTACCTTCCCTTTTTGAGAGTGACTCACTCACTAAATGAAAATCCAAGCTATGTGTCCTCTTTCTCCTCTTTTCTAAATACCACTCTACAGGAAAGCCCTTTCTTAAGCCATTGCAGAAGCTCATGCATATTATAAGCCATGATGAGGGATATAGCTTTCAGTAAAGACGATCAACCAAGATATCTACTTGGTCACCATGATACAGACTAGATTTATCTAGAGCAGGGGTTTTCAACCTAGTCCTCAGGGCACATCCAGCCAGTCAGGGTTTTCAGGATATCCCCATTGAATTCAATGACATTGTATAAAGAAAACAATGTATACCAGAGTAAATTTAGATCATCTATAATCCAGTGGAAACATTATGTAGATGATGTGTTATTAATTTAGAGTGGAGAAAGAGTTATTACATGAATTTCTGCAATACCTTGATCAATGTGATGAGAATATTAAATTTACTTCACAAATAAGGGGTCATGATATAGACTTTTTAGATATAAGCATATATTATAATGCATGAGTGTTTAAAACTAAGGCTTATCGTAAGCAGACTGATACTCTCCTCCACTATAAAAAACACTATCCAATCCTTTTAAAAAACAGTATACCTATATACCAAATTTTATGTATATGGAGATTATGCTCAGAAAAGGATGATTTTGTGAATCAAGCGCAGGAAATGAAAAATAGATTTACACAAAGAGATATGTGTATAAGGTAATACCTAAAGCATTTAAAAGAGCTTATAACATTCATAGACCATGGTTGTTTCAAACTATGGAGACATTTGAGGATAATAAAATGACATGTGTTTTGCCATATGTTTCATCTTCTAATATGGTAAAACAAATTATTTGTAAACATTAGCCTATATTAAATTTATATAAGAGATTACCCCGGTTTGCGTATATGTGGGGTCAAAACTTGGGTGAAAAGCTATCATATGAAAAAAAAGGAAGAAGGGTATCATACTAAAGTGCAAAGGATGTAGGTATTGTCAGCATGCCATAGAAACCCAGTGGATACAAATACCGAACCAACAGAGAGAGAAAAATATGTATTTGAAATCTAGGACTAATTGTGATTCATCTTACGTTACATATGCCATTCAGTGTCCTTGTGGACTATGGTAAATAGGTCAGACAGTTAACAAACTTAACATCGATTGGCCCAACATTTGAGTAATATTAAGTTACAGAAAATTGAAGCACCTCTAGTGGAACACTGGGTTTCGGTACGGCATGACATAGTAACATAGTAGATGACGGCAGAAAAAGACCTGCACGGTCCATCCAGTCTGCCCAACAAGATAACTCATATTTGCTGCTTTTTGTGTATACCCTACTTTGATTTGTACCTGTGCTGTTCAGGGCACAGACCGTATAAGTCTGCCCCGCACTATCCCCGCCTCCCAACCACCAGCCCCACCTCCCAATCACCGGCTCTGGCACAGGCACAGACCGTATAAGTCTGCCCAGCACTATCCTCACCTCCCCACCACCAGCCCTGCCTCCCAACCACCGGCTCTGGCACAGACCGTACAAGTCTGTCCAGCACTATCCCCGCCTCCCAACCACCAGTCCCGCTTCCCACCACCGGCTCTGGTGCAGACCGTATAAGTCTGCCCAGCCCTATCCCCGCCTCCCAACCACCAGCCCGGCCTCCCGATCTTGACTAAGCTCCTGAGGATCCATTCCTTCTGAACATGATTCCTTTATGCTTATCCCACGCATGTTTGAATTCCGTTACCGTTTTCATTTCCACCACCTCCCGCGGGAGGGCATTCCAAGCATCCACTACTCTCTCCGTGAAAAAATACTTCCTGACATTTTTTTTGAGTCTGCCCCCCTTCAATCTCATTTCATGTCCTCTTATTCTACCACCTTCCCTTCTCCGGAAAAGGTTCGTTTGCGGATTACTACCTTTCAAATATTTGAACGTCTGTATCATATCACCCCTGTTTCTCCTTTCCTCCAGAGTATACATGTTTAGTTCAGCAAGTCTCTCCTCATACGTCTTGTAACGCAAATCCCATACCATTCTCGTAGCTTTTCTTTGCACCGCTTCAATTCTTTTTACATCCTTAACAAGATACGGCCTCCAAAACTGAACACAATACTCCAGGTGGGGCCTCACCAACGACTTATACAGGGGCATCAACACCCCCTTTCTTCTGCTGGTCACACCTCTCTTTATACAGCCTAACAACCTTCTAGCTACGGTCACCGCCTTGTCACACTGTTTCGTCGCCTTCAAATCCTCAGATACTATCACCACAAGATCCCTCTCTCCGTCCGTACCTATCAGACTCTCCCCGCCTAACACATACGTCTCCCGTGGATTTCTACTTCCTAAGTGCATCACTTTGCATTTCTTCGCATTGAATTTTAATTGCCAAACCTTAGACCATTCTTCTAGCTTCCGTAGGTCCTTTTTCATGTTTTCCACTCCCTCCGGGGTGTCCACTCTGTTACAGATCTTAGTATCATCCGCAAATAGGCAAACTTTACCTTCTAACCCTTCGGCAATGTCACTCACAAATATATTGAACAGAATCGGCCCCAGCACCGATCCTTGAGGCACTCCACTACTTACCTTTCGCTCCTCCGAGCGAATTCCATTCACCACCACCCTCTGGCGTCTGTCCGTCAACCAGTTACTAATCCAGTTCACCACTTCGGGTCCTATCTTCAGCCCATCCAGTTTATTTAAGAGCCTCCTGTGGGGAACCGTGTCAAAAGCTTTGCTGAAATCTAAGTAGATTACGTCCATAGCTCGTCTCTGATTCAATTCTCCTGTCACCCAATCAAAGAACTCAATGAGGTTCATTTGGCACGATTTCCCTTTGGTAAAACCGTGTTGTCTCGGATCTTGCAACTTATTGGCTTCCAGGAAATTCACTATCCTTTCCTTCAGCATCGCTTCCATTACTTTTCTAATAACCGAAGTGAGGCTTACCGGCCTGTAGTTTCCAGCTTCTTCCCTATCACCACTTTTGTGAAGAGGGACCACATCCGCCGTTCTCCAATCCCTCGGAACCTCTCCCGTCTCCAAGGATTTATTAAACAAATCTTTAAGAGGACCCGCCAGAACTTCTCTGAGCTCCCTCAATATCCTAGGGTGGATCCCATCCGGTCCCATGGCTTTGTCCACCTTTAGCTTTTCAAGTTGTTCATACACACTCTCTTCCTTGAACGGTGCTCTATCCACTTCAATCTCATTTGTACTTTTTGCAGTCCATCGCGGTCCTTCTACAGGATTTTCTTCTGTGAAAACAGAACAGAAGTATCTATTTAGCAAATTTGCTTTTTCTTCATCATTATCCACATAGCGGTTCGCAGTATCTTTTAGTCTCACAATTCCCTTTTTAGTCATTCTCCTTTCACTAATATACCTGAAGAAAATTTTGCCACCCCTCCTTACATTTCTAGCCATTTCTTCTTCCGTTTGCGCTTTCGCCAGACGTATCTCTCTCTTGGCTTCTTTCAGTTTCATCCGGTATTCCTCCTCGCGTTCCTTTTCATGAGTTTTTTTGTATTTCTGGAATGCCAACTCTTTAGCCTTTATTTTCTCAGCCACTTGCTTGGAGAACCATATTGGTTTCCTTTTTCGCTTGCTTTTATTTACTTTCCTTACATAAAGGTTCGTGGCCCTATTTATAGCTTCTTTCAGTCTGGACCACTGTCCTTCCACTTCTTGTATTTCCTCCCATCCCTTCAGCTCCTTCCTCAGGTATTCCCCCATTTTACTAAAGTCAGCATGTTTGAAATCCAGGACTTTGAGTTTTGAGTGGCCACCCTCCTCTTCAGCCGTCATATCAAACCAAACCGTTTGATGGTCACTGCTGCCCAGGTGGGCACCCACTCGGACATTTGACACATTATCCCCATTTGTGAGTACCAGATCTAGCATCGCTCCCTCCCTCGTGGGTTCTGACACCATTTGTCTGAGCAAAGCACTTTGAAAACCATCCACGATCTCTCTACTTCTTTCCAATTTCGCAGACGGAACCGTCCAATCTACGTCCGGCAGATTGAATCTCCCAACAACAGCACCTCTCTTTTCTTCCCCAACTTTTGAATATCAGCGATCAGATCTTTATCTAGGTCCTCCAATTGTGTCGGAGGTCTGTAGACAACACCCACATGGACAGAGGTTTTATCCTCTCTTTTTAAGGTGATCCATATCGCTTCTTCCTTTCCCCAGTTCCCTGACATTTCAGTCGCTGTGATATCATTTCTCACATACAGAGCTACTCCTCCACCTTTACGCCCCTCTCTATCCTTCCTAAAAAGATTATAGCCTGGTATGTTTGCATCCCATTCATGGGAACCATTGAGCCATGTCTCTGTGATTGCAACTATGTCCAAGTCTGCCTCCAAGATTAGGGCATGAAGGTCATGAACTTTATTGCTTAGACTGTGAGCATTTGTGGTCATCACTTTCCATCTACAATTCCAAGTATGTGTTTTGGTTTTAGTGATTTGGGGGTGTCTTTTCTCTTTGGGTACCTTCATATCTTTTTGTTCCACCTTCTTTGCTTTTTCTTTCTCTTCCGCCTCAGTTTTATTTTCAGGAGCATCACAGTGCTGTAGTGGAGCAAAAGAATTCTGTAGGGGCAAAACTTGTGAGGGCGGATGCTTCTGTGTCACATAACGAAGCCTGCCTGAGCCTACTGTGAACCATCTATTCTTAGGTGGTATTATCCTTTGAGGCAGTGGTGAGAATTTGGTATGATTCTGTGCAGTATGATTTTGTGCAGTCCTAGAAGTTGCTTTAAGTGCATTCAATTCCTGCTTTACTTTGCTGAGCTCCTGTTTTAAACTAGCAAGCTGAAGACAGATAGGACAAGCTTTAAGTCTCCAGAAGCTTGGTCTTGAAACTAAAGCAGCACAATTATTACAGAGAATAAAAGTCATCTTGATTTGTTGAAATGGGTATGAACAGGTGTACTATGATGTGGTTGTAATTAGGGTGGGGCTAATTTATGATATGTAGTATATTTGGTAAAGCTATATAGGAAGTGTCAGTCTTGGGGTGGGTGGGCTTAAGCATAAGACCTATGGAATGTGTTTGCTGTAACCTATCTCTAGAACAGCATTGAAATGCCCAGAGCCACAAGTGTAAGGTGGGGGGAATCAGAAAATAATCTTATCTGAGAGCACCCAGATCCAAGTTCAGCTTCTGTTCTGTGTAGAGACAAAAACCACATGGAGAGAAAAGCTCCACCTGTGCTATGCAATTACCTTACAACAAAAGCAGATGGGGGAGGGGAGGAGTTTCACACAGAATGGAAGCAGAGGGGGAAAAATACAAGAGAAACTACTACCGATTTTAAAGCACTTGCTAAATCCAGTTCCTAGATTATCAACTATCAAATACAAATAGCCAATAAGCAGTTTTAAAATCAGTTACATAGAGTACAGATATCAATTAGAAATAGCCACTAAGCAGTTAGTTAGGAATCACAGATTATGAGATCACAAGTTTAGCTGAGCAGTTAAAAATAGGGTTGTTGTTTTTTTTTCCTGGTATAATAGAAATACAGTGGCAGACTATGATGTTACACATGAAACTAATGTAGTGTTGATTCAGTTTGATTTGCAGGATGGAGGCAATATCATACAGACTATGTTCCAAAGGAAACAAAGATTGATATTTGAGTGGAAAACCAAGTCCTTTCACTCTGAAAAAAGAAGTGGAGTGGTTAGGGAAGTAGTTGCATGATGTAATCAATCAGTTTTTAAAGTGTTGGGAATTCAGTAATGAGCATGCACCAGTGTATTGGAGTGCAGTGGCGCCATTGCTCCCGCTGCCAGACAGAAGTCCGTTCCAGCTTTGTGGTTGAAATTAAGGTTCAAAAATTTTAGGTATGTGATTGTTAAAGAAAATTAGGTAGGGTTTAGAGGGGCTATAAGCTACTTAGCTCTCATTTTACTATTAATTTGTACATTGTAGTTAAACCCCTGAAAACACCTAGAGCGAAACACAGAACTGTGTTGGTTTTTACAAAGTAAGAAGTGGAGTGAATAACCATCAGGTGACTAAGGAGACGGAAATATTCAGAGGGAGTTGAACAGTTTACATATCTGGAAGAATCTGATACTCAGATGCTTTTGTACGTGATTTGAGGACACACCTCCTTTGAGATGTGAGGAGTATAATCATTGAAAGTTTGCAAAAAATACAATTGACAAGAGAAGATCATTGAAGAAGAAGGTTTTTTAAGAACATTAGTTTCATGTGTAACATCTTGTATTGAATATTGAAACCTGTAAATCATATGTGATGTAGTCTATTCATGGGATATCCTTTATGTAAAATGGATGAAATAGATTATACTGAAAAAAATAAGTTACTCATGTTATTAGGGAGGTGATGAATTAAGAAAAGTAGTGTGAGTGGTTTGAATGGTGAGTGTGCAAGGTTAATATTAGATGAGCCATGAAAATTTTTAAATATATATATGTTATGATGTTTTATAATATTTTTGAATGAAGGTGGATTTGTTAGTAATATTTTGGTAATTACTTGGTATTTGGAACATAGAATTCAAAGGGAATATCCTGAAAACCTCAACTGACTGGGTGTTCCCCAAGGACTGGGTTGAAAACCTCTGATTTTGAGATTTAACACTTCTTCCACTCTCTGTATATCAGTACAGTCCATAAGAAATCAAGGCCTAAAGCTTAGCCTTTAAAAATAAAAGCCACCGAGGTGAAAATAAACTAAGTATATTTGCCATTACAGTGCTTCTGCTGTTGCACAGTATGTTTAGTAAAATGTTAACAAGAAACATTATCAGTACCAACGATTCAACAATTAAGGGATAGAATTTTTTCCAACAGTTGTTAAACATATTGGGGTAAATTTAATATAGGTTGCTAAATGTTAGGTGCCAGCTAGTATTCTGTAACAGCAGAATTGCAGGCCAAATCTGTTCTAGAATACTAGCGTAAGTCAGTAGATATGCATCAAATATTGGGTGCGACCATTTATACCTTGTCTATGGTAGCACCTAAATGCAGCAGTTGGCCATTGTAAATGTAACTATTATACAAAATGTGTGTCCCCTTTGAATTAGTGCACGAGAGAAGTTAGGCACACTGATTATGGAATAGGGGTGTAGGTTTGTCACTCATGTAAAGTCAAATTAGCATCAATTAGTGCTTGTTAACACCAATTTATGATATTTATCACTGAATTAATGTGAATTAGTTAAGGGGTCCTTTAACTAAGCTGAAGTAAAAAGGGAGCCTGTGCTAGCGTCAGTGCATATTTTTGACACATGCAGAGGCCCCTTTTTACTGCAGCGGGTAAAAGTCCGTCTTTTTTCTCGACAGGAAATGGCTGTGCGGTAAGTGAACAGAGGAGTAGCTTAGTGGAGTGGACTGTAAACCAAAGGACACAGGTTCGAACCTTGCTATAACCTTTGGAATGGAGTAGCCTAATGGTTAGTGCACTGAGCTTTGATCCTGGTGACCTGCGTATGATTCCCACTGCAGCTCCTTGTGCAAGTCACTTAACCCTCCATTGCACCAGGTACAAAAACAACTTAGATTGTGAGCCTTCTATGGACAGAGAAGTATCTGTATATAATATGTACAGCACTGCGAACATCTAGTAGAGCTATAGAAATAATTAGTAGTAGTAGTGAACCACTTATCACACAGCCATTTGGGGGAGGGAACAATTACCACCACCCATTGAGGTAGCGGTAAAGGCTCCCATGCTAACCTGGTGGTAACCGGGCAGTGCATAGCACTGCCTGTTTACCACTGGTTAAGCACCAACACACAAAAATAGAAAATATTTTTATAGTGCCAGAAATGGCGTGTGTTGGGGTGGATTGGCATGCAGCAAGCCCATTGCCACCCTTTAGTAAAAGAGCCCCTAAGTTAACTAGGGACTTCTATAGATGATACCTAGTGTTATACTCTATTTCTGTGCCAATTTTTGGGCAAGGAAAAGCGTTATAAAGGAAGCAAGGCACCTTTTATCTCGCTGCACCTCACGCCTGGAATAGAATTCCCGAGCTTGTATGTCTAGCCCCGTCCTTGGCCGTTTTCAAATCCAGGCTAAAAGCCCACCTCTTTAACGCTGCTTTTGACTCCTAACCACTACTCACTTGCCCTGTACCCTTTTATCCCCACCTCTTTAATTCCCTTAGCTCTTAATTGTTCTGTCTGTTTTGTCTGTCCTATTTAGATTGTAAGCTCTTTGAGCAGGGACTGTCTTTTTCTTGTTTGGTGTACAGCGTTGTGTATGTCTTGTAGCTCTATACAAGTGATAAGTTGTAGTAGTAGTAGTAGTAGTAGTAGTAAAATGGCCCAAAAATGGCAGATCGGTGTAGAACTACACTTAATCGCCCTGATATAGAATAGTGCCAAAATGTTTCTGTACAGATCTGAAAGGGGGACGTAACAATGGGAGGGACATGGGCAGGTCAGGGACACTTCCTCAAAATCTGCACCTAACCTGTGTGCTGGGATTTACACTTGATTTCACTTGGTGTAAATGCTCGTGCCCAAAGTTGGGAGCAGATTCTGGTACCATTCGCCTTTAATAGAATACCATTCAGCAACGTTTTTTTTTTTTTTTAATGGTACCTTATACTGAATCCAGCTTTAAGTGTATAACTGGCCCTATTCTATATCTGCATGCCTAATTCACGCCTACCTTTGATCGCCATTAACAGAATTTGAGGATTTTGAAGTCTAATTCTGCTGGTTTTGGGGATGATACAAGAAAAATGAAAGAATAAAGGTGAGCATTACAACTGCCACGTATTAGAAGTCTGATGCAATCTGACTACTGTCATATAGAAATTGAGAGAAACAAAGAAGTAGGAAGTTTGTGTTAGTAACACTAGCTCTTCTACCAAGTCTGGCACTGTGCGTGGATGATGTGAACTCATGATATCCCCTGTCAATGAGAATCTGTTCACCGGGCATGCGGATTGGTAGGCAGGAAAGCAAATACTAAGCAACCTTGACCAGATCTGAAAGATCAAAGAGAGGTGAAAAAAAACCAACAGCCAGTCCAGAGACAGAAAACAGAGTTGGGGGGGGGGGGAGGGGGGGAAATCAAGAAAACAAAGCAGTATGGTAAAAAATCTTTAATGATGTATAGTTTATTTGCTAGTACAAAAGTCACCTGCCCAAGCCACATGTATGTACATTGAAGCTCTGCCCCAGCTTTCACCAAACTGTGCTTCTGAGAATGTCCTCACGTGGTGCACAAATAAATACACATGGGTGGTTAATTTAGAGGCTCTATTTGCAGTTTTCATGTGTAAATACTGGCATTATTTAGGGAATTCTAAAAATGATGCCTAAAGTTAGGCCCTAATTCCATGCTCAACTTTTGGTGAAGAAACATTCTAATGAATGCAAGATGCTGAAATGCGGCTAAAACAACAGAAAGGCATGGAAATACACTTACGCACCCAGTTATAGGCTAGCACCTAAGTGTATCCATGTGCAACTGCAAAGGGAGTGTTCCCATGGGAGAGGCATGGGCAGGTCAAGGGCAGTGTCCCCTCTAAGATGAGTGCATGAACGATCACTCATACAAACCCGGAGCTTCGATCACTTCAGGTCAACGTTCTCATTCCTCCCCATCTTCCCCTCCACCGATTCCCGATGCACCTCAAGCCATCAAGTAGGATAACATGACGTTCCTCGGGATGGTGGTCCCTTATCCCTTATTTGTCCTGTTTGTCTGTCCTAGTTAGATTCATTGTAAGCTCTTTCGAGCAAGGACTGTCTCTTCATTTTTTAAAGGTTAAAGCTTGTTTCCCATTTTTTTTCCAGTTTATTAATTTGAACAATCTGTGATAAATAAACATTGCAATTTATGAATGTGTGTGTGGGGGGAATTCTCAAAAGTCACCATTAACATCCGTGTAACAAGTGCATCATAGATGTGCATCCAAGGCAAGCGTCATAGGCGTGTATTATAAAATTACACTGTAAGGCGCCAAACTGTAGTAATGTCATATGTGTGTGTCTACTGATATCATATGTGTTCATGGGGATTGATTCATTGTTTGTTTATTGTTCTACAACACACCTACTTGTGCAACACACATACATATAACACACACATGGTACATTTCCCCACAGACAACACACAAGACACATTTTCCACACACGTGCAGATACTATTAAAAAATGCAAGCACACTGCTTTCCAACGGGCGGAACATACACAAACATACACAGATGGAATATTTCCTACATACATGCATACAGATAATATTTAAAACATGCTAGCAGACTGCTCCACTGAGAAATTGCTCTCATGCAACGAGGGTTCAGACCTGCTGGACAATTTTGAACGTTGCAGGTAGACCCTCCTTTCATGCATTGCTCAGAAACATCTGTGCATAACACAGAATGCTCATTTTAATACAAATGAGCTTGTTTTCATAGATGTGCATAGTGTTTTCATTCACTGCTTCCTTGAGCAATAAATGTAGTTCCGAGACTCTTTGTGCATTAGGTGCACAATACCATGTGTGCTAAACTGGCTAAAACCAGTCTAAATGAAACATTGGAAGTCCAGTTTGCTTTAAGCATCTCTCCCTAAGTTCTTCACCAGTGAACGATAAGAGTAAAACAACCGATTCATGCTTTTGGTGGTGCTTTTTATGGCTCACTCTTCTTGGTTTCATTTATTGGAAACCGCCAAATCATTCAACCAGACTGAATGGATAAACTACTTTTTGTTAATATTAATAAGCTACATTGTTCAGGTATGTATCTATTTTATGATACTGATAGTATCTTTTTCATGTACAATACAGTTCACAAGCCCTAACATTCTGGCTACTGCTCAATACATCAGTTCCCTCGGCTGTAGCATTCCATTGGGAATTGAACCCTTGAACCCAGGATTTTCTGATGCTCAGCCTGTTCCTTTGTAGATCCGACTCATATTGATTACAATGAGAAAAGAAGCTTGATCTGAGAAAAAGCAACTTCTATGAACTTCTGTGCTTTGCAAAATCTTAAAAACAAATTAACTTTAATGTTGTGCCAAGGCTTGTTAACCTTGCATACTTAACAGCTGCTCTCCTTTCATTACAAAACTGAATAAAAGCTGTAATAGCCTTAGCATTGCCAAAATCGGGGGAAAGAGCATACATTTCATAACAGTTTGAGGCAGTGAAGGATGATTGGCAAATGTGGTTTCACTACATTTACATCTCACCAGCGAGGAACACTGCAGATGTAAATCTGGACTGCAGAGAGATCTAATGAGTGCTTTAGACACTTAGCTCTTACATTGTCCCAGCTCACATGATTAATTCACTCTCTTGCTTTCCTATGTTTTGTTTTTGTTTATTTTTCTTTTTTGTAGCATGTGTTTTGTAAGTGGTCGATTTTTCCCTATTTGAAAGTATTTTGAGGTTTAATGCTCTACATGAGTTCAGAGGTGTATTTCATGAAATGCATGCAATTTCCTAAACTGTGTTTTTGGAGGGTGTGCTGAGGGACTATCCTGCTGGAACACCGCTAAAATATCAGGGTCTAAACAACACATTTTAATGCAATAAGTCATAGCACATATGTGGAAAGTGATGCTCACTGTCAGTTTAGGAATAATAAGCTAGCCCCATGTGATGCACACAGCATTCTCTTCTAGGCACTTAGGCCCCGATATTTAAAAAATTAGATGGGAGATTAGTGGGCAAAATCAGTATATACGTGGTTATGTCTGATAAAGCCGGCCAAAGTCAATATTCAGCTGGAGGTGCACAACTGGATATCTAGGAAGTCTGGTATCATGAAACACCTAGCCACCCGCCTGGGGTTACCCCGCGGCCACTTAGAGGGTCTATCCCTAGCACAGCTCAGATCCACCTGCACCTGCCACTTGTGCTCCATACTAGCACCCTCTTCCCATTGTCTGGATCACAACCGCCTTTGGGTGAGTCTCCCGCTCTCCAATTATTCTCAGTGATTTCTAGATTACTGGAGCCACACTCCCAGTGGTCACACAGTTCCCATAAAGCACTCACAGACCCAACACACAAACCATCAGGATTCTTTATCAGTCCAGACAGCAGAGTCAAACAAAATTGTTTATTGTCTAAAAATCTGAACAGTGAAACAAAATATAAGTTCAAATAGCAAACAATAACAGGTAACTGAGATATGGATCAATTATAACACTAACTAAACATCTGTATACTGTCTGAAGAATACCTGGGAAGGTCAGGACATATAATTCACTGAGCCTCAGCAGAGAGCTCTGTCGCTCTTTCCTCCCAGACTAAGACTGAACTCAAAACCAGTAAAGTTCAAATGAGATGAGCTCCTGGGCCAATCAGAGCCCAGTCAACAAGATTTCAAATATATACTGCTTCTTGCTTCCTGTTTGTGTCAAACTAAAGAAAAAAACTCTCAGTTCTCTGTAACAGCTTTACAGCAAAGCAAAGAACCACCACCTGCTGGCCAAATAGGAGAAATACACTTCAGAACATAATCAATGCAGGAAAATATCCAATACATTTTACATGCTTAAAACATTGTTTCTTCACAACCAGCCTATGTAAGCTGGCTACATTTGGTGGCAATTTGCTGAGTTTAGCAGCTAAAGGAAATACTCAGTGCAGCGTGTCTGGTCAGTGTCTGCCATATGACCGGTTATATATAGCCCTGGTTTTCCGCCAGATATCCCTTAATATCAGTTACTGTGTGAATGTGCAAGTATATATTCTGTTTAGCACTAGCTGTTGATAGCTATACAAAATAGTAAAGAGTAAAAAAAAAATTTTTTTTTTTTACAAACCGGTTGTTCTTCATAACCTGCTAATGTACTATTCCCAGTTTTCTTTTTAGCCCGTTATATTTCATATACCCACCTGAAACTCTCAGCCATGACTCTTCCCTGGTTGCATCACCATCAGCTAGACCAGACAGCAAGGGCTGTGGAGTGGAGATATAAGAGGAGAAGGCAGTTTTTCCATGTAGCTCTGTATGAACAGCAGGGCCAAGCCACAGTGCAACCCCAGGCCCAAGGCCCAGCTCAACCCCAAGACCAAGGCCCAGTACAGCCCCAACATCAGTGATGTAGGTACAAGGCCCACAGGCTGAGGGTGAGTTACTTGCAACTCACAGAGAAAGAGGCATTTCAGTGAACTCACTTTATTTAAGTTTTATTTATTACTAGTAAAAAATGCCCGTTTCTTAAGGGAAGGAAATGGGCGCTAGCAAGGCCATCCCCCACCCTCCCTCGCTGTTCCAGACTCTGCCCTCCCTCCGTTTTCACCCCTCACCTCTGCATTACGGACCCCTGTACCCCCTTCCGCTACCCTGTCGACCCCCCTTCTCGGCGAAAACCGTCCCCCGCTGCCGTGGAGTACTTGTGCTGATGGGGGACCCCAACCCCCGTCAGCCGAAGTCCTGTGCTGGCCTTCGCGGCGTTGCTTCCTCAATGATCTTCTGTTGAAGATCCTCTGCGTGCGTCTGACGTCAGATGGACGCAGAAGAACTTGAACAGAAGATCATTGAAGAAGCAACGCCGCGAAGGCCAGCACAGGACTTCGGCTGATGGGGGTTGGGGTCCCCCATCAGCACAGGTACTGAACGTCGGAGGTGAGAATTATTATATAGGATGATTTTTAAATACTACAAAGATACATAATCTTTGAAAGAAAACACCATTTTCAAAAAAGAAAGTTACAATGAAAATTATAAAATTAACAATAAGCATTTGATTACTTGGCTAATTAGACCACGATTTAAAGGATCCTCGAATTAGTCCAAAGGAAGTTGGATATAGGAAATATTACCATGAAATTATAGGTGGTCGACCCTTTTTAACTATTTAGAGCAGCTAAACATTTGGTTCTTCTCCCTTGCTACCCTGAGAGTTCAGAAAACTGCACAATCATAGAACACATATTTCTTATTTTTAAAGAATAAATTACATTTACAGGGAAATCGCAACTGAAAACGAGCATTAAGTGATATAACCTCTTGCATCATTTCTAAGAATTTCTTTCTCCTTTGTTGAGCCCACTTAGAAATGCATAACTGTAAGCACTGACACAGATGCACCCTAGCATGGGACCCCATTCCAGTACTGCCTATGTGATTTTCACTAATGCCCACTGCCTTCACAGATAATGGTATGCACAGGTTTTGGTGGTGGTACTCATGCAGAGTGAACTTTGCTGGGAAATGTAACCAGGTTTTTTGTTCAGCTTGTACTAGCCACCAAATTATATGACCTACAGTAGCTTGATCTGGAAGGCAGCTGCCTGCTAATGTAAGGGTCACAGGATCAAGCCTGGCCATCTGTCAGGGCTACCATGAAGGGGGTGGGGTTAGGAATGACTTTTGGATATGTGTAAGGAGGAATTATTTGGAATGCTGCAAAAAGATGTCAAATTATCAGTGCATACAGACTGAAAAGAAAAAAAAGAAAACCCTGGTTGTGGCCCACACAACATTTCCCTGCTCAGAATCCTTACAATGTTACCTTCTCTAAACTCTCTACTCTAGGTGATAGGGTTACCCCCTGAGACGATGGCTACTAACACTGATACGATGACCTCAGACACCACAGGAGGAGCGTTACAGTGAAGCCTTCATACGGCACACTCTATAATAGAGCACACCTTTGGCCTGCTCAAAAGCAGGTCTCGATCGGACAGGTGGTGACCTCCTATATAGCCCACAAAAGGTGTGTGACATTTTTGCATCTTGCATAACATCGCTACCCAATGGGGAATAGCTCTCCCAGAGCAGGAGGTCAGTGAAGATCAGGATAGAGGTGCCACCTTACACCAGGAGCAACCTGTGCCTATTGGAAGACCAGCAGCTGTTGCTGCAGCAGAAGCAGCCAGGCAAAGATCGATACCAGAAGCCTTTTAAATTATAAGGTGAGAAGTTTATTTACATTTTACAAAAGTGTGTGGGAGGAAGGGGGATTAAATAATTCATAGGACAAAAACAAATGGCAGGGGAACAAAACAGTGACCCCCCCCCCCAACCCTACCCAGTACCCCCTCTATGGTTTTAAACCACCCCCACCCTCTGCTCAACTGAACAGTACCTCTGCACACACACATTCCACAAGTGCCTATGACAATGCACATTGCTGTACTGTGCCTGTCATTGGATATCACTGCCTGTGAATATGTGCAGGGGTATGCAGGACATGGATGCTAGGTTCCCACAGGTAACCCATTATATCCTGCAATCTCCCCTAAGACCAATAGGTGCCAAATTGTATACTGTGTCAAAGATTAATTATGTGTTGTAATGGGACCTGATATAGCTGTTCTGCTCTCTTACAGGTGTCTTGTAATGGTGCCTGTCCTGTGACACATATCAGCATGCCAGGTACACTACCTATGCTGAATCCAGGCATCCACTGGGTATGGTATATGGTGATACAGTTATGCCCTACTCATGCACCATGCATGTCCCACACACTATGCAATCCTGAGGCACCTACATTTTTGAGCCTCACATAGCCTTATATTTTGAAACACCCATGAAACAGTTTCTGCTTTTATCGCACCTAGAATGTAAATGGCACTGAACCCTGAAAAAGGAATATTAGCGGTATACAACATTTGATTTGATCTATGGCCATATGCCTTCAGACTGTCATCACCCACAGACGCTGGGATGTTGTGCATCTTGATTACACAGCACTCTGAAGGCACATTATACACTTTCACATACAGCAAGTACCTGGTCTCTGACTAACATGTAAACAAACAGGTTCTGGTAGATAGTACACAACCAATACTGTGCAGTAGCACATCAGAAAAAGACAATATGGCTCATAGTTACTTACCAGCCTCCTGAGGCTATGAGTTGTTCTGGCCAGGCACCCCCACCACGGCCACCTCCACCACAGTAGCTAAGATGCACTGTTCCTGCTCACTGAGGGAGGTTCTGAGCCTCTTTTTTTTTTTGGATATCATTCCTTGTGACCCTCCTCTTTTTTTTTTAACATGTTCCACCTCCCTATTGGGTGGTGGATGTCATTGATCTACTCTCTCTGTTATTTGCTACCACAAATGCTGTCTCTCATAGACATCCCCACTACCAAGGAAAATATCCCGGTGTCTGAGGATCAGGTTTAGCGTCAAAAAAGTTTCCTGGAATGAAAATATGGCTATATTGAGGAGATGCCCAGTTAAATTGGGTCTAATTAGGTGATTTATATGGTACCCCAGTAACATTTGAATATCAGGTGCAGCTGAAACTGCTCATCTGTGGTTCCCGCAGCAAACACCCTCTAACCACCAATATTCAGCAGGCAGCCATGGCTACATTAACCGGCTGTCATTGAATATTGGTGCTTAGCTTTTCATAGTTAGGTCCTTGCTTGCTGGGACAAGCTGCAGTATGACAACCTGACTGTACTGTGGGGTTTTCACTAATAATCATTGGGGCATGTGGAAGTGCTTAAATCAGGACAGCATGAATAGATATGGCTGGACACTGGATATTGCTTGACAATAAGAGGCCATCACTAACACATGAGGACAATGAGTAATAGCATATGACTCCTTTTTTTTTTTTTTTTGGTGTTGGTCATTGCTTCAAGACTTCTTGCTTTGTAGCACGTAATAAATGTAGTGGGTTAAAAATTGGCCCAACTGTGTATAATGGAATTTACAGTATATAGTAGTAGTTACTATAGAACAGAGGCTAAGATTAGGAAAGGCCTTCAGCTTCCTATATGGAGCTTTGGCCTAGTGGTTAGAGCATATACCTTTGATGTTAATGTTGTGGTTTCAATTTTCACATCTGCAGCATGACCTGATCTCTTTATCTCCTTTTTTTTTTTGTGTGGTTTAAAAATTAGACCTGCTGTCTTTAATGGAATGTATATGGTGGTGAAGTGTTTACTATAGAACAGAGTTTAAGATTACTAGCAGGGCAATGATGAATCTGGAATTTGCATTGAACCATCCTGGGGTTTGGGGAACTGTGAAGTATGGTATAATTATTGGGGTAGTAATTATATGATATCAGTGTTATTTTATTGCAGGTTTCAGTTTTAATATAATGTATGTTATATATGTTATACATGGTGCCTTGTAATTAACTCAACATATAAATCAGTACTGGATGCTCTTTTTCAGCTTTTAATTATGTGTAGGGGGAGGTAGGCCTGCATAGAATGCTATACAACCTACTGTCCCCAAACGTTTGGTACCTCGCCTAATGGCTTAAACATTTTGGGCTGGTTAATATTGTAGAGACTTCCAGGCAGGGATCAGGACCAACCCCCTCCCCCCCCCAACCATATTTTAGACTAAAGAAATATTTGAACAATCTCTCTAGCTCTTTCAGGAGCTACCTAAAAAGCTATTATAACCAGTAGGCCTTGGCTTTAGGTACATGAGTGTGAGGCTCACCTATACTAGGGGCTTCAGTTGCTCTGTGGCAGTCAAACCAGCATGAAGGCCTAAACAAACAAGGTATGTGCCTCAGACATAAATGTGTCTGGGGGTGGGGGGAGGGGGCTGTCTGTGTTCAGGATTCAGCAGGCTATGCTTGCCAAATGTCTGGATGTATTCCATATTGTCAACATTTGTACTCAATATCTGTGTCAAAGCCAGAAGCTGGCAAAGTGTGTGAATATTTTTCAGAATGAAGGCCACTACAACTCTCCAATATCCCCCTCCCTTTCATGCTAAACCTGTGGTATAATTAAGCCAATGGGAAGGTCTAGTCTCAGGAAGGAGGGGCTGAGCTGTAGGGCTGCCTGTGGGGGAAGAGCATGAGCAAGCAGGATCTTTGCTGAGAAACCAGTGGAATAATTGAGTGTTCTGGGATTGGAGCTAAGAGGAGACTGTTGAAAAAGGGTAGGATTGAAGAATGGAGGGGAAAGTGCAAAGGGTCCACTGTCAGCTGAGGAAAAGGACTGGCAACAGAGAATACAAATGACTTGACCAGCTTCCTTGGTTCTCAGCCTGCTATTGCAGAGCTGTAATATGTAGTTTTTCTAATTTGGGGACTGTAGCACCATTATTGAAGGGGTGGGCATGAAGCCTCAACTGACACAGTTACTCAGGCACAGATGATCAGAAGCCCCATGCTGTTCCAAACAGCTCGATACAATTAGCGTTGGAACAGCACAGAGCATTAACAGCTAATTAGCTAACAGCATGCAAATTTAGGCACGCTGTTAGCTCTGATTATAGGGGTACTTCTGCGGGAGGATTGTGCCTGGGCATGCATCCAAGGCACAATCCTACCACAGAAGTTGTTCGACTGTTCTGGGCTGTGAAAGAGGTATGACAGGTCCAGGACTTTCCCCCAAACACAAGGCTTGGAGGTCCAGTGGACCTCCAGGCCCCCACCCCACAAAGACTAAAAATGCCCTAGTGGTCTAGTGGGACCACTAGCACACACCCCCACCCCACCCCACCCCACCCCACATCACCTTACTTTGAAGAAACTGGCCTGACCACTAGCCCTGCCCACCTGCGCCCCCCCCCCCGCCCACAGCCTAGCTCATATAGGTCACATTGCTAGTACATGATCATGTATGGAAGTGTAAGCAGAGATCTCTCAGCCACGTTCAAGCGTTGAAGAGAATGGAAGCAACTCGGTGACATATTGAGGACTTTTATCCGGTTACAACTATTTGGTTTGGATTAAGATTTAAATCGCAAGTGGTGTGCTCAAGAGAATACGAGATAAGTGGATCGCTCAGTACACAGGTGGCCTTAAACAACAGCGGTCCAGTGCACATACTGGAGTGTATTACACACTATACGGAGACGATTTCTTTGGGCACATGTTGAAAGAACTTATAAACTGAGCCTTATAACAACATATATATTGCCCAGAAGCCGCCATTGAGTGACATTGTGTTTAAATTTTATATATGTTATCAAAGTGTTTATTTATAATTTAGCCTTCAATGGTGTGAATGTGGAGTGAGTGTGAGTTGAACAAAAAGTATTAAACAGATATCTGTTTGTCTATATGTGTTAAGATACATTGGTACAATAAATGGTGTGACGTAATTTATAACTTCTTTTGAAAAAAAATTTTCTGGAGTCCTTGTGTGCATTTAGTTAAAATTTAATGCCACAAAGTGCAGAATGATGCATTTGGGGTGTAGAAACCCAAAAGAAAGATATCGAAAAGGAGGGGAGAGATTAGCAAGCTCGACTCAGGAGAGAGACCTTGGGGTGTTGGTGTCGGAGGATATGAAGGTGAAGAAACAATGTGACAAGGTGACAGCCATGGCTAGAAGGATGCTAGGCTGCATAGAGAGAACCAGCAGAAGAAAGGAGGTGTTGATGCCCCTCTACAAGTCATTGGTGAGGCCCCACTTGGAGTATTGTGTTCAGTTTTAGAGGCCGTATCTGGCTAAAGATGTAAAAAGACTGGAAGTGGTGCAAAGAAAAGCTATGGAAATGGTATGGGATTTGCGTAGCAAACCATAGAGGAGAGACTTGCCGACCTGAACATGTATACCTTGGAGGAAAGGAGAAACAGGGGTGACATGATACAGATGTTCAAATATTTGAAAGGTATTAATCTGCAAACAAAGCTTTTCCGGAGAGGGGAAGGTGGTAGAACTAGAGGACATGAATTGAGGTTGCAGGAGTAATGTCAGGAAGTATTTTTTCACGGAGAGGGTGGTGGATACGTGGAATGCCCTCCCGCGGGAGGTGGTGGAGATGAAAACGGTAATGGAATTCAAACATGTGTGGGATAAACACAAAGGAATCCTGTTTAGAAGGAATAGATCTATGGAATCTTAGCAGACATTGGGTGGCGACGCTGGTATTTGGAGAATAAAACCGGTGCAGGGTGGACTTCTACGGTCTGTGCCCTGAGAAAGGCAGGGACAAATCAAACTCGGATATACATATAAAGTAATACATACCATGTAAAGTGAGTTTATCTTGTTGGGTAGACTGGATGGACCGTTCAGGTCTTTATCTGCCATCATCATGTTACCTTACTGCCACCCATTGACTTAGTGGTAAGGTCTCACGTGCTACCCGGGCGGTAGGCATGCAGCGCACCTCCACTGCCGTTTACCACCAAGTAAGCACCACTCGGTAGAAAATAAAAAATATTTTCTACCGCGTGTTTTTGGCACATGCCAAATTCAGAATTACTGCCCTGGGCACATGGTAGCCGGGCGGTAATGCTGATTTGGCGCACACTGGACAAGCATAGACCCTTATGTGCCTTTGTAAAAGGGCCCCACTGTGTAGGTCACTGGCAAATATTCTAAGCTTCCACACAAAAACAGTTTTTCTGAAACTCTGTAGGTAATTGCACAAGCTGTATACATTTGTATTTGTTGTTGAAATAATTTTACTGCTTAATGATGTGAATGAAAGAGACAAATGACTGAATACATTTTGACCAGAAACCTGAATATAAGCAGCATGTAGAACTGGGTTACTCTGTCTGACTATGTCCATGGGAATCCATTGTTAATTAAACTATGAAATGTGCCAAACTTGTTATTAATTCAGCATAGCAAATGTAAAAATTGAACAATATGTGGAGGAGCTGAATAATTATAACCATAACCATTTTATTTTATTTGTTTTATTTTCTGGGGGGGGGGGGGGGGGTTTCGCCTACACGGTTCTTAACTAACACAGATAGGCAACAAAGATAAATGGCTTGTCTAAGGAAATCCTTCATGCAACAGTTTGCAAGAAATAAAAAAAAAAAGAAGATAACTCATCACTTGAGATCAATTCATATGGTACAACATGCTGCTTACTATGGATGGTATTTGTTTACCATAATTTAGTGATATCAAAGACCTGCCAGAATTAAATCAATCTTCGGCTAAGTGAAGAGCATTAGTGATTGCCACTTGATGAAAACTGGTATGGATTTTGTTTTAAATTGAGAAGTGAATGAAATTATTTATAATCATTATCATTTCTATGGAGTTATTCAAGGAATGAATTATTGATTATAGGGAGGAATGAATAGACTGTAGATGTTTATGCACTTGTCAACTGAGTAACAGAGCAGAGCAGAGCTGGGAACCTTGCATGCAGAATAATTCTACAGGCTTTGGGGATTTGGGGGAAAAAAATGTTCCATCAGTATTAGGACAACTCAGACTAATTGTTGCTCTTGCCTGAAATAATATTCCTAGCCTCAATTCAAAAGGCAAATATCAAAATAAAATCCCTAGAGTATATTTGCACTTTCTGTAGTGCACTTCGGGGTCCTTTTACTAAGCTGTGGGAAAAAGGGCCCTGTGCTGGCAGCAGGGGGGGGGGGGGGGGGGTCATTTTTCCTACAGCCAGTAAAACCTGAAAAAAAAATGGCCATGCTGTGAGATAACTCTCACCGCGTGGTCATGTGGTGGGGAGCCCTTACCTCCACCCATTGAGGTGGCAATAAGGGCTCCGGTGCTAACCCGGCAGTAACCAGGCTGAGTGCAGTGATGCCTGATTAACGCTAGGTTACAGCCGCGCTAGCCATTTCCGGGGGGGTTTCTTTTTCCCCCTGGAAATGGCACACGCTCAGGGTGGGACTACTGCCGCCAGCTGCGTTGGGCCAGCAGTAGACCCGAAAGAGCAAGTGGTAAGCCTGCGTTGGGCTTACCGCTGCTCTGTAAAAGGGCCCCTTCATTGTTTGCTTTCTGAGCTGTAATATTGGTAACTTACCTCTTTGTCCTCTATTTAATTTACACTTTAACCCTACTGTGAAGTAGGATCATAGGGTTTAACGTAGGGATGGGCAACCATGGCCCTTGAGGGCCACATCCCAGTCAGGTTTTCAAGATTTTCACAATACCCTGGTCTAACAAATACCATGCTAGATGAGATCGACATTTCTTGAGCTCAGCACCCTCTTTCAGACACTGGCCAAACCAGGCCACTTGGAAGTACATTACCTCGATGATCCCTTCTTTGTTGCACCTTCTCACATGTGGGTGGTAGCGATCCCCACACCTGCTTATCTAATCAATGTTAATGTATATACCCACTTCCAGCCATCAGAGAGATCCCCTGGTCATACACTCCATTCCACATATCTCTGATCTCCTTCTTAAATATTCCTGATCCCAAATCCCCTTGTCATGCATTCTCTTTCCCTGCACCCCAAATCTCTTTCCTACATATACCACTCCTCTAATCTCCTAATCAAATCCCTGTCACTTATTGGGGAGGGGAAGCAGAAGCGATCCCCCTATGTTTTTGCCCCAGCAGAAAATTGGTGGAGAAAGCCCCTAGAGTAGATGGTCAAGCTGCTAAATAAAGAAGTGCTTTTCAAATTTTAGATTTATTTTGTTTGTGTATATTGTTTATGAATGTTCACTTATATTTTGGCTTGTTAATGGCTGCTGGACGAGATTGGGATTTGAGGAGTAGTACATATCTGGTTTGCAGGATTTCTCACATCTAGATCATTCCAAGTGAAAATGAATGACACAATCTCACCACCCTCCCATTACTCCACCAGTGGTCACTAACCCCCTTCCACCCTCAAAAACCATCTTTCAAAATATTTCGTGCCAGCCTCTATGCCAGACTCAGATGTCATACTCAGGTCCATGACAGCAGTATGCAGGTCCCTGGAGCAGTTTTAGTGGGTGCAGTGCACTTCAGACAGGTGGACCCAGCCCTATCCTCCCCACCTGTTACGTTTGTGGAGGAAACAGCGAACCCTCCAAAACCCACCACAAACCCACTGTACCCACATCTAGGTGCTCCCCTTCACCCGTAAGGGCTATGGTAGTGATGCACAGTTGTGGGTAGTGGGGTTTGGGGGGCTCAGCACACAAGGTAAGGGAGCTATGTTCCTGGGAGCAATTTATGAAGTCCACTACAGTACCCCCTAGGGTGCCCGGTTGGTGCCCCTCCACGTCACACTAAATGAAGAGACCATATCATGCCACTGCTCATGAAGCTACACTGGTTACCTATTGAGTATCATATACAATTCAAGGTTCTTATACTAACTCATAACACCCTGTCTACTGGAATCCCAGATTACTTAGCCACTCTGGCAATCCCTTACGTTCCAACTAGGTTATTGAGATCCCTGAATGACTCATCTGGTACTTCCTAGTCCATCGAGAGCATACTGGGAATCCAGCAAGAAAAATGCCTTCTATTTTTAGCTCCTTTTTTATGGAACATCCTCCCTTTGGCCCTTTAATCAGTCCATATTCTGTAAATTACAAAAAAATTGAAAGCTCACTTTTTTACCCTTGCTTTTGGGGATTTATTGAGACAAGAGGTGCAATGACAGGCAATATCTGCAATTAGAAGTGCCTACAGCCAATGTTGCTTTACTATTTGAATGTATCTTTGGAATGTTTGGTATCATTCCTTTTATTTAAAGGAGTTCTTTTAATTTTACTAGGTTTTATTGTAAATCGCTTTGATTTACTTTGCAATTAAGGGCATTCTTATCAATTTACCAATAAATATAAACATAGCAATTGCCAAAATGAACACATAGGAACTGCAAAACCTCTTCATTAACTGTTTCAGACATCCTCAGCATAAGAGTTGCCATACTGGGTCAAACCAAGGGTCCACCTAGCCCAGTATCCAGTTTCCAACTGTGGACAGTCCAGCTCACAAGTACTTTGCAAAGTCCAAAAAAGTAGTAAGATCCCATGCTACTTAACCTCAAAGATAAGCAATGGCTTTCTCCAGGTCTACTTTAATATGATTGACTTTTCCTCCAGGAATTTGACTACACCTTTTTTTTTAAAGACAGTTTTATTGATTGCTTTTATTACTTGCTCCATCAATGACTTTCAGAACTTACTGTAACTATACTTGAATGAAAATATTATTTTATTTTATTCTATTTGTTTTAAGTGTGCTACTGTGTAATCTCATTGAGTGTCCCTTAATCTTTGTACTTTTGAAATATCAGTTGATTTGCATTTACCCCTTCAACTCCATTAATGATTTTGTAGACATCTGTCATATCAACCCTCAGCCATCTGTTTTCCAAGCTTAAGAGCCATAACTAATTTAGTCTCTCCTCATATGAGAGTCATTCCATCTCTTTTCCAATTGCACTACATCTTTTGTGAGATAAGCTGAAAAGAATTGCATACAATAGTCAAGATATGGTCTCACAATGGAGTGATAGAGAGACATTATATTATTCTCTTTTCTATTCTCTATTACTTTTCTAATAATTCCTAATACTCTGCATTTTTGGCCGCTGCTACACACTAAAAGAAGATTTCAAAGTATTGTCTGTGATAACCCCTAAATCCTTTTTCTTAGTGGTGTCTCTTAATAATGTGGATACTGAAATCATAATTTATATTATTCTGCACAATGGGAGTCATTTACAAAGGCATGGTAGGGTTTTTAGCGTGTGCTAATGATTAACACCCATAGGTGTCTCTAGCGTTTAGTGCACACTTGTTTTTAGTGCACACTAAAAACCCTACCATGCCTTTTTATAAGGACCCCAATGTGCATCACTTTGCACGTCCACATTCTTATCTTTCTAGCCTCACTGTGCCTTATTCTCATTCTCATCTGCTTTGCTCTCTAAATGACTTTCGTCTAGTTCTTCCTTTTTTTCTAGAATTCTCTTCCCCTCTCCATTCGTGCAGAGCAATCATTTAAAGCTTTAAAACTTTTACTAAAGATCTGGCTTTTTAGAACAGCTTGTCTTCCTGATTAAAGTATGTTTGGCTGTTTCATTCTCCCTCCCAGTAATAATTTTCCATGCCCCTCCTCACCCCCTCCCATTGTTTTCAAAGGTTTTTACAAAATTTTAATGATTGTTTCATCTTTCCTGTCTAAATGTTATAGTTCCTTCCTGACTTTGATATGTATTGTTTTTTTTTTTCTGTAAACCACTGTGAACTACCAGTTAGTGTTGGTATATCAAGCACTAATAAACCATAAACCATTAAATTTCATCTCTCATTTGGATGCTCAGACTTCCAGCCTCCCGAGGTTCTGCTACAATTTTATGCACTCTGCATTTGATTTGCCAGGTTATTTTTTTTAATCTTTATTTTGGTTGCAGCATAAGGTAAAAACAATAAACAACACAACACAATAAAGCAGAAGTTACAGTCAAACAGATATATCGTATAAAGGTGCAAACAATCAAATACAAGATAGTCACATGCTCTATCGGTGCTCTTATCTGGGGGAGGGGGATAGTAGTTTTCCCTTCCAGTCTAGGCTGCTTTACTCCCCACTTTATCTCCATATACATTCACATTCAAACACACCCACATCACACTTATCAGTCAATCATTCCCTCCCTTCATGCTTTGGCCAAGACTTCACTCATCTAAAGTGTCCAAGGTACCAAACAGTGGTGAATAACGGTGTTGAAGTCTACAGCTGTTTGCTGGATTGACATACCATGATGAGTTCTAATATTGCCATATGAGCCATCAACTGCAAACAACAGTTGTAAAAGGCACATCATATAGTATCCACCATTTCAATATCATCTGTTGTACCAATAAAAAGGCAGTTAATAAACTTCTTCACCACCTTAGAAATTAACCACCTCTCTTCATTCAAATCCCAAAGACCCAGTAGTAATAAACCATACGTGAAATCCAAGTCTTGGCCCAGCACTGTTTCCTCTACTTGGATTATTCAAAGCTATTTAACTGGATACGAGAGGTTAAGGGCCCCTTTTACCAAGCTGTAGCAAAAGGGGGCCAGTGCTGGCATTGGCGCATGTTTTACACGCACACCGAGGACCACTTTTACCGCAGCTGGTAAAAGGGAAGTCTCACCTTCCTGCAGGAAATGGCTATGCAGCAAGTAAAGCACTTGCCACACAGCCATTTCAGGGAGAGAGGCCTTACCGCCACCCATTGAGATGGCGGTGAGGGCTCCTGCTTTAACACAGTGGTAACCAGGCAGCTCGCGGCACTGCCTGATTACCATTGGGCACACTCCAGCACTACAAAAATAAATACGTTTTTGTAGCGCCAGAAATGATGGCTCACTAGGGGTGGGAAGTATCATTAGGCTGCTGCGGTAGTCCAGCGGTACTTCCTGTATAGAGAGCGGTAAGTCCGCATTGGGCTTACTGCTGCTTAGTAAACGGAGCCCTAAGTTTTCAAGGTTCACAGTTCAACTTTATTTAATATTCCACAAATCACAAATATATAAGTGGATTACCAGGGGTAAAATAGAAAAGTATAGAAGAGAGAAAAAGAACAATGGAATGACACATCAGGTAACTAGGTTAGAAATCTTGCATTATAAGGGAAAGGGGTAAGGGATAGGAACAACTTAACCCTAAATGGAACAAAGGAGGAGGGAATAGGGAAAACATGACTGTATAACACAATAAACACATCCCAGGACCTACGAAACATCAGTAATCTGAACTGTATCAAGAGGTCATCAGGTTCATGTTGTGTAATATTGGAAACCTTTTTGAAAATATATGTTTTCAGAGCTGCCTTAAAATTCATAAAGGAAAGCTAAACATGAAGATTCATGGCTATGAGGTTCCATTGAGTAAGGACAATCTTGGAAAAGCAGGTAGATCTGGCATAGTGTGAATGGATCTGCAAATGAGAAGGAATGATATGTAGATTTTGGTTGCAAGAATGCAAAGAGCAAGATGGCACATAAAGGAGAAGTGATTTGAACAGAAACTGGGGCTCAGGAATGGAATATTTGGTGTGTTAATGTTAGAACTTTGAATGTGATATGAAAATGGATGGGAAACCAATATTCAGACTCAGCTTAACTGCGGTATTTTGGATTAGTTATAGATAATGCAGCCGGTAAAGTGGAAGACCATGAAAAAGAAAATTGCAATAGTCAAGTTGGGCGATTACTAGAGTATGTAGTAGCAAGCAAAGAGACTGTTGAGCAAACAGTGAATGACCTGATCTGCCTCAAAATAAAAAAAGATTTTTGCACTTCAGTATGGTCATAGGTGGAGGAGTGGCCTAGTGGTTAGGGTGGTGGACTTTGGTCCTGAGGAACTGAGTTTGATTCCTGGCACAGGCAGCTCCTTGTGACTCTGGGCAAGTCACTTAACTCTCCATTGCCTGCCACATTGAGCCTGCCATGAGTGGGAAAGTGCGAGGTACAAATAAAATAAAAATATGTTGAAAATAAGAAAGATTATTATCAACTATCACCACAAGGATGTTATGGTATTCAGTTTTAAAATGTTGAAACTAAGCCAATTAGCAATCTTAGATGAATATCAACTTAACCAACTATGTTCATAGTGCCCCCCCCCCCCCCCCGAAATTCATTGCCAACCGCAGGAGTTAGCCGAGTCAGCCCCAAAGTTACCAGCTAATTATCGTCTTATGATATCTCAAATTTATGTTTCTTTTCTAAGCTTCTGAAAAAAATAGCATTCTCTCAACTTTCCAATCATTTAGAATCAGTTTTATTTTTACATCCTCATCAATTTTTGCCTTGGGCAAAGTATTGAGGCTATCATTGTCTCACTACTGAGTGAACTTAATGCAAACCTTGACAAAGGTCAAAATGCACTACTAATCTCATTGGATTAAACAGTGGCTTTTGATAAAGTAAATCATCACATACTGCTTTACAGGTTGAAATCATTAGGAATTGCAGGACAAATATTGAAATGGTTGACTTCATTTCTTTAGAACCTCTCTTTTATTATTAAAATATCTTGCACCACTTCCTCTGATATTTGTCCGATTACTTGTGGAGTCCCACAAAGTTCAATTTTATCTCCAATGTTGTTCAATTTGTTTCTGAGTCCTCTGGCAACTTTGATTCAAGAAAGCAGGGTAAGTGCATGTTATTATGCTGATAATATCTTGTTAGTATATTCACATCACCTCTGATTCCCCAGATCTATCTTCTTTTCAATGCTGCCTACACACTGTTTCTTCCTGGTTATAGGAAAACCATCTTTCTGTAAATCCTGACAAGATGGTAGGCTGCTGGATAACTGGAAGACAATTTCAACCCAAATAGACTGTTAAGCTCTTCGGGCAACCAGTTGTATTACTTGATTCTTTCCAATATCTGGGTGTCATATTAGACTCCCAGATGTCATTTTCTTACCAAGTTTCTAAAGCCATTAAACAAGGTTTCACTACATTGCACAAACTAAAACCAGTTAGGAAATATTTTGATTTTTCTGCATAAACACATTCATATATGCCTTCCTCTTTTCACAGATACATACATTATTGTATTTTCATGTACCTAAAATTCCAGTAAAATGACTTCACACTTTCCAGAATACCGCTGTGTGCTTCCTGTGTCATGCTAAAAAGTATGATCATGTCACACAATTGCTTAGACAATTACATTGTCTTCGGGTACAATTCTGTATTTGGCTTAAAATTTTAGTATTATTTTTCAAAGCTTTATACACCTCCTTGCCTTCTCCTTTCCTTTCTTGAGATCGGAACTGTCTTATAAAAAATCCATAATGTTACTCAAAATGCATTTATTTGATATGGCATATGGGGGCATACATTGAGATCACCCAGGCAACTTTCCTCTTTTGATTGGTCACCAGCTTTTACTTTTATTGCTACTTTTATTGTATTTAAATTTCTTACTGTTCTATGGGAGTTTGATTTTGTATGAGTGACTTTCCTATCTAAAATGGCATCCTTTCCTAATGTATTTTTAATTTGTAAATCAATTAACCCTCTATCATAGATTGGGTGGTAGAGAAAATGTTAAATAAACCATAACCGTAAACCATAAACATCCATCTTCAGCAACCCTGAGGTACCACAATCCTTCTTATGAAGAGCCACCAATTCTCTCATTCATAAAGCCCCTTAAAAAGCAAATGAAAAGGCCATTTGAAATACTAGGCTGTCATACTCTGAATTACAAATGGCTCTTGCAGCTGTAAAAAGCCATCAACCCATCCTGCAAGACTGGAAACCGAGGAAGGAACATAAATAGACTTGTACTAATTTTTACACCACAAAGGAAGAGATGGGGTCAACCCAACCCTGCAATTTGCAGAAGAAACACATACTAGCCAATGCCTGAGCCACTAAATGCCCAGACTAATGGGCCTGAAAAGTGAAGGCCAAAAAGTCCATAATCACCTTCTGCAATAAAGACCCTGCAACATCTCTCCTGTTCTCAATTAGAAAACCTGTAAACCTTCTCCAGTCACTCTCATAGAATTTGGAGAATGTTAGAGAAGCAGACCATATAAAAAAACACAATCTTTATTTGCCATTTTTAACTCCCAGGTCTAAACAAGGTTGCCTGCCATGGCCATGTTTTGCCAAACAACTGCCTCAGAGGTGGATGAATACCAGCTGGTGTAAATCTCAAGCCTCACCAAACTGATAGAAACAGTGTTTCCAACCTGGGTTAGCTTGTGGTGGCAAATAAAGACTGTACTTTTTATATGGTCTGCTTCTTTTCTGTTCTTCATATTAGGTTTCATGGACTGTTTGCCTTGTTGTTTTCTCAGTTCAGAGAGTTTCTAAGAATTAGGCACCAAAGCAGAATATAACAAAGTCTTTAATGAGGATGAATAAGATTCCACAAGCTCACTGGCATCTTGGTTGGTCGCATGTCTGTCTGAGGTACCAAAATACAAAATCGCAGCCACTGAAAGTGAGACAGAGAATCAGCGATATCATTATAAGTTCCAGGGATATGCTTGGCAGGTAAAGAAATATTGAGGAACAGGCACCAAAACACTATCACCTATAAAACTTCAGCCATCAGTGGACAAACCACAGACTGTCTATTCAGGCCTCAACCAATGCTATGTTATTTGATCTCCAAATAATTATTCTTTTAGCCAACTGCTGTCACTAAGTAGTCAAAGCAACCAAGACCTGGAACAATTCCAAGAAACAACTATTACACCGGCCCTTCTCCACCTAAGAGGCCAGTGCTCTACACACCAAGCACTCTGGAAGTAAATTCCAAAGCTCAAACCACCTGAAGCATCAAAAAAAACCTCCAAATCCCAGGAAGACAAAATAGACACTTGCAATATACACATCCCCTTAAATTCCTATAAGAAGGACCTCCAAATACATAAATCCTTCTTAACAGCCAGCGGGGTGCATATAAAATGATGCTTTTTCTGAATCCCCACTATCAACTGGGACAAGCACCTGATAAACACTCTTCACATAGGAAGAATCATGCAAGCAAAGTTTAAAAGTTCCACCAAAGATTGCACCTGTTGCAAAGTGAATTTCCGCATCACATACAGTGGGGGAAATAAGTATTTGATCCCTTGCTGATTTTGTAAGTTTGCCCACTGACAAAGACATGAGCAGCCCATAATTGAAGGGTAGGTTATTGGTAACAGTGAGAGATAGCACATCACAAATTAAATCCGGAAAATCACATTGTGGAAAGTATATGAATTTATTTGCATTCTGCAGAGGGAAATAAGTATTTAATCCCTCTGGCAAACAAGACCTAATACTTGGTGGCAAAACCCTTGTTGGCAAGCACAGCGGTCAGACGTCTTCTGTAGTTGATGATGAGGTTTGCACACATGTCAGGAGGAATTTTGGTCCACTCCTCTTTGCAGATCATCTCTAAATCATTAAGAGTTCTGGGCTGTCGCTTGGCAACTCGCAGCTTCAGCTCCCTCCATAAGTTTTCAATGGGATTAAGGTCTGGTGACTGGCTAGGCCACTCCATGACCCTAATGTGCTTCTTCCTGAGCCACTCCTTTGTTGCCTTGGCTGTATGTTTTGGGTCATTGTCGTGCTGGAAGACCCAGCCACGACCCATTTTTAAGGCCCTGGCGGAGGGAAGGAGGTTGTCACTCAGAATTGTACGGTACATGGCCCCATCCATTCTCCCATTGATGCGGTGAAGTAGTCCTGTGCCCTTAGCAGAGAAACACCCCCAAAACATAACATTTCCACCTCCATGCTTGACAGTGGGGACGGTGTTCTTTGGGTCATAGGCAGCATTTCTCTTCCTCCAAACACGGCGAGTTGAGTTCATGCCAAAGAGCTCAATTTTTGTCTCATCTGACCACAGCACCTTCTCCCAATCACTCTCGGCATCATCCAGGTGTTCACTGGCAAACTTCAGACGGGCCGTCACATGTACCTTCCGGAGCAGAGGGACCTTGCGGGCCCTGCAGGATTGCAATCCGTTATGTCGTAATGTGTTACCAATGGTTTTCGTGGTGACAGTGGTCCCAGCTGCCTTGAGATCATTGACAAGTTCCCCCCTTGTAGTTGTAGGCTGATTTCTAACCTTCCTCATGATCAAGGATACCCCACGAGGTGAGATTTTGCGTGGAGCCCCAGATCTTTGTCGATTGACAGTCATTTTGTACTTCTTCCATTTTCTTACTATGGCACCAACAGTTGTCTCCTTCTCGCCCAGCGTCTTACTGATGGTTTTGTAGCCCATTCCAGCCTTGTGCAGGTGTATGATCTTGTCCCTGACATCCTTAGACAGCTCCTTGCTCTTGGCCATTTTGTAGAGGTTAGAGTCTGACTGATTCACTGAGTCTGTGGACAGGTGTCTTTCATACAGGTGACCATTGCCGACAGCTGTCTGTCATGCAGGTAACGAGTTGATTTGGAGCATCTACCTGGTCTGTAGGGGCCAGATCTCTTACTGGTTGGTGGGGGATCAAATACCTATTTCCCTCTGCAGAATGCAAATAAATTCATATACTTTCCACAATGTGATTTTCCGGATTTAATTTGTGATGTGCTATCTCTCACTGTTACCAATAACCTACCCTTCAATTATGGGCTGCTCATGTCTTTGTCAGTGGGCAAACTTACAAAATCAGCAAGGGATCAAATACTTATTTCCCCCACTGTATGCCTCATCAATGGCCTGCATCAAATTCTCTATCTTCACTGAATCCAACTCTCTTTATCCAGAGGGACACCAAACTTCCCTGCAATGCACTGAAATGCCTCCATCAACAGCCTACACTCCTGAGAATATGCTACCCCGACAAACAAAACAATTGTCTAAATAGTGAACCACGTAATCACTTCTCACAACTCTCTGGACCACCCATTGGAAAAAAAAGTAGAAAAGGCTTCAAAACAAGCACAGGCTATTGAACAGATCATAGGCTTGCATTGGTCAAAATAAGTGGCCTTCAAATTTGAAACCCAACAAATAAAAGGATTCCAGATGTATGGGTAACAGGCGAAAGGCTACCTCAATATCCCCATCAAAATCCCTGGACCCTGGGCTCCATTCAGTTGAACCACCTAATCGAATGATGCATGCTGCACGGAACAAAACCTGAGGAAAATTCCTGCCATAAAAACTTGGTCATCTATCAGGATAAAACTTAAGTCAGGGATGCAAGTCCTTAAACTTAAGAGGACATGGAGCCTGTGGAAACAATCCCTAGGAGCTCGCAAGGGTAGGCCGAGCAGGCTGAAACTTGTTGAACAAGGTAGATTGTGACAAAAATCGAAATGCCAGATGGGATGCTTGCACACAGAGCAGTAATGATGAAAATGGCAAGATGAGTGATCACAACACCTGACATTAAAGTGAAAACAAACATTACTGTGAAGTGCAGGCTGAGTTGAAGCACCGACAAGATCCCTAACTCCTAAAAACGGACTGCTTCCAGAAGGCTGCCCACCACCTACCCATGACCACCCAGTTACAGGCCCCACTGGTCCAGTCAATGACCCAGGTAAAGCAGAGGAATGCCCTCCCCTTCACCACCCAAGCTAGGCCGGAGTCATTTCTGCTAACCAGACATCTGAAGACTCATATGTTTTTCAAGACGTATGGACCATTTGATTAATGATGACATTTCTTTTTGGCCTGGGAACTGACTTTTGGCCATATTACTGACTGTTTGTTTTAATGATGTGTTTTATGATGTACTGTCTTTGTTTTTTTTTTTTTTTTTTATTATGCATGTATCATGTATGTATTCTTATTTTTATTATATATATATATATATATATATATATATATATATATATATATATATATATATATATATTATGTATGCTTAGAATTACATGATAATGTGGGCTATAAATAAATTATATTATTATTATTATAAACATTAGACTACTCCTCTACTCCTGAAGGCATGTAAATTATTGTAGTCTTTAATTTATACATGTACCTGACTCTACCCAAATTCTGCCAATGCACTCTCCCAGTGGCAAAGTTGATGCCATCAATGCATGGCATATACTTTTCTGTTAGTTGGTATTCTATAATAGGTCTTTTACATGTGTATGTACCTCTTTACATGCATAAATGACTAGAATATCGCCATTTCCTTGCCTTCTTGCTGCCTAAAACTAGTTCCCTTTAGAATTACCCCCTAATTCAGTGGTTCCCATACCTGGTCCTAGAGGCACCCAAGGAAGTCAGGTTTTCAGGATATCCACAAAAAATATTCATGAGAGAGATTTGCATGCCTCCAGGACCAGGTTTGGGAACCACTGCTCTAATTGTTAAGGTGCCACATTAGGTGTTAGCATAGGTTTGTGCTAAGACCGCTTGCTAAATAGGGGCTGTAGTGAACATGTAGAGGTGTATTTTCAAAGTTGCATAGTAACTATAGAACTTTATGTCTAATAGTTTTTATTGATAGAACTTTATAAAAGTGTAGCATGTGCAATAAATTTTAGTAGGTGCTAAATATAAACAAAATGACACAAGAATACACAATGCTAATTATTAAGAACATTGACATCTCACACATTGAGGCATATTTTCAAAGCACTTAGACTTACAAAGTTATGTAGTAACCCATAGAACTTAAAAGTCTAAGGGGGTCTTTTACTAAAGCTTAGCTCAAGTTATCAGCGGCAGGGCCCATAGGAATAAAATGGGCCCTGCTGCAGATAACTTGAGCTAAATTTTAGTAAAAGACCCCCTAAGTGCTTTGAAAATGAGCCCAAATAAACTGTGATATAAGCATTTCGAACTGTGAGGTTTTATTGTCTCTGTCACCTTTGTCAACCTGTTTCTTTCCCTGTAATCCACTGCAATGATGAATGCAGGCAATCTAAAACCAAGCTAACTCTACTCTTTAACCTCAGTAGAATTGTGCTGCTTCCTCATGACCTGGTAAAGGAAGGAAAATTCTCAAAAGCTAATCACAGTTCAATAAAATATATCATCTACAAGTTATTTGTTGACCTTTATTTCTAGCTAGTATATGCAATTTTAAAAAAAGTTTTCATATTACTTTGTTTAAGAACCTTTAAGAAAGTCTGAATAATCACTCATCCTTTTGTGTATTGGACATTCAAGAGAGCTTTGCTATAACTATTTTGGGGTGGTCACTAGGGAGACAAAGAATTCAAAAACTTCTTTGAGTAACGAGAGGAACTGTCTATTAAGGACAATTGCAAGCCAAAAAAAAAACAAACAAAAAACATATGTAGTACAAAGTAATAAATTCAAAATAAGAACATAAGTATTGCCATACTGGGTCAGACCAAGTATCCTGTTTCCAACAGTGTCCAATCCAGGTCACAGGTACTGGCAAGATCCCAAACAAGTAATAAGTTTGTGCTGCTTATCCCAGGAATAAGCAGTGATTTTTCCTAAGTCCATATTTAACAATGGCTTATGGATTATTTTTTGTTGGAACTTGTCCAAAGCTTTTTTAAACCCTGTTAAGCTAAATGTTTTTACCATATTCCCATGCAATGAATTCCAGAGTTTAATTATACATTGAGTGAAGAAATACTTTTTTCTGATTGTTTTAAATTTAGGAGTTTCATTACATGCCCCTAGTCCTTGTATTTTTGGAAAGAAAATAAACAAGCAATTCATGTCTATCCATTCCACTCCACTCAGTATTTTATAGACATCAATCATATCTCCCCTCAGCCATTTCTTCTCCAAGCTAAAAAGCCCTACACTTTTTAGCCTGTCCTCATCACTATGAGAAGTCATTCCATCCCCTTTATCAATTTCGTCGCCCGTCTCTGTACCTTTTCTAATTCCAGTGCATACACAGATGACTTAGACGTAGTGGAGGTAAATTTTAAAACTTTAGGGTCCCTTTTACTAAGCCCCATTGGTGCCTACGCATGCCCAATGTGCGTCAATTTGGAGTTACCACCCGGCTACCACGTGGCCCTTGCGGTAATTTCATTTTTGATTCATGTCCACTACGTGTGCTGGAAAATAATTTTTATTTTCTAGTGTGCAGCAGAAACCGGGCAGTAATCGTCATTCTACGCATGTAGATGATTACCACCCGGTTAACGCATGAGACCTTACTTCTAAGTCAATGGCTGGTGGTAAGGTCTCAGACCCAAAATGGACACATGCCAATTTTTATTTTGCCACACATCCATTTTTGGTAAAAAAATTTTAAAGGCCTTTTTTACAGGCTTGCTGAAAAATGGATCTGCGCATGCCCAAAACACATGCCTACACTAGTGCAGCCCATTTTTCAGTTCACCTTAGTAAAAGGGCCCTTTAATGCACAAATATAACCAGAGCCCAACATGACCATGTTTCGCATACACATTGTGGCAGGACCAGCTGTTAAACATAAAGATAAACCTCACTAAACATAATAAATAAGATAAAAGCAAACCATAATACATAATGAAATCATAACTAAAAAACAATAAATAAACCATATATATTTTATTTTTTTATTAGGATTTATTTACCACCTTTTTAAAGGAATTCACTCAAGGCAGTGTACAGTAAGAATAAATCAAACGAGCAAAAGACAATTACAGCAGTAAAAATATTCAAATAACAATACTAAGTATGGCATAGTTCACTACTTACAATGTCAACACAATCCTGCTTATTTTCGAAAGGAGAAAAACGCCCATGTTCGGGAGATGGGCGTCCGTTTCCCATGGGCGGCCAAATCGGTATAATCAAAAGCCGATTTTGGTCGTCTTCAACTACACTCCATCGCAGGAACGAATAAATTTGATGGGGGCGTGTCAGAGGCGTGGTGAAGGCGGGACTGGGGTGTGGTTATCGGCCGAGCAGAGATGGGCACGCTCGGACGATAACGGAAAAAAGAAAGGCGTTTTTAGCGAGAATTTAGGACACTTTTTTGGACACTTTTTTCTCACGAACAGGTCCCAAAAAAGTGCCCTAAATGACCAGATGACCACTGGAGGGAATCGGGAATCACCTCCCCTGACTCCCCCAGTGGTCACTAACCCCCTCCTACCAAAAAAAAACCCACTTGCAAAAACCTTATTTCCCAGCCTCTATGCCACCCTCAAATTCCGTACCCACCTCCATGACAGCAGAATGTGTTCGATCCACTCACAGCCTTTCCCTGGGTCAGATGTGGCTCTCGGGTGCATTGCAGGGTCACATCAGCATTGCATTGTGGTGGTTGTAGGGTATTGGGCTCCGTGATTTCACTAGCTTGTGTTATAGTCTCACGATGTTGGTAGTTGGTAGGCTCTTCTCCCATGGTGCTTTCCCCTCTGCTTACTGGGTCAGAGTGTGCCCTGTTTTGTTTCCGGTAGTCCACGAGGTAGTGGCCATTTTTGTAACTCCGTTTTAGATCCCTTTCTTGTGTTAGCCACGTTACAGAACTTAGTTCTTACCTTGAATGTTGCTGAAAGAGGGCATCGTACACCATTCTGCCAGCTCTGACCTACTGCTAATCTTAGTACCAGGGAGACTCGTTGCCAGTGGGGCACAACCTCTGATCTGCAGTTAACTGTGAGTAATCGCGGTTATTCAAATAAAGGACGTTTTCAGCAAGATTAGTCTTACGGTGTGAACTGCTGTGTCAAGGTTATACAGCAGCAACAAGTCCTGTCCCTGGAACAGTTTTAGTGGGTAATGCAGTGCACTTCAAGCAGGCGGACCCAGGCCCATCCCCCCTTACCTGTACCACTTGCGGTGGTAAATGGGAGCCCTCTAACCCCCCCCCCCCCAAAACCCACTGTACCCACATGTAGGTGCCCCCCTTCACCATTAAGTGCTATGGTAATGGTGTTGAGTTGTGGGGAGTGAGTTTTGGGGGGGGGGGATTGGGGGTCTCAGCACTAATGCATATTGATTTATTAAGTTATGTATGATTTATGTGCTATTTTTAATTATGATTTTATTATGAATTATGCTAGAAAAGGATTGTAAATAAGACCAAGAATACTATAATGCCTCTGTATCACTCCATGGTGTGACCTCACCTTGAGAATTGCATTCAATTCTGGTTGCCGCATCTCCAAAATGATATAGCAGAAGTAGAAAAGTTTGAAGAAGAGTGACCAAAATGATAAAGGAGGTGGAACTCCTCTTATATGAGGAAAGGCTAAAGAGTTTAGGGCTCTTTGGCTTGGAAAAGAGACAGATGAGGGGAGATATGATTGAGGTCTACAAAATCCTGAGTGGTGTAGAACTAGTAGAAGTGAATTTTTTACTCTCTCAAAAAGTGCAAAGAAGAGGGGACACCATGAAGTTACGTGGAAATTCTTTTAAAACAAATAGGAGGAAATATGTTTTATTATTTATTTATTTATTTATTTATTTGTAGTATTTGTATCCCACATCTTCCCACCAATTTGCAGGCTCAATGTGGCTTACATTTGCCGTAATGGCAGTTGCCATTTCCGAGTAACAGAATTACAAATGGTAAAATTGCGATAAGGTGCATACATACATGGTAACTTAATTGGAACGTACATGGAATATAACATATATGGGACAGTTAAGCCCTGAAACTCATTGCCAGAGGATGTGGTAACAGCAGTTAGCATATCTGGGTTTAAAAAAGGTTTGCACAAGTTCCTGGAGGAAAAGTGGGAAGTCACTGCTGTCCCTGGAATTGGTAGCATGGAATGTTGCTACTATTTGGGTTTCTGCCTGGCATTTGTGATCTGGCTTGGCCACTGTTAGAAACAGGATACTGGGCTAGATGAACCATTGGTTTGACCCAGTATGGCTATTCTTTTGTTCTTATGTTTAACAGCTGCCCCTGATGCAGCCGTATAGGCAAAACGTGGTGACATCGGGCTCTGGTTACATTTGTGCATAAAAGTTTTCAAATTTACCTCCACGATGTCCACGTCATCTACTTGGTGATCTACTCTGTAAATGTGTCGCTCATAGCTCTGTAGATCCCTGCCTCCCTACTGTTTCCTTTTCTAATTTTGCCATATTGTTTTGAGATGCAGTGACCAAAATTAAGCATAATATTCAAGGTGCAGTGGCACCATGGAGCGATACAAAGGCACTATAATATTCTCAGTTTTGTTCTCCATTCCTTTCTTAATATTTCCATAATAATTGAAAACCTCCTACTAAAAGAATAAAGAGTCTGTGTAGAAGTGAGACCTGTGTGAAATATACATATAAATCATGATATTTGCATGTGCCAAAGAGTAGGTGTGAATGGATGTATATATTTTCTATCAGGTAATGCATATGCATTCCTGTCATACAAATCTGTTGGCATCTTATAAAAGTTTCTCTATGCACTTTTAGCAAAATGATAATCTTGGTATGGAAATTCTACTTTTGCGGTTCCCTTTTTATACCTGCATCATTCCTAACTGTAATCCTTTAAAAAGTACCCCTAAGAGGTCAATCGGATTTGGTGAGATTTTGGAACTAGATTCCATCAAAAATTATTCAGGAAGAGCTTTTGTTTCATATGGTGAGCTCCTTTTTTAAATGATTATAGCACTGCTGACCTTTACCTGTTTTCTCAGTACCATTGCACCCTGCCTTTAAACAAAAACATGTTTGTTGAAGAGGAGTAATTATGAAGGCATGTGAAGGATGGTCACTGGTGGAAGTCAAGATCCTGATCTTATCCACATTTAAACTATAGACATTTGCATTTCAAAAAGCAAATCAGTGTTTAAACCTTGAAATGTGCTTCAGATTGCTAAAGAGCTTCCTGCAGGTAAATGCAAAATAAAATTACCTATGCAAACTCAGTATTCCATATAGACACACAATAGATATATAAGCTGTGCTAGAGATGGACTTCTGAAATCTAATATTTGATTCTTGTTATGTGAAGAGGAAATTGTTTTTCGTCTACTCACATACAATAAAGATTTCTTGAGCAATGTCTGCAAGATTTATCTTTTGATATTAGACTGAGTAGTCTCGGCCAGAAGATATATTTTCAAACATTTTTCTTCAAATTCAATCCTGTCAGCATTCCCTATTTCTTCTATTGCCTGCTTCATTTGGCTGCAATTTCTCTGACTGGGCCATTATGAAACTGCCACTCAGCTGTCAACAAGCCATCTTTTATCAGTGCTTTGTTCTCATCCAGCTATCTCCACCTTCTAGTCCTCACTGAGATCTGGATTTCTTCTGTTAACACTGACACCAGCTATCCTGTATTCAAAGTCACTAACCTCGTCCCCCTCCCCCATGCAACTTGCTCCTGATAATTTCCTGGTGAAACTCTCCTGTTCTCTAATCTTAGAGGACTTTTTGTGACCGCCTTTGCACATTGGGCACATTTACTAAACTGTGAGATGTTTTTGCGCTTAACACACAGTTATAAAACTTACCTTGCAGTAAGTGCAAAGCCTGTGTAGTAACTTTGAAGGCGGGGCCATCATTTACACCTAAAGCTCCTGCACAAGGAAAACCATTTAACCAGTGGAGGAGTGGCCTAGTGGTTAGAACACCGGTCTTGCAATCCAGAGGTGGCCAGTTAAAATCTTGGGCAACTCACTTAACCCTCCATTGCCTCAAGAACAAACTTAGATTCTGAGCCCTCCTCGGACAGAGAAATATCCAGTGTACCTGAATGTAACTCACCTTGCGCTACTACTGAAAAAGGTGTGAGCAAAATCTAAATAAATAAACATAAAACTGCACTACTGATACCGTGGTTGCAACTGTGCTACTGACAATGTACAAGTAAATAGGCCCTGCTCTGCCTGCATCCATGACACCTTCCCTATAATACAACAGCCAACAGTGAGCCTCATCCCTCCAATCCCATCACCTGACAGCCAACAGTGATCCCTACTCCAATCTCTTCACCTGACACCCCCATCAAAACTAAACAGTCTCCCAGGATAGAAATAAAGAAACATGACAGCAGATGAGGGCCAAGTGGCCCATCCAGTCTGCCCATCCTCAGTAACCACTAACTCCTCCTTTTCCTAAGAGATCCCACGTGACTGTCCAATGGAGGCCATTCCACTCATCCACCACCCTTTCCGTAAAAGAGTATTTTCCTAGATTCCTCTTAAGCCTATTTCCTCTTAACTTCATTGAATGCCCTCTCAATCCAGAGTTTTCTGTCATTTGAAAAAAGACACGTCCTGTACATTAACGTCACTGAGGTATTTAAACATCTCTATCATATTCCCTCTCTCCCACCTCTCTTCCAGCATATACATGTTGAGGTTCATAAGCCTGTCCCTATATGTTTTATGACAGAGACCACTTACCAGTTTTGTAACCTCTTTCTGGACCAACTCCATCCTGTTTATATCTTTCTGGAGATGCGGTCTCCAGAATTGCACAGTACTCTAAATGGGGCCTCAACAGAGACTTATACAAGGGCACTATCACCTCTTTTGTCCTGCTGGTCATCCCTCTCCTTATGCATCCAGGCATCCTTATGGCTTTGACTGTCGATTTTTCTACCTGTTTGGCCACCTTAAGTCATCAGACATAATCACACCCAAGTCCTGCTCTTCTTTTGTACACAGAAGCACTTTATTATCTCTATTGTACTGTTCGCTTGGATTCCTGTAACCCTGCATTTCTTAGCATCTTAGTTGCCAATTATTGGACCATTCTTCAAGCTTCGTTAGATCCTTCCTCATGCCATCCACACCCTATTACAGAGTTTGGAATCATCCGCAAAGAGACAAAACTTACCAGACAGTCCTTCTGCAATATCACTTACAAAGATATACTCCAAGCTCCTACCACTAATCCCTGGTGCTTAGTGGGGAGTAGAAGCAATCCTCAGTTGTCCCTGCCTTGTTCAAGACCTGGGTTGAAAATGGCAGCTCTGACCCTAGTGGTAGTCTTGCAGTACTGCCACTAAGGTTCAAGCAGCCATATAAGGGTAAAAGTTCCTTGTTTGGCTACTCAAACCCTAGCAGTAGAACTGTAAGACTAATACTAAGGGGGGTCATATCTACCAGGACTAGGACAAAGCAGGAGTGACTGGGGGGGAGGTTACTCCTACTCCCCAGTAAATACCATGGACCACTGATAGGAGCTAGGGAGAATGGTGGGGGCTCAGGGGTCCTGGAGATCAATTGGTTTTAAAATGGGGAGAGTTAGGTGAAGGGATCAGCTGTGGGAGGTAACTATTGGCTATCATATGATGAGGATGGGAGATTACTATTGGTTTCCAAAGATAGGATTAGGATGACCGGCGGAGTGATGTGGATGCATTGCGGCCAGGTGGCTGCACTTATTACCATCTCTTGATGTGGTGGTAAGTGCAGCTGTACTATCTGCACAAGTGATAGTGCATACTAAAGTCTTGTGTCTTAACTGATCTATTTCTGCCCTGTTTCCACCATCTAACAGGGTATGTAGTTAACATCCAAATTTGCCACTGGATATTGAGCACGAGCACTTGAGTGCCTGTTATGGGAGGGGTAGTTTGCGATCAGATTCCTCTGACCCCTATTTCTACTTTATGAAGTTATATGCTGCACTGACTTCATTATTTACAGTAAACCACTGTAATGTGCCAACAAATTGTGGTATGTTAAGGATTGTATTAAAAATAACCATCACTCTGTTATGGTTAGTTTCAGGGTGACTTTAGGCCTGTAAGATATAGGGAAGCTAGGTCAAATTAGGCTTTGCTTCCTAGCTGTTCAGATCAGGCCTTAACAGTCTTTTTAAGAAAAATTAAACTTATATACTTATGTAACTGTTACATTAGTACATAAGTATTGCCATACCAGGACAGAACAAAGGTCCATCAAGCCCAGCATCCTGTTTCCAACAGTGGCCAATCCAGGTCTCAAATACCTGGCAAGAACCCAAAAAAGTGCAAAACATTTCATATTGCTTATCCCAGAAATAGTGGATTTTCCCCATGTACATTTAATAATGTCTATGGACTTTTCATTTAGGAAGCCGTCCAAAACCTTTTTTAAACTCCCCTACCACATTCTCTGGCAACAAATTCCAAAGTTTAATTGCAAGTTGAGTGAAGAAATATTTTCTCCAATTCGTTTTAAATTTACTAGATTGTAGCTTCATAGCATGCCCCCTAGTCCTAGTATTTTTGGAAAGTGTAAACAGACGTTTCACATCTACCCGATCAATTCCACTCATTATTTTACAGACCTCTATCATATCTCCCCTCAGCCGCCTTTTCTCCAAGCTGAAGAGCCCTAGACACTTTAGCCTTTCCTCATAGGGAAGTTGTCCCATCCCCTTTATTATTTTCGTCACCCTTCTCTGTACCTTTTCTAATTCTACTATATCTTTTTTGAGATGCGGCAACCAGAATTGAACACAATATTCGAGGTGTGGTCGCACCATGGAGCGATACAAAGGCATTATAACGTCCTCATTTTTGTTTTCCATTCCTTTCCTAATAATACCTAACATTCTATTTTCTTTCTTAGCCGCAGCAGCACACTGAGCAGAAGGTTTCAACGTATCATCAACGACGACACCTAGATCCCTTTCTTGGTCTGTGACTCCTAAGGTTGAAACTTGCATGACGAAGCTATAATTTGAGTTCCTCTTTCCCATATGCAGCACTTTGCATTTGCTCACATTAAACGTCATCTGCCATTTAGAAGCCCAGTCTCCCAGTCTCGTAAGGTCCTCTTGTAATTTTTCACAATCCTCCTGCAATTTAACGACTTTGAATAACTTTGTGTCATCAGCAAATTTAATTACCTCACTAGTTACTCCCATCTCTAGGTCATTTATAAATATGTTAAAAAGCAGCGGTCCCAGCACAGACCCCTGAGGAACCCTACTAACTACCCTTCTCCTTTGAGAATACTGACCGTTTAACCCTACTCTCTGTTTTCTATCTTTTAAACAGTTTTTAATTACTACTTACTACTACTTATCATTTCTAAAGCGCTACTAGACGTACGCAGCGCTGTACACTTGAACATGAAGAGACAGTCCCTGCTCAACAGAGCTTACAATCTAATTAGGACAGACAAACAGGACAAACAAGAGATAAGGGAATATTAAAGTGAGGATGATAAAATAAGGGTTCTGAATAAGTGAACAAGGGTTAGGAGTTAAAAGCAGCATCAAAAAGGTGGGCTTTTAGCCTAGATTTGAAGATGACCAGAGGTGGAGCTTGACGTACCAGCTCAGGAAGTCTATTCCAGGCATATGGTGCAGCAAGATAAAAGGAACAGAGTCTGGAGTTAGCAGTGGAGGAGAAGGGTGTAGATAAGAGAGATTTACCCAGTGAATGGAGTTCTCAGGGAGGAATGTAGGGAGAGATGAGAGTGGAGAGGTACTGAGGAGCTGCAGAGTGAATGCACTTATAGGTCAATAAAAGGATTTTGAACTGTATGCGGAAATGGATAGGAAGCCAGTGAAGTGACTTGAGGACTTGAGGAGAGGGCTAATATGAGCATAATGACACTGGCAGAATATTAGTCGTGCAGCAGAATTTTGAACAGATTGAAGAGGAAAGAGATGGCTAAGTGGGAGACCTTTGAGAAGCAAGTTGCAATAGTCTAAGCGAGAGGTAATAAGAGTGTGGATGAGGGTTCTGGTAGTGTGCTCAGAAAGGAAAGGGTGAATTTTGGTGATATTATAGAGAAAGAAACAACAGGTTTTAGCAGTCTGCTGAATATGTGCAGAGAAGGAGAGGGAGGAGTCGAAGATGACCCCAAGGTTACGAGCTGATGAGACAGGAAGGATGAGAGTGTTATCCACAGAAATAGAAAATGGGGGAGGAGGAGAGATTGGTTTAGGGGGATAGATGAGAAGCTCAGTCTTGGTCATGTTTAGTTTCAGATGGCGCTGAGACATCCAGGCAGCAATGTCAGACAGGCAGGCTGATACTTTGGCCTGGATTTCAGCTGAGATTTCTGGTGTGGAGAGGTAGATCTGGGAGTCATCAGTGTAAAGATGATACTGAAAACCATGGGATGAGATCAGAGTACCACGGGAAGAAGTATAGATGGAGAAAAGAAGAGGTCCCACGACAGATGCTGTCCAAACGATGCATGAACCCTGACTACAGGGTTCATGTATCGTTTGGACAGCATCAGTAGATTTGTCTTAATTTGAGTGAACCTTTGGAAGAATATCTATATATGCCAATTCATAGACCCCTGATGAAGGCGTCTTTGGCCGAAACATGGACCGTGTAGGGTATTAATAAATGAATTTGGCTTTTTTACATTTATGATTTCAGTTTGGTCTTTCTGTACATCTTCCGTTGTTTTTTGGTGTTTTTTTACGGGAGATTTGGACTCTCTTTGTCGTTAATGAGCTTGTTATGACATTTGAGGCTGGCATAGAGGCTGGCTAAAATGTTTTTAAAATTTTGTTTTTTGGGTGGAAGGGGGTTGGTGACCACTGGGGGAGTAAGGGGAGGTCATCCCCGATTCCCTCTGGTGGTCATCTGGTCAGTTTGGGCACCTTTTCAAGACTTGGTCCTGAAAAAAAAGGGACCAAGTAAAGTCGTCCAAATGCTCATGAGGGACACCCTTCTTTTTCCCATTATTAGCCGAGGATGCCCATCTGTTAACCACGCCTCCTTCCTGCCTTCGGTACACTGCCGACATGCCCCTGTGAATTTTGGTCGTCCCCGCGACGGAAAGCAGTTGAGGACGCCCAAAATCAGCTTTCGATTATGCCGATTTAGGCGACCCTGGGAGAAGGACGCCCATCTCCCGATTTGTGTCGGAAGATAGGCGCCCTTCTCTTTCGAAAATAAGCATGATAGTCTTCCAGGAAGAGCTAGTCCATTATTAGCTTTTCCAGTAAATACTAACCACATTATTATAATAGCCAATCAGTGTTAACTATAATATTAGTATATATCCAATAAATGGGATTATTGTCAAATTACCTATGTATGACCTGTTTTGTTAATGAACGTATATAAGTGATTGTATTTCCTACTTCTTTGGAGACAGTCACAGCCAGTACCTTTGTGCAAGCAGGGCTGCTCTCCCATGAGAAACCAATCAATTGTATCTGCATTGGCAAGTAATGCAGTACGTTCCTGTACCTGCTCCGCCGAACGCCTCTGGCGGAAATCTCGGGCCCTTGCTGATTTCTTACACTTTAAGTTCATGCTGACCTCCTTCCAATCTGCTCTTTTACGCGCCAAACAGGATTATTATATCCAACTGACTAACTCTCTTGGCTCTAACCCTCGATTTCTCTTCACCACATTGAACTCTCTCCTCAGGGTGCCCCCTCCCCCAACTCCCCCTTCATTATCTCCTCAGACCCTTGCTGAATTCTTTCACGACAAGGTTCAAAAGATAAACCTTGCATTCTCTACCTCGCTACCTCTCCCTCCACTAGTCCGTTCCCCTCTCTCTCCTTCCCCTCATTCCCTTTCCTCCTTTCCTGAAGTTACTATTGAGGAAACTACACTTCTCCTTTCTTCCTCAAAATGTACCACCTGTTCCTCTGATCCCATTCCCACCCACCTTCTTAATGCCATCTCTCCTGCTCTTATTCATTTTATCTGTCACATTCTCAACCTCTCACTTTCCACTGCGACTGTCCCTGCTGCCTTTAAACATGCTGTGGTCACACCTCTCCTTAAGAAGCCTTCACTCGACCCTACTTGTCCCTCTAATTACCAACCCATCTCCCTCCTTCCTTTTCTCTCCAAATTACTTGAGCGTGCTGTTCACCGCCGCTGCCTTGATTTTGTCTCCTCACATGCTATGCTTGACCCACTACAATCTGGTTTTTGCCCTCTCCACTCAACTGAAACTGCACTTACTAAAGTCTCCAATGACCTATTACTGGCTAAATCCAGAGGTCAATATTCCATCCTCATTCTTCTTGATCTTTCTGCTGCTTTTGACATTGTCGATCACAGCATACTTCTCGATACCCTGTCCTCACTTGGATTCCAGGGCTCTGTTCTTTTCCTGGTTCTCTTCCTACCTCTCCCTCTGCACCTTTAGTGTTCACTCTGGTGGATCCTCTTCTACTTCTATCCCTCTGCCTGTCGGCGTACTCAGGGTTCTGTTCTTGGTCCCCTCCTCTTTTCTATCTACACTTCTTCCCTTGGTTCATTAATCTCATCCCATGGCTTTTCCTACCATCTCTATGCTGATGACTCCCAAATCTACCTTTCTACCCCTGATATCTCACCTTGCATCCAAACCAAAGTTTCAGCGTGCTTGTCTGACATTGCTGTCTGGATGTCTCAATGCCACCTGAAATTAAACATGACCAAAACCGAGCTTCTCATTTTTCCCCCCCAAACCCACCTCCCCACTCCCCCTGTTTTCTATTTCTGTTGATGGCTCTCTCATTCTCCCTGTCTCTTCAGCTCGAAACCTTGGGGTCATCTTTGACTCTTCTCTCTCCTTCTCTGCTCTTATCCAGCAGATCGCCAAAACCTGTCGTTTCTTTCTTTACAACATCCGTAAAATCTGCCCCTTTCTTTCCGAGCACTCTACCAAAACCCTCATCCACACCCTTGTCACCTCTCGCTTAGACTACTGCAATCTGCTTTTTGCTGGCCTCCCACTTAGTCACCTCTCCCCTCTCCAATCGGTTCAAAACTCTGCTGCCCGTCTCGTCTTCCGCCAGGGTCGCTTTACTCATACTACCCCTCTCCTCCAGTCGCATCACTGGCTCCCTATCTGTTTTCGCATCCTGTTCAAACTTCTTCTACTAACTTATAAATGTACTCATTCTGCTGCTCCCCAGTATCTCTCCACACCCGTCCTTCCCTACACCCCTTCCCGTGCACTCCGCTCCATGGATAAATCCTTCTTATCTGTTCCCTTATCCACTACTGCCAACTCCAGACTTCGCACCTTCTGTCTCGCTGCACCCTACGCCTGGAATAAACTTCCTGAGCCCCTATGTCTTGCCCCATCCTTGGCCACCTTTAAATCTAGACTGAAAGCCCACCTCTTTAACATTGCTTTTGACTCGTAACCACTTGTAACCACTCGCCTCCACCTACCCTCCTCTCCTCCTTCCTGTACACATTAATTGATTTAATTTGCTTACTTTATTTTTGTCTATTAGATTGTAAGCTCTTTGAGCAGGGACTGTCTTTCTTCTATATTTGTGCAGCGCTGCGTATGCCTTGTAGTGCTATAGAAATGCTATATAGTAGTAGTAGTAGTAGTAGTCTTATAAGGAATAAATCCTATTGTTTTCTCATAAGTAGTCTTGAGTCTTTTATATCTGCAAATTGGCTTTAGCTGGTAATTTGGGGTGAGGGCGAAAAAGACCCTAAATAAAACATTAGAGACTCAGACCCAGAGAATACCTATGTGTAGTTGTGGTACTGTTCTCTCATAAGCAATTAATTGTACGTGTACTTGGAGAATAATAAATAAAAGTATTTGATTGCTTATATATTCTTTGGAGTCTTACATACAGCAGTACTTTTGTATAGCAATGTTCCATACTCCCAGTGAGATATCACTGATCTGATCTTTGTACTAATACTTGATAAGAAATAAGGTATCTAATTAATTTCCTAATTGATATAGGCTTGGGTGATTTATTTCTTCCTAGGTATTGGTGGGTGAGCCACCATATTGGGAGGGGTAAATTCACCCTAAATAATTCAGTAGGTATGGATTCCAGTTACATGTGTAATTATAGAATATAGGGGTTCCGTGTAGAAATTTAGGTGGGGGTATTTGTACCACGTTTTTGTTGCTGCAAATGGATGCACCTAAATTTATGCATGACTAGAGAATGACACAGGGAGAAAGTTTGTCCCCATCCCTTCTCTGTCCCCGTGGGTTCTGTCTCTGTCCCCACCCTGTCCCCGCAGGTTCTGTCTCCATCCCCGCCCCATCTCCGCAGACCCTATCTACATCCCCAAACCCGTCCCCACAGGTTCTGTCCCTGTCCCCGTGGGCTCTATCCTCATCTGCAGAAGCCTTGAACACTTATGATTTTATATTTAAATCTTTTTATTAAAGTATAAAAAGGAACAATATGCTGTGCAACTGTTGTGTATAAATTACAAATAGAAAACAATAATAACAATGAGCAGCTATAATAACCCTCCTTCCCACCACCACCCTCTACTCTTCCAACCCCAACAATAAGTGATTTCTACTACACCAAGGAATCCTAATTCACACTGTTAAAATGTCCAGGGGTATAACATACAACCCGTTCTATATGCCCTAGAGGGGAAAATATGCCCTATGAAGCACTGTTATGGTTTTTTAATCTGTGGATAAATAAGAAGTCATCAACAATCTTAGGATTCGATCTAGCTCTCTTGTCTTCCACAGTCCTTCCTGGAATAGAAAATGCTTTCTTAGAAGATGTGCTGGTAGCAGGATGTACGGAATCCCCCATGCAAATTTTGCTAGTTGTGGCCAGTATGTTTGCTTGTTTTTCCAAAAAATCAAAATATCTCCGTTCTGTGGATAAATCTCTCTTATCTGTCCCCTTCTCCTCTACTGCTAATTCCAGATTCCGTTCCTTGTATCTCGCTGCACCTCACGCCTGGAATAGACTTCCCAAGCCTGTACATCTAGCCCCGTCTTTGGCCATTTTCAAATCCAGGCTAAAAGCCCGCCTCTTTAACACTGCTTTTGACTCCTAACCACTACTCACTTGCCCTGTACTCTTTTATCCCCCTGCACTTAAGCACTATTCTATAAACTGCACCTAACTTTAGACACAGCTCATAGAATAGCACTTAAGCTTTTTTTTCTGCGCTGATTTTTTTTGTGCGATTTATAGAATTTACCTCATTACAGCACTGAAAACCATCATATAACAGAAATATAATAAATGTCAGCAGAGTACAAACAATACCAGAGGCAGAAAGCGAGAACATTCATATAACATAAATATGATATTCACAATATTAGCACAATACAAATGAACCCCCCTGTTTACAAAGCTGCGATAATGACTGCCGCATGGCACTGCCAAAATCAGCTCATTCAAAGTGAATAGCACATCGACATTGCTGCATCGGCAGCCACTAGCACAGCTTTGTAAACAGGGGCCGAAACATCTTAATAGGCACAAATTAGAAAATACATATAACACAGATATGATGCTAATGTTGATCGTATTATGCAATGAAACATCTTAATAGGTAGCTGAGGAGGGAAATAAAGTTGAGCTATAAAGGTAGGACAAGATGGATAGTATAAAGTCATTGGGATAAATAAAAGGGTGGCTAAACTGAAGGCAAATTATATGTGCAGTTGAATTAGATATGAAGAACTGGTCTAAATTACAGGGCAACAAGCTAGTCCAGGTGCAGAGTGAGTCTATAGTCAGTTGCCACGTATATTGAAGGCTTGGCATATCTCCTGTTAAGTGTAGCCTGCATCTGTATGAGCCCAAAATGCTTATTACAGAGACTCTCACTGCTATCTTAAAAGTACCTTAGATTGTATGGACCAAGTACTTTTGAAACTCCTTATCAATCATCAGGCCAAGGAATTTGTCAACTGGTGAATGTTTGATCTCCTATTAGGATCATGCACAAATAGTGTATTCTATAGATTTGATAGTCCATCGTGCCAGATTCAAGCATGGCATGTTACTGATGCTTATAGTTATACCTAAAAATGTTAATAATTTGATGGTCTTTTTTCAGGGGAAATAAGATGCGAGTTTTTGTTTTCTTGACATGCTCTGATGTGACAGTTTGCACTTTAGGGATATGTTGTATGTCTGGACATATCCCTTGGTATGTGTCTTCTTATCAATAGTAAGTATGTTGTTTTTTTGTCACATTTCACTCTGAAAGACAGGGTGAACAAGCATTGCCAACAACCCCTTAGGGCAGTGATTCCCAAACCTGGTCCGGGAGGCATCCCAGCCAGTCAGGTTTTCAGGATATCCACAACAAATATCCATGTGAGAGATTTGCATGCCCTCCCTTCTCTGCATATCAGTCTTTCTCATGAATATTTATTGTGGATATCCTGAAAACCTGACTGGCTGGGATGCCTCCCGGACCAGGTTTGGGAACCACTGCATTAGGGAAATCTAGATATTTGACATGACCAAGAAGGGGCACTCTGAGCTCACCTTCTACCTTCAAATCAAAACATACTGCACATACATTTAGTTTGAAAATTATGCTGTAAATCTAAGTAAGACAAAGATTATTGATGTAATTGATAAGATATTCCCAGTCTAAATTAGAGACCTGCACAGGAATGGGGTTTGCAGGAATCTTATTGAACCTGCGGGGTTCCTATGGGGATGGAAGCAGTTCCTGTGGGATACCCATGGGGATGGAAACTATTTATGCGGGATTTCCATGGACGTGTAAGCTGCACCTGCGCCAGCCTCTCATCTACTGAGTACCAAGTTCTTTGAGTGCTGTTTCCTCCTCCTTGCTTTAACAGCACAAATGTGGAAAGTCGAGTGATGCTTAGATGGTGACTCTGGCTGTGATGAACTAGGGTCGATATCAGGCAGACTAGTTTAGGATTGGCTGGAAAGGGCTTAGACAGCAACTTCAGTGACTGGAACATGAGGTCAGTGCTGGACAGACTTTTACGGTCTGTGTCTAACAAATGAGAAGACAAATAGAATGGAGTGGGTTTCGACGGCAACTCCAGCAGTTGGAACATAAGGATAGGACTGGATAGACTTCTATGCTCTATGTCCCAGAAACACCAAAGAAAGACCATAATCAAGTATATAATATCACACTCATTGATTTAATCATGAATTGATAATGAGTGTGACTATTCGGCAGACTGGATGGACCGTCCAGGTCTTTATTTGCCGTCACTTACTATGTTACTATTAATCCTCTTTGGTCCTGGGCTAATGCGCAGACCTCAGCTCTAACACAGGCACGAGCATCAGATGTCACCTGACCTACTGGCACGTACATATGGCGACCTCTTAGCATAGAGTGCCAGTGAATCAGAGACAAGTCTTGCAAGTGCGCACCAGAGTGTTCCAAGTTCCAAAATCCGTTCCTTCCTTTTTTTTTTTTTTTTTTTTTTTTTTTTTTTTTTTTTTATTTTACTTTTGTTCAAATACATTTATGCAATCCACATAAATTCACATTCTAGAAATAAAACAAAACTTCTATATTGGGAATAAAGTCCCTTAATAAAGGCAAGATGTATAACAATTTAGTCCACATAATATTGATCCAAGAAATAGGAAGTATAAATGTAGGTAAACTAACAATATTTTGATACAGACAGAGCCAGAAAAATTGCCACTGGGCTTCACGCTATCACTCAGGAACTACTGCAGCACTTTCTTTAGAAGACACAAATTCTAATAATTTCTCAGGTTCACAAAATATGTAGTTAACAGAATTCAAAGAAATATAACATTTACAGGGGAACCTTAACATAAAGGTTGCACCTATGCGCAATACTCTTTCCTTTAATAACAAGAATTTCTTTCTTTTTCTTTGAGTCTCTCGTGCAAAATCAGGAAATATTTGAATTTTTGAGCCCAAGAACGGGGATTTCGAGTGGCGGAAATATAATTTAAAAACATTATTCCGATCTAATTGCAATGCAAAGGTGACCAAAAGTGTAGTTCTCTTGGTCACTACATCTAATGAGGACTCTAGAAATTCTGTTAGGTTTAAATCAGACTGGGGGTTAAGCAAACCAGGCTCTCCAGCTCCAGAGATATATAATGCTTTCGTAATAGGTGGATACCCCTCAGGGGGAATACCTAATACTTCATTAAAATACTTTTTTAACATATCTATAGCTGGCATAAGAGGAGACTTCGGAAAATTCAAAAACCGCAAATTATTTCCCCTAATCTGATTTTCCAAATATTCTATTTTCCGTTTTTGAAGATTATTATCCCTCATCAATGTCTGTGTAATGGAATTCACAGTTTTAATTTCTTCATCAAAATGTTCCATCTTAGAAGCTTGTTCAACAGTTTTTGCTACAAAGTCATTTTGTGATTGCTTTATCTCCGCTACTTCGCCCCTCAAAGTACCTGTTATTTGCTGCAGGTTGGTAGTTAGTCCCTGTAGTGCTTCCCATAAGGAATCCAAAGTAACGGTCGTTGGTTTGATCAAAACTCCGAGGCCAAGGGAGGGTTCGTCAGGATTCCTCGGTAACGATACCTGAGGTGGTGTTCTCACTGGCGTCGACGCGGCAACGGGGTCTCCACGCACGGTCTCTGTAAAACGACTTCCGGATTCAGCTGGCTGTGCACTCGCTCCCGCGATTTCCCTTCCTGGTCTCGGGGGTACCGTTATCGACGGAGGGCTCAGAGACGCTCCTTCAGCGCTTAGGTCCGCATGATCTCCTGGACCACCCAAAGCATTTCCTCCGGTTCCCGGCATTCGGAGTCCAGATTCTACCAGCGTTAGTTGCCGCAAGAGAGGGGGATCAACTCTACCTGTGGAGGTAGGTACTCCGAGTTTACCCTTCCGCTTTCCCATTACGGGATCTCGGTTTCCCAATTAGCAAACTTTCGGAGGGTATCTGGAGCTCGTTCTTGCACGTCTGTTCAAGCAGCCATCTTGGTCAAAATCCGTTCCTTCCTTGCCTGCAGTGCTGTGCTCAAATCCAGAGAAAGAGTGAGAGAGCTGACCAGAATTTTCTTTTATGTACCATTAAATTCTTGCAGGGACAGGTGGGGACGGGTAAAATTCCAGCAGGGATGGGTGAAATTTCTGAACCTGTGCAACTCTCTAGTCCAAATCCAATCCATTAAGAGCCTTGTTCTGGTGTGTTAACTTGCAACTGGTATTTGTTGACTTGCATTTGATATTAACAAAATAAGAGAAGAAAATTAAGCATGATAAGGGAAAGGAGTTTAAAAACCAAAATCAAGTGGAAGTCAGTTGAGAAGTATGTTTGTGTATGAAAAGTTAGCATCCAAGACCTAAAAAGACACTCAGTGGCACAGTAAAACATCTGACATTAGAAATTGATAATAATATAATTTGAATTTCATAAGTTACTTCTGCGGATTTCGTATGACTCCAGTCAAGTGTATAACAGATGAATAGCTATTGTGCTTCATTTGGTTTTGAAACCTGACTTTAGATCCCTCAGGCTATATGTGTGCAAGCAGTCCCAGGAGAGAAGGCTCCTAGCAAGGCAAAAACTGACTGCATCTGACAGAATTCTTTAAACCAAATTTTTTACTGTCTAAACAAGTAGGAAGTCAAAACCTGCACATAGCTTACAATATATAATAGACCCAATTCTGCTGTACTTTTGTAAAATAGTGGATGACATACACACACACACATACAAAAAAAAAGGATCTTGCCAGGTATTTGTGACCTGGATTGGCCACTGTTGGAAACAGAATGCTGGGCTTGATGGACCTTTGGTCTTTCCCAGTATAGCAATACTTATGTACTTATGTACAGTCTACCTACTTATTGATGTCCACACTGCCGGGGATATACCCCATGCACCAGCCAGTGGACATGACTGTAAGATCACTCTCCTTATCTCTGGCTAAAAAAAAACAAACAACAAAAAACCTTTGTGTTATACACTCTTAGGGGGTCTTTTACAAAGGCATGCTAGCATTTTTATCACACTCTAAATGCTAGAGAAGCCCATAGGAATATATGGGTTTCTCTAGCATTTAGCGCATATTTATTTTTAGCGTGTGCTAAAAACGCTAGTGCGCTGTTGTAAAAGAAGTCTTAAGAACATAAGAATAGCCATATTGGGTCAGACCAATGATCCATCTAGCCCAGTATCCTGCTTTCAGCAGTGACCAATCCAGGTCACAAGTACCTGGCAGAAACTCAATTAGTAGCAATCGCAGGGCAAGCAATGGCAAGCAATGGCTTCCCCCATATCCATCTCAATAACAGACTATAGACTTTTCCTCCAGGAATTTGTCCAAACCTTTTTTTAACCCAGATATGCTAACTGCTGTTACCACATTCTCCAGCATTGGGTAGATAGGCATGCAAGATCCCTTGTTCTGTTCACAACCACCACCCTTCTCTTCCCATGTCAAATCACAAAGGTTTGCCATAACCTAATATTCACTAAATCTATCATAGTCATGGCCTGACTTGGTCCCCCTGGCCTTTCTGGATGCTGTTCCAGCAAAGACAATCTGCTGCAATAACCCAGTCAATATAAGGAAGACTGCATAGCTTGTTGGACAGATTTGTCTATGTGAGCATTTCCATTTCCCCTTGGACTTCTAGTTGTTACTGTATTATACAGGGGCAAGACAGATGTAGTTGATATCATCCTATCATCAAAGTCTGCCAGACAGATCAATCTGTTTGACTGCCTGCACTTTGTTAGAACGTGTAATTATTAATGTATTGTTAATTCCTATATTGCAGTCTGCCAGACTGACTGGTTGAGGGGTTGATTATGTTTTTATTACTCACTTTACAATTCATTCTGATAGCTAGAACACTAACTTCATCATTCAAGTAGGGAACTCTTCTGCTATGTGGTGTCTCCATTATCAATTCATATACTTTGCAACCAAGGATCTTCTGTACTTGTCTCCTTCAATCCTTTCTGTTTGAACCTCCAGCATCTACTCCAAGAGGGCATGCATTACATCCACAAGCCTTTTCATGAACATAAAAACATAAGAATAGCCATACTGGGTCAGACAAATGGTTCATTTAGCCCAGTATCCTGTTTCCAACAGAGCCCAATCCAGGTACAAGTACCTGATAGAAACCGAATTAGTAGCAACATTTCATGCTACCAATCCCAGGGCAAGCAGTGGCTTCCCACTTTTCCTCCAGGAACTTGTCCAAACCTTTTATAAACCCAGATATGTTAACCACTGTCACCACATCCTCCAGCAATGAGTTTCAGGGCTTAACTATTCTCTTTGAGTGAAAAATATTTCCTCCTATTTGTTTTAAAAGTATTTCCATGTAATTTCATTGAACGTCCCCTGGTCTTTGTACTTTTTGAAAAAGTACAAAATCGATTCACTTTTACCATTCTACACCACTCAGGATTTCGTAGATCTCAATCATATCTCCCCTGGGGGGCACATGTGATCCTTTTATTCTAGAACTTCCTTTCCATTGAAATGGGTTTGCTTTTTTGCACTATTAACACTTTGTAATTATTTAAATGTCTCTATTATATTCCCTTTCTTTCCTCTTCTCTGTTGTAGAACCTATTTCAATCTAAGGCTTTGGGAGCAGCAGATTTCACACTATTTTATTTATTCATTCTTGTATCCCCCTATTATCCAAAAACAAGTTTTGGTTCAAATTGGCTTACAATAGTGTTGTGCAATGTGGTGAGGGCATCTATAGTTTGTGTGGTTATTCATAGAGTTTTGATATCTTTCCTCTGGACTGTCTACATTTGCCCTTCCGGACAGAGTTAAATTTTAAATTGGAGTGCCCAAACAAAAAGGGTGACCCCCCCACCCCGATAAAACCCTCTCCTGAGTAGACCCTCTTATCATTAATTCTAGGCATCTCAAGCAGCAGTAGCAGCTGTGACACCAGAATTCATAATGGGTCTTCAAGCCCTCTTACACTAACAGTGCCATGCAAAGTTTCACTCCATTTGTGCGGACTGGCTGTCTGTTACTATAACAACTGAGTAGAACGGGTGAGATACTTCACGACCTATCATCATAGGAGCGCTTGCAAGTCCCATGTCAAATTCCATTGTAGAAGTTGCACTGCTGCTGCTGCTCAGAGCTGCCACTGAGCAGGACTGGAACACTTTGGTCTCAGGCAAATTGAGGTATGGCAGAGATAGCAATCCTTTGTTGCCTACCAAAATTTGGCACTGGAGAGAACTGACTATGTTGTCTATACCTAAATCCGAGACTGCTCCTGAAGGAACAGTCACCCGATTTGTACATGACCAACTATACAATTGCATAAGCACTTTCTTGTTTCTAGCAGTTATGCTTCACCCTATGAATGCTTGCATCCTTCCAACTCCAGCTACCAAAAGACACTGGTTTGCTACCTGGAATCATCTTCATTAATAGGTAGGGTTACCCTGAGGGGCATAATCGAAAGGGGTGCCCAAGTTTTCCTGAGGACGTCCTCGCAGGACGTCCTGGCGAAGGGGCGGGGAAACCCTTATTATCGAAACAAGATGGTCGTCCATCTTTTGTTTCGATAATATAGTCGGGGATGCCCAAATTGCGAAATTTAAGTCTACCTCAGAGATGGTCGTCCTTAGAAATGGTCGTCCCCGATTTTTGGTGATAATGGAAACCGAGGACGCCTATCTCAGAAACGACCAAATCCAACCCATTTGGTCATGGGAGGAGCCAACATTCATAGTGCACTGGTCCCCCTGACACACCAGGACAACAACCGGGCACCTTAGGGGGCACTGCAGTGGACTTCAGAAATTGCTCCCAGGTGCATAGCTCCCTTACCTTGGGTGCAGAGCCTCCCAACCCCATACCCCTCACAACCCCACAACTGTACAACACTACCATAGCCCTAAGGGGTGAAGGGGGGCACCTACATGTGGGTACAGTGGGTTTCTGGTGGGTTTTGAAGGGCTAACATTTACCACCACAAGTGTAATAGGTAGGGGGGATGGGCCTGGGTCCGCTTGCCTGAAGTGCACTACACCCACTAAAACTGCTCCAGGGACCTGCATACTGCTGTCAGGGAGCTGGGTATGACATTTGAGGCTGGCAAAAAATATTTTTAAAGTTTTTTTTAGGCTGGAAGGGGTTAGTGACCACTGGAGGAGTAAGATCATCCCCAATTCCCTCCGGTGGTCATCTGGTCAGTTTGGGCACCTTTTTGAGGCTTGGTTGTAAGAAAATATGGACCAAGTAAAGTTGCCCAAGTGCTCATCAGGGATGACCTTCTTTTTTCCATTATCGGTCGAGAACACCCATGTGTTAGGCACGTCCCAGTCCCGCCTTCACTATGCTTCCGACACGCCCCCGTGAACTTTGTTGATCCCCACAACGGAAAGCAGTTGAGGATGCCCCCAAATCAGCTTTCGATTATGCCGATTTGGGCGACCCAGGGAGAAGGACGCCCATCTCCCGATTTGTGTCGAAAGATGGGTGCCCTTCTCTTTCGAAAATAAGCCTGCCTATGTCCTCTATTAAGAGGACATGTCCTTTACTTGGAGTTCTTCAGATATGTCCTCCAGATTTTATAATAAGCTAATCAAGAAATGTATTAAGTTATGTCCAATAAAAAAGGTATCATCTTTTCCATGTTTGATTTTGTTTGATTTCTATTGATAATTTTTAGGAAAATATCCCCTTTTTCTTTTATGTGTCTATGTTTAACACAACTACTCACATAATGAGAGAAACCATCCCTGGCCTATTATTCAGTCTGGACTTATGGGGGGGGGGGGGATGCTAAAGAGAGAGAAATGCATTGTTGATCTCCTCTGTTTCCCTGCTGGTTGAATCTGACAAAGGAATTTTGTTTGTGCATACATTTTGCAAAGACTTTCACATGTATCTCAGAAGTCAGCCAAAGCTGTTGAGGGATGTCTGCTGTTCCGATAAATATGCTTGGACTGAGACTCAGTGAAACTCAGATCCAGAGGTTTTCTGAAAAGTAGATGAATGTCTACTGCTGTATTGTAAGTCACATCACTGTTTGATGTGTATTCATTAACTAACAGCCATTTACACATGTGCTGCGATTAAATATTTCTTTAACAAAGGTATCAATCATTTTTATTGTTTGTGTCCTCATTTTGATTTTGCATATATGGTAACCCTTCTCCTACGAATCTGTCCTGTTTTATAGAAATTACTGTTGAATCTCTTCTACCATCATGTACTTCTCCCTTGGATTTCTGCTCTACACAGGCATAGCTGCAATTTTAAGATGTGCTTCGCTTCAGTGAGACCACCTGTTGTTGAGGGTAAGCCCATTTGTTTGTGTGTCCATCTACCCAAATGCAATGAGAAGACAAAAGCTATGAGGTCCTTTTACAAAACTGCAGTAGGGCTATCGCGACAATGGCACGCAGCAAATCGGCCCTACTGCCAGACTACCACAGGAGCCTGGCAGTAGTTCTGGTGTGTGCTGCATGCCATTTCCAGCACTTGAAAATATATATTTTTTTAGCACCAGGGGCTTATTTATGGGTAATTGGTAAGCAAAGGAGCTCGTACCGCCTCCTAAATAGGAGGCGGTAAGGGGTCCCCCAGGAAGTGACCACACAGCAAGTGCTTAATTTACCACATGTTCAAATAAAGCTTTTTTCTTTTAGTGACGTCACAAGAAGTTTACTTAAGGTTCCTACTAGCAAACGACTGGCGCCTATAAAAGCTACAGTAGTTTATTTCTGAAGTGACCAGCAATTTATTCCAATACCGGTGACAGCTTTAACCCGAGTCCCCGAGGAAAGCAGTGTGAAACCCGCGGCATCGGGCGATTTCAGGGGAGAGCAGTCCTTTGCTACGGCATCTTAGAAGCCCTGAGTGTCCAAACTATGAGGATGCGGGCTCAAAAGATGTCTATTTCTATTTTTTTATTTCACAACTTCAGCGAAGTGACAGCTGGCCATTGTTTGTGAAGGGTTTGTGAAGGTGTTTAAGTGTGCTTTTTACCTTTGCTCACATAATCACAAGTGACACAAATAGCACGAAGCATGGTGTTAAATGAAGAATAACCCGATGAATGAAGTGCTATACCACTAGGCAAAGGTTATTATTAACCCTTTCAGAAAGTGGATATCTCTGAGGGCACTCTTCTGGAAAAAAATTTTTTGAAAGAAAGATTTTGTAGCATATTCCTGGTTTTTCTTGATAGCATAATTTACCGCATGGCCATTTCCTTCTTTAAAAAAATAAAACCCAAAAACCTCCTTTTACCCGCTGTGGTAATAGGGGGCCTCGGTGCACAGGAAACCTGTGTGCTGATGCCATCTCAGGGGTTCTTTTTACCACAGTTTGGTAAAAGGACCCCTATATGTGCAGTTCTGTGGGTTTTGTTGAATGCTGCCTCTGCTCTTGAAGATAATCCCTTCAGCAGCAGAAAGTTTTAAATGTATCCAGAGTATTTTCTCAGATGTACCAAGTGTTACCAAGTAATTCCTAACAAATAAATAAACAAACATTCTGAATGTTTGTTTATTTATTTGTTGGGAATTATTCACCACATTTATGAATAGATTCACCCAAGGCGGTATACAGCTGGTCCAGTTTTAACATAAAACATACAATTTTTGTTCACATAACTAAAATAGGGGGCACTTTTACTAAGCAGCAGTAAGTCCACTCTGTGCTTTCCGTGTGCCAATCTGGAGCTACCGCCAGCCCAATGTGGGTGCCAGTGATAGTTCTGCCCCCAGTGCACCCTTCCACAAGAGAGGCGTTAACAATTTTTGTGACCCCTTCAAGGAGGCCTGTGTTCCCTCTCTGTACTTTTTGCTGGGCAAGGGTCAAGAGTGTAGGTTGTTGGCTTAAGATCTTTCAGGTCATTTTCAAGAGCTTCCTCTCTGACTTGGTTGAATGCGTTCCAGATGGCACTGCATGGAGGCGGAGGGGGATTGTTCTCATTAGCTAGTGAGAGTTTTGGTGGGACTGTCTGCAGGTCCTGATGGAGACCTTTAATTTTGCTAGCAAAGTATGTGGCAAAATCATTGTTGATTAGTTGTGACTGGGAGGGCGTCTTCTGATGAGTTTGCAGTAGGCTATTTACAATTTTAAATAGTTGCTTGGTTGAATTTGCTTTTTCAATGTGTTTGAGAGAAATATTGTTTTTTGGCTGTTGTTAAGGCCTGGCAGTACATTGCTATATGATTCTTATAGTTGACCCTGTCTTCATGTAGGTGAGATTTTCACCATTTTCTTTCAAGATGATGTACTTGACGCTTAAGGATGTATATTTCTGGGGAGAACCACAGGGAATGTTTGTGTGTAGAGCATAGGACTTTCTTTAGAGAGGCCATTTTTTCCAATGCCATTGGTAAGTGTGCCCATTTTGTAGGCAGTAGCTGGGAATGGAGGACTGAGTAAATGGGAGGGGGGCATAAATTATGGAGTGGCTTAGTAGGGGAGGAAGAGAATATGGGGATTGAATGAGTGAGGGAGGAATAAGTACAGAGCTGAATGAGCATGGTAGGATGAGTTGAGGGCAGAGTGCATGGGAAGTTCAGTGACTAAGAGATAGTGTGTGTGTGTGTTGGGGGGGGGGGGGGTTAGAATAAGCACCAGACAAATATTGGAGTGTGAGTGAATTGTGAATGAGATGGCAAGAGAAGGTAGCAAGCATACGCATGGGAAAAGGAAACACTCCTCTGTGCAATGCTTTTTTTAAAAAAATTGATTTTCCTTATTCAGGTAACAGAGATTAACAGAGCATCACCATCTAGATATATCACAGTGTCTTAAAAACGTCAGATACACTCAGGCCTCTGTGGGTCTTCAATCAGAACAGTTAGACCCTTGTCAGAACAGACATATTGAAAGAGGAAAAGATTCATAAAGTTAGTCTTATCCCACAGTCTCCATAACATGCCCAGTCTCACTGTGAATTCTGTCTCTTTGCCAATATTTTTCATTTTTCTCCCAATCCCTTTTGCATAACCCTTTCATCCTTTCCAGTCACACCCCACCCTCCCTTATTCCCTTCTTTCATATCTCAGAACATTCATACCCTGTGTGGCCATAGCCCGTCCTCTACTTCTTGCTTTAATCATTCCCACTTTTACAACTTGTTTTCTATTGAAAGTTACTAAGCAGTTGACCATTCCTTAGACTTTGTGACATCACATGCCTTGAGACATGTCTACTTTGTTGCAGAATTTGATTAGGTATGAAAGTCCTGCTCGCTAACTTGATCAATACAAGATTATTGCACAATTGATACATTTGTGAATTATACCTGATTGAACATTAGGTAGTCTCAAAATGCAATTCTTCGCATGCCTCTTGTTTCTGACATTAGATACTGAAAATTAGGGGAAAGCCTTTTCACGCTGCCCCCCCCCCCCCCCCCAACTCCTAGGAATTTTCCTCCAAAGGAGTAGTTACTGGAACATCTTTCATTCAAAAAGGCCTATAATAATGATGGAGCTCATTTTAGCAGGCTTATTTACAATTTCTTTGTGGAGGAGTGGCCTAGTGATTAGGGTGGTGGACTTTGGTCCTGAGGAACTGAGTTTGATTCCCACTTCAGGCACAGGCAGCTCCTTGTGACTCTGGGCAAGTCACTTAACCCTCCATTGCCCCATGTAAGCCGCATTGAGCCTGCCATGAGTGGGAAAGCGCGGGGTACAAATGTAACAAAAACAAAATCTGCTATTTACATGTATAATCCGAATCTATATGGAAGTAATAAATTTAGAAAGAGGGCAATTTACCTGTGGACGCACCAGCTGCATCCATATTTTCACATGCATAAGAGACATAAGAGGTGTTGAGTGCCTGATTATGTGTTGCTAACTGGAGGCCATCTGATTGCGAGTCTTTAGTCTGACTGTCCTCTGCATCCACATTAGTCTGCCTTTGGCTATCTATTCTTGCCCTGCTTGGTGTCCTGTCCTTCCCATTACTCTTGGTAGATTCCCCATTCAAACCTCCTGGGTTTTAAAATCCCCAGCCCTTTTCCCATCACCCAGCTGCACTCCTTTCAAACTTACTGTATTTTCTATCTTTTCCCTAGGGTGTATCTGTTGTGTCGCTGCAGCTTAGTTGTCTGAAGGTGTGTTTGTGTGTGTGACAGAGAGAGAGAGAGAGAGAGAGAGAGACAAAGAGTGTATTGCAGGTGGAGGGAGCCAGGTGCATTGAATGACTTGAACAAATAATTTGCAAGGCTTTGCTGCATGAAGCACACAGGGCGCAAAGTAGAGCTATGAGAAGGTATTCATATCGGAGGATTTATAGACCTTGGGCCCAGTTCCTAGATGTCATGGATGACCAGTGTCTCCCAGTTCTGTTTTGTCAAGGCCTGCCATCCATAATCTCTGCAAAGATTTTGAAGCCTCTCCTTCACTCCACAACACAGAAGAAGCAGCCTGTATTGGTCTACCTGAAGGTCACCATAGCCCTTGCCTTTTTTGCCACTGGAAGTTCCCAGTCTATGTTGGCTGCCACTGTGGATTTCAGTCAATCTCCCATCTCCCAGTTTCTGAAGGCCTTTCTCACATACATGTCTAAATAGGTGTCCTTCCTGTAAAGTGTGCAGCAGAGGCAGCACACTTTACAGGAAGGGCCATTTTGTATCTGTGTTTGAGGTCATAGATTGCACACATGTACCCATCATACCCCTATGAGGGGAGGAGGGGACCTACCACAAGAAAAAGCTTTTCACTCCTTCAACATGCAGGTGGTCTGCAATGCCCAGGTTGAAATAACAGATATTTCCCCTCAAATTTAGAGGATTCTGCCATGATAGATAAGTTCTTTCACACTCTTGAATCTATGACACATTTGAGAGTGGCCACATCACTAGCAGTTGGTTGCTTGGTAAACCCTGCACTACATACTGACACTGATATATGCACATGTTATGAAGCCCTCATGTCCCCTCTAAGCTCTTCCCACATTTTTGTCAGTATCCTTACAGTGCCTGCCCACCACAGCTCACAGCAATTTTCTCACATTATGACAATTGTCTGTTTTTTTTCCCTTTCCCACACAGGAGCTATCTTCAAAAGAAGTAGCTCATTACCCCATAGTAGCATCCCACACAGATGCAGAAGAGCATTACAATAGGGCTGGATGAAAGCCCACATAGAAAGGGCCTTAAGCCTTCTAATGCTTGAGCCAGATTTGGGGAGAACCCTTGTACAGATCAGTCAAAGTATGCCACTTATTCATGGCATAGTGTATGCTCCATAATTTGGCACAGAGGCACAGACTACTCCTTCCTGAGAGAACTGCGGTACAAGAGCAGGACATAGAGCAGAATGCCAAATCTTTTACACAGAAGGAGCCAGCACATCCCCAACAGCTTGGCCAGACAGCAAGAAATTAACTCATATACAGGTATTTTCAGTGAAGGTATGTAAATGTATTTAATGGTGAATGCAGTGCTGATAACCCTTTCCCCTTCCCATCTCTCCACTTGTGAAGTGATTTTTTTTTCCTCTTACCCTTCCTCATCTCCTACCCTTTTTACATTTCCATTCTCCACCTTCCTCAAATCCTACCTTCTGTGATATACAGGGATGCTGTAAAGGGTACCTCTGCTCTCAGAAGAGCTCCGTGAAAAATCTTTCAGCAGTCCTGTATGTTGTGCAGTCCCATGAAAATTGGAGAAAAACATAGGGCCTTGTGGTATGCCATGGCAGTAGATGTGGTGGTGGCAGAAGGCACAGAGGCAATGAGCCCAAGAAGGTGCTTAGCAGTGACTTGAAGGGTAGCAGGCTTATTTTCGAAAGAGAAGGATGCCCATCTTTCAACACAAATCAGAAGATGGGAATCCTTCTCATAGGGTCACCCAAATTGGCATAATCGAAAGCCGATTTTGGGCGTCCTGAACTGCTTTCCGTCGCGGGGATCACCAAAGTTCATGGGGGCATGTCGGAGGCATAGAGAAGGCGTGACTGGGGCATGCCTAACACAAGGGTGTCCTCGACCGATAATGGAAAAAAAGAAGGGTGTCCCTGACGAACACTTAGACGACTTTACCGGGTCATTTCTAAGATGGGCATCCTCGGTTTCCATTATCGTTGAAAATCAGGGACGACCATCTCTAAGGACGACCATCTCTAAGGTCGACCTAAATTTCGCGATTTGGGCGTCCCCAACTGTATTATCGAAATGAAATATGGCCGCCCATCTTGTTTCAATAATACGGGTTTCCCCGCCCCTTTGCCGGGACGTCCTGCAAGGACGTCCTCAGGAAAACTTGGGTGCCCCTTTCGATTATGCCCCTCTAGGTGTCTCACAGATTATTGGTACAGAAGCAAAAGAAGTGAGTCTTCCTGGTGGTGGTATTACAAGAAATTGTGTGTGTGTGTGTGGGGGGGGGGGGGGGGTATAGAGTCTCATCTGGTCCCTGTGCAGATCATTAATATCCTCACATAGAGCCACAACCTCATATGTGAAGGACTACATCCAATTTACCATCACCTCAATTACTTCTACCTGTCTGTCTTGCAGTTTCACATAAGTACAAAGTACATAAGTATTGCCATACTGAGACAGAGCGAAAGTCAATCAAGCCCAGCATCCTGTTTCCAACAGTGGCCAATCCAGGTTACAAGTACTTGGCAAGATCCCAAAACAGCACAATACATTTTATGCTGCCTATTCTAGAAATAGGCAATGGATTTCTCCAAGTCCATTTTAATAATGGCTTATAGATTTTTCTTTTAGGAAGCTATTCAAACCTTTTTAAAACCCCGCTAAGCTAACTTCTTTTACAACATTCTCTTGCAAAGAATTCCAGAGTTTAATTACACATTGAGTGAAGATATATTTTCTCTGATTCATTGCGTATTTTTGGAAAGAGTAAACAAGCGATTCACGTCTTCCCATTCCACTCCACTCATTATTTCCTCATAGGGAAGTCATCCCATCCTCTTTATCATTTTCATTTCCCTTCTCTGTGGTCACTAACCCCTTCCCACCCTCAAAAACATCTTTAAATATATGTTATGCCAGCTTCTATGCCAGCTTCTATGCCAGCCTCAGATATCATACTCAGGTCCATGACAGCGCATGCAGGTCCCTGGAGCAGTTTTAGTGGGTACTGCAGTGCACTTCAGACAGGCTGACCCAGGCCCATACCTCCCCCCACACTTGTTACATTTATAGGTGCCCCCTTCACCCGTAAGGGCTATGGTATTGGTGTATAGTTGTGGGTATTGGGTTTTGGGGGGCTCAGCACACAAGGTAAGGGAGCTATGTTCCTGGAAGCATTTTATGAAGTCCACTGCAGTGTCCCCTAGGGTGCCTGGTTGGTGTCCTGGCATGTCAGGGGGACCAGTGAACTACAAATGCTGGCTCCTCCCACGTCCAAATGCCTTGCATTTGGACGTTTTTGACATGGATGTCTTTGGTTTCGAAAATCACCGAAAGTCAGAAACGCCCAGATCCAAGGACGTCCAAATCTAGGGACATCCAAATTTAAAGATTTGAACGTCTCTGACGGTATTTTCAAAACAAAAAATGGATGTTCATCTTTTCTCGAAAATACGGGTTTCCCCACCCCTGGATTTCGACATTTTGCAAAGACGTCCAAATCGCAACTTGGACGTTTCTTTCGAAAATGCTCCTCCATGTCTCATTAAGCCATGCTTTTGAATATGCTCTGTAATTTTGTTCTTTATAATAGTCTCTACCATTTTGCCCAGCACCGATGTCAGGCTCACCAGTCTGTAATTTCCCGGATCACCTCTGGAACCCTTTTTAAAAATCGACTTTACTTCAAAAGATATTATGGAATCTTTTATTAATATTAAACCTTTGTGAAAGAACATTTCCCCAGCCCTCTTCCTTTACACCTCATAGTCAATAACATCATCTGATGGAAAAGGTAAAATAAAAATCCTATGCTTCTCGCTACTGTTAACTAGTAGGCAATATCATAAATTTGACTGGGTTCTTCCTGGATAGAAAAAGCAGCTTGATAGGGATATAAGCTCATGATTAGACTGGATAATATCTGATTGAAACTAAAAGGCATTTCCTTTAAAAGTTAAAAATCCTTTTTATCATAAATGACTGCAGATAAGAGCAATAGGTTGATTCAGAGAGACAACAGATAGTTGGTAACCCATAGATTTGAAATGGAAGGAATAAAGCGTCTCACTACATGTCTGATCCTAAATTTAAAATCCATTACTCTTTTTTTGCAGTCTGTATAATCTTTGCTGTTTTGTGCATAGGAAGTCATACCTTCAAACAGAAATATCCTGCTAATGGATAGTCTACTGAAATGCTGTCAATCAGCTGTCAAGCTTTGCCTGTGCTCAGCCATACAAGAAGAACATCTCAAACAAAACCATAAATTGTCATTTTATTCAAAACCCACACATGAAGTAAGGAAAGAAAGGAAAATCAGAGAAACTCAATACCAGCCACAACCAACGTATGGGGTAAGTTTACTCGGGCTATCTAATTGGTTGGGGTTTTTTTTAGGGCTCCTTTTACAAAGCTGTGCTACCAATTAGCAGTGTGCTGAATGTGAAGAAGCCCATCCTATTCTCATGGGCTTCTTTGCATTCAGCCTGCCCTAATCAGTAGCGCAGCTTTGTAAAAGGAGCTCTGAGGGATCTTTTTACAAAGGCGCGCTGAAAAATGGCTTGTGGTAGTATAGGCATGGGTTTTGGGCGCATGCCAATCCATTTTTAGTGCGCCTGTAAAAAAAGGCCTTTTTTTAAATGAAAATGGACGTGTGGCAAAATAAGAATTGCCGCATGTCCAATTTGGGTCTGAGATCTTACCGCCAACCATTGACCTAGCAGTAAAGAATCTGGGCAGTATTGACCTATGCGCCTCAAATTCCACTTGGTGCACGTCCATTACGCACGCCCGAAAATAAAAAATATTTTTCAGGCGCGTGTCTTGGATGCGGTAGTTGGGTAGTAACTCCATTTTGGCACGCATTGAGTGTGCATAGATGCTTACACAGCTTAGTAAAACCCATCCATTTACCGGTTCATCTAATCATTAACAACAATGACATAGAAATTACCTCCTACCAACCTTACTACCCTCCATGCTCTTCCCCTATCTCTCTTTATCGCTCCACTTCCTTACCTATCCCTATCCTTTCTCTCATGCCTCTTTTATCCCATTTAACCCTTGTTCATTTGTTCTACCACATACCTCCTTTGTTGATTCTGATACTACAGATTGTACTCTCTTGTTACTATGTAAGCCGCATTGAGCCTGCGATGAGCGGAAAAGCGCGGGGTACAAATGTAATAAATAAATAAAAGGGCCCCTTAGTTTGTTGTTCTCAGAATCTTAGAGCAATGAGACTGTTCGTTTGGAGACCTGACTTTTTACTCAGACCCATGCTAGCTCTATAATGCAGCTTAATAAAAGGACCTCAAAATCTTCAAGATTTCTTCAAATGCAGTTGTAAAGAAAGAAAAAAGTGAACTACAGGGGCTTTTCTTCCATTCAACAGGGAACAAATTTCTCTACATTAGCCTGTTCAGGAATTAAACCATCTACATAGATATATGCACTGCTCACATGTTTTGTTTTTTTTTCTGCCCAACCTTGAGTCCCGCTATTTATCATTGTACTAAAAGGCCGATGAATGTGACACTCACCTTCCCGCAACACATAAGGATGCCTTCAAACCCTCTGCAGGGAATTTTTCTGACTTGGCAGTTCCCTGTGCCTGGTTGTGAACTACTGCAATTTTTGGCATTATCGGCTTCACGTTATCACACACTCCTCAAAAAAAAAAAAAGAGAGAAGGGGAAAGATGAGAACTAGGATTTTTGATTATACTAAAAGATCACTACTAGACAGGGTTAAACATTGTTGCTCTGTAAGTCAGTATCTATCATGAGTTTTGGCCCCCTGTATGCTCTAATTCAAGCACAGCCTTCACTACTCTAATATCAGTATTAGTACTATAAGGACATTTCTCTACAAAGAAAAACCATATCAGAGTCAATAAATGCATACTTTGAAACAAACAGCAGTAGAAATTAACCAGTCAGAACCATTGGTACCTATTTAGTTTATTCAAAAACACTTCCTTTCCACACTGCCTTCCAAGCCTCTAGTCCCAGCAGAATATTCAGCTTTGTCTCTGTGAACTATGGTTACAATTTTTACTCTACTGGTCAGTTAGAAGGTGACTACATTGGATGTAAGAACTCCCAAACATTCCCTGAAAATACTAGATCCCAGCACAGCATTTGTTCAGATCATTATTTTCCCTGTCTAAGAATGCAGTCTTCTCATGAGCGTCTCAAATTCTATTGGAATCACTAATATTTCTTCCTTCCCCTTCCTCCTAGTTTATGCCTCTTTTGTAGTGGGATCCTCATAAACACAAATTAGCTATTGGCATTTCCTTTGAGTCTTAGCAATATTTATTTATTTATTTATTTATTTGTTACTTATATCCCACATTTTCCCACACATGCAGGCGCAATGTGGCTTACAGAGAATTACATAAGAGTACAAACTTAACAGCTTAGGCAAGCATAGAGAAGTAAACATGGGGGAAGAAACTAACAAAGTGAACTAATATCAGGTACTTCTGCTTAAACATGCCTCAAACCAAGTACGGTGAGCTTATTTGGCTTAAGAACATAAGAATAGCTATACTGGGTCAGACCAATGGTCCATCTAGCCCAGTAGCCTGTTTTCAACAGTGGCCAATCCAGGTCACAAGTACGTGGCAGAATAACAAATAGTAGCAAGATTCCATGCTACCAATCCCAGGGCAAGCAGTGGCTTACCCCATGTCTGTCTCAATAGCTGACTATAGACTTTTCCTCCAGGAACTTGTCCAAACCTTTTTTTAAACCCAGATACACTAACCACTGTTATTACATTCTCTGGCAAAGAGTTCCAGAACAACTATTTGTTGGCAATCATCATTTACTAGGCATGTTGTCAGAATTTTGTATATCATTATAAAGACAAGGAATAGCCTTAAGCATATGCTTCATGTATACAATATCGCTGTTCTTCTCAGCTCCAACATCATGTTTCATTCAAATTAGACCTACTACAGTGACACTGGCACTCTTAAATCTTGCCCATCTGGAAATTACCCACATGGGGTCATTATTGACAGTAAACTGACTTTTGAATTTCAAGCTGCTGCCCTTATAAGATCTTGTTTCTATGCACTTAGGCAATTTACAGTATTTGTTCTTTCTTAGATGAGCCTTCTCAGATCACCGTACTTCTCACCACTAGTTACTTCATGACTTGGTTACTGCAACATCTGCTATGCTGGCATTTCTCATGCTCTTTTATGCCGGCTTCTATCCATTCAAAACATGGCAATGAGGATCCTTTGTCACGCAAGAATATTTGACCATACTACCCCATTTTTAAATTCTCACTTTAATTGATAAGGTTCTCCATTCTAGAATTCCATTCTATCTTTCCTCCCTTGTAATTCCTTAAATTCCCTCCCCCATTCTTCACTCTCTCGAGGACCATCATTTATACTTTCCTTCAGTAATCTGCTCACCTTGAATCAGCCTGTTCTGCAATGTTCTGTCTGGCATCATTTCTTTGGACCTCACTCCCAAAACATTTGCATTTAGAGACTTCTTATCCTAAATTCAAGGTACAATAGACTCCTCATTTGTTTTCTACAGCCCTCGATACATGACTACACTGACCACTCTATCCCAAAAACATTGTTCAATATCGGACTAAGCAATACTGTTGTACACTTAACATTATTCTCTTTCCTTTCTTACATATTGCAGTTCCTTTCCTTTTTTATCATTTTGATTTTTTCTATAAACCGCTTTGCCATTGACCTTGAAAAGCGGTATATTAAAACTAATACACCATAAACCATGATCCCCCCTTCTTTCTTTACTGTGCATTAGTATTTAGAATATTTATTTATTTATTTGTTACATTTGTATCCCACATTTTCCCACCTATTTGCAGGCTCAATGTGGCTTACATAGTACCATAGGCGTTTGCCAAGAATGGTAGAGAAACAAATACAAGGTGATATTGTGGTTGAATAATATGTTTCAGGAAAGGGTAATACCTTTTGTCAAAAGGCCCAGGCCACTCTGTCTGTATGAGCTCACAACTCTCTCAATCAAATATTGATCTAAAGACTAAGACAATATGAAAATGAGCAGCCCTAAGCTTGGGACTTGACTCAATCCTGATTGCCAACAGAAAATGTTTCTCACCTCAACACAATCCCACCCGTATCCTGAAACGTTGTTTTATCTTTACAGTTTTAGAAGTAATCGAGGAGCTAAGGAGCTCACTCTGCATGGGAAGAATTACACAACATCAGAACTTCTCACTATGTGCTGTGCGGAACACAGAGAGGAATAATAGATGAAACTGAAAGAAGCCAAGAGAGAGATACGTCTGGCGAAAGCGCAAGCAGAAGAAAAAATGGCTAGAAATGTAAAGAGGGGTGACAAAAATTTCTTCAGGTATATTAGCAAAAGGAGGAAGACTGAAAAGGGAATTGAGAGACTGAAAGATGCTGCGAACTGCTATGTAGATAATGAAGAAGAAAAAGCAAATTTGCTAAATAGATACTTTTGTTTGACACGGTTCCCCACAGGAGGCTCTTGAATAAACCTGACAGGCTGAAGATAGGACCCGACATGGTGAACTGCATTAGGAACTGGTTGACGGACAGACGCCAGAGGGTGGTGGTTAATGGAATTCGCTCGGATGAGGGAAAGGTGAGTAGTGGAGTGCCTCAGGGATCAGTGCTGTGGCTGATTCTGTTCAATATATATTTGTGAGTGACATTGCCGAAGGGTTGGAAGGTAAAGTTTGCCTTTTTGCGGATGATACTAAGATTTGTAACAGAGTGGACACCCAGGAGGGAGTGGAAAACATGAAAAAGGATCTGCAGAAGCTAGAAGAATGGTCTAAGGCTTAGCAATTAAAATTCAATGCGAAGAAATGCAAAGTGATGCACTTAGGAAGTAGAAATCCACGAGAGACGTATGTGTTAGGCGGTGAGAGTCTGAATGGTACAGACGGGGAGAGGGATCTTGGGGTGATAGTATCTGAGGATCTGAAGGTGACGAAACAGTGTGACAAGGCGGTGGCCGTAGCTAGAAGGCTGCTAGGCTGTATAGAGAAAGGTGTGACCAGCAGAAGAAAAGAGGTTTTAATGCCCCTGTATAAATCATTGGTGAGGCCCCACCTGGAGTATTGTGTTCAGTTTTGGAGGCCGTATCTTGCTAAGGATGTAGAAAGAATTGAAACGGTGCAAAGAAAAGCTGAATAAACATAAAGGAGTCCTGTTCAGAAGGAATGGCTCTTCAGAAGCTTAGCGGAGATTGGGTGGCAGAGCCGGTGGTGGGAGGCGGGGCTAGTGCTGGGCAGACTTCTACAGTCTGTGCCCTGAAAATGGCAGATACAAATCAAGGTCAGGTATACACATAAAGTAGCACATATGAGTTGATCTTGTTGGGCAGACTGGATGGACCGTGCAGGTCTTTCTCTGCCATCATCTACTATGTTACTATACTATGTTACTATGTTACTTCTATGCCTTATCAATCCTGCTGTCTTTTGTTATCATCTGTTACAAGTAAGCAACATTGCTGTCTTCTAGCATAAAAGAGATCATTTTAACAGGCCCATTACACATTAGCAACTGAGTAGGGTGCCAAAATTTGAAGGCAGTAAATAGGACATAAGAACATAAGAGTAGCCAATGGTCCATCTAGCCCAATATCCTAAACAGTGGCCAAGCCAGGTCACAAGTACCTAGCAGAAACCCAATTTGCAGCAACATTCCATGTTACCAATCCTGGGACAAGCAGTTGCTTCCTCATGTCTCTCTCCAGGAATTCGTTCAAACCCCTTTCAAACCCAGATACACCAACTGCTGTCACCACATTCCCTGGCAAAGAGCCCCAGAGCTCAACCATTCATCGAGTGAAAAAAACACCCCCCCCCCATCTGCTTCAAAAGTATTTCCCCATAATTTCCTCAAGTGTCCCCCAGTTCTTATACCTCTGGAATGAGCAAAAGGTTGATCCACCTCTACTCGTTCCACATCACTCAAGATTCCGCAGACCTCTATCACATCTCCCCTCATCCGCCTCCCCTCCAAGCTGAAGACCCCCAACCTCCCCAGCCCCTCCTCATAAGAGAGCAGTTCCATCCCCCTATCACTTCAGTTGCCGCCCCTGAACCTCCTCCAACTCTGCTACACCTCCCCTGATATACAGCGACCAGAACGAAATGCAATACACAAGGCCTAGTCGCACCATGGAGAGACACAAAGGCACTACTGCACCCCCCGGTCATATTCACCATCCCCCTCCTGACAATTCCCAGCATCCTGCCTCCCCCCCCCCCCCCCGGCCGCCACCGCACACCAAGCAGAAGATTCCAGTGTATCATCCATAATGACACCCAGATCTTCCTCTTGAGGCTGACCCCCAAGGTAGACTCTAGCATCAGGTAACCATGATTCGTATTATTCTTTCCAATGTGCACCACCTTGAATTTGTCCACATTAAATTTAATCTGCCATTTGGATGCCCAGTTTTCCAATTTCCTAAGGTCCTCCTGCAATATTTCACAGCCCACAAGTGTCTTAACAACCTTGAATAGTTTTGTATCATCTGCAAATTTAATCACCTCATTTGTCATTATGATTTCCATATCATTTATACTTATTTTCTGTCCAATAACCAATTCCTAATCTCTTGACTCTTTAATTTTCTCAGGAGTCTTTCATGGACTGTGGGTCATGATTTGGGGGGTAGAAATCTACCCTCTATATTGCTCTCCTGTCCTGTGATGGGTGCCAATACCTTAAATCTGGCTCTACTTGTTAAGATATAAAAATACCCTTCAAATTCTGATGCAAATGTTATATATATAACACACTGAAGGAAAATATAGATTTTCATGTTCAGGTAAAGACACTATTGGAAATGTTTGTTGGAGATAGTAATAGTTTAATTCATTTCTAATTAAATAAGAGGGCAAACTTGTTGATTCTCTTAGTGTAATGGCAGCCAAATGTTCTATATTTTGAGGAATAATCCCACACTATGTGAAAAAAGGCCATAATTTAAACTCTGGCATACATATAAGCCCCCTTCCCCACAAAACTGCTCATGTAAGGTAAGGGGCCACCTCTGAGCAGTGTAAAGCAAGGAATAACTGGATGCAGTCTCAGGGTCATAATTGTCCAATATGAGGCAACAAGAGTTGCAAAGGCCACTGGGATCACATATAGAACTGTTGTTCCAAAATCAAAAATGTAGCAGAAAAAAAAAAAGGAAGAGAGTGGCAAGAAAACCTGAAAATGGATTCCAGACTATTGTTGTTAATCCACACAAAGGGGTTGTATTAACACAAGTTTGAAACTCATGAGAAGTAGACCTCAGCTTTAGCTGATATCTATTCACATATCTTTCATAAGCATTCATAATTCTATTACCTTAAGAACACAAAAGAAATCTTCTATCAAAAGTAAAATGTAATGTTCTTTTCATTCATTCACCTCATGCTTGGATCCATAACAAAAGCTGGATATAACAGTTGCTTTTCTCAGCACCATGAAAAAGACCATTGCTATGGTAAATCAATGTACATCTCATTTCCAGTGTAGCTTAGGTATCGATACATTTATCCTAAGCCTTTGATACTTTGGGAATTGTTATAGTGACATTTAATCTCAAAAGTGCAGATAATCTTGGCACAGTATGCTGCAAGCAAGAGTCAATTACAAAAAAAATGTCTGTGCTTGTCTCAGTCGCTATTAAAAAGACTTTCATTACCATACTGTACAACTCATATTTATTTTGATCAATAAGCTGGTGAGAATGAATATTTGCTCATATACTCTCCAGTTATTCACAGTTCATTTTCCATGCTTTTAACATTGCTCTGTGTAAACAGAAGATGGTAATAAAAAATAATTAATAATCTATTGATGCCTTCCAGTTCTGAAGAGGTTACTTACCGGGGGCTTTTAGACATTTCATTGCTATCGATCATTACTGACTGCTTTGTGCCTTTGCCGAGTCATCACAATTCCACAGAGCTGCTGTACTTTTTCATTGCTTGCAGAAGTGCTGCAGCTGCCCATTCACACAGATTTTCTGCTTGAGTTGGTATTGAAAGATGTTATTTTGCACCTTTTTTTTTGCAGAGATACACAGAGACAAAATTTGGACTCCTGTTACACTAAGAAATATTTTCACATTGTTAATATCACTCAACTTTATGGCTCCAAAAAGACAAATCTGTGATTTGCATTTGCTCATTAAAGACCTATAAAGACTTTGAGGAATGAACGGATGCACATTAGATTGCTTTAGTCCATTTGGAGCCTGATTTGTTCAAGAATGCATGTCTAGTGTTCATTTCCTTAATTTGATTTTTCATTATTTGAAAATAACTTTCATAGACAATCTTAGGGGCTCTTTTACAAAGCTGAGGCAAAAAATACTATTACTACTTATTATTTATTATTTTGCTGCATTTGTATCCCACATTTTCCCGCCTTTTTGTAGGCTCAATGTGGCTTACATTATGTCGCAATGGCATCATCATTAACAGAGTAAGAGGTTCAGTATATTGTTACAATTAATGTGCGAAGAATATCAGGTAATTAGGGTGAATAAAGAGATAATACAAACATATAAGTGAGAACAGGGTAAGATATAATGTTCAATAATGATAATATGATTAAAATAATCAGATTAGAAGAGATCAATATTGGTTGGTTCTGGTATAGATTAGGAATCTAGTCATTATGGAGAATTCTTTTTGTAGTCTCTTTGAACAAGTTCGTCTTCAGTAACTTCCGGAAAGTTGTCAAGTCGTGCGTTCTTTTTATAGTATTCGGTAGTTCATTCCATAATTGTGTGCAGAGGTAGGAGAAGCTAGATGCATGTATTGATTTGTATTTAAGTCCGTTGCAATTGGGATAGTGGGGGGGTTAGGAAAGTACGTGATGACCTTTGGGTATTTCGTGCTGGTAAGTCATTTAGGTCTGACATGTATGATGGGGCCTCTCCATGAATAATTTTATGAGCCAAGGTGCAAACCTTGAATGCAATTCAATCTTTTAATGGGAGCCAATGTAATTTTTCTCTAAGGGGTTTGGCGCTTTCATATTTCGCTTTTCCGAAAATGAGTCTGGCTGCGGTGTTCGGGGCAATCTGGAGTTTCTTAATGGTTTGTACTTTGCATCCTGTGTAAATGGAATTACAATAGTTCAGATTGCTCAGTACCAATGATTGCACCAGCTTGCGGAATACTTCCCTTGGGAAGAAAGGTTTCATTCTTCTAAGCTTCCACAATGCATGGAACATTTTCTTTGTAACATTTTTTACATGGCTATCTAGGGTAAGATTACGGTCAATTGTAACACCCAGGAGTTTCAGGGTGTCCGCAACAGGAAGAGTGTGGCTTGGTGTATTTATATTGGTATAGTTGATCTTATTATACTGCGATGAAAGGATAAGACATTGCGTCTTTTCTGCATTAAGCTTAAGCTGGAATACATCCGCCCATGAGTTCATTATTTGGAAGCTTATCATTTCTATAGTGCTACTAGATGTACGCAGCGCTGTACACTTGAACATGAAAAGATAGTCCCTGCTCGACAGAGCTTACAATCTAATTAGGACAAACAGGACAAATAAGAGATAATGGAATATTAAAAGTGAGGGTGATAAAATAAGGGTTCTGAACAAGTGAATAAGGGTTAGGAGTTAAAAGCAGCATCAAAAAGGTTGGCTTTTAACTTAGATATGAAGACGGCCAGAGATGGAGGTTGATGTACCGGCTCAGGAATTCTATTCCAGGCATATGGTGCAGCAAGATAAAAGGAACGGAGTCTGCAGTTAGCAGTGGAGGAGAAGGGTGCAGATAAGAGAGATTTACCCAGTGAACGGAGTTCCCGGGGAGGAATGTAGGGAGAGATGAGAGTGGAGAGGTACTGAGAAGCTACAGAGTGAATGCACTTATAAGTCAATAAGAGACGTTTGAACTGTGTGCGGAAACAGATAGGGAGCCAGTGAAGTGGCTTGAGGAGAGGGCTAATATGAGCATAACGACACTGGCGGAATATTAGTCGTGCAGCAGAATTTTGAACAGATTGAAGAGAAGACAGATAGCTAAGTGGGAGACCTGTGAGAAGCAAGTTGCAATAGTCTAAGCGAGAGGTGATAAGAGTGTGGGTTCTGGTAGTGTGCTTAGAAAGAAAAGGGTGAATTTTGGTGATATTATAGAGAAAAGGTGGCCTTAGAGCATCCTTAAGTGGGTCTTTCCCGCATGTTAAAGTCACCTTTTGCTGCTGCCAAAAAATGACAGATTTTCCATTTTCCGATTAGTGCATGAACATTAACAAAAATTAGCGCGTGAACCCTTACCACCACCTATTTTGTAGGCAGTAAAGGTTCACGTGGTAATTAGTTAGCACATGGCAATCTGATTGCACTTAGGGATCCTTTTACTAAAGGGTGGTAAGGCTATCATGCGGGTAGTCTGGGCACCCAGCAGGAGTATTGTATTCAACGTGTGCCATTTTCCATGCCCAGAAAATAGATTTTATTTTCTAGCACAGTGTGGCATGCCCAGAAGTAATGGGCAATGTGCAGCCACTGCAGTGCGCCGCACGATTGCCATGTGAGTAGCGGTAAGGGCTCAGGCAGTAAATGGCCGTGTGCCAATGTTTTTATTAACACATGGCCATTTACTGCCTCCATTCAAAACAAGGGTTTTTACGGCTGCTTTAAAAAGTGGCTGGAGTGCGCAGGAAACCCACACGTTAAAATTACTGCCGGCCACTTTTTAGCGCAGCTTAGTAGAAGGACCCCACTCTCCTCCCCCCCCTCAGATATGCCCACTCAGCGTAAAATACATTTTATTTTTTAGCATGCTGGTAGCACACGCATATGTCAAAAGTACTATGGGATGTCCCAGTGTACCCCATGGTACACCATTGTTAAAGTGCTCCTTAGAGTTACCATAGGGTTATGTTATTTTTTATGGAAGGGATGGGGAGCAAAAGAGAACTATAAATGCTCTTAACACAGAAGCAGAAATGGAATCTGCACAGTAGGTATTCATTTTTCTGCTAGGCTAGGCAGAGCACTTTAGATTGTAGGCTTTTAAGTGTTTACCACTCCTGCCAGGTCACAGTTCCTTGCTACTCAAATTGTTATTACCTAAGGCAGTCATTTCTCATTCTACTCCTGCATTATAAAGGGCTTGCATGATATGATCCAGGGATTTTTGAATGGGTGGGACAGAGAACTGGTAGTCAGATGCAGTGCTGGTATATTTATATTCCAACACAATCAGAATTAATCTATATTGCTTAAATCATAGATGCACACTGAATTTCTCGTCTGTGCAATACTGAAAGTCTAAGAAAATCTATATACCTATAAAATTGCATAGGTCTACTACATAGACCTATAATTAGACTTTATGAGGTAAAATTTTGCATTTTACCTCAGCATAATTTATTGTAGGAGTCAACAACCGATGGTAAATCCGTACCACAGGTTAGTGAGTCACAATAAATGATACAACTTGTCATCAATCTAATAGGCTGCATTATTCATCTGCCTGGGGACATCAGACCACCAAACACACAAACCAATGGTCCTGACTGCCTTCATAAGGAGGATGAGTGTTTACCACCTTCCATGCAGATCCCACACTTTCCACCAGTGAGGTCTTCCAACTTGCTCAGACCCCAGTCAAAGCTTCCAAGCTCCCCCCCCCCCCCCCCCAATAAAAGGTCCATTATCCTCTCACCGCTTGTAGAAGTCCCCTTACTATCCCTGAAGACTATCTCTGGAGGCCCTGCTGGGGGACTACCTGAGGGCTTCTTTTACAAAGCCGCGCTACTGATTCCCGATGCAGCAAGTGAGAGGAAGCCCATAGGAGTTGAATGAGCTTCCTCTCATTTGTCGCACAGAGAATCAAAGGCATGGCTTTGTAAAAGAGGCCCTCAAAGAATTGTTGTCTGGATAGGAACTTCTGTAAGAAGTTGAAAAGTAGTGGGCAAAACTGAAAGGAGTTATTGTAAGAACAACAAACTTTGCTGTAAGGAAAGTAAATAAAAGTAAGAGGAAAAAGAGGTCAATCTGGTTCTCAAAAGAAGTAGTAGCTAAAAAGAGGTTAGCCATTATAAACCAAAAGAGCACAGAAAGAGGAAGACAGACAACAATATCTGGAAAAGTTAAGAGAAGCTGGTAGGAAAGCCAGTGGCATAGGAAGGGGAGCGGTGGGGCGGTCCGCCCCGGGTGCACGCCACTGGGGGGGGGGATGTCGGCTCTGCTGGTTCCCTGCTCCCTCTGCCCCGGAACAGGTTACTTCCTTCCTGACTTAGGGAGTGAAGAATATATGTGATGATCTTAAGGTACGGGACTTGGGTGTGATCATATGTGATGATCTTAAGGTGGCCAGACAGGTAGAAAAGGTGATGGCAAAAGCTAGAATGATGCTTGGCTGTATAAGGAGAGAAATGGCCAGTAGGAAGAAGGAGGTGATGATGGCTCTGTTTGACTCTGATGAGACCTCATTTAGAATATTGTATACAATTCTGGAGACCACACCTTCAAAAATATATAATCAGGATGGAGTAAGTCCAGATGGTGGCTATTAAAATGTTCAGTGCTCTTTGTCATAAAGCATTTGGTGACAGATTAAAGATCTCAGTATGTATTCTTTAGAAGAAAGGTGGGAGAGGGGAGATATGATAGAGATATTTAAGTACCTATGCAGCATAAATGCACAGGAGGCAAGTCTCTTCAATTGAAAGGAAACTCTGGAACAAGGGAACATAGAAAGAAGGTGAAAGGGGATAAACTCAGAAGTAACTTGAGGAAATACTTCTTCATGGAAAGGATGGTGAATTCATGGAACAGCTTCCCGGTGGAAGTGGTGGAGATGAAAACAGTATCTGATTTCAAAAGAGCTTGGGACAAGCACATAGGATCTCTAAGGGAGTGATAGGGAGAGTAGATAGCATGGATGGGCAGACTAGATAGAGCATATGGTCATGATCTGCCTACATTTTCTCTGTTTCTATGTTTTTCTCTGTTTCTATGTAATTCCAATTAGTCTAAGGATATACGGCAGGAGGGATCCCTAGCTGCTCCTGTCCCATCCAGCACTCAGTTCAAAGTGAAACCAGTTGACTCCCTAGCTGTAGTCTTGTGATACTAGAGGAGAGGACGAATAGTCTACTAGTTAGACCACTAGGCTGATGACTAGGGAAGCCTGGTTGACATCCCACTGCTACTCATTTTGACCTTGAGCAAGTCACTTAACCATTCTTTACCTCAGGTGCAAACTTTGATTGTAGATCCTTCAGGGGAAAAGAAATATCTAGTATACCTGAATGAACTCACCCTGTGCTACCTACTAAAAAGGTGTGAGCTAAATCCAAATAAATAAAAACATTAGGGGTAGGGGTTAAGCCGCAAAATAAGAGATCAGTAGTAGCAGTCTTGCAATACTACCACTAATGGTAAAGAAGCAAAATTTTGAACCCAGTGCCAGACAGAGCAGGAGCAACTGAGTATTGATGCTGCTCTGCACTCCTAGACAACCAGGGATTTACAAGGTAGATTGGGAAAGTGGCACTTAATGCTAGTGCAGTACTTTTCCTTAGTGTCCTCTCTCCAGTTATTAAGTACATTTTTATTACATTTTATGATTATTATTATTGCTAAGTGATTCCCATTCCTATTATCTTTACCTCATGCACCAAACCCTACATTCCAGTAAAGACTAGGGGCCCAATTTTCAGACCACAGGAGTTAGCCCGGCTAACTCCTGTGGTCAGTTCTGAACCTGGATATTCAATGTGATGGACATTGAATATTCGGTTTACTTTTGCCAGTTCAAACTTAATTGACCAAGCCAATATTCAGCGCTGGTCGGTTAAGTTTGAACCAGCCAAAGATAAGCCTGGTATTCATGTGGCCAAATATGGCTGCCAAACTTGTGCTGAAAATCAGCAGATGGCTGGCCGTGTCCCACTGATAATTTGTGCCTAGCCAGTTATGGTGCATTTAACCAGCCAGGTGCCAATCATGATTGATTAAATGCTTTGAATATCGGGGGGGGGGGGGGGGGAGAGAGTCTAAAATAACTCCCTCTCTCATTGGTTCCTGGACCAACTACTCAATGAAGCAGTCATTTATTTCTTCTAGAAACTGTACCTCCCTAGCATGTCTTGATGTGACATTTACCCAAATAATATTGCACAAAATTGAATTATCCAATTGTGTTACCAACTTTGTAGCCTCCCTAATTAGCATTTCATTACCTGTCTGTTTATTCTGGTCAGGTGGGTGGTAGAATAACCCGCTATACTCTTCGCATTACACTTTGAATTTTTGTTCATAAAGATTAAGGGGTCCTTTTTACTAAGGTGTGCTAACAGATTTAATGTGCACTAAATGATGACACTCATAGGAATATAATGGATGTTTTATTTTTAGCGTATGTTAATCATTAGGAAATCTTAGTAAAGGGATCCCTAAATGAGGCATCTTTTCTTTTACTCCATGCCATATCACTTGCTGCCTTGTGTTGGGTGTCACACAAGTGTGCACTGAGCACCAGGCCTATAATGGCATCTGTGCATGCATACAACCATTATAGAATACTAGCGTAAAGCTGCTTTTGTCGTTGAATTTTAAGCATGATCACATGACAAGTCAATAGCTAGCTTAAGTTGGAGCACTTAAGTGCACCATGCAACATGCATAACTGATAATATTCTTCTATAAGTCGTGTTCATTACTTAGATGCCCACCCATGTCTATGCCCTTTACAGCTATGGGTTCATAAGGGGGCTGCCAATGGGGGAGGGATCATGAGGGGGGCTGTTGCTGAAGGTTGGGTTCTAGATGGGAGCTGCCACCGGCGTATGGGTCCGTGAGGGGGGGGGCACTTTTTCATCAGATAGAGGAGTGGGGCCAGTTTTGTTGTCTTTCATTTTAGCCAAACCCAAGCAGCCAATTTCAGTCACCAGAACTGAAGATCCTGGTTTCAGTTGGGCTCTAATCCAACCATCAATCTGACCTACTCTATCATTATGATATAATTTATATCTAGGATTTCTATTCTTAGGGGCCTATAAATTATAAATGTAGGTGCTTATTTTTATAGTTCATTAGCAGCTCTAAGGATACAAAGAATGGATGTTTATCTGAGCTTTTGCATCACAGGAAATATTGCTGGGTAACTTTTCTAGGGGAATCAAATATGTATGTTTTTGTTGCTTAGAAGTAGTCAGCACAGAAGAGTTGCAAAAACTGAATAATGAATATAAAATAAGTCAGGGATGTGAGAACGTATTATGGGAACTGATGTTTTTCAGATTTTCATCCAATAAACATCTATTTAATCCCCCTGTTTACAAAGCCGAGCCTATTGCCGGTATGCTAGTGCCGACACAGCCCATTCACTTTGAATGGGCTGTCTCAACATTGCCACACTGCAGCCGCTAGCATGGCTTTGTAAACAGGGGGTTATTTATTTATTTATTTATTTAAGGGCTCTTTTACTAAGGCACGTGGGCACGTACACACGCCTAACGCACGTGAAATCGGCACTACCGCTCGGCTAACGCATGCCCCGGGCAGTAATTCGCTCAAAACACAAAGAAGAAAATATTTTCTATTTTCAACCGCAGGGCGCTTACCCGGCGGTAATCGGCAGTTGGAATGCACTGGACACTTACTGCCCGGTTAGCGCGTGAGACCTCACCTCCAAGTCAATGTGTGGCGCTAAGCTCTAACGCCGAAAATGGAAGTGCACTGGTTTTCATTTTGCCTCACGTCCATTTTCTGGCACAATAAAAAATATCCTTTTTTTCCAGACATGCTCTGGAAATGCACCAGCACACATCCAAAACACGTACCTACATCAGCGCAGGCCACTTTTCAGCGTGCCTTAGTAAAAGAGCCCTATATATTTTTTTATTTTTTGCATTGGGGTGTTTTATCAGTGTTTACCAGTCAAAACTTACAACTAGAAGCCTTATTTATATCACAGTGTCCCAAGCTCCCCACAGTAAGCTAAGCACACTGCCAAGAATTATTTTTTTTTTTCCTGAATGACGTAAGTAAGCATTGTAGGACAAAAGTAATTTCATGCCTCTAATGGTTTGGCATAAACTATATCATTTTTATTCTCCCTAGGAATTCTCTCACATAATGATTGATTTTATTATGGTTAAATATGCTTATGTTTTTTAAACTCATATGATTTTAAATTATGTCACTAATTTTTTTACAGAAAATTCTGAAACACTAAGGGCCTCTTTTACAGAGGCACACTAACGCTTTTTAGTGCACACTAAAAATTAGTGTGTGGTAAATGCTAAGATGCCCATTATATTCCTATAGGAATCTTACCCCCCCCCCCCCCCCCGTTTACTAAGCCATGCTGGCGCATTAACCTTGTACGCGTGTTAACCGTGTATGCACCTACAATATCCCTATAGGTGCCTACACAATGAGCGCACACGCTAATTGTAGATGCGTTAAAAACACTAACATGCCTTAGTAAACAGGGCTGTCAGTCTTTAAAATCAAATTATATTTATTACAGACTTCAAATACAAGCTACAGAAATATGTAATAAGATTTTTGTAGTAAACAATTTTAGATTTTTAATATATTTTAATTGTGTGTATGTAAGTTGCTCAAGAAAATTTTGTAGACACAGCGTCTAACAAAAGGATAAGGTAAAAATAAAGGGACCGGTATTCAAAAAAAGCTGAGCTCCTAAGTTAAGCTCTTAAATGTATGCCCTATTTTCAGCCAAATTTAGGAGCCTAGGTTTTCAGCTGAAAATGTATCTTAATTTAGGAACTTAAAAGTTATGCTTAGAAATGCATTTGCCTTGGCATATGAGCCTAATTTATGAGCATGAAGATCAATTCTATAAGTGGGCACTCACATTTATGTGCCCCTCGTGTATGTAATAATACAGAATACTAGAATTTATACACATAAGTGCACATTTATCATCAAAAGTGCTAGCAGGGGACCTAAGAGTTACTTTATAAGAGTGCAAGTAAGCAACAGTGGGCCCCTTTTACTAAGATGCAGCAAAAGAGGGCCTGCGCTGGCGTCAGCTCGTGTTTTTCATGCGTGCCAAGGATCCCTTTTACTGCAGCGGGTAAAAGGGGAGTCTCTCTTTCCTGCAGGAAATGGCCATGCAGCAAGTAAAGCACTTGCTGCTCAACCATTTGGGGGAGGAGTGCTTACTGTCACTCATTGAGGTGGTGGTAAGAGTTCCCGTGCTAACCCAACAGTAACTGGGCATCGTGCAGCACTGCCCGATTACGGCCAGGTACTCTCCGGCAGTACCAAAAATAAATAAAGTTTTGTAGCACCGGATATGATGGTATGCTAGGGGTGGGAAGTACCACCAGGCTGCTAAGGTACCCCGGCAAAACTTCCTATTTAGAGAGCGGTAAGCCCACGGGCTTACTGCCGCTTAGTAAAAAGGTATAAAAAGGTATGTGGAGAGAAGCCTTCACAAACACAACCAGACCATGGTGTAAAAGTGAATAAAACCTGTTTAATAATGTGGTTAAAAGAAAAACATACAGAAGCCTGTTCCTTTCACAAAAACTGTTAGCTCAGGAGTGTGCATAAAGCAGCTTGGAATCCAGTGCAACAAACAACAAATGAAGGATCTGGTACCCCTCTGGTCTTTCAAATGTATATTTTATTGGCATACTGCTTCTCCCTGCTCTGGATCTCTCTGGCTTGTCTCTGCTGGGGCCTTTGGTCTCCCCTTGGATGAACCATGTCATCCCTGCTAAGCACTCTAGAGCTAGGCCTCTTAATGTGAACCTATGAGGGAATACATTTAAGGGGGACCAGCAGTTTCCTATACACTCCATCACATACCCTCCCCCTCAGCTCAACCATGCCCTACTGAGCACCTGCATCAGTGGAGGGTCACCTCCTGTGAGACAAATTCTGCATTTTGGTGCTCACAACCAGCCTGGTGCCACACATCAAACTAGAATGGCTAGAGGCTCAGGAACCACAACATAACTTGATCATTGGATTCCTTATGGCGGACCAGTCACATGAGGGACTGATGGTCTGTTTTCAGGGTAAATCAACATTTTAGGGGATAATATTAGAACATCTCCAGTGCCCACTTCACTGGGTAGGGAACATCCTCAAAATTAATGTCCATAGAGTCCTCTTCTACCCTCCAGCAATCCCTAGCATAATGTCCCTTTTCCCCCCGAATTGAAACAAGTAGGAAGGTCTAACTCTGAAACACTGGATAACATGGGGTTGTGTGTCTCTAGTGATTGCAGCACCATGCATTCCATATTTCCATTCCAGTTGCAACCACTTCCAGACAACATCTTTAAATCTGTAGAAGCATGAGGGCTTTCTCTTGGGCAGAGGATCTCTTCTCTGAACTGCTGCCAATATGCTTCTGAGGCACATGCCACCCATTTCAAGCTGCAGCAAAAGGGGGGCCTACGCTGGCATCAGCACGTGTTTTTCATGCGTTCCAAGGACCCCTTTTACTGGCTCCCCCATCTGAGCTGGCATTCTGAAAAGCAGCTTGGCAGTAATCCATGTTGTGTCTGTACACAAAGGAGTGGTAACAACTCAGGAGAGAAACAAATGACTCAACATAGTTGTAGTGATTTATTTCAGCATCCAAAGGACAAATCACAGAGACCCAACATAACTGTGTTTCAGCACAGTCCACCTGTGTCAAGGTTCTAGGACTGTAAATAAATGCATACATAATCTCACAACTGTCAGGAATAGTGAGCCCTTGGACCAAAGCCGGAGCTTTGGCAGACAAGTCACCGGAGCTGGCAGAGGCAGGAGTCAGAACAGACTGGACAAGAATAAACTAGCAGACTCAACAAGGCAGGACGGAGGTAACTAAACACAATGGATAAAACAAGGACCAGATCCAGATGAGGCAAGGAAAACAAGGCAAAGGGGCCAGAACTGGAACCCAGACAGGATAAGGCAAGACTTGAAATTGGATTAAAACTGGGACTGAGACTCAAGCAATACAAGGCAAGGCAAGACAAGGAACTAGATAAAAACTGGGTCCAGAAAAGGGCAAGACAAGGACAAGGCAAGGACTGGATCTGGACAGGACTAGACAAGACAAATGTAACCAAGGGGTTAAAGGAAAGAGAAGGGGAAGGGAAAAGAGGGGAAAAAATAATACTTTATAGTCTATGGGAAAATCAAAAGTAAAATGGGGTTGTACTTGTGCTGGCGAACATTCCGCCGGTCAGCAAGGTAACTTGGAATGGGAAGCTAAGGAGGGGTTGTCTAGGAAACGGGAGCTTGTGACAGTTGAGTGGTGCTTATGGCTTTGAAGAAGAAGGTGTGTTGTGAGTGAACTCTGAGAGAGAGTTGAGGATTTGAAGGCATTTGTAAGGGGAAAGTAGTATGGCTAAGGTAAAAGTGTGGGAATGAGAAAAGAAAAAGGAGGGTAATAGGGAAAGTGTGTACAGAAAGTCTGCCTGGTGTAAAGTGGCCGTTGGATGATTGGTAAAGGGTAAAAGGAAAGGGATTGTTAGTGAAAAGGGGAGGACTACAGATAAAGGGTGAATGGAAGAAAAAACCCAATCTTAGGTGCAAAGGAAGGAAAAAGGTGGCTGTGGGGGTTTTATTCACATTAAATATTAAGGGAGAGGTGAAAAGAATGTTCACTGATTGAAGAGAGAGAGAGAATCTTGAGCAGAGTGAGTGATAGCTAAGCACCGCAGCACCCAGAATAGGGAATTGCAGTACAGATTAGGTGTTAGAAGGGAATATCTACTTAATTTTATTTGGATTAGAGAAGTTGGCCACAGTATTGCAATATTGTTTAATATCCCTTGAAGGTTGCTGGCAATTTTCAGGGAGAGAGGGTCTTGCTTCCAATTATTTTAGTTTTAAGAGAGAGGTGTAGGGAGAAGAACGGAAGAAGAAGAGAAAATACCTCGATGATCCAAACCCCAACGCAAGAAAGTGTTGCAACTTTCAACATCAAACCAACAGCTAAGTGACAGAAATCCCTAAAGGAATAATTCTGGGTAAATAGAGAAAAAAGAGAAAAACAATATACTTACCTTGACATCTTGAGAGAAGGGAGCAGTAACCTGAAAGAGAAAGAAATAGACACAAAGCATCAAATTCTTTTTCTTGACAATTATTAAGTATTTAAGTTCTTACGTCTGATCTTTAAGTATCACATGAAATACTTATCTGATAATTATCTGTGTTGACTGAAGCAAGTCCGACCTGTTAAACAATCAATAGAACTAGAGTTAAGTTAAATGTTCATTTAAGGTAAAAAAAAACCAGACATTACAAACTGTAAAAATAGATGTTGTTGAAATTCTTGATAATAATATTTTTCTTGATTTCTAATTTCTTAAATAAACTAATCTTTGTATTATAAGATTGGATTGGATTCTTCCTGATCAGCATAATCCTGTAATTAGTTTCTTTTCCTCCAGCCCCTGTTTCAGTGACGGGACGAAGTTAGTTTATTGTGACCTGCTTCCCCCTGCTCCGGAGCTTGATGAACACTCTCCTGGCACGACTACAGACAAAGGAGGGTTGTCATCACTTATTTACTAAAGAAACATCCCTTCAGAGCAGGGAAGAGGGCAACACAAAGCAAGGCACAACCAGACAGGCAAAACAGGGCAGGAGTGAGGCAACAAGAGTAACAGAAACACGACAATAAACAAGGCAAGAACAGAATTCAGGAAACGGACTTGGCTTGACTGGAACAGGATTCTCGAACAGGCTTGGCTGGAACAGGATTATTGAACAGGCTTGGCAACTGGGACAGGATTCTGGAACAGATTTGGCGTCGCTGGAAAAGAAATGGTTTGGCTGGAACAGGATTCTGGAACTGGCTTGGCTGGAACAGGATTCTCGAACAGGCTTGGCTTAGCAACTGGGACAGGATTCTGAAAGGGACTTGGCATGGCTGGAACAGAACTGGCTTGGCTGGAACAAGATTCTGGAACTAGCTTGCCTGGAACAGGATTTTGGAACTGACTTGGCAACTGGAACAGGATTCTGGAACAGACTTGGCTTAGCCACTGGGACAGGATTCTGAAAGGGACTTGGCTTAGCAGGGAACAGGAACAGAATTGGCTCAAACACAGAGCAGGAGCAGAACCTGGCTCAAACACACAGCAGGAACAGAACTTGGCAGAAACAGAGCTCACAAGAGCCAGGAAGCAAACACAGCAGACAAAGGATGAAGCAGGCTAAGGGAAAAGCTGCTTCTAATACACAAGTCAGCAAAGGGGAACTGCTCAAAAGAGCCAGGTCACCAACACAGCACACAAATGGTTAAACCAGGCTACAGGGAAGTCAAACAAAGGAGGGTAGTTAGTGGGGTCCCGCAGAGGTCTGTGCTGGGTCCGTTGCTTTTTAATGTATTTATAAATGACCTAGAGATGGGAATAACTAGTGAGGTAATTAAATTCACCGATGACACAAAATTATTCAGGGTCGTCAAGTCGCAGGAGGAATGTGAACGATTACAGGAGGACCTTGCGAGACTGGGAGAATGGGCGTGCAAGTGGCAGATGAAGTTCAATGTTGACAAGTGCAAAGTGATGCATGTGGGTAAGAGGAACCCGAATTATAGCTACGTCTTGCAAGGTTCCGCGTTAGGAGTTACGGATCAAGAAAGGGATTTGGGTGTCGTCGTCGATGATACGCTGAAACCTTCTGCTCAGTGTGCTGCTGCGGCTAGGAAAGCGAATAGAATGTTGGGTGTTATTAGGAAGGGTATGGAGTCCAGGTGTGCGGATGTTATAATGCCGTTGTATCGCTCCATGGTGCGACCGCACCTGGAGTATTGTGTTCAGTACTGGTCTCCGTATCTCAAAAAAGATATAGTAGAATTGGAAAAGGTACAGCGAAGGGCGACGAAAATGATAGTGGGGATGGGACGACTTTCCTATGAAGAGAGGCTGAGAAGGCTAGGGCTTTTCAGCTTGGAGAAGAGACGGCTGAGGGGAGATATGATAGAAGTGTATAAAATAATGAGTGGAATGGATCGGGTGGATGTGAAGCGACTGTTCACGCTATCCAAAAATACTAGGACTAGAGGGCATGAGTTGAAGCTACAGTGTGGTAAATTTAAAACGAATCGGAGAAAATTTTTCTTCACCCAACGTGTAATTAGACTCTGGAATTCGTTGCCGGAGAACGTGGTACGGGCGGTTAGCTTGACGGAGTTTAAAAAGGGGTTAGATAGATTCCTAAAGGACAAGTCCATAGACCGCTATTAAATGGACTTGGAAAAATTCCGCATTTTTAGGTATAACTTGTCTGGAATGTTTTTACGTTTGGGGAGCGTGCCAGGTGCCCTTGACCTGGATTGGCCACTGTCGGTGACAGGATGCTGGGCTAGATGGACCTTTGGTCTTTCCCAGTATGGCACTACTTATGTACTTATGTACTTATGTACAATGTGCTTGCCAGCACCCACAGCCGGGAAGGGAAAGGCAAGGCAGATTGTGAGGCAGCAGACACAGCTGCATAGTAGTGAAGTAATCAGGGATGATGCTGGCTTCTACAGACTCTCAGAATAAACAGACAAGAACTACACACGCCCAGAAACAGTACAAGCAGAGCTTGATACCAAAGCTAACTAAAAGGTAGTCCATACAGGTACAAATAAGAACCACACACACAGGAACAGAACAGGACATACAGGAAGCAGGAACAGAGCTTGGCTAAACCCAGAGGTTGGCTTAAACACAGAGCTTAACTGTAGCAAGAGTCAAAAGTAGGGCTAGACTAAAAGCAGGAGCCAAGGGTAGAGTCAAACAGATACAGACAACAAGGGCAGGATGTGGCTCTATAGCCAGGCTTTCAGGAACCAGGTTCAAAAGCAAAACTCACAGAAACAAAGCACTGAAGTACAAGACTATAGAAACACAGACAGACAGACCTTCAGGAACAAGACTCACAAGAACAAAGCCAGGCTGGAAACAAAGCATGCACGACCAAAGACAAGCAGGGATTGGATCTAAACAGGAACACAAAGATAAGATTAAGAGACCTCTTGCAAAGACCAAGCATGAGAGTTCCCAGGTGCTTAATAAAAGACTTGCTGATGATGTCACAACTTGGAATGAGGCTTGGATAAACTATAGCGAGGCTTGAATTGCAGGCACATCAGAGTGAGGCTTGGATTGTGGGCACACTAGGCAGCAGATGCATCAATGCAGGGACAAAGCAGTCCAGAGAAGTTGGAAAAAGGTCACTGGAAAAAGGTGAGTCTGGATGCGGGGGCACGGCCACAACCATGACACATAAATAAAGGTGTCAGATACTATATAATAGCTTAACTGCTGCAACTTGAGTCTTTTGTTCCTTTCTCATATTGTTACCTCTTCTTTGTATGCATTGCCTATCTCCAGGAACTAGTCCTCTTTTCTTCTCCATGAAGTTTCTGGCCACCCAGCCTTTCAAGCAGTTCTTTCAGAATTCAAAAATCAAAATCGAGATTATCCTCAGGCAACATTTTAGGGAACACATAGATTGGTGTTTTGCCTGGGATACAAGCCACTGAGGCAGAGGGAACACCTAAACCGGAGAGCTCTGCTGTAATTCTAAAGCTTTGTAAAAGGTTTGCTGCTGTTAATACTGAGCTGGTAGAAATTACTGCAGTAATTACCACTGCTGCTGCTTTTGCTGCTGTTGGAGTCCTAGAATAACTTCTCCATTGTTGCATGCAACGATTTCCCAACTGGTGGGCACTACCTTTCTGGCTTTGACTAAATATCTTCTGCTCCTTGTCTAGGGCAGGTCTAATCCCTTTATCCCAAGTAACTGGTTCTATGATGTAGTAAGGCTGAAAGCCCTGGTGGTTAGTGGATTTGCCTTATTTTAAACTAGGACATGCAAATCCAACTGCTGCCACAATGTGTGATAGTGCGAGTGGGTGTGAGGCAAGGAGCCTTAACAAATATAACCAGATCATCACATAAGTATGAACAAAAACTCTTTTAATAGTGTGGTTCAAAAGAAAAATACACAGAAACCTGTTAGTTCAGGAGTGTAGATAAAGTACCTTTACTTTGGTTAGTTAATTCTTTGTCTTTAGCAGAGACTCCTGAGGTTTGAATATTAGACTAAAAAAATACAGGAAAGATGATTGCTCACAGTATCCTAATTCTCACCTTGTTAGACTAGTATTCATGCCTCAGGAGAACAACACTGAAACAACAGGAAACAGACCAGAGGAAGGGCAGCAATGTTCAAACCTGCCCTGACATGGTTCTTGTTGGGCCAATCAAGAAAACAAGAAGCTAAATTTACCAGAATTAAGAGACGTAGCTAGTAACGGGCTGTGTATAACATACTATCAAGAGTATAGTAATTCTACCTAAAAGGCAGTTGTCAACTAACCTAAAGGTCACGAGTTCACGACTGACTTGTGGCTGATAGTTATTAATATTGGACAAAAAAAGTTGAAATGTAATGGTACTGGTTTTCTTCCTGACGTTTTGGGTTAGACTAATTTAGTTGAGTTTGTCTATCAGCTCTTTGTGTGTGTGTGTGTGTGTGTGTGTGTGTGTGTGTGTGTGTTAGATGATGGAGTCAATCTTTCAGTACCTTTACTTTGGCTAGTTCATGCTGTCATGGAGTCTCTAGCATGATCTACTGAAGCTTGAATACTAGACTAGAATAAAATAAAATAAAATAAAACAAAACAAACAAACAAAAGAAGCACTAAGATTACTTAAGGTAAATCTTAATGGTATTATATTTCCAAGAAGTCCATTTAGCACAAAAAGGCACACACTGACTGCTGAAAACCAATGATTTCAGAAAACAAGAACTAAGATTATCAGGAATGCAAGACACTGTTGGCATGGGCTGGCTAGAACATACTTTCAATCGATAAACTAGCTCCACCTGGGTGGTTCAGGGCTAGCTGGTATCTGAAGGCAATTAACATTGAGAAAAAAGGCTAAAAAGTAACACAGTGGAAAAGAAACCTGACATCATGGTTTATACCTGCTGTTTTGGGTTAGGAATGATATGAAACATCAAGGAAAACATCATTTATATTCCCTATGTCATTTCAACAAATGAACATCTCTAATCTCCACATGTAGAAAAATTAGGTTCCTGAAATCACCATTTACATGTGTAATCAATCAACATTTGGAAGTGCCATTATTTACATATAGAAATGTTTAAACATAAGAAATGTTTCTAAGATAACCTTCGTAGCGCATATGTACTTTTAGAAGGTATTTAATAAAGTCCCTCATGAGAGACTCCTTAGGAAATTCAAATGTCATTTGATAGGAGGTGGTTGCCTATTGTAGATTGATAACTGCTTAAACAACAGGAAACAGAGAATAGGACTCATTGGTCAGTTTTCCAAATGGAAAAAGGTCAGTGGTGGAATGTCCCAAGTTTATTTATTTAGATTTTGCTCACACCTTTTTCAGTAGTAGCTGAAGGTGAGTTACATTCAGGTACTCTGGATCTTTCTCTGTCCCAGGAGGGCTCACAATCTAAATTTGTACCTGAGGCAATGGAGGATTAAGTGACTTGCCCAAGTTCATAAGGAGCAGCAGTGGGATTTGCACTGGTCACCTCTGGATTGCAAGACAGGTGCTCTAACCACTAGGTAACTCCTGGAGCCTGTGATGTTTAATGTATTCATAAATTACCTGGAAAAAGGAGCAGTGTATGAAGTGATCAAATTTGCAGTTCTCTCATCACTAAAACATTAAAACAGAAGAGGATTGTAAGGAACTACAGAAGGATCTAATGAGAATCGGCATCTAAATCACATTGAAATTTAATGTGGGCAAGTGCTAAATGAGGCACATGGGGAAAATAATCCTATCTGCAGGTACACAATGCTGGGTTCTGGGTTAGGATCCACCATCCAAGAAAAACAGCTTTGACTCATTATGGATGTCTTCAGCTCAGTTTGCTGTAGCTGCCATAAAAGAAAATACATGCTTAGGAATTACTCATAAAAGGGAATAGAAAACAGAACTGTGAATATCCTTATGCATTTGTATATATCCTTGAGTATTGTGTACAGTTCTGGTTGCCACATTTCAAAAAGGATATAGAAGAACCTGTGACAGTGATACTGGAATGCAAAAGGGAGTTGCAATTGGAGGAGCTGATGCTGCAGTGTACTAAAGGGAGACATTATAATGTTTGGTATGGGACCTATTAGTCAAAGCACTATCACTGGTCTTAGGAAGTCCCACAGAGATCCCCTCCTTCATCCCTCCTGTTTAATATTTACTTACAGCCTGTGTTGATGTGGCTTTTTTTTTTTTTGCAAATGTTGACAATCTAATTGGTAGTCACTGGCGTAGGAAGGGGGGGCGGTGGGGCGGTCTGCCCCGGGTGCACGCCGCTGGGGGGGGTGTTTGCTTTCCTGCTTCCCTGCTCTCTCTGCCCCGGAACAGGTTACTTCCTGTTCCAGGGAAGAGAGAGCAGGGAACCAGCGGAGCCGACGCAGCTCCTAACGACATGCACTCGGGGCAGTTCGGCCCTCCCGCCCCGCTTTCGAAGTAAGTACGCACTCCAGAAGGGAGGTGCATTCCAGGGGGGGGTGGTGCATTCCGGAAGGGGGAGAGTGCGCTCCGGAGGGGGGGAGGGTGCGTCATGCTGCACCCAGGGGGGTGCGCATCGGCGACCCGCCCTCGCTACGCCACTGTTGGTAGTTCAGATGAGTACAAATGGTAAATCTGTGGTGTAGTGTTTGAGTAAGTGTTTGGAGATAGTACACACTTGGTTAGTGGGGAATAGTTTAGCCATTAATATGGACAAGGCAGTGTGCTTTGGCATGGGAAATATACATAAAGATGACTGCCCAATATTATATAATTTACGCCCTTGTTTACTGAGCCATGCTAGCTGCTGCCCTGCACTAATGTCAACATTATGGAATGGGCTGTGTCAGCATTGTTGTGTGGCAGCAGTAAGTGTGGATTAGTAAACGTGGAGGGGGGGTATTAATTTTTAAATTGAATTTTATGTTTTCTGTTTTTTTAATAACGCAACCACCTTGTCAATTCTATGCGGTTTTCATCAAAAAGAACCAGGCATACTAGGGGAAGTAAAAATCAAGAAAAAAAGATAAAAATCAAATAAATTATTAAAGAGAATCCAATATTAAACTTATTTCAAAATTTCTCAAATACCCATTTTTAAGGGTTTTTCTAAATAACAATAGACTACTGAAACCTAAGAATGCTCATTCCAGAATGTTATTCCCATAAAAACAAATGAGAACTGGAAAACTGACTTGAATCTGGCGAATTTTGACGTTGGGAGATGTAAAAGTAACGTACTCCGTAGTTTTATTGTGTTACCCTGTTAAGAAAGAGTAAATAATGACAGTGTATATTCAGGAGTAAGACCTTGTAAAGTTTTGAAAATAATTGTACAAACTTTAAAATGTATCCTAGCTTTTATGGAATAATGGCAGTTATATACTTAACTGCTAATAGCTGCCAATTAGCACCAATTATGGCCTGTTGACATCAGTTATTGGCTCATTATTAAATCAAGTTATGCACGCAACTGACGTTATTCAATTCTAGTCGCCGCAACTCAAAAAAGATATAGTGGAATTAGAAAAGGTACAGAGAAGGGCGACAAAAATGGTAACAGGGATGGGACGACTTTCCTATGAGGAAAGGCTAAAGTGGCTAGGGCTCTTCAGCTTGGAGAAAAGGCAGCTGAGGGGAGATATGATAGAAGTCTATAAAATAATGAGTGGAGTTGAACAGGTAGATGTGAAGCATTTGTTTACGTTTTCCAAAAATGCTAGGACTAGGGGGCATGCGATGAAGCTACAAATTTAAAACGATTTGGAGAAAAAATGTCTTCATTCAATGTGTAATTAAACTCTGGAATTCGTTGCCAGAGAATGTGGTAAAGGCGGTTAGCTTAGCGGAATTTTTAAAAGGTTTGTACAGCTTCCTAAAGGAAAAGTCCATAGACCATTATTAAATGGACTTGGGGCAAATCCATTATTTCTGGGATAAGCAGTATAAAATGTTCTGTACTTTTTTTGGATCTTGCCAGGTATTTGCTGACCTGAACATGTGTACCCTGGAGGAAAGGAGGAACAGGGGTGATATGATACGGACGTTCAAATATTTGAAAGGTATTAATCCGCAAACAAATCTTTTCCAGAGATGGGAAGGCAGTAGAACGAGAGGACATGAAATGAGATTGAAGGGGTCAGGCTCAGGAAAGATGCCAGGAAGTATTTTTTCACAGAGAGGGTGGTGGACGCTTGGAATGCCCTCCCACGGGAGGTGGTGGAGATGAAAACGGTAATGGAATTCAAACATGCGTGGGATATGCATAAAGGAATCCTGTGCAGAAGGAATGGATCCTCAGAAGCTTAGCTGAAATTGGGTCGCGGGGCAGGTGGGGGGAAGAGGGGTTGGTGGTTGGGAGGCTAGGATAAGGGAGGGCAGACTTATACGGTCTGTACCAGAGCCGGTGATGGGAGGCGGGACTGGTGGTTGGGAGGCGGGAAATACTGCTGTGCAGACTTATACGGTCTGTGCCCTGAAAAAGACAGGTACAAATTCAAGGTAAGGTATACACATATGAGTTTATCTTGGGCAGACTAGATGGACCATGCAGGTCTTTTTCTGCCGTCATCTACTATGTTACTATGTATTTGTGACATGGATTGGCCACTGTTGGAAACAGGATGCTGGGCTTGATGGACCTTATGTACTATAACTTGCATGCTTGTCATAAGTTTGGTTGGACTTCTACGGTCTATGTCCCAGAAACACCAAAGAACAACCAAGGTCAAGTATGTAATCTCACATTCATTGTTGATTTTAATTTATTTTAATTAATTTATTTATTTATTTGGATTTTGCTCACATCTTTTTCAGTAGTAGCTCAAGGTGAGCCCTGGAAGGCTCACAATCTAATTTTGTCTCTGAGGCAATGGAGGGTTGAATGACTTGCCCAAAATCACAAGGAGCAGAAGTGGGATTTGAACTGGGAACCTCCAAAAGTTAAGACGTTACTCTTGAATTGTTAATGAATGTGACTGTAGTGTTAGGCAGACTGTATGGACTATTCAGGTCTTTATCTGCTGTCACTTACTATGTTACTACGTTACAACTTTCTAGAATTAGGGGCTTTTTGCAGAGTTGTTCATGCGGCGTTGTTCAAAGCTTCAAATGGTGTAAAATGTTGTGGCCTAGTTGGTTTTGAGAGTGGAAATTGCCCACTCCTTATTGAGAATGTTACATTGGTTCCCAATCAAGGAACACTCTGGCCAATATTCAAAACTATTTAACCGGCCAGGAGCTGTTCCTGGCCAGTTAAATAGCGTTTTAGTGCCTTACCGTGGATACTCAGTGGGAGATAACCTGTAATCTCCTACTGAATATCTGTGGTTAGCGGCTGTATCACGTGACATAGCAAGTTTGGTGCGGATATTCAACACCAAACCAGCTATGTTTAGTGGTTAAAATAGGCTGCATAAATAGGAGCACTGAATATTAGCTTAACTGATTAAGTTGCAGCTGTCGAAACTGAAACTGGATATTGAATTCTGGCCACTGGAAATGGCTCAGCATTGAATATCCAGTAACACTGGCAGCAGGTAGCAAAAGTGCTGTTCATCACTGGCTGAATATTGAGAGGGGGTATGTCTTATTTTAATTATTGGTTTTAGTTTTTAAGACATATTTAGAGGAGCATCTTCATTAGTATGTGGCCTCGAGAACTTTGAAGTCTTTCTAGGGTAACTATTTGCACATCCTCATAGAGGGAAAAATGCTGTTGGTTAGGTGTACAGAGGGGGCTCTTAATATACTTATGGGCTAAAATAAGTTCCCAGGCCATTTGTGGGCCTTAACTGCTTTGTGGGCCTTCAGGAAGGAGCTTAAATTGTAGTTATTCCCTTTAGAAGTGATATTAGGAAGACCTTGAAAGTTTAGGTTGTCAAAAGGTTTTCTATGTTCTTCATTTTTTTTCCTTTTGTTTCCTTACAACATTTTGAATCAGTAAGGCGGTATATAAATATTTTATAAATAAATGCATGAAAGGTTAAGAAAAGAGCAATAAAAATGATAAAAAGGATGGAAATCTTCTCTTATGGAGACAGCTAAACAAATTATGGTTCTTCACCTTGGAAAGAGACAATTGAGAGAGAATATTAAAGAAATTTATGAAATCATGAAAGGTGTGGAATGGTTAAATAGGTGAAAATTATTTAGCCTTTCAAATCAACACAACAAGAAGAAGACACTCCATGAAAACAGCAACCAACAGATGTTTTTTTAATTTGGTGCACAATTAAGCTATGGAGCCTCTTTCTGGAAGGCATGTTCAAGTTGACTAACAGAGCAGGCATCATTTGTGTTTTGAGTGGAGGAGTGGCCTAGTGGTTAGGGTGGTGGACTTTGATCCTGAGGAACTGAGTTCAATTCCCACTTCAGGCACAGGCAGCTCCTTTTGACTCTGGGCAAGTCATTTAACCCTCCATTGCCCCATGTAAGCCGCATTGAACCTGCCATGAGTGGAAAGTGCGGGGTACAAATGTAAATAAATAAATCAGAAAAGGTTTAGAGAAGTTCCTGGAGATAAATTTCATTAAAAAAAATATATTAGCCAAGTAAAACTGCTTAAACCTGTAAACGAGCTACAAGAAAGAAAATAAATAAAAATATATCTATCTATATATATATTTTTTTTAATACTGGGTAATTATGACTCTATCATTACACTGACAGAGACAGGATGCTGGACTCAGTGGACCATGGTCTCACTCATGGTTTATCTTCACCAAGGGTCTCTTTTCCACCCTATGTTCACTCTTTTCATTCTTCACTTTCTTTATTAGCACTTTGTACTCACAGTTGATAATTGAATTATGTTTCCTCACATTATATATATATATATATATATATATATTCCTCTTAAGTCACAGTATCACGTTTTTTTCAATCTGTACTTCAATACACATTTTTTCTATCTTCACTTCAATCCATTTTTTCACACCTTTTGTATAATATTTATATGCATTCAACTGTTGACAACCTTTGTTTTCTGTACATTTACTGTGTCATTATGTCTTTTTGGCTGTATTCTCATTTGTGTTTTTGTGGTTGTTATTATTATATAGTTATGACCCCTGAGAAAGGCACAATGCCAAAACAAGGGCCGTGTAGGGTCTGGACGGTATATGTTACTTTTACAGGAGAATAACTTTTGTTTGAAGACATTGGACTTCTGGTTTTCCTTGGAACTATTTCTTCCACGCTTGTCTTCTGTTTTGATCACTGTGGAAGTACTTTCCTGCTTTGGTTTGGAAAGAATAATATGTGGCCATTTGAGGAAGCATTATAAACACTTATTTAGATGATTCTGCTAAAGAACACATTCATTACGATCCTTTTTATTTATTCTGATTATATGTTTATTCCATGAGGAGGAATTAATCATTGAAGATTTTGTTTTTTGTTGTTTCTTACCAGATCCACCCTGATGTATACATGGTGATATACACTAGTAGCAAAGGCCTTAAAAAAAGGGGCACAATTCTTTTATTATCAACTTTAGGTAAACACAGTTGCTCATGAACGACCCGACACGGGCCGTGTTTTGGTGCTGAAATACAGAGCTAGAACTCTCTATCAGTATTGGTGTTTTTCGTCTATCGGACACCAATACTGATAGAGAGTACTAGCTCTGTATTTCAGGAAGATTGTTTTTTCAAATATACAGAGATATATCTGATGATATTTCAGCTGCTTCGGATTATTTTTATAAAATATCTTTCCCATCATTACTGCAACCCCTGACGTAGGTGCGGTAGCACCGAAACACGGCCCATGTCGGGTCTTTCATGAACGACTGTGTTTACCTAAAGTTGATAATAAAAGAATTGTGCCCCTTTTTTAAGGCCCTTGGTGGTTTTTTGCTTTGATTGGAGTTTTGTTTGTACTTTGCTCCCTCTCTTTGCTATACGATATACACTAGTACATCATGCTGTCAACTTTTTACTCCTCAGCTTCTCTTTGGGAGGATTATAAGTGATTTTAAATAAATAAATAAAATGTGCTGAGGTTAATCACTACTTGACAGCATTTGGATTAACTTCTTTATATGGCACCTAAAAAATCAGCGCCACAAAAAATATACCTGGGTTTATAGACTATGCAGAGCACCCTTCCACGTGACTAAATTTGGTTGCGAGTAGTTGCACCAAGTAAAACTTGGTGTAAATGGTGATGCCTAAATTAAGCGCAGACTGGGTGTATCCCATAACCATGTGCATAGCTTTTAGAAATGCCCATGGCCATGCCCCCTTTTCAACTATGCAACTTAGATTTTATGTGCATCATGCTACAGAATAAGCTTAAACAGTTGTGTGCGTAAATTCTAATTAATGCCAATTAGCATCAATATTTGCTTGTTAATTGGCAATTATTGGTGCTGATTGGTTAACTAATTAAGTTCAGCATGCAAATCCATAATACGACTGGATTTGCATGCTGTTGCACTATATAGAATTGTTACGTCTGTGCTCACCTCGCCCTCTGGTGACCAGAACCGGTGGCTGCTGTGGACCGTCAACAGTTCCAGATTTCAGGCCAGTCCGGTTCGGATCTTCCAGGCTGCCAGACTTGCTTGCTTGGATTGAACCTACACAGCACCCGTAGTTTCCTGGTGATTGTTGCAGTGAGCTCCAGGTGCTGCTGGGCTTATTAGCCATTCTGAAACCTTGCTGCTTTGCCTTTGCATTGCGTCTAAGGCCCTGGTATGTTGGTGCTTTTGCAGTTCAGCCTGAGTTTGTTTCCTTGCTCTAGTTCTTGCCTGAAGTCTTGCCTGTTCTAGTTAGTCTCTGTTTAGTTTAGGGTATTGCTTGTTTTCTGTAGTGCTTGTTTCCCAGTCTTGTGTCTTGTTTGTATGTCTTTGTCTAGTTCTGGGTTTATCTGTGTTTGTTCCCTGCTTCAGTGGCTGCTTGCAGCTTTCAGTCCTGTCCTTTGGCCTATCCTTTCCCTGCCTTGCTGTCCCTGTGCTGCCTAGCTGTTAGCCAGTCTTGCCCTGTCCAAAACGTCCTGCCGGCCACCTGAAGCCTTGAGCTCAGCTCTTGGTGAAAAGTGGCCAGGTGCAGGTGAAGCCTGTTTGTCGGAGATCTTCCTGTCTCTAGCGTGGGTGGTTTTGCCTGCCACTGCCGCTCCTCGGCAGTGGCCCAAGGGCTCACAAACCCAGTTTCCAGCTTTGAAAACGTGACAAGAATCCAGGGGTTTATATATAAGTTAACAAAATATTTTCTTTGCTGTTTCTATATGGCTGCCTTGATTCCAAAAGAATAGTTCTAATAGGCCCAGACTCTGAGCTGCTTGTTGAATTAACAACGTCTGGTTGTCTCTCCTCTTGCTGTTTAGATAGCATTATTGTTTTGGAGCAAAGTCCACAGTACTAAACAAAATTTAATGCTCAGTCTAGTGATTCAATATTTGGAAAACAGTGATGCTTAATCATTTTAACTGTTAGATTCAATTCAGTGAGCCCAATCTTAATAACATGACAGTTGTTCCCTTGCAAATCCTCTAGGATAATTATCCTTCTGAAAAAAAAGTATTACATACTAGTATAGTGAATGATGGTAGATAAAACAAAGTTACTTATCTGTAACATAAGTTCTGCATAAATAGCAGGATAAGGGAGATACATCTCTGGTGATTTCAACCAACAGCTGCCTAGATGTAACTATCCTTCCCTAACCCCGAACTGTGAAAATTCTTCCTGAGCATGTTTGAGGTTACATGCTTCTCCCTTCTCAATATCAAGCTGTGACTGTTTCTTAAGAAAAGAGATTTTGTTTTCTTTTTGTTTCTTTATTATAACACAAGGGCGTATCTGCGTGGGGCCACAGGGGCCTGGGCCCCCGCAGATTTTGCCCTGGACCCCCCTATCTTTGCTGGCGGGGGACCCCAACCCCCCCACAGCCGACGTCCGCTTCCTCCTGCCTTTAAAAATATTCCTTCAGCTGGCGAGGTCTTCTGTTCTTCTTCGTCCTCCGTGGCGTGCTGAAACTGGATTGCAGCTCTTTGAATGAACAGCATGCCATGGAGGACGAAGAAGAACAGAAGACCCCGCCAGCTGAAGGAATATTTTTAAAGGCAGGAGGAAGTGGACGTCGGCTGGTGGGGGGTTGGGGTCCCCCGCCAGCAAAGGTAGGTGATGGCGGCAGGGGGGTTGGCAATGGCGGCGGCAGGGAGGTCGGTAATGGCGGCGGCGGGGGGGGGGGCTATAACATGCCTCCTCACTCTGGCCCTGGCCCCCCCTACCGCCGCACCTCAGATACGCACCTGTTATAACAATCTACTTTGCATGGAATTTGAAAGTTTGAGATATGCATCAATATCCCTTTTTTTTTTTTTATTGAGGAAATTGGGTAGGATGGTGTGTCTGCATTATCCTGTTATCCATGGACAATCCACATTGCAGGTAAGTAACTTTGCTTATGAAAGCCAGAATAATGCAGCAACACCTCTGTTGATTATCAAGCTGAGGGTTGACTGATTCTTGATAGGCCAAAGTGACTGTCTACTCTCAAAGTGCAGCCTAGACAGTAATGCCTCATCAAGGCATGGACAATGAACTGCATGAATACACTGTAAATCTGCCCCAAAGGAGTATGATGCAAGTGTATGACTGATGTGGAAATGACCCATAGGAAATGTGCACCAACCCATTTTGGAGGGTCTAAGCCAGCTTGAGTATACTAGAATATTATGCAGTTTACTATCCAATGTAAAAGGGCTTTTTGCAGGTCTGACTGCCTACAGTCAATGGTTGAAAAGAGAGGAAAACGTATTGTGCTTGTGAGGGAGTCTATACGATGCTGCCTCTTTCCTTTGATAGCACTTCCTCACAGTGTCAGGGCCACCTTAAGTCTCAGATCTAGAATGGGTCACAGGCTTCACAATTGTTTTGTGGATGAGGAAATACCTGGAGTAGAATCAATGGCTCTTCCCTTGGTCTGGCACTTGATCTATCCCATCCGCTTGAAGAAGATTTGACTGGCATCTGTTTGTTGTCAGAGGGTTGTTGGAAGGTAGGCTGAGGAAATTAATCTTGTAGCCTTGTTCAATTATTATGAAGACCCACTTATCAATGGTAATTAGGTTCCAAGATTCCTAGAAAAATTGAAAATATCCTCTGACTATTGAGAAAAATAGTCATTTAACCCTCCCCTTTGTTTTCTGTCTAATAACCAATTCCTAATCCACAGAAGGAAACTGCCTCCTATCCCATGACCCCAGCTGACATCATAGGGGCTTTTCCCAGCCAATTAGCTGTCTGCTTATTTCTTTGTCATTTTACAGCCATATTGGAACAAAACAAAACCATCCAGGACTAAAACTAAGACTTTTTGAGCTAGCCCTGTTTTTATAACAAATAAGGCTCAAAAGAGTGCCCTAAATGATCAGATGACCACTGGAGGGAATCAGGGGTGGCCCCCAATACCCCCCGGTGGTCAATGACCCACCCCCCAAAAATGTGAATAAAAATATGACTTCCCAGTCTCTATGACAGCCTCCGATGTTAGAGCCAGGTGTATTAGAGCAGCATGCAGGTCCCTGGAGTAGTGGTCAGTGCAGTGCACCACGGCACTGGGAAATCAGGTCCCTATCTCCCTCTACATGTCACATTTGTGGTGGAAAATGTGAGCCCTCCAAAACTCACCCAAACCCCACTGCACCCACATATAGGTACCCCTTCACCCATAATGCTGTTTGCCGCCTGAAGTTAAAGGAAAGTCATAGTTTTTACTCATCTGTGTTGAATAAATATTGTTTTTTTCTTATTACATTAGTCTGCTCTTCTTTTCTGCTGTGCTGGGTACTGGAGCTGCAGTCACAAAAGAGAGGGAAAACAGTATACAAGTACAACAAGGTAAACAAAAAAAGAAGCAAACACTGGGCCTTCAGGATTGAGAAAAAATGGAGTCCTTTAATATCACAAATACCCGACACGGGCCGTGTTTCGGCGTACAGTCGCCTGCATCAGGGGTAAAATGGATTTTTAATGATTCCAATAATATTGTTGCTGACTAGAGATTGTTTGTCATTGCAGAAAGTGCTTACAAGTTGCTTTTTTGAAGACGTTGGCTTACTCAGCTCCTCCTGCTGATAAGGTGGTGACTGCCAAAAATCCCATGCAGCAGACAGGACTGGGAGAAACTCCTGTGATCCTTGGAGGAGGAACAGATGCAGAAAACCTGGTTCAAGCAGTCTTCTGACCTAAGGTTTTCTGCATCTGTTCCTCCTCCAAGGATCACAGGAGTTTCTCCCAGTCCTGTCTGCTGCATGGGATTTTTGGCAGTCACCACCTTATCAGCAGGAGGAGCTGAGTAAGCCAACGTCTTCAAAAAAGCAACTTGTAAGCACTTTCTGCAATGACAAACAATCTCTAGTCAGCAACAATATTATTGGAATCATTAAAAATCCATTTTACCCCTGATGCAGGCGACTGTACGCCGAAACACGGCCCGTGTCGGGTATCTGTGATATTAAAGGACTCCATTTTTTCTCAATCCTGAAGGCCCAGTGTTTGCTTCTTTTTTTGTTTACTGGAGCTGCAGACCAGGGTCCTTAATATTATACTTTTCTTGGAGGACTGTTTTGATCACTATGAAGCCCTACTGTTCTCATATGCATTCTCCCTTGCCTGTTCTGAGGCTTTCAGAATTACTAAGTTGGTTCTTGGTAGCCAGTGTGCTTCGGTCACCGTGGGTTTATTGGCACAAGATGTCATGGTATCTCAATCAGCTCTCCACATCATACTGCACAAGTCTACAACTGATTAGTGGGAGAAATGAACAGTAATAACTTGGATAGGCATAGAGAGTTTGTGGTCTTGTCTATTTTGAAATCTCATTAGGTTTCAGGTAGTAAGGTCAAATTCCACTCCTTAGCTGATAGTTCATGAGGAAGAAAAAATCTTAACTAATGTTCAGTTCAACAGAGAATTTACAATGGCTTCAGTCAGGAATGGCTTTGATGCTAGGCAATTTAGAACACACTTCTTTAGAATTAGAAAAACCACCTCAGCCTCCATTCTGAACATGTCCCAGAGAGAGATCATGGGCTTAGGCAAAAGGCTGTCCACCCATTTCAAGTCTTAGGTGTGTTCATACTACACTTAACTGTGCCATATCAGTGCACAGCATGACATCTCTTTCCTCTCTATTTCCCAACAGATGCCTAGTCAGCACATTGGACACAGAAGGACTACATATATGGTCAGTCTTTCACTTTCTGGGCAGCCAAAAGTCCCTCATCTGCAGCATCAGGACAACATCTTGGTCTGGTGACCCAGATGTAAAAACCCAATGGATTGGATTCTTGGAGAACCAGCTACTGTCAACATTATCATCCATGAGATGTTTCACCTTGTCTGACATCCTGATAATCCTCCCTGCCAGCAATGACTTTCTAGCGACTCAAAGCACAGAACTTTGGAAGAAAGTGTAAATGGACTTAATCAGATAATGGACTTTATTCCACAGGTGAGAATTGGTTGGTCCTGCATTATTTTGGTGTGGGGCAGAAGATCAAGGCACCACAGAGAAAAATATAAGATGAATTCATAATAACATAGTAGTTGATGGCAGATAAAGACCTGTTTGGTCCATCCAGTCTGCCTAAACATGTATATTTGATCTTGATTTGTCCGTGCCATTTTCAGGGCACAGACTATAAAAGTCTGTCCAGCACTGGCCTTGTTCTCCAACTACTGAAGTTGGTATCGAAGCCCCACTCCAGCCCATCCAAATCTGTCCAACCATGTTCAGGGCATAGATTCTGCCTGGCATTGGCCTGTATGTCCAGCCATGATCAGAGCACAGACTGTAGAAGTCTGCCCAGCACTAGCTTTGCTTCCCAATTACTGGTGTTGCCATCTAATCATTGCTAAGCTTGTTTTGTTCCATGCCTTCTTTAAAGGATTCCTTTGTGTTTATCCCACTCATTTTTTAATTCCATTACCATTTTCATCATTACCACTTCCAGTGGGAAGACATTCCAGGTATCTACTACCCTCTTGTGAAAAAGTACTTCCTGACATTTTTCCTGAGTCGGCACCCCTTGCAATTTCAATTCATGCCCTCTAGTTCTACCACCTTCCCATCTCTGGAAAAGTCTTGTTTGTAGATTAGCACTTTTCAAATATTTGAATGCCCATATCATATCACCCCTGTCTCTCATTTCCTCCAGGGTATACATGTTCAGCTCCTCAAGTCTCTTCTCATACAACTTGTGACACAAACCCCATGCCATTTTCATTGCTTTTCTCTGAAGCTCTTCAAGTTTTTTTTTACATTCTTAGAAAGTGGGGCCTCACCAACAACTTGTACAGAGGTATCAACACATCCTTTCTTCTGTTGGTTATACCCCTCTCTATGCAGCCTAGCATTCTTCTGGCTGTGGCCCCCATTTTGTTGCATTGTTTCATCACCTTGAAATCCTCAGACACCATCACCCCAAGGTCCCTCTCCTGAGCTGTAATTATCAATGTCTCTCTTCCTATCTGGTACATCTCCTTTGGATTTCTGCATCCCAAGTGCATCATTCTGTACTTCTTGGCATTAAATTTATAGTATACAGTATTTTATTACACACCCACTAGACTTGGCTGTTCCATCCAGCACCAATGTCTCTCCTCCCCATCCAGCATCGCTCCCATTCAGCATCTGTGTCTCTCCTCCGTGTCTCTCTTCCCCAAAGGAGAGGACCCAGGGGCCTGAGCCCAAAGGAGCCCCCCCCCGCATGGTCTGGCATCTCTCCCTCCCCTCCCAGCCCTGCAGTACCCATGGCTTTCTCTCAATCCCCCGGTGTACAATACCGTCTCAGAAATCTTCAGTGCTACAGCACAGCAGCAGCTTTATTCACAGGCTGCCTTTGCCTCCACTGGGCCTTTCCCTCTGACCTGTCCCACCCCTTTTGATGCAACTTCCTGGTTGGGGATGGGCAGGATGGGTCAGAGGGAAAGGCCCAGCACTAAGGACACCCCTGGTCTTAAGCCAACACAAGTGTCTTTTCTCTCCTTTACACAGAAAGCTTTTAAGGACAATTCTCTAACTGGACATGTGTAGTTATGCGTGCCTTTCTTGCATAAGTGCACAGAAAATCACCACTTACATGCATATGTGCTCTATGCACTATTGTATAAGATAGCCTGTAAGTGCCATAGCGCATAACTGCAAGGAAGCATACATATGGGCGGATCATGGAAAGGGTGTAGGCATGTCTCCAACATATAAGTTATAGCTTTGCATGGTGCACATAGGTGCATCCATTTATGCCTGCCATTGACCTGGCTTAATAGGCATGCCTATATGTAAGCACGCCAGTTCAGGTTTATGCTAGTATTCTATAACAGCATCTTGACACACAGATGCAGAGCTGCCAAGTTATCCATTCCAGGAGGGAGACTTTTTAGCTGGTCCTAGTTTTAAACTTACATCCCAAAGCAGTGTAGCGTTTGTCAGCCATTATTCCATGCATTGAAATCAGTACTGCAGGTCCCATAATGCACCAGGATGAGGCTGAAAGATATCCAGAACCGGCCAAAAAGTCTTCCTCCTGGACTGGATAACTTGGCAGCTCTGCAGATGTCATTATAGATTTGGCACTCAGCACACGGCATTGGCACGCTTAACTGGATACACCAAGTTACAGAACAGTCCCCGTTCTCTTTTCCTGAAAGCAACATCATTGTGATTTCTAATTTGTACTTTAAGCACTGCAGAACATACTGGAGTTACAACCTCCTTTGAAATTCCAGACCCATAGATAAATATGACTATGAACTTTAGAATAAAGCTGAACAAGACCTTTTATGCATTTTGCTGAGGCTGCTTGAGAAAATATATTACAGGAAATTATGATTCAGCTTTTGGCTGCCATCTTCCCATACACCATCCTAGCTAAGAAATATTTTAGCAATGCAAAGATGTTGCTGATGTGATGCTGACTAAAAGAGCCTGATCGTATCACTGTTTCCCCATATATTATGACAGCCACAATTATCATAAAATTACAATTATATTAGAGATGCTGCTATCACAAAATTGAAATGGATTTTCTGATAGAAGTGTCAAGACTGGTTTTAGAATGGGAAAGTGGGAAAAGATAATACCCAGATTTATGCAGGATTTGCTATCATTTCTACTTGCAAAGACAATGGAGTAATGATTCCAATATCGTTTCACTGACTTATAAACCTATTTGAGTATAATTTAAGTGAGCTTTTACAGTCAGATGGTATTTATAATCAACAAAACAAACCTAACAACTTTGAACTTGATAGCTAAAACTGGGATGAATACTGCTTATGTGAACAAGATTCTGGTATGAATACAGTTAACATTCTCTAATTTCTTTTATTGAGGTAACTGTGCTTAATTTACACCATTAAGTTTGATCTCTGGTAGACCTAAATTGTTTATAAGCTTAAAGATGAATATAGCAAAGCATTTTGGGGTCCTTTTACTAAGGTGCACTAATGAATTTAGGGGCTCTTTTAATAAGCAGCGGTAAGCCCATCGCGGGCTTACTGCCTGGCAATACGGAACTACCGCCGGCCCAACGCAGGTACCGTGGTAGTTCCACCCCCGGCGGACGGCATTTCCAGAGCTAATGGAAATATTTGAAAAATATTTGTGCAGGGGGTTACCTGGGGGTAATGGTTACCACCAGGTCAGCATGGAGACCCTTATCGCCATCTCAATGGGTAGCGGTAAGAGCTCTCCCCTTCATGGCCACACTGTAAGTTCAATCATACCGCATGGCCATTTCATTTTTCAGCCTTTTTACCCAGTGTGGTAAAAACGGCCTCAGCACATGGCAAAAACGGCCCCCAATGCTAGCACAGGGCCCTTTCTACTACAGCTTAGTAAAAGGGCCCCTTAGCAAGCGCTAAATATTAAGAAGCCCATTTGATACCTATGGGCGTCTTAGCATTTAGCATGCATTAATCATTAGTGAGTGCTAAATTCCGTTAGTGCATTTTAGTAAAAGGACCCCTGTATTTGGTAAACATGTGCTTACCTGCATAAAATTGCTTCTATCGTCTCCATTTCAGTGCGGGTGTGCTGTGAAGTGCATGTGTACTTATACACTCATTAAAAAAATGAGCAGAGACAAGTTGAAGGACGCAAAGTAAGTGCAAAAATTGTTTTTTTTAAATCTTTCCCATGTGTGCCATGCATCTGCTCTTAATTGGAATGTACAGGCAAAAAAATATGTTTAGTTTACTATGTTGTTTGCAGTTTATTTTTTCATTTGTTTTTATACATGTTTGTTTTTTAGGGCAATTTTGTTAATTAATGTGTGATTGTGGCTGCAGCCCAAGCAAACAAAAATTGTTTATAAACCCATAATCACAACCCCCACTACCTAAGAGTATCACCCAACCTAGCCCCCCCCCCAACCCCCCTGGCACCGCTGCTCAACGTACTTCGAGTTTTCACTGTTTCAGAGTGGTATTATTACAAGGTATATCATTCCATATTCTGCACCTATACTTTGTGATTTTCAGTCGCAAGTGTTTGACCCCTGAGGCAGATGGTTGTTCCATCGAAACATAGCCCCGTGTAGGGTCACATACATATCTTCAACCCACCTTTGGCTGATGAGATTTCCTGGTCCACCCCTACTTTCCTGAACTAGACTTAATAGAAAAATAACTAAAAGTTGGTTTTGAAAATACCAATTTGGACATTTTTGTGAGAAAAACATCCAAATGCAGATTTATACCAGTTTTTGGATGTTTTTCTCTTTTGAAAATGAGTCCCCAAAAGTATAATACAAAGGATATAGGGAACTGACTGATGATTTAGAGCTATACTAAACCTTGGTACCAGTAAATATATTCATTGTTTATTGCACTAAGGACAGAATGCCATTGAAATGTACTATGCATAGGTGTTCATACTTGTCAGTCGTTATCCTTTTATGTGCAGCACACTTAATTGCAACCCTGCTGGCTGAAATAATAAAAGTTCTTTTGTGTTACCTTTGTGTCTCATTGGTTCACAGGTAAAAGGGTTGTATGCTCTAGCAGTGTATTCATTTCAGGAACAGCTCTCCTCAAAAGTCTAATCAGAAAAGGTGAATTCATCATTATACAGCACATACCCTTGGGTTGGGCTATATCAAAAAAATCAACTGTAAAGTACGAAAGGTGGAGACCGTAACTCTCTAAAACAGCAGGTAAGTTAATACACTGTTGATTCTCATAAACTAAACATGAAATGCAGGAAAATAATCTATTTTATTTCATTACAGAGAACCAGTTCAGTATAACTTGAATCTATACAGAAACTGAGAGAGAGGGTTCAGAAAATCCAAACTGACTAGGAGCCAGTCATATAAAATAAAACTTTATACAATATATCTAACATATTTGTGACTAAACTTGACTCCCCTTATTTTTCTCATTAGTCAGTTTGGGTGTGCTCTCAGTCATGCTTGTACTTGAAGCATCAGAAGAGCCATCATATTTGTACTCTTAAAATAGCTCAAGAAGGGGCCAAAGATCAAAACTCCAGCACTATTCTGAATAGCACCATAAAAATACCACCGGAACGCCCTAATGCCCAAAGCTAATGAGATGCAAATATAGGCACACTCATATCTTTGAGCATTAGGGAATTCAGTGGGAGGATTGTGCTTGGCTCATCCACAGTGGAGTTTACTGGTAAGCTCAGTTCATGTGCGCATGCACATGCGCCTGGTAAAACCTGAATATGAGGCACACATACGGCATCTTTTTTCTGCAGCCTAAATATAAGCATTTTTAATTTTGTTCTCTGGATGCTTATAATAGATGCAAGTAACAGATGCCAAAAGTGTGCTTTGGAATTTTTTTTTAAGCACGGTCGCTTTAAATTTAGATGCAGGACAAGAACTCCAATGTGTGCTTCACATTCAGGCCTGCTGTTTCTCAGAACCAGTGCTCAAGGGCCTGCATGGGCTTCCTTCTGCTTCCAAAGTAATAATAACTGGTAGATTTTGCTGAAAGAATCACGAAAGAAGCATGAGAATCATGGGAAATCCTCTCTTCCAACACCCTAATGCCTGCTCGGACCTGGCGTTATTTTATTCAGCGGTAAGGCACCTTTGTTTCAGGTGCTCTTTTCTGATCATTGGGGAGGAATACAAAATGACCTCATTTAAATGAACTTGACTACATTAGCATACTATCTGCGCTAAGGCCTGGTGTGCTCATTGTTTGATGCATTAGACCCCCTCTGATCATTCTGCACTGGTAAATGTGGGCGCTAATGGCCTCTAGTGCCCACGTTCACTTTTGATCATCAGCAGCTAATCCAAATATATTTATTTTTTTTATTTATTGCATTTGTATTCCACATTTTCCCACCTCTTTGCAGGCTCAATGTGGCTTGCAATACATCATGGATACTGGAAATAAGAAGAGAATAGGCATTTGGTGTTACAGAAGGATTTTGGGTTGCATGGTAATGGAATACATGATAGTGGTATAGCAGAAGACATTATAAGACATTTCTGGATATATGTGGAGAATTTTACATGTGTTGATCTTTGTGGTATATCTTGTCAAAGAGATGGGTCTTCAGTAGTTTGCGGAAGTTGGTCAGTTCATAGATCGCTTTTAGGTTGCGTGGCAACACGTTCCAGAGTTGCATGCTCATATAGGAAAAGGTAGATGCGTGCATTAATTTGTATTTTAGACCTTTACAGTTGGGAAAATGAAGATTAAGGAATGTGCGAGAAGATTATTTTGCATTTCTGGATGGTAGGTCTATTAGGTCTGACATTTAGGCTGGGCCATGGATGATTTTGTGAACTAGAAAAAAAAACCCCAATGTGGTTTATTTCAAATCAAGTGGAAGCTCACTATGATTATCTAAAATCAGAGCCTCCAAAATCTACAAGTAGATTTGAATTAGCTGAGAATTCCACCCACTGTCTATTCAAGCTAGAAATAAAATGCGACCAGTAATGAAACAGAGTGGTAATCAAGAAAGTTTATGCTACTTAGTAAATGTGTCTACACATGTCGGGGAAAAAAATGTAGCTTTCCTAAATCACAGTGCATAAACAATAATTAATGCCAGTCCTAACTTAATTATAACAACATAGATTTCTTGATACACATTAAGATTGCTGGTGCTCCTCATAGAAAAACAAAAGCTTAACATTTACAGATCAATGAAATCATGGTTTAGTACGTTTCAGCCAGGTATTTTTAAGGAAATGTATATATTTGAAATGCATGTATTTCAAATATGTTCACAAAACAAATGGTAATCCTATCATTCAAATGTTAATTTTGAGGTTAGTGTTTTTTTAATGATTTGGGGGCTTGTTTACTAATCCATTGTAAGCAGTTAGCATAAGCGATGGCACATAGTGGCCATTACTGTCAGCACACAATTAAGGCACATGCAAACTAGGCATGTGCCTTAAGCCTAAAAAAAGTATATGCTCATGATTAAATTTAGGTCAGGTGCCAATAATGCACTTAAGGCCCAATATTCAGCTGGCAACAATCAGCGTTTTGCTATCGCCAGTGTTATACCCTGAAATTCAATGCCGGGCTTTGTCTGGGCTTCAGCATTGAATTCCCGGGTATTCAGAGCAGGCAAAAGCATAGTTGGTTAAGTGCAATATTCAGAACTTAACTGACTATGAAGAACTGCATAACGGTAAGACTGAATTCTATGCAGTCCTATTTGTGCAGTTAAATTAGCTGGTTTAGTGCTGAAAATCGGCACTAACCAGCTAAGTGCCAACTCCGCCCCCAAAGAAACATTATATGTTGAATTTAGTATTCTTGTTGCAAGGATCTTCCTCTAGATATAATACTCATACTCTTTTTCCAATCTATAAGAATTTAAAATCAATCAAACATCTTACTTTGTCTATCCAGTATGAGCTGACCTCTGGAGCCAACTTCCAGTGTCCTTGAGGTCTTGTACCCATTATCTTCAAAGAACATTTTTATTCTGTAAGGCAGGTCTATCTAATTCTTAGCTTATGGTTTGTTAAGGTGGGTTTATTTAATGTTTAATATATGCTATTAGTCTGTTTGAATTATTTGTAGCTCCTGAACTGATTGGTCCAGCTCTTGATTACAGTAATCCATCCTTGAACTGAATAGGTATAGGTGGAATACAAGAAATTGTGCAACATAACTATCGGGGCATTTTCATCATAATGTTACATAACTATTGGGGCAATTTCAACAGCACTATCCAGTTAAGTGCCCCTAAAAATGTCCAGTTAGTCCCAAACATGCAATTTAAATGGCCAAGAGCCTCTTCTAACCGTTTAAATCATTTTGAATATCAGGCCCCTAGTTTATAGAATAGCAGTACTTAATGTGCACTATTGCATCCCTCTGAAAGCACCCCCCAGTCCCACTCCCTCAACTCTTCAATCAGCACCCCAGAAAGTAATCCTCTGTACTCACCCCACAATCACGCTGCCCTTCACAATAAAGCTTCCCCCAAGATCATTCTTTCCACAACAGCAACACCCTAAAGTTCAGCCCCCCCCCCCCCACCACCTCAACTCTCCCTCACTCTACTCAGCCCCTCTCCTGGGCTCACCCAAGGGCTTCCCTGGCAGTCTAGTGGATCAGGGTAGGAACAGTCACCCTCCTGTCCCACCCTGGAGCTGCTCTGGGTTCAAAACAAAGCTAAATTTAAAACTCTGTGTCTTACCTTCAAGACCCTTAAAAGAAAAGGGCCAGAGGATCTCCATCTACACACTGCTAAGGTCCTCCTAATAAATATCCTTAAATATATTCTTTCCAAAGGACATGACTCGATGTGATGCCCGCCAATGAGCCTTCTCCAGAATAACCCCCACACTCTGGAATGCATACCATGAAAAGTGTCACTCAACACAAAACTTTCTCATTCAAGAAGCAGGTGAAATCTTGGCTCTTCTCCCAAGCCTTTAATGGAAGAAACAACTAGCTGGTCACACACACACAAGGACTGCAGCAGGATTTGCCTACCACTTCCACCCTAACCGAGATCATATTCATGCACCTTTCTGATTCCACATACATAAATTAGTCCTCTAACTCCTGTTGCCTTATCTTATGACTTCACCTTATGCTGTCTATTAAGATGTTTTATTATGTATTGTGTTGATACTGTGCCATAAAATGTACTGTTATTTGAATACATTTTTCATTTGAAATTGTATATTGTCTATGTACAGACTGATCTTGTTGTACACCACCTTGGGTGAATTTCTTCAAAAAGGCGGTAAATAAATCCTTATTTCAAATAAAATAAAATAACACCTATAACTCCTTAGGAGTAGTTTCACAGTACTACTGCAAGGGATCATCCTGCCATATAAGAGAAATGTTTTTTTTTTTTTTTTTTTTGTAAGTAAAACAAAAATAACGGAGATAAGGGGGAGGGGGCGCTAGAGGACCTCAAACTGAATGGCAGCATGATCAAGGAGCAACTTGACAAGGATTTCTAAAGCAAAGGGGGTTTTAACGCTAATTGTGTCAATCTTTATTTCAAAATATCTTCAAGACAGCTGGAATATGTCATCCTTGAAACTGTATAAACAAGATCAAAATGTGATCATTCCTGCTGGCACAAAAAAGTCATAATAAGATCGGCTGTCTCCTGAGAAATTGGTGCCAAACAAGTCTGCCACCAGAACCACATCAGAGGCCTTAATGAAACAATTTAAGAGACTTAACGAAAAAAGCACTTTGGTACAACATGTGGGCTCAAAGCAAACTTAGCCTCACTTATCACTTCGGTGGCTGAATTTCAATCTAGGCTCTCAAGTGGAGACCCATGTAGAACAAATGATATTGGAACTCTAAAATTTCCAAACCTCAACTGCTAGAACAACAGCTAGAAGACTTAGCCAACAGCAGCAGAAGAAATTACATATGCATTTGGGGGCTCAAGGAGGATGCTGATGACCCGGACTTACTCAAATTCCTCTCCTCATTGCTTCCTTCAATAAAAACCTATTGCTGGATCAACTGCTGGAATTTGACTAAGCTCATCGTTCCCCTGGAAAATTGAAATCTAACATGAAGACTCCCTGCCCGATTATTGTGAAGCTTCTCTCAAGCATTACTATTATATCAACAGCTAGATCAATCCCTTCAGTTATCCATGATGTTCACAAGATCCTAATAGTGCTGGATTTATCAAAATCTACAGCTGCCAAAAGAAAGCAGTTTCTCCAGCTCTACTCACTTCAAAGACCTCGGAGCATGATATGGTTTACAATATTCTTTGAGGATGAAAATTAGACTGCATAACTCCACATAATCGTTTCACTTCCCAGAGGCCTTACAATTATTTTTAGATCAGCGTGCCTCATCTGGTATGGCTAATTAACTGTTCTTGATAGTGTCTGCACAATCTTATTGCAGGTGTAAATTTGTTATAGGTTTTTTTTTCCCCTGGGGAAATCTGTTCGTCTAGAAGCTGAAGTCTGATTTCCTACACCCCCATCTTGTTATTGTATACATAAGGTTAAACCCTAGTAGGCTCTATTTACCATTATGCTTAAAGTTTTGTATTCTAATGTCTTTATTTTTTTTTAGTGTTATTAGGTATAAAATCTTGTACTTAGTCTTTTTGATAACAATGGATCTCATGCTGAGGCTCAGTAATCAAGAAATAAGCATTAGATGATTAATTGCATATGGTTTTCATAAAGCTTTCAATATGACAAATTCTCAATTGAAAGGTATTAAACTAGTCTCCTGGAATGTCCATGGTCTTAGGCATCTGATAAAAAAGAAAAACACAATGTTGGCACGTAAGAAATTATATGCAAATATTATCTTTTGTTAAGAAACCCATCTCCCTGATGTAAAATCTTTCTCCAAAGGCTTTAAATGGATTGGTGAATCTTACTCCTTCCCAGTTATGGACAAAAAAAATGGGGTCACCATATGGTTTCATAAAGATTTGAATATTCAGATAAAACAAGGAGTTAAAAATACAGAATACAGATGGATTCCTTTAAAGACAGTAATGTATAATAGTGAATTTATTTTACTGAATGTTATGCCCATAATTAGGACAACCCTTTCTTTTTTTCCACTCTGTCACAACATATTGCTGATTGTGTGATCCACTCCCCTTAATTATAGCAGGTGATTTTAATTTACCCTTAGACATTTGGCTGGATAGACAATCTAGAGCTAATTTTCACATAGATCAGTAACATTTAACAGACACCTGGAAACAATTCCACCCAGATTCGAAAGAATATACCTTTTTCTCAGCTCCTCACTGCAGCTACTCCAGAATTTATTATTTCTTAATCTCAATCTTTTAGAATATACTAAGCATGCATATACAGAACCCATCACACTCTCTGACCATGCAACTACTATAATTGAAATTCAGATTCACTCTGAATCTCCTTCCAGAAAGCCTTTATGGAGATTAAACTCACAAATAATGAATATCACAAAAGAATACAGGAGTTTATCTCCAATTTTTTCAACTGGAACTTTACAGATTACATGAGTCCAATCACAATCTGTGAGTGAGCCTTTTAAAACTTCAGTTAGATGTGAGTTTATTTCTATTGCAGCCCACAAACCTAGGAAGGAAACAAAAAAAATTGAATGAATTGAAACATTCAATTAAAAATCTGGAGGGTCAATATGCTCAATCACAAGATCCTAATATTTTAAATTCAATATACAAATATGAGTACAATAAAATTTGGAGCGTAAAGGCTGGCCATGAAATCTTCCAGCATAAAAGACCCTCTGTGTACAACAAAATAAATGTAGTAAGGATCTAGCTAATTACTTAAAATGGAAGAGTTTCAAAACTCAAATGCCCCTATTAATTCGTAACAATTAATCTCTAACCAAAACTAATGATATCTTGAAAGCTTTTCATGACTTTTATACTGACTTATACAAATTGGAATCCTCATACAGCACAGCTGAATTGGAGTTCTTCCTTAAAAAATCTTCCAGTTCTAATGTGTTCAGAACAGGAAGTTTACACTTTACAATCTCCAGTAACGGATCAACAGATTTTAGAAGTAATGTCTCAACTCAAAAAAGGAAAAGCGTCTGGCCCAGATGGCCTCATTAGTTAATTTTATAAATTATTCAAAGTGGATTTACTGACTCATTTGAAAACTTTGTTTATGGAACTCAAACACAAAGTTTCTAATAAATTTGTGGAAGCATTTATCACTATACACTCGAAGCCTAATAAAGACTCCACCGTAATATCCAACTATAGGCCGATTTTACCAAAAAATCATTGGCTTAGTAATTCATCCCAACCAAGTGAGCTTCATGCCCAACAGAATTATATCCGATAATGCTAGATGTTTCCATCAGATTTCCATCCTGTCAAAGTGCTTACCACATCCTGTAATTGCTATGCCGAGAAGGCCTTCAACAGGGTGGAATGGAAATTCTTATTCACAGTCCTACAATGGTTTGAAGCACCCTGTTCATATATCAACAAACTGAGTAAACAGATAAGTGTGATTACATTTTTTTATGCTGAATTGTCATTCTGGTTTTGTTTTTAGAAAATTAAAAAGAGAAAGAGAAAAAATAATGAGCACATAAAAAAAGAAAAAGGAAAAAGAAAAAGAAAAAGCCAAAACGATTGAGGAAGGAGGGTTTTTTTTAGTCTATGATTATTTCAGTCACATATGGCATTCAATGACATTTAGACCACCCCAGGACGGCATATCCCTGTGATGTTTTTTTCAAGGTGGGAGGGGGTTAGTCACCACTGGGGGAGTCAGTCTATGATTATTTCAGTCACATATGGCATTCAATGACATTTAGACCACCCCAGGACGGCATATCCCTGTGATGTTTTTTTCAAGGTGGGAGGGGGTTAGTCACCACTGGGGGAGTCAGGGGAGGTCATTCCCGATTCCCTCCGGTGGTCATCTGGTCAGTTTGGGCACCTTTTTGAGGCTTGGTTGTAAGAAAAAATGGACCAAGTAAAGTCAGCCAAGTGCTCGTCAGGGACGCCCTTCTTTTTTCCAAGAATGCTCGAGGATGCCCATCTGTTAGGCATGCCCCAGTCCCGCCTTCGCTACGCCTCCAACACGCCCCTGTGAACTCTGGTCATCCCTGCGACAGGAAGCAGTTGGGGACACCCAAAATCGGCTTTCCATTATGCCGATTTGGGCGACCCTGAGAGAAGGACGTCCATCTCCCGATTTGTGTTGAAAAATGGGCGCCCTTCTCTTTCGAAAATAAGCCTGATAGTGTCTTGTGGATTCAAGTTGCACTAACCTGGGGACAGGAAGACATAGACGATGGTCATTTATAGATTGAAGAAATCTAATTGGGGAGTAAGAAATAGTGAGGATAGATGTATAAAGGGGAAGTCTCAATCTAAGGAGGTCTTTTACTAAGCCGTGGTAGTGTTTTAATGCTTAGCATGAGCTAAACGCTAGATATGCCCATAGGAATACATAGAGGGGCATAATCGAACGTCCATCTCCATGGGCGTCTATGTAGGAAAACCGGTACGTGAAGAAGTGGGACAGACCGTATTTTCGAAAAAAATGGGCATCCATCTTTTGTTTTGAAAATACGGTTTGGATGGACCAAATGCCATGGATTTGGTCCTTTCTGAGCTGGGCGGGGTTTTTTTTTTTTGCGATAATGGAAAATAAAAACGTCCAGCTCAGAAACGTCCTAATCCAAGCCATTTGGTCGTGGGAGGGACAAATGTACAATACTGCCATAGCTATTAGGGTTGAAGGGGGCAACTACATGTGGGTACAGTGGGTTTCAGAGGCCTCCCATTTACCACCACATGTTACAGGTGTGGGGGGGATGGGCCTGGGTCTGCCTGCCTGCCTGAAGTGCACTGCAGTACCCACTAAAAAAGTGCTCCAGGGACAGGACTTGCTGCTGCTATATAACCTTGGCACACCAGTTAACACCTGAAGACTAATCTCGCTGAAAACATGCTTTATTTGAATAAGCACCTTTACTCACAGTTAACTGCAGATCAGAGGTTATGCCCCACTGGCAACGAGTCTCCCTGGTACTGAGATTAGCAGTAGGTCCGAGCTGGCAGAATGGTGTACAATGCCCTCTTTCAGCAACATTCAAGGTAAGAACTAAGTGCTATAACGTGGCTAACACATGAACAGGATCTAAAACTGGCTTACAAAAATGGCCACTACCTCATGGACTACCGGAAACAAAACAGGGCACACTCTGACCCAGTAAGCAGAGGGAAAAGCACCATGGGAGTAGAACCTACCAACTACCAACATCATGAGCATTTAACACAAGCTAGTGGAATCACGGAGCCCAATACCCTACACCCACCACAATGTATTGCTGATGTGACTCTGCAGTGCCCTTAACAGAAAAGGTGTCACACTCACCCGAGACCCACATCAGAACCAGGGAAAGGCTGTCACAGGATAGAACACATTCTGCTGTCATGGAGGTGGGTACGGAATTTGAGGCTGGCATACAGGCTGGGAAAAAAGTTTGTAAAGTGTTTTTTTTTTTTTTGGTGGGAGGGGGTTAGTGACCACTGGGGGAGTCAGGGCAGGTGATCCCCGATTCCCTCCAGTGGTCATCTGGTCAGTTGGGGCACTTTTTTGGGACTTGTTCGTGAAAAAAAAAGGGTCCAAAAAAAGTGACCCAAAATCGCGGTAAAAACGCCTTTTTTTCGATTATCAGCTAAAGACGCCCATCTCTCCTCGGCCGATAACCACGCCCCAGTCCCGCCTTCGCCATGCCTCCGACACACCCCCATCAACTTTATTCATTCATGCGACAGAGTGCAGTTGAAGACACCCAAAATCGGCTTTCGATTATACCGATTTGGGCGCCCGCGAGAGAAAGAGGTCCATCTCCCGATTTAGGTCGGAATATGGGCGTTTTTCTCTTTCGATTATAAGGTGGATGGGCATCTCTAACATTTAACATATGCTAATCATAAGCATGTGCTAAAAATACTACCATGACTTAGTAAAAGACCCCCTAAAGGCCTTAAAGGCAAGTGTGAGCATTTTGAAAATTATCCATTTTTCAACTGGGAGCCAGTGGTACTTGACAAATAGAGGAGAAACGTGATCAAATATTTGGAAGTGACATAGCAGTTTAATAGCTGTGTTCTAAAGTGATTGAAATTTTTTGAGATTAAGCAGCCCAGATAGGCTATTTTATGGTAGTCCATTCTAGTAGTCCATCCTGGTCCATTTCTAATCTCCTTTGCCCACTTAGGTCATTATTTTATCCACATGTAAATACTGCATTCATATGTAAATAGCTATTTCAGGAAGCTGCCATTTGCCTGTGGAAATCCACACTATGCCGAGATTAAAGAGAGGGAGCACTTATTGTCACCCATTGAGGTTGCGGTAAGGGCTCCAGCGGTAACCCGGCAGTAACTGGGCAGTGCACGGCGATGCCAGATTACTACCAGGTTAGCTCAGCGCTATAAAAAAATGTGTCCAGTGTGCCGGGAAAGGTGCACGTTTGAGATGAAACTACCATGAGTGGCCACATTGGACCAGCGGTAGTTCTGAGTTAGCGTGTGGTAAACCCACGTTGGTTTTACCGTCGCTTTGAAAAAGGGCCCCTGAATTAGTTTTGTCTTTTCTATTACCTTGTGTTATTATGGTATCAAATCCACTCCTCTTTTCTAATGCCTATATTCTTATTTCATTGACAATAAAAGAATCTTCTAAATTGCTTTTCTGTTCAAAACTCTAAGACAGAATTTTACTATATCATGACAAATTTATAGCTGAGAAAATACAGAACTTAGGGCTATCCATCCTTCTTTCTTTCCTACAATAAAATAATTTTTTACTTTGGGCATTGTTTGCAAGAGCATTTTGAAAGAAAGTAAAACTTCAAAGAAAAAAGGAATAAAGAAATGTACAGATTAACACTAGAGCAAACAATATTTTTTTTTCTTACCTAGAATGACCAGTGAGGTTATTTTAACCCTAATTTAAAATTGATTCTAATAAAAAAAATAGGAGATGTAACGTACTGAAAAGAATTAAAAACAAATATGGTTTTTAGAAATTAAAAAAAAGAACCAGTGCTCATTCATTATATCTGATTGATAAATTATTTTTCAATTATGGAAATTTGGGAAAATAAAATATGGAAATGTAAACAAATGAACATTAACCCCCCCCCCCCCCTTCCCAAAAACACATGCCCTACTTTACTCAGTAGTTGTGACCGGTTAACCTTGAGCTTGCTCCAATTCAGTGAGGTGGTTCAGAGTTACTAACCGCATACACTTGACCTAAATCAAGTGCAGGAAATGAAATAAATTACAGGATTTTCCAGAATGAGCCAGACACCAGATATGTTTTGAGAAAAAGAAGTGTATTCCTTTTTAGTCAAAAGTTTGAGTTGTAAAATATAACAGAAGGATTTCACACATGAAACAGTGTTACCATTTAATCAAACTATTTTTCAGGCAACCTTTGGAGAACCAACTTTATGAAGACATGCAGGCTTATTTTCGAAAGAGAAGGGCGCCCATCTTTCGACACAAATCACAAGATGGGCGTCCTTCTCACAGGGTCGCCAAAATCGGCATAATCGAAAGTCTATTTTGGGCATCCTCAACTGCTTTCAGTTATGCGGTTGACCAAAGTTCACAGGGGCATGTCGGCGGTGTAGCGAAGACGGGACTGGGGCGTGCCTAACACATGGGCGTCCTCGACTGATCAGGGCCGGTCTTAGGGCGAGGCGACCGAGGCGGCCGCATAGGGCCCCGCGCGGCGCGCCTTGGGTCGCCCCGCCCGCCGCTCTCCCCCCCCCGACGATCGATTGCTGCCTTTTCTGTAACAAAAATTGAGAAGCGCCGAGTAGCAGGCAGCGCCTCGCGTCTGCCCTGCTAGTAAAAATCTCCTGCACATCGTTGGGCCTGCCTTCCCGCATTAAGTCCCGCCCTCCTCTGAGGTAATAGGCTATTACCTCAGAGGAGGGCGGGACTTAATGCGGGAAGGCCGGCCCAACGATGTGCAGGAGATTTTTACTAGCAGGGCAGATGCGAGGCGCTGCCTGCTACTCGGCGCTTCTCAATTTTTTTTTTAAGTTAGTGGGTGCAGCAGAAGAACAAAGTTGGTAGGGGGACTCAGATGGGAGAAGGGTGTGGGATGGGGGTTCTCAGTTGGGGGTGGAGGTAAGGTGGACTCAGATAGGAGAAGGGTGTGGGATGGGGGTTCTCAGTTGGGGGGAGAGGGGTAAGGGGGACTCAGATGGGAGAAGGGTGTGGGATGGGGGTTCTCAGTTGGGGGGAGGAGGTAAGGGGGACTCAGATGGGAGAAGTGTGGGATGGGGGTTCTCAGTTGGGGGAAGGGGGTAAGGGGTAAGGGGGACTCAGATGGGAGAAGGGTGTGGGATGGGGGTTTTCAGATGGGGGAGGGGGTAAGGGGAACTCAGATGGGAGAAGGGTGTGGGATGGGGGTTCTCAGATGGGGGGGAGGGGTAAGGGGGACTCAGATGGGAGAAGGTTGCAGGGTGGGGGTTCTCAGATGGGGGGGTAAGGGGGACTCAGATGGGAGAAGGGTGTGGGATGGGGGTTCTCAGATGGGAGAAGGGGGCTGGAACTGGGGTTTGAGAAGGGGCCATATGGGAAATGGGGGCCATGCATGGGGCTGGTGGGAAAATGGGGCATGTGTGGGTCAGGTGGGAGAATGGTTCTGGGGCTGAAAAGGGGGGCTCTAATACAAGGCATGTGGATGAAGGGGGCTGAAACTGGGGGCTGAAAAGGAGGGTAGGTGGGATAAGGGGGCTAGTACTGGGACTGGAGGCTGAAAAGGGGCAGGGGCTGAAACTGTGGGTACTGGGGGCTGAAAAGGAGATAGGGAGAAGTGGCTGGGGCTGAAGCTTAGGACTGGTGAGAGAAAAGGGTTGGGGACTGGGGTTGAAACTGGGGGCTGAAAAGGGATTGAAGGGGCATGTCAGGGGGACCAGTGCACTACAAATGCTGGCTACTCCCACAACCAAAGGGCTTGGGTTTGTTTGTTTCTGAGATGGGCGTCCTCGGTTTCCATTATCCTCGAAAATCGGGGACGACCATCTCTAAGGACGACCATCTCTAAGGTTGACCTAAATTTTGTGATTTGGGCGTCCCTGACCTTATTCTCGAAACGAAAGATGGGTGCTCATCTTGTTTTGATAATACGGGTTTCCCCATCCCTTCGCCGGGACGTCCTGCGAGGATGCCCTCAGGAAAACTTGGGCGCCCCTTTCGATTATGCCCCTCCACATTGTCTACCTCAAAACACTTTCCATCAGATAAGTACCATACACAGGGCTCCTTTTAGTAAGCGGCAGTAAGCGCAATGCAGGCAAAAAGAGGCCTTGGTGCGCATGTAAAACACGCACCAATGCTAGCGCTGGTCCCCTTTTGCTACAGCTTGGTAAAAGGGGCCCTCAATCAGATATGATATTTTATGTAATTGCACTGGATATTGAACTTACTTTTCTCTTTCCAAAGAAATGATTCTTTGTGATATTTTTATTTTGCAGGTCACCCCAACACCGTCACCCCAACACCCCCCTATGGGAATCAGATTTCAACAGGGGTACAGAAGTAAAAATCAAAAACGTTTCTACAATGAGACTCATTCTATAAATTTCACACAGACACAGCATTTCTGAACTTTTCTGCTAGACTTCCCACACACAGGTTTCTTGCAGGCTCCATAAACTTCCATGGTTTTATTTTCATTGCACATCACAATCTGGCACCTGCTTTATTAGCGAATCCTCCTAGTCTCTTCTTGGTTGTACTGTCTCATGGAATTCTGATGCTGTTGAAGCTCCAAAGCTAACTGAAGGATAAACTCTTGTTGACTATCTTCTTGCCAGTAACAATATTGTACAACACTTTCTGAAAGACCGTCAAATTGTTCTCTGCTGTTAATATCCAAAAATACTTTGGTTAGGCATATATTCCTCATTGCTCTTGGAATCTGATCCAGTGCTATTCATTCCTTCTCCAATTCTTCTTCATCCAAATCTTGAAAGTTAGTTTAGAATTCTCTTCAGCAACTAAATTATCCATGGGCCTTCCTTCCAACCAGCCCTCCCTATTGGGCTTTTTGATAACTGGGATTAATCATCATTCCCTTATCAGCATTTAAACTAGATACAAGGGCCTTCCTTTCACTCAGCCCACTCCAAATATGCTATTTTATTATGAAGATATTCCTTGAAATTTTGTTCCCCCAAAAACCATAATTCCCACATTAGTTCCATTCTTTTTTTATCTCATCACACAGCAGAGTAAATGTACAAATTGTTCTGGGGACTCACCATGAATCCAGGACTTACTTTTGGGTTTCCACTTCCCACTCCTGAGGATTCCTACTTCCCCTTTGCAATAGTTCTTACGTTCTTGCCCTTGTATACCAGACTGGTTTTCAGACTCAGGAATTTCTGATCCCATGTCTCAGGTTCTGAGCATTCCTGCCTGCAACCTAGTGGAGCACCACCCTCACCTGTGTGCCTCTAAGCTGAGGGACCCTTGTTACCCAGAGAATATAGTCCCCTTTCCCGGTCTCCATCTCTTACTATGGAGAGCTTCCTTCCCCACTCCTTGCCTGGCTGCTATTAGGGTTGAGCCTCCCCCTATCTTCTAACTATGGAGTTCTACTCTTCATCTGGGTGTGGCATAGAAGACTCTGGCCCTTGGCTCTCAGGCTCCTCCCCTTAATTCTCTTTGTCCTCCTATCTGCTATAAAACTAAACCCTTTCTTTCTTTTCCCTTTTTTTCTCTCCCAGGAGGCATTACTAATAAGCCTAGCTGGAGGCATGATGACTCATCAGTTTCCTACAGTTGTACTTAGCACAGCTACCCTGTCTGTAGGTCACCTGGCCTTCTTGGAATTGTAGCACAAATCCACTTAAGAGATCCCCCAAGATATGGTTTTGCAGATTATAAATTTTGAGTGGTGTCATGACTGTGATCGTGACTCCACTTTTAGTCTCACCTTGTTTTCCGGTGGTCAGCTTTAGAGGTGGCTCCAGTCTGCTCTTTTCTTTGCATTGTTGCCTCTGCTACCACTTCCTGTGTGATCCAAGCTTCACTCTGGTGTTCAGTGTGTTTCAAGCCACTTTCGTGTAGTCAAGACATCATCAGTGAAGGCCCTCATAAGGAAGGTGAGGACATTCATTCAGGGCCCTTACAAAGCCAAAGGTCTCCAGGTTTGTCGGTGTGCTTGTGTAGCACTTCTGCCCTGTTTCTTAGTTGGTGTGCTTGTATAGCACTTCTGTCTTGTTTCCTAGTTAGTGTGCCTGTGTGGCACTTCTGCCTTGGTTCTTATCTGTCTGTCTGTCTTGCCTAGAGTTCTGCCTAGTCTGCCTTGCCTAGAGCTCTGCCTTATCTTCCTGCCTAGAGCTCTGCCTAGTCTGCCTTGCCTAGAGTTCTGCCTAGTCTCTTTTGCCTTCTGCCATTGTGCTTGGGTTCCAGTTCAGCCTTGTGGCCCATATGAGAGGGCTCTGTGTGCATGGGTTCCAGTTCGGCTTTGCGGCCCGTTTGAGTGTTTTCTCTTCTGGCTTTGCTTAGTTCTGTCGCTGTGTTCCCTGCCTAGTCAAGTGCTGTTTCTTATACTGCCTGTGTGCTCTGTACACTTCTGGTCTGTTTCTGCCTGTGTGCTTATTGCACTTCTAGTCTGCTCCAGTCCTGCTTGTTCAGTCCAGTCCTGGTTGGAGAGTTTGCCTGCTGCTGCTGTTCATCGACAGCAGCCCAAGAACTCACATTATCCCTGAGTCTGTGACAGTTTGCTGAGACCCTGAGACTGTGACAAATGGGCTCATGTTCCAAATGATAAACTTTTATTGCTTAACAATATGAGTAAATTAGTGGTGAAACACAATTATTTTGAGTTTGAGGATAAGTATTACCTTCAAACTAAAGGTGTAGTGATGGGGGCAACTGTTGCTCCCTCCATCGCTTGCCTATATATGACTCGATTTGAAGAATTATTTGTATATGGATGTCAGTTTGATTCACTTCTGATTTCATGGAAGAGATTTATTGATGATGTCATAATGATTTGGAGAGGTTCAGAGGAGCAACTTAGGGAATTTGTTATCTATATTAATAATGTGGATCAGAATATTCAATTCACTGTCCAATGGGATAGGAAGAAGATACATTTTTGTGGATATTACTATTTTTTGAATGATCGGGGTGAGTTCAATACCTCCATATTTCATAAATCCACAGATAGAAATATGGTGTTACATTATGCCAGTTATCATCCCAAACAGTTGTGGGACAGTGTTCTTATTGGTCAATTCCTCCAGCTGAAATGTTTGTGTTCCACTATAGAACAATTTAAGGCACAGGCTAATGTTATGTTTTATAGATTTTGTCAGCACAGGGCTGCATAGCTTCGGCACACCACCATGAGGTGAGATGAATCCTTGCCTAAACAACTTGATAGTTGTTATGATTTAAGAAGTGTATGTGGAGTAGCAAGGTGCAACAATTTTTACATTTTGTGGGTTGTATTTAAGAGGAGGGATAGTGTATTATTGGGGGACAATTTGATGTCTTGCATATGTTTTTACAGCGTTCCTTTTGATAAAGCTTGAAGCGAAACTCAGCCAGAGTCAAGGTAACATGCTGGATTTGTATACTTGAACCATTAAGTTTCTTCAGCGATTCACATTGAATCCTGAATGATTACAGCATTTTTGAAAACTATGGAAGCTGGATTTAACTGGTTTTATTTTTGTGCTCATGTTCTCAAATGATTTCAGTATGTTCAGTGATTTTGCCATTAAGGTGAGATTTTTTTGGAAGAGCACCGAACACCAGCAATAATGTTTTACAGTTTGACTGGATCATTGATATTCTTCACTGGACAGCTGTTTGATTTTCAACAAGTCCTGGGTTCTCATTAAGTATATGACATTGAGAACTTCAGGGTGAAGAAATGTTTAGAGCTGATTTATTGATACAGATTGTAGTTCATTATTGGACATATTTGTGGACATTATTCCAGCTTTCTGTACACATGGTTCATATACTGTATATGTGGGAATTATTAGTGTATATTACTACTACTACTACTATTTAGCATTTCTACAGCGCTACAAGGCGTATGCAGTGCTGCACAAACATAGAAGAAAGACAGTCCCTGCTCAAAGAGCTTACAATCTAATATAGTATTATTTTATAATAAATATTTGCATGACATCTGTTTGTTCCTTGCAGCATTTCCTTTTTTTTTTCTTGTTTCGTATTTATTATGAATATTGTATTTACATTATATGTCATACATAATTTAATTATTGCATATTTAGTATCCTGTGACATTTTGGGATTTTAGTTTAAAATGCCCCAGTACTCATCAGGAAAGCAGAAAGTCTCAAAATAACAAAGGTCTCAACATAAACAAAGCCTGGAAACCACTCATACAGAAGGAAAATCTAAAATCAAAAAATCAATGCTCAAGATCAACAACTTCATCCGCTCTTCAAATCTCAAATTATTCAGTGACCTACAGTTTCAACACCACTTTTTCAAATTGAATAGATAAAGATGGACATCCCTCCTATTCCTCTGGAGGTGCTAAATCTATTAGACAGAGGTCAGTGACTTTTCCCATATCAAACTATCCAGATTGAGAAGTATTATAAAACATAGTCCCACACACAGTCTACACTATCAGGCTTATTTTCAAAAGAGAAGGGCGCCCATCTTCTGACACAAATCGGGAGATGGGCATCCTTCTCTCAGGGTCGCCCAAATCGGCATAATCGAAAGCCGATTTTGGGCACCCTCAGTAGCTTCCCGTCAGGGGACGACCAAAGTTCATGGGGGCGTGTCGGCACTGTAGCGAAGGCGGGACTGGGGCGTGATTAAGAGATGGGTGTCCTCAGCCGATAATGGAAAAAAGAAGGGAGTCCCTGACAAGCACTTGGCCGACTTTACTTGGTCCATTTTTTCTTGCGACCAAGCCTCAAAAAGGTGCCCAAACTAACCAGATGACCACCGGAGGGAATCAGGGATGACCTCCCCTTACTCCCTCAGTGGTAACCAACCCCCTCCCACCCTAAAAAAAAACTTTAAAAATTATTTTTGCCAGCCTCAAATGTCATACCCAGCTCCATGACAGCAGTATGCAAGTCCCTGGAGCAGTTTTAGTGGGTGAAGTGCACTTCAGGCAGGCGGACCCAGGCCTACCCCCCCCCCCCCACTTGTTACACTTGTGGTGGTAAATGGAAGCCCTCCAAAACTGACCCGAAACCCACTGTACCCACATGTAGGTGCCCCCCTTCAACCATATGGGCTATGGTAGTGGTATAGAGTTGTGGAGAGTGGTTTTTTTTTTTTTTTGGGGGGGGGGGGGTTGGGGCGCTCAGCACCCAAGGTAAAGGAGCTATACACCTTGGAGCAATTTATGAAGTCCACTGCAGTACCCCCTAGGGTGCCCGGTTGGTGTCCTTGCATGTGAGGGGGACCAGTGCACTACGAATTCTGGCTCCTCCCACGACCAAAGGCTTGAATTTGGTTGTTTTTGAGATGGGCATCCTTGGTTTCCATTATGGCCAAAAATCGGGGACGGCCATCTCTAAGGATGACCATCTCAACATTTAGGTCAACCATCTCTAATGTCGACCTAAATGTTGAGATTTGGGCATCACCGACCGTATTATCGAAACAAAAGATGGATGCCCATCTTGTTTCGATAATACGGGTTTCCCCATCCCTTCGCAGTGCCGTCCTGCGAGGATGCCCTCATGAAAACTTGGGCGCCCCGCCCCGTTCGATTATGCCCCTCCACATCACCTAAAGAAAGCCACAGTAAGTGGGAAAGTTATTAAGCTATAGTAAAAATTGGGGTTTTATCGTACCTCTACGTAATATGGGAGTTGCCAACTGGCTCAATACTCCAGGTAACTGATTCCAGTGGTACATGAATAATTCTGCTTCTGATCGACCTCATAAGCAGAGTTATTCTACCAGCCCGGGAGCATTAGGATACAAATCCGCAGCTGACATTCTTGGGTATTGCTTTAAAGAGCTAACCACTGTTCAATAAAAGCTGCCTGGTAATTTCCCAATTACACATTCCCCTCTCAAAGACTCTGCATATGTTAGGGCAACTTGATCCCTAGCAGTAATACCACGAGACTATTGTTAGGGCTCACCAGCACCAACTTAAACCTGGTGCCGGTAAGGGCAGGAACAACTGGAGATCGCTCCTGCCTGGACTCCACTAGACCTAAGGGAAACAGCAAGTTAGGCCCAGGGTGGGGGGGGGGGGGCACCTTGAATGTGTAGAGGGGCCTTCTGGGGTACCTTCAAATTAGTTTTGTTTCTGAGTGGGGGGATGTGATTTGGGAGGGAGCTACAGGGTGGGGGTCTTGAACTTGAGGTGGAGGAGGATCTTGAATTGAGGGTACCATGGGAGGTGGCCTAACATATGGGGGAGGACTTAGGAAGGGGAGTATATGATTGGTGAAATTCAGGGGACAACATTTTTTAGCTGTGGTCAGCTACTTTAAGCAATGGCCAGGAGCATCAGGCTGTGACTCTGAGACTCGATGCTCCCAGGACAGAAAAATTACCCTAACCATTTGCTGGGATTATTTTTTCAGATGTAATAGGGTCTTATTCTATAAAGGTTATGCTGCTAAATTTATGCTACTAAAATTTATGTTCCTAAATTTAGGAGCATAATTTATGCTCCTATATTTATGGTTCTAAATTTACGGTCCTAAATTACAAGATTAAGCTATTTTGGAGCACAGATTATGCTCATAATTTAGAAGCATAAATTTAGCACAATAAATTTTAGGAGTGTAAATTTAGGAGCATAACCTTTATGTGTTCACCGCAAGCCACATTATTAAATTTCAATACTAATGAGACTTTTACATGCATTTGCATGTTTTGCATTTCATCAGTATGCAGCTTGTGGTGATTTAACTTACTTTGGGGTCCTTTTACTAGCATAGCAAAAAATAGACTACCATGGGACATACTACAACATCATATGATAGTTTTTGAAAGTGTGTGTATGCTGGTCACATGGTGATTTTTTTTTTTTTTGAGGTGGCATGCTGGGGCACAGTGAGCATTCCTATGCTAACCAGTTAGTACATCTACATTACCACATGCTAACTGGTTAGCGCATGGATAACAAGGGAGTTCTTACTGCGTACAAACATTTTTAATGGTAACAGTGCATGACCATTAATGGAAAAAAAAACAGAAAGTTAGGGTTTTTATGGCTGCGGTAAAATATCTACAGGGGAAAAAGCATACTGAGGAGCCCTTTTACTAAGCCGAAGTAAAAAGTGACCTGTGCTAGTTTTGGTGTGTGAAACTGGCATGCGCTGGACAACTTTTTACCTAGAGGGAAAAGACCTTTTTTAAATGGGGCAGTAAATGGTCACATGCTAATATTAAAATTAGCAAATGGCTATTCTAACCCCACAGTAACTGGGAAGTGCATGGCAATGTGGCCACGCTGCTGATTACCACCAGGAATGCCCCCCACGTTAGAAAATAGAAAATTATTTTCTACCATGAGAAACTGCTCACGCCAACTTCAGAATTACTGCTGGACTCCTGTGCTAATCTGGCGGTAGGGCCAATTTGGAGCGTGCTACCCATGAGGTAGCCCTACCACACCTTTGTAAAAGGGCCTCTAAGGCTTACTTTTGCCACAGCTTAGTAAAAGGACCCCCTTGTTTTGCACAACACAACTAGTCCTGTTTAAGATGCATTAAAGGGCATATAGCATGCATTATAGCCATAAATCAGCTTGATAACTATCCCCCTAAGATAAGCATGAGTGCTTATTCCTGTGGGCCACATGGCACTTAGCTCATGCTAATGCTTTAGTAAAAGGGGCCCTAATTTGTTTAGGGGTCAAAATGACCCTGCAGTATGTCTAGTCTTAAAATAATGAAAGATTCAAAATAGGCAGATATAGCAAGAAAAAATGTGATTTACTGATCATTGTAATATAATTGAAATATTGAAATTATGACATATGAGAAAAAACTTATTAATATGAAAGATGAAAAATGACTGACAAAAAGACAAAACAGTATAAAAAGTAAAACGTGGGAAAGAATGCGTAAGGGTACGTAAGGCCCCTAAGTTCCTCACTCCATTTTTCTTAGAATTTCTTCCCCTTTGCTGTTCAACCTTGGCTAGTTGATGAGATGACTTCTGTGCATTGCAGTTCATTGTTACTTTCTGATGCCAGTTCCAAAACAGTTTTTAACGCAGATTGCTTCTCTTTCTTTTCAGTGAAATACTTTCCAATATCCCATTCTCTTTGACCAATTCAACATCTTTTTCCACTGCAGATTGTTTCTTGCTCTTTCCAGTGGAACACTAAAGAAATTCATCAGTTGCAGTTGTTTCATGCCTTTTGGGCTCATTTTCGAAAGAGAAGGGCGCCCATCTTTCAACACAAATCGGGAGATGGGCATCCTTCTCCCAGGGTCGCCCAAATCGGCATAATTGAAAGCTGATTTTGGGAGCCCTCAACTGCTTTCCTTCACGGGGACGACCAAAGTTCCCAGGGGCGTGTCGGAAGCATAGGCAAGGTGGGACTGGGGCGTGCTTAACACATGGGCGTCCTCGGCCGATAATGGAAAAAAGAAGGGTGTCCCTGATGAACACTTGGCTGACTTTACTTGGTCCTTCTTTTTTACGACCAAGCCACACAAATGTGCCCTAAATGACCAGATGACCACCGGAGGGAATCAGGGATGACCTCCCCCTACTCCCTCAGTGGTCAGTAACCCCCTCCCACCCTAAAAAAAATGTTAAAATATTTTTTCCAAGCCTCTATGCCAGCCTCAAATATCATACCCAGCTCCATGACAGCAGTCTGCTGGTCCTTGGAGCAGTTTTAGTGGGTACTGCAGTGCACTTCAGGCAGGCGGACCCAGGCCCATCCCCCCCTACCTGTTAAACTTGTGGTGGTAAATGTGAACCCTCCAAAACCCACCCAAAACCCACTGTACCCACATGTAGGTGCCCCCCTTCATCCCTAAGGGCTATGGTAGTGGTGTACAGTTGTGGGGAGTGGGTTTGGGGAGCACAGCACACAAGGTAAGGGAGCTATGCACCTAGGAACTTTTTCCTGAAGTCCACTGCTGTGCCCCCTAGGGTGCCCAGTTGGTGTCCTGGCATGTGAGGGGGACCAGTGCACTATGAATGCTGGCTTCTCCCATGACCATTTGATCGTTTCTGAGATGGGCGTCCTCAGGTTCCAATATCGCCGAAAATCAGGAACGACCATCTCTAGGGATGACCATCTCTAAGGTCGACCTAAATGTGGAGATTTGGGCGTCCCTGACCGTATTATCGAAACAAAAAATGCCCGCCCATCTTATTTTGATAATACGGGTTTCCCTGCCCCTTCGCCGGGACGTCCTGCGAGGACGCCATCAGGAAAACTTGGGCGCCCCGTTCGATGATGCCCTCCACGTCTCTCAGCCGTTGCTGAACATTTAATTTTTGTGATGTTCAGTAAAATATATTAATATTTAAATGCTGACTAATATTTGAAGCACATACATACATTTACACCTTGTCCCCAAAGCCTCTCTCTCTATCTCCTTACCCCCTGCAGAAGATACAGAGCATATGGCCTGTCCTGTCTGCCATTCCACATTTTCTGCTCAGCTATAAAACATCTTCCTTACCCTCAGTTTTTTTGTGATAAGTGCTTTTGACCAGGCTATTCAGCGGCAGTATATGGATAATGCCACTGAATATCCTTACAGACTATCTCAGCTGCCCCAGCTATCACCATTCTAGTCAGATATTTAATACCAACACAGAATATCTGGATCCATTTATTTTTCACTACCACAGTTGAGATTTACAATAACAGTGACTGTGGTAGCTCAATATTGACCTGTAAAAGTGTACTCCAAGCACAGCAAGGTGGAAGACATACAGCCAAGTATTTGATGTGGAGAAGGATATAGACAGGATGGGTGAGGTGTGGCATTCATGAGGGAGGAATGTAGGGAGAGCAAGGAATTGAAGAACAAATACACTTTACTTTAGAAAGTGGGGATTTGACATACCACCTTTCAATGGTTTCAATCAAAGCAGTTTGCGTATTATATATAGGCATTTATTTTGTACCTCGGATAATGGAAGATTAAGGGGCCCTTTTAGAAAAGCGTGGGAGGGCTAATGCACCAAATCGGCACTACCGCTGGGGTACCACGTGCGGCTGGTGGTAAATCTGAGGTTGGTATGCTCCAAATCCTGCGGTAGTAAATATTTTCCACCGCAGAGGGCTTTCCCAGCAGTAATTGGCAGCGCGGACACATTGGCATGCACAGTATGGTTACCGCGCGGGTAGTGCGTGAGCCCTTACTGCTAGGTCAATGGCTGGTGGTAAGGGCTCAGGCTGTAAATAGGCATGCACTAGTTTTCCATTAAAAAGTGGCCCTTTTTCCAACCGCGGTCAAAAGTGGCCCAGTGCGCACCAAAAAGATGCACCCATACTACCGCAGGCCACTTTTTACCGTGGCTTTGTAAAAGACCCCTCACGTGACTTAACCAGAGTTATAAGGAGCAACAGTGGGAATTGAACATGGTTCCCCTGCTTTTAAAGCCACTGCACTAACCATTAGGCTGCGCCTCCAGAACCATATGTAGAAGTGGATATGGGACCCAATGCAGTGATTTGAAGGCTGAATAGATGTAGCAGAACAGGTGAGAGACGTTAAGATCTACATTTTGAATATATTTTAGTGAACAGTAGTATTTGATGGCTCACTGTGAGACCTATATGGCACTAACTACAGCATTCTGAGTGAAGAAACGGATAAGAACTCTGGCAGTCTGTTCATAAAAGAATAGATGGATTTTGATGCCAACCACCCATCCCCCTCACAAAGCCACACAATGTACATTAGAAGATACACTCAGGTAGCTATAAACATGATGAATTGGTTTTATGCTTTTAGAGGTGAGAAATAAGTGACTTTTTTGTGCAATGAAAATCCAATAAAATTTCAATTACAAGAAAAGGTACACTCAAAAGTTTTAATTCATTTTTAACTTTGTAATAAAATATTATTCCTATATGTAAATATCTGCTCATAATAGTTGAGAAACTGTCACAATCTAAATCTTCAGACACCAAAACTCAACTTAATATAATCATAGCACTTAAAAAGTTCTTATCCCAAAAGAAATTTCAATGTCTCAACATTGATATCTCAAAAATGCAGTATTTAAAACACGTATCTGAAAAATTGCTTCAATATTCTTCTATCCAGACATAAAAAGTTCCCAGCAGCCATAACCTCAGCCTCTTCCCAAGCAGCTGCAGTTTGTCTGATGATGGAGAGAGCCTTTAGGTTGTGGCTCCTGGAGGGTTCCTGTATCCACCCACCCACCCACCCACCAGCCTTCATCTGCCCCCTTCTTGCAGACTCAGCCTCTCCCTAGTTGCTCCCCTCCCCCCCCACCCCGCAGACTCGGCCTATTCCCAATTTCTACTCATTCACCCACTCACTCTCAGCATTCACACCTGTAACCTTTCTCCATTGGCCCATCTATCCTAGCAGCAACCCCTTCCAGGAGTAGTCTCTCTAAAACCCTCATCCCCACTTCCACCAGTAGCCTCTCTTAACCCCTCATTTTAACCCCTACCCAGGGCAGAAATCTATTTCAACCCTTCATTTCCATCCCCCATCCCAAGCCATAGCCTCTCTGAACATTCATTTCTACCCCCCCTCCCCCCACAAGTGGTAGCTTCTCTCTACCCTTTATTTCCACCCCTGAGCAGTAGCATCTCTGACTCCTCATTTCTACCCCCACCCTAAGTAGTAGCCTCTCTCAACCCCTGCCTTCCCCTTGGAACTGCAGTCATTTTCAACCCCTCATCTGCACCCCCACCCTACCCTGAACAATAGCTTCTCTTAACTTCTCGCCCTGAAGAGTGATCCCTTTCGGTCCCTCCCAGGTAACCCTTCTCACCCCCTCCCCACCAACAACCACCAAAAAGGCTACTGACAAGGCTGGAGACTGCTCCACACGGGTTGCTGATACCACTGAAAAATTGTGAATTCTCTGCCTGGGCTGTTTCTGCTTTGCCTCCAGGACTGCTCCCAGACTTCTCTAGTTGGGCCTTTGCTTCCTCTTCCAGCCTTCTTCAGTCAGTACTGATTCCGCTACTACCCAGAGCGCTTCTATTTACCACCAGCTGATTTTTACCATGAGCTAAAAACACTACCACGGCTTAGTAAAAGACCCCCTAAGTTTGATAAAAACTAAAGCAATAGGGATGTCTGCAAGTATCAAATATATAAAAAATAAACATTAATTACATGACTGACTTGGCAGAAAAGACAATCAGCAATCAATAGAGCAAAAGATCAGTCAACATAGATTATAAGCATGCTGACATGCTAAAGATGAAGGACTTGGGCAAATAAAACAATATAAATGCAACAGGATCAATAAGAGCAGATACATTGGCAGGGGGAATCACAAAATGACTTCTAGCTGTACTTTCCAAAGTACAGCTAGAAGTCACATGCCACCATTTTAGAATATTACATCACATGGGGTGAGAACAAGTGGATATCACTACTGTCCCTTTTGGGAGAATCACTAGTGGGGCCTAAAATGATTTTTTGAAGGGAGTAGGGCTTCCCTAATAGAGAGTGAGCCTTGGGCGATGTCACCATATTTTCATATTTTCAGCCAGTGGTGTTCCTAGGGGGGCTGACACCCGGGGCGGATTGCTGATGCGCCCCCGCCCCTGGGTGCAGCGCGACCCCCCCCCCCCCCCCGGCGAAAGGACACCCCCCCCCCCGGGTGCACGCCGCTGGGGAGGGGGGTGCCGCGCGTGCCTGTCCTTCGTTCGTTCCATGCTCCCTCTGCACGGCACCCCCCCAGCGGTGTGCACCCAGGGTGGACCGCACCCACCGCCCCCCCTAAGAATGCCACTGTTTTCAGCTACAATATATGGCTGGGGAGGAGGTAACATCATGGGGTCCACTTGGCCACCAAACCTTTAAGGTTGCCCCAAGCTATTATCATAAGTAAGCCTCCCTTTTAAGAAGTCTGCTTCTATAGATATAATAAGAAGCCAACTCATTAAAAATCAGAAAACAGATTTAAAACATTATACAGTCACATAAACTACCTTCCCCCAGCACAACCCCTAACCCCAAGCTGCGGGATTTTCCCACATGGTAAAAAATCAGAAGCACCAATGGCACAACATTGTATAGATAAAGGGCACATATTTGATCAATTGGGCTTCATGATAATAGATAAGATACAGCAGGGCAAGAGAAGGGGGGCATCAAAAAACGTCTATGGCAAAAAGAAAAAAGACTTATTTTTCAGTATAGAACAACAGTACCGAATGGCTTGAATAAAAATGTGGTGTGGAAGGCATTCTACTGAGGAGTAAGGGCGCTTTCAAAGACTCTCCACCCGGGATTGGTCACAGGTCCAGGTGGCATTTGTTTAAATACTGCAGCCATCTTGGAGCGGGAAATCGCATAAACAGAAGACCTCTTCCTGAAGCAGCAATAACAACTGCAAAACAAGATGTTCTTGTAGAAGAAGCAGAAGAAGGAGATCATGAAGCAAGACGTGAAATAGGATTGCAGTAGCCAAGATTGGATAGCACCGAGTGAACGTACCAACCCGTTGGAAAGACTGAACAGTGGCGGAAGGATAGAATACCTCAAGCCACAATACAGCAGGACTAAAGCTGACAAGATAAGTGCACAGCAGGGGGGTGGGCAATAAGAGTGCTGTTCAATAAGAAAATAGAAAAAATAAAAAATACATAAAATGCAAAGAATTGACATAGAATGTAAAATGTTAGATTTTGATTATGTATTTCTGAAGATATTTCTCTCACAGCATGGGTGTTTGTAAGTGGTGGGTATACTAAGAAACCAATGTTTTTTCTCCTTATTGAGTTTTTTTAACATTGGTTGGTAGTGCTCCCGCTACAATAAAATAGAAAAAATAAGGACCAATGATAGGAACATAGCTCCAATGATAAGTGGTGGCGCTCTGAAAGAACTAAGAAAGAGCAAGTATTCTTTGCAGAATAGCCAAGCTTGGTAGCGTTTAGGTCCTGGGGTGATAAATCAGTAATATCATTCACATGCTGAGAGACGAATATCTCAACACCATTTGGTAAAATTATAGACAAGGAGATACCTGACCAGTGGTCCCCAACAGACTGAGTTTGAATAGTATACTACTTACAATGTCAACACAATATATAATAAAACATTTTAATTTACAGCGTAGGGTATAAGCAAGGATGGAACATGTAGATAGGCAAGAGAGTAAGAGGAGTTAGAGAATAAGGTAACTAATTTAAAGAAAGGTGCACATGAGGTCAGAGTTATGATTCAATGTTATCTCAGCTAGGGCAGGAGTGAATAAACACAGTAACCAGTTAGCACAGCGGTAATGTCAGCATACTATCTCAATAGTGCTTCCATGACCAATCTCCACCCCAACATTAAATAAATAAATGCCACATGCTTAGCAGATGCAGATGGCAAAAATAATGCAGAATTCTGTAGCACATCTTTGTTAGGCCATTTTTCATGCATTAAACATGCATTGTTGTTTTTATGAGGTTGACACACATTATGTTCTGTACCAGATGATGCAGATGCTCCCATTCTATCTGCCACTGCTTGTAATATTGTGTCATGTGGTACGTGCAGTAAATGCAGGGCAGATAGATCTGGGCATGCCCCCCTAGATTTACCACACAAGCTTTGTACATACCACATACTTGTTTTTGCCCCAATAACTATGGTCTTCTAAATACTATTTGATAGACCTGGTAAGAGGGAAAGGAAAGCTGGGGAAGATGGTACTGAATCATTAGATAATAGTCTTGAATTAACAAAATTTCTGGAGAACTCTCTGGAGAAAGTTATTTCTAAGAGTACACTTTTGGTAACATTTGCTTATGAATTAGATAAGTTCTAAACAATGAAATATTCTCCAGATAAAAGAATGAGTGTTTTGGAATTAGCAGGCTTTTTCTTGCTAACCAGCACAATGTAATCTTTTTAAGGGCTATTTTAATCTATATTTTCTTGTATGTGTAGAGCTTGTATATAGCTTCTTGTATGTGCCTAACGCAGCTTAGTAAAAGGGTCCCTTATATTTTAGCTGTTATAATGGTGTGGAGGCATGGAGTACAGTGAAGGATTAGCTCACTGGTTAGTGCAGAAGACTGAGATCCAGCATAACCAAGTTCAATTTCTACTGCAGCTGTCTGTGACCTTGGCAAGTCATTGCCTCAGGTAAGTGTACATAATATGCAAATTGTTTTGATTGTAACCACAGAAAGGTGGTATATCAAATCTCATCGCCCATTTATTGCACCGACAAATTTGTTTTCCCCTCAACAAAATATATTTTGTATTTTTAAATAAATGGTATAAATAAAAAGGGAAATATAAATAATCAAAAATGACAAAGAGACAAAAATAAAATCAGATGCAATGAAAAAGAATAAAATATAAAACAGCACAAAAACAGAAAAATAAAATAATCATGTCCATGGAATCAAAGATCAAGTCTTCAATCACAATTCCAAAAACAAGAACAAACTAATACTAGAACCTGGGTGTAGCAAATTTGAATATGGGACATTCTTGCTCACTAAGTCCAGATTCAATGCAGCAATTTTTTTAGACCTTTTTTTTTCTTGCAGATTCCACACAAATTTTTCCAATAACACTTGGGACCTGCAAATATTTAACACAAAAGAGCATACTGTCTAGTATTTAGGTGGTGCTAAGTGCTCCTGTGTTAACTCTGCACTGTCCCAAAACGTGGAGGTTTTTCTGCCATAAAGGAACAAAGCAATACCAGCCTCTTTACAGCATCAGATGCTATGGCCAGTCCAATTAGAGCAGCAAGCAGGTCCCAGAAATAGCTTAGTGGTGGGTGCAGTGCACGGTAGAGAAAGGAACCCAGGCCCATATCCCACTATAACTGTTACACTTGTGGTGGAAAGTATGAGCCTTCCAAAACCCACCAAAAACCTACTGTACCCACATATATTTATGACACCTGCAGGCATAAAGACTATTGTAATGGTGAACAGTTGTAGACAGTAGGTTTCTGGTGCATATATGTGCATACATATGTTTATATGTATGCAGAGTAAATAATAATATCAAACAAAGGTTCCTGCTAATTACCTCTAAATATTTTTGTAGACTATCAGAACAGTGGGTGAATCCAATTTTTGAAGTGTGAGGCAAAACACTTCTACACCACACTCAAAATCCTCTTTGGTTCTTATTTTTGCATATATAAAATTCAATATGTTAAATTTCATTCAATGCCAATCTTCAAAATCTTTTATGTGTAATAAAACACATTTTAAATGAGTGTATAATTCATTGCTGCATTTTACAGTTGGAGGTTAAGATAGACTGCACTTCTGTCCCATTGTTCTGATGGTGCACAAAAATATTTAGATGTAAACCTTTGTTTGATATTATTGATTTTGAGGTGGGTTACCTGATACATATTGAGACCACGTATTTGTTTTCAATTATATACAGGATGGGGAATAAAAATGTAACCCCCCTAGAGTTTTTTGCTGTTGTTTCAGCAACAGCTTGGAATTTCAATGTGAAATTTTATAGCTTTATTTGTTGTTGTTATCTACATCTATGTGCTGAGTGGACTGAGATTACCCCAAACCATGATGAAGTTATGGACTTTTTAGCATGACCACCCAGCGATTTGCGCACATTCAAAAATGTTTGCACTGTAAAACTACCATTATTTGAAGAAAAAAACAAAGGGTACCAGTTTACTGTTAATGACATAGACTTTTTTTCTGGGAAGCAATGTTGGAGGCCTATCATAAGCTCCACCCAAAGCCACCAACAATCGCCAAACTCAAGGAAGCGCTGCAGATGATCTGGGACAGCCTGCCAAAGGGACCGATCGACAAGGCTGTTAAGAACTTCCCAAAATGACCGAAGGCCTGTGTTAAAGCTGAGGGTGGACACTTTGAGCATTCACAGCGACTGCAAAATTCTGACACATTGTTAATTGTATCATTTGAATGCACAGAAATCACAATGTTGTTTAATAGTAAGCATGATGACTAAATAAGTACATAAAAGTTCTTGAAATTCAAAGCAGTTGCTGAGAAAATGACAAAAAACTCTAGGCGGTTACTTTTGTTTGCCTCCCTGTTCATGTCAGTATTCTAATCATTTACATAAATGTTAGCAGTTTATTTATAGAATTACCTCCTAATGTGGAAGCGGGCATGAAATGGCAGGGGATGGGTCAGTTCTACACCTTACAGTTAATACAGAGGTAGTTACCATGAGATAACCATTAATGTGCAGATATCACAGCACAACAAAAGCTATAGCTAAGTTCATTGTGTTATCTGTCATTCAGTTAATGCATATTAAAACATGTTTTTCTGTGTTAACTGAATGGCAGAATGTTAGGAATATCCCCAAGAACTAATGCAGAATTTTTATATCTAACTCTTGGGTCCTTTTACTAAGTTGTGTAAAAGGTGACCTGTGCTAGCATCAGCACGTGTTTTTGATGTACGCTGAGGCCCCCATTCACCATAGCAGGTAAAAGGCTGTCTTTTTTTCACAAAAAGAAATGGCCTTGCAGTTAGTGAACCACTTGCCGCATAGCCATTTTGGGGGGAACACTTAGCACCTCCCATTGAGGTAGAGGTAAGGGCTCCTGCGCTAATCCAGTGATAACCAGGCAGCATGTGGTGCTACCTGATTACCACCAGAAATGGTGAACACTGGGGTTAGGAACTACGGCCGGGCTTCTGCTGTAGCCCAGCGGTAGTCCCAGATTAGCTCACGGCAAGCCTGTTGCTACAAGCCAACCCTTTAATAAAAGGGCCCCGTCACAAAACGCCTAGCCACTCGCCTGGGTTTACCCCGCAGCCACTTAGAGGGTCTATCGCCAGCACAGCTCAGGTCTACCTGCACCTGCCACTTGTGCTCTACACTAGCACCCTCCTCCCACCAACTGGATCACAACTACCACTGGGTGAGTCTCACGCTCTCCAGTTATCCCCAGTGATTTCTAGGTTACTGGAGCCACACTTCCAGTGGTCCCACAGTTCCCAGAAAGCACTCACAGACCCAACAACACAAACCACCAGAATTCTTTATCAGTCCAGAGAGGCAATAAACTAAATATTGTTTATTGTCTTAAAAATGGATCAGTGGAACAAAGTGCAATTAGCAAACAATAACAGGTAACTGAAATATGGATCAATTATAACACTAACTACACATTTGCATACTGTCTAAACAGTACCTGGGAAGATCAGGACATATAATTCAATGAGCCTCAGCAAAGAGATCTGTCACTTTTTTCTCCTGGGCTAAGATTGAAGCAACAACCAGCAACAAATGCTGGGTAATATCATACTCCAGACCAATCAGAGCACAGTCAACAAGTTATAAAAGTATACTGCTCACAATACTGTAGCTTGACTTTTTCACTAAGGTGTCCCTTTACTAAGGTGTGCAAAATGGCCTGTGCTGTTGTAGGCACGTGTATTGGACTCGCACAGGTCAATTTTTCAGTGCACCTGCAAAAAAGGCCTGTTTGTTGGCCGAAAATGGACATGCGGCAAAATTTAAATTGACTTAGCGGTAAGGTCTCACGCGTTAACCAGGTGGTAATCGTCAGCATATGTGCACTGCCAATTACCTTATAATGGTCTAAGCCCTTACCGCCAGCCACTGATCTGGCAGTAAAGGCTCACATGCTACTTACGCAGTAATCATGCAGTGCGTGCCAATGTGGCCATGCTGCCAATGACCACGAGGAACACCCCCTGTGGTAGAAAGTAGAACATGATTTTCTATTGAGGGAACCAGCATGTACCAACTATCATCGGGTGCCTGCGCTACCCCAGCGGTAGTCTACTACTACTATTTAGCATTTCTATAGCGCTACAAGGCATACGCAGCGCTGCACAAACATAGAAGAAAGACAGTCCCTGCTCAAAGAGCTTACAATCTAATAGACAAAAAATAAAGTAAGCAAATCAAATCAATTATTGTGTACAGGAAGGAGGAGGGTAGGTGGAGGCAGGTGGTTACAAGTGGTTACGAGTCAAAAGCAATGTTAAAGAGGTGGGCTTTCAGTCTAGATTTAAAGGTGGCCATGGAAGGGGCAAGACGTAGGGGCTCAGGAAGTTTATTCCAGGCGTAGGGTGCAGCGAGACAGAAGGCGCGAAGTCTGGAGTTGGCAGTAGTGGAGAAGGGAACAGATAAGAAGGATTTATCCATGAAGCGGAGTGCACGGGAAGGGGTGTAGGAAAGGACGAGTGTGGAGAGATACTGGGGAGCAGCAGAGTGAGTACATTTATAGGTTAGTAGAAGAAGTTTGAACAGGATGCGAAAACGGATAGGGAGTCAGTGATGCGACTTGAGGAGAGGGGTAGTATGAGTAAAGCGACCCTGGCGGAAGACGAGATGGGCAGCAGAGTTTTGAACCGATTGGAGAGGGGAGAGGTGACTAAGTGGGAGGCCAGCAAAAAGCAGATTGCAGTAGTCTAAACGAGAGGTGACAAGGGTGTGGATGAGGGTTTTGGTAGAGTGCTCGGAAAGAAAGGGGCGGATTTTACGGATGTTGTAAAGAAAGAAACAACAAGTCTTGGCGGTCTGCTGGATGTGAGCAGAGAAGGAGAGAGAAGAGTCAAAGATGACCCCAAGGTTTCGAGCCGAGGAGACAGGAAGAATGAGAGAGCCATCATCAACAGAAATAGAAAACGGGGGGAGTGGGGAGGTCGGTTTCGGGGGGAAAATGAGAAGTTCGGTTTTGGTCATGTTTAATTTCAGGTGGCGTTGAGACATCCAGATAGCAATGTCAGACAAGCACGCTGAAACTTTGGTTTGGATGCAAGGTGAGATATCAGGGGTAGAAAGGTAGATTTGGGAGTCATCAGCATAGAGATGGTAGGAAAAGCCATGGGATGAACCAAGGGAAGAAGTGTAGATAGAAAAGAGGAGGGGACCAAGAACAGAACCCTGAGGTACGCCGACAGGCAGAGGGATAGAAGTAGAAGAGGATCCACCAGTGTGAACACTAAAGGTGCGGAGGGAGATGTAGGAAGAGAACCAGGAAAAGGACAGAGCCCTGGAATCCAAGTGAGGACAGGGTATCAAGGAGTATGCTGTGATCAACAGTGTCAAAAGCAGCGGAAAGATCAAGAAGAATGAGGATGGAATAGAGACCTCTGGATTTAGCCAGTAATAGGTCATTTAGCACGCGATACCCACGCGATACCCACGCATTAGCCTTACTGCTGCTTTGTGAAAGGGCCCCTAAAATAGTAAATGCATACACTGTAACAATGAAGGGAATTTGAAAGAAAACTCATCATAGACCTATATATAAATAAGATTGAAAAAGTGGGATAGTTGTGAGTCCTAGTGGATACTGAATAAAAGTTCAAAAACAAATAAATAAATTAAAGTGTTAGGAGAGATTGCCTTGTAAAAGAAATAAGTCCTTCTATGATTGTGGCTTCAAATAAGTTGCATTAAGACAAAAAGCTTCAAGTTATAAAGACAAAGTATCATGTTGAGCCAGCATTCTTGCAGGGCTCTGAGACAGCACAAGACAAACATCAACAAAATAGGAACATTTAGATAAAGATATTCTAAGAGTAAAATGATCTGGACAGCAAAGACTCATTCTATTACATTTTGAAGAGAAAAAAAGATGAAGAAAACTGGTTAGTACCATCAAGAGTTCATCATGCTGTATGAGACTTACAGTGAAAGATATAAGCAACGACTTTAGCTGGAAAAATGAAAGGAAAAGAAAGATGATGAAAGAGATAGATGGATGTGTGAATGATGGATGAATAATTTGAAAGATGGGCAAAGACGGAAATAATTTTGCCAATGTAGAACAAGATACTTATAGAACATTTTTTTCAGAGCAGGAAACAAAAATTGTGGATCGCATAGGAAAGGAGAGGTAGGAAAGTTGTGATAGATTTATTTAAATACTGTATCTCAAAATATAAATGATGACATTTTTCAGTACAATGGAAGTTCTAAAACAAAGGGGTCTTTCACTAATCCACGGTAACATTTTTAGCTTGCGGTAGAAATCAGCTGGCGATACAAGCCGAGACACTCATTATATCCCTATATCTCGGTGTTTACCGCCAGTTGATTTCTGCCGTGAGCTAAAAATGCAAATGTGGCTTAGTAAAAGACCCCAAAGGGTAATAATATTAGGTTAAAAACAACAGACTTGATTTAAAAAAAGAATATTTCTTAACAGAATCTGGTGCATATACACAAATACATCTAAACTTCAGGTCCCATACCCTAAAACATTTATACATTACATGCATTAAACTTTGTGTGCTATATCCAAAACAATCTAGTGGGCCCCAGTGTCACTAACAGTCTGTAGGTAATGAAAGGAGGTTATATTTATGTCTGTCAGGGGTAGAACTGCTCTGTAGACAGCATGAATGGAGAAGCCCTTATATATTTCTAGCTGGTTAATCAAAGGGATGTGCCCAGTGGAGAAGCTAGGTGGGTTTCCTTAGGTTATTTAAGGCCCCAGTTTTGGACAGAAATTATCTTTTCTGATTCTCTTTTCTACCAGCTAGCAGCAAATAGCATGGTTTGCAGAACAGGGTCTGAGTACCACACTCGATTATAAGGATAAATTACATATTACTAACAATAGCTCCGCAAGCTCATTTTTCAGTTCTATCAGTACTCTTGGATGAATACCATCCAGTCCAGCAGATTTGCTACTCTTCAGTTTGTAGAACTGCCCCATTACATCCTCCAGGTTTACAGAGAATTCATTAAGTTTCTCTGACTCGTCAGCTTCGAATACTATTTCCGGCATGGATATCCCACCCAAATCTTCCTCGGTCATCTAGCGGTCCAACCGATTCTTTTGCCGGCTTCCTGTTTTTAATATACCTAAAAAACTTTTTACTATGTGTTTTTGCCTTCAACGCAATCTTTTTTTCAAAGTCCCTCTTAGTCTTCCTTATCAGCGCTTTGCATTTGACTTGGCATTCCTTATGCTGTTTCTTATTATTTTCAGTTGGTTCCTTCTTCCATTTTCTGAAGGATTTTCATTTAGCTCTAATAGCTTCCTCCATCTCACTTTTTAGCCACGCCAGCTGTCGTTTGGTCTTCCATCCTCCTTTTTTAATATGCAGAATATATTTGGCCTAGGCTTCCAGGATGGTGTTTTTGAACAGCATCCACGCTTGATGTAAAATTTTGACCCTTGCAGTCGCTCCTCTAAGTTTTTTTTTTTCATCGTTCTTCTCATTTTATCAGTCTCCTTTTTTAAAGTTAAATGCTAACGTATTTGATTTCCCACGTATACTTACTTCAAAGCTAATATCAAATCCGATCATATTATGATCACTGATATCAAGCGGCCCCAGCACCATTACCTCGCACACCAGATCATGCGCTTCACTAAGGACTAGGTCTAGAATTTTTCCTTCTCTTGTTGGCTTCTGTACCAGCTGCTCCATAAAGCTGTCCTTGATTTCATCAAGGAATTTTACCTCCCTAGCGTGCCCCAATGTTACATTTACCCAGTCAATATCGGGGTAATTGAAAAGACCCATAATTATTGTGTTGTCCAGTTTGTTTGTGTCCCTAATTTCCTTTAACATTACTGCATGCGTCTGTTCATCCTGGCCAGGCGGACGGTAGTACACTCCCATCACTATCCTTTTCCCCTTTACACATGGAATTTCAATCCACAGTGATTCCAAGAAGTGTTTTGTTTCCTGCAGAATTTTCAATCTATTTGATTCAAGGCTCTCGTTAATATACAGTGCTACCCCTCCACCAATTTGATCCACCCTATCACTACGATATAATTTGTACCCTGTTATGACAGTGTCCCACTGGTTATCCTCCTTCCACCAGGTCTCAGAGATGCCTATTATATCTAATTTTTCATTTAGTGCAATATATTCTAACTCTCCCATCTTATTTCTTAGGCTCCTGGCATTCGCATATAGACATTTCAAAGTATGTTTGTTGTTCCTGTTTATATGATGCTTAGTACTTGACAGTATTAATTTGCAATCTTTTGTCTGATTTTTATTTTTATTTAAGGACACCGATCTACTATGGTCTCTTTTGCAACCTCACTATCAGGATACCCTATCTTCCCTGTTTTGGTGATATCTTTGAAAGATACCTTATCCTGAACCATGCGCTTTTGAGCGACTGTCGGCCTTCCCCCCATTTCTAGTTTAAAAGCTGCTCTATATCCTTTTTCAATGCCAATGCCAGCAGCCTGGTCCCACCCTGGTTAAGGTGGAGCCCATCCTTTCGGAATAGGCTCCCCCTTCCCCAGAATGTTGCCCAGTTCCTGGGATGTTTGTGATGCCAGTCTACTAAGAATGGTGGCTCCTCCTACATCCCAATGGCTAGCTTTTGTGCATTTTTCACTTGGACTTTTTTTTTTAATGGACCAAAAAGATAAACACACGGAGCACAAAAAACATCTAGCAAATAGCCATTTTCAAAAAAGATAGACATTTTCTGTTTCAAAAATGGCTATATTCTCCACTTGAATTTTGGATGTTTTGAGTAAAATGTCCAAAGTTGAACATTTTTCAGAAACAGCCTTGCGCCTTCAAAGTAGAAGGTCATAGATTTCATGTACCACCTTTCTTTGGTACAACCAAAGCAGTTTACATTTATTATTTGCAGGTACTTTCTCTAAACCAGATTGTGCTCACAGTCTAAGTTATTTTTAGTTTTGTTATTCAATATATTTATTTATTTTTTATTTTGACATTTATATCCTACATTATGCTGAATATACTTGAGTTCAATATGGCTAACTTTAATAAACAACAAACAACATTTACAAAGCTATAAACAAAATATAAACTATAGATCATTGATGGTCAGTTGCAATCTAAGATACTCCATGAATGGATAGAAACCTCTCCATTGAGAGTTTTCAGTCTTTTTCGAAATACCAAGTAATCAGGCTGACCCTTGATTGCCATTGGCAGTGAATTCCACCACTTAGCACCCTGGTATCTAAGGTCAGCAGAGTGAACTGACTCATAATGCACTCTCTTGCAATCTGGAAGATGTAGTCTAAGGTAGTCCCTAGAACCAGAGGTTATATTGCATAGGGGAATAGTTATTAAGGGCTGCATATAATCCGGTGTCATGCCATATCATATTTGAAAGACAAAAACGCACAATTTAGGGGGTTCAAAATGGCCGCCGAGTAGAGCAGACGTGTTACAGAAGCTCCTGCAATTTTCCTTTTTTTAAAGGGCTTTTTGTGTTAGCCATACCTTAAAAATGCCTACGAGAAGGGGGAAAGCTGCTGCTGCAGCCTCCCAGCGGCTTAGTACCCCAACTCGAAGCGGTCCAATTGATTCTTTTTTGCAGCGAGTTTTGGACGCCAGAACGCCGGTGAGTGGCTCGCTGCCGTCTCCTGTGCTGATTGAAGGAGCGCAGGAGATCTTAGAGCTGGAAGTTTCTCTAAGCCCCGACGCTCGAACACCTCCTCCTCCTCCAGTGCCTTGCGAGATTGGAGTTCAAGGTATGGCATCTCCGAGTCTAACCCCGGAAAGGGAGACAGACGAAGGACGACGGGAGGCATATGAAGATCACCAGGGAGCTGGATTGATCGCACAGGCTGAAACATCAAAGGAGGAGCAAAATGCCTCGACTATGGAAGGAATTTCTTTACAACAACAAACGGGGGTAGGTGCTTTTTCACTTGCAGTTTTTCAAGTTAAACCTCCCGAAGTTACGTTAGACTGTTTGTGGACACTCATTGCAGATTTGGGCAAAGCACTAATTCCTCAGATTCAAAAAGTGAAACAGGAAGTTGTCTGTGTAGAGGAGAAGGTAAAGCAATTGAATGTTAAAGTTGAGAAACAAGATAAGGAAGTACAACGACTGCAAGAAGTTCAAAACAATATGGTGAAAGATTTAGTTAATCTAAGAAGAAAGGCAGAGATAATGGAAAACTTTTCAAAAAGTAATAACTTGCGATTTATAAACTTTCCTCAGTTGGAAAATGTGGCTCCTAGAGAGATGTTGAAAATATATTTTAAAGATATTTTACAGATAAGTGAAGAAAATATACCTCCTCTAGCGCAAGTTTTCTACCTTCCATCTAGACAGCAACAAACATTACAAAATCAACCCCTGGATGTTACAGCCTTGTTAGAAACTTCAGACTCTGAACAAGTAATACCAGCCACGTTATTGGCCACAGTTGTTTTGTCCCCAGACAAAATTTGGATATTAAAATTGTTCTATAAAAATCGTGAAAAACTTTTCAAAGGGTTAAAAATTAGTGTATATCCTGATGTATCAAAGGACACACAAGTGCGCCGGAAAAGATTTCTTCAGAAAAAGCAGGAAACGATTCAACTGGGAGCAACTTTCTTTTTAAAATTTCCATGCAAGTGTTTGGTCACCTACCACTCTGAAAAGTTTGTGCTTTATGATCCATCCCAACTCGAGACATTTATTACATCTAGGAAGACAGCTGGAACAGTAGTTCCAACTAGTGATGCTGTTTGAAATTGGAATATAGTGTCCTTTGTACGCCTCTGCCACTCTTTTGAAATTAAGTTTATTTCTTAGTAATATACCTTCAAAGATGTTTGTATTTTGAACTCCCAATTTGAGGACTTGTATTGGTTTGAGGGAAATTTCATGAATGATATATTTCCTTTTATATTGTAACCTCATTATATCCAATTTTTCTGAACAAGTTTGTATACTTGAAAAATTGAAATTTAATAAATAAATAAATTATAAAAAAAAACCGCACAATTTAGAAATAATCCTGGCTTTAAAGGGCAACCAGTGCAGCATGCATAATAATGGAGTGGCTCTATCAAAACACGATACCTTGAGGACACGCCTAGCTGCAGTATTTTGGGCCATTTGCGTCCTTTTTAGTACACCCTCCTTACATTCAGCATAGATGGAATTGCAATAATTGAACTGAGTTAAAACCAAGGATTGAACTAGCAGTCTAAAGATGTCTGGCGAGAAATATGATATGATTCTCCTCAGCTTCTGAAAAGACTTGAAGGATTTTTTCACTACTGAGGAAACCTGAGGCTCAAACTTGAGATGACTGTCAATTAATACTCCCAGTACCCTAAGCATAGTAAAATTATTAAATGTGGTACGGTCAAAGGGGTTGGTTACCAGAAGAAATGTACTCCTATGTTTACTAAGGTGCGTTATAGGTGCGTTAGCGATTTTAACACACGTTAATGGTTGATGCGCGTTAAACGCTAAAGTGCCCATAGAAATGTATAGGCACATTAGCATTTAATGCGCCTTAACTTTAAAGGCATGTTAACAATGCTAATGCACCTTAGTAAACATACCCATTAGTCTCATATCTATTTAACAAACTTAAATTCGGAAGCCCAGGATTCCAACAAATCCAGACCAAGCTTAATCTTAGGGACAATTTTTGGAAGACCAGTCTTGAAAGGGATATAGATTGTGACATTGTCCACATAAATAAAAGTGCAGAATCCCGCTGCCTTTAGCTTTTCATCTAATGGAGCCATCATAACATTGAATAGGATTGGTTTTCAGCCCATTTGATTAACCATTAGGCTGCTCATCCACTCCATTACTTCTGTTTGCCTTTATGAGTGAATTATTTTGTGCATCTATGACTATTCATACTTATTAGGGTTTTACATAACATATAACATCTACCGGACTTGGCGATCACCTTTACGGTATAATGTAAGCCACATTGAGCCTGCTAATGGTTGGGAAAATGTAGGATACAAATGTTACAAATAAATAAATATGTTTCAAGGGGCTAGCTACTGTACATCTAAGATATAAGCAGTAACACCTAGAAAAATCAAAGGAGCTAAATTCATGTTTCATGAATTCAGCCATTTTATGTTTCAGCCATTTTACGGTGGCTTTTTTCAGCATGAAGTAGTGGAATCTGTGTGTGGGATTTTTCTTTGCAATACTTCTCAATCTGGATGGTTTGATGTGGAAAAAATCATTGAGCTCTAATAAATTTAGCACCTCCAGAGGAATAGGAGAGGCATGCATATTTGTCTATTCAATTTGAAAAAATAAAGGTGGTGAAACTGTAGATCTTTTTTATTAATATTTTTTTAAGTAAAAGGGGGCCTTAGCGAGCATCTAAAACACATGCTGATGCTAGTTCAGGCCCACTTTTACATCAGCTTAGTAAAAGGACCCCAGAATGCACTAATTGTGCGCTTTCTTTTTGTTATTTTCTTGGGAGAGATTATGCCACAGGTGAGGAATGGGCATGGAAGCATTATCTAGGTAGAGCATTCACATTAGCATGCACTAACTGAACAGCTCAGACTTAATACAGGAACACTTAGCGCTTTCTAAATAGGAGGTGGCAAGTGATCTCACATTAATATTTTTGCAGGTCTCGCACACTAATGGAAAAATTGGAGCAGGATCTGCAAAAAAGAGAAAACCCTATTTTAAGGCCACATTAACAATGAGCTTAGCCCATGCTTTTCAACATGTAGAGATCTGGGATAGTATTCCGATTCAGCTTATATTTTACTTATAATCTTGCTAACTAACCTGAGTTGAGGAATTGTGACTTTATTTGACTGCAGTTATTGTTGTTAGTGTACCAGATTGTTTAAGTAATCAATTTATTACTGATCTTTTATTGCAAATTCCTTCTAATGTGTAGCTATTCTTTCTTGCAATCCGCTCTCTAGCCTCTGGTTAAAAGCAGAATAGAAATCCACTAATATAATACAATAAAATACAAAATACACAAAGCACATTTCTTAACTCATTTTAGTAAAAGGGCCCCTTAATACAATTGACAAGTAGGGATTCAGGGGACATGATTCAGGGTTTAAGGAACTCACAATAGACTCTATTTCATCTATTGTAACTGTATTACATTTCATAAAATTCATAAAATATTCTGCAATTTAACCTTATTAAAAAAAACAGACAACATCTTCATTTTTATTTCTTGACACAGCAAACCCTATGCTTCCTTTCAAGTTAGTTGTTTTATCACAGCGTATAGTTCCCGAGGACGATTCATAGCAGAATTTATTTTCTTTGATAGTAACCAGATCTTCTTTATCTGCTGCACTCTTATAAGCCTCAAGATTATCCAAATAACCTTTCAAATCCTTTGCACTCTTTGATTTCCCCCACTGCCTTTCCATATGCCGGAGGCCATGCTGCTATTTTAAGAAGGAGTGCATTTTGAGTTCTTGCCACTTTTGCAAGTTTCTTCTTCAAACAAATAAAATAATTAAGATTCCTTTAGATTTTTTCTGTAAGGTAATCTAGCTTTGAGAAGGATTCTATCTTGCAGCCTCCCCAAAGGCTTTTCCCAGCTGACTAAATCATTTAACTGTAACCACAATAAAGCTGACCATTGTAATAAGATATTCCTCTAGCTGTTCCTTTATAAAACACTGAGACTAAAGGACTAGCGTAAATGCAAAATCTACCACTGAAGGTTAAATTAATGAATTGACTAGTAAATGTAACCAAGCCATTGATCAAAGTTTCTCAGCACCCTCAACCAGCGCATAGTACACAAATAAGCTGCTTACCTTCTTCAAACAAATATAATAATAGAGAACACTTCTCCTACATCTGTACGCAACTATGGAACGCACTTCCGAAGGCCATAAAAAAACACAAGATCTAACCATCTTCTGAAGGCTACTGAAAACTGATTTATTCAAGAAAGCATACCACAAACAACCATCCTAATTATTAATCAATAAGATTGAACATGAACAAGACAGAACCGATCTCTCATTACACGACTGACTAACCCACGGCTTTTAATGAACAAACACAATCACGTCTACCCTAATGTCAATACCTATGCAATAATATAATGTTGATGTATTCTTCTACTATGTATGCCGATGTATTCTTCTACCATGTATGTACGCACTTGATGTCAACATCATTTGCAATTCTATGGACCGGAAATGGCAATCGCCACTAGGGCAAATGTAAGCCACATTGAACCTGTAAATTGGTGGGGAAATGTGGGATACAAATGCTACAAATAAATAAAATAAATAAAAATAATGTTTCATATTTCAAAGCTAATCTAGCTTTTAGAGGTATTCCACCTAGTAGTGTCCTGTAAGGCTTCTCCCAACTGACTGGAACATCAGCAGGAACTAACTCGTGACTGAGGGGAAGTCTGCCAGGCTGCTAAAGGGACCTCAATATAAATGGGTCAGTAAACATAGGGCTTTTGCTAAGCCGCAGTAGTGTTTTTAGCTCATGGTAATCAATAGAAATAAAACATGGAAAAGAAAATAAGATGATACCTTTTTTATTGGACATAATACATTTCTTGGTTTAGCTTTCGAAGGTTGCCCTTCTTCGTCAGATCGGAAATAAACAAATGTTGGTAGATGACAGTATATATAAGTAAAACATCCAAGCATTTCAGTGACAGTCTAACAGGATGGGGGTGGATAGGTGAGAGACAGGAAGAGGGACAGGTGAGATATGCATGGAGACAGGAGGGGGACAAAGCAGTACGATTTTCAAAGCAGTACAATTTTATGGTTTATAATGGGCTAGAAAACCCAGATCTTTGTTCAGTCCTGTCTGGTGGGTGTCAAAATATTTAATCATTCTGACTTCAAAGGTCTTACGGTCCTGTATTGTTTTAAAGTTCCCTTTTAAGATTCTTACCATGAAGTCACTGGTACAGTGTTCTGGTTTTGTAAAGTGCTGCCCCACAGGCGTGACATCTAATTAGTTCTGGCCTTTTTCATATGGTGTCTATGTAAATTAAATCTCTTCTTTAGCATCTGACTGGTTTCTACCATGAGAAACCCATGTTTCCCCATTAACGTCTTAGCATATACTAGATGATTTCTACTGTGAGCTAAAAACACTAGAGCTTAGTTAAATACCCCCATAGTTGGGTTACATCGACACCAGGAGCTAAATCATTGTTAGACACCTTACAATGTATAGTAGACACCGGACTGGATTTACTAAAGTACGCTGATGTGTTGTTGCATGTTAATGCCATGAATGGACAGTTTAATAAACAATTCCCATTGCATAAAACAGGACCTGTGATAAACAGCATGTATTTAAATACTGCAGACAAGGCTAGCATTAGACATGTGCATATGTTAGCAAACATTCAGGGTCTGATGCAGTTACCTTTTATTTGAGCCGCCTGCAAAAGCTCAGCTCATGGTTGCCTGATGAGAGCATATCAAAAACTTTGGCAGATTCTGTGTGTGTGTGTGTGTGTGTGTGTGTGTGTGTGTGTGCGTGCGTGCGTATGTGGTGTTTGTGTGTGTGTGTATGTTTCTATTTATGTATGTATATATGTATGTACATGTATTTATATAGAATCACTGTATAAGTCAAAAATAAGCCAAATTGAGAGGTCCTTTTACTAAACCAGGGTAAAATGTGGCCTGCGGTAATGTGGACATGTGTTTTTGGCATGCGCTGGGCCATTTTTACCATGGCTAGGAAAAAAGGCTCTTTTTAATGGGGGCAGTAAATGTTCATGCACTAAAATTAAAAGTAGTGTGTGGCTATTTACTTCCTGAGCCCTTACTGCCACCCATTGACCTAGCAATAAGGGCTCACACACTACATGTGCGGTACTTAAGTAGCAAACGCCAATGTGGCCACGCTGCCGATTACCGCCGGGAACACCCCCCACAGTAGAAAATAGAAAAATATTTTCTACCAGGGGAAACAGCGCGTGCCAACTTCGAAATTACCACCATGTGGGCGAGCTAACCAGGCATTAGTATGGTGCGTGATACATGTGCTGTAGCCCTACCGCAGCTTTGTAAAAGGGCCCCTGAGTAAGCCCAATATAATCATAGCTTCAAGTTTACATATGTGACGTCCAAATGCAATTTTGGACTTTTTGCAAAAAACGTTCACAAATCCAGTGCTAAACATGGTAATTTTTGAACCAGAAAAGCATCTTTCTTTTTGGTTTGAAAATTGAAACTTTCTTTTATGGCCATTTTCAGACAAAAAAAAAAATGTACAAAAACAAGCCATTGGGATGTCTGGGGGCTAGTAGTCCTACTAGACTGGCCACACAGACTTCCCAGCAGAGCAGTGGGGCAGCTTAGAGAGCACTGCAATGACCTTCACATAAAATGTCCCAGATATACATCACATCATAACCCCATTATAGGCATGGAGGAGTAGTCTAATGGTTAGTGCAGTGGGCTGAGAACCTGGGGAACTGAGTTCAATTCCCACTGCAGCTCCTTATGACCCTGGGCAAGTCGCTAAACCCTTCATTACACCAGGTACAAAACTTAGGGCCCTGTTTACTAAGGTGTGCCAGTGTTTTTAGCACGTGCTAAAAATTAACGAGTGCTAACAGTGTAGACGCCCATTGGAATATTATGGGTATCTACATTGTTAGCGCTTGCTAATGCTTAGCATGTGGTAAAAACGCTAACGCACCACTAGGGACAGAAAAAGTACCTGCATGTAGCATATGTAAGCTGCTTTTTTGTACCCACAGAAAGGCAGTATATCAAATCCATGACCCTTTATTGTATGATGAGCCATCCAGTAATAGTAAAAAATGTACTGTACCCAACTATGTACCACTACAATGGCCCTTATGCCTGCAGGTGTCATCTATATGTGGGTCCATTGGGTTTGGGGGCCCTTGCACTTTCCACCACAAGTGTACTAGTTAGAGAGGGATATGGGCCTGTGTCCCCTTCTCTACAGTCCACTGCACAGACCACTAGACTACTACAGGAACCTGCTTGCTACTTTAAGAGGACTGGCCATTAGATCTGCAGCTGTCAAAAAGCCTAGTATGTACTGTCACATTTACCTCTAAGGGAGGTGGGAGGGGGTCACTGACTACTGGGAGATTAAGGGGGGCGGGTCATGCCTTTATCCTTCCAGTGAACATCTCGTCAGTTTGGGCACTTTTTTGGCATAGCTGCTATTGAAACAGGTCTAGCCAAAAAGTCCTATTTTTTGCCCTGTATGTTTTTACAATGTTCTATAATTTTAGAAAAACATCCATATTGTAATCCCGCCCTAGTTCCACCCAAAAGCTGCTTCTAACATGCCCCCTTGAGATTTAGATGAACTGCGTAGAAAAACATCTTAAAGATGAGTTTTAAAAATACCGGTTTGGGCATTTTTATGAAACAACTAGTAAAAAAGCCCCGTTTCTGATGCAAATGAAACGGGGGCTAGCAAGGTTTTCTTCTGTGTGCATGTGGGAGTGTGTGTGTGTGTGTCCCTGCCCTCTGCCCTCTCTCCCCTCCTCCCTCTGAGTCCTTCACTGCTTTGCTGTGTTTTCCTTCACTGACTGTTTGTGTTACAGAGAGGGCGGGGCAGACACTCATGGGGAAACCGGATATCTCTCCCCCTTCACACTTCCGGCTGGAGGCTTCATAGAACCTTGGTGTTGCCTTTTATATAGAGAGATAGAGTCCATCTGACACTTTGTGCCATTTTTTGGATGTTTTCCTGGATCGAAAATGAGCCCCTTAGAGAGCAAGAGGGGAGAGAGAGGAGGTATAGTGGCAGTTGGGCACAAAGAGGTGAGTGTGTATTGGGGCTGGGTCTTGGAATGATAAGAGAAATAGAATAGGGGCAAAAGGGGATATGGGGTTTTAGGGTAACAAGAGGGAAAGAGAGATGGGGTCAGATTCGGGGCAGAATGGAAAGAAAGAGGGGAGTGTGGGCTACAAGATGGGGAAGAAGGGGTGGTGGGGAGAATGAGGGAAGTTCAGGGCACAAGAAGAGAGTTATGAGATGGGGGCAGAGAAGGGAGTGTAGGGTGAAGTCAGGATTGGAAGAGAAGGGCTATAGCAACAGGAGGGGGAAAGAAAGTAGTGGGAGTGAAACAGTGGAGGAAGAGAGAGAGAGAGGAGATAAGTGAACATCAGGATAATGACCAGAGAATTGTAGGTGAAAGGATAGGAGACAAGAGTGAAGGGAAGTACAACAGCTAAAAGTGAGAGGAGAGGAAGAAACTGTTAGGTTCAGTTTACTGGGATAAAGAGGGTTGGGAAGAGAAATGGGTGGTGTTTTTGTGATGATGAAAGGTGTTTTATTAGGTTCACTGAGTCTAACTGTCTCGGTTGGTCACTAAGAGGAGCATAATCGAATGGCGCTGGCCATCTATATGGCCGGCGCCGCAAACAGCCGTCCCGAACCGTATTATCGAAAAAGATGGCCGGCCATTTTTCATTTCGATAATACGGTTGGGGCCCGCCAAATGTCAGATATGGCCAGGTTTGAGCTGGCTGGCATCGGTTTTCGCCGATAATGGAAACCAATGCCGGTGATCTCAAACCCGGCCAAATCCAAGGCATTTTGTCGTGGAAGGAGCCAGCATTTGTAGTGCACTGGTCCCCCTCACATGCCAGGACACCAACCGGGCACCCTAGGGGGCACTGCATTGGACTTCAAAAATTGCTCCCAGGTGCATAGCTCCCTTACCTTGGGTGCTGAGCCCCCCAAATCCCCCCAAAAACCCACTACCCACAACTGTACACCACTACCATAGCCCTAAGGGGTGAAGGGAGGCACCTATATGTGGGTACAGTGGGTTTTGGGGGGGTTTAGAGGGCTCCCATTTACCACCACAAGTGTAACAGGTAGGGGGGATGGGCCTGGGTCCACCTGCCTGAAGTGCACTGCACCCACAAAAAACTGCTCCAGGGACCTGCATACTGCTGTCATGGAGCTGGGTATGACATTTCAGGCTGGCAAAAAAGGGTTTTTTTTTTATTTTTTTGGGGGGGTGGGAGGGGGTTGGTGACCACTGGGGGAGTAAGGGGAGGTGATCCCCGATCCCTCCGGTGGTCATTTGGTCAGTTGGGGCACATTTTTGAAGCTTGATCCTGAAAACAATGGGACCAAGTGAAGCTGGCGAAATGCTCATCAGGGCTAGCTTTCTTTTTTCCATTATCGGGCAAAGCCGGCTATCTCCTGACCACGCCCCGTCCCGCCTTCGCTACCCTACCAACACGCCCCCTTGAAGTTTGGCTGGCTCCGCGACGGAAAGCAGTTGGCGCCGGCCAAAATCGGCTTTCGATTATACAGGTTTGGCCGGGTTCAGGAGATCGCCAGCCATCTTCCATCTCCTGATTTGTGTCGGAAGATGGCCGGCGATCTCCTTCGAAAATAAGCAGGTAAGCCACTTAATTTTCATTGGAGTGAGAGATGTTAGATTGGGCCCACCAAAACCCTTTTGGAGTTTTTGTATGTATGGGAGGTATGGTGAAGGGCTGCCAAGCTCCTCTTGTTTATGTTTATTAACACTTTTTATACCGCCTTTGTCTGGCAAGCAGGTCTAGGTTTCAGCCTAAAATAATTATGAATAGAATTCCAAACAATAGGAAAGTATTCAGTCATACACATCTTTATAAGTCAATTTAAAACAGAATTCCTCATTAGACTTACTCTCCAACCATCTCACCAAATGCCTGTTGAAAATAATAAGTTTTTAAAGCTACCTGTAACAAGGTTCATCCTGAAGGGAAAGTGGGAGACAGTTCCATAAAGCTGGTCAATTTAAGTTTTGCTATTGAAGGGCTGGGAAACACTAACCAATAATCATTCAGAGAATGAAGGGCATGTGCAGGCACATAGGAAATAATCATACTGGACAGATAATGGGGCAAACCTACATGAAGAGCCTCGAATGTCACGATAAGAGTCTCAATTGTTATCCTATAGGCAACCCAAAGCCAATAAAAGTGAAACAATAGTGGTGAAGCTCGAGCATGTCCTAAGAGTCAAATAACTATATTTTGTAAAGTTTGCAATTTTCTAATTAGTTTGTTGTTGTTGTTTTTGTATGTGTGTGAAAGTGGGATGTACTATGATGGTGCCCCCCTCCCTGCCCCCCTTGTTGTTTGTTACACATTTATTTATTTAAATATTTCTATTCTGCCTATTTCTAGGAGAGTTACAATAAAATAAACATAAATAATACACAAATCAGCCATACAAACTCATATCAGCATTACAATATATATCAATTTCAGTTAAAAGTGCTTTAATAAACAAATACATTTTAATTGCTTCTTAAAAGAAGATAATTCAGAAGCATTTCAACATTTCTCAAGCACTCAGACATGCTCCATAACACTGGACCCCTAACTGACAGCATAGCATTCTTTGTAATTACTTGCCCCCTGATATTCAGCATTATTTAACCAATCAGCAATGGTTGCTGTCTGCTTAAATAGCATTTAACTGGTGTTAATATGTGTTCTAGCTTGAGACCTATCCACTGGAATGGTGGTGGGCCAAGCTACACAGCTTGAAACAGTTGAAAAGCACTAACTAGGCCTGATAACCAGCTGATGGCCTTATAGCAGAGAACCTGCAAGAGCAGGACTGCTTGGTGAGTCTTAATGAAACCTGGTACAACTTTAAAATTGAGTGTAACACTTAAGATGTAGAAATTAATGACAAAAATGGTAAAAATCTTGGTTCTTAAAATGGAGTTTGTCTTTATAAAATGGCTTTCAGTATCACAAGATATAAAAGACACAGATCTCTCTCAGTATTACGAAAGAGGTTTTAAAAGTGTTGAAATTGGCACTATGAAGAAATCTTTGAGAGGAGGGGCAGGTGGGCACCTGATCTGCGGTCAAGTGTGACTCAGAGATGAAGCAAGATTAGAAAAAAAGTCCCTTTCCATAGACTTGTATGGGGACCAAATAGTATATAAGAAGGGTGCAACAGAGCTCTCGTTGGAATGTTTTTCCCCAACGCATCTTGAAGGAGCGAAGCTCTGGCCGGTTGAACCCAGACTTTGTCCGATGAATGTACCAATTTGGGTGAGAATAAAAAGACTATTTCTGTAACTGAACTGTTTCTGTCTTTGTTTCAATATATTCTCTATCTTCCATCTATTTCACAAACTCACACACACACCCAAGTAAGAATTCAAACAGTTTTATAGATATTTCATAGATTTTATGTGGGAACATAAATGGCCAAAGATTCACTTAGATCCAAATAGACAGAAAGCTGTGGTCATGGGAATTAGATTTGAACTGCGCCTTCTGATACCTCCCCAGCGCCGATACCCATGGAAAGGGGTGTCACTGGAATTCAGGGAGGCGGTTAACAAGATCTTAGAAGAACAAACCCTCTGTACACCTCCGTGTGGAAGAGTCCTGCGGGGGTTTAGAGAGGGGTAGATAAAAACACTGGCTAACTGTGAATATTCAGTGGGAGATAACCAGTTATCTCTGCTGAATATTTGTGGTTAGTGCATAGGGCTAGATTCTCTATTTGTCACTGTAAAAATCAGCGTTGAAAGAAAATACACCCAGCCATATTCTATAAATTGCACCTAACTTTAGGTGCGGTTTATAGAATATGCGTGACTAAATCTAGTCGTGGCAATTAATGCCAATGACTAAGTTTGATATGGAATGGGTGAATTCTGTAACAGTGTGCATAATTTTTAGTAACACCCATGATATGCCCATTCCACGCCCATGGCCACACCCCATTTTTGGCAGCACACATTTGAATTTATGTGCATCACATTAGCAATTTGGGCATGCAAATTCTAATTAAAGCCAATTAGTGTTAGTAATTGCCTGTTAATTGGCAATTATGAGCACTGAGTGGCTTGTTTAGATAATTAAGTTGCATAAGTACACAGTACAGAATATGACCTGAATTGCGTACGCAACTCAAGTCACACTATGTAGAATCTGGGGATAGTGGCTAACCAGCAATATTGCATGATATAGCCAGTTAGTGCCAATCTTTAGCACTGGGTTTAACGGTTAAATAGCAGTCCTGTCTTTAACCATTAGGAACTTAACCAGTTAGTGCTCAATATTGGCTTAACCGGTTAACTTCCGGCAGGCAAAAATGAAACCAGTTATTCAGCGTCAGTCATTGGAAATGGCCCAGCATTGGATATCCAGGTTCAGCACCAACCATGGCACATATGCGGGCTGCCTCCCACCAGCTGAATGTCGGCCCCATAATGTATTTCTGAGCTATAGGGTAAACAAAGTAAATACTTCTTTTCAGAGCACAAAACATAAGAAGACTGATAAAGCCTGAGGACCTGTTGACAAAAACTGAGATACTTGACTAAACAATGATTTAAAAATTAAAATCAACAATTTAAAATCAATCCAATAGCGACAAGGATTTTAAAGCAGGGGCAACATGCTCAAAATAACTAATTCCAGATATCATGCAAGCAGCTGCATTTTGCACGTCTTGTAATGCATCAATTCTACATTGTGAAACACCATCATATAATGCATTACAATAATCTAATTTCAATAATGCTATACTCTGTATCACAGACCTAAAGTCTCCTAAAGGAAGCATAGGTTTCAATTGACTCAACAACTTTAACTGATAAAAGGAAGTGTGGATCACCTTAGAAACCTGATACCGCATAGTCAGCTGGGCATCTAACACCACTTCCAAATGCACCAATCGATCATGTGTAGGCAAAACTACATCTGAAAGTTCAATTGAATCATATGGGTGTGTCCTTGCACTTCTCTCTACTATCATTCACCACATTTACTGAATCCTCTATTGTAAAAGTTACTACACGCCACTGCTCGTTTTGGTTTTCAGGATATTGAATGGGAAAATATCTAGTTTCATTTGGTACTGTAAGAGTCACTGAATTAGTTTTCAAATGTTTTGCCAGACCAAGGAGTAGGATGGCATGGGCCTGCCAAACATGGAAGTATACTATTGGGCAGTTCAACTAATGGATATCATGTGATGGTTTCGACAGACTGATTCTGCTAGTTGGATTCAGTTGGAGGGGTTGCAAGTTAAGCGATTCCCTTGTCCGCTACTACTAACAGTGCCAGGATTCTCAGATACTGTGAGACAATCCTATTATAGCACATACATTGGGACTATGGTGTCAGATGAGTAAATTCCTGAGACTTGAGTCAGATAGTTTGCCCCCAATTTCTCTGTTGGGGAATAAACCACATCTTGCTGAATTGGAGGAAAAGACAAGGGCTCCATTTTTTTTTTTTGTGACAGCTGGGGGACAACCTATGGTCTTTGAGGTTTGGTGCTAGAATTTCACTTCAACATACAGACCCTTACCCAGGCTTCATATACTCAGATGGTAGATGTACTGAAACAGTGGGTGCCCGGGGTTCACAGTACAGACAGACCACACCTTTGCAGTTGTTCCTGTGTGCTCCTGGTCCAGATAGAAAACAGTTATCACAGTTATATAATAGTAACATGGTAACGTAATAAATGACAGCAGATAAAGACCTGAACGGTCCATCCAGTCTGCCCAACATGATAAACTCATTTTACATATAGTATGTGCTACTTTATATATATACCCAAGTTTGATTTGTCCCTGCCTTTCTCAGGGTACAGACCGTAAATGTCTGCCCAGCACTGTTCCTGTACTAAACATTCTGATGCTAACGTCGAAGCCACTTAAAATTTAAACTCCAGCCTACTACTACTACTACTTATCATTTCTATAGAGCTACTAGACGTACGCAGTGCTGTACACAGCCCATCCATAACTATTCAGCCACGATCAGGGTGCAGACCATAGAAGTCTGCCCAGCATTGGTTTTACTCTCCAATTACCGGCGTCGCCACCCAATCTCCGCTAAGATTCAGATAGATTTTGATGGATGTATTGCACTGTATTGTTGACCAGTGGACACTCCCTGGATGACTCTGATTGGGCAGTCATTTGGCCCACAGCTCATTCAGATGGGATATACAAAGGATGTCAAGATAGGTGGGGAGGATAGAGAAATAGCCGGTCATTTCTTTCATACTGCAAGATATACAATTGCTGCATTCTGGAAGACCTCTCCATTACCGCCCATTGGTTTGCTCAGGTGGCAGAAATTGCTTAAATTGAAAAAATCATCTTATACTTTCAGGGGAAGAACTGATGATTATAATAAGATCGGGTAAGTATTGGAAAGTTCAGGAGCAATCTATGCGATGATAGTAATAGTTCTGTTCATTTGTCCTGTGGGTGGAGGAATGATCCTGTCCTACTAGCTGTTTTACTTTATGGGTTTTCTGGATAATAGTTCATCTTTGTCTATTATGGTTTTTACCATGTATTTTGAATCGTTTGTCGAACAAAATACACAGTTTCAAATTATTACTCAGGGAGCTAAGTGCCTGGAAGTTAATGGAAGAGACCACAAATTCACATAAAGCAACTAATACCCTTGTACTGATCATATTTAAAATACTAATGCACTGTAAGAATATAATACACCCATATAATTACAACAGATTGACTTGGAGTCCAAGATGGCCGCTGACTGAGTCAGACGTGTTTTTCTGAGCTCCTGTGATTTTCGCTTTACGTGGAGGGGCATAATTGAACGAAAACGTCTATCTCCATGGGCGTTTATCTCCGAGAACGGGTCCGTGAAGGGGCGGACCGAACCGTATTTTCGAAAAAAATAGAAGTCCATGTTTTATTCGACAATTTGTGAGCTGGGCGTTTTTGTTTTTCAGTGATAATGGAAAATGAAAGCGCTCAGCTCAAAAACGAATAAATCCAAGGCATTTGTTCGTGGGAGGGGCCAGGAGTCATAGTGCACTGGTCCCCTTCACATGCCAGGACACCAACCGGGCACCCTAAAAAAAAGGTAAAAGAGCTCCCAGGTGCATAGCACCCTTCCCTTGTGTGTTGAGCCCCCCAAATCCCCCTCAAAACCCACTGCCCACAAGTCTACACCATTACTATAGCCCTAAGGGGTGAAGGGGGGCACCTACATGTGGGCACAGTGGGTTTGGGAGGGTTGGACGACTAAGCATTAAGCAGCACAATTGTAACAGGTAGGGGGGATGGGCCTGGGTCCACCTGCCTGAAGTCCACTGCACCCCCTAACAACTGCTCCAGGGACCTGCATACTGCTGCCAGGGAGGTGGGTATGACATTTGAGGGTGAAAATAAAAAGTTGTGAAACATCATTTTTTGTGGTGGGAGGGGGTTAGTGACCACTGGGGGAGTCAGGGGAGGTCATCCCCGATTCCCTCCGATGGTCATCTGGTCATTTAGAGCACTTTTTTGGGACCTGTTCGTGTGAAAAAAGGGTCCAACAAAAGTGTCCTAAATGTTCACTAAAAACGCCTTTATTTTTTTCGATTATCGACCTAATGCGTACATCTCTCCTCGGCCGATAATCACACCCCAGTTCCACCTTCGCCACACCTCTGACATGCCCCCATCAACTTTGTCCGCATCTGCGACGAAGTGCAGTTGAAAACGACCAAAATTGGCTTTCGATTATACCGATTTATTCGTTTTTGTAAGATAAATGTCTATCTCCCGATTTGGGTCGAAATCTAGGCGTTTTTCTCTTTCGATTATAAGGTGGATAGTGACATAGTAGATGACGGCAGAAAAAGACCTGCACGGTCCATCCAGTCTGCCCAAGAAGATAAATTCATATGTGCTACTTTTTTATTTGTACTTTCCTCTTCAGGGCACAGACCGTATAAGTCTGTCCAGCCCTATCCCCGACTCCCAACCACCAACCCCGCCTCCTATCACCAGCTCTGGCACAGACTGTATAAGTCTGCCCAGCACTATCCCTGCCTCCCACCACCGGCTCTGGCACAGACCGTATAAGTCTGCCCAGCACTATCCCCGCCGCCCAACCACCAGCCCCGGCAGGGACTGTCTTAGGCAGAGGCGACCAAGGCGGCCGCATAGGGCCCCGCGCCTAAGGGGGCCCCGCGTGGTGCGCCTCAACTCTGCCTCCGCTCCGACCTCCGCTTGCCTCTGATGACCATCCGCATCATTCATGATGATCCCGCGGCTTGGCCGCTCCGCTCCCACCACCACCGGCGCGGCGCCCACCCCCGGCTTGGGCCCGCTGAGCCCGCCATCAGCTCCCAAGTCCCCAGACCCCGGCGAGGTGGCGACAGTAACTTTGTAGGCTTGTAGTGAGCCAGGAGGCAGCGCCGGCCCTGCCCCCAATGGCGACAGACAGTTGCAGCGCGATGGCTCACCTCCAGGCTCCAGCTTTTCACTTCCCGCTCAATGTCCCGCCTTCTGATGAGGTATTTCCTGTTTCTGCGAGGGCGGGAGTCACTGAGCGGGAAAAACTGGAGCCTGGTCCGAGGTGGTGAGCCATCGTCGCTGACTGTGGTGCGAGCGAGAGCGCGGCCATGCAGACTCGTGGAGCCAAGCGAGATGAGCAAACTAATCAACAGACAGGGGAGGGCTGTCTACAACAGTTGTGCCAAGGCAGGCAGGCAGGCAGCAAACCAGGTATGATGATAGCTTTTTTTTTCTAAATTAGGAAGAACCTTTTTAAATTACAGTACTGTCTGTCTCTTTGGTGGTTTGAAATGTTTCAGCTATGTCCACCATTTTGTCAAAGGTTTTGCCTGGGACCCTTGCTTCCAGTGACAGTGAGTCACAGTAGTCTCCTTCTTCCCCTTTCAGTCCCTGCCCACCTTTACCCATAGATATCCTTTTAATCATCTTTTACCTCCCTTCTTCAATGCACCTTAATTTTATTAATTCTTCCTTCTGAGCCTTACTCATCCTCCCCTAAGTGGTCCCATCTGCCTCATCCTTCCCCAGGGTTCACCCCGTCTCACTCTCACCTGTACTCCACATTACACCTCAGTCACCCTCCACCCTCCCAGTATAATTCATTCTCTCACTAGTGCTGCCACACATCCCCATCCATCTTCCTCCCTTAGTGCTCTCCCACTCCAGATCCTGTTATCCTTTCCCAATATTTATGTCCAAGCCTCTCATCTCCCCAGTAGCCTGTATTAGTCAGCCTTAGTCATCCTTGCTGCAGTGCTCCCCTAACTCATTCATCCTTCCGCTCTCACTCATCCTGCCTCCCCAGTGTTTCCCCTATTGTTAGTCACTTAATTTCTCCACTGCTTCCCCAGGTATTTCCCTTCTACTCTCCACATCCAGTGACTCTCCCCTCTTCACCTCCCTCCAGCATCTCTCCCTACCCTATCCCTCTACTAGCTGTTGAGCCCGTGAAAACGGGCTACTTTTGGAATGAGGGGGTTCCGAGCCCCCCCCGGAGTTGCCACCGCCCCTCCACCCGGCCCGAGCAGCACTGTAAACTTACATCAGCACGCAGCAGCAGGCACATCAGCAAAGCTGCCATCGGGACGGGCTTCCTTCTCTGCCTGTGTCCCGCCCTCGTGTGACGCAACGTCGGCGAGGGTGGGACAAAGGCAGAGAAGGAAGCCCGACGGCAGCTTTGCTGATGTGCCTGCTGCTGCGTGGTGATGTAAGTTCACAGTGCTCGGGCCAGATGGAGGGGCGGCGGCGACTCCGGGGGAGGGGGGAGGGGGAGCGGTTCCAACGTCTGCAGCATGCCAGTAGAGACTTCCCTCTCTGTCCCTCCCCCATCATCACGTATTGAAGCGGGGGCGGGGAAGAGAGGGAAGTCTCTACTGCGCATTTGCGAGTGAGTACGGTCACTCGCCATTTATATGTTTGATGTCCAGTATCACCCATCTCTCTTTTCCTCTCCATGTTCACTGTTTCCCTTTTGTGTCCTATTCCCTTGCACCCCTTGTAATAGGGGAATTTGAAAGTACTGGATCTTTTCTTAATATTTCTCCTTTATTCTCCTTTGTTATGAGAATTGGAACTACTAATTGTAGTGGACTTGAACTGAATAATTTCTGGGGAGGGGAGGTTTCATGATAGCATTGTGCTTATTATTTCAATCAGGTTTTTTGTACAAGTTTAGTTTCATTTGTCTTTATTTGAAATTTCATAAATAAAAAAAATTTCTAAAAATGGAATAATCTTATCAATGGGGTGGAGCTAGGGTGGGGCGGGGCTAGGGTAGGCGGAACTAGGATGGGGCCCCACCAAATTGGTCTGCACAGGGCCCCGCACTTGCTAAGACCAGCCCTGAGCCCCGGCACAGACCGTATAAGTCTGCCCAGCACTAGTCCCGCCTCCCAACCACCAGCCCCGGCACAGACCGTATAAGTCTGCCCAGCACTAGTCCCGCCTCCCAACCACCAGCCCCGGCACAGACCATATAAGTCTGCCCAGCACTAGCCCCGCCTCCCAACCACCAGCTCTGCCACCCATTCTAGGCTAAGCTTCTGAGGATCCCTTCCTTCTGCACAGGATTCCTTTATGTTTATCCCACGCATGTTTGAATTCCGTTACCGTTTTCATCTCCACCACCTCCCGCGGGAGGGCATTCCAAGCATCCACCACCCTCTCCGTGAAAAAATACTTCCTGACATTCTTCTTGAGTCTGCTCCCCTTCAATCGCTTTAAACTAAAGTTATTTCCTGAGAATGCCGAAGAGACGAGGCAGAGCTGCTGCTACTGCATCCCAGCAGCAAAGACCTTTAGTCTCATCAGGCTTGATTGATTCTTACCTTCAGCAAGCTCAAGTTTCGGCAGTTACGTCGGTGAGCGGTTCGCTGGTTCAGCCCGGGACAGGAGACCTAGGGCTGAACCCTGAACTGGAAGTCTCCCTGAGCCCCGACGGAAGGGCCCCTCCCCCACAGCCTGTGGGAAGCAGCTCTCTGTTGGCAGCATCCTCAGCCCTGAATACCGAAGTGCCTCAGGACGGGCATGGATGGGAAGCAGTTGCAGCCTTAAAAGAGAAGATAGGAGTTTTTACAACTAGCTCCCTGATGTCCCACATGCAGGAGGAGACGAGAGAGACGTTGGGAGGTGAGAGACATGTTTCACAGGAAGAGAGTGAGACTTTAGCATTTGCAAAACTTTTTCAAAAACCACAAGAAGTGACTTTAGATAATCTGTGGCTGTTAATTGCAGAAATGGGGAAGACTTTATGCCCCCAAATGAGAAAAATATCCAATGAAGTTGTGATGCTAGATGGGAAATTTAAAAAAAATAGAAAATTAGGTGAAAGCTATTAAAGAAGACATGGTGAAATAGGAAAAAGTCTCCTCAGAGTCACAGACTTTGCAAACAACAATGCTTAAAGATTTGATCAATTTGAGGAGAAAATCAGAAATGTTGGCGAACACCTCGAGAAGTAATAATCTCCGTTTTATTAATTTCCCACGACAACCTTTAATTTCACCTAGAGAAATGTTGAAAAATTACTTTAAAGAAATATTAGAAATAGAAGACAAATGTATACCACCCTTTTCACAGGTCTTTTATATTCCTGTGAGGGTTTTGGACAATCAACAAAGGAATAATATTCAAAATGATCAACCACTTGATGTTTCAGCTTTGCTTGAAATGTCAGATACAGGGCAAATAACAGCCACTACTTTGTTGGTTACAGTAGCATTACCCTCTGACAAGATCTGGATCTTTAAAAAATTCTTTCAGAAGAAAGATAAAAAATTTTCGTGGTTTGCAAACTCGTGTTTTTCCAGATCTAGCGATGGAAACGCAAAGGCAACAAAAATTTTTTTTTGCAAATGAAGCAGGAAGTACTCCAAATGGGAGCAACATTTTATCTTAAATACCCATGTAAATGTTTAATTTCCTACCAGTCAGTGAAATATGTATATTTTGATCCTGACCAATTGTCCTCCTTTATATAAGAAAAAACCGAATAGAAACCTGTCTGAAACTCAATTTGATGTAAAGATTATTTTTCTTTGTCTCCTTTATAGGACTATTGGACTCTGATAATGGACTTATATGAAACTATAGAATTATTCAATTTGTGTACAGATAATTTCCTTAGAATTATTACCATAGTGGAATTTTTCTTTTGCAAGTGATATGCTTGTATAAAATGTATAATAATAAAGAGATTTAAACAGAACAGATGGCTTGTTTTAGCTAAGTATTATCAAGATGGGCAGTGGTACACAGCTTTAGAGGACCTGCTTCTGATATCCTAAAGATGCAGACAGGTTTTTTTTCATTTATTTGTGCAGCCTTGACTGATATTTCTGTTAATGCTACTTTAGAAATCAAAAATTGGTTTGAAATGAATGTCATGGACAGATCACTAAAGATAGCGGGCCCGATATTCAGCACTATTTAACCAGCTAGGAATGGCTCTTGGCCAGTTAGATAGTACTTAGCTGGTAAGTGCTAATATTCAGTGTGAGATAACTGATTATCTCAGCTGAATATTAGAAACTTAGTGCCCTATTCTATAAAGGTTATGCTCCTAAACTTATGTTCCTAAAATGTATGTTCCTAATTTATGAGAATAATTTATGCTCCTAAATTACGAGCATACTCTATGCTGCAAAACAGATTATGCTCCTAATTTAGAAGCGTAGCATAAATTTAGGAGCATCACCTTTATAGAATAAGGCCCTATGGGCTAGATTGTATATATGGCGCCTAAAAAATCAGCAACAAAAAATACTAACATAAGTGGTATTCTATGATCCACACCTAAAGTTCGGCGTGGTTTATAGAATAACTGCTTAAGCGGAGAGGTCGCATATAAATTTAGGCATGACCTTTTGTACCAACGAAAATTGGTGCAAATGCCCGCATTTAAATTCACGATGGGAGCATCCATACTCTGTAATTATGCATGTAGCTCCTGTTATACCCTGAAACGTCCATAACCCTCCCATTCCCGCGTTCCTTTTTTGGACTGCATGTAAATTTTAGGTGTGAATTCCGCACCTAACTTGATGCGTGTTGGACCCAATTAGATCTAATTAGTGTCAATAATGGCTTGTTAAAAAGTCAATTATTGGCACTAATTGACTCATTATTCTATTAAATTGCGCATGCAAATTGGGAAGCCGCCTAAATTTGTGAGTACAGTTTTTGGCAACCTTTATATAATCAGGGGGGTAACCAGATATATCACGTGAGCTTAGCCAGCTATGTGCAAACATTCAGCACTAAACCGGCTAATTGAGTGATTAAGATAAGCCACTTAAATAGCAGGCCTATCTTTAACTGCTATTAACCGGCTAGCACTGAATATTCACTTAGCTGATTAAGTTACCGCAGCCAAAACTGAAACTGAATATTCAATGCTGGTTGCCGGATACAGTCGGCATTAAATATCAGTAGTCAGCAGCAGCGGCAGCTAACCACGCTGCTTGCTGTTAGCTGAATATCGGAGGAAATGACTGTAGCTATACTTTGGCTTATACTTGGAGAATAAGCTTTACCTTTTATACTTCTTATGTTGCCATTACTGGGCAGCTTCTTGGCATAAAGTTTCTGTTGTACCTTGTTGTTTGTCCTGTTTGTCCTAATTAGATTGTAAGCTCTGTCAAGCAGGGACTGTCTCTTCATGTTCAAGTGTACAGCGCTGCATACGTCTAGTAGCACTTTAGAAATGATAAGTAGTAGTTGTTCCATTCTATGGTTTAGACTTGATCCAAGTGATCCACAATTTTGATCTTACCTATCATGCTGTTTGTTGAATTCTCTATGATCAGTGTCTTTCTACCTGGATGCCAATGCTCCTCTTTCTGCTTTATTTAAATCTCGAGTATTCATTTCACTATTGAAAGTGCTGTGTTAGCCCTTTCGGGGTCTTCTACCCACCACAGTACATGGAAAAAATGATTGGTCCAACTGCTCACCAGGATAACATTTTCTCCTAAGTTAACAAATTTCATAAATGCACTTCTAATGCTGACCTGCTCACTAAACACCAATGGCCAAATCTTTGGAGGGATAACATCCCCCCCCTCCTCACATCCACTGAACACAGCTCTCTAACCTTTGTATTCACCTTACCTTGGGGTTTTCCAGCCAATGTTTCTTTTATTTATTCATTTGGAGCAAGTTGATAGTGCTATTTTATGACAGCCTGAGGAAGAGTACAGATGAACATGTATGTTACATTATAATCGTCTTTTCAAAGAATGAGCCCTGAATTCTTCCATGTGACCCTTCCGACAGTTGCCTTCATGCATTCCTCAAATAGGTTCATTTGCTCACAAAATTCCAACCTTGATCTAACCTTCTTGATGCTTCTTTACTCTGCATCTTGAGGATCTGAGGTCAACCTGCCAATAGTAGTGGATTTTTTTAATTTTATTTTTTATTTTGTTGTCTCTTCCCTTTGCTTTGTGGTCTCCATGCCAATGTTTTACTGTTTTGCCTTCTCTTGGTGCCTTGGGTTCTTCCTGCCATTGTTGTTCCTACTTTGCCATTCTCTCTGTGCCTTGTGCCTTGGGGGTCTCCATGCTAATGTTGCTTTATTTTTCTCAAAATGCCTTCAGGTCTCCATGCTAAAGTTGCTTTATCCCTCTCGAGTAGTGATATGGTAGCTGTGTTAGTCCACTTTTAAAGGTAATAAATAGAAATAAAAGAAAACATAGAAAAGAAAATAAGATTATACCTTTTTTATTGGACTAACAATACATTTTTGATTAGTTTTTGAAGGTAACCCTTCTTCTTCAGATCAGAAATAAGCAAATGTTGATAAATAGCAGTATATATAAGTGAAACATCAAAGCATTCTAATGACAGTCTTCACAGGAAGAGGGTGGGATGGGTAAGGTGTGAAACATGGGAGCTGGGTGGATAAGAGATAGGGAGAGATGCATGGTAGATAAGAGGGTGACAAAGTAATAGAATTTTATGGTTTATAATGGACAAGAAAACCCAGATCTTGGTTACGTCCTGTCTGGTGGGTTTCAAAATATCATTCTAACTTCAAAGGTCTTATGTTCCTGGATTGTCTTAAATTTTCCTTTTAGTATTCTCACCATAAAATCATTGATACAGTATTTTGTAGAGTGCTGTCCCACAGATGTGACATCCTGTTTGGCACTGGCAGTTTTCATATGATGTCTATATAAATTAAATCTCATCTTTAGCATCTGGCTTGTTTCTCCAATATAGCACCCTTCGTCACATTTTTTTACATTGAATGATATACTACATTGGAAGATGCACATGTGAAGGATTCCTTTATATTGAATATTTTTCCTCTGTGAATTCCTTCAGGTCTCCATGCTAGTTGATTCTGTTTTGCATCTCTTCCACTTCCTTGAGGTCTTTCTGCCAATGCCAGCTTTGCTTAGTCCCTCTCCCTATGTCTTGGGGGTCATCATTTCATTGTTTGTGCCACTTTGCCCCTCTCACGGTGGCTTGGAGTCTTCATGGTAGTGCTCCTTTGGTTCTATGGGGGTCTTTATACTACTCTTGATTTCTTGGAATGCAGATGCCTACCAGCAATATTTGAGCAAGTTTGATTAAAAATGGATGGAAAACCTCACTTTAGAAATGTTAAGTAGTAGTAGTAGTAGTAGTAGTGTTAAGAGTTTATTAGTACTTTCTATACTGCCTTCTAAATTGCTTGCTCGATTGGCTTTAAAGGACTCAAATGAAAAGAAATTATTCTGAATCTGAATATTAACCAACTAGGTGACTGAACCAGTTGAACCTATCAAAAAAATAAAAAAAATTGCTTTGCACATCTGTATTGCTATGGTTTTACAGCCTGCTTTACTGACACAGACTACTCAATAATTACTGTGGCTTCTTTTGGATTCGTATTAGGTAACTGAGACCTTTATTAAGGTTCTAAAATCTACAATGATTAAGATATACAATGATTAAGCTATATACACACAATGATTAGCTATATAACCCAAAAGAAACAATACCTATCTATAAACAATCATTACATCATTGGTCTCTACATCTAAGCAATGCTAAGAGTTTCTAGACCAGGAAAAGAAGCAATAAAACATTCATCACTGGTCCTTACATCATCCAGGCTCTTATCATCAGCTGGGGGAGGGGCCCTATTCACAGTGAAAGCCAGGAGTTTCTTTGACCAGAAAATATGGTTCTCTGCGCAGTTTGTACATTACTCACAGTTGAGCTCCCCATTTCACTGATAGAAACTCCCCTTTTTTATTAGGCTTAGAACTCATGTTCAGAGCTAAGGAAAATTACAGAATGCTTGAGAATGTCTCTGTTTAGGTAAACAAGCCATACTGTGGGAATGTGTTCACATGTTTCCCAGTCCAGGTGGCCAGTCTGAACTCAAAAACAGGCTCCACCTCCCCCTTCACATACCAAATTAATTAGAGCTGTGTCTTATCTTGTACATTCCAACTTATTTTCACACAAAGTTAAACAATCATTTTTAAACAGAATTACTTCTAATCAAAAATACAGACCCCAAGTACACTGGTCAGTCAAGGCAGAGTTGAAAAACAATTTACTTCCACTACAACATCTCTAATGCCCATTCATGTTTCATTAGTGCTATGAAGGAAAGAGAAGGGATTTTGGATTAAGTTCATGCCTTTTTCAGTTGTAGCTCAAGGTGAATTACATTTGTAGCTGAAGGTCAATTACATTTAGGTTAAACAGATATTTTACTGTTCGCTTAGGGATAACAAACTAAGCTGTGATAAGAAGTAGCCTTATTGTACCCCTGTGTAGGTTTTTCCTGTACGCTAAGACCATTTTTATCACAGCCATAAAATGGCTTTTTTCTATCTTTTATATTAATGGCCATATGCTAATGATTCCATTAGTACATGGCCATTACAAAAAAAATAGTGTGTTTTCACAGAAAGGGCTCACACTCCATTCCTGTACTAACTACTTAGCACACAGTAATGTAGCTGCTCTTCCGGGAACGCAGCAGCACATGCAGTAAAGAGCCCCTGACGCAGCCCTTGTGGGCGAAACACAGTCTGTGTCGGACACCAATTTTATAATAAAGTTTGAACTACACTATTGACGTATCTACTTTGTTTGTTTCCTTCCGGGACTACCGCCAGCCCAGCACAGCCACCTATGGTAGTTCTGAGTGTGCGCCATTTCTGAGGGGAAAATAAAACTCCCGGAAATGGCTTGCACGGTGATAGCCCAGCAGGAATCGGGCATTGCCACTTGCTGCCAGTTACTGCTGGGTTAGTGCAGGAGCCCTTATTGCCACCTCAATGGGTGGCGGTAAGGGCTCCCTGCCGCATGGCCATGCGGTTAGAGTTATCTCACTGCATGGCCATTTTCCCCGGTTCTTACTGGTTGCATGAAAACGGCCCTGACTCGTGGGAAAAACGGCCCCCGCTGCTAGTGCAGGACCCTTTTTCCCACAGCTTGGTAAAAGGACCCCTCAGTAATTAATGCAGAAATGCCCACTCTCCGCTCCCAGATATGTCCCCTCAAAAAAAAATTAAAGAAATTTTAGTCTGCAGTTAGCATGTGCAAATTTGGCACTTACTACAGGATGGCTGAACACATCTCACACTATGCCATTTTATGCTGCCTAGTGTGCAGGCTAACACTTAATGTAGCTTAGTACGTTTGTAGCTGAGATGATGGACGACTTGCCCAAGATCATAAGGAGCCGCAGTGGAAGGCTAAGCACAGCAACATAGTGAATGCTTGTTCAAAGCCATTTGTCAACAGAAAACAATATGTAAATAGAAGCAGAATGAACATGTAAGTAATGCTGAACATAACACTAAATAAGACACAGTTGCAAAAGAAACTAAACTATATCTCTCCATGGAATATTAAGTGTGATTTATCTTTATGTCTTTGGGAGCTTGATTTAAAAAATGCATGACTTTACAATTTTTTTTTTACCATTTATGAGTGAAGCACTCACCAAATGAGTACAAATAAATCTTGGACAGAACACTACACTGGGACTTTGTGAAACTGCATGTGGAATCCCTCTATCGGTACTTAACTAATCGCCACTGGAATTTATCTGTCAATTATTTCATATAAACAGTCAGAATTATGCCATCAAATTTAGAGTCCCCTACAGTAAATACATTTCACTCGGATATAAAGTTTAAAATAATTATTCAATATCATCACTTATGACCTAAGATGCCGTTGTAGCTCCAAAAATAAGAACAAATTATCTTTTTATGACACTTTTAACAGTATAATTACATTTTAAAGATATTTACTTCAGTCTAAAATTATGGTGTGTGAAGATCATTTTCTTTTGAAGAGATCCTCAGACAACTTGATGGGTATTCATATGACTTAATTGTCTGCTGGGGATAATACAACATCATGCATATGACAGGTCTCAAAAAATAGGCAATGCAACTCAAAGTACCATCAACTGCATAAATCTTTACTTTAACCATGTAACAGGCAGAGACATATTATGATCATAAGCCACAGTTTGTACTAATGGCTAGCTTGAAATTTTTTATTCTTTTAATCTATTTGTAGAATTGTATACCCATTTTTAATCTTTTAAATGCTTGGGGGGGGGGGGGGTCGCAGTCACCGGGGCCATACTAATAGGGGAAGGGGTAGCCCCTTGGAATGTTTGACAGGTCTGGACGTTTGACAGCCTGGACCTATCAAACAAGTGTGGGAGGCTCAGGCACAATGCTCCCGCAATTTCACTCGATGATCAACGCTAATAATGTACCTAAATTTGCATGTTATTAGCATTGATTATTGGGGAGTTAATTCCCCGTGCTTTCCTGCACTATTTTTACAACGCTGTTTTGGAACAGCACAGAAATTGATCATCTCTCAGAGTTTAATTCCATAAGGAGCTGCCTAGCTTATCTGCTCTTAGTCCCTCAGCTATATGGTAAGCTGTATTGTAGAAAATGTTTAGCATCATATTTATGTTAGTTGAATGTTCTAATAAGTACACAAGTATTGCCATACTGGGAAAGACCAAAGGTCCATCAAGCCCAGCATCCTGTTTCCAATAGTGGCCAATCCAGGTCACAAATACCTGGTAAGATCCCAAAAAAGTACAAAACATTTTATGCTGCTTATCCCAGAAATAGTGGATTTTCCCCAAGTCCATTTAATAACGGCCTATGGACTTTTCCTTTAGGAAGCGGGCCAAACCTTTTTAAAACTCCGCTAAGCTAACCGCCTTTACCACATTCTATGGCAACGAATTCCAGAGTTTAATTACACGTTGAGTGAAGAAACATTTTCTCCAATTCGTTTTAAATTTACTACATTTTAGCTTCATCGCATGCCCCTTTGTATCTCTGGTGTTTGAAATCCAGTGCTGTTAAATATGTATATTTTTTATACTGTTTCACGGTAGTTCTATTTTTAGGTTTCAATTTACTGTTTTCAAGTTTACCTGATTTATTGTATTTATGTTTATTCTTGGTTATTTTATTATCGTTATGCTGTTAACAAAATGGTAAGTTTTATGTTAAACTGTACCTGCTGTACACCACTTTGGGTGAATCTCTTCATAAAGGCGGTTAATAAATCCCAATAAATAAATAAATAGTTTTAGGCAGTAAGACGGTGCAGAAATGGCATCATTTTCCATTTATATGCACAAATGACCACATACACATATATATGATCTTTACTGACTAGCAGAAAATTATGTGTCATGCTTTGATGGCACATACTCTGCAGTAGGAGAGGCATATGGGCAAAGTTTGAGCATAACTCACAAGAACACATATAAATTCTAGGATACTCTAATTTAGACTTGTACATGCATATTTCTCCGTGCATGAAAATGTATCCCTTACTAAATGTAGGGCCTCTTTTATTAAGCCATGCTAATGGCTCCTGGTGTGGTAATACCAACAAATCATTTCACTTTGTTTTTAGCCTAAAACACTAGGGGAGCATGCAGTGAAGCTACAAAGTAGTAAATTTAAAACAAATCAGAGAAAATATTTCTTCACCCAACGTGTAATTAAACTCTGGAATTTGGTGCCAGAGAATGTGGTAAAAGCAGTTAGCTTAGCTGGATTTAAAAAGGGTTTGGATAGCTTTCTAAAAGAAAAGTCCATAAGCCATTATTAAAATGAACTTGGGGAAAATCCACTGCTTATTTCTAAGCTAACAGTCAAAAAATTCTAATGGCAATGTTCCACCTATATAATATGAATCATACACAACACACTACTGGTGGAGCACATGGTGCTCAGTGCTGATCACTTGTTAATTTGTAAGGGGGCGTCTCATAAAATCACTCAGGCACCGTATATCACACAAATGGTGAGCCTATGCTTCGTGACAATTTATAATTATTGACTGCCCCCAGCCTCCCATAGTGCACAAATCATACTCCACAATTGTGTCCTGTGCTCTATTCTTAATCTTAAATGTCTCTATTCATCACTTTTTTTGTTTTTTTTTTGTTATATATCTCTACTTGTACATAATAATGTGCACTGCCAGTTCAATAACTGCGTCTAGATTACAGCACTTCTTATTTGAACTTCTATCGAATGCAAGAAATAATTAAATATCTTCACACATTATGATGCCACAGTCTTGTGTGATCATTCAACAGAAGGGACTTCATCTGTGCCACTTATCTGCATTTAATCCCAGGTATACATTTGATCCCGACAGGAGCCTGTTTCGCATTAACAGCTTTGTCAAGGGAATTTTCCTCATATACCTGTTAGAAAAAAATCATTCAAAGGTACCTGGCGGCGGAGGCAGGGGAGGGTCAGCGGCAGGAGGGTTACAATCTTATAACAGGAGGTAAAGAGTTCCCTATAGAAGCAGCTGGTTAAGGAAATCATTGTACTAATTCCCTTGATTTCTTAAGGTCTTGGTATCTGAGTAATGTAACTTTAAATTCTGCAAAACCAGTGATACCCTAACAGATTGTGGATGATTAATCAAATGACACAAACAAGATGGTGCATATCTTTGTAAAACCTGTATAGCTAACCTTCAAAGTTAGGACTGTCTCTTGTGTGGTCCTACATGCCAAGTTAGCTATGTGGGCACCGGCACTGAATACTGCTGGTGCCCATATAAAATCTGGCTCCTCCCTGACTCTGCCCCCTAGATCCCTTGGCACTAACTTATGAGTGCCACTATCCCATGGATTCTATATAGCGTGCCTAGAGATCTGCACCGAAATCCAAGCATATTCTGTAACAACTTGTGCAACTTAATTGGCTTAACAAGCCAATCAGTGTTGATAACAGCACTTAACAAGCAATAATGAGCACTAATTGACAATAATTAGAATTTACACACACAACTCGCTAAACGTATTCTGTAACGCACTTCACAAACTTCTAATGCACATAGCCAAAAAGGACATGATAATAGGCAAGGAAATGGGTGTTTCATGGGCATTCCAAAATTTACACATGTACCGTATTTTTCGGACTATAAGACGCACTTTTTTTCCCCAAAATTTGGGAGGAAAATGGGGGGTGCGTCTTATAGTCCGAAGGTAGCGATTTCCCTCCCGCTCGCCCTCCCCCCGAGTTCGGGATCGCCCTCCCTCCCCCCGAGTTCGGGATTGCCCTCCCCCCGGCCCTGTCACCACTTCTCCCTACTCACGTCACGCGATCTTCCCTGGTGGTCTAGTGACGTCGGGGCAGGAAAGAGCCCCCTCTTTCCTGCCCAGCGCGCTGCTCTCCGTCCTCCTGTATGCAGCCTGACGGTCTTGGCGAGATTCAAAATGGCCGCCGAGACTTCAATTCTCGGCGGCCATTTTAAATCTCGCCAAGACCATCAGGCAGCATACAGGAGGATGGAGAGCAGCGCGCTGGGCAGGAAAGAGGGGGCTCTTTCCTGCCCCGACGTCACTAGACCACCAGGGAAGATCGCGTGACGTGAGTAGGGAGAAATGGTGACAGGGCCGGGGGGAGGGCGATCCCGAACTCGGACAAGATGCACCGGAGCACCTAGGTTTTAGAGGAGGGAAAAAGGAAAATTTTTTTTTCCTATTTCCCTCCTCTAAAACCTAGGTGCGTCTTATGGTCCGGTGCGTCTTATAGTCCGAAAAATACGGTAGTTATAGATTATGGCCTAGTGTACTTAAATCTACGTGCTAGTATTTATGCCATGTTTTTGTTGGTGTAAATAGATGCCTGTAGTTTTAGGTGCTGGGATATCAACTAAGCATGCCTAAATCTAAGCACTGCTATAGAATATGCTTAGTCAAAAATGTTTTTCACACAGATTTTTTAGGTGCCATATATAGAATCCCCCCTATGTGGTTTAAGGCTGCTGAAAATCTGGGAATACAAAAACCACAGAGAATGGGCATATGTGTGGCAGGAAAACCAAAAAGGATTAAACCCTCATATAATGTAGTTAAGTGAAACTCCAAAAACTATTATAGTTCAAGAAAGGAGGACACCATTGAACCTCTTATAGCATACAGCTGTTACAAATCCAGACCTTATCACAACGTCCAATCATTTGCCACTCCCAACTACCTCCCTAATATAAATAGTAACAACCAAATTGTATTCAAAAATATGTAATTTGCTTTTGGAATGGGTCTCTGACTCCTTTTTTGTTTATTGAAAATCTGGGGATGGCACACTCACTGTGATTTAAATGGACAGAAGCCTTTCTGGCCCAGCCAAATCATTTTTAATATTGACCTCAAAATTCCACTAAACTCTAAATCTAGGTGCATAAAAAGTGAGCCACACCAGGGGAGGATTTGGAGCAGGAGAAAAAGCAGTTTAGCACTGATTTTTGGCAGTAGGCTCATAAATCAAAGCAAATAAATGGCAATTTTTACATTTATAAGTACAGTCAAATCCGCTTAATATCACATTCAAGGGACCGTTCAAATCATGTGACATTAAGAGGAGTTGACATTAATAGGAGTAGACTTTTACAGTGCACAAAAGGTAGAGAAGGCAGAGCTAGAGGTTACTTTGCACATTTCTGCTTTTATACAATGGAGTTGGCACTTTAAACAGTTTACAGAACATGAAAGGTAGATAACATTCAAAACAAATATGCTGATCTGCAGCAGAAATTAAGAAGTCCTGATTTTAAGCCACAGCTTTGAAAACATTCTCCTGTATATCTGTCAAACTGTCAATAAATGCACATACCCATTCCAAAAGCAAAGGCCGAGCAAGTGTAACAGAGGCCATTTTCTTTAAAGGTTGTTTCATCTATGTCATCTTCAACAAATTCTGTATCCTTCAGAACACAGTTGTCATTGCTTTTACAGCAACTTGCTGCAGTTTGTTCGATGGACTGTGTTTCTGTTGTAATCAATTCAGCAGCAGCAGTTACAAATTCTTCAAAGGTCAAATTGCAGACTACTCTTCATCACTCAGCATGGGCAAATGCTTATCAGTGTCAACAGCATCTTCAAGTGCATGTGATGAATCAAACTGTGCTTTGCGAAAATAGTTGATGATCGTGGCCTGACTAACTGAATTCCATGTAGCATGCATGAAGTCAATGGCATTTTTGATATCAGTGTCGGCTGATCGCTTCTGTTCCATTGCATACAGAATGTACCACACAATTTGCTCAACTGGGGTATTCGGCACCAACTCGCACACCCACTCTCCTTCTGCAAACCAATAAGACCCATAAGCCACTTCTTTTGAGCGAATTTGGAATTTATTAAGGCTGCAGCCAGGCACTTTAAACATTTTATTTCACAAAATGCCACTTAATATGTTACAAACCTGGATAACTTCTTATAACATGTCAACCCAATCAAAACCCTGGGTACACAGCTTTTCATCCCCATCGCATTTTAACACGATTCCGGTTGTGCCATCTAAGCACACCCCCTCCTATATGTACTGTTTCTTATAGCACCCGATGATTATGGTGCATCCCGTTTAAGGATGCACCCCGCAGAAAAACTTGGCCTCCCGGCCGTCCAAGCCAAGAGACAAACTATAATGACACTCAATTAACTGCAACCTGCCAATTTACAGGCGTAACCTTAAACTTCATCTTGAAAGTAACATTTTAGCAATTATTCACCAATAACGAAGCACTATTATGTGCTGACATGCTGTGTACCCACCATAGTCTTACACAATCACTGTCACTTACCGCCCAGCTGCGACAAACCGCCCCCTACCCAAGGATGGGTGGGCCGGGTCAGCTCTGTTAACCCTGCTACTGCTCCCTCGCAATGACCCCTCCTTACCTCAGCAGCTCTACTTTATCACCCTCTCCATCCTCCCCCCTCCCTCCCTCCCCTTAACCCTTTCCTTACCTCCTATCTCCCACCTTTCCTCCTTCCTTGCAACACTTCCCTCCCTCCCCCCCCCCCCAATCCTACCCCTCGTTGGCCTTCAGCCCAGTTGTGTCCGGCCCCTCCTAATTGGATTGGCCTATTTCTTTCTGTATTGTTGCTTGAATGCATAAAGGACACCCTGGTCACAAGGTTGAATCACACTAGTTGTGTTTGGTGGCAAAAAAAGACTAGCTTTGTTGCAGTCAGGTTACTGATGTCAGCGTGCACAAATAACAGGACTTTCCTTTTCCTTTGTTTCATTTTGTTGTTGAGTGCAACCACCCAATCTTCAAACAGTTTCCCATCATCCGTGCTCATTTGTTTTTCTCGTAGGTCACCGGAAGACTTTTAACATTTTTGAAACAGCACAGACTTTGTGATTTTCCAATTCCAAACAGTGGGCCCTTGTCAGTTGCCTGACATGTTGCTGCAAATTGTGGCTGTGAGGCAGTCTTTTGCTCTTTTTCCACCATGGCGCTTCTCTTTTTTGAAGCACCGTGTTTGGTCTGGTAACAGTTTGTAAAAGATGCCAGTTCCATCTGGTCTGTAGCTCTCCATTATTTTTGACAGATGAGAAAACCAGTCATTAACTGACTTATGCTCTACACTGGCACACTCACCAGCAGCATCCTTGAACACAATGTTCTGGCGTGTTTTAAAGCATTCAAGGAATCCATTGGAACATTTCTATTCAGGTAACCCCCATCTCTTTAGCCAGATATTCAGACACCCGCAACCTCTGAGTCATCTTCGACTCCTCCCTCTCCTTCTCTGTGCATATCCAGCAGATAGACAAGACCTGTTGCTTCTTTCTCTTTAACATCAGCAAAATTCGCCCTTTCCTCTCTGAGCACACCACTCGTACTCTCGTCCACGCTCTCATTACCTCTCGCCTTGACTACTGCAACCTACTCCTCACTGGCCTCCCACTTAGCCATCTATCCCCCCTTCAATCTGTTCAGAACTCTGCTGCACGTCTTATATTCCGCCTGAACCGATATACTCATATCACCCCTCTCCTCAGGTCACTTCACTGGCTTCCGATCAGATACCACATACAATTCAAGCTTCTCCTTCTTACCTACAAATGCACTCAGTCTGCAGCCCCTCATTACCTCTCTACCCTCATTTCCCCTTACGTTCCTGCCCGTAACCTCCGCTCACAGGACAAATCCCTCCTCTCAGTACCCTTCTCCACCACCGCCAACTCCAGGCTCCGCTCATTCTGCCTCGCCTCACCCTATGCTTGGAATAAACTTCCTGAGCCCTTACGCCAAGCCCCCCTCCCTACCCATCTTCAAATCTTTGCTCAAAACCCACCTCTTCAATGTTGCTTTCGGCACCTAACCTTTATAACTTTCAGGAAATCTAGTCTGCCCCAATTTGACTGCCCCTATTTGACTGACTGTACATTTGTCCTTTAGATTGTAAGCTCCTTGAGCAGGGACTGTCCTTCTATGTTAAATTGTACAGCGCTGCGTAACCCTAGTAGTGCTTTAGAAATGTCAAGTAGTAGTAGTAGACACCCTCTGTATGCATTGGCCTCCTTATTGGAAGTTGTGCAGTGTGGGTCTATTTAAACCACTTTAACAATGCCTCTTCAATGTCTGTGTACAGGCTAGTTTGCATGCGCTTATTGCTTGCTGCTGCTAGTGACGAATGAAAATCCTTTATTATTTTGTTAGTTGTTTTTTGCAATATCTTTGTGCTTACAGAGATTATTTAGCATCTTTATCATTTCTATTTTTGTGTTTAAGTCCAAATCGACATGCTTACGCTTAGCTACCATTTTGTAGACCGACGTATCACTGTTAATCAGAGTCTGCATGAATCTGCTGCTGAACTAGTGTATGTCATGTAATAAAGAAGAGCTTAGTGAAGCTCTTCCAGTATGTTTATAAAGAAATCAGACATAACCCATGATGAAACTCACTGAACCGTTAAACCTGCTCTTCCATTGCAGATATAAGCAGCCAGAATAACTAGCTGTTAAATGGTAAATTAAAAAGATAAGTCTTCAGAGAAACCTGAAATGCAGCCAAAATAACTAACTGTTAAATGCTAAATTAAAAAGATAACTCTTCAGAGAAACACAAAATGCGGAATATGATCTCTCTCGTCTAGGTGAAGGTAGTGAGGAAGAGAGTTCCAAAGTGCAGGAGCTAGAGAATAAAAGGCACTGAATCTCATTGATTGCCACCTTTCTTTAGAGGATGAGATAAAATAAGATGATTATCATTGAGTGATCAGATGGTACAAGATGGAGAATAGGGAATAATCAGAGATGTCAGATATGAAGGTTTATTACTATAATAAACCTTATGTGTCAGTGTTAGAATCTTAAATTTTATTCTGAACTCAATTGGAAGCCAATGTAGCTGTTTGAGAAGTAGCTTAGCTTGAACGTAATTCTACGAAGAATTCATACTGCTGTATTTTGGAGCGCTTGTAGACATTTGAGATTGAGTTTGGTAATGCCTACCTAAATGACATTATTGTAATCGTAGCATAAATTAATATAGGCTTTAAAAAAAGAGAACCAAGAGAGTCGGTATCAACTGCATTATGAATTGCCCTCATTTTTTGTAAGAAATAGAAACCAGTTTTAAGCATTTGAGAAACCCCTGGAGAAAAGGAGAGTGCTGAGTCAATAACAATTCCCAAGTACTTGAAAAAGGTAATAGGGGTGACTTGCCTATTGAAGAGAAGAGGTATAAGAAAAGGAGGAGACAATGAACCCGTAATTCAATGGGCCACCATATTTTCTGGATTGAGTATGAGAGGGTGATCTTGTAGCCAATAATGCTACCTGACATAAGTAGTGCTGAAGTGGTTGTAAATTAACGGATTTAAAATCTGTATAATAGACAAGTATAACCAAGTCTGCGTAAGAGTAAACATTAATACTATGAGCCCTTATAAGCAGAACCAAAGGGCTAACAAAAGGTTGAAGAGTAGTGGGGAGAGGACAGAGCCCTGTGGTACTCCACAGCAGAGGGTAACGAAAGAAGACAGGGAAGAAGACTGTATCACCTGGAATGTACATTGTTAAGAACAGAACCAATTCAAAACTTCCTGAAATACCCAAAGAGGCTAGACATTGCAGTAGAAGACTATGCTTAATTAAATCAAATGTGGCCGATAGATATAGCGATACTACCAGATCAATCTGTCCATTTTCCAGATGATTGAAAAGTGCAGTAATGCAATGCATATGTGTCAGTGGATTGTATAGACATGCGATGGAATGCATTGGTGGAATGTGTGGAGGGGCCTTTTTCTAAAGGATATTCAAGTCAGAATGTCCCAAACAGACATCTATTTCACATGTATTTTTGAACAGCAATACCAAACTTTGGAAACATCTGGCATGAACATCCATTTTAGAAACAGTAACATCCAGATTATGAATGGGGAAAACAAGGGACATGTATGTCTGTATGGCAGCTTTCTTTGAAAATGGCCACGCAGACCTCCATGCAGAGTAAGGGGACAGTGCAGTGGTTAGCACAGTGGACTGTGGGCCAAGGGACTCACATTCAAATCCCACTGTATGTCTTTTATTTTGTAATTGTGAGCCCTCCAGGAATGGCAATATACTTACTGTACCTGAATGTCCACCACTTTTATAGCCTTTAGGCTTACAGGTGGCTTATATATTTAGATACAGTAGATATTTTTCTGTTTCTGGAGGACTCACAATTACAAAATAAAATAGTTAAAATTTAAAAAAAAGAGCTGAAGTGGAATTTAAACACAGGTGCCTTGGTTTACAATCCACTGCACTAACCACTAGGCTACTCCTCAGACTAGTTTACTTTGTTAAGAATGCCTATAATACCTGATGCTGTCATACAGTCTGGTATTCCCTTTTGTTTTCAGTTTCAGAGGAGAGGGAGAGGGACAGCAGCCACTGTGGGATTAAGGAGGTGTCATGTCTTAATCCCTCCAGTAGACAGCTGCTCGATCTGGGCACCTTTTTTTTTTGTACCCTGGACATGCCTGAACCAAATCTAAATAAAGACATCTTTCTTTTTAGACATGGACATTTATTCCCCTTCAGTAATCACTCTTGGAGGTCCAGATTTCAGGCCCTCCCTAACAGGAGCATAGCCAGACCTCGAGGTGGCAGTGGGCCAGAACCCAAGGTGGTGGTGGGGGGCACATTTTAGTTGCCACCGCCGGCTTGCCACCTCGCCGCCCCCCTCTGCCACTGTACATCTTGGCTGGCAGGAGTCCCCAAGCCCAACCAGCTAAAGCACTGCTGCCACAAATACCATGGCTGGCGGGGTCCCCAACCCCCATCAGCTGAAGACTTCATCCAGCGCTGCTCTCTCTTCCCCTCATGTCCAGCATGCTCAATTTCACTAAAAGGAGCATCCCTGCCATGAGGGGAAGAGAGAACAGGGCAGGCAATGCAGCAGTACCGCCACAGACCAGTGCTAGACAAAGTCTTCAGCTGGCAGGGGTTGGAGAACCCCGCCAGCCAACCAGGGGCTCAGAGCAAATTTAGGGGGCCCAGGCCCCCATGGCCCCACCTAGCTACACCACTGCTTCCTAATCCTGCCCAAAACACACCCACAACAAGCTCCTTTGCTATTTAGACATACTGCAGGGTTGGACGTCCGCTTTCTGCCTTTGCAAAATCAGTGCTTCGATGTTTCAAGCACATAGATGTCCATATGCTTCTAAAATAAACATCATAGTATTTTTTAATTGATTAAAGCATTTCTAGAGCCTTTTTGAGTGAGAAAATTATTTCCCCAATGTGTTTTCACTTCAAGTGAGTAGGCCAACAGATGTCAATGACTTTAATTATTTTTGTAGGTAAATCAATAGAAGTAAAAGAAAATAAAACAGAGAAAAGAAAATAAGATGATACCTTTTTTATTGGACTAACAATATATTTTTTGATTAGCTTTTGAAGGTAACCCTTCTTCAGATCAGAAATAAACAACTCAATTATTTTTGTGAAATTTCTTTGTTTTGAACAGTTTTTAATGCAAATTACCTATTTGGGCTGCAAGCACAAAAACAAAACAGTAATGTTCTTCATTAAGTCGAAATATAGAGCCTAGGATTTTTTTTCCCCATTTGGGTGATTTGGTATTAGAACATTTTCTTTTTTCATTTTCTCTGTGGGAAAGTCATGTGACCATAGACATCACTTTGGGGTGCAAGGGGGGCAAATGCCCCCCCCCCCAAAAAATCTTAGTTGCACCTCCTTTGCAACCCTAGTGGTCCGCTCCCTTCCCTCAAACTTGCCCTCCTCCCACAGCTCCTTCCTGTTCCAGGACTGTCAGTACTGTGAAAAAAACAAACAAATAGCAAGCAAAGGGGCACAGAGCCTTGTGTTGAAGCTCTCACAGGCAGACACACAAAAATTAATGAGCCAGCAATGTGGCTTTTACAGTGGTTTTAACCAGTTATGCGAGCACGAAGTTCAGCGAGATATGCACAAAGGGGTTCTGCAGGTTCTTTTCCTGTCACGATAGCAGATAGTGATAATTGAATGCCAAGTTATTTAAATGAGCTACTAACCATTCAAATGTGCATTCTGAGTAATGCAAAGCCCTTTTCCTAGCAATGCACAGAAAGGACCCGCCATCCCTAATGACATTTTTATGGGTGGTCAGGAGCTGTCGATACTGCTGTTTCCTTCCCATTACCTCAGACATAGAAGCTGCTTATTGGCTGAGGAGAGCTGTGGCATCTCTAGCCCCCCCCCCCCCCCCCACACACACACACTCACCAAGCAGCCCTTCACTTTCTGCTTTGCCTGGCTTGCTTCCTGATACCGAAGGTCATCAGGCAGGTCTGGCCGCAGGAGAGTGCTTCAAAGGAAACAGCTGGCGGCAATTAAAAACGTTTGAATAAAAAGCTACACACTGATTGGATGTGTATATTAAAGATGTTTGCAGCATGCACAGAGCCCGGCCACCCCCTTAGATCCCCCCTCCGAGACAATCCTTTCTGCTCCATGTTAGTCTGGAGGTAAATGGCAGGAGCAATGCCTACTTGCTCCTACCCTGCATTGGCTGCTACTGAAAATGGCCTCTAGTACAGCCTCATGGTACTTGAAGATGAATGCCAGGATCATGAGGAAGAGAGAGAGACAGATGCTAGACATCAAGAAACTGAGTGGAAAGTTTAGAGACATATTTTCAAACCACTTAGACTTACAAAGTTCCTTAGGTTACTATGGAATTTTGTTAAGTCTAAGTGCTTTGAAAATGAGATCCATAGTCTATCACCAGTGATTATTTTACATAGTAACATAGTAGAAAAAGACCTGTACAGTCCATCCAGTCTGCCCAACAACATAAACTCATTTGTGCTACTTTTTATGTATACCTGACCTTGATTTGTATCTGCCATTTTCAGGGCACAGACCGTAGAAGTTTGCCCAGCACTAGCCCCGCCTTTGATTTTCAAAGGCAGAAAAAGGACATCCAACTGCAGTACATCTAAATGGCAAAGAAGCATGTTGTGGGTGTATTTTGGGCAGGATTAGGTAGAGCCTGAGATCTCGACCTCCAAGAGTGATTACTGGAGAAGAAACGTCCATGTCTATAAAGAAGAATGTCTTTATTTAGATTTGGTTCAGGCATGTCCAGGGTACAAAAAAAAGTTGCCCAGATCGAGCAGCTATCCACTGGAAGGATTAAGGCATGACACCTCCTTAATCCCACAGTGGCTGCTGTCCCTCTCCCTCTCCTCTGAAAGTAAAAATGAAAGGGAATACCATGCTGCATTACATCCCAAATCCCTTTCACTCAGGCATTAACACTTCTACCTTGCTACAAGATTGAATTAGTCTTTGAAGCCATTTATAGGAAAGAGAGTTTGTTACCTTGTATGGGCTAGAATTCATATATTGGTGCTAAAAAAAAGCGCTGTTCTATAAGCCATGCTTAAAGTTGTATGGTTTATAGAATAGCGCTTATGCCCTGGAATCATGCCTAACTTTAGCTGCGACCATTTGCACCAACTGAAACATGGTACAAATGTACGCACCTACAACATAAATTTTAGGAATGCCCCTGCAAAAAGGTGGAATAATGTGGGGTACAAATGCAATAAATAAATAAATAAATTACATCCATACCCCTCCCATGTCTACACCCCCTGTTTCAGATTGCATGTAAATTTTAGGCACGGATCCTACGCCTAAATTTACACACGTAAATGCCATTTAAATCTAGTGGCAATAATTGCTTGTTAAAAAGCCAATTATTGGCACTAATTGACTTGTTATTCAATTAAAATAACATGCACAAAATGGGCACACACCTAAATTTGCATGCACAATTTTTGGTGACACTTATAGATTTAGGGGGTATATGTGCTTTGCCCACAGAAATGACTTCATAAAGTACCCTCCTATGTTTTTTTTCTTTTTTTTTTTTACCATATGGCAAAACTTTTATCATAAATTAAAACAAACAAAATCCCCCCCCCCCCCCCAAAAAAAAAGGCAAAAGAAAATTTTGGTACCTCTTCTTTGATTTTATTTTGAAAGGGACATGAAATAAAATGATTGCCATTGATGTACTTCTGCAATTTCAAAAACAAAACACATCCTGACAGAATATTTGTAAGATCTAGGAAAGTTGGAATGTTTTAACCTGCTTCTTATCTTCTTTCTTTTTAAACAGTGGCAATGAAAAGGTCCTGGAAATGACTGCTTAGAATCAGACAATTTGTTTGGCACTTTATTAAGATACTTCTTGAAAGTGCCTGACACTACGACAGCAGGAGCCCTGGGGAAGTTGTTAAGATACAAATTATGCTTCTTACCACATTCTCCAGGGTTTCAATTTTATTATGCAACAGAAGATTGTCCTTAAACTGCAAAATTTTTATTTTCCTGAGATTTCTTCCTTTCATCTTTCAAGTATCCAGTGCATTCTTTAATATCAGCAATTTCTGTTTTTGTGCTCCCCCTTTGAAGACAAACTCTGAGTTAGAAGAGGCAGTGCAGTCATGTATGCTCCATTCTTGTAAACTCCTTTGAGCAGGGACTGTCCTTTTTGTTAAACTGTAAAGCGCTGCGTAACCCTAGTAGCGCTCTAGAAATGTTAAGTAGTAGTAGTTAATGCCAACTACCACAGTGTCTTGGATGCTGTTCCATCACCCACCAACTGAGGCATCAATAGAATTTCTTAGCCATGCCTGCAGTGTATCTCAGTTCCCACAATCAGCATCAGTAGTCTGACCACCCAAAGGTTGCATTACAGTCATCCAGAGGTGACAAAGCATGGGGAACAGCCTCTGGTTGATCTCTCGGTACAACAGTGGGGCCATGAGGAATCCAATCCTTTGGGATAAGTTAGGCATCAGTGTCCAGAAGAACCAGCTGTCAATCTTTCTCACCAAGGACTCCACAACAAAGTTAAAGACTACATATTCTGATAGGAAATAAAAACATCAATCAGCCCAGCAGGGTTCAGTGGGGTAAATAGCAGGCTGATCCTCATTGCCTTACTATGGGTAAATGAAAAAGAAAAACCTTCCTAAGTTCAAATGCAGCAGCCAAGCGAAGTATGGTCATTGCCTTTCCAGCACAGAAAAAGGAAAACAAGAAACTTCCACAGGAAGTCAAAAGACAAACCAAACAAAGGTGGAAGTCACCAAAAGCTCAAATGTCCAAGATTGTAAATGAAAGCCAATAGGTTAGTAGTAATAGCATCATTCAAATGTATTCATCCAAAATGGTTAAACCTCAATCCAAGTAATACCCAACAAGGGCCGTGTTTTGACACACAAGGCTTCTTCAGGGGTCCTATGTATGTCATGAGTATGGATAAAAGAAGGCCAAAACCAAAATAAGGACAGCCTAATAACTGACTAAACTGCAGTAGACAGTGAAGTACTAATACAGCATAACCAAATGTAAGCATGTTGGGTCTTAACTTGGATTGAGGATTAACCATTATGGATGAATACATTTGATGGACGGTATTACTACCAGCCTATAGACATTCATTTACAATCTTGGACATTTGTGCTTTTGGTGACCTCCACCTTTGTTTGAGTTGTCCATTGCCTTTCCAAATCTTTGATCCCATCATTCTGTCTGCTGTTGATCCTGCATGGTTATTTTCAAGGACAACTTGAAACATATAACTCAGAACTTTACAATTCTTTAAAATGTATCTTAGAGAATTACTTTGTAATAACCCTCTTAAGTGTACCACTAACAACATTGAAAAGGAATTTGCAAACAAATAGTTTTCAAAGGTATTTCTGTAGGTAAAGTATTGTTTTGCACATAGAGGTGGCCTGTTTACAATGGGAAATACCTGTATTAAAAAAAGAATTTCCTATCAGCTTTTGCAATGGCTGTAAAGAATGTATAGGCTTCATAAGAGTGTTGGTTTCAACAAGGGCTTTAAATAAGAGATTAAGGGGTCCTTTTACTAAGGTTCACCAAAACAATGGCCTGTGCTGCAGGGGCGTAGGCAGACTTCGGAGTGGAAGGGGGCCAGAGCCCAAAGTGAGGGGCACATTTTGGTCCCCATTCCTCCACCCCCCACCGCTGCCTTGCTGCCCCCATCCACCCACCACCACCCTCCACTGTCACTGCTGCTACACATACCTTGGCTGTTGGGGATCACCAAATCCTGCCAACTGAAGCACCGCCAAATGCTTTGGCTGGCGGGGGGTCCCCAACCCCCGCCAGCTGAAGCACATTTTTGAAATGCAGCGGTGCCGGAGACCAACGCTAGTAAAAAATGTTTCAGCTGGCAGGGGTTGGGGACCCCCACCAACCAATCCAGAGGCACAGATCCAGATTTGGGAGGGCCCAGGCCCCTGTGGCCCCCCCCCCCCCCCCATAGCTATACTACTGCTGTGCTGATGTAGACGCGTGTTTTGGATGTGCACAGGTCCATTTTTCAGTGCAACTGCAAAAATGGCCTTTCTTTGGCTGAAAATGGACGTGCGGCAAAATGAACACTGGCGCACATCCATTTTGGGCCTGAGACCTTACCACCACCCATTGACTTAGCGGTAAGGTCTCACGCGTAAACCGGCTGGTAATCGTCAGCACGAATACAATGTCGATTACTGCCTATTTAGTGCTTATCACCAGAAAATTTCCAGGCACGCGTAGCAAGTGCATGTAAAAAATGAAATTACCACCCGGGCCATGTGGTAGCCAGGTGATAGTTCAAAATTGACGTGAGTAGGATGTGCCTATGTGGCTTAGAAAAAGGGCCCCTAAAGGTCTAATTTTCCATAAACTTCTAGGGGTTTTCAGGCCATCACCAGCATTATCCCCCGGATAATCAATACCAGGTCATGTTCAGGTACCAGCATGAAATATGTGGGCATCAGCGGGTGGCTAACACTTATTTTTATTTATTTATTTATTTTGACATTTCTACCCTGCATTTTCCCAAGAAAGCTTAGGTTCAATGCGGCTTACATAACAAATTAAGAAGAAGCATTACAAGACAATTAATATTAATACAAGAATACAACTATTCTTTTCATATTAGCTGAACACAGAGCTAAAGAAACAGGCTTTAAATAAACTTCTAAACGACATATAATTGACGTGAGTGTCTTATATACTTGGGTAATGAGTACCAGAGTTTGGTACTTTGGTAAGAAAAATTAGCATTACGGATAGTTTTGTAGGTTAGGTTTTTACAACTTGGGAAATGTAATATGAGATATTCAGCACTTAACTGCATAAGGTGAACCACATAAAGATAGGACTGCACTGAATATTGACATTTAAACGCAAAAGTGCCCATTCCACTCCCACAAATTCGGCTTAGGTGCTTATCAAGGATATTCAGCAGTACTAAGCAGTTAAGTCTCGATGAATATTTGTGGTTAGCCCTGGACAAGCAATTTACATGGCCAGAAGCTTCTTCTGGCCATTTTAATCTTTTGGGATATCACACCACCCTCCCCCCCCCCCCCCCCCCCAGTTTATATTTTTGCCTCAGAATCATTTGGTGGGTTTCCTAATTAATTGAAAGTACTTGCTCATATGGGAATAAGTATTCAAAAGTACTTATTCTTTTAGCAGCACCTGCTCTTCAGATAAATGCTACTGACCAAGATATTCAGAGGAAGGCTGCCCACTGCATCCAGATTCACCCAACAGGGTTGATCCAGTCCTGGGTTTACTCCATTGCATGCAGGAACTTATAGTCTTGTTTTCCTTAGGGAATTCAATTGGGAAAATCAGAACTATAATCCCTGCATACAATGGGGTAAACCCAGAAATGGATCAACCCTGTTGTGCAAATCTGGATCTCACTGGCAACCCTAATTTTTTGAATATCCTAACAGACCACATTGCACTATCTGGACAGCATTAGGGCAGACCATGGGCAGAGCCAGGGAATCCAGATAGCAAAAAAACTGTCCTAAGTTTATCCAGTAAGTCAGGGGTATTCAAAACTGTCCTAAGGGTCCACAGACCAGTTGGGTTTTCAGAATATCCCTAATGAATATGAATTTTTCCTTCTTAATGAGTAAATCAATTTCAATCTAGTTATAAGTAGAGGAGTGTGGTAGCCATGTTAGTCCACTCTTAAGGTTATCAATAGAAATCAAACAAAATAAAACATGGATAAGATGATACCTTTTTTATTGGACATAACTTAATACATTTCTTGATTAGCTTTCGAAGGTTGCCATTCTTCGTCAGATCGGAAATAAGCAAATGTGCTAGCTGACAGTGTATAAGTGAAAACATTCAAGCATTACTATGACAGTCTGACAGGGTGGGAGGATGGGGGTGGGTCGGAGGTATGCATGGGGACATCAAAGCATATCATTGATATTCTAACAGGATGGGTGTGGGTAGGTGAGGGGAGGGTGATCAACAGAGACATACAGCTTTATGGTTTATAATGGGCTAGGAACCCCAGGTCCTTGTTAAGTCCTTTCTGTTGGGTGTTAAAATATTCAATCATTCTGACTTCAAAGGTCTTACGTTCTTGTATGGTTTTAAAGTTACCTTTCAGTATTCTCACTGTGAAATCACTGGTACAGTGTCCTGGTTCTGTGAAGTGCTGTCCCACCGGGGTGGGGGCCCTACTGGCTGTATTGTTCATGTGATGTCTATGTAAATTGAATCTTGTCTTAAGCATCTGGCCTGTTTCTCCAATATAGCATCCTTCGTTACATTTTTTACACTGAATGATATATACCACATTGGAAGATGAGCAAGTGAAAGATCCCATTATGTTGAATATCTTTCCTTTGTGGGTAACTGTGGGGTCCTGTGAAATATTTTGGCATAGTTTGCAACTGGATAAATTACAGGGATGTGTGCCCTTCTGTATCTGCTCTGACCCAGGGGACAGAGACAGACACCTTAAAAGCCTGACTGCAGCCTTCAAACAGAAAGGCTACAACCCCAAAATAATCTCCAAGAATATTGCCTCCTCCCTCAAAACACCCAGGGAGAATCTGCTACAGTACAAGGAGAAACAATCCACAGACAGAATTCCCCTTGTAGTGACATACAATCCAGAGCTGGAAAAACTGAGGAAAATCATAAGAGATCTACAACCTATACTCCAGGAGGATGAATTACTGAAAGAGATATTCCCATCCCCACCAGTACTGGCCTTCCGACAACCACCCAACTTAAAACACAAGCTAACCAGAAGTAAACTTCCATCACAGACTGAAAAGGAACAGAAGGGCACACGTCCCTGTAATTTATCCAGTTGCAAACTATGCCAAAATATTTCACAGGACCCCACAGTTACCCACAAAGGAAAGATATTCAACATAAAGGGATCTTTCACTTGCTCATCTTCCAATGTGGTATATATCATTCAGTGTAAAAAATGTAATGAAGGATGCTATATTGGAGAAACAGGCCAGATGCTTAAGACAAGATTCAATTTACATAGACATCACATGAACAATACAGCCAGTAGGGCCCCCACCCCGGTGGGACAGCACTTCACAGAACCAGGACACTGTACCAGTGATTTCACAGTGAGAATACTGAAAGGTAACTTTAAAACCATACAACAACGTAAGACCTTTGAAGTCAGAATGATTGAATATTTTAACACCCAACAGAAAGGACTTAACAAGGACCTGGGGTTCCTAGCCCATTAAAAACCATAAAGCTGTATGTCTCTGTTGATCACCCTCCCCTCACCTACCCACACCCATCCTGTTAGAATATCAATGATATGCTTTGATGTCCCCATGCATACCTCAGACCCACCCCATCCTCCCACCCTGTCAGACTGTCATAGTAATGCTTGAATGTTTTCACTTATATACACTGTCAGCTAGCACATTTGCTTATTTCCGATCTGACGAAGAAGGGCAACCTTCGAAAGCTAATCAAGAAATGTATTAAGTTATGTCCAATAAAAAAGGTATCATCTTATCCATGTTTTATTTTGTTAGATTTCTATCGATAATCTAGTTATATAAATTAACACCTCCTCCAAAACGTAACTACATGTAATATTTTAATATTCAACTTTGTTTTCCTACAAAATGTTAAAAAAAACTTCTAAGTGATAGACATGACTATACTTTCCCTTGCTACTTTTAAATAAACTCATACACACTCATACTAACCACCCTCACACCATACTAATATTAAAATGGCTTTCTCCTGACATTATGACGTGTACAAAACTGCAAACTACACTCAGTTTACCAATAGACAATTTTCCTCTACAGCCTTACATCACTTTCCATACATAAAGTTCATTTTTAAACCATCATCGGCTGGCATTAGAATAGATGAATATTAATAGTAACGTGCTTGTCCATGTGACTTGTTAATAATAACTTGCTTGTCCATATAAAAATCCAGAAACATCAGTTCCTTCAGTGAGTAAGTGATGAACTTATATCCATAAATTTATATCCATTGCTGTAGTGATTCATAATTATAGCATTCTTTTCTGCTTCAATTTTGAGTCTACCATTTCTCAAATCTGGCGTCAAACTGGGTAGATTCAGCTTGCTCTGCATTAGAAGCAAAGTGTCACCTTGTAAAAATACAAAGTAAAAAGCTTGAGATGTTTTTGCCAGAAGGAAAAGTACTGAACAAAATAAAGTATTATTGGTATACAGAAACAGAGGTTTTTTTTAAAGATCGATGAAGAAATAGATCTCCTTATAAAAGCAACATATAAGTTGCAAGCTGTAATTGGTAAACAGCACTGGTAGAGCAACAGAGATCTTTTTCCTCCTATTTTAATATACTTTAAAAAATACAAAAAACCTTTAGATAGACACCTATGCTATTTATAGTTTTATATTACTTCTTGCTAGTTTTGGTCTTGATCCTATGTGTACATGTGCCACAACAGTTCATGTACTTTAACATGGTTGGCCTACAGGCATTCCCAGAGACAGTATTTAAGCAGATCTGGGGTAGAGTTGTGAGGATATAGCAACATAAGAATTGCCATACTGGGTCACACTGAAGGTCCATCCATCCCAGTATCCTGCATCCAACAAAGACCAATCTAGGTCACAAGTACCTGGTACAATCCCGAAAAGTAACAAGTATCCATGCTACCCACCCCATGACTACCTTAAGTGACGTTTTTGGCCTTTACCTCCAGAAACTTGTCCAAACCTATTTTAACCTAGATACACTAGCTTCTTTTACCACATTTTCTGGGAACTAGTTCCAGAATGTAACTAATTGTGTATATTGTATGTATTAGCTGTGTATATTATAAAAATACACGTGTATCCGCAAAGAGTACATGTGGAAAGTTATCCCTGCCTCTAAACAGGTGTAACTTTGTGCAAGAGTATGTGTGTGCCACTGGAGATAGTTCTGGAAGCAAGGTGTCTATGTTGTCTTTAATAAAATAGGCATCAAACAGACATAAGTGAAGAAAAAGCCTAATGGTTAGTGCACAGTCCTTGCAGAACTTCTGTCTTATACACTTAGCTAGACTGTCAGGTAAACCATAGTATAGAACATCACTGTGAAGACTCAGAACTCTTGAATCAAATCTTCTTTAATTCACTCAAACAAAGGAAATATAACTTACAGTTTGTAGTGATACACAAGAGTCTCTGCCTTGCAGATTTGGGAGTCTGTTCTTTACCAGTTCACTCTGTAACCAGGGAATCCAGGAAATCTCAGCACTGGATGATGAGTAGATGCTGTCAATAATTTAAATGATGAAACTTTGATAATGTCACAAGGCTTTTAAAAGGTTTAAAGCAGCTAGGCACAGTGTTAGACACAGTTCTTAGAAACCCATACTGCAGACAGGTTCCTATTACTCAATGGAGAGAGAATGTGCAGGCTAAATCCCATCATACACAGGGAGAAGAAACCAGCCAATAGGAAAAGTCCCACAAGGCACAGGGAACTGGGACATGTGCTCAGGAAAAGCCTATTACAGAGCACTGCAGGAAGACTAATATTTAAGCAATGTAAACTGTTACAGTCAATGCAATCTGAGATAACAATGCCCAATATATACATATAAAAATAAACAAACAACCTGCCTCCATGAATATGGGGACAGACACTCCCCATTTGGTATTAATAGATACCACTATTTAAATTCTCAACTTTTAAATACCAGAAAGTCCATAAATAAGGATCTTGAAGCTTGGAAACTTCTTGCTTGTCTCCAGTTCACTGCTACTCCTGCAACCTCTCTCTTGCAGTCAGAGGAGCTGAAATGAGAGACAAAAAGTACAAACAATATAAAAGAGAGAGAAAAGTCTCTGGAGTGGACTACTGTCCACATTGTCCTCATTTCTTTGTGCTGTGGATCACTGGCTCAGTGATGTCTCTGCTGCAGAATTTCCTTCTATTCCAGGGAAGTCTTGTGTCGAAGATTCCAGGTGGTGCCAATTTGTCATTGAAGATTCGTAGTTCTGTATCTCTGATGGCACTTTGGTGGTAGATGTCTGGTCTTTCATCAACTGGTTGATGAGATGAAGATGAAATGTTGGTGGCAAGAATTGCCATCTCTGGATGTATCTCTGTGTCAGAGTTTGGATTTATGAGTTCAAAGGAGTTCTCTTTCACTGGAGATGGGTGGGCAGGTTTTAGAGAAAATGTGGTCCCGACAACCAAGTGGTTTCTGTTAAATGAGTACTGACACAGTTCTGGTGACACAACCTGCTGGATTTTGGTCAGTTGGCATGTAATGCCACTTTTCTGGTCCTGTTGACTTTTGTATACTCTCAACTCTGTTGCTGACATACACGTAAAATCTCCTGGTTTGGTTGTAAATGTAGCCCAGTACAATTTTACTGTTTCTATTTGAATGTTCATTTCATTTAGAATCATTTCTGCTATCTCTACTGCTAACACTGCTCCACACAATTCTAAGCATGAAATTATATGATTAGGTTGTGATGCTAACTTGGCTTTGCCGAAGATGAATCCCACATGAGATAGCCCATCTGTGTCTATACTTTTCAAGTAGGCCACTGCTGCTATGGCCTTTTCAAAAGCATCTGAAAAGATGCACATTTCTTTGTCAGAGGCAGTACTAAGTGCTGCATGGATGTAAGTGCATTGGATGTGCAGTTATTTGCTGTGCTAGACCCCTCTGATCATTCTGTGCTGGTAAATGCAGCCGCTAGTACAGCGCTAATGGCCTCTATCACCCGTGTTAACTTTTTATCATCGAGGCCTCAAATTGTGAGCCTCCGTGAACAGAAAAAAGTACTTACTGAGGGGTCTTTTTACTAAGTGCGCTGAAAAATGTGCTGTGGTAGTGTAGGCAAGTGTTGTGGATGCGTGCAGATCCATTTTTCAGCGCGTAGTAAAAAATGAAATTACTGCCTGGCACACACTGTAGCCGGGCAATAATTCAGAATTGGTGTGCGTTGGGTGCGCACAGATCCTAACGCAGTTTAGTAAAAGGACTCCTAAATGTGCAGCACTTGGCTAGTTTGCAGAAGGGATGCAAAAAAAAATACATATAATCACATTTTTGGAGCCCTGTTATAAAATTAAATCCTCAAGTGCATTATTGTAAGGTATTAAAGGAAATGAGAACTGCCCATTTTAGTGGCATGAAGTTTCAGAGATCTTATTAATGGTGATTAATTGGTTCCCTATCATCCTTTGGAGTTCACATAAAATGAAGAAGCAACTTCATTATACTATTAAGTAATGAAACTCCTCTGAGACCAAAATGTTGGAGATTACCAACCCAGGTACAGTAGGTTAGATTAATAAAGGCAATCTGTATTACACCAACTGACAATGAACAGTATCGTGCAGCATTTCAGACACTGAAACAAATTAATTAATTTTTTGAACATTTTATTTTTTTCAGGCATACTTTGATATATTCTACAGAAAATGTTGTAATTTGTCACAAGTACATGTATTTTAACAGAATGCAAAATGGCTATATAGAATAATGGCTGAACCTGTTTTCTTTTTTCATACTAACTCTTGTTTCCTTGACAGGTTTTGCAAAGCTTTATACATATAATAAACCCAACAGGGGTCCTTCAACCTGCTTTAACCCAGTAAGATTTAAATTATTTTACTTCCTATTTATATTCCCAATAAAGTTACTCTTTAGAACTAAGTAAACCTCATATATTACTTTTTGCAGGTTTTCTAGCACTATTTTGCTTCTTCATAGAAGTTCAAGGCAAATATTAATTTGGTTAAGTTTTAACATTGCCCCATACATTTCCCCTAAAGTGTATAATACTGAAGGTACTTTATTATTTTCTTAACAGTTCTGATCAGCATTATATTTTTATTGTGAATTAATAAGCTCAGGGGACCTTATTTTCGAAGCCGGTTTAAGAAAGGGGCTGCAATAACAATGTCAGGTAGATCAGCTGCCCTTCAATTGTCTGTTGAGTGTCCTGTGGTGTCTTTGATGTATCCCTCACTAACTCTGATGGACTGTCAAGAGTAAAAACAATTGAGGATGATATCGTTATTGTAGGGGGAGAGGATGCACATGTTGAGAAGGACCATGATAAGAAGCTCAACAGTGCTGATAAATATATAAAGCTGAACCCAGAAAAGATGCAGCTGAAACAGAAACAAGTACCATACATATGCCACCTGCTTGCAGCCCACGAACTGAAGTCACATCCTCATAAAATTAAAGCAATAGTAAACATGCCAGCTCCCAGTGATGTTAAGGGTGTACTATGGCTTATATGGAGGGGCATAATCGAACGGGGCCAGCCATCTATATGGGTGGCCATCTCTAAGGCCAGCCCCGGAAAGCACCATACCCGACCGTATTATCGAAACAAGATGGTCGGCCATCTTTCATTTCGATAATACATTCGGGGCCGGCCAAATCTCAACATTTGGACCGGCATTAGATATGGCCGGCGTTAGAGGTCGCCGCCATTGGTTTTTGCCGATAATGGAAACTAATGGCGGCCATCTCAAACCCGGACAAATCCAATGCATTTGGTCGTGGGAGGAGCCAGCATTTGTAGTGCACTGGTCCCCCTCACATGCCAGGACACCAACCGAGCACCCTAGGGGGCACTGCAGTGGACTTCAGAAAAAGCTCCCAGGTACATAGCTCCCTTACCTTGTGTGCTGAGCCCCTCAACCCCCCCAAAAAAACCCACTACCCACAACTGTGCACCACTACCATAGCTCTTACGGGTGAAGGGGGCACCTACATGTGGATACAGTGGGTTTGTGGTGGGTTTTGGAGGGCTCCCATTTACCACCACAAGTGTAATAGGTAGGAGGGGGATGGGCCTGGGTCCGCCTGCCTGAAGTGTACTGCAGTATGTAAAGAGTTACAAAAAATGAAATAAAAGAGTGTCCCCTTTAAAAGGAGTTTGAGGGGGAAAAGAGGCTCGGAAAAATGGGGGGAGGGGGGTCTTAGCTGGGGGGGTGGGCATGGGAGGGGGGAGAAGGGGAGTGGGAGGAAACATTAAAAAATGTGATGATGATGATGCTATAGTTGGTAATTGTTAGAACATTGTTTCGATAGAGTGGAATGGTTAACGCATACAACTGTAATGCTGAAATACACTTTCATCAATAAAAAATTATTAACCATAAAAGGGGTTTTACCTGGGCTCTGGGCTGCTTTGGGCGTTTTTGGCCCATCCAGGGGCTGGTTGGCCACTTCATGGTTTTTAAAAATCCATCGACGGCATTTGGAAGCTCACATGCTGCTTAATATATGTGGGAATTCTGGTAAAATCTCATTAAATTTTAATGGGGTTTTTAGAGAAAAATAGTAAGGAATGGTGCCTGATAATGGTTTTAAACAAAGTAAAACCATGGTCTGGATTTGAGAGAAAGTGACCGGGATGTTCGTACAAATTTTATGTCAATAAGGTGCTTTGTGCTTTGTACTAAAATCCATTTTTCCTCATTGACTTTAATGAGAGAAAGGGGTTTTAAGATGGAAATTTATGGAGAATTCTAAACTGTAAAAGGTAGCTGACTGTCTGTAAGCTGGTCTGATTGGTGACTTCAGGTCAGGTGGTTGCGCTAAAGCTGATTGTTAGCAGTAACGGAGTTGATTACTGGGTGGAGAGGAACAGAAGACGCTGAACTGAACAGACCTGTGTGGCTTGTGCTCTGTCTAAGTGAAAGAAAATTAAAAGTGAATAGTTGACAGAGCCTGAACTAGGGTGGTCTAATTGAGTCAAGGAGGTGGGAGATTCAGATAAGGAACTCTTGTAAGGCAGGGGTTTCCAAAGTGCGTGCGTGAGTGTGGAGGTACCTCAGCAATAGTTTAAAATTCTAGTTTAATACTGGAATACTGTTTCAAAGGTGAATGAGGACTTGAGTGAAGAGTGAGTTTAAAATTCCTTTGGCAAAAGTTTTAAAGCAGTGAGTGATGTGCAAGCTTTAACTTTGGCTGGCCCTACGACGGAAAGCAGTTGAAGCCGGCCAAAATCGGCTTTCGATTATACCGATTTGGCCGGCTCCAGGAGATGGCTGGCCATCTCCCAATTTGTGTTGGAAGATGGCTGGCCTTCTCCTTCGAAAATAAGCAGGATGGTGACCTAACACCTTACCAGGTTCTGTCCTTTGTTGACAACTATTGTGGTTCATTTGAGATAACTCACAAATTGGGCACTCGGCACACACTCAGACGTACTCCCTTTATATGAAATACCAACACAATAGTCTGATTTCAACAAAAGTAGAATTTATTTTGGCCGCAGCCAGGACTTCAAACATTGTATCTGTAACATAATACATACACTATTACTTCAATTGCTATATTTTAAACATTTAGCTCCTGCCTAGGTACACAGCCTTTTAACAACTGCTATTTGTTATTGCCGTCCAGGCACCCTGTGTCTCCTCACTGTGCTTTCTCTCTGAGCACCTGTTGTTCTTTGGGCATATCCCGTATATAAGGATGCACCTATACTTCTTTTCGGACACCCGATGTTCTGAGCCTCCCGTCCGTCCAAGCCGGGAGACAAGCTGTGTCACCATTCATCCTGTCATATCTCCGCTAACATGCGGGCATATATTTTTTAAATTACATTTCAGCATTATTCCAAAGATTTAACATCAAATGTATAACTGTTATCTGCCAAGATGCTGTGTACCCGGCACTGGCAACGTATAACTGAGGTAGCGTAAAGCCCGGCCATGACGACTGCCGCTCTGATCATAGCGTGGGTGGGCTGGGTCAGCGCCACTACTCTCTGTTTCTTTCTTGCTTTTCACTCCTCTTTTGCACTCCTCCCTATTCTCATTAACCCTTTCCTCAATTTGCTTGTTCTGCCTTCTGTCTGTACTCATTAACCTTGCTGACCCAACCCCCCCTCGTCTTCTCTAGCCTTCAGTCCTTTGTATACGGCCTCCCCTTAATAGGCTTGCCTAGGTCTAAAAGCAAGATATAGAATGCCAATGAGAACCACCAGTCAAAAAGCTTTTGTACAGACTCAGTGCAAACTTAATACAATAAAATACAAAAATGAAACAGCACAACGATAAAATACACAGACAATATTGTAATCAAAGACTTTCTCAAAAAGCAAACTTTAAATAATTTGTGAAATGATAACAGATTTTCAGTACAGATCATACTGGTTCCATATAGATGGCCTTACATATCAGAAGGTCCTCCTTATCATATTTACTAACCTGGAACAGTTTCGCACCTGCAACATACCACATTGCAGTGATAGTAAAAAAAAAAAAAAAGAGGTGGGGAATAACTCTGAATTCTCCTACACAAATACGCACTGAAGTAGATGGTTATGAGTGTATGATCACCTATAAGAAAATGTGGGATAGAACAATTCCTTTGCTTTCAAGTTTACACTGGTTACCTGCTGAATATAGGATCCTTATTAAGGTATTGTATGGGATTAGACCCTTTCATTTGAAGAATTATTTGAAAAATTTGCACTTCTACAAGAAAATTGTTTTCCCAATGTATTTATAATTTGGAACTTCCTCCGGTTAAGGAATTTAGATTCAAAAGAATACAAGCTCAGTGTTTTTCAGGTGCAGCTCCTGCTTTTTGTAATAAACTTTCAGTGGCAATGAAAAGTTTGTGAGCACATGTGTGCTGATCCCAAAATTACCACAAGATGCCTAAGAGGCCCTTTTACGAAGCGACAGTAAACTCAACTTGGAGTATTGTGTTCAGTTTTGGAGGCCGTATCTTGCTAAAGATGTAAAAAGACTGCAAGTGGTGCAAAGAAAAGCTACAAAAATGGTATGGGATTTGTGCTGCAAACCGTATGAGGAGAGACTTGCTGATCTGAACATGTATACCTTGGAGGAAAGGAGAAACAGGGGTGACATGATACACACGTTCAAATATTTGAAAGGTGTTAATCTGCAAACAAACCTTTTTCGGAGACGGGAAAGCGGTAGAACTAGAGGGCATGAATGGAGGTTGAAGGAGTAATGTCAGGAAGCATTTTTTCACAGAGAGGGTGGTGGATATGTGGAACGCCCTTCCACAGGAGGTGGTGGAGATGAAAACGGTAATGGAATTCAAACATGTGTGGGATAAATATAAAGGAATCCTGTTTAGAAGGAATGGATCCAAGGAATTATAGCGGAGATTAGGTGGTGATGCCGGTAATTGGGAAGCAAAACCAGTGCTCGGCAGACTTCTACGGTCTATGCCCTGATCATGACTGAATAGATATGAATGGGCTGGAGTGTAAATTTTAAGAGATTTTGATATTATCTTTAGAACTTAGTACAAGAACAGTGCTGGGCAGACTTCTAAGGTCGGTGCCCTGAGAATGGCAAGAACAAATCAAACTCGGGTATAAAGTATCACTTTGGGAAGCTTGCCAGGTGTTTGGGAAGCTTGCCAGGTGCCCTTGGCCTGGATTGGCCGCTGTCGTGGACAGGATGCTGGGCTCGATGGACCCTTGGTCTTTTCCCAATATGGCATTACTTATGTACTTATGTACTACTCTGGGACTACCCCAGGCCCAAATTGGCTGCCAGTGGTAGTTCCAGGTCAAGCATGCACCATTTCTGAAGTAAAAATTAAACCCCAGAAATGGTTAGCTTGGTGGTAAATGGGGCGCTGCCTGGTTACCACTGGGTTACCGCGGGAGCCCTTACCGCCACCTCAATGGGTGACGGTAAGTGCTCCCCATTGCATGGCCACGCAGTAAGAGTTATCTTATCGCATGACCACGTTTTTTTTTGGGGGGGGGTTACACGTTGTGATAAAAAGGACTCTAGCAAGCAGGTAAAAGGGGCCTCACTGCTACCGCAGGGCCCTTTTTTCTGCAGCTTGGTAAAAGGACCCCTGAGAGTGTCGTCCCCCCCCCCCCCCCCCCGGTATTGATTTTATCCTATGGTAAATGCAAGTTGCTTACAGCTTAGTAAAACGGTTCTCATGTCTGTAAAAGGAGATGAGGACATTGAATCCATCAATATGATGCACTACAAAGCTGATGAAATCCAAAACAACCACAATTAAAGCTACAAGTCTTCTGGCTGTCAAGAAGGTACTATTAGAAAGGTGACCAGCAAACAAGAGTCATGTACCATCAAAAGCACAGCAATGTTACCACCTAATGTCAGATGTGAGTATGCAAGATGAAATTCTGTTCAGCCCTACAATTATTGGGTAAAAGTACATATGTTATTGATAAACTTACTTTTACTGTTGCCATGGGTAAAACAGCATTTTACATCCAGAGATGATAGCTTTCTGTTCTCCTGAAGCTTGAGAGGGAACCAACTACAATTTTCTAGTTTGGTAATATATCTCGCCTTCTCTCTGATTTATGAATGCTTTGATCATTGTTATCTAATGTATCAAAAAATAGAAAAAAAGATATGTTAGCTCATAGGTACTTTGCCATCTTACTCAAGTGAATGGAACGCAAGCCTCTTAGGTCTATGTGGACACAATGAGATCCCACCTCTGCCCCTCCCCCCTCCCCCCCATTAGACTGCTAATCAAGTGGAGTGGACAAGTGGAGACAACCACAAAGTTTTCCATACCAGGGTGATGGCATCCCACCCTCAACCACTCCCTTCCCTCTTTTATTTTATTTTACCTCCCCCATCATAATGCATAGGACTGTAGGGCAGGAATTCTTCTTACTCCCTTCAAACAAGAAGTTGATGCATTCCCTTGTGGGGTATGGATAGGAATACTTTTATTATAATAATTATTATTATCATGTTTTGGTTCGGGGGGAGAGGGGACTAGGCATATTAGGTGGCAGCTATCATTTAGATAGTCATTTAGTGGCACTCAGAGGATATCAGCATTCATTTGATCCTCAGGACCTCCCCCCCCCCCACCCCAAAAAAATCTGCAGAACAACATCAATTTAGAAGATCAAGGAGACTTGGCTTCCTGCAATGGGGTTTTGCCTATATACACTAGTATAGTATGTTATATAATAGGAATCCTGAGGAAGGCTCTATAGCCAAAATACAGCCCATGTTGGGTCCACCGTTTGACAAGTTTTGACCTCTCTTTTACATCTAAATACAAATAAAGGACTGCTTGCTGCCATCCTGGTCCATTTGCATGCCCATTCCCACTGTCCTTTGCCCGGCTTGTGGAAGTATTTTGGTTTCTCTTGCATGTGTTCCTGAAATGGCACCATCCCATATGTCTTTCTTAAAGAGCACCATCTTATTTGATGTGATGAGACAAAACAGAATAGAAAATAAAACTCTATTTCAAGTATCTGCCGGAAGAGTAAGCTTATGAGGAACAGAGATGCATAGTAGAAAGAATAACTTTATAAAACTTCTCTTTGTAGAATAAGATACAAATCCATTATTTTGATTTTTTTAAGTCAAAAGGTTTTGCAAAGCGGTGCTACCAATTAGCAGGGCACTGAATATGAAGAAGCCCATTCAGTTCCTACAGTTTTCTTTGCATTTAGGGATAGGGAATTGGACTTGATATATTTTTGCAACTATAATGAAGGCAGATTACCTGGGGTAATGAAGGATTGAATGACTTGCCCTTTCCTTTCTCAGCACACTACCAGAACCCTCATCCACACTCTTATCACCTCTCGCTTAGACTATTGCAACTTGCTTCTCACAGGTCTCCCACTAAGCCATCTCTCTCCTCTTCAATCTGTTCAAAATTCTGCTGCACGACTAATATTCCACCAGTCGTTATGCTCATATTAGCCCTCTCCTCAAATCACTTCACTGGCTTCCTATCCGTTTCTGCATACAGTTCAAACTCCTCTTATCGATCTATAAGTGCATTCACTCTGCAGCTCCTCAGTACCTCTCCACTCTCATCTCTCCCTACATTCCTCCCCAGGAACTCCGTTCACTGGGTAAATCTCTCTTATCTGCACCCTTCTCCTCCACTGCTAACTGCAGACTCCGTTCCTTTTATCTTGCTGCACAATATGCCTGGAATAGACTTCCTGAGCCGGTACGTCAAGCTCCATCTCCGACCGTCTTCAAATCTAAGCTAAAAGCCCACCTTTTTGATGCTGCTTTTAACTCCTAACCCTTATTCACTTGTTCAGAGCCCTTATGTTATCATCCTCACTTTAATATTCCCTTATCTCTTGTTTGTCCTGTTTGTCTGTCCTAATTAGATTGTAAGCTCTGTCGAGCAGGGACTGTCTCTTCATGTTCAAGTATACAGTGCTGCGTATGTCTAGTAGCACTATAGAAATGATAAGTAGTAATAGTAGAGTCACAGGGAGCTGCAGTGAGACTCAAACCTAGTTCCCCTGGGTCAAAGTCTGCTGCCCTAACCACTAGGCTACTTCTCCACTCTAACCCATACCACCATTTTGTAAAAGGAGCTCAAAGTAAGGAATTCGTTGCAGGATATCTGCTCCCTAGAATACTGTTTCGGGGTTGTTTAAATGCTAAGTAAAAGAGGGATGCAAATTCTGATGCTCAAGGACCCCTGATTTAGAATCTCTTTGCAAAAAAAAACCCCACTATCTTTATTTTTTGCTTGAATTACATCTCATTTAACTTTCATGCAAATGCAATTTTCAGTCCTTTACAGACAATTTCTTGCTGGTTGGAGATAGCTCACTTTGCCAGTTTTAAACTTGTCAAACTTCTGGAGTGCAAAAATAAATGAGGACAGTTCTGTATGTCAGCTAGGTTGATGTGTCTATTTGAAGGAACACGCCAACCTAGCCAGCTAAAAATGTCAGTAATACAACCCATAGATGTATAATACTGAAGTACAGAAAACATTGTGATTTCTGATCCATGAATCTGTGTAATTTGTGCTGCATGCCTTTTTATTGTTTGAGGAAAAGGTACTATATAAATAAAGATAAGGATAGATTGAGGGGCACTGGAAAGCTAGGGGAAACTCTTCCAAATGGCATCTTTTTTAAAGTATATAGCGGATTCAGAGTTCAAAGAAACAAAACTAGTGTTATCCAAGGCTCTAATTGCAATAGGTCTCTCCTTCATGCTGTAATTTACTTGAAACACTCAAAGGTCTGTAATCTAGGCAGTTTACTTTCCAAACATAAAGCAGGCTTATAATATTTCTGAGGGGGGGCAGTGTTCCCCTAGTAACTCCTGTGTTTGGAGTCCTATGCACACCAAAGATTCAGTACACCTTAGGGGCACATTGGCATCTGAAGGAGTTTGGAGGGCTTCAGACTCAAGCAAACAAAAAGAAGGTAGCACACTAGTACTGAAAATCTGCTGAAAACTTACAACTGGGGAATGGAATAGCTCGTAAATGTAAAATCAATTCTACATACGTAAATAAAATGGAACAAAAGAGATCTCAGCTGACTCACTAATGGAGAGAAGGCTTAAATTCTTACAAAAGGCAATCAAAAGCTCAATCACTGGTCAGAGTTCCAGTTGAAAATAGGAGAAAAAGACTACACCACAAAATGAAGTGTGGTCAAAAAACTCCCAGCAGTACAAATCATAAACATTTTCAACAAAGCTTTGTATATATTTCCCTTTTCCCAGATTAACACAAAAGGAACAGTCTTAACTGTCACCAAAAAAGTGAAATTATGCTTATACTTACCTGAGAATATTCTAGTAAATGTTATGATCTGCATGTATCTCTTTTACAACAATGTCCCCGAACAATATGTTCTCCAATAACTTCCAAACAAGAGCCCCTGTTTCACCTTTGGGAATGTCTGTTTTTCAGAGAATCATCTAAACTGAATGGTGCAAGATGGTTGTCAGTCCAAATAAAGATAACAGAGACGAAACAGCCAATCAGCAATGCTGTAACTCACAAAAGGAGGAAATGGACATATTCTGCATCATCCAAATAACAAGGAATTATTAAACTGATTAATAAAAGGAGACCATTCTATATGTGAATTTAAACCATTTGATTCTACAGTATTCAATTAATAAATCACCTTTGTTCTTTTTGTCATAAATATTTTTACGTCCCCCCCCCCCTCACAAATCACATAGCACACAGCGAAAGTCATCAGACACATGATGTGTCTCATCGCAATGTTGAACCAATGGTCCTTCCATTTTTTTCTCAAGTCACTCAATGCCTGTGTTCAATAACCTGGGTTTAAATGCCCTGGAGGTCTGTCCAACATAGATCAAAGGGCATATACACATTCAGACGTACAAGTTAGTAATATGCAATTTATCTTTAAAATCAAGCATGGTAGTAGAAGATTGGAGGGTGGCCAATGTAACGCTGATTTTTAAAAAAGGTTCCAGAGGTGATCAAGGAAATTATAGACTGGTGAGCCTGATGTCGGTGCCAGGCAAAATGGTAGAGACTATTATAAAGAACAAAATTACAGAGCATATTCAAAAGAATAGATTAATGAGGAAGGAAATCTTCCCTCACAAATGTTTTGGGGTAGAGGAAGTGCAAGGGGTTATTTCACAGATAACACCGACGAGATCACTTGAAGAATCATGTTCATCCGGTCTGATTAAGCAGTTGGCAAGTGCTGCAGCACCTGCAGTGAAGTGGATTGTTAAAAAATCCTTAGGTGAAGGAATTTGCCCTCTGGGTTGTAAGTGAGCAACAGTGAACCATTATTGAAAAAAGTAGAGATTAGATATATCTGTTATGAGTAATCATAGACCCATTTCAGTTGCTCCGTCTTTAGGAAAAGTATTAGAAAAAGTTGTACTACTCCAATTAGAGGCATTTGTTGACAAGGTAGATGTTCACCAATTTGGTTTTCCTAGGGCCCATAGGGTAGAGTCTCTGTTGCTATCGACAGTTGATGAGATACAGAGAGGATTCGATAATAATGTCAGTTTTCGTATGATATCTTTTGATATATCAGGGGCTTTTGACTCAGTGAATGTGCAGATGTTGTTATCTAAATTAGGTAAGATGGGAATGCAAGAATGAGCATTACAGTTGTTTTGTTTCTTACCTGATGGGATGCTTGTCACTGCTTGATTATTGCAGTGCTCTATATCTGGGTTTGAATAATTCCAGGATTAGATCGCTGCAATTGGTACAGAATGCTGCTGCATGACTGTGTCTGGGTTACCCATATTAAGCCCATTTTGAAACAGATGCACTGGTTGCCAGTCAATTTTCATATACAGTTTAAGGTATTTTGTTTTGTATATCAAGCACTCTATTTGCCAATAATTGAAACAATGTTTTTGTATATATCGTCCAGGATGTGTTTGAGATCTGAGACAAAGTAAAGAGAATTCAACAAGATTACATTGGGAAGACAAGTTTCATTGCAAATTATAGAGCAGATTAGCAGGTAGATAAGTGAATATATAGATGCAGTAAAGAGGACTTCAGCTTGACATTAGATATATTGAAAAATTCATGTTGGGGAACCAGATTTACGAGGAGTTTGGTAAGACGTATTTCTTGAACAGAACAGATTTTAAGGCGTTATGGAATTGAGTGTACCAGTTGATGTTGAGCATTGGTGTCAGTAGGGCATTTCAGAACTTGGCCACTTGGTATAGGCTTAAGAAAAGTCTCTTGAGTTGAATTTCCTTGAAGGATGGGAATGATAATTTTACAGTTTCTTGTCCTGTAGTTCGAGTGCAGATTTGTGATTAGAGTGAACATGTATTGGGGAGCACAGCCTTGAAAGATTTTAAAGACAAAACAACATAGTTTAAAGATAATTCTGGTCTCTACCAGTAGCCAGGGTAGCTGGGCATATAGGTGAGAGACTCCGTCAAATTTTTTCAGACCATAGATTGGCCTTATGGCTGTTTTTTGTGAAGACTGTAGATTGTGTATTAAGTTTTTAGGGCAGTTTAAGTAGATTATATTGCTGTAGTCTAGCTTAGAATTAGAGCCTCTACCACAAGTCTGAAGTGTTCTTGTGTAAAATATTTCCATATTTGTCTGAGGTTATGCAGATGGAAGAACCAAGACTTGACTGTTCTATTCACCTGTTGTCACGTCTCTCCCGGAATCTCAGGGTTAGTGAGCCCTTGGGCCACTGCCGAGGGGCGGCAGTGGCAGGAGAATCACCCAAACACAGACAAGGCAGGACAGACGTACCAGCAAACCCAGGACAGGAACTATCAGGCGAAGACTGCAGCCAAGGCAACTCAAGCTGGAGCAAACAGGACAGGAATTCAGCCCAAACTTCACCTGCACTTGACCGCCGTTCCTCAGGAGTTGAGCCCCTGGGTGCAGGCGGCCGACAGGACTTACCAGACAGGGCTGGAAGGCAGAACTGCAGGGAACAGCAGCCGGCTGGCGAACAGCAGGAAACTTCCAGAAAGCACACCGGGGTTCCAGGCAGGCAGCAAGCAGCAGAATAAACCAGAAAACAAGCCGGGTCTGGGTGGGCAGCAGACAGAAGAATAAACCAGGAGACAAGCAGGGTCAAAGCCACAATCAGGAAAAAGCACAGCAGCACTGCAACAAACTCTCACCAAAGGCAAACTAGAGACCTTCCCAGGTGGTTAATAAAGGCAGCATACAAGGGAGTTCACCAGGTACGGGTACTGCTTAGTTCCAAAAAACTCCCAAAACAATCTGGAAGGCTGGAAGATCTGGACCGGACCAACATATCTTCTGGAACATGGGAAACGGTAAGCCATCAGTTCACAGCAGCCACCAGGTTTAACCACCGGGGGGCAATGTGACTGAGAGCCAGGAACCTGGGCACAACCGTGACACCTGTGTATCCCAGAATATGTTTTGGTCTATTGTAATGCCTAGGATTTTCAGGGACGGTTCTAGTTTGTAGGCTAAATTATTCACTATGAAGGAACTCTTTTGTTCTATGGTTGTCAGTAGGAATTTCGTTTTATCACAGTTTAGTTTTAATTGGTTCATTGCCATCCAGTTTGTGATTAGGGTGATGCAGTCCTCTATGTGTTCTTTTCTTGAGTGAATGTTGTCATTTTTTGGAATTAGTATGGTTGTATTCTTATATTAATATTAATTATCTTGTAATACTTCTTCTTAATTTGTTGCTTAAGCCACATTGAACCTGAGCTTTCTTGGGAAAATGCAGGGTAGAAATGTTATAATAAATAAATAAAGAATCCAGTGGAAATTGGAGAGTCATGGGATAGGATGTAGTCTTCTACTGTGTATTAAAAACTGGTTGAAAGATAGAAAACAGAGAGTAGGGTTAAATGGTCAGTATTTTCAATTGAGAAGGGTAGATAGTGGGGTTCTGAAGGGGTCTGTGCTGGGACCACTGCTTTTTTTAATATACTTATAAATGATCTAGAAATGGGAGTAACTAGTGAGGTAATTAAATTTGTGATGACAATCGAACGGGACGCCCAAGTTCTCATGAGGGCGTCCTCGCAGGACGGCCCCATAAAGGGGCGGGGAAACCCGTATTATCGAAACAAGATGGCCGTCCATCTTTCATTTCGATAATACAGTCGGGGACGTCCAAATCATGAAATTTAGGTCGACCTTAGAGATGGTCATCCTTACGTTATTTTTGAGATGGTCGTCCCCGGTTTTCGGCGATAATGGACACCGAGGACACCCATCTCAAAAATGACCAAATCCAAGTCATTTGGTCATGGGAGGAGCCAGCATTCATAGTGCACTGGTCCCCCTCACATGCCAGGACACCAAGCAGGCACCCTAGGGGGGACTGCAGTGGACTTCATAAATTGCTCCTAGGTGCATAGCTCCCTTACCGTGTATGCTGAGCCCTTCAAAACCCCCACAAAACCCACTACCCACAACTGTACACCACTACTATAGCCCTTATGGGTGAAAGGGGGCACCTACATGTGGGTACAGTGGGTTTCTGGTAGGTTTTGAAGGGCTAACATTTACCACCACAAGTGTAACAGGTAGGGGGGGATGGACCTGGGTCTGCCTGCCTGAAGTGCACTGCACCCACTAAAACTGCTCCAGGGACCTGCATACTGCTGTCATGGAGCTGGACATAATATTTGAGGCTGGCATAGAGGCTAGAAAAATATTTTTAAAACATTTTTTAGAGTGGGAGGGGGTTAGTGACCACTGGGGGAGTAAGGGGAGGTCATCCCAGATTCCCTCCGGTGGTCATCTGGTCATTTAGAGCACATTTTTGTGGTTTGGTCGTAAGAAAAAAAGGACCAGGTAAAGTCGTCCAAGTGTTCGTCAGGGACGCCCTTCTTTTTTCCATTATCGGTCGAGGATGCCCATGTGTTAGGCATGCCCCAGTCCCGCCTTCGCTATGCTTCTGACACGCCCCCGTGAACTTTGGTCATCCCCGCGAGGGAAAGCAGTTGAGGACGCCCAAAATCGGCTTTCGATTATGCTGATTTGGGTGACCCTGTGAGAAGGACGCCCATTTTGCAATTTGTGTTGAAAGATGGGCGCCCTTCTCTTTCGAGAATAAGCCTGTATGTATAGCAGGTATAAAATTCTGGTCCACGTTGATAATGAAAGCGCATACTTAAAATAAGAAGTATATTTCTATTTCTATCAGCCACACAGTACATGCCCATTCCATGACCATAAAATGTATCTTTATAGGTGCAAGCAATTCTGCCTAATAACCAGTATAGGTGCATATTATTCTCTTTAAAATATAGCCCTCAACACATTTACATGTCATTTCTGTATGAATATTTGCTGCATAACCTTTGTAAAATTACCTTCTAAGGGAACATGGAATAGTCACATTTATGGATTGATGTACTCAAAAAGGCTTGCAGCAATTTCCAATATCATAAAATATTTACATTGCACAAAATGAAGAGACCGCAGAATCATACACTTGGGGCATGTGTTTAAGAGTTTAAAGCGCTCTGTTCAAATGACATACCTTGCTGTAGTTTTGGGTTTGCCAGAATGCATGGCATACAGTAGAGGATAATGTTATAAAAGTATGCCTTGACATTCTAGCTAAGATATTCCTCAAAAGCACTAATAGAGGAGGCTAAAAACTATCCACTCAGTATTTTTTTTTAAACATCATGGGCAAAATAACCTGGCTATTCAGATAGGAGGTAATTCTACTTCTACTAATCATTTCTATAGAACTACTAGATGAACACAGTGCTGTACACATTATATGCAGGTACTTTCTCTGTCCCTAGAGGGCTCACAATCTTAGGGACCCTTTTACTAAGCTCTGTAGGCACCTACGCACGTCCAACGTGCGCCAAATTGGAGTTACCGCCCAGTTACCACGTGGCCCTTGCGGTAATTTCAATTTTGGTACGCGTCTGCTATGCGCGTCTGAAAAATATTTTTTATTTTCTGACACGCGGCAGCTACACACGTCAAGTGGAATTTGACACTCATAGACCATTACGGCCCAGTTACTGCGTGAGACCTTACCGCTAGGTCAATGGCTTGCGGTAAGGTCTCACACTCAAAATGGACGCTAGGCAATTTTCATTTTGCCGCACATCCATTTTCAGCAAAAAAAAAAAAAAGCATTTTTTGTAGGTGTGCTAAAAAATAATTCTGAGCGCGCCCAAAACATGCGTCTACACTACCACAGGCCATTTTTCAGTGCACCTTAGTAAAAGGACCCCTAAGTATTTTTTGTACCTGGGGCAATGGAGGGTTAAGTAACTTGCCCAAGGTCACAAGGAGCTGAAGTGGGAATTGAGCGCAGGTTGTCAGGATCAAAGCCCACTGCACTAACCATTAAGCCAATCCTCCTCCATTCTATAACAGTGCACTTGGAAGGCACCTATGTGATACCTCGTCCATAAAGGAAAGTAGGTGCCTACTTTGTTTCATAGAATAGTAGCGTAACTGGGTATATAGTATACAGTCAACACACAAGGGTGGAGGCAAACAGATTCCAAGAAACCAGCCAGCCAAAGAGTAAGAGCATCAAAAGAAAGTTTTATTGGGACCCAATAAAACTTTTTTTTTTATGCTCTTACTTTTTTTTTTTTTAAAGCTCTTACTCTTTGGCTGGCTGGTTTCTTGGAATCTGTTTGCCTCCACCCTTGCGTGTTGACTTTCGTTTTTTGTGGAAGGCGTGGACCCCTCTGACTTGCCATACATAGTATACAGTTACACATTGGCACTTACACCAGTCATAGAGCGAAATACACATATGATTCATAGTATTCTATAAGTTATGGGTATAAATGTGTGACCTTTCTAGGATCTGTCTAGATTCTACCTATGAGTATGCCCATCTGTCAAATACACACCCAGTACCAGTAAATGATGGCAGATAAAGACCCACTGATATGCACATAGTAACAGAATTTCAATTAAGTGGAATTTTGACATGTACATGTGTATATGGACACATATGTGCATATATGCCATTATTCTAATCATTAAACATATGTGATCGGCACCTACGTTATACAATTACCTCCTGTATTGCTGCTATCTAAATAAATTGTGTCTCTGTCCTTGGACTGCCCTAGCACTATAGCATTCTATAATTTATGCCTCTAATTGTGCCCCTACCCATGTTCTGTCCAGGTAAACCTACCTTCCAACTACACGCCATCAAGTTGAGGCACCATTTTATAGAATAGCGCGTAGCTGGAATATGGCATTTATGTGTTTATGTGCATACATATTCTGGTCATTTATGCATATCTTTGACACTTAAATATTGCCATTCTCCTACGAGAAAGCAATTTGAGCTTTTTTTTTTATTTGCACAAACCCGTGGTCTCTGATTATATTTTATTGCTTTGTTGTTAGGTTCATTGAGTATTTTCTGATTATGTTTTAATGCCTAGGTTTACTAAGCGGTGCTACAGGCGCGTTAACATTTTTAGCGCGCATAGATGGTTTATGCGCATTAAACGCTAATGCACCCATAAAAATGTATAGGTGCGTTAGCGTTTAACACACCTTAAATTTACAGGCACATTAAAAACGCTAGTGCACCTTAGTAAACATACCCCTAAATGTTTTGGTTTTATATATGTTGGCTTTGTATACTGCCTAGAATGTGCAGATAGTGTGGTTTATAAATATTTTAAATAAAGAAAAAAAAATAGGGCACCTTTTACAAAACAGTGTTTCTATTTAGTGTGCACTGAATGCGAAGAAGCCCATGGGAACTGAATTGGCTTCTTCGCATTCAGCACACCGCTAATCAGTAACGCTGCTTTGTAAAAGGAGCCCTATTTTTTTTGTTTATTTAAAATATTTATAAACCACACTATCTGCACATTTCAGGCAGTACACAAAGCTAACATACATAAAACCAAAACATTTAAAACATAATCAGAAAATATTCAATAAACATAACAACAAAGCAATAAAATATAATCAGAGACCACGGGTTTGTGCAAATAAAAAAACTCAAATTGTTTTCTGAAATGTAAAACTGAGCTTGTAATTCTAATCACATAAGGAAGACTGTTCCAAAGATGGGCTCCTTCAACCTGTACCATTCTGGAATGATAACATGTCTGAAACTGGGAACATCCAATAACAATTTGTCAACTGATCCCAAATTATGTCTCGTACAATATATTCTCAGTGCAGTTGCATGGGCTAATGGTGTCTCATTATTCAGCGCCTTGTGTATTAAAAGCAATACTTTAAACTCAAGAACATATCGGGAACTAATATGACATAATCAATGAAGTCCGGTAAGTAATCTGGCCGCTGGGTTCTGTGCAATCTGTAGGGCCTGGATTAAATATTTAGGCAAACCCAACAGACAGAATTACAGTAATCAAAAATTGGATACACCAAAGCCTGTAGAACAGTTCAAAAATTGTCAGCTGATAAAAGATCTTTCAATTTATGAATCAAACGTTAGGCGCTACTTCTGCACTGAATTATCAGCCTGAAAAAGCATTCTAATGAGTGCAAAGGTGCTGAAGTGGGGCAAAAATGGCAGATCCACATGGAAGCACACTTACATGCCTAGTTATAGAAGAACATGTGATTGTTTCTGCACAGATCTGCAAAGGGAGTGTGGTCGTGGTCGGGGCGTGCCCAAGCCAGGGGCATTCCCTTAAAATTTGTGCAGTGTTATAGAATTTGGTGGATCTGCATCCAATTTACTCACCAGAATTTATATCTGGTTTCAGTTGGTGTAACTCCTTGCACCCAAAGTTGAGCACAAATCCCGACACTGGGAGTCTTTTACTAAAGGTTAGCTCGAGTTATCTACAGCAGGTCCAATTTTATTCCTATGGGCCCTGCTGCAGATAACTCGAGTTAATCTTTAGTAAAAGACCCCCACTATTCTATAAAGAGCGCCAATCCCAGAATGCCCATTATAGAATCTGCATCTCCAGCCAGATTACTGCTACAAACTCAGATAAGTGCATCTTATATTTCTGTATACATCAGATTATATACGTTTCCTATAAAAGTAAGAAGGGAGTATCAAGAGGAGGTTTTTTGACTGATGAGGAGCTCGCCCGATATCCACTTTAAGAAGTGATCTCCTTCTATGACGGATATTGTAGGCACCAACCACGTAAAGTTAATCTAACCGTTAACAGAGAAGGTTGGGCATCTGAAGTCTTTTCCTCCTGAGTAATCCAATAATAATAATATATTATTGAGAGGGTTATTTGCTCTGTTTTATATAGATACACAATTTGTGTACATTATATGCATCTGTGTGTTATATATGTGGGTGTGTTATATGCAAAAAAAAGTATGGTAGTCGGGACGGAAGTGACGTCACGGAGTCGGATGGCCGCCTGAGTCCTTAGCTCCGTACTTCCCTGCTTCTAATTTGCTTTAATAGCGGTACCTTGGTCTTGTTTCTGTCCCGGAACGGCTCCTGGAGATTAGCAGCGACTCAGGGAGCAAGATGAGCAAAATATCTGCGTCCCAGACGCGTGAGGGTGAGCGGAGCTCGACGAGACAGTCGACGAAGAATCGATCGAGACACGTGTCACCGGCCCCGGACCACTCATCAGGATCCGAGTCGGCTGTGTCGAGTGCTGGTGTGCGGAGAGCTTCCCCGAAAGTGACCCTGTCTAAAGAATTGGCTAAATGCCTGAAGGAAATCAGGGCAGAGATCGCGGCGTCTAAGCAAGAAATTCTTGAGCACGTGGACGCCATCAGCATTGACCTCCGCGAGCTGGGGGGTAGAGTTGAAACTCTGGAGGAACGGATGGACGAAAATGCTGAAAGATCGGAGGCAGTGGAGATCCGTTTTGTGCAGCTAAATGATCAGACAGAGGAACTCCAATATAAAATTGATGATTTGGAAAATCGCGGAAGGCGACAAAATCTCAGATTTCGGGGAGTTCCTGAAAATGGAAACATGGAAGATGTGCCTGCAATTGTGAAATCCTTGTGTGAGACAATTTTGGGAGAACCCATGGAGTCTGCTGTTATTCTGTTTGATCGGGCTCACAGAGCACTTGGTAAGCCTAAAGACAATAAACCCAGAGACATAATTGTAAAATTTTCCTCCTATGCGCTCAAGGAAAAGGTTTGGCTAAAAGCGCGCCAAACTCCATCTGTGGAATACAAGAAGGAGCGAGTGTATGTGTACCAAGACCTATCACTATTTACATTAGCGCAGAGGCGTGTGATGAGACCTGCGCTAGAAATCCTGAGGAAGGAGAAGATCCCCTATAAGTGGATTTTCCCCTTTGCGCTGAGCTTTGAGTTTAAGGGTAAGCAGCTTTGCTTCCGCAGGCTTGCGGAGGTATGGAAGTTTCTGCAGGAGGCCGGCTTGACAACAATGGCGAGCCCTGGGGGAGACCTGGCTCCCTCTACTCGAGAAAAATTGCAGCAGTGGAAGAGAGTCTCCCAGAAAACTAAAAAGCAAGGCCTCAAGACATGACTTTGACTGAGATTCTGTTTGATATCCTTTTGGTTCTGATGTCTGCCACTGGGGTGACAATCTACTTCTTTGACTCTGTGTGTTTATCTGTTCTTTGTTATTGGGACTTTGTGGAGCCTATTTTAAAGGGCAAAAGGTTTGAGTTTTGATGGTTGGATGGAGAGACTGGGTGGAAGTACTAAAAAAAAAAAAAAAGAAGGGGTAGGGGGGTGCGGGGCTGTGCACAAGGATTCGGGGGGACTGTTTGTTCTTCTGTAGGGCACTTCAGAGGGGATGTTCCCAGTCCGGGCCCTGGGACCCGGATTGGTGGGGGTTATGTTTGTGAAGGATGTTTGGGAGTTATGGGGAGGGAAGGGTGGGGCGGGGAGGTAGGGGAGGGAAGGGTTCTGGGAATAACTGGGGTTTTATCAATAATTCCTTCAGAAGATTAACATTGTTGCAACTAACTGAGGAGGCTCTAAAAGAGGGAGTGCACTGCGAGCAAGGTAATGGTAACAGGAAAAATATCTACATGTAGATATGAGTGCTGATCTGAAAGTAATATCATACAATGTAAGGGGGCTAAACATGCCTCAGAAAAGACAGAGGTTTTATAGAGAACTGCAGAGGCTCAAACCACACGTGGTCCTGCTTCAGGAAACACACCTGAGGCGTAAGTATGAGCGACTCCTCTCCTGTCCGGGCTATACTGGGGCGTACTTTGCCTCTGCGGAGAGCTCCAAAAAACGAGGGGTGGCGATATTGCTGCATTCTTCTGTGGCGGCACAGGTTGAGCAGGTCAGAAGGGATCCAGGGGGGCGCTACATATTTATACACATGATAGTGGACCAGGTGGCCTTAACAGTGGCCTCGATTTACGCCCCAAACAGTGGTCAGGCAGAATTTTTTGCGAGGGTCCGGAACACCTTGGCAACATTTGTTAAGGGGTCCCTGATAATGGGAGGGGACTTCAATGCGGTGATGCATACTCGCCTAGACCGCTCAGGAGTCCCCAGGGCGGAAGGCAACAAGGAATCACAGGCTCTGGCATCCTTGGCTGCATCACTGGGCACACTGGACTTGTGGAGACTGACACACGGGACAGATAGGGACTATACGTTTTACTCCCCAGTTCATAAGACATATTCGTGCATTGACTACATTTTCCTGGACACAAACTTGGTGGAGAGGGGACCTGAGGCTGGCATTGAAAGTGTGACATTATCAGATCATGCCCCAGTATGGGTCTCCCTCTCCACCATCAGGGCGGAATTGAAGGAAAAGAGATGGGTGTTAAATACTAGTCTACTACAGGAAGGGGAGGTGGTGGAAGGGTACAGGAATATGCTTAAGGAGTACCTTGAATTTAACTCTGGCAAGGGAACTGGGATGCCCATGGTATGGGATGCTATGAAGGCAGTGTCTAGAGGATATTTCTTACAATTAGCTAGCAAGCGCGCTAGGATACGTAGGGCGCAGATAGCAGCGTGTATGGAGAAAATCCATCAGCTAGAGGGGCAACACAAGAAAAATAGGTCACCACAGGCTTGGCAGGAACTGAGGAGGGAGAGGCTGCTTTTAGACTCTATATACTCAGAACAACTTAGTCTGATGCAAGCAAAATACAAGGTGGGAACTTATGAGTTTGCGAACAAAGCTGGACGTCTTCTTGCTACTAAATTACGTAGGCAAAAAGTTGATCGTATGATTAAACAGGTTCGTAATGGAAAGGGAGAAATGTTAGGAAAATCTGAACAAATACGTGAATGCTTTGGGAAATTCTACCAGACATTATACGCAAAGGAGATTAACCCCTCCCCAGAGGATATTGGGCAATATTTAGATGAAAGTGACCTTTCCTCCTTAACCAGCCAGCAAAGGGCATTGTTGGACGCACCAGTAACTCCCATAGAAATTCAGAAGGCTATTAGTGGCATGCCTTCTTACAAGTCTCCCGGATTGGATGGACTCCCTAGTGAATTCTACAGGCGGGTCGCGCCCGAATTGGCGCCACTGCTTGCAGACCTGTTTAACCAGGTGGGAGCGGGGGGGACGCTGCCTCCATCTATGATGGAGGCCTGGATTGCAGTCATTCCCAAGCCAGGTAAGGATCCTACTGAATGTGGGTCTTATAGACCAATATCGGTCTTAAATGCTGACGTTAAAATCCTAGCTAAAGTGCTGGCAAGTCGCCTGGCGCCCTTGCTTCCGGTCCTGATGCATCCAGACCAGGTGGGCTTTGTGTCCCATCGTAAGTTGATGGACAATATTAGGCGTACGCTAGACCTTATGTACCTTGCAAAGAGAAATCAAAAGCCACTCTGTCTGCTCAGTTTGGACGCTGAAAAAGCTTTTGATAGGGTCCACTGGTCCTACATGTATCGGGTACTGGAGGTCATGGGATTTGGGGTGACTTTTCGGAGTTGGATACAGGCGTTTTATAACTCTCCATGAGCATGTGTACGGGTCAATGACAGTAATTCGGAGTTGTTTTCACTCCACAGAGGCACCCGACAGGGCTGCCCTTTATCTCCCCTCTTATTCGCAATGGTCATGGAACCTTTCGCCTCTCGGATACGTCTGGATCCGGAGATGTCGGGGGCTTGGGTGGAGGGTAGAATGCACAAAATGGCCCTTTTTGCGGACGACGTCCTGTTGTATGTGACCCGCCCACTTACCACATTTCCCAGACTTAATTGTATTATAGATGAGTACGCAGCGGTCTCGGGATTCAAGGTGAACATGACAAAGTCTGAAGCTTTAAATGTAACGCTTCCTGAAGAGCTGGTGGTGACTTTAAAAGCGTCGTACTCCTTTAAGTGGGCTAATCGTCATATTACTTATTTGGGAGTGAAGTTGACCCCCAAACTTTCAGACTTGTTTCAGGCTAATTATAAAGATCTGGTTCGAGACATTGCAGTTGACCTGGAGAGATGGGGGGAATTAGGGGTTTCTTGGTTCGGCAGAATTGCGATTATTAAAATGAACATTCTACCGCGCCTGTTATATTTATTTCAGGTGCTGCCTGTGATGATGCCCAGGCGATTTATAGCTTCCATGCAGGATCGTATAGTGAGGTTCGTCTGGGCGGGTAAGCGGCCTAGGCTCTCGCGCACGCTCCTTTACCAGAGTAGGAGGAGGGGTGGGCTTGGTGTCCCTAATCTCATTTGGTACTATAGGGCGGCACAGGGAAAAGCTGCGGTTGAATGGTTTCAAGATTATCCAGACAGGCAGTGGGTGCAACTAGAACAGTACTCTATTGGCACAGTACCACTAGCAGCGCTTATGTGGCTTCCGCGGTCGTTTCGGGCGAAGGACGAAGAGTCCTGTCCGTCAGTAGGAGTTACACTGCATTACTGGGATAGTCTGTTCCCCAATCATCAATGCGTTCTGTCGCGGTTCTCTCCAATAGCATACAATCCTCTCTTCCTGCCAGGGAACACAGAGGGGGTCTTCACTAGGTGGTATAAGGAGGGGGTCAAAACCTGGGGTCAAGTATTTGAAGAGGGTTCTCTGATATCACTAGATGAACTGCAGGCAAGGTATCCGGGTATGCGGGTAGATGACTTTGGGTATACTCAATTATCTCATTTCTTTAGAACAAAGGCAGTTAGACTAGTTATGCAAAGGGATAAGTTACCACTGGAAGACATTTGTGAAAAACTCCATACCTCCCGAGGACTGATTGGGTGTTTGTATCGAAGTGTTGGTGCCCAGGTCCAGTGTTATAGTCGTCACAGGAAAAGCTGGAACGATGAGCTGGGTGTTAATCTTGGGGAGATGGAATGGGGGAAGATAGAAAGGGCGGTGGCAAAGGTGTCCACTCATGTGCTGTCGCAGGAGAATGCAGTGAAGGTCCTGTACCGTTGGTATCTCACCTCGGACAGATTGCAGAAGATTTACCCGTCTTCGTCGGGATTGTGTTGGAGGGGATGCGGGCATCGGGGAACAATGGGCCACGTGTGGTGGAATTGCCTCAAAGCCAGAGCCTACTGGAAAGCGATACATAGTAGAATGCAGACCTGGCTGGGATGCCGACTTCAGTGGGCCCCTGAGATTTTTCTCTTCTCTGTAAGGGCGGTGGGCCTAAATTCCTATCAGCAGGAGTTGGTGCGTCATGCTGTTGGGGCAGCGAGAGTGGTACTTGCATCTCAGTGGAAACAGAGGGGAGTCCCTTCTGTAACAAGGTGGTGCAATAGACTACGGTATGTGTGCCAGATGGAGCGACTCCGAGCGGAGCGAACACATCAGATAAGTAGATGGCACCTGACTTGGAACCCTTTTCTCGCAGCTACCAAAAGTGGTTTAGAGTAGCAGCAGTGACTGTATAGATGTGGGAATTGAGAGCATCCTTGGGGATTGGTTGGAAGGGGGAACTGATAAAGGGGGGGATGGGGAGGGGGCAATTCAATATCTACATACTCTTTCAAGGGGGGAAAAAAAAAATCATGAAGTTTAATGCGAAGTAAATCTGGATGACTTCAGAAAAGCAATGTGCGAGACTCTGGTGCTTTGTTTGGCATTATATTTTTGTACATGTACACTGTAGAACTGATTTCTGAGTTCACTGTATTTTATTACTGTTTAATAAAGACTTCATTTAAATAAAAAAAAAAAATAAAAAAAAGTATGGTAGTCATGGATCTTCATTGCTGGCACCTATTAGAATACTGACATTGCTTATCTTGGTTTTTAATGGCATGTGGAAGTTACCTCTGCGTGCCTGATATTCAGTGTCATATCAATTTAGCTAAACAGGTATAGCTGGGACTACATTATATGCAGTCCAACATGCTTGGTTAACTATCCAGTACTGAACATCTGCAGTGCCTGGGTCAGGGGCGTAGCTAAACAACAGATTTTGGGTGGGCCTAGGCAAGAAGTGGGTGGGCACCAAGTGTTCTCCCCCCCCCCCCCCCAAAAAAAAATATCTCAGCTGGCGAGAAAACGCTTCTTTCCACCTTGGCAGTCTGAAGCAGGCATGACTGAAAACTGAGAATGCACAGGTGCTGGTATTGTGGAGAGTAGTGTTTTCATTATCATCAGGGGGAAGTTTTCAGCTGGCGGAGCTTGGGATCCCCACCAGCTACCGCTAAACATGTGCTACTTTTGGGGGGCCTGAGCCCTAAGTGGGTGGGCCCTGGCCCACCCAGGCCTACCTGTGGCTACACCACTGGCCTGGGTAACATCTGAGTCCATCCCGACTCGACCTCCTGACTTCCCTGGCACTGAGATGGTCAGTGTTATTTAGCCAGTACTATCCAGCTAAATTCTGCTGAATATTAGTGGTTGAGTTGGCAAGCACAATCTAGCCAGGTAGGAACCTTTCTTGCCCAGTTAAATAATTTTTTTAAAATTGCATTTCAGAAATTTTCCAAAGAAAAGCATACAAGCTACTGCTTGAATAAGAAAACGCATTTCGGGGTCCTTTTACTAAGCTGTGGTATGTGTTAGCATGTGCTTAAAAGGGCTTATCGCTGGTCGTGCTCGAGTATCCTGCAGTAATTCCCAAATCTGCATGTGTTACATGCATGCTAAAAATGATTATTTTTTGGTTGAAGGGGTGTGTCTAGGGGCAGAGAGTGGGTGTTTCTGCACTATTCAGTTAGCGAATCTATATTAGTGCATGTTGATTAGCGCAGGATTATAGTGTGAGCCCTTACCACCTACAAAATGAGTGGCAATAAGTGCTTATGCGGGAATATTTTTTTAATGGCTGCACACTAATGGAGACATCAGCACGTGGCCATCAGTACAAAAAATAGAAAAACGGCCTCTTTACTGCTGCAGTTAAAATGGCTTTAGCACGCAGGATAGACCTACATAACAGCACACTAAAGTCACCTTCTACCGCAGCTTAGTAAAAGGATACCTTAGTACTTAAAAATATAACAAAAAAATTAAAAATTAAGATAATAACAGCAATGGTTAGATTTATAATTACCATTGGTAGACCTAAGACTGGATACACAGCATAACAACAAAAAACTTTTCATGTGCTACTGGGCAAAAACCATTTGTCCTATACTAAATTCAGTGTGCGTATTCCAAATCCGAAGTCAGAATTGTTGTAACACGTCACGAAATTTTGTTATGCATATGTTTGCCCAAATGAATTAAGCCCTTGGAAAGCACTGAATAATTTATTACAGAACGAATTTTACTCCAACAATTACCTGATCTACATCAAAGTTTTTGTAGTAAACAGTATATGAAAATGTAATGGAATAACAAAATTTCAAAAAAGTCTCGTATTCCAGTTTTAAAGTCTTAGTTCAGCAAGGTTACTGCCGTCACCTACTATGTTACTATACAGGTACAAATCAAGGTAAGGTATACACAAAAAATGGCACATGTGAGTTTATCTTGTTGGGCAGACTGGGTGGACCATGCAGGTCTTTTTCTGCCGTCATCTACTATGTTACCACGTGCTTCAGGCATCTACTTTTGCGTTTGTGACCAGTCATATTTTCCTGTTGCAAAAACCAGCAGTAGTCCCCCATCATGTTGGGATTCCAGCGGCCTTGATATCTGTTCTCCATTGTAGAAATGTCTTTATGGAACCTCTGTCCATGTTCATCACTTACATGTTCCAAATTGGGTGGGAAAAAGTCAAGATGGGAATGTAATAAAAATGCATTTTCAATGACATTCGGCAGCCAAGTTGTTCATATGCTTTAAGCATGTTGTCTACCAGTTCAACATAGTTTTCAGCTCGTCTGTTCCCAAGGAAGTTCTGCACTACTAGCACAAATGCATCCCAAGCATTAATATTATAAGTGAATAGGCTTTGCATGTATAACTTAAAATCTATACGTGTCAGGCAAATTCGGAGTTCACATTTGGAATCGGCGGGTTCAATTTAGTATAAATCACATGTTATTCTCTCAGTAGCAAAATCATTGTTGCGTTGTGTAATGGGAGTTCAATATCAGAGAGCGAGCAGAAGACCCATAATCAAGGAAATTAGAAAGAAAAAGGGAGATATGCTGCTTCCGTATACATTGCGAGATATGGTTTATGGTTAATGGTTTATTAGATTTAATGTTTCACTTTTCCTCAAAAGATAAGAAAGTGGTGTACAATATCAATAATTATATCTAAAAGAAAGGAACACCATTAATCATAGGAAAGGAGAAAAACAGGAGAGCAAAACTAGTAAGAAGTTAAGTGGAAAAGGGCTGCAGCAAAAAAAAGAAAAAAAAACATTGAGAAGAAAGAGGGTTTGTAGAAGTTAGTGGAGCCCCAAGCCCTCATAATTCCCCAACTCTATGCTAAAAGCTTTCTCCTGGATTTTCAGTAAGGTTTTGAATTTAGGATGAGTGTTCAAGTCAACGTGAAATGAGAAAAGAGCTCCAGAGAGAAGGTACAAGCCAACAAAATGGTTAATTCCTTGTGGATTCACAGTGAGCCTGCTTTACAGAAGGAATTTGAAGGCAGTGGTCATTAAGAGAGTGGAGTACTTTGTGAGTCAGGGTTAGTACTTTATGTTAGACATGAAAGGCAATGGGAAGCCACCAGTGATGTTGGAACAGCAAAGTGGTAATGCAGTCAATTCTGTTGGCATGGGAAAAAAATGTAAATGGCGTTTTTCTGAATCATTTGGAGACACTGAATGAGATGGTGTGGGAGGCCAAAAGCTACAATAGTCCAAATGTTACATAAGGAGAGCACAGAGAAGGGTAATTTGGAATACTCCATCTAAATATGATCTTAGAACTCTGAACTGATGATGAAAGAAAGCAGACTTTGGCTAGGGTAAAAATTTGCTGGGCAAAAGAGAGTTCTTGATCGAAAATAATGCCAAGATACTTAAAATAGGAGACCAGTGAAATAGGAGTGCCAAATAATTTTGGAGAAAGATACAGTGAGTAGCAGGTACTAGTGATCCAACAGGCAGTAGTTAATAAGGGATCAGGAAAAGCTTATTCTTTGTAAGCCAGGATGTGATTGCTGCTAAAACAACACCAAGTTTGGACAAGTTAGGAGAGGTAGATTCACTGGAGTGAAAGAGTAGAATGTTTTCAGCACAGTAAAATGCATGAATGTCAAGGTCTTGTATTAGGAGAGTCAGGGTAATCATGAAGATATTAAATAGAAGGGCCAATACATAGCTATAAAGCATGCCACACAGCATAAGGTATCTCTTTTGAGAATGAGGATGGAAAGGATACACAGAAATCACAGCCTTTAAGGAATACTAAAAACCAGGAGTACAGGGCCAGAGATATCCAGGTCAGAAAGCCTAGACAGTAAAAGATCCTGATTGATGATGTCAAATGCAGCTGTAAGATCTAGTGATAATAATTTTAGAATAAGGTGGCTCCGTGACTAAATGTAGCACGATCCCTGGGCTTAAGCACTATTCTATAAAACACGCCTAACTTTAGGAGCGGTTTATAGAATACCGCTACAAACCTTTTTTTGGTGCCAATTTTTTTGGGCGGCATTTAAAATTCACCCCCTATATAGGGGTCATGCTCTTGATGGCAAATGGCATTCATTTAAACAAATGCCCATCCCTAGTGTGTAAGTTACAAGTGGTCACCTTTGTATCCTGGGCAACATGTGGCCATTATGAATTCTTCCTTTTCTTTCTTACCATACTTCAATTGCATTATCCTCTTGCTGAGACTGTAGTGTCACCTTGGTAGATTTTGAACAGGGTTACCATATTAAAATATTCAGCAAGATTTATAGATAAAAAATGTATCCTCTTGTCATGGTTGTGGCCGTGCCCTTATGTTCAGACCTACTGTTTCTCTGTATCTAGCTCTGTGACCTCTCCAGTCTGCCTTTTTTCCTGTTGTTGTTCTTCCTGTTAACCAAGCCTCACTTTGGTGTCCATTGAACCAAGCCTCGCGTTGGTCTCCCTGCTTCTGCTTCATTTCCTACTTGTGACATCATCAGCCTACTCCTTTATAAGGACCCAGGGAACTTTCCTGCATTGCCTTTGCAACAGGTCCATTTTCCTTTTTTTGTTGTTGTTGTTGTACTGTTGTGTGATTCTGAGGGAATTGGTCTTCTTGTTAAGCTGTGTCTCTGTGGCACAGCCCTGAGCCCTGTGTGAGTGGTTTTGATTTGAATCTGTATGGATTACTTCCCTGTTAGGTTTACTCTCAACCAAAGCTCTCTTCTGTTTCTCTGTGTGTGTTGTTCTGCTTTAAACCTGTATGTTAAGACTTGAGACATGGTGCAAGGCTAAAACCCCATGTAAAAAGGAGGTAATAAGATGTTTGGGTACCCTCTATAGATACTACTACTACTACTACTAATCATTTCTAGCACATTACCAGGCACACACAGCACTAAGAGAGTCCTTGCCCACAAAGCTTACAATCTGATACAACTGAAGTACCATATGGTAGTGGTCAAGATGTGAAAGCAACCTCAAAAGGTGAATTTTCAATCTGAATTTTAATATAACCTGAGAGGGATCATAAAGCACTAACTCAAGAAGTCTGTTCCAAGAAAATGGCAGAGCAAGATTGAAAGAGCAGACTCAGGGAGGAGAAGGGCAAATATGAGAGTGATTTGCCAGATGAATAAGAGCTTCACACAGACCCACTCCACACACCTAATCAATTTTCTAATAAGATCCTCCATGGAACCCACCCTGCACTACTTGATCACTACTCCTTACAGTCCAACCCCCAACCCTGACGTATTTTAATTTAGAAGCCCTTCTTCACCTCTTGGGGTCTTCCTGGTGGATGATAGGGTGCCAGGAGTGATCCACAGACACTCCTGTAGGTAAACAGAAGGAGGATATGATCCTCACGATGTTGGTGAGACAGGGGCATAGCCAGACAACAGATTTTGGGTGGGCCTAGGCAAGAATTGGGTGGGCACCAAGTGTTCTCCCCCCCCCCCAAAAAAAAAATTATCTCAGCTGGTGGGAAAATGCTTCTTTCCACCTTGGCAGCAAGCATGCACTAAAAACTGAGTATGGCAGGTGCCGGTGTTGTGGAGAGTAGTATTTTCGTTACCATCAGGGGGAAATCTTCAGCTGGCAGAGCTTGGGATTCCCACCAGTTACCACTGAACATGTGCTACTGTTGGGTGGGCTTGAGCTATAAATGGGTGGGCCCTGGCCCACCCAAGCCCACCTGTGGCTACGCCACTGTGGTGAGAGAGTAAAAAGCAAGGGTGAAGCAGGCAATGGAAGATGTCTTATCAAAACATGCAATTTTTATTAAAACATACAGTCCATTTCATAACGAGATTCATGGCATTCAGTAACACCAATCAGTGGCACAAAGACTCAACATGGCCATGTTTCATCACTATGGCCTACATCAGGAGTCAACAGTACTAAATCGTGGTTGTACCACTGATAAGCTAAAAACACTTTAATGAGTGGTCTAGAGCATCGGTATAAACACTGCATGGAGAAGCCAAGCCACACATGTCTGCCAAGCCAAGCCACACATCTCAAAGCATTCCAAAGAGTCGCAAGTGCCATGGAATGGTGTTACTGAAAGCTATCAATCCCCTTATAAAAGCATATAAAACATAAAATGCAATGGGTTACCAGAAGAACAAGTGTAATGTTACATAGCAAGAGAACTGCCCACTATCAAATTGTCACTGTCATGCCATATCACAATCCTGACATGCTTCAGCACCATGCCTGCTTCAGGGGCCTTACACGGGACTAGGTGCTACGATGATGTCAGGGAAGGCAGGAGAAACCCACCAAAGTACAATCTTGAAGATATCAATATCATCACCCATAGAGGACAGCTTCTGAAAAAATGAAGGCAGTTTCTTGGAACGAAAGAAACAGAGCCTCCAGAATAGTGCAGCATCATTCAAAGAAGATGCTCCTTTGTCCTCTGCTGTGAGTGCTCTATTATTTTACAGTTTGGTACCCCTTCTTTGTGTTGATCTTGTTCTTATTCTTTTGTGGGAAGTCTTTTGTTTTCTTTGTCAGCTTTGAGGAATATGCATCTCTTACGTTATTGTATTTTACACAGGGGAAAATGTATTTCTGGGTTTTTTTTCATCTCTACTTTGTCTTTTCTAGTCCCCTTGCATCCTGTATCAGAGAAGACTGGAGCAGTTTTTTTCTTTTATAGCTACAAATACTGCTGCAGGGTTTTATTAATTTCTCTTCTGATATCTACAGCTTACCATTTCTGCTCTTTGAAACATAAGGTTACTCTCTTCTTTTTGCTGCATCTTACAGCAAAAATAATACTTGCCCACACAATAGAACAGATTCACAAAAGCGGAGACAGGGAAGAAGTAGGAAACTACAGGCCAGTACAGTGGTGGAAATAAGTATTTGATCCCTTGCTGATTTTGTAAGTTTGCCCACTGACAAAGACATGAGCAGCCCATAATTGAAGGGTAGGTTATTGGTAACAGTGAGAGATAGCACATCACAAATTAAGTCCGGAAAATCACATTGTGGAAAGTATATGAATTTATTTGCATTCTGCAGAGGGAAATAAGTATTTGATCCCCCACCAACCAGTAAAAGATCTGGCCCCTACAGACCAGGTAGATGCTCCAAATCAACTCGTTACCTGCATGACAGACAGCTGTCGGCAATGGTCACCTGTATGAAAGACACCTGTCCACAGACTCAGTGAATCAGTCAGACTCTAACCTCTACAAAATGGCCAAGAGCAAGGAGCTGTCTAAGGATGTCAGGGACAAGATCATACACCTGCACAAGGCTGGAATGGGCTACAAAACCATCAGTAAGACGCTGGGCGAGAAGGAGACAACTGTTGGTGCCATAGTAAGAAAATGGAAGAAGTACAAAATGACTGTCAATCGCCAAAGATCTGGGGCTCCACGCAAAATCTCACCTCGTGGGGTATCCTTGATCATGAGGAAGGTTAGAAATCAGCCTACAACTACAAGGGGGGAACTTGTCAATGATCTCAAGGCAGCTGGGACCACTGTCACCACGAAAACCATTGGTAACACATTACGACATAACGGATTGCAATCCTGCAGTGCCCGCAAGGTCCCCCTGCTCCGGAAGGCACATGTGACGGCCCGTCTGAAGTTTGCCAGTGAACACCTGGATGATGCCGAGAGTGATTGGGAGAAGGTGCTGTGGTCAGATGAGACAAAAATTGAGCTCTTTGGCATGAACTCAACTCGCCGTGTTTGGAGGAAGAGAAATGCTGCCTATGACCCAAAGAACACCGTCCCCACTGTCAAGCATGGAGGTGGAAATGTTATGTTTTGGGGGTGTTTCTCTGCTAAGGGCACAGGACTACTTCACCGCATCAATGGGAGAATGGATGGGGCCATGTACCGTACAATTCTGAGTGACAACCTCCTTCCCTCCGCCAGGGCCTTAAAAATGGGTCGTGGCTGGGTCTTCCAGCACGACAATGACCCAAAACATACAGCCAAGGCAACAAAGGAGTGGCTCAGGAAGAAGCACATTAGGGTCATGGAGTGGCCTAGCCAGTCACCAGACCTTAATCCCATTGAAAACTTATGGAGGGAGCTGAAGCTGCGAGTTGCCAAGCGACAGCCCAGAACTCTTAATGATTTAGAGATGATCTGCAAAGAGGAGTGGACCAAAATTCCTCCTGACATGTGTGCAAACCTCATCATCAACTACAGAAGACGTCTGACCGCTGTGCTTGCCAACAAGGGTTTTGCCACCAAGTATTAGGTCTTGTTTGCCAGAGGGATTAAATACTTATTTCCCTCTGCAGAATGCAAATAAATTCATATACTTTCCACAATGTGATTTTCCGGATTTAATTTGTGATGTGCTATCTCTCACTGTTACCAATAACCTACCCTTCAATTATGGGCTGCTCATGTCTTTGTCAGTGGGCAAACTTACAAAATCAGCAAGGGATCAAATACTTATTTCCACCACTGTAAGTCTCACGTCAGTGTTACTTTGAAAGAAAGGATAGTTAACTTTCTAGAAGCCAATGGGTTACAGGATCTGAGCAACATGGCTTCACCAAAACAAAATCCTGCCAAATGAATTTTATTGATTTCTGTGACTGGGTGATTAAACAACTGGACATGCGCTAGATGTAATCTACTTGGATTTCAGCAAAGCCTTTGATACTGTCCCTCACAGAAGACTCAGAAATAAGCTGAGAAGGATGAACTTAGGATCCAAAGTGGTGACCTGGATAGGAAACTGGTTGACCGACAGGCGACAGAGGGTGGTGGTGGTAAATGGAATCTGTTCAGAGGAAAGAAAGGTGAGTAGTGGAGTGCCTCAGGAATCACTGCTGGGGCCAATTCTGTTTAATACATTTGTGAGAGATATTGCTGAAGGGTTAGAAGGAAAGGTTTACCTTTTTGCGGATAACACAAAGATAGCCAATAGAGTGGATACCCTGGAAGGAGTAGAAACCATGAGAAGGGATGGCATCCTAGTTCCGCCTCGGGCGGCATCTTGCTGTGAAGAGAGACTTACTGACCTGAACATGTATACACTGGAGGAAAGGAGAAAGAGGGGTGATATGATACAGGCGTTCAAATATTTGAAAGATATTAATCTGCAAACAAACCTTTTCCGGAGACAGGAAGGCTGTAGAACTAGAGGACATGAATTGAGATTCAAGGGGGTCAGACTCAGGAATAATGTCAGGAAGTATTTTTCACAGAAAGGGTGATAGATACTTGAAACAGGGCTGCCGAGAGGGGGAGCAGGAGGGGACAAAATTTCCCGGGCCCAGGCCTCCAAGGGGGGCTTGGCGCCGCAGTCCCCAATCTCACCCGGCCTCGGCCCCACCCCTGCCCGCGAGTTCATCGCTGCCGCCCTGCAGTCCCTACCCACCCCCCTCCATCCGCCACCGGGCTGGGCCCCCTGCATTGAAATCATCACAGCACCTCACCTGTCACCTCCGTAACTGAAAACGCAGCAGTGGCAGATCGGATTTGCCTCCCTTCGGGCCTTCCCTCCCTGTGTCCCGCCCTTGTCTAATGTAACTTCCGCGAGGGCGGGACACAGGGAGGGAAGGCCCGAAGGGAGGCAAATCCAATCTGCTGCTGCGCTTTCAGTCACGGAGCGAGGTGACAGGTGAGGTGCTGTGATGATTTCAATGCAGGGGGCCCGGCCCGGTGGCGGACAGAGGGGGGTGGGTGGGGGACTGCGGCGTGGTGGGCTTGCCCCAGGCCCGGCCCAGTCTCTCTGTGGCCCTGACTTAAAATGCTCTCCCGGGAGGGGGAGGAGTGGAGATGAAAACCGTAACAGAATTTAAAAATATTTGCAATAAACACAAAGGAATTCTGTTTAGAAGGAATGGATCTACAGAAGCTTAGTGGAGATTGGGTGGCAACACTGGTAATTGGGAAGCAAAGCCAGTGCTAGGCAGACTTCTACGGTCTGTGCCCTGAAAATGGCAAGGAGAGGTATACATATAAAGTATCACATACAATGAGTTTATCTTGTTGGGCAGACTGGATGAACTGTACAGGTCTTTATCTGCCGTTATCTACTATGAGGGTCTTTTACTAAGGCTTGCTCACGTTTTTAGCACGTGCTAAAAATAGGCGCGCACTAAACGTTTGAGACGCCAATGCATTCCTATGGGCGTCTCTAACGTTTAGAACATGTCCAATATTAGTGTGCACTAAAAACATGAGCACGTCTTAGTAAAAGACCCCCTATGTTACTATGCACATGTAGCAGACAGGTAAAACCAAAAGGAGACTACACAAGAATTACCATGGCACAATTCAGTAATAACACAGCAGCATGATAAATAATTGTAAAAAGCAGAGAACCTTTAATATTCTGGTCTACAAAAGAACTTTGGATTAAAAGACAATATTCATTGACCCCAATAAAACAACCCATTTATGCAACATAAATGCTATTGCTCCTTCAGCAAGTGTTCAAAGCCTTAATTTTCTGCACTGCAGTAGTTACCACTGAATTGCTTAAAATAAGATGCAGGCGTACAGAGCAGACTAACTATATTTCACAGAACAAGGTTATGAACAAGCAAGCTAAAGGCTCTTTAAGGCACAGCTTCTAAGAAAGTGGAATTTGTAGTAAAATGCAAACTTTCTCACAATCAGCCCTTTTCTCCTTCTTGCTTTCCCTTTTTGCTTTAAGCTCTTTCCCCTATCTTTATTCCTTCCAGCTCTTTCCCCTATCTTTATTCCTTCCAGCACAGAGAGCAACTCTTCCTGACTTTCTCCACTGAGTTCTGCCTGTAAATAGCTTGTGAAAATTGATCAGAGCTGTTGAGAAGCCAAATGCTGTAAGAATAGCAAAAAAAAAAAAAAAATACATCATGTCAGTGTGATCTGGAACATAAGCTAATCCAACCCATACTTGTAGTTAGCAGATCAAAGTTCTGATGATCTTCCTTTTATTTTGATCACCAACGCCACTAAACCACTGGACTGAAGAGAGTTCATATGCTTTTTTTTTTTTATATTCACACCAATCTCTACGTTAACAATCACACCATTTTAAAAGAGTACATAGAGCAGCAGGACCAGACATAGCAGCAATGGACTCCTTTTACTAAGCGGCAGTAAGCCCAACACAAGATTACCACTAACTATACAGGAAGTACCGCCGGGCTACCGCAGCAGTCCGTTGGTACCCCCCACCCATAATGCGCTATCATTTTATTTTTGTAGTGCCTGAATGTATCCAGTAATAATCAGGCAGTGGTGTGCACTGCCCGGTTACCACCAGGTTAACGCGTGAGCCCTTACCGCCACCTCAATGGGTGGCAGTAAGGGCCCCCCACCCCCCAAAATGGCCACATTGCAAGTGCTTTACTTACCGCACAGCCATTTCTTGCAGGAAGGTAAGACTTTTCATTTACCAGCTGTGGTAAAAGGGGGCCTCGGCACACATGTAAAACAAACGTCAACGCCAGCACCGGCCCCCTTTTGCCGCAGCTTGGTAAAAGGGACCCAATGTGTTTGTTCAAATGCCTCAAACTATATCATTGCCTCTTCCTCTAAAAGTATTAACCTTGAGGTCAAAGTGATACAGTAGTACAAGTCATTCTTCAGCAGGATGTCTCTGGAGATTTTAATTTGCTTTAACCTAATCAACAATGAATTCTTTGTTTCTAGAGACTCTTACAAGAAGGATGATGGATGCACAGAGCAGCCTTCCAGTGAAGACGGTAGAGTTAAAAACAATATGAAATTTTAAGAAAGACTGGGGCAAATTTAGAGGGCCTTTAGCAGTGGAAATTGAGTATGGACACTTAAGGTCTTAATACTCTGCCATGATATATCTGTGGACCCAATATTCAGCGCTATTTAAGCAGTCAGGAATGATTCCTTGCCAGTTAAATAGCACTTATTATTATTATTATTATTATTATTATTATTATTATTATTATTAATGGTTCATTTATACCCCCCCAGTTTCCCACAATTGCAGGCACAATGTGGCTTACATGAATTACAAAAGTAGAGAAATACAACACATGAATTTTACAGCAGAATAAGGAGAGAACACTAACAACAATTAGGGTGACTAATAAGCAGAATTACTAATGAGTAAGTTTTTTTCAAAAAGGAACGTTTTCAACATCTTCTTGAAAAGGTGATGATCAGATTGAGATTTTAGGTTCAGAGGTAAAGCATTCCAAGTCTTCGGGCTGGAGTAGTGAAAAGTAGAGGCAAAAAGAAGCTTGTATTTGACACCCTGGCAAGACGGATAATAAAGTTGGAGATAGGTTCGGGCTGTGTTAATGGCATTTCTAGGTGGGAGGTCTATTAGAGGAATCATGTATTCCGGAGCTAGACCATAGATAATTTTATGCGTTAAGGTGCAGAGCTTGAAAGCGATTCACTCTCTAACTGGTAGCCAGTGCAGATTGAGACGTAGAGGTTGCGCGGGAACCATGCGCGATTTGCCCAGGATGAGTCTTGCAGCAGTGTTCTGGACAGTCTGGAACTTTCGCAGTAGTTGCTCCTGGCAGGCTGCGTAAATCCCGCTGCAGTAGTCAAGGTGAGAGAGAACTAACCAGTGAACAAGTATGTGGAAGAGCTCTCTGGTGAGACAAAACCTAATGCGCCGCAGTCTCCACATTGCGTAGAACATCCGCTTGGTGACCATTCGCACTTGCAAATCCAGTTGAAGGTAAAGTTCCAGCTCAACACCTAGAAGTTTTAAGCTCTTTGAAATAGGAAGAGTCTGGTCTTTAAGGACAAGCAAGCGTGATGAAAATCTGGTATGGATGGACGAGAGCACCAGGCACTGAGTTTTATCTTTGTTTAACTTAAACTGAAATACCTCAGCCCAATGATCCATGATGGAAAAACTCGCTTCAATCAGATCTTTGATTTCATCCAAGGAGGAATGGAAGGGAATAGAGATGGTTATATCATCTGCGTAGATAAATGGATTCAAGCCTAGTTTTGCTAGAGCTGTTGCAAGGGGAAACAGCATGATGTTGAATAGCGTTGGTGAAAGAGGCGAACCTTGGGGGACCCCACATGTAGCTTTCCAGGGCGCAGAATGATCTGGAGTGCCTTTGACCTGGTATGTTCTTGTTGACAGAAAGCCCTGAAACCAATGCAACACGTTCCCTCCGATGCCTAAGATGTCCAATAGATATAGTAAGATGTTGTGGTCCACCATGTCGAACGCACTGGACATATCGAACTGCATCAGTAATACTTTTTTTCCAGTAGAAATTTCCCGTTTAAAATCAGACAGGGCCGTAACCAGAACCGTTTCAGTACTATACTGAGCACGGAAACCTGACTGAGAGTAGTGCAGGATATCAATGGACTCTAGGAATACATTTAACTGGGTGTTCACCAAACTTTCCATCACTTTGACAATCAGTGGAATGGACGCCACTGGTCGATAATTAGATATGACGTCGGCTTTGATCTTTGGATTCTTAGGAATGGGTGTGAGAAGAATTCTGCCGTGCTCTGGAGGGAAGATGCCATGATTCAACATGTGATTAAGATAGCAAGTCAAGTCTACAATGAAGCGTTGTGGGGCCACTTTCAAAAGGTGACTAGGACAAGCATCCAGGCCACAAAACTTATTGTAGAACTTCAGGAGTGCTTTAGAAACGTGATCTACAGGAACGCTGTCAAAGGCAGACCATGTGTGATCGGCTGGACAGGAAGCAGAGCTTGAATCCAAAGAGCATAAGAAGTCATCCACATCTGCAGGGGAACTAGTTAGTGTGGATCTAAGAACTTGTATTTTGTCCTTGAAATAAGTAGCAAGCTGGTCCGCCGATGGTAGATCGTTCTGAATGGTCTCCAGCTTATTGATGTCAAGAAAGGAGTTCAAGAGCTGGTTTAACTTTTTAAAGTCTTTTCCTGCAGATTTTAATTTCATGGAAAAGTAAGAGCATTTAGCTTTCTTGATGGCATACTTATATTTGCGGTGACTGACTTTCCAGGCTTCCAGCGCTTGACCTGACTTCTTTTTACGCCATGCACGTTCAAGCCTTCGTGTTGCAGTTTTCAAAGTTTTTAGCTCAGTGGAAAACCAAGGCGTTGAACTTCGGAAATAGGAGGTTTTGATTTGCATGGGTGCTATAGAATCTAGAACACTCCTGCATTTGTCGTCCCAGGCTTTGAGTTAGTGTGCAGAATCGACTTGCTCTGCCCAATCATTGCTATAAACTGATTTCCAGAACAAAGGCATGTCAATTACACCTCTCGAGGTATAAGTGCGTATAGGGCTGTGGTGGTGCAGGCCTGAGCTTAACCAGCTCAAGTTAAATTGGAGCTTGTAGTGGTCTGACCAGGCCGCTTCCGTCCAACGGATGTCATTTAGGAGGAAATTTAAAGGTGAAGAGATCCAGGGAGTGGCCTTTGGAATGGGAAGGGTGAGCATCCGGACACTTTAGGTCCCAGAGATGCCTTTAGCAGTGGAAATTGAGTATGGACACTTAAGGTCTTAATACTCTGCCATGATATATCTGTGGACCCAATATTCAGCACTATTTAAGCAGCCAGGAATGATTCCTTGCCAGTTAAATAGCACTTATCCGACTAACCTATAATATTCAGCGTGAGATAGGGTTATCTCTGCTGAATATTAGCATGTAGCGGCTAGCCAATAATCAGCTATGTTGCACAACTTAGCCGGCTCTCTGTGAATATTCAAGCTTTGGCCAGCTAAGTTTAGCAGGCAAATCGGACCACATAAATAGCAGTCCTATCTCTGCCTGCTATTGCAGCCAGAGCTGAATATTCACATAGCCAGTTAAGTTAGAGCCAGCCAAAAAAACCCCGGATATTCAATGCAGGTCACCAGGAAATGAGCAGCATTGAATATCTGGGGTCAGCACCACCAGCAGCAACTAACCACATTGCCCGCTGCCGGTGGAATATCGGTGGGTATGTTTCCATGTTCCTCCTATATAAATCAGAAAACTTGTCTTACCTCTCCACAAAAGAGTAGTCATTCACCAAGTTTCTAATAAAGTAAACAAATTTAATTTTGATCTGAGAAAACAATACAAGATACAAGAATGATTGAGAACATATATCAGGGGCCTTTTCGAAAGAGAAGGGCGCCCATCTTCTGACACAAATGGGGAGGTGGGCGTCCTTCTCTCAGGGTCGCCCAAATCGGCATAATCGAAAGCTGATTTTGGGCGCCCTCAACTGCAGTCTGTCGCGGGGACAACCAAAGTTCACGGGGGCGTGTTGGAGGCTTAGGGAAGGCGGGACTGGAGCGTGCTTAAGAGATGGGCATCCTCGGCCGATAATGGAAAAAAGAAGGGCGTTCCTGACGAGCATTTGGTCGACTTTACTTGGTCCATTATTTTTCATGACCAAGCCTCAAAAAGGTGCCCAAACTGACCAGATGACCACCGTCCTTAGAGAAGGTTGCCCTTAGAGATGGTCATCCCTGTTCAATTATGCCCCTCCATATCACCCAAAAACCCCATTTCCCTTATTTCTGAATTTATTGCATGTTTTATGTGTGTAAAGGCAAAAAAATACTTTAACTAGCTTAAAACTTGCCCCTCTATTTGACCAGGTCTGTTTTTCCTGGGACTTTTTCATTCTCTGTGAACTTTATTGCTTTCTTTGTTTCTTTTGCTTCAGTTTGAATAATGGAACTAAGTTTCTCTTTAGGGGTCTTTTTGAAAGTGGCGGTAAGCCCAACGCGGGCTTAACGCACACTAAACTAGAACTACTGCCAGCTCAACGCGGCCTCCGTTGATAGTTCCAGCTGGAGCGTGCACCATTTCCGTTGCTCTGGAAATTTGTTTTCTCTAGCACGGCACTAACCCGATGGTAATCAGGCACCCCTGCACACTGCCCGGTTACCACCAGGTTACCAAAGAATTTCTTACCGCCACCTTAATGGGTGGCAGTAAGTGCTCCTCACAGCATGGCCATGTGGTAAGGGTTATCTTACAGCATGTCTTTTTCTAGGGGAGGGTTTTTTACGTGCTGCGGTAAAAAAGGGCCCTGGCATGCAGGAAAAAGAATTCCCGCCGCTACCGCAGGGCTATTATTCCAGCAGCTTAGTAAAGGGACCTCTAAATTTCCTATTAATAAAACTAGAATTTTGTGGCTATTTGTTTGGCCATATGGGTCAGTAAACAGCAGGCTTGCTTGGGCTCCTTTCTTTCAATTCTCTTAGGGAGTGAAAGGGAGAGTGGATGGCAAGGATAGGGAATGTGGCCTTTATCTATGAACTGGAAGGTGAGGAAGGTAGAACCCTGGCCTCAAGCCATTGGTTGGTTCTGGTACACTAATACTGGAGCAAACCAGAATGTGTCTGCATAGGTTCTGATGTCAGATATGCAACCATATGTCTTTGTCTAACACTACCCTTTAGCTTCCCATTGTCCCCTTCCAATTATTTCTATGTTGATGTCCCATTGTCATATTCCTAATTTGATATTTGAATGTCTCGTATATTTTTGCACAATGTAATCCATAACCAAATTGTAACAAATGTATTTCTATTATTCATATCCTATTGTAAGCCACACTGAGCCCGCAAAAAGGTGGGAAAATGTGGGATACAAATGCAATAAATAAATAAATAAATAAAACCCCTTCTCTGAGGGTCTGGTTAGATTCTTGGGGACTATAAAAGAGATTTCTGGAAAAAATATGTTATTCCTGGCAGGTCAAGGGGACTTGAACCCCAGTTCAAATAGAACTGAATGATCTGTATAATAAATTGTTAAATAAACATGTAAATAAATACAAAACGTTTGGACATGTGCAGCATATAACATAACATACCACATCTTATATACCGTATTTAAACAGTAACTCAGAAAGGTTTACAACAGATTAAAATTTAACATAAAACTTGAAAATACAAAACCAAGTTATAGTAAAATACAAAAAACAGACCATATTATACAGATTAAGAAAAATATTTAGTGAACAACCAAAATGGTAGTAATTTACGAAACCTCAAATAGTTGCTTTCATTCCAAATTTCATTCGGCAGAGCTTTCCACATGGGAACTTCTGCATCAGAAAAAAGCTTCTTTGAGGATGAAATCAACCTTGGTTTAGAAGAAACTGTAACTTATTAAAATGAATGGCACTGGCCGTAGTATTAAAAGGTTGTACAGCAATCAATGTAAATAGATACTCCATTCGTAATCTTAAAAACCAAACATAGGGCCTCTTTTACTATGTCACTCTAGCGTTTTTACCACATGCTAATATTTAGGGCTAATATTAGGGCATAGGAATATATGGACATCGCTAATGTTTAGCGCTTCCTAAATATTAGTGCGTGCTAAAAACACTAGCGCACCTTAGTAAAACACCCCCATAAAGACATAAATAAAATCCTAGCCTGCACCGCTAACCAATGCAATGTCTTGAGCAAAGGAGTTACATGCTCATAATTAGATTTATAAAAAAAAGTTACCATGCAGGAGTTCTGTAGCAATTGAAGACTGGTCAAATATTTGGAAGTTAGATCCAGAAATAAAGAATTACAAAAATCTGTCTTATAGTTGATCAAGGCCTAAGCCAATTTCTGTATTTCATTAAATGAAAAATAGGAACAAATTTGATGCAGATATTTAAATTTCAAATAAATGACAGTTATTAACTTCTTAATATGTGTTTCACCAGTTACATCAGTCAGTTCAAACTCCCAGCACCATTTTATTATATTTTTTAAATATGTTTATTAAAGGCTTTTTCATACCGATAATACAAAGGTAAACTCAAAATAAACACAAAAGCGAACAACCCCCCCTCCCCCCCCCCCCCCCCCCCCCCGCAAATAAACACAAAGGAAGATCAAAGAGCCATGGCAATACCCGGAAACACACAGTATGGATACACAAAATCAAGTGGTGCTATGCGGCTCCTTACAAAAGAGATCTAAACGAGCCCAGGTCTTCAAAACAGACTTAATTCGTCGACGCCTATGGGCCAAAATGGTTTCATATTTCTTAATCACACAAACGTAACTCCACCATTCATTATAATTGAGGTACACATTATTTTTCCAATTGGAGACAATTAAATGCAGAGCAACAGCTAACAGTATGTTGAACAAATTTTTATTGGATTCCAGAAGGGGGATATTAGGACAAGAGGCTCGTAAGATCACAACCTCATAAGAAAGCGCAGTAGTCTCTGGCAGGTGAAAAATAAGACACCAGCACCATTTTAGATAGGTCGTAGAAGTGGACACAGAGCTTATAACAGATTTTACAATTCCAGGGCTGTACATGTAAGCATTTTGCAACATTGACCTACCTCTGTCCCTACCCCCCCCCCCCCCCCCCCCCCCCCCCCAAGATGTTTTAAAACCATCAAAAAATGTATAGGAGATAAATGGCAATCTCCCAAAATGATGGCATGGTAAATGTAGAAATACAGAAGTTTCAGAAATAGTGCCTATGATGCCAAAAGTACCTCAAATGGGCAAGCATTTATATGCTCTGCCCCACCATAAGTTGTAATCTGTGTCCATGAGGTCCCTCAGCATGGAAAAATGTCTAGTGGGGCCTTCAAAAGCAGCACATATAGTGCTATATGTATAGGGGTGTAAAATGTGGAATGCTGTACATGAAGTGCTATATGTATAGCAAATAGGAGGAAATATTTTTTCACTCAAAGAATAGTTAAGCTCTGGAATTCATTGCCGGAGGATGAGGTAATGGCAGTTAGCATACCTGTATTTAAAAAAGACTTGGACAAGTTCCTGGAGGAAATGTCCATAGATTGTTATTGAGATGGACATGGGGAAAGCCACTGCTTGCCCTGGGATTGATAGCATGGGATGTTGCTACTAATTGGGTTTCTGCCAGGTACTTGTGACCTGGATTGGCCTCTGTTGGAAGCAGGATACTGGGCTAGATGGCCATTGTTCTGACCCAGTATGGCTATTTTTATGTTCTTAACAGAAACACAAAAAAAGCAAACACTGGGCCTTCAGGATTGAGATAAATGTTATCCTTTTATTCTGAAAATGACCCGACACGGGCAATGTTTCGTGCCTCAGGGGTCTAACATAAAAACACATAAATATATTAATCAAAAACATTCACCAATTTAAAAACACATCACATATATAGACAACATTACATATATACAAGAATGATAATTATTTTCATGAAAAACAATTACATAAATTAAATGGTTAAAAACAGCAGAAAACATTTCCAATTTAAGAGAACATAAAAAATCATACAGAAGAGGACCAAAAAGCACTATTCAGTCAAAGAAGTTTAAGGTAAACAGTCTTAACAAAAAGTTCCTATAGGTATGTTCATGGAAATATGAGATAAATCAATCAGGATATACTTCCAAATATGAGAGAGAACAGAGGGGAAGAGAATGCATTTTTCCAACTTTATGGATAAATAAAGAAGTAAGTTTATATATATATGCTTGTATATACAATACCACAGAAGAGCACTGCAACCAGATCTTATACAATTTATAAGTGCAGTAAGTACATAGTGAAGCAGCAGTAAGTACTAGGTGAACAGTGCAGACAGAGTAAAACAGAACTTTCATGTGGTGCATCATCATCATAAACTCAAGGAAATAATTCTTGTGTTATTAAGATGTAAAACAATAGAACAACATTAGATGTTTAAGACTGCAAGATAACAACCCTTTGGTACTTCACGACGCCATGAACAGGAGCTGGTGCTGGTTCAGGGGCTGTGGAAGAAGCAGGTCCGAGCCCAAATGTTGCTGCGGTTGCCATATTTGTGTGTGCTGTGGGGCTGAAAGACTCGGTTCTGCTCCGGTAAAGGTAAGTAGTTGGTAAAGGTAAGGAGTAGATATACAAGAAGAAGAGGATATTGACAAGCTCCAATGAAAGAAAGGTGAAGGCTGAAGATAAAACAAGAAAGACTGGTGAGACCAAGAGAGAACAGAGAGAGAAAGACAGTTTATATACAAAAGGAAAAAAAATAAAAAGCTGTTTTTTATACTTACCTGAAAAAAAAACTCATGTTACTACTACTACTACTACTACTACTTATCATTTCTATAGCGCTACTAGACGTACGCAGCGCTGTACACTTGAACATGAAGAGACAGTCCCTGCTCGACAGAGCTTACAATCTAATTAGGACAGACAATCAGGACAAACAAGAGATAAGGGAATATTAAAGTGAGGATGATAAAATAAGGGTTCTGAACAAGTGAACAAGGGTTAGGAGTTAAAAGCAGCATCAAAAAGGTGAGCTTTTAGCTTAGATTTGAAGACGGTCAGAGATGGAGCTTGACGTACCGGCTCAGGAAGCCTATTCCAGGCATATGGTGCAGCAAGATAAAAGGAACGGAGTCTGCAGTTAGTAGTGGAGGAGAAGGGTGCAGATGAGATTTACCCAGTGAACAGAGTTCCCGGAGAGGAATGTAGGGAGAGATGAGAGTGGAGAGGTACTGAGGAGCTGCAGAGTGAATGCACTTATAGGTCAATAAGAGGAGTTTGAACTGTATGTGGAAACGGATAGGAAGCCAGTGAAGTGACTTGAGGAGAGGACTAATATGAGCATAACGACCCTGGTGGAATATTAGTCATGCAGCAGAATTTTGAACAGATTGAAGAGGAGAGAGATGGCTAAGTGGGAGACCTGTGAGAAGCAAGTTGCAATAGTCTAAGCGAGAGGTGATAAGAGCGTGGATGAGGGTTCTGGTAGTGTGCTCAGAAAGGAAACACCTGAAGAGATATAAAATTAACACAAAGCATCAGGTTTTGTTTTTTTTTAAATAAAACTTTTGTTGCAAATGTTAGGTTTTGTTTGGAAGAAAGTTTGAAATATAGTATACTTACCTGATATTACTTCAACTGTTTTGATTAGTCTGTACACTGGCCAGTTTAGGCACCTGAAAAGAAGATAAAGATGATGTTTAATTTATAATACAGAGAGTTCTTGTATCTTTTAAGAGTTTGTTGAAATAAAGTGAAAATTTACCTCATTCCTTCCCCGAGCTTTCCATATTTCCCTACCCATTGTCTCCCCTTATTTCCTTATTCTTTAAGTGAGACCGACCTCCAAGAGAAAGTCATGTCTGAGGTAAAGGCCATTGATTACTGGGACTAAGGTAAAGGTAGGTTGTGATTGGCTCTCGGGAGGGGGTGGGGCTTACAATACTCAAGTTGATAAAATCTGGGTTTGGCATGTTCTAACATGAGACTTTCCCACTTGCAAAGCCAAATTTACCACATCATATATTCAAAAACGTTTTTTTGCAGGTTGTGTGCTAGTGTTTGCATTAGCACATGGTATCTATAAAAAATGAATGCAGGATCACTTACCACCTCCTATTTTAGGAGGCACTAAGGACTCCCACATTAATCCAGCATTATTTAATTAACATATACTAATCCTAATGCACTAAAAGCCTGATTCTATAATAGCATGCATAAATAATAGGCACACCCTCTCATCACACCTCCTTTTCAGTTGTGCAAACTTTGTGCAGAACTTTTTTTTTTTAAATAGCTAATGCACAGGTTAGCACATGCTAACAGACAAAATACTGCAAAACGCTTTAATGCATTTTATGGTAGCCTGTTGGCATATGCTAATTTCACATTAAGGGACCCATTCCTGTTGTCACTGGTTTAAATAATGTATTTTTAGGAATGTCCATGAAGAAATGAGGCAGAGGGTGGAACTGGGAGGTGAAATGAGGTGAAGCAGAGGGCATGTGTTAAAAATCTCTCTCTCAAAAATTGCTGTTCTTGGCACCTCTGATATCAGCAGTTGGAAGAGCTGTCTAATAAGCTATAGCTCCTTGAAATCAGATAAGAAATCTAGGCAAAAAGAACAGAATGACAGGCAATAGTGTGGATTTTACAGAAAGATGAAGAAGAGTAATTAGTGTGAGAAGCCTTTGTGAGTTTTGATTTGGGTTCACACCAATATTATGGGCTCACCAGATTCCAGAAATGGATAGTGAGGCCTATGCATATTCTTATAAGGCTGATAATTGAATCCACACCTTAGAGCTGGTCCAGTCCCAAAAGCCTCATTATATTCTCGTTTTTAGCTTGCTTACTGCTAGTCTGCCTCTCGAGGCTAACTTTCTTAAACTCTAAACCATGTTTCCATAATTCAGCCATCTCATGAAAATGTTCACCACAACCTTCTTTCCAGTCTTTAAACAGTTAAATTGAGCCCTGCATTCTTAAGTATAAAACAATAAAATAAGAACTTGAGCATTTAGAATACATCTCCTTCTTAGTTTTCATGCTCTTTCTGTAGAAAACTAGAGCACAATCAAATCTGCCCCTCTGTCCCTTCAAATATGCTGTTCACACTGCAGTATTCTAGTGCTAAATATAATATATTCTGAAGTCAGCTGAAAGCAAGGGAGAAACTATCTTTATTTAAAATTGGAGACTATGAATATGAAACTTATCTTTTTCATTCTAGCAAAAATTTCCAAAGCAATTATTTTCATGAATAGAGCTACATGTAAAGCTGTTGAGTGTTTTTTTTTTTTCTTGCAGTGTTAGTACCCTGGGTGAAATCTTTAAAGGTCAGCAATTCTTTTCTTTATGCTTGGTTTTTCTTTTTAAAGTTTCAGGCATATATGAAGTCATTACTAATCAGACCTTAAGAATAAAATGTTATTAGACATATTTACCACCCCAGCACCACATAAAGGACGATGCCCATATATTTACACATCACTTGAGTGAATAAGTGTACATAATACTGTCATTTTGCAGATAAGTGTACACTACAATGACAAAATAAAAAAAAAGAGAAGACTGAAGCTATTGTAAATTACACACACATATACATTAAAAAAAACTGCTCCAGAACAACTAGTCATAGAATATCTTCCAAACACCACATTCAGAAAGTATTTACCATGTATTTACTATGTAAAATGAGTTTACCTTGTTGGGCAGACCGGATGGACCATACAGGTCTTTGCCATCATTTACTATGTTACTATATTTATCTAGAAGGAAAGGCCTCAGACCCCACAACTGCACTTTTCTGGTGCTCAGGTGTCAAAAATATATTACAGAGAAAAGTGTATCGAAGGTTTTTCTGCCAATTATTACTTTTGACATCTGAGCACCAGAAAAGTGCAGTTGTAGGACCTGAGGCTTTTCCTTCTACATAAATGCATTCTGAATGTGGCAGTTGTTATGGTAAGTGTACACTTGTATATGAAGGTAGCAGGAAAAAACACCTCAGGGCTATTTTATAAGGGTATATGCAAGTGGCATGGAGTGGCATTTTCAAAAGAATGTCCCAAAACCAAAATCAATGTCCAAATAGAGAAGTGTGACCCAATAGGCATATTATCAAAACTGAGATGTGAACGTCTAGAAGTGGTTCAAAATTGCCCCATACACATCTCCAGAAGCAAACTTCCAAAACAAGAAACGGATGTACAACAGATAAACATCTATGTTACTTAAAAGAAACGGCCATTAAAATGTATAAATGCGACTGTCAGCTGCCGTACAGAAAATCATGCCAAAAGACTGAAAAATGTAATTTGGAACTGCAGGTGTGTCTTCTGTGGGTGTTGACTTTCAGGTATATGTTGGGTTTTGTTGCAAACCATGTAGGACATGATTATAGTGGTAATTTGTTATCTGGCATGAGATCCTCTACAAAGGAAGATGTTGCTATATGTGATGCATACTTCATTCAAATACCTATATATATTTGTTCCTTTTATATTATTATTAGCATTTTCCTACCACCTTTATAATGACTTTAACCCAAGGTGGTGAAAAGCAAGAACAATCTGGACTTTCACCCTGGCTGTAGGCCCCCAATTCAAGTATGTATCCTGCTTATTTTTGAACGAGAAGGCCGGCCATCTTCTGGCACAAATTGGGAGATGGCCGGCCTTCTCCTAAAGCCGGCCAAATCGGTATAATCGAAAGCCAATTTTGGCCGGCTTCAACTGCTTTCCGTCGTGGAGCCGGCGAAAGTGCAAGGGGGCATGTCGGCAGTGTACCGAAGGCAGGACGGGGGCGTGGTTAAGAAATGGCTGGCTTAGGCTGATAATGGAAAAAAGAAAGCCGGCCCTGATGAGCATTTGGCCGACTTTACTCGGTTCCTTTTTGCTCACGACCAAGTCTCAAAAAGGTGCCCAAACTGACCAGATGACCACCGAAGGAAATGGGGGATCACCTCCCCTTACTCCCCCAGTGGTCACCAATCCCCTTCCCACCCAAAAAAACAAATAAAAAACATTTTTGCCAGCCTCTATGCCAGTCTCAAATGTCATACCCAGCTCCATCACAGCATTATGCAGGTCCCTGGAGTAGTTTTTAGTGGGTGCAGTGCACTTCAGGCAGGTGGACCCAGGCCCATCCCCCCTACCTGTTCAACTTGTGGTGGTAAATGGGAGCCCTCCAAAAAAAAAACCCAAACCTACTGTACCCACATGTAGGTGCCCCCTTCATCCTTAAGGGCTATGGTAGTGGTGTACAGTTGTGGGTAGTGGGTTTTGGGCAGGATTTGGGGGGGCTCAGCACACAAGGTAAGGGAGCTATGTACCTGGGATCATTTTGTGAAGTCCACTGCAGTGCCCCCTAGGGTGCCCAGTTGGTGTCCTGGCATGTGAGGGGGACCAGTGCACTACAAATGCTGGGTCCTCCCATGACCAAATGCCTTGGATTTGGCCGGGTTTGAGATGGCGGCCATCTGTAACACCGGCGATCTCTAAGAGATATGGCCGGTCCCGACCGTATTATCGAAATGAAAGATGGCCGGCCATATTTTTTCGATAATACAGTCGGGTACGCCGCTTGATGGGGCCGGCGTTAGAGATGGCCGCCCTTATAGATGGCCGGCCCCGTTCGATTATGGCCCTCTATATCATCTACTTTTATTTTCTTCACACATCCATCCATCCATATCTAATGTTGAAGATGTCATGTTGTGAAGGAGCAATATGTTTGTGTGGCAATCATTCTCTATAATGATATGGAGAGAGCTGCTGCTTGTTGGTGCACTCAAACAGCTACTATCCTTATCATCCCTGCATTCAAGGGCAATGTTTGGTGCTGTCCTACAGACTTCACAATAGTTACTTCCATATGTATCTCTGAGGAATGAGATGTTGGCATAGATATACAATAGTAGTAATATCATGTCATCCCTCATTGCAGATAAAACCAAGAGGCAGACCTTTTAAGAAATGCAGTCTTTATTAGCAAATTCACAGCTCCCAGGAATTTGCTAATAAAGACTGCATTTCTTAACAAGGTCTGCCTCTTCCATGTTGGATTTGGCAGACCACCATGACCTGCCTTGTTGCTTTTTGATCCCTTGTTGCAGACCACATATGGCTACAATTGTGTAAACATTCCATGCAACAGAGCTTCTAGCTCAGCCATGAAATGTATTGAATGGCCAATGATGTCCTCCACTGTATGTTTTCTGGATGGGGATTGCAAGTTGCTCATCTTCAATGTTAAGTTTCCCATCCGCCCAACATAGCAACTCTCTGAGGAAAACAGATGAAGAATATAGTTGTCAGGAAGGAGCAAAACTTCTCTACAGAGGAGAGTGAGCTCCTGGCAATATCATGCATCTTCCACCACAGGCAGCTATTTCAGAGGTGCAGAAGGCTCCCACCATATGCTACAGCCAGGCAGATGTGGAGATACATAAGGAGTATTAGCAATGCATGCAATACCCATCCCCATGTGTTGGAAAAAATTCAGGCACAATAATAACATGAAGACACAGATGAACAAGCATACACTGGTGCAGGATAGCCCAGAACTTGGAGATTAGGGATGGAGAAGGACATTTGGCAAATGGCAGGTCATAAATAGGACTGGGGGTTATCTGGGTGCTCAATATGAGTTTCTGAGTGTGTGCACACTGTAATAACCAGCAAGATGACTTTCAAAGCAAGAAGTGCACTACAGTACCCCAAACACATGCTGATATGCAGAGATTAGAATACCTACCCTACCCTCAGAGAAAGCTGCTAAAGCAGCAGAAAAGCCTATCCATCAGTTTTCTGGTTGGAGAAGGAGTTTTGATGAAGGCCAGTTTCGCTGCCTTACCAAGCAATATGTTCTAGAACCAAAGCATGGCTGAGAGGGGAAAGAGTGTCTCTATGCACCCTGGGAAAAAGCCTTCAACCAGAGAGAGGGACAGAAGCCTGAGGCCATTTTCCCTGAACAGCCTATTGAAGAAGCAATGACTGAAGAGCCTGGTGATCATTCATTATCTGAATCTGAGTACGTGGACTGCACTGAGGCAGGAGCTCTAGTGGAAACATCAGTTGTGGAGATTTGAAAGGAATAAACTGAAACCAAGTGGTGGATAAAGACGTATTTGTTATGACAACTAGAGGGCAGGGGGTAGTGCTTAATAAGTGAGAAAATCTATCCCAAGGGGAGATGCTATCAGAGGGATCTCAAATGTACTCCAATTAATAATGATTGAGAAGAGCATAAAGTGTTCTATCAGAGTAAAAACAGCAGAGACTATATTTCTGGGTATGTTGAGGAGAATGGCAGAGCTCTGAGAAGCCTGTACTGAGCTGGGCATCCAATCATTGAACTGCATTTTTCTATTAGCTTATTTGCATATGCCTTAGGGTATCACCCTCTTCTCTGTTGCATATGTGTGTATGTTATTCAAGTCCTTAGTTTATAAGTATTTTCAAGAGTGATCCAGACTGGAATAGACATTACAGACTAAATCAAGTTTCATTTATAAATGCACAGCATGTGTGTGTGTGTGACGTTCTAATTTATGAACACCCTGAGCGAAAAGGGTAGCAAAAATCAAGATCTTGCAGGGTCAGACGTGGATTTTCAAGCTAGACCCAATTGGGTCATCCATGGTGGAGAAATCACCATTTATTCCAGAGTGCCAAGGAGACCTAGGAGACCGCTGGATGGATTCTTTCAATTGATGAAGAACCCTAAACTACTACAACAAACAGCAGAACAGCTAAGTTTGTGACATGGCAGACCAAGGCAGACAATGATGGCTATCAGAGCACACACTTTACTCTCCTCAAATCAGCAACAATGCAGTGAGTTCCAGGAGACAATCCTGCTTATAATCGAAATAGAAAAATGCCTATATTGTGACCCAAATCGGGAGATAGACGTTTATCTCACAAAAACGAATAAAGCGGTATAATCGAAAGCCGAATTTGGACGTTTTCAACTGCACTCCGTCGCGGATGTGGACAAAGTTGATGGGGGCATGTCGAAGGCGTGGTGAAGGCAGAACTGGGGTGTGGTTATCGGCCGATCAGAGATGGGCGCCTTTTGCCGATAATGGAAAAAAAATATGCGTTTTTAGCGAGAATTTAGGGCACTTTTCCTGGACCCTGTTTTTCCACGAATAAGGCCCCAAAAAGTGCCCTAAATGACCAGATGACCACTGGAGGGAATCGGGGATGACCTCCCCTGACTCTCCCAGTGGTCACAAACCCCCTCCCACCACAAAATATGCCATTTCACAACTTTTTATTTTCACCCTCAAACGTCATACCCACCTCCCTGGCAGCAGTATGCAGGTCACTGGAGCAGTTATTAGGGGGTGCAGTGGACTTCAGGCAGGTGGACCCAGGCCCATCCCCCCCCCACCTGTTACACTTGTGCTGGTAAATGGGAGCCCACCACACCGCCCCCAAACCCACTGTACCCATATGTAGGTGCCCCCCTTCACCCCTTAGGGCTATAGTAATGGTGTAGACTTGTGGGCAGTGGGTTTTGAGGTGGATTTGGGGGGCTCAACACCCAAGGGAAGGGTGCTATGCACCTGGGAGCTGTTTTACCTTTTTTTTTTTTTTTTTTGTAAAAGTTCCCCCTAGGGTGCCCGGTTGGTGTCCTGGCATGTGAGGGGGACCAGTGCACTATGAATCCTGGCCCCTCTCACGAATAAATGTCTTGGAGTTATTCATTTTTGAGCTGGGCGCTTTCGGTTTCCATTATCGCTGAAACACAAAAACGCCCAGCTCAAAAAAAAAGATAAACGTCCATATTTTTCGAAAATACGGTTCGGTCCGCCCCTTCATGGACCCGTTCTCGGAGATAAACGCCCATGGAGATAGACGTTTCCGTTCGATTATGCCCCTCAATGCCTTTTCGTTCTTTCTTATAGCTGATCTAGATACTGACATCTATATTTTTTGGCCTGAACATCACCACACTGAACATATTCACGCATAGATATCCCACTCATAGCAGTGCCCTGCTCATGTCCCCATACACTTCTTTCATGGAGCTTCATACCTCATTGTTGATTTAAAATCACATTTACATCTTCCCAGTTCTAAAATGACACTTTGGACATTTCTGCAACATGGATGGACATTTGAGGGTATGTGGATGTCCATATCACAAATAGTACTTCTGAAATTACCTCCTCAGTGCATAAATGTGAGGGGACATTCACTTGGCCAGAGCATTGGAGGGGCATATCCAGTGCTTCCACTTCCCATGCTATTCACAAAATAATGTAAGTTAGGCACACCCTTACCAAATTTATATGCCCAAGCTCCCTCAGATCTATGGATGATATAACTGTGGATTCCTAGATTTTAGGTATGCTCCCCTTTTCTAGGTTGTGTTAGTATTCTATTGTGGAATCTGGGCACCCAGATGCCATTGTAGAATAGGCTCTCACTGTGTAGCATTGGGGTACCTAAAATGAGATGCCCAATTACAGAATAACCGCCTTAGGGTATCACCCTCCTCTCTGTTGCTTTTGTTGTTTTATGATGATGATGATGATGATGATGAAACTTTCAACAAACACAGAAGAAAAAAAGGACCCTCGCACAGGTCAATACAACCAGGCAAACACAGTGAAGGTGACACCAAAGATGATGCACAACAAAGCATACTATGGACTCATAGAGTTCATATCAGAAGCATTATTCAAAGTGTATAATGGACTCGACATGAACCGTGTTTTGCCCACAGAGGCCTGCTTCAGAAGTCCCTGTGAAATGTAAATGAATGGCTTCTCAGAGCTCTACAGGTTTTGAAGGCAATAACCTAGTCTCAGTGTGTTACTTTCAGGAGCGCCTACGTCCAAAGTCGCAGCAAACATATTGGTGACTCTTGTTTGTAGAGTTAAACATCTGTTAAGCCAAAGAAATCAGCTTTATCATAGTGCATTCAATACAGTAGACCATGCTACATTATTGACTAGATTAAATGAGTTTGGGATTTCAAGTTCTTAGCTGGTTGGAAGGTTTTCTTAAGAAAAGACATTACTATGTTTGGAAAAACAATTCTATTTCATTCATCTGGAATCCTAATTTTGGGGTCCCTCAGGATTCTCCCATTCATCCATATTATGTATTACTCTTATGAGCTAATTAGGCTCGTTGTTAACTTGTTCACAATTTTTATGGCTTTTCTATGTGAATAATATATTTATTTTGATTCCTATGTCACAGGATTTCTCTCATTCTAAGATTGTAATTTGGGTTAGTTTGAAATGGTTGAGGATTGGACTTAATACATCAAAACAACAATTTTATATTTTATGGCTGTTCCATCTTCTATTACATTGAAATCTGGAGACTCAATTAAGACAGAAACCTCCTCTAAAGTTTTTAGTTTCATGTTGAATAGTCGGTTGACTTTAGAGACTTGAGTAGGCAATCTGAGCAAAAAATATTTTTTTAAATTAAGACAACTTCAAACTATTCAATCCTTTTTGGTTCCTGAGCATTTTCAGTTAGTTGTTCAAGCATTTGTTATATATTAATGCAATTATTGCAATTCTTTATATAAAGGGCTTTCATCTAAGCTCCAGCACAGCTGCTAAGTTGATTTTTGGTCAGGAAAAGTTTGATCGGACTACTCTGCTGCTCATTGAACTGCATTGGCTGCATGTTCGAGCTAGGATTGAGTTTAAAATTGCCTGCTTGGTTTTTCCAGTTTTATATGGTCTTTGTTCCCTCTCTCACATCAAGCTTTTAACCTTCCCTTCACATTTGTATTCTACATTGATTTTAGGATTTCCAAGTGTTAAAGACATTCCTACCTGCAGACAAACTCGCCAAATACTTCAAAGAAAAAATTGTAAACCTATGCAACACGCTACCTCAAAAAATCACTGGCATCGAAAACTTCGAGTGTCTGGACCCAACCCCAGGTGAATACCCAGCGGACAGGCTCTGGACTAACTTCACTCCCCTCAGTGCTAAAACAGTCAATCAAGTGCTTAACAGATTCTCTAAGACTCACTGTAAGTTGGATACCTGCCCCAGTTACCTATTCAAATCCGCTCCCCACCGCTTCATAGAAGACCTCACATCCCACTTAAACTACATGCTCCAACATGGTCTCTTCCCTAAGGAAAACGACAACATCCTACTCACACCAATACCAAAAAATACCAAGAAAAAAACAGACGATATCACCAACTACCGCCAGTAGCCTCAATCCCACTGGTAGTCAAACTGATGGAAAGCATGGTAACCAAACAACTCACAGATTACACAAACAAATTCACAATACTACATGAATCACAATCAGGATTCCGCTCCAACCACTGCACTGAAACAGTACTAATCACCCTATTAGCCAAATTCAAACAAGAATTTGCAACAGGCAAAAGTGTACTTCTCCTACAATTTGGCATGTCTAGTGCATTCGGCATGGTGAACCACAACATACTATTAAACATCCTAGAATACTTCGGGATTGGTGGAAGTATACTTAAGTGGATCAAGGGCTTCCTAAAGACCAGAACATATCAAGTGAAATCGAAATCGACCATATCAGCACCATGGATAGCAGACTGTGGAGTACCTCAAGGATCGCCACTATCACCGCCCCTCTTCAACCTAATGATGACCCCACTAGCCAAGTCTCTATCCAGTCAAGGCCTTAACCCTTTCATATACGCTGATGATGTCACATTGTACATCCCATGCAAAAATGATCTAACAGAAATCACCAAAGAAATCAAACTCAGCTTAAACATCATGAACTCATGGGCGAATGCTTTTCAACTAAAACTTAACACAGAAAAAACCTACTGCCTTATCCTCTCATCCCAATATAATACAGCCAAACCCATCAACATAACTACCCCAGACTACACCCTCCCTATCTCAGACAACCTGAAAATTCTCAGAGTAACAATCGACCGAAACCTCACACTAGAGAGCCAAGCAAAAGCTACATCAAAGAAAATGTTTCATTCAATGTGGAAGCTCAAACGGGTGAAACCTTTCTTCCCGAGGGAAATATTTCGTAACCTGGTGCAATCCATGGTACTAAGCCATCTAGACTACTGTAACAGAATATATGCAGGATGTAAAGAACAAATCATTAAAAAACTACAAACTGCACAAAATACAGCAGCCAGGCTTATATTCGGAACAAATAGATTCGAAAGCGCCAAACCTCTACAAGAAAAACTACACTGGCTCCCAATCAAAGAACGTATCGCGTTCAAAATCTGCACCTTGGTTCATAAAATCATCTATGGCAATGCTCCAGGATACATGACAGACCTACCAAACAGAAACACAACAAGATCAGCACAAACATACCTACAGTGGTGGAAATAAGTATTTGATCCCTTGCTGATTTTGTAAGTTTGCCCACTGACAAAGACATGAGCAGCCCATAATTGAAGGGTAGGTTATTGGTAACAGTGGGAGATAGCACATCACAAATTAAATCCGGAAAATCACATTGTGGAAAGTATATGAATTTATTTGCATTCTGCAGAGGGAAATAAGTATTTGATCCCCCACCAACCAGTAAGAGATCTGGCCCCTACAGACCAGGTAGATGCTCCAAATCAACTCGTTACCTGCATGACAGACAGCTGTCGGCAATGGTCACCTGTATGAAAGACACCTGTCTACAGACTCAGTGAATCAGTCAGACTCTAACCTCTACAAAATGGCCAAGAGCAAGGAGCTGTCTAAGGATGTCAGGGACAAGATCATACACCTGCACAAGGCTGGAATGGGCTACAAAACCATCAGTAAGACGCTGGGCGAGAAGGAGACAACTGTTGGTGCCATAGTAAGAAAATGGAAGAAGTACAAAATGACTGTCAATCGACAAAGATCTGGGGCTCCACGCAAAATCTCACCTCGTGGGGTATCCTTGATCATGAGGAAGGTTAGAAATCAGCCTACAACTACAAGGGGGGAACTTGTCAATGATCTCAAGGCAGCTGGGACCACTGTCACCACGAAAACCATTGGTAACACATTACGACATAATGGATTGCAATCCTGCAGTGCCCGCAAGGTCCCCCTGCTCCGGAAGGCACATGTGATGGCCCGTCTGAAGTTTGCCAGTGAACACCTGGATGATGCCGAGAGTGATTGGGAGAAGGTGCTGTGGTCAGATGAGACAAAAATTGAGCTCTTTGGCATGAACTCAACTTGCCGTGTTTGGAGGAAGAGAAATGCTGCCTATGACCCAAAGAACACCGTCCCCACTGTCAAGCATGGAGGTGGAAATGTTATGTTTTGGGGGTGTTTCTCTGCTAAGGGCACAGGACTACTTCACCGCATCAATGGGAGAATGGATGGGGCCATGTACCGTACAATTCTGAGTGACAACCTCCTTCCCTCCGCCAGGGCCTTAAAAATGGGTCGTGGCTGGGTCTTCCAGCACGACAATGACCCAAAACATACAGCCAAGGCAACAAAGGAGTGGCTCAGGAAGAAGCACATTAGGGTCATGGAGTGGCCTAGCCAGTCACCAGACCTTAATCCCATTGAAAACTTATGGAGGGAGCTGAAGCTGCGAGTTGCCAAGCGACAGCCCAGAACTCTTAATGATTTAGAGATGATCTGCAAAGAGGAGTGGACCAAAATTCCTCCTGACATGTGTGCAAACCTCATCATCAACTACAGAAGACGTCTGACCGCTGTGCTTGCCAACAAGGGTTTTGCCACCAAGTATTAGGTCTTGTTTGCCAGAGGGATTAAATACTTATTTCCCTCTGCAGAATGCAAATAAATTCATATACTTTCCACAATGTGATTTTCCGGATTTAATTTGTGATGTGCTATCTCTCACTGTTACCAATAACCTACCCTTCAATTATGGGCTGCTCATGTCTTTGTCAGTGGGCAAACTTACAAAATCAGCAAGGGATCAAATACTTATTTCCACCACTGTAAATCTCCACCACCCAAGCTGCAAAGGACTCAAATACAAATCAACCTATGCATCCAGCTTCTCTTATTTAAGCACGCAACTATGGAACGCACTACCAATCGCTGTGAAAACAACATATGACCACCTAAATTTCCGGAAACTCCTAAAGACTTACCTATTCGAAAAGGCATACCCTAACGATCCAACCTAAATGCCTTAACCCTGCAACATAACAAGATATAAGTTCGTACTGGACATAACCTGACCCTTCTTCCTTATAACCCCCAATGTGCCTCTCACACTTGATCATTACCCTGCCATTAACCTAACTTTGTATTTGTTCATACCGGTATTGGCGATCGCCTCTACTGTACAATGTAATCCACATTGAGCCTGCAAATAGGTGGGAATATGTGGGATACAAATGTAACAAATAAATAAATAAAATAAAAAAATCAATTTAAGGGTCTTTTTGACGGTTCATTTATGTATCAATCTAGTAAAATTTGGAGTGATATTCCTATTCAGATAAGAACATTGTGTGACTATTGGCCTTTTTATAAGGCCTTGACGATCTTTTTAGTTTGTATATATTTTAGGTGCCCTTTTACTAAGAGGCAGTAAGCACTAACGCATGCATACCGCTTGCTGAAAAGACACTACTGCGGGAAACACTCAGGCATTCTATGGTAGTACTTGGATCACCGCACACCAATCCCACACTATAAAATATCAATTTTTTTTTTTAGCGAGGGAGTCATGTATGGAGGAAGATATAAGTGGGATATAAATACAGAAAATAGAATAGAATTAGTATGATTGATAATAATCTACTATAATAAAACTCACCCTCAACGTTCTGAAGACAACGTTCTGAAGTCACTCAGTCACTCACTGAAGGGTTCATGGATTCATGGTGGTGAAGCCAAAACACTGACCATGTCTCTCTGCCCCGCCCTCGCATGACGGACCAATCAGAAAAAACACCCTCAACATTCTGAAACACAAAGGACCATCACAACACCGTTCCCAGGCAACACTAGGCAACGTAAGACGGACCAATCAGAGGAAACTACGTGACAATAAGGGAGGAGCATTCCCCAGCAGAATGGCTCATTATCTGTGCAGCACGGAGAGCACAGAACCACCGCTGGAACGAGAGAAGAATATTCCTGCTGTGGGTATGTGCAAAAATAGACCGGGGGGGGGGGGGGTGATTTTTAAATGCCTAATGCCAGTACTGAAGAGTGCCAGAGGGCCCATAGCACAGACTATATTTGGGATCGCTTGACATGGAGTCAGAGGAGCCGGAAAACAACGTGCCCGTCACCATCTGGGATGTGGGCGAACAGGACAAGCTGCGGCCCAGCAGGAAGGATTACCCGCGACCCAGCCAGCAGCAAACAGCGACCAAGGAAGGGGGAGGAGTACTCCTTCCCTGCCTAGGAATCGCTGGAGACTGGCTGCCAAACTAACGAAACAACCGCACACCGACACACCACCTCCATCATTCGAAAGGCATCCACTCTTTCTTCAACAGAAATGCAAACTAATAATACAAAACAAACAAAGAATACATGGTTTCTCAGGCAGCTGCAGGTACCTCCCCACCCCCTTCCTCTTCCCCTTTTGCCGAAGCGGCCAAGGACGTGCCCAACCATCCCCAGCCTCAGGCAAGCTGTCTCCCACCTCGGGGATTCCCCGAGCACCCAGAAAAAGACAGCGCTGATTCCTGCAGCGCATAAATGTTCCAGCATTCCCCTGCAGCTGGCCTGAAATGGACCAAACATACCGGATCACCCCCCCCCCCCCGACGGCCCGAGACCGTGCTCTTGTCCCTTCTGCCAACTTAAAACAACCATCCCCATCCTCAGGCAAGCCGTCACCCACCTCCAGGATGCCCAGAACCCCAGCCCAATGGAAAAAGATGGTGCTGCTTCCAACAGCACATTTCTCTTCCAGCATTCCCCTACAGCAGCCCTGAAACGGCCAAAAAATACCAACAGACAAAGAACGTGCTCCTCTACCTTCTGCCCATCTAAAACAACACTGCTGCCTCAGCACAACACAAAAAAAAAAAAAACATGGAAAAAAAAACACTCAACAAAGGCTGACCCCCCTACAACCACATTTACATTTCACCAACAGAAAGACCCCCTCCACAAACCTCCTTGACAGACAAAACCACACACACACAATACCACAGAAACACACCCTCAAAGCCACACACCAATCCAACCCACTTTGCCAGCACAGTACAGCACATCCCCCAACCCCCAAGCAAAAAAAAAAAACAAAAACAAAAAAAGACACACATCAACAACCTGCACACACACCGCACCCTCACACACTCACTCACACACACACACACAAAATAACTCTGTGACACATACACACACACCAAAAAAAAACCACATGCTAGCGCCCGTTTCATTGGTTTCGGAAACGGGCCTTTTTTACTAGTAATAATAATAATAGGCTTTTTCCCCTCTCAGCAGCACTGCAAACAGCATGCTGTACAGAAAACAATGGGTGGACAAGTTGTTAGAATAATATCTTGACACCCAGTCAACCTACGTTCCACTTTTGCTTTTGCCTTTATAGCAGAATTCAAAATATGAGCTTCATTAGTAGGCAAACAACAGATCCTAATCCTTCTGCAAAAATATCATTAGGAATGGAGGGGCTAGATGCACGCTGATTATTCAAAACTAGAGGGTAGAGGCCCTATATTTTCCCAGATCTTGCCTGGTTCAGATCCTATCTATCAGACAGGCAACAATCCATAACGTTTGGCAGCAACTCATCACCACCATGGACACTGACCTGCGAGGTACCACGAGGATCAATACTGTCACCTATTCTGTTCAATATCTACCTCAAGCCACTAGCTCAGCTGATTCGGTCAATGAAACTCAGTTCTACATCTATGCGGATGATATGCAGCTACTCATACCCACTGAACCTGACTTATCCACAGCCTTGAATAAACTGAATTCAAGAATGGGCTAAACACAACAAACTTTGCCTGAACCCAAGTAAAACTGAGCTTCTCTGGGTCCCTAACACAAGTGGATACATACCTCACATCAAAATCCTTTTGGGAAGTACGGACTACCCCTCAAATCACAAGTCAGGAACCTTGGAATACAGTTAGATTCAACACTTACTCTGGTTCGCCAAATATAAGCAACCTTCAAGAGCTGCTTCTACTATTTGTGACAGCTATGCTGCCTCTCTCCTTACATCGAGAAGGTAAATCTTATCCCAGTTGTGCATGCCATGATAACATCAAGACTGGATTACTGCAACGCACTATACAATGGTCTGACTACAAAGGGCCTGCACCAGCTCCAGTTTATTCAGAATGTAGCAGCAAGACTCATAGAAGGTTGCAAGCGACATGACCACATCACACCATTTTTGCAAAAGCTTCATTGGCTAAAAGTACAATACAGGGCTAAATTTTAAACATTATGTCTGATCTTCAAGGCTCTCAAAGGAAATGGCCCTGAGTACTTGAAGAATAGGATTATCCTTTACACACCGCCAAGGACACTAAGGTCTGTTCAAGGACTATCACTAACCACATCTTCTCTAAAAGACATTACACAGTGTGATACTCGCAAGCGAACCTTCTCCGGAGTAGCCCCCATACTCTAGAATGTACTGTCTGAAAGTCTCCACTTAACACAAGACTATCTCTACTTCAAGAAGCAGGTGAAAGCTTGACTCTTCAACCAGGTCTTTAATGGAAGAAATAACTAACTTGTTAGTCTCACTCACACAAACAAGGAGTGACATGGGCTGCACATACTGTAGCAGGACATGTTTATCCAGTCCTACTCTAGCTGAGATAATGTTAAACCATCTCTGACCTCATGTGCAACTTTCTTTAATCACCTTACATTCTAACTCTTCTTATTCTCTTACCTACCTATCTATATGTTCCATCTTTGCTTTACCCTTCACTATCAATTAAAATGTTCTATTACATATTGTGTTGACATTGTAAGTAGTATGCTATGCCATACTTTTTATTGTTTGAATATTTTTATTGCTGTAATTGCCTATTGCTCATGTTTGATCTATTCTTACTGTACACTGCCTTGAGTGAATTCCTTCAAAAAGGCGGTAAATAAATCCTAATAAATAAATTAAATAAATAAATCTTCAGTCAATCACGGTCAAAGGCAGTTCTGTCTGAGATTAAGCTGCACACGGTATGCTTGAAATTTCCCCACATTTCAGATTTAAAAAGGTCCAAATTGAATCTGTGAAGTAAATGTATTAATATGTTGTTCCTTCCATACATGTTGTTAGCCACATAGAGCCTGCTATATTGGGAATATGTGGGATACAAATGTTCTAAATAAATAAATAAAAAGCTTTTATGACTTTTTAGACAGCTCATATCTACCTATAATTTTAGACTAAATATGCATAGGGGTTGGGTTCATATATGGATGAACATTTTTGAAAGGATATCCAACTCAAAATATGGATGTCCACTTCTCATCGATTTCATAACAGGATCTGCCCATATACAGCCTGTTGTAAAAATACATGAGAAATGGACAGTCAGCATGAACATCCATTTTGCAAACTGAAATGTCCAAAGTATGAACAGGGCAAAACAAGGGATGTGAAAGTCTTTGTGGCAGCAGCGGTACACCCATATTTGAAAATGGCCACATAGCTGACCATATAGAGGAATAGCCAACTGGCTAGAGCATCTGGGAGTGAACCAGGACAAAGAACAGAGGTTGCAGGCTCAAACCTCACTGTAGCTGTTTGTAATTTTTGTTTTTTTAATTGTGAGCCCCTCCATGACAGAAAAATACCTACTGTGACTTCCCTTAATCCATCCAGTGGATAATTGCTCAATCAAAACACCTTGGACCATATGACTGTGCCCAGTACTAGATCTTGTTGGACATGGATGTCCCTTCCCCTTCTACAATCGGAGTTGGATGGCCATTGTCACGAAATGCCTAGCCACCCACCTGGGTTACCCCATGGCCACTTAGAAGGTCTATCCCCCAGCACAGCTGAGGTCCACCTGCACCTGCCACCTGTGTTCTACACTAGCACCCTCCTACCACTGACTGGGTGAGTCTCCTGCTCTCAAATTATTCCAGTGATTTCTAGGTTTCTGGGACCATACTCCCAGTGGTCCCACAGTTCCCAGAAAACACTCACAGAACCAACACACAAACCACCAAGATTCTTTATCAGTCCAAAGAGGCAATGAACTGAAATTTGTTTATTATCTTAAAAATTGAACAATGAACAAAAAATGTGCAATCAGCAACCAATAACAGGTAACTGAAATATGGATCAATTATACCACTAACTAAACATTTGTTTACTTTCTAGAAAGTACCTGAGAAGATCAGGACACATAATTCACTGAGCCTCAGCAAAGAAATCTGTCTCTCTTTTCTCCCTGGCTAAGACTGGAACAAAAGCCAGCACTCTCCAAATGAAAATGGGCCCCTGGGCCAATCAGAGCCCAGAACAAGAAAACTTCAAAAATATACTGCTTCTTGTTTCCTGTCTGTGCCAAACCAAAAAGAGAACAGTCGTTTTTTTCCTCCACAACAGCTTACAATAAAGAACCACCACCTACTGGCCAAATAGAAGAAACATACTTCAAGACATAATTAATGCAGGAAAATATCCAATAGATTTTACAGGCTTAAAACACACTGTTTCTTCACATCCATATTTTGGTGCCTTCCAAAATACACTAGACAATGTCCCTGCCATTTGGATGTACTGTAGTTTTAGACATCCATATCCTGGTTTTATAAAACTGGGATTTGGACGTCCATAAGGATGTCCAAATGCTGGCTTTCAACTGTCCAAAACACAAAGTTTCTAAAATAACCACCAAAGAGGGGCATAATTGAAAGGGACGCCCAAGTTTTGCTGAGGACGTCCTCTCAAAACGTCCCGGTGGAGGGGTGGGAAAACCCGTATTATCGAAACAAGATGGACGTCCATCTTTCGTTTCGATAATACAGTTGGGGACGCCCAAATCTTCAAATTTAGGTCGTCCTTAGAAATGGTCGTCCCCAGACTTGCTCGTTTCTGATTTTCGGCAATAATGGAAACCAAGGACGCCCATCTCAGAAATAACCAAATGCAAGCCATGGGAGGAGCCAGCATTCATAGTGCACTGGTCCCCCTGACATGCCAGGACACCAACCGGGCAACCTAGTGGGCACTGCAGTGGACTTCATAAATTGCTCCCAGGTACATAGCTCACTTACCTTGTGTGCTGAGCCCCCCAAAACCCACTACCAACAACTGTACATCACTACCATAGCCCTTACGGGTGAAGGGGGCACCTACATGTGGGTACAGTGGGTTTCTGGTGGGTTTTGGAGGGCTCACATTTACCACCACAAGTATAACAGGTAGGGCGTGATGGGCCTGGGTCCGCCTGCCTGAAGTGCACTGCACTCACTAAAACTGCTCCAGGGACCTGCATATTGCTGTGATGGACCAGAGTATGACATTTGAGGCTGGCATAGAGGCTGGAACAAAATATTTTGAAAGATGTTTTTTGAGGGTGGAAGGGGGTTAGTGACCACTGGGGGAGTAAGGGGAGGTGATCCCCGATTCTATCCGGTGGTCATCTGGTCAGTTCGGGCACCTTTTTGTGGCTTGGTCGTAAGAAAAACTGGACCATTTAAAGTCATCCAAGTGCTCATCAGGGACACCCTTTTTTTTTATTATGGGTCGAGGATGCCCATGTGTTAGGCTTGCCCAAGTCCCACCTTCGCTACGCCTCAGGCACGCCCCCGTGAACTTTGGCCGTCCCCGCGACGGAAAGCAGTTGGCGATGCCCAAAATCGGCTTTCGATTATGCCGATTTGGGTGACCGTGTGAGAAGGACACCCATCTTCAAATTTGTGTGGAAAGATGGGCGAACTTCTCTTTCAAAAATGAGCCTGACAGTGTTCTTATCCATCTTATTCACTGTTGTATAGAAAATAATGCACCATGCCAGATTCACATTTACTTACAATTTATGCTGACTCTGATTAGTGCTTTTAAATTGCAGTGTGAGGAGTGTAAACCTCTCATACAGCACACTGACACTGAGCTTGTAACAGCAGCTAACTGTATATAATGGGGATCCTCACCTGGAACATTTTTCTTGCTCTCTGAACAACCAATGCTGTTAAAAGTCTCCAGATAGTCTGTATTTCATGCTTCCATGCTAGTTCAGAAAGGGTGATGACATTTCATCTGAAATGTCTTGAGGATTGACAGCTGCAAGACCCTGTCACAGAACAGAATTGGAGTATTTTGTGCCTGAATCCTAAGGGCTCTGATTCTGCTGTACAGCTGGACTCAGTTGCTGTCTTCACATGGTCTAACATGACAAGCGGCTGCACAGCAATCCAACAGGCAGAGGATTCTTTTCTTCCTACGATGTATGGCTCAGTTCCCAGAACAGAAAAGGGAAGCGAGAAAAAGTAATCTTTCTCCAGCTACTGTAATCTCTTGAATTTAGATCAATCTCAGAAAGTTTCAAAATGGGGAAAGCCTGTGGTACATGCATATATATTTTTTTTCTTTTGTAAAATCTAAGAATGAATTGAATAGAGAAGGTGTGGAATTATATAAAGGACTTTCAAATTAGAATTAAGATTTCCAGGTCAGGATATCTCAAATTCTGCTAGTATTTTGGAACAGGATCTGTTGACATAGAGCCTGTTCTAAAATATAAGAAGACATGGTTGTTTATGCCCTGGTTATGTGCAGCATGAACATCCACCTTAGAAAAATACATTTCTAAATTGTCAGTGAGTCAAAACGGGCACATGAATGTTTATGTGCCTCAACATAAGAGTTTATCTTAGCTATTTTAGCAACATAAGGGCCCTATATTCAACTGGTGGCAGGCAGTGTTTTTGCTGTCCAGTGCCAGCGTTAAACCTGGATGTTCAATGCCGGGCCATTTCCAGTGACCGGCTTGAATACCTATGTTTATTTTTTCCACGGCTAAAAAGTTAACTGGCTGTACAGATATTCAGCGCTAACCGGTTAACTTTTTAGCGGTTAAAGATTGGACAGCTATGTCCTATTTGGCCCTACACTTATCCAGTTAGGCGCTGAATATCAGCACCTTACCAGGTAAGTCGCACAATATAACCAGTTGTGCACTTGGCGCTAACTGGCAATATTCAGCAGAGATAATCGATTATCTCCCGCTGAATATCAGTGGTTGGGTGCTGATATGCTATTTAACTGGTCAGCAGCTGTATCTAGTTAGTTAAATAGCTTTGAATATTGGGGGGATAAATGTTTATATTTCCTGAAGCTGGTATAATTTGTCAGTTTAGTTTTCAGGAGGGGGGAGGAAACATCAAATATTAGGGATTATCTTCCCTAAACCCCTCAATAGGAGCACTTTTCTGGAACCTAGACATCCTAGATAGTAGGTGTAAATCCCAAAATCAATCTGTCAGGACATAGACATTCATTCCCCTTCTGAAATGGGGAAAAATGTTCATTTTTAGGCCCACCCTAATCCCTCACAAACCACACCCAAAATAGTCCCTCTTGCCATTTACACATTTTTCAGTTTAAATATATATAAATATATAATCCAGGAGTCATATATATATATATATATATATATATATATATATATATATCTCCTGGATTTGTAAAATCATATATTAACATAGTAGATGATGGCAGATAAAGACCTTTACGTTCCATTCAGTCTGCCCAACAAGATATTTATGAGCTACTTTATATGCATACCTAATCTTGATTTGTCCTTGCCATTTTCAGAGCACAGACTGTAGAAGTCTGCCCAGCACTAGCTTTGCTTCCCAATTACCGGTGTTGCCACCCAATCTCCACTAAATTTCCGTGGATCCATTCCTTCTGAACAGGATTCCTTTGTGTTTATCCCAAGCATTTTTTAATTCAGTTACCGTTTTCATCTCTAACACCTCCCACAGGAGAGCATTCCAAGGCAGTTGCTGTTGAAGCTTGGAAGGAGGAGGAAGTGTTGCCAGAGGCTCTGCAGGCTTCCAGGGGGAAGGGAGTGAGGCCTAGCCCCTTCCCCAGAAATGAGGAAGGTCCCTGGGGAGCGGTCCTCAGGCAAGGCCCAGGATATGGGGCCTCCTGGGGCCCAGGACCAGAAGGCCTGGAAGAACGGTTCCCTCTCTGTTAAAGCCGCAGAGAGGAGGGAGAAGAGCCCGGTAGACCGGAGAGAACAGCAGCCCGAGGGCAGAAGCCAGTCCGGTACCCCCCTCACTGGCCTACAACATCCAGAAGGTGAGAGGGGGGGAGAGCTGGTGAAGGCCCAAGAAGGGAGTTTGCCGGGCAGAGAGAAGGTGGAGGAGATGGATACCTGTCAGGAGAGTCAGCCTGAATCTGAGGAGACAGGCAGTGAGGACAGCGTGTCCTCGGAAGAGGAAGATTTTTGGGAGAGAATCCAGGACCCAGAGGACCCGGCTAGTGGTTTGATTAAAGTGGTTAGGAGAATCAAGGCCGTGGAGAAAGAGGTGGTGGATCTGGGTAAACGTATCAAGATGGCTAAAACCATGATTAAAGTAGCTCCAGCAACACACAAGAACCTATATGAAAAGGAAGAAACACGTCTAAAAAAAATGCTTGGGAAGAAAGAACAGCTGCTTGGGGTTTTAAAAAAAGGCCCTGGGAACCCTTTGCGCGAGATTTATGTGAACAAGGAAAGAATGGCTTCTGGTTCTCTCGCTGGAGGCCAGGGAAGTAAACGATCAGACCCCACAGCAGAACGGAGAGGGAAGAAGACAGAGGGTTCAGTTCCTGGGTCCCTGCATTCTTCAGTGCCAGAACTGACCGGGAGCGGTACACAAGCCACATTAAAGTATATGCAGTACCTGGCAAGCCAGCCCGGTCCTCTTCCAGAGACAGCAGAGCTCAGGGACGTCAGGGCTGGTCTGGATCAGACTTCTCAGACACAGAGACCTGTGGAGGAAAATACAGAAGCGAGAGAGTTTCAGAGACAATCATTCCAGATACTAGACACAGGGTCAGGCGCTACAGGGGAGAGCCTGTTGTCTAATGCAGTTCTGGTTGAGCCGATGCAGAAGAAAGAGGGCGGTGTACCCGGAATTGAGCAGTGGGCTGCAAGCAAGGACAAGCGGTTGCAGCCACAGGTGGTTCTTTTTCCACTGGAGGCATCGGTTTCGGGAGGTCAGCAACCTACAAGCGCAGTGCCATTACTAGCGCAGCAGGTCCGCCCACGAGGATCGAAGGGGCAGGACGTCATAACTGATCGAGAGACGGCTGATTTGCAGTGTGCAGAGGGCAGTTCGCAGCTGCAAGGGACATCACAGACAGCCGGTGGAACATCGGAGGCGAGCCAGAAGGCTGTAGCGCTAAGGGGGACAGAGGCTAATTTTCAGCAAGGAGCGGAGAGACGATACGTGGAGCTTCCGGGTTCGAGGAAGCTCTGCCCACTCACAGCAGATGAGAGGGCAGGTTTGCCCAATCGGGGCGCAGGAGGAGGGAGTTTGCACGGGTTCGACAACGGGACCGGAGCAGAGCCATCAGAGAGAAAGGAGTCAAGGCACCCAGAAGGCTGTGAGAAAGAAGGGGCAGACAGGGAGATTCTTGCAGCGCCAGCCCCGCAGCAAGTAATGGCCGCAAGGACTGCCGGTAATGCGGTACCAGACTTGGTTCAGCCGGAGGGAGGGCAGGCTGAAGGGGGTTTGTTGCGGGATTCTGGGGCTGCTGAAGGTTTGCAGTGGGAAGGTTCTTTTGGTGTAGATTTGCCTGATGCAGGGGACTCAGGTGTCTGGGCAGCAGGGGATGGAGGTATGTCGGTGGGCCAGCATCAGGGAAGAGGGGGTATGGTTCCTGAGGGGCAGGGAGGCCACAGAGTAAAAGGAAGGGGGGGAGGCAGGGGGGAGGGGCAGCGGGAGGGGGGAGATGACATCATTACGGGTACGGGGGGGCAGGAGGTGGGGGGGAGTAGGGAAGACAGTAAGGCTGAGGGGCAGCAAGGGAGGGGGGCGGAGTTGGAGGGTAGGGCTGGCACCAGCTCAGGGGTAGGGGGGCGATGGGGGCAAGGGTCTGTGTCCTTTGCTGCAGTGGTCCAGGGAGGGGGGAGGAGGGAGGGGGGAGGACTTGCGGGGTATGAAGGGACAGGCAGGGGTTTTGGGGGAATGGGGAAAGGGGGTGGGCAGTTACCAAAAAGACGCAATGTGGTTCAGCTTAAATGGATAGGGGACGGAGCAATGCCGTCCCGGGAAAAGGTCTTGAAACAGGTGATGGGGATGGGGTTCATACCTGAGGACTTTTATGCTTGTATACACCCCGTCAACATCCCCGAATATGATGTAAGCTTTATGACCCAGAGGGGGATGGAAATCTTTTGGGAACGGTATGAGGGAGTAAGGGGGAAGGGGGAGTGGCGGGACTTCAGGGTGATTCCGATCAGCAAGCCGGACCTGGTGCAGGTTACCCTACTTGTGCGGAATGAGTCTATCTCAGGGGCAGATCTGGCTTATTGGCTCCAGCGGTATGCGGAGCTGAAGTCACCACTTACTAAGCTACCGGATCCGAGTAGGGTTTGGGCAGGAGGTTGGGGAGCCCAGGTAAAATTAAAACAGGACGGCTATGTCGTTCAGCACATCCCCTCGGCAGCTTTCATCGGCCGTGACAGAATACTGTGTTTTTACAAAGGACAGCCACGACAGTGCTTTAGGTGTGGTTCATTTCGACATTTTAGCATGTCCTGTCCTGTGGTAAAGTGTGGGAGATGTGGGGACACCCAGCACTCCACGGAGGATTGTACCTCGATTCGGTGCAATCTCTGTGGAGGGCTGGGGCATGCATTCCGGAATTGCCCTCGGGCGTCCCATAATGAGTGGGACATGTGGAGGAAGGGGTATGGCGGGGTGGTAGGGGAAGAGGAGGGGGCAGGGCACGGGGTGCTGGGCAGGGAGGAGCTGGTAGGAGAAGGGGAGGGGAGGCAGGAAGGAGCGTCAGGGGAGGAGCAGGAGGGGGATTGGGTGCGAGTTCCACAGAGGAGGAGGAAGTCTAGAAAGGGGGGGACACGGGCGGTAGGCGGGGAGGTGCCACAGCAGGGGGCGAGGGGGGGGAATAGATATCAGGTGTTAGGAGAGGAGGATGGGGGGGCTGAGGGTGAGGAGGGCGAACAGATGGAGGGGACGAGGGTGGAGTTGATGGAGGAGGGAGCAGAGGCAGGGGGGACAGCAGAAGGCAAAAGGAAATATGAAGAGGTTCAGGTGGGAAGTACAGGGAGTCGGAAGAAGGGAGGGGAGGTTCAGGGCAGTAGGGAAGAGGGAGGGGGGAGAGAGGAGGCAGGGGGAGGGGAGGGTGGAAGGGATGGGAGAGGGAAGGGGAGTAAGAGGAAGGCTGAGGGGGTTGTGCAGGGGGCGTGGGCCCAAGTGTATGAGTGGGGGGACAGAGTGGAATTGGAGGAGGTTTTGGAGGACAGGGAGAACCTAGAGGAGGAGTTAGAGGGTGAGGTTGGGGGAAGGGGGAAAGGGAGGGTGAGGGGTAATGAAGTGGGATTGGATAGTACAAAGAAGAAGAAAGGAAGGAAGAAAGGGGGAGGGGAGGTACAGGTGGGACTGGTGGGGGGGGGGAAGGGGATCGGGTGGGGGAGGACGATGGCCGCACGGAAGAGGACCTGTCTCAGGGTGCGAAGAGGGAACATCAGGAGGTTCGGGTACAGAGTATAGGAGGTGTTGAGCAGCTCGGTTACTCTCCATGAGAATGGCGGGACTTGTATTAACATTTGCTACCCTTAATGTGGCCAGTATCTCCTCCCCAAAGGCGCAATGCTTGGCGTATGACAGGTTTGCGCGGGTCCGGGCGGATTGTTTCCTGATACAGGAAACCCGGCTGACGTCTCTGGAAAAGATCAGGCGGGCGAGACGGGCCTGGAGGTGGGGACCCTCGGTGTGGGGGTTGGCGGGGGACAGGTATGGGGGAGTGGGAATTTTATTTAAGACGCACCGGGTGAATATCCAGAGGGTGGTGGAGTTGGGGGTGGGGAGATGTCTAGTGGTAGATGTGATTTGGGAGGGAAGAGCGTTGAGGGTGGTCAACGTGTACGGGCCCCAGAGTAAGAGGGAAAGGGTACTCCTTTTTGGGAAAATTCGGCCCTACCTGTACACCTCACGCCAGGTAGTCTGGGGTGGGGATTTCAACACTATATTGAGGAAAATGGATAGTGGGGAACGGTTAATGCAGGTGAGCTATGATGGGGTGAGACTGGCGAGGATTATGCGGGAGGCGGGGTTGGTTGACGCACATGTGGAGTTTTGTGAGGGGCAGGAGGGGTTCACATTCTTTAGAGGACAGTGCAAGAGCAGAATAGATCGCTTCTTGGTGAGGAAAGGGGTTGGTCTGGGGGGCCCAAAGATTGTGGATGTGGACTTTTCGGACCACCATATGGTTCTCCTTCAGGTGGGGGGAGCGGGAGCACAGAGGCCAGGGAGAGGGTTGTGGAGGCTGAACTTAAAGTGGTTAGGTAACAGGCAGGTGCGGAAGGAATTTCTTGGGTTTTTGGACGACCAGGTTACAGTACAAGGAGCATTTTCATCGATTGGTGGGTGGTGGGACACGGTGGAAAGACGTACACGGGGGGGTTTTTTTGAGGCAGGCGAGAAGGGAGGGTAGGGAAAGGACGAAGCTGGGTCTGGCGGTGAAACAGAAGAGGGATAGATTAATTTCTCAGGGGGGGAGTGAGGTGGAAATAAGGGAACTCCAAGAGCTCCTGGAAAAGGTGCAGTACAATCGTTACACCTCATTGGTGTATGAACGAGATTTCGGGAAGATGGTTAGCCCGGATCCCTTCGCCTGTTGTAGGGAGAGGAGGGACCATAGGGTGGTTGAGGGAGTGCGCGACACACGAGGGATCCTTCAGGATTCCAAGGAGGGGATTTTAGGTGTAGTAGGGGATTACTTTGAAGCATTCCTCTCGGCCCAGCAGATAGATAAAGAGCAGATGGAGAGCTATGTGGAAGGGACCCCAGGGATAGGGGATTGGGGACCCCAGCTCCAGGGCCTTTTGCAACCATGGACTGTGCAGGAGGTGGAAGAAGCCATTGAGGCACTCCACAAGAAGACCTCGCCGGGGCCGGACGGGCTGCCGACCGAGTTTTATCAGGCCTTTAAAGCGCAACTGGGGCCGATCTTGTTGAAGGTATGGGAGGCAGCTCGTTCGGAGGGTTCCCTCCCCAGGTCCCTGACAGAAGCAGCTCTGATTTTGTTGAGCAAAGGGAAAGACTCGTCGCTGCTGGCCAATTGGCGGCCGATAGCGCTGCTCAACACCGATCGGAAGATTTTCGCAAGAATGCTTTTTCAAAGGATGAGGCAGGTGTCTGCGGGATTGTTAGCGGCCTCCCAAGCATGAGGGGTTAAGGGCAGAGGGGTCCTGGAAGCAGCAGCATGGGTACGAGAGGGAGTTGAACACAGTAGGGAGGGTGTGAATGGTCGGTTGGTGGTGACACTTGACCAGGATAAAGCATTTGACAGAGTGCAATGGGATGTCCTGTGGAGAATTCTAGAACACTATGGGTTCCCGAAGGGGTGGGTAGAGCAGCTGCAGCTGCTGTATAGGCAGGCTGGGTGTTTCCCCTTGGTAAATGGGTGGAGGGGGAAGGGGTTTACGGTGGGGGCAGGGGTGCGGCAGGGGTGTCCGCTGAGCCCGCTGTTGTATGCATATGCCATCGACCCTTTTATAAGACGGGTGGAGAAGGGAGGGGCGCAGGGACTGCAAGGTGTGGAGGTAGGGGAAGGTAGTCAGCTGAGGGTCGTGGCATATGCAGACGACGTCACAGTGTGGGTGGCGGACCAAAGGGAGGGAGGAAGACTGCAGGAGCTGATCCAGGATTACTCGCAGGTCACAGCATCGAGGGTCAATTTTCAAAAATCGAATAGCCTGTGGGTTGGGGAAGATCAAGGGCACCAATTTGAGTTGGGTGGTCAGTTTCCAGCGCCAGGGGAGCGGCTCAGGGTTCTGGGGATTTATTTTGACCAGGGGGATTATAGGTTATACAACTGGGATAAGTGTCTCCAAGAAGCCAGGGCACGGGTAGACAGATGGAAGGGGTGGAGAATGTCGATGAGGGAGCGGGTCCAGTTGATAAAGGCTCATCTAATTCCCTTGTTTTTATTTGTTAGCTACATCTGCTTGTTGCCGGAAAGCCGCTATTCAGCCCTATATAGCATGTTTTTCCAGTTGCTCTGGGGAAACAGGATGAACCCAGTGAAGCGTAATGTTACATATCTGCCCAGGAAGGAGGGGGGGGGGGGGGGGGTGGGAATGGTAAACCCGGTCCTGTTCTTCAGTGCGCTGTTCCTGCAGTTTAATTTGGGCAGGGCGGTTGGGCAGGAGCCCCCGGGGTGGGCAAGGAGTGTTCTGCAATGGTGGAGCAGGTACTGGGACCTATGGCAGCAAGGGGAAAGGGTAGTAGCTCTGCGGAAGGGGGCCCCGGGGAGGGTAGGCTATTGCAAGACCCTGGTGAAGCTGGTGAGGGTGTGGGGGGTGTCAGTGGCAGAGGTGAAAGAAGGACAGCGGGGGGTTTGGATGGAGAGGGTTCGATCACAGATGTTTTCAGCGCCCCTAGCGCTGCGGGATGCGCCAGACCCAGTGTTAAAGCAGGGGTTGCGGTTGATTACATCTGACCGGATCCCTGTGAAATACACAGACATTGCGTGGCTGTCCTTTCACGGTAAACTGTATGTGAGAGCCAACTTGAAAGATCGGAAAGTGCAGGACAGGGGATGTCCAAGGGGGGAATGTGCTGGGGTCGAGGAAACAATGGAGCATTTCCTGCAGAAATGCCCATTTTCGGTCCATGTTTCTGACCGGGTTTCCTCTCTGTTGCAGATCCCCAGTTTCCGTCGGTACACCTATGCGGACTGGGTGTACGGTCCATCTGTAAAAGTAGGGCGCTTGGATCCGGAGACACGCTTTCTGATATCAGTGATACTCCGATACTGCCTCTGGATAGCGCGGTGTGGGGTCTCCCCGCACCAGGATGTCCGGTCGGCGGAAAACGTCAGCTGGGATGTGGTGAGGGCAGTGCAGGAAGCGGCAAAGTGGGAAAGGGTGGAGAAGGGGGTGGAGAAATCCGCAAGGTGGTGGAAGCATGTCAGGCTAAAACCACCATGAGGGGCTTTCAGTTGGCTGTTTGCAGGGGTTTTGGGGACTCTGGGGTATTTGGTAGATAAATTTAATGTATTATCATGTGGGGGGAGGGGGGTTTGTATATAGGTAGGTTGCTTGTGTATAGGTAGGATGTTGATGGGGGATGTGAGGGGAGGGTTGGTTGTTTTTTCATGTGTGTAATTTGTTTTTAGTTTTTTTTCAATAAAAAGAGTTCTCCAAGTATCCACCACCCTCTGCATGAAAAAAGTACTTCCTGACATTTTTCCTAAGTCTGCCTCCCTTCAACCTCATATAGTAGATACTAATGCAAGTTTAAGCACATCTAAAACACGAATGGTGCTTCTACAATACGCACATATCTTTGTTGTTTAGAGACTCCTGAGGCAGCAGGCCTTTGTGGCTAAAACACAAATTGTGTCGAGTCCATTAGATATTTGAATAAAAGATTTGAAGGTAACCTTTTCCTGGGATCACTGACAGGCTAACACACCTGCTGAGGCTCCTGGGAAAGTGTGGCCTGGTCAATGTAAGGAGGCATGTATCCCAGTAGACCTAACCCCAGATGTAAGAATTTAAAAAAAAAAAAAAACCTCTACTCTTCCCCTCCAACTCACGCCCTCAGCAGTTCCCTGTCCCAAGTTTAAATTAAGTCCTGCCACTTCTCAATTCCCCACTCATTCAACTTCCAGCTAAATGAGGCTCCCTGGCACTCCCACCCCTCTCTCCCACTGCCTTCCATTCCATCTACCCAGCCAGAAATTTATGGGTGTTTTCAAGCCTCATTCTGGGGCTCCGTCCAATAGCGTTCTCTCTGCTTGATTGTGCAACTCAGGACATGGTTCCAATAGGAGCAAAGGAGTACTGCAATGAGTCATGATGCTGAGTTTCACTTTCAAGTTGAAACGTAAACCAAGGAGATCACTGAAGAAGGCAGACATGTTGGACTCAAAAGAGCTGGAGATGGACCAGAGTCAAGTTAAGACCATGGGAACCCAGAGGGAGCTGCATCCATCCCCGCAGGATTCCTGCAGATCTGGTCCTGAGGGGATTCCCATGGAATACCCACGGTCCCTGTTCCCGTGCAACTCTCTACTTTGCATATATGCGCTATGTAAATTAAGCAGATATTTACAGCAGAGCACTTAAGCCCTAAGCAAGCACTAGACAAGAATAAGAGGTTGGTATCCATAACAGATGAATGGTCAAACTAGATATAACAGACCAAAAACAGGGATAAAATTCCAAATCTTTGATGCAATAATGATTTTGAATTTTATCCCTGCTTTTAGGTGTGTTACATCTAGATACCACATTAGCACTCTCATACATATGTAAGCACATAGGCGTATAAATACTAGTATTCTAAACATTTACATGCATAAGGTGTACATAAATATGAAGGCCTAAATTATACAATTGTCCCCAAAACCTATACAAATGCATAAGTAAAGCAATAAAGCAGCATGCCTCTAAACTTGCGAGCCGAGCAATCTTTTCTTAAAGGATTGAAAATGTCTCACAAAAACATCCAAATCAGTATTTTTGAAACTTATTATTAGACGTTTTTCTTTGAAGTCCGTCAGAAGTGTGTCCAAATCTCAAGGGGGTGTACCAGGGGTGTGTTAAGGGCGGGACTTGGACATTCCTGAGACTTAGACGTTTTTCAGTGAAATTGGAAGAAAACAAAAACATCCAGGACTAAAACTAAGATGTTTTGAGCTAGACCTGTTTTTATAATGAATAAGTCACACAAAAAAATAACCAGATGACACTGGAAGAAATCAGGAATGACCTCCTCTTATTCCCCCAGTGGTCACTAACCTCCTCCCACCCCCAAAAAAATGTGATTAAAAACATTACTTGCCAGCCTCTGATGTTATACTCAGGTCAATTAGAATAGCATTCAGGTCCCTGGAGTAGTCTAGTAGTGGTGCAGTGCACTGCAGACAGGTGGACCCAGGCTTCCAACTCCCCCTACGTGTTACACTTGTGGAGGAAATTGTGAGCCCTCCAAAACTCACCAGAAACCCACTGTACCCACATATAGGTGTCCCTTCACCCATAAGGGCTATGGTAGTGGTGTACAGTTGGAGGTAGTGGGTTTTGGGTGGGTTTGGGAGGGCTCAGCAGACAAGGTAAGGGAGCAATGGTGAGATGTGTACCTGGGAACATTTTATGAAGTCCACTGCAGTGCCCTCTAGGGTGCCCTATTGCTTTCCTGGGATGTCAGGGGGACCAGTGCACTAAAAATGCTGGCTCTTTCTACATCCCAGTGGCTTGATTTTGTGCATTTTGCACTTGGACGTTTTTTTTTTTTTTTTTCAAAAATGGACCAAAAAATAAAACGTCCAAATCACAAAACCTTCTATTTTCAAAAACAAAAGATAGATGTTTTTCTTTTTTGATAATGACCTTCTTTGCTATTCAGATTTTGGATGTTTTTTTGCAAAACGTCCAAAGTCGGACTTAGACGTCATATCGAAAATGCCCCTCCACATTCCACATACCTAGAACAAAACCCACCCGAAACCCACCGTACCCACATGTAGGTGCCCCCCCTTCACCCCTTAGGGCTATGGTAGTGGTGTACAGTTGTGTGTGTGGGGGGGGGGGGGGGTTGGAGGGCTCAGCACACAAGGTAAGGGAGCTATACACCTGGGAGCAATTTCTGAAGTCCACTGCAATGCCCCCTAGGGTGCCCTGGCATGTGAGGGGGACCAGTGCACTACGAATGCTGGCTCCTCCCATGAACAAATGCCTTAGATTTGGTCATTTTTGAGACGGGTGTCCTCGGTTTCCATTATCGCTGAAAACCGGGGACGACCATCTCTAAGGTCGACCTAAATGTTGAGATTTGGGCGTCCCTGACCGTATTATCGAAACGAAAGATGGACGCCCATCTTGTTTCGATAATAGCGGTTTCCCCGCCCCTTTGTTGGGACGTCCTTAGAGATGGGTGCCCTTATTGATGGTCGTCCACGTTCGATTATGCCCCTCATGGTCTATTTGAAATGTATTCATTAAAATGCAATCTGTCATGTTTTACACAACTTGCAATGCCTTTAGTGTAGATACAGGAAGCCTCATCAAAACAGCATTACAAATCAGAGCTAGCAAAAGCATTGACTGAAAAATATATGAAAATCAACAAAATCCACTAAAGGTCAGAATCACCATAAAATTCACCAGGGACACACCAAGATATGTAAGTTCAGACTTTCAAAACTTATGTCTTCAAACCATGTCCTGCCAGCCAAATAGAAACAAATGAAACCCAATGAAATTCAAAAAGGAACATACATCATGATGTTGGTGGTGTATATGTGAAAGTATATACCATAACTCCTCAACAGCTGATACAAGGATGCCATATGTAAATTAAACAATTGAGCTGACAGAGCAGAACCCTGAGGACCTCCATCCCACCCTTACTTGCTGAGTATGTCCAAAGAAATATAAATAGAACCAGGTCAACACTGTCGAGACAGTCTCTAAAAAAAATAAATGGTAAAGAATGTCATGACTTACAGAGTCAAAAAAAAAGATACTCTAAACAAAGCACTATCAGACTTTTCAAGGTCAGAAAAAGCAGAATTATTCAACACCATCAAAGTCTCAGCTTCATACCTTTTGAGGAAGCTATGCTGCTGAGGAACCAAAACAGACAACAATTCTGAAGTTGGTTCAGTACAACATTCTCGACAGAAATTTTCAAATCTGGGTGAACACTGACTTATTTCAATAATGTTAGTATGAAGCCTGTAGAAAATGAGTTGTAATAACGAGCTAAATAGGGAGACAGACTGGTTAAAATATTTTAACAGTATAACAATTGCACCACAGAATGCTCCTATATCTTATTTTGTATGGTTTAAAATTTTTTATTTTTTTTAAGCCAAACTATAGGCAAGGATGTAAAGTAGACACACCAGATCACATATAGTTTTATCATTCATATGATGAAACTCAGACCTCTTCACAGACAAATCAATGGATTCCATTCCAATATTGTAACCAACCAACTGATCCTTTAAGCCCACACCAGATATATTCCATGTATTTAAAAAAGGTAGAAAGAAGGGCAAATGACAGCCAGCATGGTTACAAGGTGAATTCAAAGAGAATGTTGGAGACAAAAGCACATCTTACAAAAATAGAAAACACCTTCATCTAAAAATATATCCAAAAAGCTTTGAGATCAAGCATAAAATGCCTAGAGTTTTGAGTGACAGTAACTCCTGAACAAGACAAGACAAAACAAACCCCAAGGTCAACCCAAGGAAGCTATTAAGTTCTAAACAATAATCAACTGCTAATCTTTTAATAAGCAGTTGTAAGTGATCTTATCTGACTCGCTATGTGATATTTGCCATTTCCTCTCCAACTACTATTTACACTTCTTCTCTCACAAAACAGAATTATACCAAGGAGCAAAATGAGTTTTAGCCTGTCCTTCAACTCTGCATTCCATTCTCCAAGCCAGATTAATTTCCTGCTCCGATTTTACTCTACAGATTGTTCAAAAAACCTGAAAACCAAATGAAAATTGTGTCTGAGAAAAGATTGGAAGGCAACACCGGTAACTGGGAAGCAAGTGCTGGGCAGACTTCTACGGTTGGTGCCCTGAAAATGGCAAGGACAAATCAAGGCCATGTATACATATAAAGTTGCACATACAAGTTTATCTTGTTGGGCAGACTGGATGGACTGTACAGGTCTTTATCTGCTTCCATCTACTATGTTACTATCAGGCTTATTTTCGAAAGAGAAGGACGCCCATCTTTCGACACAAATTTGAAGATGGCCGTCCTTCTCACAGGGTCGTCAAAATCGGTATAATCGAAAGCCGATTTTGGACATCCCCAACTGCTCTCTGTCGCAGGGATAGACAAAGTTCACAGGGGCGTGTTGGAGGAGGGACTTGGGCGTGCCTAACACATGGACGTCCTTGACCCATAATGGAAAAAAGGGCGTCCCTGACAAGCACTTGGATGACTTTACCTGGTCCTGTTTTTCTTATGACCAAGGCACAAAAAAGTGGCCAAAATGACCAGATGACCACCAGAGAGAATCGGGGATGACCTCCTCTTTCTCCCCCAGGGGTCAGTAACCCCCTCCCACCCTCAAAAAAATCTTTCGAAATATTTTGTGCCAGCCTCTATGCCAGCCTCAGATGTCATACTCAGGTCCATCACAGCAGTATGCAGGTCCCTGGAGCAGTTTTAGTGGGTGCAGTGCACTTCAGGCAGGTGGACCCAGGCCCACTCCCCCTACCTGTTACACTTGTGGTGGTAAATGTGAGCCCTCCAAAACCCACCAGAAACCCACTGTACCCACATCTAGGTGCCCCCTTCACCCGTAAGGGTTATGGTAGTGATGTACAGTTGTGGGTAGTGGGTTTTGGGAGAGCTCAGCACACAAGGTAAGGGAGCTATGTACCTGGGAGCAATTTCTGAAGTCCACTGCAGTGCCCCCTAGGGTGCCCGGTTGGCGTCCTGGCATGTCAGAGGGACTAGTGCACTACGAATGCTGGCTCCTCCCATGACCAAAGGGCTTGCATTTGGTTGTTTCTGAGATAGGCGTCATTGGTTTCCATTATCGCCAAAAATCAGAAACGAGCAAGTCTCGGGACGACCATCTCTAAGGACGACCTAAATTTGAAGATTTCGGCGTTCCCGACCGTATTATTGAAATGAAAGATTGATGTCCATCTTGTTTCCATAATACGGGTTTCCCCGCCCCTCCATCGGGACGTTTTGCGAGGACCTCCTCAGCAAAACTTGGGCGTCCCTTTCAATTATGCCCCTCCATGTCTGTTAAGCCTTTACTACTTAATTTAAAAAGGAAAGGTTGTGTTCAATAAAGTCAAAAGTGGCCAATAGATCTATTTGGATTAGAACCACCTGCCCCTCTATATCCAAAATTATTCCCATTTGTTGAAGTAAGCAGAGTCTCAGTGCTATGAAGGCTTCTAAAGCCTGACTGAATTGGTTGCAAAAAATCAAAATCTGCAAGATAGGCTTGTAATTGTGAGGCCACAATGACTTTCTTAGCTTAGCCATGAAAGGAAGATAATTAGCACAATTATTAAAATCAGTGAAGTATGCAAGCGGCCAGTTCCTTTGACTACCTCTGTTGACTGAACAGAGAAATCTTGACAATTTATCAGATTGTTACAACCATAAAACTTCTGGATATTTCTTTGTGCCAGGAGGACTCACAATCTGAGTTTGTACCTGAGGCAATGGAGGGTTTAATGACTGCCTGAAATCACAAGGAGCGGTAGTGAGATTTGAACTAGCTATCTTGGGATTACAAGACCAGTGCTTTAACCACTAGGCCACTCCTCCACTGTAGACAGGTGGACCCACGCTTTTATTTCCCCCTACTTGTTACACTTGTGGAGGCCACTGTGAACCCTCCAAAGCCCACCTGAAACCCACTGTACCCACATATTGGTGCTCCCTTCACCTGTAAGGGCTATGGTAGTGGTGTATAGTTGGGAGTAGTGGGTTTTGGGGTGCTCAGCAGACAAGGTAAGGGAGCAATGGTGAGATGTGTACCTGGGAACATTTTATAAAGTCCACTGCAGTGCCCCTAGGATGCCCTATTGCTTTCCTGGGACGTCACTTTTCCACTATTCTACCTAATGCCAAGTTTTCTATTTTGTTTTATAACATCTGAGCCTTTTGTCTATTGTTTATCATTAGATTTGGGCTTTGCATTCAGATCTATAGATGAAAAGGTGGTCTCATTACATATATCTAAATACCAGAGTGCTATTTTTCCATACTTCAAAGCAAGAGTGTACATTTCCCAATTATCTGTCCCTATGCAACTGAAGCTTTTACCTCCTCAGTGCATGGATTCTCTGATGCCATGTGAGGCTTTCTTTCCAACCAAAGTTTTTATCACACTCAGGACATGTAAATGGCTTCACTCCTGTGTGTATTCTCTGGTGCATTGTGAGGTTTACCTTCTGACCAAAGCTTTTACCAGACTCTATACATGCAAATGGTTTCTCTTCCGTGTAGACTTTCTTATGCGCTTTGAGATTTACATTACAACCAAAGCTTTTACCACAATTGGAACATGTAAATGGTTTCACTTTACTGTGGATTTTCTTGTGTATTTTGTACGTTTTGCATTTGGATGTATTTGTTTGAAAATGGACCAAAAAATAAAACATCCAAATCACAACACATTTTTCCAAACAACATTTTCAAAAGGAAAAGATAGACTTTTTTTGTGTAGAAAATGACCTTTCCTGTTCTGATTTTAGACATTTTACAAAACAACGTCCACATTCAGACTTAGATATCATATCCAAAAATATCCCTTTTGCATTTGACTTGCCCAAACTCACAAAATGCAGCAGTGAGAATTGAACCCATGTTGCCAGAACCAAAGCCCACTAAACTAACCATTAAGCCACTGCTCCTCTGTTTTGGGTGTCTTGCATTTGAACATTGCTCGAAAATGGACCAAAAAAGGACATCCAAATCGCAAGACATCCATAGTATTTTTGAACACAAAAGATAGACGTCTATCTTTTTTTTGAAAATGACCTTATTTTCTGTTCAGAATTGCCTTACCAATTTGCTTCAATTCTTTGAAGCCGTGAATAAATATGTGGAAAACGTTGAGCCAGTTGATGTAGAATATCTAGATTTTTCAGAAAGCTTCTGACAAAGTCCCTCATGAGAGACTCCTGACATAATTAATAAGCCATGGAATAGGAGGCAATGTTCTATTGTGGATTGTGAACTGTTTAAAAGATAGAGAACACAGAGTAGGATTAAATGGTCAATTTTCTCAATGGAGGAAGGCAAATAGTAGAGCGGCACAGGAGGACTAGCACTTTTTAAGAATTTATAAATGATCTCGAAATGGAAACAATGAATGAGGTGATTACATTTGCAGATGACACAAAACTATGGTAAGTTGTTAAATAGCATGCAGACTGTGAGAAATTGCAGGAGAGCCGTAGGAGACTGGAAGACCGGACATCCAAAAGGAAAATGACATTTAATTTAGACAAATGCAGAATGATGCGAATTGGGAAGAATAACTCATGTCTTAGTTATATCATACTTGGTTCCGCATTAAGAGTTACCATCCAAGATCTAGGTGTCATTGTGGAAAATAAATTGAAAACTGCAGTGTGCAGCGACAGTCAAAGAAGTAAACAAAATGTTAAGAAGTATTAGTAAATAAATAGAAAATACAACAAAGAATATTAAAACACCTCTGTTTTCCTCAATGCTGCAATTTCACCTTCAATATTGTGTATAGTTCTAGTTGCAACATCTCAAAAAGTGCAGTGAAGCATTTAGGGATAAAGAACCCGAACTATAGTTACGTGATACAAGGTTCCACATTTGGAGTCACTGACCAGGTCAGGGATCTAGATGTCATTGCTGATGATACATTGAAACCCCTTGCTCAGTGTGCAGCGGTGACTAAGAAAGCAAATAGAATGTTAGGTATTATTAGGAAAGGAATGGAAAACAAAAATACTGTGTGCAATTCTGGTCACCTCCCAAAAAAGGTATAGTAGAATTACAAAAGGTACAGAGAAGGGCAACGGAAATGATAAAGAGGATGGGACACCTTCAGCTTAGAGAAAATATGGCTGAGGGGAGATATGATAGAGGTCTATAAAATAAGGAGTGGAGTGGAATGGGTAGACGTGAATAGCTTGTTTACTCTTTCTAAAAATACTAGGGGGCACGCAATGAAGCTATACACTCAATGTGTAATTAAACTCTGGAATTTGTTGCCAGTGATTGTGGTAAAAGCAGTTAGCTTAACTGGTTTAAAAAAGGTTTGGAAATCTCCCTAAAAGAAAAGTCCATAAGTCATTATTAAGAGGGACTTGGGGGAAAATCCACTGCTTATTTAAGCAGCATAAAATGTACTGTTTGGGGATCTTGCCAGGTACTTGTAAACTGGATTGGCCACTGTTGGAAACAGGATGCTGGATTTGATGGAACTTTGGTTTGTCGAGGTATGTACTTAAAAATGATATAAACAAATTAGATAAGATACAGAGACTAATATGAGGAAAGGCTAAAGAGGTTAGGTCTATAAAATTCTGACTGGAGTAGAAAAGGTAAACGTGAATTATTGTTTACTCTATTAAATAGTACAAAGACTAGGAGGCTTTCATGATGTTACATTTAAAACCAACAGGATTGATAAGCCCTGGAACTCATTGCCAGAGGATGTAGAAACAGCAGTTAGCATATCTGGGTTTAAAAAAGATTTGGACAAGTTCCTGGAGTTAAGAACATAAACTGCTATTAAGGTAGACACTGGGAAAGCTACCATTTATCCCTGGGGTTGGTAGCATGGAATCTGGTTAATGTTTAAAGTTCTGCCAAGTTCCGGTGATCTGGATTGGTCACTGTCAGAAGCAGGACACTGGGCTAGATAGACCTTCAGTCTGACACAGTATAGAAATATAGAAACACAGAAACATAAAACAGATAAAGACCCATGTACTTGTCCAAAGCTTGCTTGAATTCAGATATAGTCTGTCTCCACCACATAAGAACATAAGTGTTGCCATACTGGGACAGACAGTGGCCAATCCATGTTATAAGTTCCTGGCAAGATCCCAAAACAGTTCAATACATTTTATAGTGCTTATCCTAGAAATAAGCAGTGGATTCTCCCCAAGTCTATTTTAATAATGACTTTTGGACTTCATTTTTAGGAAACTATCAAAACCTTTTTTTAAACCCTGCTAATCTAAATGCCTTTACTACATTTTCTGGCAACAAATTCATTGAGTGAAGAAATATTTTCTCTGATTTGTTTTCAATTTACTACTTTGTAGCTTCAGAGCATGCCCCTTAGTCCTAGTATTTTTGGAAAGAGTAAACAAGTGATTCAAGTCTACCTGTTCCACTCCACTCATTATTGTATAGACCTCTATCATATCTCTTTCAGCCATCTTTTCTCCAGACTGAAGAGACCTAGCTGCTTTCCTCATAGGAAAGTCGTCCAATCCCCTTTATCATTTTCATCACCCTTCTCTGTACCTTTTCTAATTCCACTATCAGGCTTATTTTCGAAAGAGAAGGGCGCCCATCTTTCGACACAAATCGGGAGATACTACTACTACTACTATTTAACATTTCTAAAGTGCTACCAGGGTTACACAGTGCTGTACAATCTAACAAAGAAGGACAGTCCCTGCTCAAAGTAGCTTACAATATAAAGGACAAAAAAGTGCAGTCAATCAAATTGGGGGCAGTCTAGATTTCCTGGATAGAGGTACAATGGTTAGGTGCCGAAAGTGAGATTGAAGAGGTGGGCTTTGAGCAAGGATTTGAAGATGGGCAGGGAGGGTGCTTGGCGTATGGGCTCAGGGAGTTTATTCCAAGCATAGGGTGAGGCGAGGCAGAAAGGGCGGAGCCTGGAGTTGGCGGTGGTTGAGAAGGGTACTGAGAGGAGGGATTTGTCCTGTGAGCGGAGGTTACGGGTAGGAGCGTAAGGGGAGATGAGGGTAGAGAGGTAATGAGGGGCTGCAGATTGAGTGCATTTGTAGGTAAGTAGGAGAAGCTTGAACTGAATGCGGTACCTGATCGGAAGCCAGTGATGTGACTTGAGGAGAGGGGTGATATGAGCATATCGGTCTAGGCAGAAGATAAGATGGGCAGCAGAGTTCTGAACGGATTGAAGGGGGGATAGATGGTTAAGTGGGAGGCCAATGAGGAGTAGGTTGCAGTAGTCAAGGCAAGAGGTGATGAGAGAGTGGATGAGAGTTCGGGTGGTTTGCTCGGAGAGGAAGGGGTGAATTTTGCTGATGTTATAGAGAAAGAAGCAACAGGTCTTGGCTGTCTGCTGGATATGGGCAGAGAAGGAGAGGGAGGAGTCGAAGATGACTCCGAGGTTGCGGGCAGATGAGACGGGGAGGATGAGGGTGTTGTTGACTGAAATAGAGAGTGGAGGGAGAGGAGAAGTGGGTTTGGGTGGAAAGACAATGAGCTCGGTCTTGGCCATGTTCAGTTTCAGGTGGCGGTTGGACATCCAGGCAGCAATGTTGGATAAGCAGGCTGATACTTTGGCCTGAGTTTCCACAGTGATTTCTGGTGTGGAGAGGTAAAGCTGGGTGTCATCAGCATAAAGATGGTATTGGAAACCATAATATGAAATCAGCGAACCCAGGGAAGAGGTGTAGATTGAAAAAAGAAGGGGTCCAAGGACAGATCCCTGAGGAACTCCAACAGAGAGCGGGATGGGGGTGGAGGAAGATCCATGAGAATGTACTCTGAAGGTACGGTGGGAGAGATAAGAGGAGAACCAGGAGAGGACAGAGCCCTGGAACCCAAATGAGGATAGTGCAGCAAGAAGTAAATTATGATTGGCAGTGTCAAAAGCGGCGGATAGGTCGAAGAGGATGAGGATGGAGTAGTGACCTTTGGATTTGGCAAGGAACAGGTCATTACAGACTTTAGTGAGTGCTGTTTCTGTCGAGTGTAGAGGGTGAAAACCGGATTGAAGTGGATTGAGGATGGCATAAGAGGAGAGAAAATCAAGGCAGTGGCTGTGAACGGCGTGTTCAAGTATCTTGGAGAGGAAGGGTAGGAGGGAGATGGGGCAGTAGTTGGAAGGACAGGTAGGGTCTAGTGATGTTTTTTTGAGAAGTGGTGTGACTACAGCATGCTTGAAGGTGTCAGGGACAGTTGCAGTGGAGAGAGAGAGGTTGAGGATATGACAGATGGGGGGGGGGGTGACAGTAGGAGAGATGGTGTTTAGTAAGTCGGTGGGGATGGGATCAGAGGAACAGGTAGTGCATTTCGAGGAGGAAAGAAGGTGGGCGGTTTCCTCCTCGGTGATATCAGGAAAAGAGGAGAAGGAGGCCTGGGTTGGTTGGTTGAGGGAGTGGGTTAAAGGGTGAAGAGGAGGAGGTGGCTTGGTAGTGAATTCGAGGTTGATCTTCTGCACCTTGTCACGGAAGTAGTCAGCTAGTGATTGAGGAGAGAGTGAGGGGGGTGGGAGCAGAGGGCGCTTTGAGGAGGGAGTTAAGGGTGGCGAAGAGACGACGAGGGTTGGAGCCGAGAGAATTAGTCAATTGGGTGTAATAGTCCTGTTTGGCAAGGAATGGGAGGACTGGAAGCAGGATAGCATGAATTTGTAATGAATGAAGTTGGTATGGGTGTGAGATTTCCTCCAGAGGCGTTCGGCAGATGGACATCCTTCTCTCAGGGTCGCCCAAATCGGCATAATCGTAAGCCGATTTTGGGCGTTCCCAACTGCTTCCCATCGCGGGAATGACCAAAGTTCCTGGGGGTGTGTTGGAGGTGTAGCGAAGGCAGGACTGGGGCGTGCCTAACAGATGGGCATCTTCAAGCGATAATGGAAAAAAGAAGGGCATCCCTGACGAACACTTGGCTGACTTTACCTGGTACTTTTTTTTAATGACCAAGCCACAAAAATGTGCCCTAAATGACCAGATGACCACTGGAGGGAATCGGGGATGACCTCCCCTGACCCCCCCCCCCAGTGGTCACTAACCACCTCCCACCCTGAAAAAACAACTTTAAAAACTTTTGTCTTTTTTTTTAGAGTATGGGTGAAGGACCTCCTTTTGCTATGCCTCTGTCCCTGGGACGGCAGTTGAGGATGTCCTTCGCTATTTATTTATTTATTTATTTATTTAGATTTTGCTTACACCTTTTTCAGTAGTAGCTCAAGGTGAGTTACCTTCAAGTACACTGGATATTTCTATGCCTCTTGAAGAGGTCCAAAATGTGAATATTTGTGAGAAGGATGTCCATGCCTGCTATACCTCTAACACCCCCTTTATTTATTTGGATTTTGGATCACAAGTAGCAGCAGTGGGATTTGAATCAGCCACCTCTGGATTGCAAGACCAATGCTCTAAACACTAGGCCACTCCTCCCCACTACTTCACACCCTTGAAATTTTGGACATCCGCAACTGCCCCCCCCCCCACCCACAGACTGGAATGGCATGGAGGAGTGGCCTAGTGGTTAGAGCACTGGTCTTGCAATCCAGAGGTAGTGAGCTCAAATCTCAGTTCTGCTATGTAAAATCCAAATAAATGAAGGGGATGTCAGAGACATAGCAGGCATAGACATCCTTCTCACAAGCATCCACATTTTGAGGGACGGAGGCATATGGAAGGACCTCTTCAACTGCCGACGGAGGCATAGAAATATCAAGTGTACCTGAATGTAACTCACCTTGAGCTACTACTGAAAAAGGTGTGAGCAAAATCTAAATAAATAAATAGTGAAGGCATCGCAGAGACGGAGGCATAGAGAAGGAGGTCCTTCACCCATACTCCAAAAAATAGACAAAAATTTTTAAAGTTGTTTTTTTTCGGGGTGGGAGGTGGTTAGTGACCACTGCATGCCTTTTTTCCATTCAGTTAGTGCATCAGTTAGTCCACTTCAGTACCCCTAGGGTGCCCAGTTGGTGTCCTGGCATGTCAGGGGGACCAGTTCAGTACGAATGCTGGCTCCTCCCACAACCAAATGACTTGGATTTGGTCATTTTTGAGATGGGCGTCCTCGGTTTCCATTATCACCAAAAACTGGGGATGGCCATCTCTAAGGTCGACCTAATTGTTGAGATTTGGGCGTCCCCGGCCGTATTATCAAAACGAAAGATGGATGCTCATCTTGTTTTGATAATACGGGTTGCCCCGCCCCTTCGCGGGGACGTCCTGCGAGGATGCCCTTAGGAAAACTTGGGCGCCCCGCCCCGTTCGATTATGCCCCTCCACATCTTTTTTGAGATGCGGTGACCAGAATTGCACACAGTATTTGAGGTGCAGGTGCACCATGGAATGATACAAAGGCATTATAATGTCCTCAATTTTTGTTTTCCATTCCTTTCCTAATAACACCTAGCATTCTATTTGCTTTCTTAGCCGCCACCACACACTGAGCAGAGGGTTTCAACATGTCATCAACGATGACACCCAGATCACTTTCCTGGTCAGGGACTCCTAATGTGGAATCTTGTATCATGCAGCTATAGTTCGGGGTTCTCTTTCCCAAATGCATCGCTTTGCACGTGCTCACATTAAACTTCATCTGCCATTTGGATGTCATGTCTCTCAGTCTTGTAAGGTCCTCTTGTAATTTTTCACAATCCTCTTGCGGTTTAACAATTTTGAATAACTTTGTGTCATCAGCAAATTTAATTACCTTACTAGCTACTCCCATCTCTAGATTATTTATAAATATGCTAAAAGCAGCAGTCCCAGCACAGAACCCTGGGGAACCCTAATATCTACCCTATTCCATTGAGAATACTGACCATTTAACCCTACTCTCTATTTTCTATCTTTTAACTAGTTTTTAATCCACAATAGAACACTACCTCCTATCCCATGACTCTCTAACTTCCTCTGGAGTCTTTTATGAGGTACTTTGTCAAATGTCTTTTGAAAATCCAGACACAAAATATCAATCGGCTCACCTTTATCTACATTTGTTCATCCCTTCGAAAAAATGTTGTAAATCAGTGAGGCAAGATTTCCCTTCACTAAATCCATGTTTTATTATTTTTGTTACATTTGTACCCCATGCTTCCTACTCATGGCAGGCTCAATGCAGCTTATATATTGTATACAGGTATTTATTTGTACCTGGGGCAAAGGAGGGTTAAGTGACTTGTCCAAAATCACAAGGAGCTGTCTGTGCCTGAAGTGGGAATTGAACTCAGTTCCTCAAGACCAAAGACCACCACCCTAACCACTAGGCCACTCCTCCACTTGGCTTTGAGGGGCATAATCAAATGTCACCGGCGATCTATTTTGGTGGCGGCACAACAGCTGGCCGGAACCGTATTATCGAAAAAATGGCCAGCCATCTTTTTTTTTGATAATACGGTTTAGGCCGGCCAAATGCCAGAGTTCGCCGGGTTTGAGATCGCCGGTTTTGTTTTTCAGCGATAATGGAAAAATATGCCGGCCATCCCGAACCTGGCGAACTCCAAGGCATTTGGTCGTGGGCATTTGCTGAGCCCCCCAACCCCCCCCCCCAAAACCCACTACCCACAAATGTACAATACTACCGTAGCTCTTAGGGGTGAAGGGGGCAACTGCATGTGGGTACAGTGGGTTTTGGAGGCCTCCCATTTACCAGCACAAGTGTTACAGGTAGGGGGCGATGGGCCTGGGTCCGCCTGCCTTAAGTGCACTGCAGTACCCACTAAAAGTGATCCAGGGACATGCATACACGCAGGCCTCTAGGACTTGTTGCTGCTATATAACATTGGCACACCAGTTGACACCTGAAGACTAATCTCTTTGAAAAAGTCCTTTATTTGAATAAGCTCGTTTACTCACAGTTAACTGCAGATCAGAGGCTGTGCCCCACTGGCAAACAGTCTCCCTGGTACTGAGATTAGCAGTAGGTCAGCTCTGGCAGAATGGTGTACAATGCCCTCTTTCAGCAACATTCAAGGTAATAACTAAGTTCTCTAACGTGGGTAACACATGAAAGGGATATAAAACTGGCTTACAAAAATGGCCACTACCTCATGGACTACCGGAAACAAAACTGGACACACGCTGACCCAGTTAGCAGGGGGAAAAGCACCATGGGAGTACAGCCCACTACCCTACACCCACCACAATGCATTGCTGATGTGACTCTGCAGTGCACCTAACAGAAAAAGTGTCACACTCACCCGAGAGCCACATCACAACCAGGGAAAGGCTGTCAGAGGATAGAACACATTCTGCTGTCATGGAGGTGGGTACGGCATTTGAGGCTGGCATAGAGGTTGGCAAAATATGTTTATAATTGTGTTTTTTAGTGTGGGAGGGGGTTGGTGACCACTGGGGGAGTACGAGGAGGTCATCCCCGATTCCTTCCGGTAGTCATCTGGTCAGTTGGGGCACCTTTTTGAGGCTTGGTCGTGAAAATAAAAGGACCGAGTAAACCCGGCGAAATACTGATGAACGCTGTTTTTTTTTCCATTATCCACGAAAGCCGGCCATCTGGTAGCCACACCCATGCCCGCCCATGTCCCATCTTCGCTACGCCGCCGACACGCCCCCATGAACTTTTGCCGGCAAGGCGACGGGAAAGTGGCGATGCTATCAAAAACGCCGCTTTCGATTATACCGATTTGGCTGCTTTTGAGAGATTGCCGGCCATCTCCCGATTTATGTCAGAACATGGCCGGCGATCACTTTCGAAAATAAGCCTGTTTGTCTCACTAATCCATTCTGTTACATATGCTCTGTAATTTTATTCTTTATAATAGTCTCTACCATTTTGCCTGGCACTAAATTATCAGGCTCACTGGTCTATGATTTCCCAGATCACCTCTGGAACCTTTTTTAAAAAGCTGGCATTACATTGGCCACCCTTCAATCTTCCAGTACCACTTCTACCTGGAGGCCATTCCACAGGTAGAAGTGGTACCATGAAGAAGTATTTCCTTAGGTTATTCCTGCATCTGTCCCCTTTTATCTTCATCCTGTGCCACCTCATTTCAGAGTTTGCTTTCAATTGAAAGAGACTTGTCTCCAGTGCATTTATACCATGGAAATATATAAACTTCTCTATCATAACTCACTTCTCCAATCTTCTTTCCAAGTAAATGTATTGAGATCTTTAGGTCTGTCCCCATACTCTTTATGATGAAGACCAATGACCATTTTAGTAGCCAACCTCTAGCCCGACTCTATCCTATGTTTTTTAAGGTTCAGTTTCCAGAATTGAGCACAGTACTTTAAGGGGTCCTTTTAAGGTACGCTGAAAAATGGCCTGCAGTAGTATAGGCATGGGTTTTGGGCGCTTGCAGTTCCATTTTTCAACGCACCTGTATTAAAGGCCTCTTTTATTTTTGCTGAACATGGACAAGCGGCAAAATAGAAATTGGCATGCGTTCATTTTGGGTCTGAGACCTTACTGCCAGCCATTGACTTAGCGGTAAGGTCTCTCATGTTAATCGGGTGGTAATGACCTACGCGCGTCAAATTCCACTTGACGCGCGTAGCTGATGTGCTCCAGAAAATAAAATTTAATTTTCAGACATGCGTAGCGGACATGCGCCAGATATGAAATTATCACAAGAGCCATGCTGTAGCCGGGCGGTAACTCCAAATTGGCATGCGTAGGCACCTACGCAGCTTAGTAAAAGGGCCCCTAAATGAGGTCTCCCCATAGAGTTTTACAGAGTCCATCTTCCCTACATGCATTATTTTATTTATTTTTGTTACATTTGTACCCTGTGATTTCCCACTCATGGCAGTCTCAATGCAGCTTACATGGGGTAATGGAGGGTTAAGTGATTTGCCCAGAGTCACAAGGAGCTGCCTGTGCCTGAAGGGGGAATCAAACTCAGTTCCTCAAGAGCAAAGTCCACCACCCTAACCACTAGGCCACTCCTCCACTCATACTTTGCACTTATTCACATTAAATGTCACTTCTCATTTGGATGCCCAGTCTGCCAGTCTTGTATGATCCTCTTGCAATTTTCACAATCTTCTTGTAATTTAACACCTTTGAATAACTTTGTGTCATCAGCAGATTTAATCCTTCACTCATTATTCTCATTTCCAGATCAGTTCCTCTTCCCTACATGTATTACTTTGCACTTATTCACATTAAATATCATTTGTCATTTGGATACCCAGTCTCATAAGGTCCTCTTGCAATTTTTCACAATCCTCTTGTAATTTAACACCTTTGAATAACTTTGTGTCATCAGCAGTTTTAATCACCTCACTCATTATTCCCATTTCCAGATCATTTATAAATATCTAAAATACAGCAGTCCCAGAACAGACCCACTATTTACCCTTCTTCATTGGGAATGCTGACCATCCAACCTTACTCTCTGTTTTCTATTTTTTAACCAAATCTTAATCCATAATAGGATACTGCCTCCTATCCCATGACTTTCTAATTTCCTCAGGAGTCATTCATGAAGTACTTTGCCAAATGCCTTATCAAAATCCAAATACACAGTAGCAGCTGGCTCATCTTTGTCCACATGTTTATTCACCCTTTTGAAGAATTGTAACAGATTAGTAAGGCAAAATTTCCCTTGGCTAAATCCATGTTTGCTTTTGTCCCTTCATCAATGAACACAAGAAATATTTGTTAAGCAATTCTGACATCCTTATCAGCTTCTATGTATTCCTCCCCTTCAGTTTTGAATCTCACAATGCCACTTTTGAACTTCCTCTTATCACTAACATATTCTATTCTACTCTATTCCAGCATTTCAATCTTGCTGGTTTCCCTCAAGGAGTCAAAGTGGATTACAGTTGTAAATCAAAATAAACAATAGCAAAAGATGATCAAACCCAGATGTATATCAAGAATTGAAATGTTTTTGTTATAGAAAAGTTTTGTAAAGAGTTTCTAAACAAGTTCTGAAATGTCCTGGAGTTGACTAGGAATAGAATTCCATAGATTGACAGCATAATAGATGAAAGAGATATCAAAAAAGCGTTTATAGTGAATATTTTTCATGGAAGAAAGGGCTAGCTTTAGAGAATGCTGACTACGAGTGGACCAATTTGATGATATATTTTAGATTAAGAGGTCCTTTTACCAAGGTGCTGAAAAATGGGCTCCAGTAGTGTAGGTGCGTGTTTTGGGCACGCGCAGAATCATTTTTCAGTGCACCTGTAAAAAATATCTTTTTTTAAAATTTTTGCTGAAAATTGACATGTGGCAAAATGAAAATTGGTGTGTGTCCATTTTGGGTCTGAGACCTTACCGCCAGCCATTGACTTAGTGGTAAAGACTCATGCGGTAACCGGGTGGTAATGGTCTACGCACACCCAGAAAATAAAAATATTTTCGGACACGCGTATCAGACGTGCGCCAAAAATGAAATTACCGCACAGGCCACGCGGTAGCTGGGTGGTAACTCAGGATTGGCACACATTGGGCATGCGTAGACACTTATGTGGCTTAGTAAAAGGATCTCTAAGTTGATGTGGTCTAATGGACAGCATCCATATAAAATCTTGTGAACTAGACAAACAACCTTAAAGTCAATAGGTAGCAAGTGAAGGCTCCTAAGTAATGGGGTCACACGGTCAAATTTCTTATGACCAAAGATCAATTTTGAGACACAATTCTGAATCAATTGGAGTTAATACCAGCATACAGTGAGCTACAATAATCCAAGTGTGACAAAATTATAGCCTCTACTAATAATCTAAATCTAAAATGGTGAAAAAAAGACTGAAAGGAGCAGCTCGCAGAGTAAAAAACTTGCATCAGGCGTGGATGCTGTTTAAAAACACCATCCTGGAGGTTCAGGACAAATATATTCCACGTATTAGAAAAAAGGGAAAAAAGACTAAACGTCAGCCGGCGTGGCTAAACAGTAAGATAAAGGAAATCATTAGAGCCAAAAAACAATCCTTCAGAAAGTGGAGAAGAGAACCAACTGAAAGTAACAGGATAGATCATAAGGAATGCCAAGCCAAATGCAAAGCGGAGATAAGGAGGGCAAAAAAGGACTTTGAGAAGAAATTAGCGTTGGAAGCAAAAATACATAGTAAAAATTTTTTTAGATACATTAAAAGCAGGAAACCGGCCAAAGAGTCGGTTGGGCCGCTGGACGAAAATGGTGTTAAAGGGGCGATCAAGGAGGACAAAGCCGTAGCGGAGAAATTAAATGAATTCTTTGCTTCGGTCTTCACCGAGGAGGATTTGGGGGGGACACCGGTGCCGGAAAGAATATTTGAAGCGGGGGAGTCGGAGAAACTAAACAAATTCTCTGTAACCTTGGAGGATGTAATGGGTCAGTTCAGCAAGCTGAAGAGTAGTAAATCACCGGGACCTGATGGTATTCATCCCAGAGTATTAATAGAACTAAAAAATGAACTTGCGGAGCTACTGTTAGAAATATGCAATCTGTCCCTAAAATCGAGTGTAGTACCGGAAGACTGGAGGGTAGCCAATGTTACTCCGATTTTTAAGAAGGGTTCCAGAGGAGATCCGGGAAATTATAGACCGGTGAGTCTGACGTCGGTGCCGGGCAAGATGGTGGAGGCTATTATTAAGAATAAAATTGCAGAGCATATACAAAAACATGGACTGATGAGACAAAGTCAGCACGGATTTAGTGAAGGGAAGTCTTGCCTCACCAATCTAATGCATTTTTTTGAGGGGGTAAGCAAACATGTGGACAATGGGGAGCCGGTTGATATTGTATATCTGGATTTTCAGAAGGCGTTTGACAAAGTGCCGCACGAAAGACTCCTGAAGAAATTGCAGAGTCATGGAATCGGAGGTAGGGTATTATTATGGATTAAGAACTGGTTGAAAGATAGGAAGCAGAGAGTAGGATTGCGTGGCCAGTATTCTCAGTGGAGGAGGGTAGTTAGTGGGGTCACGCAGGGGTCTGTGCTGGGTCCGTTGCTTTTTAATGTATTTATAAATGACCTAGAGATGGGAATAACTAGTGAGGTAATTAAATTCGCCGATGACACAAAATTATTCAGGGTCGTCAAGTCGCAGGAGGAATGTGAACGATTACAGGAGGACCTTGCGAGACTGGGAGAATGGGCGTGCAAGTGGCAGATGAAGTTCAATGTTGACAAGTGCAAAGTGATGCATGTGGGTAAGAGGAACCCGAATTATAGCTACGTCTTGCAAGGTTCCGCGTTAGGAGTTACGGATCAAGAAAGGGATCTGGGTGTCGTCGTCGATGATACGCTGAAACCTTCTGCTCAGTGTGCTGCTGCGGCTAGGAAAGCGAATAGAATGTTGGGTGTTATTAGGAAGGGTATGGAGTCCAGGTGTGCGGATGTTATAATGCCGTTGTATCGCTCCATGGTGCGACCGCACCTGGAGTATTGTGTTCAGTACTGGTCTCCGTATCTCAAAAAAGATATAGTAGAATTGGAAAAGGTACAGCGAAGGGCGACGAAAATGATAGTGGGGATGGGACGACTTTCCTATGAAGAGAGGCTGAGAAGGCTAGGGCTTTTCAGCTTGGAGAAGAGACGGCTGAGGGGAGATATGATAGAAGTGTATAAAATAATGAGTGGAATGGATCGGGTGGATGTGAAGAGACTGTTCACGCTATCAAAAAATACTAGGACTAGAGGGCATGAGTTGAAGCTACAGTGTGGTAAATTTAAAACAAGTCGGAGAAAATTTTCTTCACCCAACGTGTAATTAGACTCTGGAATTCGTTTCCGGAGAACGTGGTACGGGCGGTTAGCTTGACGGAGTTTAAAAAGGGGTTAGATAGATTCCTAAAGGACAAGTCCATAGACCGCTATTAAATGGACTTGGAAAAATTCCGCATTTTTAGGTATAACTTGTCTGGAATGTTTTTACGTTTGGGGAGCGTGCCAGGTGCCCTTGACCTGGATTGGCCACTGTCGGTGACAGGATGCTGGGCTAGATGGACCTTTGGTCTTTCCCAGTATGGCACTACTTATGTACTTATGTACTTATGTGTAGGATAGAAAGAAGATCTGCTCTAAGCTCACGCAATTTGGCAAACACTCCACTGTGCATGTTGTCAACTTGATGTTTTAGAGATAGTTGAGTATTCAGGATGAATCCTAGTACTCTAGATGATTGTTCAAAGAACAATCATTTACCTGTTTTAAGGACCAGATTTTGTGGGATTCTAGTTATGCATGTGTCTAAATGGAGCAATTTGGTTTTAGCTGTATTGAGCTTCAATAAGTTGAAAGATGCCCAGCTGTGAGTCTTAGAAATGCAATCAGAAATTAGGACATCGACGTTATCAGTATTTTGTGGCAAAGGTAATGGAATGAAGATGTCATCTGCGTAACAGGCAACATAAAATAAGGAAGGTTGACCTAAATGTTGAGATTTGGCCGGCCCCGGCCGTATTATCAATAAGAAAGATGGGTGCCCATCTTGTTCGATAATACAGTTGGCTCCACCCCTTCCTGGGGCCTTCCCCAGAGATGGCCGCCCTTAGAGATGGGCGCCCCCGTTCGATTATGCCTCTCTGTGCTAACTGGATAACACAAAGTTAATGTGGGACACCTACCACCTCCTAAATAAGAGGCAGTAAGTGCTCCTATGTTAATTTTTTACTGGTACCATGTGCTAATGGGAACATTATCACAGGACCTGCAAAAAAAAAAAAAAAGAGCTCTACAAAAAAGCTACATTTAACATTAAGAGCCCTGTTTACTAAGCTGCATTATAGGCACATTAGCGTCTTTAATGCGCGTTAACCTTGTACGCGCGTGAACTGTGTACGTACATACAATATCCCTATATGCACCTACACTGTTAGCATTTTTAACACACCTACAATTATAAAACGTGCTAACATGCCCTAGTAAACAAGGCCCTAAATCTGGGCTTAGTGAATGGGAAAGTCCCACATTAGAATGCGCTAAGCACTGATTTTGCTTCACTTTAATAAAAGGGCCCCTATGATTATTGAGTCTTTGTAAGACAATTTAGGTACTGGATCTATCCTTTTAGATTCTTTCCTGACTGAAAAGGACAAATCTATGATCGTGAATGCATATTTGAAAAAAAAAGCTTTGCCCTTTTGTGCTTAAGTTAGATAGAAAAATGGATGTTACATTCTAAGTTAAAATTAAATACTGATAAAACAAAATTTCTTCTGTTTTACTTTACTTTATTTGGTTCCTATGTACAACATTAGTCAAACTGAGTTCAATTCAATGTGGCTCACAATAAACACATTACGGTACAATTGCAAAGCAGTTATTGAAAACAGTTTGATAATAATCCTGACCCTAATTTGACATCTTTTACAACTGTTCACCATATGTATGAGTTATCATCTGAAATTAAATTATATTTATTACTCAATCTTTCACATTTGATTCCCAAATTATTAGCCTGGTTAAGAAATCTTTCTGTTTATTGAGAATACTTAGACATATAAGTACATTTTTACGACTGATCAATTTAGACTATTAGTTCAAGCACTTGTGTTGTCGCAGTTAAACTATTGTAACATTGTTTACCTGGGCTGTTTTAAGCAGTTGGTGAAGAAATTACTATCGATACAAAACACTGCCCTTCGTTTGATCTTCTCACTTAAAAAAATAATAGCATTTCTTATTAATATATATCATTGCACTGGTTGCCAATTGAAGATAGAATACAATTTAAGCTTTATTGTATTATCAGCCAAACTAGGGTACATAGGAGGATTACTTATAATTCTTCAAATTACAATGAAAGAAAAGAATGGAAATATTGGATTCTTTACTGTCTTTTACTGCAGCGAGAGTAGATAGAGATATCTGTCAAGTTTTATGGACAGCGTCAATTACACGGATTTTAGGAGAAGGATTAAAAGGATCCTATTCCATAAATATGTGACTCATTCAGCTCAGGGATATGCCAGTTAGGATGTTTTAATTACAAAACAATGGTTATTTAATTTTGAGATGTATTCAATATATTTGTGAGTGACATTACAGAAGGTTTAGAAGGTAAGGTCTGCCTTTTTGCGGATGATACCAAGATTTGTAACAGAGTGGACACCCCAGAGGGAGTGGAAAACATGAAAAAGGATCTGAAGAAGTTAGAAGAATGGTCTAATGTTTGGCGATTAAAATTCAATGTTAAGAAGTGCAAAGTGATGCACTTAGGGAGTAGAAATCCAAGGAAGACATATGTGCTAGATAGCGAGAAGCTGATAAGAACAGTCAGGGAGAGGGATCTTGGGTGATAGTATCTGAGGATCTGAAGGCGATGAAACAGTGTGACAAGGCGGTAGCTGTAGCCAGAAGGATGCTAGGCTCTATAGAGAGAGGAGTAACCAGCAGAAGAATAAGCACTATAGAATTTTGCATCTAAAGCACTGTGGAACATTTTGTAGGTACATTTTAAAAGTACAGTTTTACAATATGAGTGTTATTCCCAGATGTTGCCCTACACATGTCCTTGGGAATGTTTTCCCTCAGTCCTGCCAAAAATCTGTGCTATGGAACCCCATGCATATGTTAGCCAGATGGAGTGAGGAGAAATGTCAGTCGATTTGCCTAGATAGATCAATGTTTACCTAGGTAAACGGCTTTAAAAGTCACTCTCCACAACTTCAAAAATCTCAATCTTTGAGAATGGCAGATTTTACATTACCAGAAAAGGTGTTTGAACACTGCACAAAATGTAAAACACACACAATGAGATCTTTGAATTTCTACAAACATTTAGACCTGAATTTATATAATAGAATATGTTTTGATTTCTGGATTTTAAATCATCTTCACTGTGTACAGAATTCAAAGAACAAATTGTACATCCTCAATTGTGCAGTATGCTTCACCAGTGAGAATGCTTTGTATGCTGTGAATAGTACTGAGTTGAACTTACAAAAGCAAAATCAATTCATAAACGACTTTTAGATTTGATAACTGTCCAACTGTTCTATGCCTGGGTGAAGATAATTGTACTAGCATGCATTTCTGAAATCTATGCCCACAGTAAATATAGGTATCATTCAATAATTCACCTTTTGAACAGGAACTGTAAATATGCCAGATGAGCTATAACAATAGCTCTGTTTATTCTTGCATACTGCATTTAAATTCATTCTGCTGCCAACTTTCCTTTCTCATATACTTTAGCACTGTTTTACCCCTCTAGCATCCTTTCAGCTTTTCTCATTGTCACTTCTGGAAGTTTGCAGCTCATTTGGTGGCAGCCTGCTTAATCATAACACTTGACTGGCTTTGCTAGGTGAGAAAAGTATGAGTAATGTATTAAAACAGGCATGTGACAAACTTGTAGAAGAGAAAACTGCTAAGCACATGGCTTCACTTGCATTTTTCCCAAGCTGTTGGAGAGTGAGCAGGTCATTCTGTCTCATTGAAATATTCTTTGCAGTACTTACTGGTTCCAGCCCTATAAGAAAGGACTGGGGTGGGAGGACCAAGACATATCTACAAAACAATTGGGGGAGGGGATAATTGCTCAGTATACTGTAAAGCTTGATGAAATGCTGGCATTATTAGAGCTGTATCAAATAGTATATTTTACTATTTGGCTGAATATGAATAATAAAAACTGTTATTCGGCTGATTACGAATACCAAATATGAATAATGGGCATTGAGCTTTAACATAACGAATAATAAATGAAGCAACATGAAATCAGAGATCATGTGTTTATTTCTGTAGGATTTAGCACAGTAGAGCCTCGGATTATTCATATTCAAATTTAAATCACTATTTGGACAAATACGAATAATGTATTTGTGGCAATATTCAGGGCTGAATTGAATCAAATATGAATATTTGGTACACCCCAATGTATTATGATAAAATACTTTGTTCCATTTGCAATAAAGTTACTTCATAATTGATTGACAGGTGTCCTTGCCATTAAAATAGTGTTAGGTGTTCTTAACCCAGGCCTCGGGAAATCTTACCGGTCAGGTTTTCAGGATACCCACAATGAACATGCCTGAGAAAACTTTGCATGTACTACCTCCATTGTATGCACATTTATCTCATGATTATTCATTGTGGGTATCCTAAAACCCTGACTGGCTAGATGGGGCATAGTTGAGAAACTCTGAAATAGCGAATTGCCCCCCCCCCCCCCCTCAGAAAGCATAGCAGATCTTTCCCTTATACAGACCATTCAATATCAATCCTTGCATGGTTTCATGACTTGACAACTCAACACAGCCTCAAACATATCAATTCAGTGAAGCAAAGGTAGGGGAAGTGTGAAATGGAGTTTCATCGCCCCACCAAAGGATTTCAGCTGTGTACTATCCACCTCTAAAAACTCATCCAGGGCATGATTTCTACAGAGCAGACTTACTATTAGTAATTTCATGTACTATGGTAGTGATTCTCAACCCAGTCCTCGGACCACACCAAGCCAGTCAGGTTTTCAGAATATCCACAATGAATATGCATGAGAAAGATGTGCATGCATTGCCTCCTTGGTATGACCTGGCTTGGCCACTGTTTGGAAAACAAAATACTGGGCTAGATTGACTGTTCTTATATTCTTATGAAAGCCTCTTTCATGCATATTCATTGTGGATATCCTGAAATCTCAACGGGCTAGGTGGGCCCTGAGGAATAGGTTGAGAAGTACTGCGCTAGGGTTTACTGTGCAGTGGAAAATATAGCCCTCTACCCACCATGACATGCTGACAGCCAAGAAAGAGAAGGTAGAAGAGAAGCCAGCCCTCTTGAGGAGAAGGAAGATACTGTCCTCTGAAAGCACACCAACAAGAACTACTACTACTACTACTTAACATTTCTAGAGCGCTACTAGGGTTACGCAGCGCTGTACAAATTAATAACTAAGGACGGTCCCTTCTCAGAAGGGCTTACAATCTAAAGGACGAAATGTCAAGTTGGGGTAGTCTAGATTTCCTGAGTAGAGGTGTTGTGATTAGGTGCCGAAAGCGACATTGAAGAGGTGGGCTTTGAGCAATGATTTGAAGATGGGTAGGGAGGGGGCCTGGCGTATTGGCTCAGGGAGTTTGTTCCAAGCATGGGGTGAGGCGAGGCAGAAAGGGCGGAGCCTAGAGTTGGCGGTGGTGGAGAAGAACTTAGCAGTTCATAAAGGATGACCCCCCCCCCCCAACTATTTCACATCTCTATCCAGACAGGATGCAAAAACAATCCTTAACATTTAAAACAATTTCAGTAATTTAGTGTTTATTATTTAAATGTTGTTTTGACTGTCTCTTCTTATATGTTTAGCAGTATGTTTGGATGATTATGAACATAAATATATGTCTGCTAGACAAAGATCACTTTATGAGCAAAAACCATGTCTTTGATTATTACCCACCCTTAATATATGGAAAATGTGTGGGTTGATCTATAACATGTTTTCTCTCCCCCACCCCCCAGCTCCATTGAGAAGAGGTATTCCTGTAGGCAGAGATCAGTGGTGGTCAGCAATACGTTAACAGGAATGAAGTAGATAAAAAACATAAAATGATTTGCCTAGCAGTTTTTTTGATAGGTTGCCAAATGGCCATAAGGCTTCAGATCTACTGTCTTTTAGTTTATTGTTGAGTTATCAAACATGTTTGGAATATGCTTTATTTGTAATAGCTGTACCTAAAGCATAATGCAGCTGAGAACCAGGGAAGCCAGGGTTCAAATCCCACTGCCTTCCTTGAGATCTTAAATAAGTCACTTAACCCATTGCCCTGGATACAGATTGTAAGCCCTCCAGAGAAAAGAAACAAGCTTTCTATAGAAAAAGGTTAATCCCCCCAAACTAGTATCAGCACATATAGAGCTACACATGCTAGGAATAAGATCAGTTGCTCACCCTCTACTCAGACCAATGTTATGAAACAATCTGTCTACTGATATCCATGCAGAATCATCCTTACCAAGATTTAAAACAGTCATGAAGACCTGGCTTTTCTGGAATGCCTTCAGTGACTAGTCTGCCAGACCACCGGTTGCCCTATCTTTTCCCTCCCCATCTTCCTGCCTTCTGTTTTTTTACCTCTTTTCCCTGATACCTATTATACAGTTGTGTTTCTCGCGTATAGTTGCTGTCTGTTTTCCAATCTTACATTGAATTTATTTTCTGACTTTTTAAATCTGTAAACCACTTAGATCTGTGTCCAGCTATAGCAGTATAGCAAATGTTGGAATAAATAAATAAAATGAATGGAATATAAAACACGAGCATAAGGTAGTACATCCCAGCTTCCATTATTTCACACAGGAATAAAATAAAATTAGGGTCACACATTTTCTTCTATAGAACTTAGTGGGAGCCCAGGCAGACTTAGTCCTGCCATAGGTGGATGTAAACTCATACAAGATGGAGGCCTCTGGAAAGTGAATAAAACCAATATAAATGTGGTGTTGAAGCAGATGATGTTTCTATATTGGCTCCAACTCTTCATACCCTATATATCTTTTCTCAAAATTGTAGGGAATATTTTTTGCCAGTCCTGAGTATCTGCTGGACAGATCCTTTTGAAATAGTTACCATTTCAGAAAAACATACATATCTCTTGCTGTGTGATTAAGGGAGGCTTAAGATTCAGGGATAAATTGACCTATATACTACAAAAAAAAGAATCCAGTTTATGTTCTTTCTCCTCTTCCTAGTCATCAGAGCAGAGGAAAAATATCTTCTTGTGCAGATTTACTGTTAATGTAAGTTTTCATTGCTAAACCAGAGACACCAAAGTCATTTTCACAAAGGACAGAACAAAGACAACCTCAGGATAGGTCATTGAATGCAGAGAGATTGCCAAGGCAGCAATAAACAAGGCATTCTATAACAATGTGTTTACAAACTGTAGACACAAGCCTCAATCACAGTTAGAGGTAACAACCCCCATTCCAAATGTGTTGACTTGGAAGCAACTGTGCCTAATTTAGAGTCAGAGATGACAAATCCACAGGAATCTATCAAGGTTGCATCTGTGTGGCCTTGTGGAAGGATTTAAAGTCCTTGGGTCTCCACTTGCTCGAGTCTAATCTTTATAGAGGTCTGCAACCCAGGTATCTGGAAAGAACCCCTCAATAAACTAGTGAAAATGACACAAGTAAGTAATGAGAGTTCTGGAACTGAAGCTCTGTCGAGCAGGGACTGTTTCTTCATGTTCAAGTGTACAGTGCTGCGTACATCTAGTAGCGCTATAGAAATTATAAGTAGTAGTAGTAGTTTGTTTCCTGGGAAATAAAAGCAAGAATCAATCTCACTACCCTGTATGAGGCACAGATGTTGCTGCTCATAAAGAATATTGGGGGGGGGGGGGGGGGAAGAGATGTCACTAACAATTGAAGCTGTTTTATGGGTTTCAAACATAGAAAAATGAATGCAGACAAAGACCATATGGTCTATCCAGTCTGCCCATCCTTGCCATATACTATCCTTTCCCCTCCCTTTTTGAATTCAGATACAGATTTGGTCTCCACCACTTCTACCAGAAGGCTGTTCTACAAATTCACTAGCCTTTCCATGAAGAAGTATTTCCTCAGGTTCCTTCTGAATCCCCTTTCACCTTCATTCCATGCTTCTTCATTCCAGAGCTTCATTTCAGTTGAGACTGGCCTCCTGTGTATTTAGATATCTCTATCAAATCTCCCCTCTCAGAACTTTCTTCCAAAGTATACAAATTGAGATTTTAAGTCTGTCCCCATGCACTTTATGATAGAGACCACTGACCATATTAGTAGCTGCCCTCTGGACTGACTCCATCCTGTTTATAATTTTTTGAAGGTGTAGCCTCCAGAATTATACACAATATTCTAAATGAGGTCTCACCAGAGTCTAATAGAGGTATTATCATCTCCTTTTTCTTACTGCCAATTCCTTTCCCTATGCACTCAAGCATACTTCCAGCTTTTCCCATTGGTTTTTCTACCTGTTTTGGCCACATTGAGATCATCACATATGATCATACTCAAGTAACCAGCACTTCTTTCATGCACCTAACCCTGTACCACCCCCTCAGGTTTTTGCAGCCCAAATGCATGGCCCTGCTTTTTTTGGCATTAAATCTTAGCTACAAATCACTCAAAGAAATGTTTTGTGATTTGTACCAACTAAATCTTAGCAGTCAAATTCTGATTGATTTTCAAACTTTGCTAGATCCCTCCTCATGTTATCTACACCATCATGAGTATCTACCCTATTGCAGACCACAAAGAGGCAAACCCTACCAAACAGCCCTTCAGCAATATCACTTACCAGTAGCGTAGCCACAGGTGGGCCTGGGTGGGCCAGGGCCCACCCACTTAGGGCTCAGGCCCATCCAACAGTAGCACACATTTAGCGGTAGCTGGTGGGGATCCAAAGCTCCATCAGCTGAAGACTTCCGCCTAATTGTAACAAAAACATTACTCTCAACGATACTGGAACCTGCGCATGCTCAGTTTTCAGCACATGCCTTCTGCAGACTGCCAAGGTGGAAAGAAACGTTTTCCTGCCAGCTTAGATATTTTTTTGGTGGTAGTGGTGGTGTGGAGAACACTTGGTGCCCACCTACTTCTTGCCTAGGCCCACCCAAAATCTGTTGTCTGGCTACACCCCTGCCACTTACAAAAATGTTAAAAAGAACCGGCTCAAGATCCAGCATATCACTGGTGGCATCCCTTTCCTCAGAGTGAGCTCCATTTACTACCATCTTTTGTCGCCTTCCACTCAACCAGTTACTAACCCAATTCATCACTTTAGGGCCCATACCAAGGGAACTCAGTTTATTTATTGGTCATCTGTGTGGAACCATGTTGAAACTCTGTTAAAGTCTAAATACACCACATCTAGCACTCTCACTTGATCCAACTCTCTGGTCACCCAGTCAAAGAAATTAATCTGATTTGTCTGAAAACACCTGTCTCTAGAGAAACTATTGGGCTCATTTTCGAAAGAGAAGGACGTCCATCTTTCGACATAAATCGGAAGATGGACGTCCTTCTCCCAGGGACGTCCAAATCGGTATAATCAAAACCCGATTTACGACATCTCCAACTGCAATCCGTCGCAAAGATGTCCAAAGTTCAAGGGGGCGTGTCGGAGGCAGAGTGAAGGTGGGACTTGGGTGTGCCTAACAATTGGACGTCTTTGACCCATAATCGAAAAAACAAGGACGTCCCTGACGAGCACTTGGACGTTTTCACCCGGACATGTTTTTATTACGAATAAGGCACAAAAAAGGTGCCTGAAATGACCAGATGACCACCGGAATCGGGGATGACCTCTCATTACTCCCCCAGTGGTCACTAACCCCCTCCCATGCTCAAAAAATATCTTTAAAAATATTTGGTGCCAGCCTGTATGCCAGCCTCAGATGTCATACTCAGGTCCATGACAGCGCATGCAGGTCCCTGGAGCAGTTTTAATGGGTACTGCAGTGCACTTCAGACAGGTGGACCCAGACCCATACTCCCCCTACCTGTTACATTTGTGGAGGAAACAGCGAGCTCTCCAAAACCCACCACAAACCCACTGTACCCATATATAGGTGCCCCCTTCACCCGTAAGGGCTATGGTAGTGGGGTTTGGGGGGGTTTGGGGGCTCAGCACACAAAGTAAGGGAGCTATGTTCCTGGGAGCAATTTATGAAGTCCACTGCAGTGCCCCCTAGGGTGAACGGTTGATGTCCTGGCATGTCAGGGGGAAAACTGCACTACAAATGCTGGCTCCTCCCATGCCCAAATGGCTTGCATTTGGACATTTTTGACATGGACGTCTTTGGTTTCGAAAATCGCTAAAAATCAGAAAAGTCCATGTCTAGGGCCATCCAAATTTAAGGATTTGAATGTCTCTGACGGTATTTTTGAAACAAAAGATGGACTTCCATCTTGTTTCAAAAATATGGGTTTCCCCTCCCCTGGATTTTGCCATTTTGCAAGGATGTCTAAATCGCAACTTGGACGTCCCTTTCGAAAATGTCCCTCCACGTTGCCTCAGGTCTATAAAATAATGAGTGGAGTGGAATGGGTAGACGTGAATCATTTGTTTACTCTTTCCAAAAATACTAGGACTAGGGAGCATGAGATGAAGCTACAAAGTTGTAAATTTAATACGAATCGGAGAAAATGTTTCTTCACTCAACTTGTAATTAAACTCTGGAATTCATTGCCAGCTTAGAGGTGTTTAAAAAAGGTCTGGACAGCTTCCTAAAGGAAAAGTCCATAGACCATTATTAAATTGTCTAGGGGAAAATCCATTGCTATTTCTGGGATAAGCAGCATAAAATGTATTGAACTTTTTCGGGATCTTGCCAGGTATTTGTGACCTGGATTGGCCACTGTTGGAAACAGGATGCTGGACTTGATGGACCTTTGGCAATACTTATGTACTTCTATTATTATCTGTTTTTAAAACATTTCCATACATTTAGTTACCACAAAGATCAGACTTACCAGCCTGTAGTTCCCAACCTCCTATTTACTTCTGCTTTTATAAAGAGGAACCACATCCACCCTTCTCCAGACCTTCGGGACCACTCCTTACTCTAGAGACACATTAAAAAGGTCAGCAAGTGTAGCTGCCAGAATGTTTCAAAGTTTCTTCAGTACCCTCAGATGTATGCATTCTGGCCCCATCATTTTGTCCACCTGTAATTTAGTTAGCTCCTGGTGAACACAGTCCTTTGAAAATCATCCAGGGTCTACTACATCTTCGTACTTAATTGTGTTTGTCTTCTGTGGTCCTGTTCACGGCCCTTCAGCTTTGAATTCAGAACAGAAATATTTAAAAGTAATTCCGCCTTATCCTTATCAACTTCCATTCATTCCTTCCCTTCATCTTTTTGCACTCCCCCCTATCATCAACATATCTAAAAAATGTCTTGCCCCCCCCCCCCCCAATTTTACCATATTGGCTATTTTTTTTTCCCTCCATTTCCTGACTTCCAGCTTCTCTTAGGTTTTCCAGATATTGTCACCTGTCTTTTTCTTTTTGAGATCTCCTGTAGTTAATGAAGGCTAATTTCTTTTTCTTTACCTTTACACCTACTACTTTCGAGAACCAAAGCATCCTTCTTTTGTTTTGTTGCCCTTAAAATAGTTCCTTTCAGTTTTGTCCACTGCTTTCCCTTTTCATTCAGATGTTCCCATCTAGCTAATAACTCCACGAAGTAATCCGTCATTTGGACAAATTCAGTTTTTTTGAAGTCTAGAACCTTCAGTTTTGAATGAAACCTCTCCACACCTATGTTAATGTTGAACCACACTTTCCAGTAATCACTGGATGCAGGTGGTTACCCCTATAACATCAGAAAAAGTCTTGCCATTCGTAAGCACTAAGTCCTATATTGCCCCATTGCATGTGGTTTCCATTATCAACTGCTGGAACAGTTCTCCCTATAGAGAATCCAGGATCTCCCTATATCTAGAAGACCCCACAAAAGGGATACCCCAATCAATATCTGGCACATTAAATATCACCTATTAGTAGTATTCTCCTTTCACAGCAATATTTTAAAAGTCTTCAATTAAATCTCTGTCCATTTCTTCTCTCTGTGAAGGAGGCCTGCATATCACATCAATGTAAATACATTTTTCATTCCTTCTTTCCAGATTGACCCACAATGCATCTTCCTTACTCTGTAAAACCATGAGAATCAGAATTTAATTATTATTACTATTATTATTTATTTTATTTTTTGATACAGTAACTTCCATGGAGAAAATGTGTGAGTTCTAATTTGCATTCATTTTTTTGAGGGAGATAAGCTTTTTGTGGATGCAGAACATGTTTACATTTGATTCATAAGAACTGCCACACTGTATCAGGCCAAAGGTCCATGAAGTACATAAGTAATGCCACACTGGGAAAAGACCAAAGGTCCATCGAGCCCAGCATCCTGTCCACGACATCAGCCAATCCAGGCCAAGGGCACCTGGCAAGCTTCCCAAACGTACAAACATTCTATACATGTCATTCCTGGAATTGTGGATTTTTCCCAAGTCCATTTAGTAGTGGTTTATGGACTTGTCCTTTAGGAAACCGTCTAACCCCTTTTTAAACTCTGCTAAGCTAACCGCCTTCACCACGTTCTCCGGCAACGAATTCCAGAGTTTAATTATGCGTTGGGTGAAGAAACTTTTTCTCCAATTTGTTTTAAATTTACTACACTGTAGTTTCATCGCATGCCCCCTTGTCCTAGTATTTTTGGAAAGCGTGAACAGACGCTTCACATCCACCTGTTCCACTCCACTCAATATTTTATATACCTCTATCATGTCTTCCCTCAGCCGTCTCTTCTCCAAGCTGAAAAGCCCTAGCCTCCTTAGTCTTTCTCCATAGGGAAGGTCACGCACGCAGTGTGTCACATATGCAAGGATTGTCTTCCAGGTGTGTCCCGGCTGAAAAAAGGTTGAGAACCACTGCTCTATACTGATGCCATGCTAAGCTCTAAAATGCACCCTAAATTACTAAACTATACTCTAAAACAATTTTTATACGAGACTTTAAAACTTTGTAGTGGGAGACAATGGCCAGGAAAATCCACCTGCAGTTGTTATGATTCCTATCTACCATATGAATATGGATCTCTTAACTAGACTCAAGCACAACATTCAGCTGGAGAGTATGCTTGTGCCAGAATACATATGTGGGGCACATTCAAGCTAATACCTCACCTGAGACCTACCAGTTAATGAAGCAGATGTTGGGTAATAGGACTATAACCGCCAGTCAATGTGATTTTGAAAGAGGAAGAACAATCATGAGTAGCACCTGAATAGGTTGGATAACTTTTCGATGGGATGATGTCAGTGCCACAGACAAATGTATAATAGAAATATGTTTTAGTGCATGAGTTTTTAAGACCACTTTGGATCCTTTATCAGAAATGAGTGCAAGGCAAAACAAAAGATGCCTTTATATCTTGAGTGTTATGGAACACAAATTCCCAGAGTACTGCTCAGCAGGAGGTGACTGGATAAACAGTAATTAATATCAATTTACAAAACTTAAATAATTAACAGTGTTATAAATATTATAAGTAGATGGTAAAGTAACAGTATATACAAGGTGTTAAAATCTACTGTAATGAGCCATGAATGCAAAGCACTGGTAAACTCAAGTATTTTTTGTTGCATGTGTTTAATTTCACATTTTTCTGACGTTTCTGAATGTTGTTTTTCAGGACTACCATAGAAAAATTATAGAATGCGAATGAACATCAGTCAAAGTTTGGCCCCACAGGTGTGTCCATGCTTAGGTTAGATTCAACTTGGTTCAGATGATCTGTTTGGTCTCTCTAATATATGCAGTGATAGTTCAGTGAATGTTTTGTTGTGTTTCATGATGGTGAACATGACCATTGTTGATGTATTTGAGTGGTGAGATCAAGAATGAGCTCAAGATCGAGCTTTTTCAGCAGGCCTTCCAATTATCTTTCTCTCCCATCTCTCTTGTACTACATCATGGCAATTAAGGGCACCTCTTCTCTACCTTACCCTGCCCTTCTTCCTCCCCATGCTCTTGCCCTCTCTAGTCCTGCTACTTTTCCTCTCTCCTCTGCCCTTCTTCCCTTGCCCTCACTAGTATTTCTCTCACATCCCCCCACTCCTCTTACTTTTTATTTCATGTCTGCTCCTTCTTAATTCTATTGGCTCCCTTTCACTTTCATCATCTGTTCTCTTTTATTTCTTTATATTTTGATTGTATACAGACCTCTAAATTCTGTAGATGGTGTCCAAGGGAGACATACAATTGGCCACACATTTATAAAACAAGGCCAGTTACATGAATAACACAGGGGTCCTTTTACTAAGCCGCAATAAAAGGTGGCCTGCGGTAGTGTAGGCGTGTGTACTGGGTGCATGCTGGGCCAGTTTTTACCGCATCTACAAAAATGTATTTTTTTAATGGGACGGTAAAAATGAAATCAGCGAATGCCCCAAACCGGCCTGAGCCCTTAATGCCACCCATTGATCTAGTGGTAAAGGCTCACGTGCTATATGTGTGGTGACCGGTAGGCGCATGCCAAGTGCTGATTGCCGCCAGGACCGGCGTGTGTAGGAGGAAATAAATAAATAATCCATCCAGACATAATGGGTGCATGCCAAATCTGAAATTACTGCCAGGAGGGCACGCTGGCCTGGCAGTAGTCTCATTATGGAGTGTGCTGCACACACGAAGAGCCTATGGCGGCTTAGTAAAGGGCCTCTAAATTAACTAACTGGCATAAAAGTGGCTATAAACATCAATAATTGGAATTATCAAGCACTCAGTGGCGTACCAAGGGGGGGCGGTGGGGGAGGTCTGCGGCACCCCCCCCCCCCCAGCGGCATGCACCCGGGGGGGGCTATTTCGCGGGGGGGGTCTTTCGCCGGGGGGGGGGGCCGCGCTGCATCAGGGGGGGCGCTGCACCCGGGGGGCGGGGCACCGCCCCCCTAGGAACGCCACTGCAAGCACTAGCTGGTGCTAGTATGGCATTGTGCATATAACAGACATGGCCCTATTCTATAAAGAGTGTGCCTAACTGCTCTTGAGTGCAAATGCAAAGGGGCCTTAATGTAGGAGGGTATGGTTGTGTCAAGGGAGTTCCGATTATTCTTGCATCCACTTTTTAGAAGGGTTGCTTTTACACATCCAACTGCCACTTTCAGTTCTCACCATTTACGCCAGCCGATATGACATAATTAGTTGCATAAGGTTCAAGCACCTTTCTGACCTCATTTGCAACTTTCTTTAAATTAATCCCCTTATTTTCTTACTCCTGTTACTCTATCATATCTATCTATATGTTCCATCTTTGCTTATATTCTAGGTTGTCTATTAAAATGTTTTCTTATGTTTTGTGTTGATATTGTAGCACACTACACAACATACTTTGTATTATTGTTTGAATATTTTTAGTGCTGGAATTGTCTATTGCTTATGTTTGACATTCTTGATGTACACCACCTTGAGTGAATTCCTTCAAAAAGGGGGTAAATAAATCCTAATAAATAAATAATTGAGTTGCGCTTGTAATCAGGTTTGGCGTTCAATTCTGCCATTACGGAATATTAGCTTAGCGCCCAGTTTTTTGGCACCTAACTTTTAGCAACCTATATTGAATTTACCTCCTGTATGTTCAGTACTAACAGCGGTATATTGAGATTTGGTAATAAAGTTTTAAGCAGAGACCGACAACACACAGTAAATCACTCTCTGCTGCTAGGTTTTCTTTGTTTATTTGCAAGGTATATTCCAGTTTTTGTCTATCTGGAAAACTGTTTATGGGATTAAGAACTGTAAAGTTAAACAACGAAGGTGAATTTGGAAGAGCTAAACCCCTAATTCTATAAAAGTCATTAAAAATTGTGCACACAATTTAATTGAATAATGAGGTAATTAGTGCTGATAATTGGCTTGTTAGCAAGCAGTTATGGGCACTAATTAGATTTAATTGGGATGTATGCATTTAAATTAGGCACAGGATCTGTTCTTGGATAGGAGAAGGGGACTAAGGTGGGGAGGGGGTTCACGGATGGGAGAAGGGGTGGGGAGGGGGTTCTTGGATGGTTGAAGGGGACGGGTAGGGAGGGGACTGTGGTTCTTGGATGGGAGAAGGGGACTGGGGAGGGGGTTCTCGGATGGGAGAAGGGGACTGGCACTGGGGTCTGAGAAGGAGCCATATGGGAAAATGGGGGCCATGCCTGGGGCTGGTGGGAAAATGGGGGATGCGTGGGTCAGGTGGGAGAATGGTTCTGAAAAGGGGGGGCCCTAATGCAAGGCATGTGGATGAAGGGGCTGGAACTGGGGGCTGAAAAGGAGGGTAGGTGGGATAAGGGGGCTAGTACTGGGACTGGAAGCTGAAAAGGGGCAGGGGCTGAAACTGGGGACTGGTAGAACTGCTCTATAGGTCCTGAGTGTTTTGTATTCTCGGCATACCTAGTACTGGATTTTGGAGGGGGGTGTTAAAAATGACCAGGAGGGAGGGAGGGGGGCCTTGGAGCTGGGATGGAGGGAGGCCTTGGAACTGGAGAAGAGGGAGGGAGGGGGGCCTTGTAGCTGGGAGCCCTAGGGGGGGGGAAGCCCTGGAGCTGGGGGCCTTGGAGCTCGGAGGGAGCGGCCCGGGAGCTCGGAGGGAGGGGTGGCCGGCCCTGGAGCTAGGGTGGGGGTAGAGCTAGGGTAGGGGTGGAGTTAGAATGGGGGCAGGGCTAGGGTGGGGCCCCATCAAATTGGTCTGCATAGGGCCCCGCACTTGCTAAGACCGGCCCTGGCACCATAACAGGGTAGAAATGGCAGTTCCACGTGAACACACACACATGCCTATTTATAGAATACAGCTGAAGTGTTCCCCATGGATTTGTAAAAGGGACGTGGTCAGGAGAGGGGCATGGGTGGGCCAGGGGCATTCCCTTAGTCTGTGTGTGGTGTTATGGAATTTTTTTCGGCGGGGTCTGTACCCATCTTGCCCGCTGGGATTTACACCTAGTTTCCGTCGGTGTAACTCCTTGTGCCCAAAGTTGAGCATGAATCCCTGCCCTGATCCCTGAATGTCCATTACAGAACGCTATTCGCTGCCAGGTTTTCCCATATATGTGCTTAGTTGTTGGTGTTATACCTACATTTTTAAAAAGTTCCACATTCACCAAGCCTTTTCTAAAATACTAATACTAATACCAAGGGGTTTGTTGAAAGCATCTCTTTTTCAGCCTAAAAACTAAATCCAAAGTTATCTCAATCACACTGGAAGACTCAGAATACTTGATGCCCCTAAAGAAAACGCGTCTCATCTTTTCCATCTATGCAAACTGCTATTCTCTTTAATAACTGTAAGCCACATTGAACCTACCACCAGGAAGGAAAATGTGGGGTACAATTGCAATAAATAAATAAAAAATCTTCCTTGTGGCCTTTTTATTTTTCATTTGAATGGATTCAATGGTATGAGTCTGAATATAAATTAGAGATATTTTGGGGTGTTATGTACTAATGCACAAAGTGGCATTACAAAAATGTACTTTGCATGAGAAGTAGCACAGGATGCCAAGAAACTCACAAAGTACTAAATGGCACACATTTTATCCTATCGTTTGCATGAAGCACACTTCTAAAGTTGCCTTGCAATAATAAACTTTGACACGGCTTCTGCTTTGCATGAACGTTTATTTAGTTTACAGTAATGAGCTGCTGTGATACAAAATCATGCAAGCAGCTCATTAATGACAATAATTGGGATAATAAGCAAGTGAAAAAGGCTCTGCAGATCCACTACTTACTTCTTGAAACTATTTACTTCTTGAAGAAAAGAAAGGAAAATGGAAAATTTGATGAAAACATATGTTAACTGGTTTCAGCCAATTACCAGAAGCCAAATATTTCAAAAGAAAAGGGATTTCAAGAACTAAGGGGGTCTTTTACTAAAGTGCATGAAGTTTTTGTACTTTGCATGCCCTAACAGCAGAAATCAGCATAAGTTAAGAGCAAAGGCTGCCCAGCATGTCCTGTAGAATTAACATATGGACATGTGCATTAGTGTGTGTAGAACCTGATCACAATTAGCATAGCTGCACTACTGGTGTGGTGCTAAGTAGCGGTATACTGAGAGCAAGGCGGCGGGGTGCACGCTGCAGAAGGGGTGCAGGGAGCAGCCATGTGGCTTTCAGCTCCGCCAATTCCCTGCTCCCTCTGATGCTACTTCCTGTTACAGAGCAGAGGGAGCAGGGAACCGGTGGAGATGACAGTCGTGCGGCTGCTCCCAGCACCCCAGGAGGTAAGAGCAAGGCACGGGGGGGGGGGGGGGGGGGGGGGTTGGAGGTGATGCGCCGGGGGGGACGCTGCACTCAGGAAGTGCACATCGGCGATCCGCCCTGGGTGGCAGCTGACCAAAGAACACCACTGGTGCTAAGTGAAGCTGTGTAACTGCACAAATGAAAGATAACATGTGTTAAGTATCGTGCGCTCACCGCATTATGCAGTCCACGCCCATTCTCTGCCCATGACCCACCTACTTCCTGCCCTCTAACACAAGATGCAGTTTGTGCATGAATTAGTGTGCTCATGATGTCATGCCACTTTGGAAGCTGTCAGCGTGCTTCTACAATAGTAGGGAATGTGTCTTAATTTATGTATTAACAGTTTAATGTACTTTATCCCCTAAAGTCTATTTCCTAACCCCTGGGTTGCTCATCAGCTAGAGATGTCCTTTTGAGCAAAAGTTTCCTACAGATGTGAATGAATCTCTATAGGAAATGTTGGTAAGAAAATATGCACAAGGCCCAGTCAAACGAGGTAATTACACTTCATTTATCATTTACCTGTAAACACATGGTTACACTCCAGTTTTTGCTGCCTTCTGAATTAAAGAACTGCTTTGCATGATACTGCTTCACAGCAGCTCATTAACAATGAATTTTAGCAACTCTTCACACATATCCAATTATGTGTGAAAGTTTACTACTTGCAAGGGTGTGATTTTGTGAATTTTTTTGAGGAGTCCTACACACAAATAATGCTTTTAATACCAGTGTTTTGTTCATTTCATCTGTCAAAAAAAGGCAGTTCAGCATATCAACCTCAAAAAATGATGATACCAAGTTGGAAGGAGGAAGGTCTCAAGCAAAATGAGAAATGACTAGTCTGTTTTGATAAATCTGTTAGGAGCCATCTGTTCCAGGACAAAGTTCCTATTGGTGAAAGTATCAACAATGCTGAAACTGAGAAGACCATCTGGGAGCATAAAGCTTAGGCAGCCATCTTAGATAGTTGCTCATGAGTTCCCCCTTCTCAGTTTGGTCCTTTATAAATGATCATACCTTTTATTGAACCAAAATATAATTAATCCACATTTTTTTATATATGAGGCTTTGAGATCACAGAGTATTCTTAATTCAGGTACAAGTGACAGGCTGAATGAATAAGGAATACATACCGTAGCAGTATTGTGGGGCAGAAATTCTCACATCAAGGTATTTTTGGAAGTGTCAAATGGTAATCAGATAACCATCAACTGATACCACTTATTAGAAGTGCAATTACTAAAAGTGTACAAGGACATTAAAGCAGCAACAAAACCACATGCCCAAGCTATGAAAAATCTCCATGAATCTAAAACAACTCTTACAGATTAAGCAATCTACAAAGAACATAGGAATGGCTCCACAATAATTGGCCACATCACGATAAAGACTTTCTCAAATAAATTAACATTGTAAATAAAAGACCTATTGCTTTGTTCAACTTGCTAAGTCTTTTCATTCCACAATGTTAAGGATATATCCAAACTGTCAGCTGTAGAAAGTTGCTTGATTATAGGATACTTACGATTTAGTTCATGCCTTTTAAATAGTAGCTACCTACTCTACCTACCTGGGTAAATGAGAGTAGAAGGTCCCGTTTTTAATTCAACACCCAGTTTCCCTCCACATCTTTTCACCAACCTTTGGGTTCCTTTTGCTAAGTTGCGATGAAAAATGTCCTGCAGTAATGTAGATGCATGTTTTTGGCACACGCAGAATTACTTTTCAGTGCACCTGTAAAAAAATGTCTTTTTTCAGTTTTTGCCGAAAATGGACCTGTGGCAAAATGAAAATTTCCACGCATCCAGTTTGGATCTGAGACCTTACCGCCAGCTATTGACCTAGCAGTAAGGTCTCACACAGTAACCAGGCAGTAATGGTCTACACATATAAAATGCTAATTACTGCATGATTACCGCCCACGCACCAGAAAAAAATATTTCCGTCGCGCGTATCGGATGCGTGTCAAAAATGAAATTACCACTAGGGTCACATGGTAGCTGAACGGTAACTCAAAATTGACGCATGTTGGGCATGCATAGGCGCCTACGCGGCTTAGTAAAAGGACCCATTTGTAACCAAAACTAGTGAGGTTACTATCAAAACTATTGAGGCTGTTACTGGAACAACCAGTAACTTTACTGGATGGAGCCTGGAAACCGCAAGCCTGCCTCCATCTACCTAGTTGGTTTCTGGGGAGTTGCAACTTCCTGATTCCTACAAGAATAAACATAAGGAACATTTAAAGACCAGTCTATTGAAATACAAAAAGATGATGATGGGTCTTGCTAAATAACAGCCATAGAAATCACAGCTATAGAATAAGTTTATTTACATGGACTAGGCTCACACCTTTTTTTAAATTAACTCAATCCCCCCTCCCCCTATATTCAAAGGCATTTAACCGGCCAGTATTGGCACCTGGCTGGTTAAATGCCACATAGCTGGCTATCTGCCAATATTCAGATGAACATGGATCCCACTGAATATTGCCACTTAGCGACTAGTGGATAGCCGGCTATATCAGGTGATATTCACGTGCAAGGCAGTCCTATCTTTGTCAGGTTTGATTTTGATTGGCCAGTGTTGAATATCAGCTTGGCCGGTCAAAGTTAAACCAGCCAAAAGTAAACCAGATATTCAGTGCTAGTCAGTGGAAATGGCCCATCATTGAATATCCATAGTGTCAACCACAAAAAAATATATGACACAAAGGGGAAAGAGGACTTGATACACTGCCTTTCTGTGGTATTTTGCAACTACTTTCAAAGTGGTTTACATATATACAGGTACTTATTTTGTACCTGTGGCAATGGGTGGGTTAAGTGATTTGCCCACAGTCACAAGGAACTACAGTGGGAATTGAACCCAGTTCCCCAGGATCAAAGTCCACTGCACTAACCACTAGGATACTCCTCCACTAGAAGGAATATGTACTAAAAAACAAAAGGCAAACTGAGTCCTGTATTTTAAAAAAAATGGGGAAAGGCCTGGTTGCCTCACCAACTCCCCCTGTTTACAAAAGCCACATTATGTCTGCCGTGCAGCAATGGTGACACAGCCCATTCAAAGTGAATAGGCTGTGTCAGCATTAGCGCACAGCAGCCGTTAGCGCAGCTTTGTAAACAGGGGGGCAAAGCACTTGCCTCTTTTTTATTTTATTCTTTTTTTTACTATTCCTTGGTGAAACAACATTGCCCCTTTCACTTTTTTAAACACAGAACCTTTTTTATGTTTTGGTTTTGTAGTGTGTCTTGTATTTTTTGAGGTGTACTTGCCTCTTTTTTTTGTATAATTATACAGTCAGACATAGAGGCAGCCATCTGACGACAGAAGGCTGATGCTCATCATGACTTTTGCCATCCACATAGGGGTAGATTGAAGAAAGAGCCAAAATTTAGAAACCGGGATGATGTGCACCAAGCATGAATTCTTTAACAGCAGTTCCATGGAATGGCCGTTATAGAATACTAGTATAAGTCCACAGTTTTGTGCCTAACTTTAGTCGCAAGCCATAATGTCATGTCAAAGTCTGGTGTAATTGCAAGTTAGTCACGTTGTTTCTAGTATTCTATAACCTGCGTGCCTAACTCCTAGGCACTTGCCTGACCCACCTATGCCACTCCCATGTAAACATCCCCTTACAATTTGTGCACTATAGAATTTGAGTGCAAAGCTTCTAGAACAGCGACTACAGGTGTTACCTGAATTAATTTATATATCTTGGGGAAATTGCTCCAGAGCATTCGCTAATATTTTTAAGTTTTAAGATATATTTTGGTTATTTCTCCACCAATTATCTATTAAGATAATAAGATTCACAATTGCAAGAATAAGAGGAATTAGATGCTATATTATTGGATTACATTAACCTTCATTACCAGGTTTAAAGAACAGGAACAGACCATATATTTAGCTTCCAAAGGGGTTTATTTATAATACAGTTTTCAGCAATTGCAGCGAGAGGTAAAGAATCTTAAAACAGAGAATTTGTGCTTTAAAACAGTAAGGTAACAGGTCTAGATCAAAGGTTAACTTACAAACAGTCCTTGTTGCTACAAAGCATGTTGATGAGCAGCATGGTTACAGGAGAGATCCTCACAGCAGGCAGTGTTGGGAGAGTCTTGCAGAGAAGTCCTTGGTTGCAGAGGAGAGAGAGTCTGTAGCAGCAGCAGAGGAGAAGGATTCTGTCTTTCAGGGAAGCAGCTCCTTTTTTTATAGCAGAGAAACATGATCGCATGCCATGGATCATTTGCTTCCTGGTTTGCACTGGACCCTGGGTAGTTGCAATGAATCATGGTACCTGGTCTCATGTTTTATGACATCATAAGACTTCCTGTCTGGATTTTGCTGACAAATGGTCTATTGAAGCAAAAGGCTTCCTGTTTGAATCTCTGTGGCAGATAAGATTTGTCTGAGGTAGCCAGCAAATGGTTTCCTGTTTCCTTTTGTCTTCAATAGCTGAATTCACACCTTTCCAGCCTCTCTGACTGCAGTTTTGTTTGATCTCTGCAGATGTCTTGGTGATCCACCCAGTCAGCTTTTATTGCCAGTCCTTTTAGGTCTTTTAGGTGGGAGGGCAGAGGAAGTTTATATCTCTTTGAAGCCAGTACCTTTTGTCTTTGTTAAGTATTTGTAATTGAATAGTCTTGCTATCAGAAGTTTCCCAGGGAAAGGGAGGGGGAAATGAAAGCCAGGCTAGCTGATCTCAATGAGTGTTTAAAACTGTTTTATACTTGTATCTGATTCAGCATAATCAATAATTCTGCTACATATTTCAATAATCCAGACAATTAAGCTCATATCATAACACAGGCAAGTGCATGTGCGACTGATAATTGGTACCAATTAGTATAAATTAACCACATCAAACCAGTAACTGCCTGTTAACTCCAATTATCAGCAAATTATTAAATTAAATTGTATACACAACAATTTTTGCACTGTCTAAATTCAGGTATGCAAGTTTATAGAATTAGGGGGATAAAGCAAAATTTTAACACTTTCACCTCACAAACTAAGGGTGCTCTGTATAGAAGCCCAGAAGTCCACATATTTTCTCACACAATAGAGAGATTACAGATTGGTTAGGTACTCTGTCAATCAGGTCTTCCAAGTCAAATCTTTGACCCGTGTTTCTCTTCTGGAAAAAATGCTACTGTCTCTTTAAAAGTCACCTTGCCATGATAAAACATATTCGTTGTTAATACACAGCAAAAGATTTAAGGGTCCTTTTACTAAGCAGCAGTAAAACGTGGCCTGCGGTTGTGTAGGCGAGTGAAACTAATGTGTGCTGGGCCGTTTTTAATGGGGCAGTAAATGGCCGTGTGCTAATATTAAAAGTACTACCTGAGCCCTTACTGCCAGCCATTAACCTATCGTCAAGGGCTCACGTGCTACTCATAATCAGGCAGCTGCTGATTAATGCCAGGAACATCCCCCACGGTAGAAAATAGAAAAAAAGCGCATGCCAACTTCGAAACTACTGCGGAGTGCCTGCGCTACCTCTGCAGTAGTGCTGATTAGGCATATGCTACCCACACGTAAGCCCTACTGCTGCTTAGTAAAAGGACCCCTTAGAGTCCCTACTGATAGCATATGATAGTGTAAAATAACTTGGTTTCCCATTTTTGTTATGAAAGGTAAAGCAAAGAGTTAAAATTCCCTGTCTTTTAGCACACTGAAAGCTACATAGCTGCAGCCACGGACCTTCTGCCTATAGACCTTCTGAATATTATTCCAGGGTGAGGCAGTGCTACGTATTTTCAGGTTCCATGGTACCAGGAGGCAAGTGTGGATGAATAACCCTTTCTGGTCCAGCATTAATGGATCATTTTTCACCAGCATGCTCAAGATAACATTTTAAAACTGCATTGAGTATATTTGACTACTTGATCACAAATATTCACCTCTTTACAACAGTTTCTATTTGTCAAAAGTCAAATATCTAAAAATATTCACCTTCCAGAGCTCACTGCAATAAAAAGTAAAATTAAGAAATAGGTTGAATTAAGCCCTATATAAACATCAATAGATCTGATGCTGCTGCAGCTGGTAGCTTTGCAAACCATCATGAGAAAAAAAGCATGTGTCAGCTTGCTTGATAGATAGTGGTGTTACGAACTTCAATCTATGGTACTAGAATTATGATAGCAAGTGTGGTTATAAACTGCTAACCACAAAGTTATAATTCTAGTCTCTAGTGACTACTAGAAAGAATTATTATACCATATATTTGGCATCATAGATTTTTTTTAAATGTTTAAAAAAAATACTTCAAACTGGTCAGCTATTAAAACAAGGCACAGGAGACAAGTTTCTCTACATGAAACTGTACATTCTGATTGAAACAACTAATTAAATTCATGAATATTTCTTGTACATGTACATAAAACTTTTTTTTTTCTTTTGCTTGATAGTGTTTATGCTTCCATTACTGTGCTGTGAGTAATGATCTTACTTGGTGAGCAGGAACGCACTTTATTGAGATGAAGGAATTGAAACCTTCCAAAGGCTCCTTTGCATTTCTTTACAAAACTTAGTGCCTGCTAAGTCAACTTAACACGTTAGTACAAATTAATGCGCATAAACTCAATCAAAATGCATTAAAAAAGTTTTAATATTCATTAAAAACCTTTTATTAAATCAGGTATTTACATCTATGTATATGCCAGCCGATATTCAGATCTATTTAACTAGCCATAAACAACTGCTGACCGGTTAAATAGCGTTTTGGTACCTAACTGCTAATATTCAGTGTGAGATAACTGGAAAAAGCCTGGAAACAAGCTGCATGAATTGAGCACTGATCCGGTTCAGCCTCAGTGGTGGACTCCTCTATGAGGTTGCTGTTTTCAAAATATTGATGGACTCTTTAACAGCATTTGCACCTTTATCAACATTTGGACGTTTACCAAAATTTGGATCTTGTGAGATTTTGAATATATTTTAATTTCGCAAGTGGTGCAAATATTGGGAAGATTACTGATTTTTGAAGGGTACACCTGGAACACAGACTTGTATTTGCTACATGTGTGTATTGAAGAATTTGATAAGATCTTGATTGGGTTTTGAGACTGTTGGTATTTTATGACTCAGAGGAAAGCCAACTGGGGTGTATATTGGGAAGCTATGGGTTTGTTTCAGTGATTTTTATATTTTTTTGTGAGTTTAATAAAGAATTAATATGTATTAAGTGAAAGTGTAAATGGTATAAATTTATGGTTGTAATAAGCACACAACAAGAACGTTCAAATAATATTGCTATGATACTAATGCTTTTCTACAATATTATTATTATTTATTTAGATTTTGCTCACACCTTTTTCAGTGTAGCTCAAGGTGAGTTGCATTCAGGTACTCTGGATATTTCTCTGTCCCAGGAGGGCTCACTATCTAAGTTTGTACCTGAGGCAATGGAGGGTTAAGTGACTTGCCCAAGATCACCTTACCATTATAGCTGAGGGGCCAAATGCAAATACATAAATGGGAACAAGAGTCATGGTACAGAGTCAGTTGGGATAAATAAATGGGTGGCTAAACCAAAGGCAAGTTCTTTGAGTTAATCAAGATATAAGGAACTGGTCTAAGTTACAGTGTGTGTAGTAGTCCACGTGTAGAATGGATGTATAGTCAGTCACCCTACGTATTAAAGGCTTGGGAGAAGAGTCAGGCTTTTACATGCTTCCTGAAGTAGAGGTAGTCTTGAGTTATACATAGCCCCTCTGGGAGTGAATTCCAGAGTGTGGGGGCTACTCCTGAGAAGACTCGCCAGTGGGTATCACATAGTACAATTTCTTTTGATGAGAGAACAGGTAGTGATGATCCTTGAGAGGATCTTACAAGTCTCAAAGATGTGCCGAGGGCTAACTTAGGGGTCCTTTTACAAAGGCGCGCTGAAAAGTGGCTCACGGTAGTGTGGGCACAGGTTTTGTGCATGCGCAGAATCATTTTTCAGCGCGCCTGTAAAAAAGGCCTTTTTTCCCCCGAAAATGGACATGTGGCAAAATTAAAATTGTGGCGCATCCATTTTGGGTTTCTGACCTTACCGCCAGCCATAGACCTAGCGGTAATGAATTTGGGCAGTAAGGACCTACGAGCGTCAGATGCCACTTGGCGCACATCCATATTGCGTGTCCAAAAATAAAAATTATTTTTCAGACACGCACCAAGAATCATTTGGAATGTAAGTATGATGATTGGAAGGTTATAGTTGGATAATATGGACATTAATAGCATTCCTCATTGATCCTTCTTTTTATATACCATAGCCCAGTGCTATAAAAAGTGAGCTTATATGGGCTACATGATTGTGATAAATTTGGATGTGGGCATCATTATCATAGGGCCCTGTGCACTAAGCCGCGTTATAGATGCGTTAGCATTTTTAAGGCGCGTTAATCATGTACATGCGTTAACAGTGTAAGCGCCTACAATATCCCTATAGGCACCTACACGGTTAGCACGCATGCTAATTGAAGGCGCATTAAAAACATTAACGTGCCTTACTAAACAGGGCCCATAGTGATTTTACTTTTCCCAGCTCCATTCTAAACATTTAGAGATTGCCAGTGTGTTATCTTTTATAAAAATAAATACATTTCTATGAATACAGGATTTATTGGCACCCTTGTTATAGAATCACTTCAAATCTGTGCAAGCAGTGTAAAAATTGGAATCTAGAATGACTTGATATATTTTTAGCCTTTGAATGAAGTCGCTAATTAATATAAGATTTAGGGGGTATTTTACTAAGTAGCAGGAAGCCCAATGCGGGCTTACCGCTCGCTAAACCAGAAGTACCACAGCAGCCTGGCGGTAATTCCCACCCTCCGTGCACACCATATCCGGCACTACAAAAATATTTTTATTTTTGTAGTGCCGGTGTTTACCCGGTGGTAATCGGGTAGTGCCACACACTGCCTGGTTACAGTTGGGTAAGCACGAGAGCCCTTACCACCACCTCAATGGGTGGCAGTAACTGCTCCTTCCCAAAATAGCTATGCTGCAAGCGCTTCACTTGCCACATGGCCATTTCTTAAAAAAAAAAAAAAAAAATTTTTTACGCGCTGTGGTAAAAGGGGGCCTTAGCACGCATCAAAAACACTCTCTGATGACAGCGTAGGCTCCCTTTTACCATAGACTGAGCCGAGCCCGGGGCAGGGCCGCTGCCGCCACCTCCCCCCCAGGATCGTCACTGCTGCCATCCCCCCCCCAGGATCACTGCCGCAACTCTAGTACCTTGGAGCTGGCGGAGATCCTGAGGCCCTGCCAGTGGAAGAATCCAGCGCTGTTCTTCACTCCATGCCTGCCCTGCCCCTGCAGTTGCTTTTTTCTCTTGTCGCGCATGCTTGGTTTCAAACCCAAGCATGCGCCTGAGGGGAAAAGCATCTGCTCGGCAAGACGGTAGAGGCAGAGCGAAGAGCAGCGCTGGAGGGAGCCCGGCACTGGAGTTTTCTCTCTCCTGCTCCTGAAGGGACGCAATCACCCGGGTCCCGTCAGGAGCCTGAGAGGCAGAGATACCCTGGCGCAGGGCCCCCCCTTGGAGGCCGGGCCTGGGGAATTCCCCCCCCCCTCTCGGCAGCCCTGGCTTAGTAATAGGAACCCTCAGTGAATAGGGTGATGATTTCTGTGAGTTCATTATCCATGTGTTTTCATCCCATTATTTTATTTATTTATTTATTTATTTATTACATTTGTACTCCGCTCTTTCCCACATACAGCAGGTCCAGTGCGGCTTACATAGTAAAAGAAAGCATCTTACATGGTAAAGAATACAGTAAAAACAAGGAAATGTAGGAACAGTACTATAAATTGTGATGATCATAACTACTTACATTATGAAAGGCATTACAAAGGACATTATGGTCACTAGTATGCACCTAAACATTACGGTTTACATCTATCTCTCTAAACATCCTAATGAATAAATAAATAATGCATTAGAAGGTACCTTAGTGTCTAAGCTAGGGCTCTGGTGAACAGGAAGCTATTTATTGTACATGTCCACTCAGTTGATATGCAAATCATTAGTGATCTTTAAAGAAATAGCCTAAAGTATATTTTTGCTTTCATCTTGCTAAAGTATTCAAGCTTCAACATGTTAACCCTCTCTGTTCTTCCGTGGTGAAAGCAGAAGATATGTGCCTCTAAGCTGACACAGTGTAAACACTGCACATCCTCAGAGAAAGAAAGTTATGTAAATGTAAAGAAAACTGGTCATGCAAGCAACCAAATCTCCAGATGTTTCAGAATTTGTTGCGCCTTCCCCATGGGAAGTGGCAAGTAAACTTGCCTCCCACAGTATACACAGATGTAAATAAAAATCAAAGGACAACTTTATTGATGCCAGAAACATTATGGTAAGCTAGGAGGTCTTACGTGCAGTAAGAAGATTAAAGCCTGAAACTGTGTGATCGTGAGCTTTGAAAGGACCCACTAAGCTGGCTATCTTTTAATTTGAACGGGGGGCTTAATCAGACTTCTAGGATAATTTAAAACTAGAAATCAGCTCATGCGATGTGGTACAGTTCTGAAACCAAGCTTGACTTTTAAAAACCCAGCAAATTGCCAGTGGCAAGGGTATCACAGGCATGTTTGGGAAGGAGTGCAAAGAGAAAAAGGACATCTGAGGAATAATTTTTAATTACAAAAAAAAAGATGAGAACAGTTTTATAAAGTCTTAAATTTCTGTAAGGGCTTGGATTTCCAAATACTATAAATATATTGGCTTTAATATTAAAATCACAGTCTGGCCAATATTCAGTATTGTTTAACTGGCCATGAATGGCTCTTGGCCAGTTAAATGGCACTTTGCTGGCTAACCGCTAATATTTAGTAGGAGGTAGCCGGTTATCTCTGCTGAATATTTGTGGTTAGCTTATAGGAGGGAATTCTATATATGGCACCTAAAAAATTGGTGCAGAAATCAGTGCCGACTAAGCGTATTCTATAATTGGTGCCTAGATTTAAGCACAGTATATAGAATATGTTCAGTTGATATATCAGCGCCTAAATCTACGTGCATCTGTTTACACCAATGAAAACTTGGCGTAAATCCCTGCACGTAGATTTAGGCACACTGGGCCATATTCTATAACTGTACACATACATTCCGGAACACCCATGAAATGCCCATTTTCTCAGCCATAACCATGTCCTTTTTTTGCCTGCACACGTTAGAAGTTTGGCGCACTTCATTACATAATATGCTTAGTGAGTTGTGCGCCTACATTCTAATCAATGCCAATTAGTGCTCATTATTGCTTGTTAAGTGCTGTTATCAGCACTCATAAGCTTGTTAAGTTACATGTATTGTTGAAGAATTGGCGTGGATCTCTAGGCACGCCATATAGAATCCAGGGATAGTGGCTAACTGGCTATATTGCGTGATATAGCCGGCTATCTGTGCATATTCAAGTGCTGGCTGGCTAAGTGTAGGAGCCAATCAGACCACCTAAATAGCAGTCCTATGTTTGGCCACTATAAACTGGCCAGTGCTGAATAATCACTTAGCTGATTAAGTCTGAGCCAGCCCCCCCCCCCCCCCCCCAAAAAAAAAAAATGGATATTCAATTCCGGTCACCAGAAACAACTGGCATTGAATATTCAGGGTTAGCACTGATCAAAGCACTTATGTGGGCTGCCTCCCATGGTCTGAATATCGGGCCAAGAATGTCTGGAGTACTGACCTACATATTATAATTCCAGCTCTGGAAAATAAACCCCTACAATTTACCCCTGCATATGACACCTTACTTCTTAGTTCTCCATAACAGGGATGGACTGACCATTTGGGTAACCGGACAGTGCACAACGGCCCAGTGCCTCCTCCCCATGTCAGATATCTCTCTCCCCTCTGTCCCTGGGGCCGACACTCCCCCTCTCACCCCCTCCCATTTCTTCGTACAGGGCCCCAGGTGTTCCACTGACTGGAACCTTCTCTCTACAGTGGCCCACCCCTTTTTGATGCAACGTCTTGCTTCTCCAAGGGCAGGCTGTGGCAGAAAAGTTTTGTCAGTGGCAGATAGCCAGGGATCTGTAAGGAGAAAGGAAATTTTGAGGTAAACATGAGGGAAGAGAGCCAGATCGAGGGACAGAGAGGAGAGAAGGGCAGATGTTGGCCTCGAGAGTGGGGAGAGATGTTGGACCTGAGGAAGGTAGGGAAGGAGCAGAGATGGTGCATCAAGGGGAAAGAGAAAGAATGAGAGGGAGAGATGTTACATCTGGGGGGAGGGGGAGAAAGATGTGTCTGTCCCATCTTCATCAACCTTATTCCAGCTCATTAGCTTTGTTTCTGAACATCCAGAAACAGTTCACCTGTCTTCCAGAACAGGAATTTCTCAAAAGCATTATTTGCAAAACCTGCCAAAAGGAATCAAAAAATCAATTTGGATCAGATGTTAAAGCTCAAATTATAGAAAATCCACTATTACACCATGAGCTTCAGGCTGCTAAAATTTGTTTTCAATCCTGGAAGTTAGAAGTGCATTCCATTTATCTGTTTCCCTTAAACAGTAACATGGCATGAGTGGATGGAATATGCTAATAACTATGGGTGTTTGTCAGTTTCATGCAAGTGCCTTAAAATGTTAGGGTATGCAAAATCAATTTACCACACATTGGCCTGTGAATTAACACAACCATGATCAGTATGTGCTTGTTAAAAAGTTATTTTGTACATTAAAAATAAAAATACTAAAAGAAATTGTAAAATTAACCAAGAAAATATCTGAAAATCAGGGAGACAAAGCCGAACAAACTGAAAAACGTTGACTGGTGCATATCCCTACTACTCACTTGTTCAGTGAATGATTAAAAATCTCATACCTCCAGGGAGTTGACTCTCAGCATATCTGAAGTGCTTGAAGGAAGTTGAAACAGAGAAAAAGGGGGCAAACATATATATTTTTTTAAAGGATATTTGGTGGTGATTGTGATAGCAATAGCAAAATTACTCTTAGGTGTGACCATCTTTCACAGTTGTGGCCGTGCCCCTGCATCCAGACTCACCTTTTTCCAGTGATCTGGCTGTGTGACTTTTCTGGACTGCTTCGTCCCTGCATAGATGCATCTGCTGCCTAGTGTGCCTGCAATCCAAGCCTCGCTTTGGTATGCTTGCAATCCAAGCTTCACTCTGATGTGCCTGCAATCCAAGCCTCACTTTAGTCAAGCCTCATTCCAAGTTGTGACATCATCAGCAAGTCCCTTATTAAGCACCTGGGAACTCTCATGCTTTGCCTTTCCAAGAGGTCTCTTAATCTTGTTTTTGTGTTTCCGGTTTAGATCCAATACTTGCTTGGCTTTGGCCCTGCATGCTTTCTTTCCAGTCTGGCTTTGTTCCTGTGAGTCTTGCTCCTGAAGGTCTGTTCTGTGTTTCTATAAGTCTTGTACTTCAATGCTTTGTTTCTGTGAGTTTGCTTTTGAACCTTGTATCCTGAAAGCCTGGCTCTAGAGCCATACCCTGCCCTTGGTGTCTGTATCTGTTTGACTGTACCCTTGGCTCCTGCTTTTAGTCTACCCCTTCTTTTGACTCTTGCTACAGTTAAGCTCAGTGTTTAAGCCAACCTCTGTGTTTAGCAAAGCTCTGTTCCTGCTTTCTACATAGTAACATAGTAGATGACGGCAGAAAAAGACCTGCACGGTCCATCCAGTCTGCCTAACAAGATAAACTCATATGTGCCACTTTTTGTGCATACCTTACCTTGATTTGTACCTGTCTTTTTCAAGGCACAGACCTTATAAGTCTGCCCAGCACTATCCCTGCCCCCCAACCACCAGCCCCGCCTCCCACCACCGGTTCTAGCACAGACCGTATAAGTCTGCCCAGCACTATCCTCGCCTCCCAACCACCAGCCCCGCCTCCCACCACTGGCTCTGGCACAGACCGTATAAATCTGCCCAGCATTATCCCCGCCTCCCACTACCAGCTCTGCCATCCAATCTTGGCTAAGCTCCTGAGGATCCATTCCTTCTGAACAGGATTCCTTTATGTTTATCCCACGCATGTTTGAATTCCGTTACCGTTTTCCTCTCCAAGCATCCACTACTCCGTGAAAAAATACTTCCTGACATTTTTCTTGAGTCTGCCCCCCTTCAATCTCATTTCATGTCCTCTCGTTCTACCGCCTTTGCATCTCCGGAAAAGGTTCGTTTGCGGATTAATACCTTTCAAATATTTGAACGTCTGTATCATATCACCCCTGTTTCCTGTGTGTGTGGTTCTTGTTTGTACCTGTATGGACAACCTTTTAGTTAGCTTTGGTTTCAAGCTCTGCTTGTACTGTTTCTGGGTGTGTGTGGTTCTTGTCTGTTTATTCTGAGTCTGTAGAAGCCAGCATCCTCCCTGATTATTTCACTGCTGTGCAGCTGTGTCTGCTGCCTCTGTCTACCTTGCCTTTCTCTTCCCGGCTGTGGGTGCTGGTAAGCACATTGCTTGTTTGTTTGTTTGTTTGTTTGTTTGTCTTCCCTGTAGCCTGCTTTCACCCTTTGTGTGCTGTGTTTGTGACCTGGATCTTTTGAGCACTTCCCCTTTGCTGACTTGTGTATTAGAAGCAGCTTTTCCCTTAGCCTGCTTCATCCTTTGTCTGCTATGTTTGCTTCCTGGCTCACGTGAGCTCTGTTTCTGCCAAGTTCTGTTCCTGTTCCCTGCCAAGCCAAGTCTGTTTCAGAATCCTGTCCCACTCACCAAGTCAAGCCCATTCGAGAATCCTGTTCCAGCCAAGCCTGTTCGAGAATCCTGCAACAGCTGCCAAGCCAAGTCTGTTCCGGAATCCTGTCCCTGCCTTGTTTATAGTCTTGCTTCTGTTATTCTTGTTGCCTCACTCCTGCCCTGTTTTGCCTGTCTGGTTGTGCCTTGCTTTGTCTTGTCTCATTCAGTCTAGTCCTGTCCAGATTCAGTCCTTGCCTTGGCCTTGTCTGCCCTTTTCTGGGCCCAGTTTTAATCTAGTTCCATGCCTTGCCTTGTCCTGTCTGGGTTCCAGTTCTGGCCCCTTTGCCTTGTTTTCCTTGCCTTGTCTGGATCCGGCCCTTGTTTTGTCCATTGTGTTTAGTTACCTCTGTCCTGCCTTGTTGAGACTGCTAGTTTATTCTTGTCCAGTCTGTTCTGACTCCTGCCTCTGCCAGCTCAGGTGACTTGTCTGCCAAAGCTCCAGCTTTGGCCCAAGGGCTCACTATTCCTGACAGCTGTGACACCATCTTCTGCTGTTAGTAAATAGGATGAGAAAAGAACCATGGGGTAATCCACTGCTTATCCCTAGGATAAGCAGCATAAAATCTGTTTTACTCTTTTTGGGATCTTGCCAGGAACAAGTTCCTGGATGAAAAGTCCATAGACTGCTATTGAAACAGACATGGGAAAAGCCACTTCTTGTCCCTGGGACCAGTAGCATGAATCTTGGTACTAGCTGGGATTCTGTCAGGTACTTGTGACCTGGATTGGCCACTGCTGGAAGCAGGATACTGGACTAGATGGACCATTGGTCTGACCCAGTAAGGCAATTCTTATATTCTTGTGACCTGGATCAGCCACTGTTAGGAACAGAATGCTGGGCCTGATGGATATTTGGTCTGTCCCAGAATGGCAATGCTTATGTTCTTATGTAACATGTTTACTAAAGTGCAGTAAGTCTGTGCAGTTCCTGCACCTTAAGTGCAAAAGTAAAGGTGTGGTAAGTGCAAAATCTGTATGACATATTGTAACCAGGCGCCTCTCTTGTGCAGCCAAGGATAGAACAATCTCCTCCAGTCACAGGCTCCCGGTACAATGAAGAAATAGATGTCCACCAGTAACTTCAATCTTAAGGACTTTTATTCCATGCAGCATAGCACATACCAGGATTCAATACAGGCTTACAGGCTTCAGTCTGGGCTCTTTATCCAGTGCACAATAAACAGCAATTCAATTCCCAAGACAAACAGTTCTTTCAGTTCATATCACAGTTCAGTCATCAAGCAGCATTTTCTACCTTCTATCCTCTTTACCTTCAGGAGAGTTCAATATTTTAGGGACTCCTTCTACCCAAGGGTTTTCCCCTGCATCAGCTTCACAATGAATTCAATACTTTTGGGACTTCCTCTCACCCAAGGAATCTCAGCCTGCTTCAGTACTTTAGGGACCTCCCTGCCCAAGGGTTTTCAGCCTGCAACTGCTTCTCTCCTTCAGCTCCTCTCTCCTGAACTGAACTCTTGGGACTCCTTCCCACCTGCTTAATCAATCCCTGGCTTCAGCTACCACCACCAATCATTCTCCTTCCCTTAGCTTCCTCACACCCAAACCAGCTGAGTTGAGTATTAGACTAATGAGACCAATGATGAGCTCCTGCACTCAGGGTTTCCTAACTCTCTTTCCGCCTAGTGGCAGCCACTCTACACAACCTGCCAGCTTACACCCATGCCTTCCCTGATTGCAGCTAGGAGTCCAGTCCGGGTTCTTCATCTCCCCCTCTGGCTCCTTGCCTGCAATGCCTTCTGGGACTTGTATTTCAGACTGAAACTGCCTTAACCCAACTATCCTGGAGGTGACTTTATCACAATATGCAGGAGGTACATGCAGAATGGTTGTAGATGCTCACCGCACAAGCAGTGCATTACATGCAGAGCCAGAGAGCACAGGAGCATCCATGCTAGCAGACACTGCATATAACACAGTGCCAGACAGTGTTGTATAGTAACTAAATAAATGCAGCTAGTTACTGTACTTAAGTAAAAATTTTATCACTTTACTTGTAAAGAAGTACAGGATAACATTTGTTACTTTTACTAAAGTAATAATTTTGCCAATTTTTGCTACTTTTACTCAGTTACATCTCATACTTGCAGGGAAAAGTAAAAGTGGAAGTGAGATGTAAATGGCAATTCCTCAGTAAACCAAATCAAACAGCAACACCGAGACAGGATTTTGCTATTGCAAACAGTGGATCATCTCATCTTAAATTTTGCTACATATAGCCTATGAAAACAGTGGAGTATTTGTTGAATTGGTTACTGATCTCCAGCCAAACAGAACAATGATGAGTTGAGGGTCACTTTAAAGCAAGGATAAAGCTGAAGCTGGTAGCAATTCTTGGTGAACAGACATATGTCTCTATCAAAACAAACTGCTGCTCATGCCATAGAAAATTTTACAGTGGGATGACTGTCCACTGGATTGACAGAGTCTTTAGAGAGGAAGTCTGTTTGTCTGGCTTTAAGACTGAAGGGTTTCCATACATTTGGCATTCTTGCTTCAGTTCTTGAAGATATTCAGAGTTTGCTTTCAGACAAAAAAAGAAACTGATAGAACAACAACAAACAATGATTCCAACTTTGTGAAACCTTCTTTATAACTGGACAGAATGACAATGATAATGAAGATAAAGATGAAGATGCAAGTGATGAATTAGACAGCACTACTTCTAATGCAGATGATAATGACAATAATGATTATAAAATATTCTTTAATATACAGAAATCAAATTGTTCAGAGATTCCTTTGATCGATACCTGCAGACCCAGTCAAAAGACACCAGTAGTATTGCAGCCTGGTCTGATTTAAAGGAATATTTTATCAGACTGAACAATCTACTTCTTTCTAGTGCAGTTGTTGAACACCTTTTAAACTGTGCTAGATTAATGACTCGCAAGCGCACTAGCGTGAGCGACGGCCATTTTCAAAGTGGATTGAATTGAAGAGCGAAAAGGTGTTCAGATAAAAACATTAACAATAATTGCATTAATTGTAGATATGGTACTTTTTACTTTTTACTCAAAGTATTATATTAGGCAATAACTTTTTTTTACTTTCACTTAAGTATTAATGTGTTCTTCACTGTACTTTTACTTTTGCTTAGGTATTAAAATATATGTTTATTTTTACTTAAGTACTTTCACCTAAAGCTTTGTATAACACTGGTGCCAGCAACATGAAAATAGATCCATCTCCCCAATGACCATGACTCCCCCCAATGAACAAGACCCCCTGCAAACAAGAGCCCCTCACCTGAACCCCTCCCTATTGAGCAAGATCTGCCCTTGCAAACAAGACCTCCCAAATATCCCAATGAGAAAGAGCCCCCAGCAAACAAGAACCCCACCCAACCCTTCCCCAAATGAGGAAGTCTACCCCACAAACAAGCTCCCCTGACCAGACCCCACCCAGACAGGCCTCCCCTGATTAAGACCCCCCTACATGATCCCTACCTGACCATGCCTTGACCCCCTAGACTTACTTAGGGGCCATCCATGGTGGGCTAGTGAACCCAGGCCAAAGCACTCCATCTCTACTCCTACCCAGCTGGCTCTAGATTCAAAACGGGCAGCCACTGACTCCTAGTGCTACCTAGAACTTTTCATTTATATTGGCAAGGAATGTTTTAATTTAATTTTGGCTACTTGCAAGCTCTAAATCTGGCAGCAAAGCCAGCAAAAGCTATACCCCAAAGGCAGATCTATTAAGAAGTATCTCACTGAGACTTGGAACTGATTCAAACTCAAACTGCAATGAGACTTATGGACTTATTCTCTTCTACAGTGTCACATTTTATGGCAACGTAACTCAAAGTGAATCAATTTTTAATTCTATTTCAGAAATAAGGCATCACTAAGTATGATCTTCTAGTGTTCATAGATCCTGATTGAAAATATTTTATAGAGACAGTATGCAATGGTGCACGTGGTTGGTACTCAATCCTTTTGAAGGGCCCTAGGAAAAGAAGCATGTTGAACCACACACCGTAATATATAACCATTTTAAATTCTCTCATTCCCCCACCCCAACTCCCTTCCCCAGCATAATTACATTACTCCCCTCCTCACCTCCCACACTCCCTGACAAAATCACCTTCAATATCCCTACTTGACTCCTCTGGCCAGCAGGGGGAGTCAATGAGCAGTGCTTCATACTTACTGCTGTCTCCTCCTCTGCTGGCTTTTCTTCCGAACTAGAGGGCCTCACATGGTTCTGACAATATAAGAAAGTCAAGAAAGGAAGAGGCAGCAGCAGGTAAGAAACACCACTCAACAACTTCTTGCCAGTTGAAGGTCAAGCAGGGCGTGGAGTGGCTATTTGATTAAGAGTTTATTGTGATCATGTATATTAGAGTCTTAATAAAATAGCATCTCTTACTCTCACTGGATCAGTCTTGCAATAAAAGCTGTGAGATTTTGCAGTTCTTATCGTGAGACTGGTTCCACAGCAGCAAGAGATGATGATTTATTAATGCCATCTCCTGCTGCCAATGGAAGGGGAGGCTGCTTATCGCAGTGGCATAGCTAGGACAGAGTGAACCCCGGTAGGAAAAATTAAGATGGGGCCCCCTAAAAAAACCCATTTTTCCCAAAGTACTGGGGACAAGGGGGAGGGGAACTCCTTCAGACCTCCAGTAAACAAACCCTGCCAAAAGCAAACACATTTCAGACCTATATAGAAAATCTGCCGTGGAGGGGCATAATCGAACGCGAACGCCTATCTCCATGGGCGTCTATGTCCGAAAATGGGTACGTGAAGAGGCGGGACAGACCGTATTTTCGAAAAAATGGACGTTTTTCAGCTGGGCGTTTTTTGTTAGCGATAATGAAAACTAAAAACGCCCAGCTCAAAAACGTCCTAATCCGAGCCATTTGGTCGTGGGAGGGGCCACGGTTCGTAGTACACTCGCCCCCCTGACATACCAGGACACCAACTGGACTTCAGACAATACTCCCACATGCATATAGCTCCCTTACCACGGGTGCTGAGCACCCAACCCCCTCCCCCAAAACCCACTACCCACAAATGTACAACACTACCATAGCTCTTAGGGGTGAAGGGGGCACCTACATGTGGGTACAGTGGGTTTTGGAGGCCTCCCATTTACCAGTACAAGTGTTACAGGTAGGGGGGATGGGCCTGGGTCCACCTGGCTGAAGTGCACTGCGGTACCCACTAAAAGTGCTCCAGGGACCTGCATACACGCAGGCCTCTAGGACTTGTTGCTGCTATATAACATTGGCACACCAGTTGACACCTGAAGACTAATCTCTTCGAAAACGTCCTTTATTGGAATAAGCACGCTTACTAACTGCAGATCATAGGTTGTGCCCCACTGGCAATGAGTCTCCCTGGTACTGAGATGAGCAGTAGGTCCGAGCTGGCAGAATGCTGTACAATGCCCTCTTTCAGCCACATTCAAGGGAAGAACTAAGTTCTGTAACGTGGTTAACACATGAAAGGGATCTAAAACTGGCTTACAAAAATGGCTACTACCTCATGGACTACCGGAAACAAAACAGGGCACACTCTGACCCAGTAAGCAGGGGAAAAAGTACCATGGGAGTAGAGCCTACCAGCTACCAACATCGTGAGCATTTGCAACAAGCTAGTGGAATCACAGAGCCCAATACCCTACACCCACCACAATGCATTGCTGATGTGACTCTGCAGTGCGCATAACAGAAAAGGTGTCACACTCACCCGAGAGCCACATCAGAACCAGGGAAAGGCTGTCACAGGATAGAACACATTCTGCTGTCATGGAGGTGGGTACGGCATTTGAGGCTGGCATAGAGGCTGGAAAACAAGTTTTTAAAGTGGGGTCTTTTTGGTGGGAGGGGGTTAGTGACCACTGGGGGAGTCCGGGGAGGTCATCCCCGATTCCCTCCAGTGGTCATCTGGTCAGTTGGGGCACTTTTTTGGGACCTGTTCATGAAAAAAAAGGGTCCAAAAAAAGTGACCCAAAATCGCAGTAAAAACACCTTTTTTTTTCCATTATCAGCTAAAGACGCCCATCTCTCCTCGGCCAATAACCACGCCCCAGTTCCGCCTTCACCACGCCTCCAACATGCCACCATCAACTTTACCCGTTTCCGCGATGGATTGCAGTTGGAAACGCCCAAAATCAGCTTTCGATTAAACCGATTTGGGCGCCCACGGGAGAAAGACGCCCATCTCCCAATTTGGGTCGCAATATAGGCATTTTTCTCTTTTGATTATAAGCAGGATAGTAACTGAAATTACTCCTGCCGAAATTCTGAGTGACTGTGCAGTGCAGAATTCCCAAGCCGCACAGGATTCAGCCTTTTTGGGCAGAATCAAGTCCCTTTAGCCCATGGCAAAGCTTCAATGAAGGAAGAAATGAAGACTGGCTGCCCCCCCCCCCCCCCCGCAAGCCTTGGTGGGCTCTCCCCAGGCCTACGTTAACATCCCATGGTGGTCTAGTGACCTCTTGGAGGCAGAAAAGCACTCACTCTTTCCTGCTCGCTGCCACTGCTCTCTGGCCGGTTCTCCACTTCTTCAAAATGGCCGTTGAGACTTCAAGTGGTATTCTCATGAGACTGCTGCAGGAGTCTCGGTGGCCATTTGCAAGAACGGTAGGTAGCAGCCCAGAGCAGCGACAGTGGTCAGAAAAAACTCGGGTTCTTTCCTGTCCTGTAGAGGTACTTCTGATGCAACTCCTAGGTCCCTGGTGAGTGCTGGTGTGGTGAGTGGGGACTGTAAAACAAAACTGGATGGTATGTGGGTGAGGAGGGGCTGGAAAAAATCTATGGATGATGTGGATGTGGGGGGGGGGGGACTGGAAAAAAAATCTATGGATGATGTGTGTGTGGAGGAGCTGGAAAACAACTATGGATGATGTGTGGGTGTGTGGGGCTGCAAAAAAACTATAGCTAATGTGTGGGTTTGGGGGGCTGGAAAAAACTATGGATGATGTGTGGGGGTACAGGGGGGCCTGGAAAAAATGTGGATGCTATGGGTGCTGGGAAAAATATGGATGGTATCTGTGTACAGGGAGGGGGATGTAACATTGTTTAAATTATGACAAATAAAATTTTACAGAATTTGCAAATTTTGTGTGCAGAATTTTGCAGAATTTGCAAATTTTGTGCGCAGAATTTTGAATTTTTTTGCTCAAAATTTAGATTTTTTTTTGGTTATTCCGGCAGGAGTAACTGAAATGCAAGATATCTCAGATGAACAATTCCCGAATCTGACATATTATAATTAATACATTTAGAAAAAAAATCATTTTTTTCTACCTTTGTTGTCTCAGATTGCTTTGGTCCAAGTGCCTCATTACTGCTTTTCTATTTTTCTTAACTCTCTTTCCATAGTCTATGTCCTTTTGACATTTCTTCTCTATCTATGTCCACCATACATCTTTCCTCTGCACCCTTTATCCATCCTATCTAGTATCTCCCCTCTGCGTTCCTCTTCCTATTCTCCTGTGTCCAGCATTGCCCCTCTGTGTCCATGTCCATGTCCCTGTGCTTCCTCCACACTCAGCATCCATTCTCTGTGTCTCTGTCCCTCCCCATATCCAGCTTCTTCCTTCTCGCTTCCTTTCCTCCTGCACCCCTCTATCTCAGCATCAGCATTTCTCCCTCTCTTTCTCTCTATCTCCAGATACCCCTGCTCTCCTTTACTCACCACAGGGCCAGCATTTCTCCCTCTCTCTCTCTCCTGCTACCCCTGCCTCCAACCCACCTACCAGTGGTCCAGCATTTCTCCCTTTTTCTGTCCTGCTAAACTTGCCCCCCCCCCCCCCCTCCACTGCTGGGTCATCATATCTCCCTCTCACACTCTGAATCCCCTCTCTACCTCTTATGGTCTGGTATTTCTCTCTCTCTCTCTCTCTCTCTCTCTCTCTCTCTCTCTCTCTCTCTCTCTCTATATATATATATACAGGCAAGTCACTTAACCCTCCATTGCCCCATGTATAAAATAAGTACTTGTATATAATATATAAACCACTTTGATTGTACCCTCAGAAAGACACTATATCAAATTCCACCCCTTTCCCTTATGCTATAATGTTTTTAAAGATGAAAAATGAAGTAAGCCTGATATAGCAAAAGAAATGTAAATGATTAACATAACCAGCCAAAATTGTGTATCCACAGTCTACCTGAGTGCAGTTACCAAGTATGAAATGAAATTTCAGCAAACTTTGTTCGACTTGCTTTTCGCTTTCATTAATTGAAACAAGAGTCCGCTGCCTTTTTTTGTTCAGTCACAAAATGATCGATGTAGTCTGGAATTATATACAAATAGGTCACAGAAAGGGAACTCAGTTCATTTTTCCTTATATCGCTTTCAAGGGTATACTCCAACTTGAAACTGAGGCAACAGATGGCAATTTTAGAAAGGTTTTCCACCTGAACAATCTGATTTTACCATGTTAAAAAACTAGCTATGCAAAATTCATCACCACTTACATGTATAAAATTATACATAGGGAACAATCCAAGGTATACTTCTTTACATATATAAAGTAGGCATTCCTGGGGGCTGAGTTTGGGATTCACACATATATATTGCAAAATACAACATATATATGCATAACCCAGCAGACACAGAACAGGTGTAAATGTATACATGTCCCTAGCATCCCTGGTTGCACGTATAAGTTGGATTTTGGATGGGAAAGTGCAATTTTTCTTTATAAAATCACCTCATTTTAAACATAGGGCAAGTCTACAAATAAAGCATTAATATTTACACAGCAAATACACACACAAATAACTAGAGTACTGGCATATATGTGTATATCTGTGCACATACATGCATAATGCCAAAAATGTGCTTAAGCGATATTCTGTAGGTAATGTGCATATCTTATATAGTACATATTTGAAAGGTGGGCGCATAGCCTGGGCAGAGTGTGGTCAAGATTCACACATGTGTATAATTTATAGAATATGTATCCAAACAGAACCAAAACTGCGGAAACATATAGACTCAATGGACAATGAGCATCAATTTAATTCTAAAAAAGGAGAGAAAAAGACTTCAGAAGCTTGAGGCTGTGCAAATTTCAATCCAGTTGTGCTCCATATTTCATCATTGTTGCCAATGTGCTAAAACTCAGTCATTGGCCAAAAACCTCCCAATTTAAATTCATGCAAAGCTTCTTGATGCTTAACCCATTAGTGCCCAATGTTCCCATAAGAAGCCATATGGGAACAAATTGATTTGTTCCCATATGGGAACAGTGGGCACTAATGGGTTAAGCTCAATATTTTAAAATATTTTATGCATTTTCATATAAGAAATGTTCTGTAAGAAATTTTTCAAGCAGGAAAGAAGAAGCACTTATAAGGATCCCAACGAGGCCCTCTTTCAATCTCAGCTTCATCAGGGGATCGATGAGTGCTTCAATAAAGGCAAATGCTCTTCATTCTGTCCTGTCAGGATACACATTATCCATTGAGTCTATATGGTTCCACTGTTTTGGTTTAGTTTGGATACATGTTATTATAGTGGACAACATCTTGTTTTTTAATTTATAGAATACACATGTATCAGGCATTTAGGCATGAGTAAACACATCCTGGGCTTTACTAAGCCACGGTAGCATTTTTAGCTCAAGGTAGAAATCAGCTGGTGGTAACCGCCAAGATGCCCATATGGGTGTCTTGGCATTTACCATCAGTTGATTTCTACCGTGAGCTAAAAATGCTACTGCGGCTTAGTAAAAGACCCCCATACGCATGTATATATTGTAAAGAATATGAGGGGCTAGGAGGGAAGATAGGGCTAGAAAAAGGAGCAGATCCTATTCTCCAGAGAAGTGGAGAAAGGAGAAAGACTACAACTCCCACCAGTCCCCAAGAGGAGCGCAACCTAGAATGCAGGACTACTTTTCCCAGCAGTCCCGGAGGGAGGCATACCATCGCAGCAGGGACTTCCATTCCCATCAGCCCCTGGAGGAGGTTCAGAGAAGGACAAGGGCGGGGAATTGGAAAACCCTGACACAGAGAACTAAACTAGGGGAGGAGGTCCTGAATCTGTCCAATCAAGGAAGGAGGGGCAGCTGGGAGAGGGGTGTGGGGAGGAACCCATGGACTGGCAAGGGGCAGAAAAGGGAGAGGAGAGAGAACAGGAGGAGCCAATGGATACCTCAGCTCTAGCTAAACTAAAAGGTGAGATAAAGCAGCAGTTTGGGAGCTTGGTATGGGAGCTGGGTGAAAAAAGGAAGAAGGTGGTTTTCTCCAAAGGGGAGCTGAGAAGCTGTTTTTCCTGGAGGGTTCAATGGGGAGAGGTGGCTGGAAGATAGTGATGGCCCAGTGGGTGGTGATTTTGATCCCTGTGGAAACTGCTTTACATGAACTGCTGTGATTTTGAACCCTGTGGAAACTGATTTACATGAACTATTAGGGATTTTCGAACCCTTTGAAATGCTTTACACGAACTGCTGTGATTTTGAACCTTTGTTGAACCTTTGGGAAATTGTTTTTCATAAACTGATATAAATATATATGGCCCTGACTGAGTTGCTGAGTCATTATTTTGAGTCGGGGTTGAGAGGAGCCTAGGAGAGTGGAGCAGTGCATAAGCTTCTGCGGAATTTCCCTGGATGCATTCCTGAACAAACCAGAGCACAGGTCCTTCACAATATCCAGAACAGCAGTATTGTATAACTCCATTCCTTTTAGAAAATGCAGTACAATGGTCCCCCTAGGCACCAAAATATAGGTTCACTGTTATAAATTTGCTGTAGGACAGGCTGACTAGCCACTTATGAACTCTATTGCAGAGGACTATGAACTTATTACACTGCACCTTTCTCAGAACTCAGTGTGAGGAAATAAAGACATATTCTTTGTTGTTATTGTTAATCTGATCATGAGCCCTTGAGCCTAGACCAAGGCTTAGGAGGGACCTTGGCCAAAGCCTAGGGTACACCAAACAGGCGCTAAGCAATACCATGGGCCTCAAAGCCCCACACACTCAGGACAATCAACAAGCACCACCAGAAAAGGGAGATAGACCACTCAGGCAGGCCGCAAGGCCAATCCGGAACAAACTCGTACAGAGTCCAAGCATATGGGCCGAACTGGAGCCAAATCATACACTTGGGAAAAGAACAACGAGGGGTTCCCGAAGGGACTGGAGCTCAAGCAACGCACACAGCGCTGGCCAGTGACACAAAGGGAAGGGCAACAGACAAAACTGGCAGATATAACCTATGATCAGAGGGAGAGAATACAAACAAAGGCTACACAGAAACTCGGGTAGCGAAGGGCAAAGCTCACAGGGAAAAAGGGAAAGCCGGAGACAGAATGGGACACTATAGACATGGACTCAACAAGAGCGAAGCTCCACAGGAATGGCTAAACAGGGAAAAACAGGCTGAAGGAAAAGGCTGCTTTCAAATAAGGACAGGAAAGAAGCAGGCACGCAAGAGTACAGAAAGGGATAAGGCAGACACCAGAAAAAGGCTGCCTAACAGAGGCAGCGCTCCCAGAAGGCAAATACCTAGCACTGCACATAAAGGGTTAACACTGAGTAAAGGGAAACTTAAACAAACAAACAGGAACCACAGACAGAAAGGCTGCCTAACCGAGGCAGGGCTTACAGAAGGCAAATACCAAGCTCTGCACATAGAGGGTTAACACTGAGGAAAGGGAAACTAAACAAACAAAGCAGGAACAGCTTACCACAGACAAAACAACACCAGAGCCAGAAGGGAGAAACCAGGCAGAGGACAGAGCCAGGTGCAGTGCAGTGAAGCAATCAAGGACACACTGGTAACAACCAGCACACACAGAAACCACAAGCACTTGCTCACATTAAATGTCTATCGAGCAGAGGAGTAGCCTAGTGGTTAGTGCAGTGGACTTTGATACTAGGGAAATGAGTTCAATTCCCACTTCAGCTCCTTGTGACTCTGGGCAAGTCACTTAACCCTCTATTGCCCCTGGTACAAAATATGTACCTGAATATATGTAAACCACTTTGAATGTAGTTGCAAAAAACCTCAAAAAGGCAGTATATCAAGTCTCATTTCCATCTGCTATTTAGATTCCCAGTCTCGTAATGTCCTCTTGCAATTTTTCACAATCCTCTTGCAATTGAACAACTTTGAATAACTTTGTGTCATCAGCAAATTTAATTACCTCACTAGTTACTCCCATCTGTAGATCATTTATAAAAATGTTAAAAAGCAGCGGTCCCAGCACAGACTCCACTATCTACCCTTCTCTATTGAGAATACTGATCATTTAACCCTACTCTCTGTTTTCAATCTTTTAACTAGTTTTTAATCCACAATGGACACTACCTCCTATCCCATGACTCTCCAATTTCCTCTGGAATCTTTCATGAGGTACTTTTTCAAACGCCTTTTGAAAATCTAGTTACACAATACCGACCGGCTCACCTTTATCCACGTTTGTTCACCCCTTCAAAGGAATGTAATAGATTGGTAAGGCAAGATTTCCCTTCACTAAATCCATGTTGGCTTTGTCTCATTTATCCATGCTTTTGAATATGCTCTGTAATTTTGATCTTTATAATAGTCTCTACCATTTTGCCCAGCACCGATGTCAGGCTCACCAATCTATAATTTCACGGATCTCCTCTGCAGCCTTTTTTAAAAATCAGCATTACAGTGGCCACCTGCCAATCTTCCAGAACCATGCTTGATTTTACAGATAAATTACATATTACTAACAATAGTTCTGCAAGTTCATTTTTCAATTATATCAGTACTCGGAGATGAATACCATCAGGTCCAGGAGATTTGTTGCTCTTCAATTTGTCAAACTGCACCATTACATCCTCCAGTTTTATAGAGGTTTCATTCAGTTTCTCTGACTCGTCAGCTTTGAATACCATTTCTGGCACCAGTATCTCTCCCAAATCTTCCAGGACAATATCTAATACATTTTATAGGCTCAAAATACAGGCCAATTTTTGAATTTGATGTATATTTTTACCACAAGGTACATTTGGTCCCATTCCATTAAACGTTGTCCCCAGACACACAGACAGGTAAACGTTCTCCTCTCTTTAGATATAATTTCTTTCCAGAATCTTTAGATTGAAAAGAACATTGTGTGCATTGGCTGTTCAAAACATCTTCTCAGGAAACTAAGACCAAGTCACACTATGGCTATCCATCTTATATGTGGCTTGAGAAGATTTGACAGATTTACACCCTATTATGTACAGTTTAATTGGCTGCCAATGGAGGCCTGAATAGTTTTTTAAACTCTGGCGTTTTGTGTTTTAAAATTTTCAGGGCCTAGTTCCTGATTATATGTGCTCTATGGTTCATACATTGACATCAAAATATGATGTGCATAATCATCTAAGATTATCTTTCTCCTTATTTAAAGCATTGTGCTTTAAAAGGCTTTTTACAAGTTTATTTTTGTATCAGGCAACTCAGATTTGGAATTCCTTACCTAATTCTATTGTCTTGTTGATGCAAGGGGCTAGATTCTATATAAAAAATTGGCCCCAAAATGAAAAACGCCTAAGTGTATTCTATAAAATATGCCTTAATTTAGGCGTACTTTATAGAATAAGATTAAATTTCCACACAGTTTATAGAATATGTCAAGTGCCTGTCAACAAGACAATTTAGTCACGGCCATTTACACCATGTTTTACTTGGTATAATAGTGGACACCTAAAATACACGTGTATATTCTATAACAACGCACATAGATTTTAGAAACACCCACATCCCACTCATTCCATGCCCAAGGTCATGCCCCCTTTTCAACTATATGACTTAGAATTTAGTCGCATCACATTATAGAATAGGCTTGCATAGCTGTGCACGTAAATTCTAATTATTGTCAGTGTGTCAATAATTGCTTGTTTAATGACAATTATCATCGTTGATTGTCCTGTTAACTAATTAAGTTACATGCACGAATATAGAATACATTATATAGAATCTGGGGGAATAAGCTTCCTTCTGTAAATTACTCAAAGCAGAACTATTTAGAAAATATATACTTTCAGGTTGAATTTGAGCCCATCTCATTTAATCTGTATATATGAGAATTGTACTGCTGTTTTCATAATTTGTAATTTTTTAGTCTATTTAATTTGATCTCTAATGTAACCTTCTATGATTTTTCCTAACATAGGCTTATTTAGCAACTAGTAAAAAAAGGCCCGTTTCCGTAACAAATGAAACAGGCGCTAGCAAGGTTTTCCGCGGAGTGTGTATGTTTGAGAGAGTGTCTTTGAATGTGTGAGAGAGAGAGTGTGAATGTGCAAGTGTGTGTGTTTGACAGAGTGGAAGTGGGTGCGAGTGTGTCTGTGAGAGAGTGTGTGTATGTGAGAATGAGTGTGTGCAAGTGCGTATGTGAGACAGTGATTGTCCTCCCCTCTCCCCCTCTCAGGTCTCAGGACCCCCTCCCTTGTGGTCTGAGGACCCCCCTTCCCTCCCTCTCTGTGTTCTTAGGGACCCCCCTTCTCCCCTCTCTGGTCTTAGGGACCCCCTCCCCTCCTCTCTGGTCCTAGGGGCCCCCCTTCCCCACCCCTTGTCTCTGGACCTCTGAGATTGAGTGTAATTGTGTGTTTTTGAAAGATTGAGAGAGCGTGGCAGGCAGGAACAGTGTGTTTTTTTATTTTTGTTTTTGTGACAGCCTTCCTCCATTTCCTTTCATTTTAGTCTCCCCTTCCATTTCCTTGCACCTGACATTTAACTTGTTAATTCAGTGGCTGTGTTTTTTTTTTCTTTCACTGAGGTGGGAAACGGAGGTGCATTGCTGCCAGCAGGTCTGGTCTCAGATGGGATACAGGCCAGCCCAGAGCAGGAGAGAGAGCCTGATTAGCACAGAGGAGAGGAGGAACAACTGAGCCTGCTAGGCAGCTCCCCGCCTTAGGGAGGGAGGAAAAGCAGAGACTGAAAGGCACAGGAAGGGTTAACCCCCGTGGCGTATGGAGGAGGGTGTGGTGGGGCGGGGTTGTGTATCGGAGGGGTCTGCTTCTGTAGTTCCGTTTCTCTTCGTAAACTCGTGTTGGCTATGCTGACCGTCTAGTTTGCTGGTGCAACTTTGGGGGTGGAGGGGAGGGTGGAGCAGGTATTTTTGATAGGTCCATGATGCGTGTGTTCCGATTCGTTCAGTGTCTGCTCCACCCTCGATGTCATCACGATCTGACGTGAGGGCGGGGCAGACAGACTGTGATCTTACAGCTTCAACTTTAGAACCTTGGGAAGAAATTTCTGAGGCTTTATTAGAACGTTGGAGGTGCGTTTTATATAGAGAGATATGTGAACAATGTAATCTTTCCCTGATTGATAAAGATTGTATTTTTCCTGACCTTGTAAGCTCCCAGTCAAGTTGGACTGTTTTTTTGACAGCTATAATCCACTCCTAACTTAAACTAGGTGTGAGCGGAATATAAATCTATGGTAAAGTAAAGTAAAACAAACCAAAAAAGACCTTAGTAAGAAAGCAGGACAACTACCTTTACTACGTTTCTCAGGCCATATTTGTACCAATACAGGTGCTTAAGGGAAGAACTTGCCTGTTAGAGCAGAGTTTAATGGTGCTTTAGGTGAAGGAGCATAATGGCACATTTGCAGGCAGTGTTTTCTCTTTTAGAGGCCTCTCAAGATTGTAAATAACCAAATATCCCAAGCAAGCATCTGTTTTTTTTTTGTTTAAACATACTTTATTAAATGTTTCAAAAACATAACAAGAAAAGGATAAGAAAACACAAACAACAACACGGAAGGGATATGCAATACCTAGTAAAAAGGTGCATTCTGAAAACGAGACCACATGCATAAAACCATGGGTACCAAATGCATTGGTCAACTCAAATCTATGGCTAAGGCGCAAAATACGCTACCAAATATTATATTGTATATTGATACACTGCTGCTAAGAACTAACAATTACTTTACGTGCTATAGCTAGACATAAATCAAAGAGCCGCACAGTATGCTCTGTCCTTTCCTGGTTCTCTTCCTACCTCTCCCTCCGCACCTTTAGTGTTCACTCTGGTGGATCCTCTTCTACTTCTATCCCTCTGCCTGTCGGCGTACCTCAGGGTTCTGTTCTTGGTCCCCTCCTCTTTTCTATCTACACTTCTTCCCTTGGTTCATTAATCTCATCCCATGGCTTTTCCTACCATCTCTATGCTGATGACTCCCAAATCTACCTTTCTACCCCTGATATCTCACCTTGCATCCAAACCAAAATTTCAGCGTGCTTGTCTGACATTGCTGCCTGGATGTCTCAACGCCACCTGAAATTAAATATGACCAAAACCGAGCTTCTCATTTTCCCCCCCCCCAAACCCACCTCCCCGCTCCCCCCGTTTTCTATTTCTGTTGATGGCTCTCTCATTCTCCGTCTCCTCAGCTCGAAACCTTGGGGTCATCTTTGACTCTTCTCTCTCCTTCTCTGCTCATATCCAGCAGACCGCCAAGACCTGTCGTTTCTTTCTTTACAACATCCGTAAAATCCGCCCCTTTCTTTCCGAGCACTCTACCAAAACCCTCATCCACACCCTTGTCACCTCTCGTTTAGACTACTGCAATCTGCTTCTTGCTGGCCTCCCACTTAGTCACCTCTCCCCTCTCTAGTCGGTTCAAAACTCTGCTGCCCGTCTCATCTTCCGCCAGGGTCGCTTTACTCATACTACCCCTCTCCTCAAGACCCTTCACTGGCTCCCTATCCGTTTTCGCATCCTGTTCAAACTTCTTCTACTAACCTATAAATGTATTCACTCTGCTGCTCCCCAGTATCTCTCCACACTCGTCCTTCCCTACACCCCTTCCCGTGCACTCCGCTCCATGGATAAATCCTTCTTATCTGTTCCCTTCTCCACTACTGCCAACTCCAGACTTCGCGCCTTCTGTCTCGCTGCATCCTACGCCTGGAATAAACTTCCTGAGCCCCTACGTCTTGCCCTATCCTTGGCCACCTTTAAATCTAGACTGAAAGCCCACCTCTTTAACATTGCTTTTGACTCGTAACCACTTGTAACCACTCGCCTCCACCTACCCTCCTCTCTTCCTTCCCGTTCACATTAATTGATTTGATTTGCTTACTTTATTTATTTTTTGTCTATTAGATTGTAAGCTCTTTGAGCAGGGACTGTCTTTCTTCTATGTTTGTGCAGCGCTGCGTATGCCTTGTAGCACTATAGAAATGCTAAATAGTAGTAGTAGTAGTAGTAGGCAAGACAACGGTAAGGGCGGCACTCTTACAAAAAACTATAGATGGAGAAAGTACACAAGTTGAAAAATAGCCTTGATGGTTTCCCAAACAGTAGTCCAAAAATCTTGTAGCTTAGAGCAAGACTATAAAATGTTAAACAGATACCAGATTCCAGATGACAATGCCAACACAGTTCAGTGGATAAATGTCCAATACGAAATAACTGGTGAGGTGTCCATAGTGCACGATGATTGGTGGAAAACAGAGATTGACGAAGAGCAGCTGACATGGACAATTTAGAGTTATTTATCAAAAAGAAAATCCATTTATCCAGAGGTAGCGACATACCAAGGCCCGGCCCAGTCTCTCGGCGGCCCTGGTGCTGAGTGCCCGATTTGAGTCAATGTCCCTTGTTTTGCCCTGTTCATAGTTTGGACGTTTCAGTTGGTAAAATGGATGTTCATGCTGGATGTCACCAGTACATAGATGTCCATTTCTTATGTATTTTTGAACAGGCTTTGGTAGCTCCTGTTCTAAAATACATGAGAAATGGATATTCATATATGATGTACAGACTTGGACATCTATATTCTGAGTTGGATGTCTTTTTTTTTTATGTTGCTTTATGTGTTTGAGGAGGAGGTGATCCACCGAGGTGGATGAACACAACTCCCACGAGAGAACAGTTAGAGGGAAGTGGGAAGTGGACCAATGACTCCAGGGAGACGGGATACTGATGTGTAGAGTACCACTTTATTCACAGACTCGACACAGTACCATGTTTCGGCCACAGGCCTGCCTCAGGAGTCTAAACAATGGGTTAAATTTTTTTAATTAAAAGAATACACATATATACATACACATATAAAATGATATAAAACAAGCAAAAGAAATTTCTCAAATTGTACACAGAAAACCTCAAATTGAAATGAACTCATAATGTATGGGTGTACATAAAAACAAATTACATATATACATATAATATATAAATGCATTTAGAAAGACAAATGTACAAGTAAGAACATAAATATGCATGAACTCATAATAAGAAGACAAATGTACAAGTAAAAAAAGGAATATGCATGAACTCAAATTAAGAACTCATAATAAAAACTCATAATATGCCTATGATCTAAATAAAACAAAGACAACTCCAAAGTAAAACAAGAAAAACATAATATTAATGAAATACATGAAAAACATAATATTGATGTGTTGCATGGGCATATGTATAAAACAGGTTAACTGCAAAGTGCATAATATTACAAAGAACAATATTAATATAGTGCATGAGCATATGTATAAAAGCTAAATGTAATAATGGCATAAAAGAGGATAAATGTTAATGTAGTGAACCAATGCAGTGCATAAATGCTAATGTAATGTACCCTGGGGAAATATATGTATAAAAAAATAAACAAGCCAAGTTAAAAAAAAAATAATAAAATTGTGATGACGACCTAAAAGAAAAAACTGCAGAGTGGATAAAAATTGAGCTGTGGTTGGTCTGCTGAAGAGTGCTGGAGATACTATATTGATATGGTAAGGAATGTGGTGCAGTGCTGGAGATACTACATGGTTATGAATAAAAAAATAAATAAATAAACTATAACCTTGTTGTTCAATGAACAGAAAAAATTGATAAGTAAACTGTAACCTTGTTGTTTAATGAACGGAAAAAACGTTTAAACCAACCTTAAAGTATTCTGGTACTAGGGATAGTATGAATGGTCTGGAAAAGAAAAACACAATAAACAATGAGAAACCTGTACAACACCGGGCAGGGTGAAAAAGGACAGCTAAAGAACGTCTAGGTAGCAGGGGTCACGTGAATATATCAACTGAGTAAAATCTTGGCATATGTAAAGATATCAGCTAAATAACACCTTGGCAAATGTAAAAAAGACCTAGTCTAAAAAATAAACAGATGAACGGGACAAATATGGCGGAATGTAGCGGAACATAAACAGTGACATGTCCTAAAAAATAGAGTGATACAAAAGTAAAAAATAGAAAGGCATAAATGCACAACGTACCTTAAAAAAGGCCTTTGATGATTTGTCTCTGTGCAGTGACAGCGTATGACTGCTGAAAAGCAAAACAGCATAACAGCGTATAACTGCTTGTCAGCTAAAACAGTAACAGCGTATAACTGCTTGTTAGCCTGTAAAGCATTCATATATATACGTTGGCGCCAAAATAATGGAAATGAAATAATCTCAAAGATTGACATGCATGGCATCCAATCAAAGGGAAGATCCTCAGTGACGTATGTAATCTATCTTGGGAAGATCCACAGTGACGTATATAATCTTGAAAGTTAAAACATCAGCTCCATCCACCAAACATAGCAGAAAAACCATCCAAATAGTTCTTAACTATTTAAGTATTAATTTTATTCATACATAAACAGCACCATTTTAGACTGAATGTAGAAATCAGAATTGAACATGCCCAGTATTATTTTAGTCAAATAACAGTAGAGAGTGGACAATGGATACTCCAACACAGGAACTGGTGCTTAAAAAATGCTTTATTCAGTGTTTGTACAGCAGGACCCGACACGGTCCATGTTTTGGCGTAACAAAATGCCAGCCTCAGGGGTCACAATAATGTTCTAAAAACATAACACTGAAACTGTGGGTGCAAAGCAGAGAGTTGTATCTTTTGGTTGTATTTGATGCTATCCCTATTGTTCTGTCCTTTTATCCTTCCTTGCTTCAGCATCTGCTTCCCTTTCTGGATGCTGACTTGATAGTGACTGGTAGTCCACGATCCAGAAGTGGATTATTTCTCTGGACATAGGGCCACTGGGCGAGGATCCCAGGAAGGGGGAGGCCTCTCTTCTTTCAGTGAGGCCTTAGGGATAGTTGATGCTTGGTGGCTGCTCCACCCCACAGAATGGGATTGCATGCACATGTCCCAGACCCATGATACACTCTCTTGCTTGAACTATGTGTTAGTCCACCAGAGTTTGCTTTCTTTGGTGTTAGCGACAGAGGTGTTCAGGATCATCTTATCAATATATGGGGAGAGATTTTGTAGTTGCTACAGGTCATAGAGGCAATTTTTAAAGGTGGGATCAGAGTGAGTGATGAGTCTAGCAGTATTCCAAGATTTGTGACCTATGATTTTAGAGGGAGTTAATGCTTCCCAAAAGATTTTTTGAAGTCAGGTATTTGTCTACTTGTGTTAGGTACCCAAAGAATCTCTGTTTTGCTTGGGTTCAGGCAGAGGTTTTGTTGTTTCCTCGTTCCTGAGTTGCAGTCAGTTCCCTCTAAGAAGTGACCTGCGTGCAATTTTTTTTTTTGCTTGAGCGCCAAAAATAGCCCAACAGATTGGGGGTGGAGTTTCCCCCCGAGCTATCTGTGGAATGTGAGCCCCCCCCCCAGGTATCTGCAGAGTGTGTGTGTGGGGGGGGGGGTATCCCCCTGAGCTATCTAAGAAGCAGATTTCCTCAAGGTTGTGGGTAGATGTTGTTCAATAGGTATGAGCAGTTGCACATTATCAGCATATAGAATATTGTGCCCATCGAGCGAAGCAGCTCAGTCAAAGGCATAAGGTAGATATTAAATAAAATGGGCGACAGTATGGATCCCTGTGGCACACACAGTTCAGTGCCTAAGGTAGGTGTGCTCTTGTTGAACAGAATTCATCGTTTTCTGCCTGACAAATAAGATTTGAACCATGTACATACTGTGCCATTGATACCTGTTTCTGTCAGTCTTGTAAGCATGATATTATAATCCAAAGTGTCAAAGATAAACTTGGGGGAAGCCACTGTTTGCCCTGGGATTGGTAGCATGGAATATTGCTACTATTGGGGTTTCTGCCAGGTACTTGTGACCTGGATTAGCCACTGTTGGAAGCAGGATACTGGGTTATATGGACTTTTGGTCGGACCCAGCATGACTATTCTTGTTCTTTATAAAGGCTTCTGAGAAATCCAGCAACACTAGTATCAAGGCAGAACCCCTTTCATGGTTTCTGTGCAGATCATCAACAAGAGACACAAGAGCTGTTTCTGTTCCGTACCCAGGTCTTAAACCAGATTGTTATGGGTTTAGCCATTACTTTCAATTATACAGTCATTGAGTTCAATGCAGATTGTCTGTTCTATAAGTTTTGCCAAGAAAGGAAAGTTAGAAACTGGTTGGTAGTTTTCAAGCTTGTCCTGATCAAGGGAGCTTTTTTTTCAGTAGGGGGCTGTCAAGGCCAACTCATCTCCCACTTCTGGGGGTGCCAGGGTCAGGCCCTGCCTCCCTCCTTGGGGTCTCGGGACTTCCTACAATGCGCCAAATTGGCCACACTGCCTTCTTCCCTAGGCACATGCACGTACACATGCCATGGCCCAAGATTAAAGGGCTAGAGGTGGGAATCCCTCCGGGGGCCGAGAGATGATGCTATGGGCCTGGATGTACATAAGGAAGGCCCTGTCTATCCTCTCGCACCTTTGTAACAGGTCTCTGTGATGCCTCCAGCCTGTCTAGCCTTGCCTCTGGCATGCCTAACCATGCCTCCAGCCTGCCTTGTCTTCAGCCTGCCTGCCTTGCCTAACCTTGCCTCCAGCCTGCCTTGCCTTCATCCTGCCTGCCTTGCCTAGCCTTCAGCCTGCCTGCCTTGCCTAGCCTTGCCTCCAGCCTGTCTTGCCTGACCCTGCCTCCAGGCTGCCTTGGCTTTCTTCCAGCCTCGTCTCAGCTCCAACCGAGTCATCAATTCCAGTCCAACTTTGCCTCAGTTCCTGCTGAGTCTTCAGTTCCAGTCCAGCCTTGCTTCAGCTCCTGCTGAGTCTCCAATTTCAGTTACAAAGCTGTGGTTAAAGGGACCCTGCAGTAGAATCAGCGATTTGCCATGTGTCAAGACCCCCTTTTACCGCAGTGGGTAAAAGGCTTTTTTTTTTTTAAAGAAATTGCCATGCAGTAAGTGAACCCCTTGCTGTGCCAGAGCCCTTACCGATAGCCCAGCAGAACTGCCAGATTGGCATGTAGCAAAGCAGCCCTAAGTGAAGGAAAGAAAATTCAAAATAAGACTCAGGACTGGTACCCCAACACAGACTGAGCAGAATTATGCAAACGTTTGAGCAGTAAATAAGCAAACAGTGTATTATTTAACCTGAATTTTAGAAGCCTGATATGAGCACAGCCTCTGCCTTCCCCAGCCTCTCATGTGCTGTTCTATTCTATTCTATATATGGTTTGTATATTGCCATCTCTCCAAGAAATTTACAGTGGTTAACAAAGTTATAAAGGTTATTAACATGAATGTGAGAAACAAACCAAACAAAATGGTCAAATATTGGGGGTAAAGACTGAAAATGGCTCGAACTAAAACCTTTTACTCTACATAGTCCTAGTAGTAGGCGATGACCTAGCAGGCACCAGCCCTCAGCTGAATGTTGCCCCCTGTATTTATTTTTTTAAATTTATTTTTATATTTGTATCCCACCTTTACCCAAAGGGAGTAACAAAAGAAACATACATAAATAACATCAACAAAATACAACAAACAATATTCATAAAACCAATAATATATCAACACACATCATACACAGCAAAGAAAAAATTATCAATCACCTTAATAAATTTCATTCTTCTAGAAAGGCTTTTAAAAAGCAGTGGGTCTTCAGGTATCGCTTAAACTGTTGAATATGTTCACATAATCTTAAATGGCCTGGTAAACCATCCTATATCAAAGGGCTGACTAACAAAAACACATTCTTGTCTTGGCATAATGATATGTCAAAGTTGAAGGTACGAAAAGTTGCTTTGATTTTTCTGATCTCAAATATAGACTAGGACAATACAGTTTTAAAATATTGCCACAATATGCTGGAATGGTATCATATACACGCTGATATATTACAAGAACCTTACACATTACGTTTAACAGAACAGGTAACCAGTGTAGTCTTTTTTTTTTAATAGCGGAGTAATATGTTCTGATCTAGACACTCCTGTAATTAACTGTGCCACCGCATTTTGGACGATCTGCAGAGCCTGGAATCCTATGACATATCTAAGTATAAAGAATTACAATAATCAATTTTTTTAAGAATCATGCTCTGCAGAATCATTCGAAAATCATGCGGTGGCACCATCCCCTTCAACTTGCTCAATATCTTCAGTTGAAAAAAAGCTGCAAAGATAACTTGATCTACTTGCTTTTGCATAGTTAGATTACTATCCAGAAAAACCCCAAAGGTTTCTCGATCAACTGTCTCACATGAGTTTGAAAGACAATTTTGAATCCAGCATCACTCCCAGATACCTTATCTCAGAGACAATTGGCATTACATTAAGCCCCCTGTTTACTAAGCTGCACTAGTGGCTGCCGTGCGCTAATACCGACAGGGGTTCTTATTATTTAATTTGTTATTTAATATACCACACCAATAGCATTTGCCATCCGGGCGGTTCACAATTTACAAAATGAACAATTCACAGAAAAGAACTACGCATGTATTAGGAAAGAAAATAGGAAAGTAAAGAAAGTTTGTAATAAAGCAAATTAAATAGCAACGAAGGATTAGAGCTCTGTGGTAGCAGAATGCCAGCCTCACAGTAAGCATCTTCAAAAAAAAGGTCTTTAAGCCCCATGTAAACTTAGCAAGGTTGCTTTCCAGTCGCAGATAAAGTGGCAGTGAATTCCAAAATGTAGGTCCATTAACACTGAATAACTTTGAACGAATAGTATCAAAGTGAATCTGTTTAAATGAGGGAACACTTTGAAGAGCAAAGACTTCTAACTGGTGCATATGGTAATACTGCCGTTGATAGAGTGGTTGTCCAGATTGCAATACCTTAAAGATCAAAGTATAAGTTTATAAGCGATGCAATGGGTAATCAGCAGCCAGTGCTCACTCTTAAGATGGAGTGTGACATGATCGTATTTACGTGAACAAAGTTTATGAACCGTTATACATTACTATCAACGTTTAATGAATCAGGAGCTAGAACTAAAGGTTGCCTGTGGAATACAACTGCATTTGTTTGCTTATAATTCAAAACTAATCTATTGGCTGCCACCCAATACAAAATGACTTTCACTGCCACACTGCAGAGATGAGCTGGATCCCTGACCCAATGGACTATAGACAGCAGTAGGCTTCTTTCTGCAGCAGCAGCAGTAGCCTTTGCAGAGCAAACCAGTACTGTCTAGATCATGGCAGCATTCAGGGAAAGGTTTTATATTATCAGAGGGTATCCTTATGACAATGCACAATTTGGCCAGCTAAGTCAATTAGGTTGCTAATAGCTGTCTAAAAATTGAAAATTTGATTGCAGGCAATGCATTTAAGCGGATTGTGGCCACATGAGCTCGTTAGTGTCTCAATTTGTTTTCATTTAGCTGGATAACCAATTTGGTCACCTTAGCAGCAGCTGCGACTGTTGTTGTCAATAGTTATCTCATTTCCATTGTTGTGATTAAGCTCTTTCAGGTGTGTGTACTTGAATGAAGAAAAAGCTTTAGCAGATAGGCAGGACAAAAGGTTAAGGCTTCTTACAGGCTAACTCATTTTCTAATATCAATGACCAAGTGTCATCAGAGGTCAACCTCTTTCCTATCAGTTGTTAAACTAAGGGCCAGATGCACTAACACCACGGAAAAAGCCCTTCCTTTACCGATCCCTTAGCGATTCGTAAAAAAACGGGCATGCATGAAGGAAATCGCATGCAAATGAGCTGCTCCCTGTTAGCTCATTTGCACACGATTTCCTTCCTAGGGGGGGGGAAGCCAGTCGGCCAGCTGAGCATGCGCAGAGCAGCCAAGCATTATGCGTGGCTGTTCTGCGCATGCCAAAGACGGCTTCATACACGCAGACAAGCTGTGTGTATAATAGCCATCTACAACCTCCAATAAATTGCCGTCTTTGGCATTGTGCAGCAGAGGGAGAGAGCAGGACCCTGGAAAGAGAGAGAACTAAACGATCCGATGGAGACCCAGATCTCTCTCTCAGCCAATCACAGTGCATTTAGCTGACACCAGTGACAGCTAAACGCGATGTGACTGGCAGGCACTTCTGCTTTTTTTTTAATGCAAGAAGCATAACACTAAAAAGAAGTGCCTGCGCATCTAGCTGTCACTGCTGTTTTTTTTTTTATTTTATTTATCATTTTACTTAATTACATTCACATTTATCACATAAATGTAAGGAAAAACAGAAATTAATATAAAGGAAAAAGAAAACATTTTCTCTCATCAATATATATTATATAATTGTCCACAATTGGGAGATCCAAGATCAGGAAAACAATCTCAAAGAAAATAAAAAAAACTCAAAATGGTTAATCTTACAATTCACATTTTCTGAGGGAGGAAGGTTAATTGGTAATTGCAGCCGGTACAGTGGTAACTAAAGGAAGTTGCTGCAGGGGGTTCTTCATCTGTTCTTTCAACTCCACAAACTCTTGTAATTTCTTAGGTTCAACAAATAAGTAATAAGGAAATAAAACACTTACAAGGGAATCGCTCTAGGAAGGTCCCACCTAGGGCAATGATTCCTGGCTTAAAAGCCAAGAATTCACACCTCCTAGTCTGCGATTCCCTTGATATGTCAGGAAATATATTCATCTTTGAACCCAAAAAACTATCAGCCATGTGTCGGAAATACAATTTCAAAACATTGTTCCTATCTAAATCAAAGGCGAAAGTCACTAATACTATAACTCTATCTGTAATTTCTGAATTTTCCAAAATGTCAGTTAAGTTCACATCTCTTTTCTCTGATAAAGACAATTTTAAGGGAAATATAAATCAGAAGGTATTTGCAAAATATCATCAACAGTTCAGTAGCTGATATATAGGATGTTATAGGAAAATTTATCATTCTCAAGTTATTCCTTAATTGGTTCTCCAGAAATTCCAATTTTTACAAGAAACATGGCTGTCCTTCATTACCAAATTAACTGATTTTCGTAGAGAAACCATTTCCGTAGTCAAAGTCTCTATTTTTATATGTTGGACTTCCTCTTTGTTAGATAAGTATTAATATAAATTCTTTAACTCACATGTTTATTCCTGAAAATTTTTAAACATCTGAAGAAGTTATTCACACTCTGCAGCATTTCCTATAGTACGTCCATTGTGACATTATTGGCTTCACCAGATCCAATTTCTCCACAGAAACCGCTCCAGATATCTTTGGGGGGAAGAGCTCACTCTCCAATCCCCAATTGGTTTATCAATGCTGCGTCAGGACCTCCTCGGGCCGCATGAAAATCCTAACCCACTTCGGGCATTTCCACTGTCGACCTCCATGATGAAGCGTTACTGTTTCCGGGTCTTGGAGGGGTCATGCCAGCAGGGGGACTCAAAGTCACTCCCTCTCCACTGAGATTCGGCGATAAAGCCTTGCTGTTCCCTGAAGCAGGAACCGATATCCCCGACGTTATGACCCCGAATCTCTCCAAAGTAGGCTGAGAAGTGGTGGGAACCCCAGCCGTGTTCGAGGAGGACAACACCACAGCTTTGCCTTTTCTCTTCCCCATTCTCTGGGGAGCACGCCTACTTCTTCAGGTATTCTGGTGTAAAACAGGAACTCAACTAACGTACGTCCTCCCTGAACGCCATCTTGGATCCTCCAGTTTGGGACACTCTTTGTCTGTTTTCTCCTCAGAGGCCTATCTGATATGGGTAACTCTTCAGCATAGCCCTCTGAGTCATTGAAACACGGAAGCCCCTCCACCCCTACAAGGTGGTGTCCCTTTGGAGGGGAGCTGTCACTGCTGTTAACTAAATGTGCTGTGATTGGCTGAAAGAGACCAGGGTCTCCCTCAGATCTTTGCAGTTCTCTCTCTTTCCAGAGTCCCCCTGTCTCTCCCTCTGCTGCACAATGCCAAAGACGGCTTTATACATGCAGACAAGCTGTGTGTATAATAGCTGTCTACAGCCTCCAATAAATTGCCACAGAAGTGCCTGTTATGCTTCTTGCACCAGCAACAGCTCACAGCAGCCCCAGACAGGCATTTACGAGAGGTGCAGACCTCCTGTTAGGTTTTCCACGGTAAAGGTAGGGACTGCTTTTGTGCATGGGGTCAGAAAACGGCTGTGCATCTGCCTTGCATGCACATTATAATACTAATTAGCTCATTATAATACCTTTTAGATCATTTGCATTCTGCTTTTGTTAGCTGCTATCGTGACAGGAAAATGGCTCGGAGAACCCTTTTGTGCATGTCTCGTTTTACTACTTGCTTGCTAGACTGGCTAGAACTGGTTTTAAAACCACATTGCTGGCTCGTTAGGTTTAGTGCATCTGGCTCTAAGTCATCTACAAAGGAGGGAAAGGATTGTATATGACTGAAACAGTATACTACTACAATCAGATCTATGCGGTGTGGCAAAGAATCATATGATGCATGTTCTCTCTAATTTATGAAGTGATGTTGCATAGAATCTAATTATATCTTCTTTCACACTCTCACAGAGAAGTTAAAAACAATATTCCATAGAGGCTGGAATATAGGGAACAACTTTGAATATGATATATCAGGTTCCAGAGCTGCATGTACCCATAGACCTGGAAGTCGATTTTTATAGGGAAGGTGCCCTAAGAAAATTTAATCTGAGAGGTTCAATTCTTTAGTGGAAATTGAACAATAATAATGTGGATAATAGGGATACCAGCAGCAACTCCAACCAAATGGAACAAAATACCAGCACGCATCACAGGAAGAAGACAACCACTCCAACAACTGGAAGAGCCCAATGACCACCTAAACAACAACACAGAGGCCAAACAAACAACCAGCAACATGAAACCAAACATGAACAACACCCAACAAAATAACATGAGTAAAACAGACATACACACACAGACAAATACAAACTGTTAAAAAACCCAACAATAAACATGACATGTATGTCCCGATACAAATAGGTTACATAATCGCGAGATCAGCAGTAATTAAGACAACACTACTAAAAGACTGGATAGAAATGGAACAACTCGGACTGCTGCTCATAACATGGCTGCAACCTCGAAACCAGCCCTGCACTACTACACCTATGCCCACCAGGATACAAAATAATATATATCAACAGAACCAAAAGGAGAGGAGGAGGCATTGCAATAATATACAAATCCTCCTTCACAGCAGAACCTGTCGCTAAACACTCATCCTGAACAATCAAAATCCTGGCATGCAAAATCACCAACAAAACACTAACTGACCAACTATGCATCACATTATTCTACCACCCTCCAGGAAGCTGGACAAATGCCCAAGATGATTTCACAGACTTTGTATCAAACATCTGCACCAATCACCCAAATGTCCTATTAGTAGGTGACATAAACCTGCACCTAGAAAAACAAAATGACACAAACAGAAGAACACTAATGAACTTCATAAACCAATGGAAATTCACAACAGCACAAGTAGTCTCATCGCACATAAAAGGGCACCAATTAAACTTACTAGTCCACAGATTCTCAACAAGTAACAACCACATATTAACAAACCACGCATGGGAAGAAGTACCATGGTCAGACCACAGCAAGCTCACTTTCACACTTCAATGGAAAGAAAGCTGCAAGAAAAGAGAGCCAAGAGCCCAACACACATTCACAACCAGAGGAAAAGTAGACAGCCACACATTACGGACAACAACAATAAAAAGGACCTTACGAGACTGGGAGACTGGGCAGCTAAATGGCAGATGACGTTTAATGTGAGCAAGTGCAATGTGGGGAAAAAAGATCCCGAATTATAGCTACGTCATGCAAGGTTCCATGTTAGGAGTTACGGACCAAGAAAGGGATCTGGGTGTTGCCATCGATAATACACTGAAACCTTCTGCTCAGTGTTCTGCTGCGGCTAGGAAAGCAAATAGAATGTTGGGTATTATTAGGAAAGGTATGGAAAACAGGTGTGAGGATGTCATAATGCCGTTATATCGCTCCATGGTGCGACTGCAACTTGAGTATTGTGTTCAATTCTGGCCGCCGCATCTCAAGAAAGATATAGTAGAATTGGAAAAGGTGCAGCGAAGGGCGACTAAAATGATAGCTGAGATGGGATGACTTCCTATGAAGAAAGAATAAGGAGGCTAGGGCTTTTCAGCTTGGAGAAGAGATGGCTGAGGGGAGACATGATAGAGGTATATAAAATAATGAGTGGAGTGGAACAGGTGGATGTGAATCGTCTGTTCACGCTTTCCAAAAATACTAGGACTAGGGGGCATGCGATGAAACTACAGTGTAGTAAATTTAAAACAAATCGGATAAACTTTTTCTTCACCCAACGCATAATTAAACTCTGGAATTCATTGCCGGAGAACGTGGTGAAGGCGGTTAGCTTGACAGAGTTTAAAAAGGGGTTAGACAGTTTCCTAAAGGACAAGTCCATAAACCACTACTAAATGGACTTGGGAAAAATCCACAATTCCAGGAACAACATGTATAGAATGTTTGTACGTTTGGGAAGCTTGCCAGGTGCCTTGGCCTGGATTGGCCGCTGTCGTGGACAGGATGCTGGGCTCGATGGACCCTTGGTCTTTTCCCAGTGTGGCATTACTTATGTACTTATGTAATAAATGAACTCAATGACATACCATCCAAGGATAAACACTTCATGAGAAACTGGGATGAAACAAGTGAAAACACATTAAACAAAATAGCACCACTCAAAATAAAAACAAAAATCACAAAACAACCACGTCCCTAGTTTAATGACAAACTACTACATATGAAGAAACTCTGTAGGAAACTAGAAAGAGCATGGGCCAAAACAAAAATACACAAACAAAACCATATGAAGAACATAGACAAATAATATAAAGAAAGCGAAAGCAGAACACTAAAGTACATATACAAACCTCGACCAGACCAATACGAAAAAAATGTTCAACTACTGAAAACCCAGAACATACTGGCAACAACTGAAACACCACCAACTGCAGACGAGCTTGCACAATACTTCAAAAACAAAATACAAGATCAAACCTTGCAAAACCACAAATAAAGATCACAGGCTACCTACAGGACTGCAAAACACATGACAACCACACCACAGCTGACAGAATATGGACCACATTCAAACCACTTTTTGTGGCTGAGGAATTTGGAAGGGATGTCCCAAGGTCAAATTGGAGCAAATTGTCCACCAGTGAAGGGAATTGTGAAAGTCGGTGGACAGCTGGATCGCATCTTCTAGACTCCCTGAAGCTTGATACCACTGGGAAGCTAGGGTCCATTGAGCAGATCTCATATGCAGATGTGCCATGGGCGTCACATGAACTGTGGAGGCCATGTGGCCTAGAAGTCTTAACATCTGCCGAGCCGTGATCTGCTGAGAGGCTCTGGCCATGGAAACTAGAGAAAGAAGGTTGTCTGCTCTTGTCTCGGGAATATAGGCCCGAGCTTTCTGAGAGTCCAGCAGAGCTCCTATGAATTCTAGTTGTTGAACTGGAAGATGACAAAGCCTAGTAGCTCCAAGAGTCGAATAGTCATCTGCATGGACTGTAGAGCTCCTGCCTCTGAGGTGTTCTTCACTAGCCAATCGTCAAGATAAGGGAACACATGCACTCCCAGCCTGCGTAACGATGCTGCCACCACCACCAGGCATTTTGTAAATACCTTGGGCGCGGAGGCGAGCCCAAAGGGCAGCACACAATACTGGAAGTGCTGTGTTTGACAAAATCGCAGATACTTCCTGTGAGCTGGAAGTATTGGAATGTGAGTGTAAGCATCCTTTAAGTCCAGAGAGCATAGCCAATCGTTTGTCTGAATCATGGGAAGAAGGGTGCCCAGGGAAACCATTCTGAACTTTTCTCTGACCAGATATTTGTTCAGGGCCCTTAGGTCTAGGATGGGACGCATCCCCCCTGTTTTCTTTTGCACAAGGAAGTACCTGGAATAGAATCTCAACCCTTCTTGCCCTAGTGGAACGGGCTCAACTGCATTGGTGCTGAGAAGGGCGGAGAGTTCCTCTGCAAGTACCTGCCTGTGGAGGGAGCTGAAAGACTGAGCTCCCGGTGGACTATTTGGAGGTCTGGAGATCAAATTGAGGGAGTACCCCAACCGGACTATTTGAAGAACCCACCGGTCGGAGGTTATGAAAGGTTACCTTTGGGGAAAAAATTTTAACCTCCCTCCAACCGGTAGATCGTCCGGCACAGGTACGGTTATGTCGGCTATGCTCAGCTGGAGCCAGTCACAAGCCCATCCCTTGCTTTTCCTAGGGAGCTGCAGGGGCCTGGCTGGGCGCACGCTGTTGACGCGAATGAGCTCGCTGGGGCTGAGCCTGAGAAGGCTTTCGGGAAGGTGGATTGTACCTACGCTTATTGTAAACATAGGGAGCAGTCCTCCTTCCCCTGAAAAAACGTCTACCTGTTGAGGTAGATGCTGAAGGCGCCCGGTGGGAGAGTTTGTTGAGGGCGGTTTCCCGCTGGTGGAGCTGCTCTACCACCTGCTCGACCTTCTCACCAAAAATATTATCCCCCCGGCAAGGAACATCCACAAGCCACTGCTGGACCCTATTGTCCAGGTCAGGGGCACACAGCCATTAAAGTCTGCGCAGCACTATACCCTGAGCAGCGGATCTGGATGCCACATCAAAAGTGTCATAAGCACCCATGGACAGGAATTTACGACACGCCTTCAGCTGCCTGACCACCTCCTGAAAAGGCCTGGCGTGCTCCGGAGGGAGCTTATCCACCAAATCTGCCAGTTGCTTAACATTGTTCCACATGTGAATGCTCGTGTAGAGCTGGTAGGACTGAATTTTGGACACGAGCATAGAGGACTGGTAGGCCTTTCTCCCAAAAGAGTCTAAAGTCCTAGCTTTTCGCCCCGGGGGCGCTGAGGCGAAATCTCTAGTACTTCTGACTCTCTTGAGAGCGGAATCCACAATCACAGAGTCATGAGGTAACTGAGACCTCATCAACTCAGGTTCTCCATGGATCCGATATTGGGACTCCGTTTTCTTGGGGATGGTGGGATTAGATAATGGTTTCATCCAATTCCTCAGCAATGTCTCCTTAAGGACATTATGCAGAGGGGCAGTGGATGACTCCTTAGGTGGCGAAGGATAGTCCAGAACCTCGAGCATCTCAGGCCTGGGCTCATCCTCACTTACCACAGGGAAGGGAATGCCCACAGACATTTCCCGGACAAAGGAGGAGAAGGACAGACTCTCCGGTGGAGAAAGCTTCCTCTCAGGTGAAGGAGTGGGATCAGAAGGAAGACCACAAGACTCCTCGGAAGAGAAATATCTGGGGTCTTCTCCTTCATCCCAGGAGGCATCCTCCTCGGTATTGGACAAGAGTTCATGAACTACAGTCCGAAACCGGGCCCGTCTCGACGCCGAGGAACCATGTCCTCGATGGCAATGTCGAGAGGTCGACTCCCATGCCGGTGGCGATGAAGCTCCCTCCATCGACATCGATGGGGAGTCAACCTGGGTGGCAGCCGAGGCCGATGCCACAAGCAGTACCGGCGTCGGGGACCTCACCACAGGCACAGAGCCAGCCGCCGCTTCCATCGACGGTACCGAGGGCGCAAGTACCCCCGGTACCGGAACAGAATGATGCAGCAGCCCTTCCAGGAGACCCGGAAGAAGGGCTTGAATGCTCTCCTCCAGAGTCGCTGTCGAGGAAGGCTGGGGGGATGGTACCCTCAACTCCCTACTTAAAGTGCCCTCCGTTCCCACCCACCCCCTCACTCTCTCCTCAAACACTAGCTGACTACTTCCGCGATAAAGTGCAGAAGATAAATCTTGAATTCACTTCCAAGCCTTCTCCTCCCTGTGACTTCTTAACCCACTCCCTCAACCAACCTAACCTGGCCTCCTTCTCCTCCTTCCCTGAGATCACCGAAGAGGAAACTGCTCGCCTTCTTTCTTCCTCTAAGTGCACCACCTGTTCCTCTGACCCCATTCCCACCAATCTGCTTACCAACATCTCCCCTACAGTTAACCCCTCAATCTGTCACATCCTCAACCTCTCTCTTTTTCAAGCTAGGACACAACTTGCAAGCGTCTGGGCGATGGTCGGGCCCAAGACACTGGATGCACCAGGAGTATGGGTCAGTGCCCGAGATCGACCGCTGGTACCGAGCACATTTCTTGAAGCTGCTAGAAGGCTTCAATGACATCAGCGGAAAAATCGCGGCGGCGAAGTCAAACAGCTCGAGTGTGCCAACTGAGGGCACAAAAAAGGGAACCGCGGACGGGTGGCCCAAAAGGCCACAACGGAACCGAAAGGAAACTTATTCAGGCAAAAAACTAGGGGAAAAAAAAGGGATTTCTCTTTTTTTTTTTTACTAGAAAAGAAAAAAAACAAGAAAAAGGCAACGGGAAACAAGAAAAAAGCGACGAACCGCTCACAAAAAGGGCACCTAAGATTTTCCTGGGACCCAGGGAGAGAAGCCGACAAGCAGCCACTCTCCACCACGAAAAAGAAAAAACTGAGGCGGGGACGGGCGTGCGCGGGCGGGAAGATGGCCGCGCATGCGCAGTGCATCCGTCCCACACTTTGCTGGCTGTCGCAAAGCTCTTGGATTTTTTGCTAGAAAAATCTCTGTTCCTGGAGGCCGCCATGGACGACGACCCACATGTGAGAACAAGCAGCCTGCTTGTCCTCGGAGAAAGCGAATGATACATACCTGTAGCAGGTGTTCTCCGAGGACAGCAGGCTGATTGTTCTCACAACTGGGTTGACGTCCACAGCAGCCCCCACCAACCGGAACAAAACTTCGCGGGCGGTCCCGCACGCAGGGCACGCCCACCGCGCATACGCGGCCGTCTTCCCGCCCGTGCGTGACCGTTCCCGCTCAGTTGAATGACAAGCAAAGGAATGAGTAAAACGCAACTCCAAAGGGGAGGAGGGAGGGTAGGTGAGAACAATCAGCCTGCTGTCCTCGGAGAACACCTGCTACAGGTATGTATCATTCGCTTTCTCCGAGGACAAGCAGGCTGCTTGTTCTCACGACTGGGGTATCCCTAGCTCTCAGGCTCACTCAAAACAAGAACCCAGGTCAGTTGAACCTCGCAACGGCGAGGGCATAACAGAAATTGACCTACGAAGAACAACTAACTGAGAGTGCAGCCTGAACAGAATAAAATCGGGTCCTGGAGGGTGGAGTTGGATTCAAACCCCAAACAGATTCTGCAGCACCGACTGCCCGAACCGACTGTCGCGTCGGTATCCTGCTGGAGGCAGTAATGTGATGTGAATGTGTGGACCGAAGACCACGTCGTAGCCTTGCAAATCTCTTCAATAGTGGCTGACTTCAAGTGGGCCACCGACGCTGCCATGGCTCTAACACTATGAGCCGTGACATGACCCTCAAAAGCCAGCCCAGCCTGGGCGTAAGTGAAGGAAATGCAATCTGCTAGCCAATTGGAGATGGTGCGTTTCCCGACAGCGACCCCTTTCCTATTGGGGTTGAAATAAATAAACAATTGGGCGGACTGTCTGTGGGGCTGCGTCCGCTCCAGATAGAAGGCCAACGCTCGCTTGCAGTCCAATGTGTGCAACTGACGTTCAGCAGGGCGGGTATGTGGTCTGGTTAAGAATGTTGGAAAAACAATTGACTGGTTAAGATGGAACTCCGACACCACCTTTGGCAGGAACTTAGGGTGAGTGCGGAGTACTACTCTGTTATGATGAAATTTTGTATAAGGAGCATGAGCTGCCAGGGCTTGCAGCTCACTGACTCTACGAGCTGAAGTAACTGCCACCAAGAAAATGACCTTCCAGGTCAAGTACTTCAGATGGCAGGAATTCAGTGGCTCAAAAGGAGGTTTCATCAGCTGGGTGAGGACGACGTTGAGATCCCATGACACTGCAGGAGGCTTGACAGGGGGCCTTGACAAAAGCAAGCCTCTCATGAATCGAACGACTAAAGGCTCTCCAGAGATGGCTTTACCCTCTACACGATGATGGTAAGCACTAATCGCACTGAGGTGATTCCTTACTGAGTTGGTCTTGAGACCAGACTCTGATAAGTGCAGAAGGTATTCAAGCAGGTTCTGTGCAGGACAAGAACGAGGTTCTAGGGCCTTGCTCTCACACCAAACGACAAACCTCCTCCACTTGAAAAAGTAACTCTTTTTAGTGGAATCCTTTCTAGAGGCAAGCAAGACACGGGAGACACCCTCAGACAGACCCAACGAAGCAAAGTCTACGCCCTCAACATCCAGGCCGTGAGAGCCAGAGACTGAAGGTTGGGGTGCAGAAGCGCTCCGTCGTTCTGTGAAATGAGAGTCGGAAAACACTCCAATCTCCACGGTTCTTCTGAGGACAACTCCAGAAGTAGAGGGAACCAGATCTGACGGGGCCAAAAAGGCGCTATCAGAATCATGGTGCCGTGGTCTTGCTTGAGCTTCAGTAAGGTCTTCCCCACCAAAGGTATACCCAAGGAAAGCATCCTGAACTTCTCTTTGACCAGGTATTTGTTCAGGCCTCTCAGGTCTAGGATGGGGCACATCCCCCCTGTTTTCTTTTCCACAAGGAAGTATCTGGAATAGAATCCCTGCCCTTCCTGCCCGGGTGGTACGGGCTCGATCGCATTGGCGCTGAGAAGGGCGGAGAGTTCCTCTGCAAGTACCTGCTTGTGATGGGAGCTGAAGGATTGGGCTCCCGGTGGGCAGTTTGGTGGAGTGGAGGCCAAATTCAGGGTGTATCCGCACCGCACTATTTGGAGAACCCACTGGTCGGAGGTTATCAGAAGCCACCTTTGGTGAAAAACTTTCAACCTCCCCCCGACCGGCAGGTCGTCCGGTACGGACACTTTGATGGCGGCTATGTTCCCATGGATCCAGTCAAAAGCCCGTCCCCGGCTTTTGCTGTGGAGGCGCAGGGGGCTGCTTGGGCGCACGCTGTTGACGGGAACGAGCGCCCTGGGACTGTCCCTGTGCCTGAGGAGGCCTTCGGGCCGGCTGGGTGTACCTACGCTTGTTGTAGGCGTAGGGCGCAACCTGCCTGGCCCAGGAAAAACGTCCACCTGCTGAGGTGGATGCTGAAGGCGCCCGGTGGGAGAGCTTGTCGAGAGCGGTTTCCCGCTGGTGTAGTTGGTCCACCAACTGCTCGACCTTCTCGCCAAAGATGTTATCCCCCCGGCAAGGGACATCCGCCAGTTGTTGCTGGGTGTGGTTGTCCAGGTCAGAGGCATGCAGCCAGGAGAGTCTGCGCATCACTATACCTGGATGCGGGTCACGAGCATGGAAGATTGGTAGGCCTTCCTCCCAAACGAGTCGAGAGTGCGAGACTCCCGCCCCGGGGGCGCCGAGGCAGTATCCCTCGAACTCCGTGCTCTCTTGAGAGCAGAGTCCACGACCACCGAGTCATGAGGCAATTGGGGCCGCATCAACTCTGGGTCAGAGTGGATCCTGTATTGGGACTCCGCTTTCTTGGGGATGGTGGGGTTAGATAAGGGCTTCAGCCAGTTCCGAAGCAGTGTCTCTTTGAGGACATTGTGCAACGGCACCATGGAAGACTCTCTAGGTGGTGATGGATAGTCGAGGACCTCGAGCATCTCAGCCCTCGGCTCATCCACAGAGACCACGGGGAAGGGAATGCAAATAGACATGTCCCTGATGAAGGAGGCAAAGGAGAGGCTCTCAGGGGACGAGAGCTTCCTCTCCGGTGAAGGAGTGGGGTCGGAGGGAAGGCCCTCAGACTCCTCTGAGGAGAAATATCTGAGGTCCTCCTCCTCCCCCAACGAGGCCTCTTCCTCGGTGTCGGACATGAGCTCTTGCAGCTCAGACCTGAACCGGGCCCGTCTCGACTGCAAGGAACCATGTCCTCGATGATGGCGTCGAGCGGTGGACTCCTGCGCCGGCGGGGATGAAGCTCCTTCCATCGACGTCGACGGGGATTCCACCTGCGTGGCGGTCGACACCGGTGCCGCAAGCGGCGTCAGTGTCGGAGGCCTCGGTATCAGGCTAGAGCACACCGGCGCCTCCATCAACGGCGCCGGGGGCACAAGCAGCCCCGGTGCCGGCAAAGCCTGGTGCATCAGCCCTTCCAGAATCCCTGGAAGGATGGCTTGGAGGCACTCGTCAAGGCCCGCTGTCGGGAAAGGCAGGGGGGCCGGTGTAGGTGTCGGTGCCGGAAGCTGCTCGGGTCCAGGAGACGGTACCGAAGCACCCATGGACTGACGCAGCGACACCTCTTCAACCGAGGGGGAACGCTCCTCTCGGTATTGCTGCTTCCTCGGCGTCAAATTATCTCTGGAGGCGCCGGAGCTGGTAGTCCCATGCACCGTGGGTGACCGATGACGGTGCTCCTTGGTTTTCTTTCGGTGCCCGTCATCAGCGCTTGGCGGTAGAGATGAAGAGGAGGTAGAACCCCCCCCCCCCTGGCCTCGAGGGATCAGGTCTGACAGGGTTCGGTCCCGATGGCCCTGGGTAGAGGGAGTGGCCGGGGCCGATTGCCCGTGCGGCCGCTCACCCCCGCCGTCGCCGGCAGGCTGGCGGGCCAATGGTAACTGTACTCCTGGGGTCGGTGCCATCGTTGGTGCCGATTTCGTCGACATCGGTACCGGTACCGAAGATTCGGCCATCGACAACGATGCCGTCGACGTCGAGGGGCCGGCGCAAGTTCCAAAAAGATGGTCCCGAAGAACTTGCCTCGCCACCTGTGTCCGCTTCCGCAAGCCGAGACACAAGGTGCACGTCTTGGTATTATGCTCCGGCCCAAGGCACTGGAGGCACCAAGCGTGGGTATCGGTTTGCGAGATCTGCCGGCCGCACCGACCACACTTCTTGAATCCGCTTGGGACCTTAGAGGACATCGACGGAAAAATCGCGTCAGCGAAGTCAAAGTTGTCGATGGTGGCGGTGAAAAGCACACCCGAAAAAAGAAAACTACCGCGCGGCCACAAGGCCGCAACGAGGTGCCCCCGCGGCTAAGAGACGACAAGGGGACAAACTTTTTCTTTTCTTTTTTTTTACAGAAGAAAGAAAAAATACACGAACGCATTCGTAAAGAGAAAAAACTTGTGGCTAGGCCGCTATCCGGTTTCCGGGGCTGACAGAGAGAGAGACGGTAACACGTCTCTCTCCAGCGCGGAATAGAAAAAAACTGAGCGGGAACAGTCGCGCACGGGCGGGAAGACGGCCTGGTGGGGGGGCTGCCGTGGACGTCAATCCAGTCGTGAGAACAAGCAGCCTGCTTGTCCTCGGAGAAACAAATTTCCTTACTAAGAAATCATAACTTCTAACTGGTCTATCCCTGTACTAAAGAGGAGCTCTTATTTGGATTGTGATCAAGTCAGCCACACTCATACAGACTTACAGTCCAACTGAAACCACTTATTTCTCACCCTAGGCCTTTTCACCATCGAGGCTTGTCCATTCACTGTTTCCACTCCCAACCAGAATAATTATTCATTCACAACCTTCACCTAAACATCCCTCACAGCAGTGGCGTAGCAAGGGGGGCTGCCACCCGGGGCGGTTCGCCGTTGCACCCCCCCCCCAGGTGCAGCACGATGACACCCCCCCTCGGCACATCGACACCCCCACCTCCTGACCCAGTGCCTACCCTCCTCCGTGCAACCAGCTTCCTACCTTTAAAAAAAAATATCGGAATCTGAGGCGAGGCGCAGTGCCTCGTGCCTGTACGTAAAAGAAATGTGGACCGTCTCATCGGACCTTCTCTCGCTCTGTCTGTCCCGCCCTTGCGGAAATAGAAAGTTGCGTCAGCGGAGGGCGGGACAGATAGAGCGAGGGAAGGCCCGATGAGACGATCCACATTTCATTTACGTGCAGGCGCGAGGCGCTGTGCCTCGCCTCAGATTCCGATATTTTTTTAAAGGTAGGGAGCTGGTTGGACGGAGGAGGGTAGGCACTGGGTCAGGAGGTGGGGGTGTCGATGTGCCGAGGGGGGGTGTCATCGTGCTGCACCTGGGGGGTGCAACGGCGAACCGCCCTTTCCGCCCCCCCCCCCCTCTTGCTACGCCACTGCCTCACAGTTAATCCTGTGTAAACTAATCAAAAATCAGCAATCACATTAACACCCATCAATGCCATAACCAAAATACATGGTTTAAATCCACATTCCTTCCTAGAATCTTTCTAGTCACTCGGTTCTCTTAAATATAACCACAGCTAAGCTTCTTTCAGCCTCTTAAAGGTTCTTCAAGGGATTTTTTAAAACTTAAGCCATGAATTATAACTCAAAATCTAACCCTCTCCTTTCTCTATTCAAACCCCATCCCCACCCCCCACACCTTGCTACTTTCCAAGGTTTTTGGCTATAGATGCCATGGCAGCAGCAGAAACAATGTGAAGTTTTATGGCATCATTTCCCTGCACCTGCCACTGCCAGCTCTGCTGGTCATTTCCCCTCTGATGTAACTTCCTGCATCGGAGGACTTGACCTGCAGAGCAGGCAGAGGCACATGCAGGGAAATGGTCATGTGCATCTTCACATTTTTTTTACTGGTTTCATGACATTTGCAGCTGACAACTTGGAAAGGTAACAAGGTGGGGGAGGGAGAGAGTTGGGTAAAGTAGGTTTTATTGGTTTCCTGGAGGGCTCACAATGCAAAATAAAGGAGGTATGGTGGGAATTGTACCTAGGTGCCATTGCTTAAAGGGAAAGGGAATGGGACTTGATATATCGTGTTTCTGTGGTTTTTGCAACTACATTCAAAGTGGTTTGCATAGTATATACGGGTACTTATTTGTACCTGGGATAATGGAGGGTTAAGTGACTTGCCCAGAGTCACAAGGAGCTGCAGTGGGAATCAAATCCAGTTCCCCAGGATCAAAGTCTCCTGCACTGACCACTAGGCTGCCCCTGTGATTGTAGGGACATCTATATGGTCATGTCTCTCACAATGATGCCAAACAGATGTCCTTGTGCATGGTGTTTTTGGTGTTGAGAAGTTGGATGTGTCAGTATGGAAAATGGCTCTTCTTTTTAGACATCTTCCCACAAATTCTATATAAGGCCTACCAAATGGGGGCATGTAAATTTGTGCATGCAGCCAATTTACATGCACTACTAAATTAAGTAACAAGCTAATTAGTCTTGATAATTGGCCAATAATGACCAATTATCAACACTAATTGGCAGCTGCGGGTGTGTGCAGTGGGGGGGGGGGGGGGGTCCCGGGGTGGCTGTATTTTGTTTTGCTGCTGCTGCTGGTTTGGGGAAGCAGTGGTGGGGGTGTCAGGAGGCAGATGCTGAATGAAAGTGGGGAGGTGATACTGTGGATGAAAGTGGGGAATGGAGAGTGTGACAGATGCTGAATAGAAGTGGGGAGAGGATAGAGGGCAGACGCTGAATGGAAGTGGGGAGGAGAGGGGCAGAAGTAGGATGGAAGTGGGGGGTGAGGGGGGCCAGACACTTGGATGGAAGTGGAGAGGAGAGAGAGGAGCACATGCTGGATGGAAGTGGAGAGGAGAGAGAGGAGCACATGCTGGATGGAAGTGGAGAGGAGAGAGAGGGGCAGAGACTGGATGCAAGTGGGGAAGAGATTTGATATACTTGGCCACTGTTGGAAACAGGATACTGGGCTAGATGGACCATTGGTCTGAACCAGTATGGCTATTCTTATGTTCTAATTGGGCATAATTGGAATTTGCACACACTTCTTTTAGGCATATTCTAAAAAGTGGTGTGCCCCTTCTGTTCCAAAAGCGTCCATTACTCCTGTTTACCAGTTGGAATTTCGCTTGGGTCTGGCGATCAAGTTAAGAACACAGTTTTGTAAGTCAAAACCCCTGATGACGTGGACAGCGAAACACAAATTTGTGTAAGGTTTGACAGCGTTTTGGAATAGTGGAAGATACTGCCAGATGGCGGGGTTTAATGGTATGTTGGAATACTGGAAGATGCTGCCTGGTGGCGAGCAAACATTGAGGAAAAGGAACTCATGAATTATTGAGATAAGAACTTCTTCATTCACTTATTCTATCCAAATATTGAACATTATACATGGAGATATATGGGGGACTGTATACTGCTGGAATTAGACACAGACATTAAACTGAGAAGGAACAAATATTCTAGAACAACATTTGATAGAGTTATCTACTGTTGTATTATGGACACTTACTGAGTATTGATGATATAGTGGTCTAATATTAGACCTATGTTTTTTGAAGGAAAATATCACCATTGGTATTTGATATATGTGATGGAATACCGGGAGTGAACCCATAAGTATAAGTTTCTATATTTGTACTACAAAAGTAAACAATTCCTCTAGGTTTGTGAGTGTGGGTATGTATGAGAGTGATGTCAGTAAGGATATATGTTGGATTATATAAAAAATGTTTAATGTATTTTGTATAATAAAGGAAAATATTTACTTAAGCTACTATCCAGCTTATTTTCGAAGGAGATCGCTGGCCATTTTCTGACACAAATCGGGAGATGGCCGGCCATCTCCTGAAGCCGGCAAAATCGGTATAATGGAAAGCTGATTTTGGCCGGCTCCAACTGCTTTCCGTCGCAGAGCCGGCCAAAGTTAAAGGGGGCATTTCGTAAGGGTATGGGAGGCGAGACGGAGGCGGAATGGGGACTTTGTTAAGACATGGTCGGCTTCAGCTGATAATGGAAAAAAGAAGGCTGGCTCTGAGGAACATTTTGCCAGCTTCACTTGGTTCACTTTTTTTTAGGACCAAGTCTCAAAAAAGTGCCCCAATTGACCAGATGACCACCAGAGGAAATCGGGGATCACCTCCCCTTACTCCCCAGTGGCCACCAACCCCTTCCCACCAAAAAAAAAAAAAAAAAAAACTTTTTTGCCAGCCTCTAGGCCAGCCTGAAATGTCATACCCAGCTCCCTGACAGCAGTATGCAGATCCCTGGAACAGGTTTTAGTGCACTTCAGGCAGGTGGACCCAGGCCCACCCCCCCCCCCTACCTGTTACACTTGTGGTGGTAAATGGGAGCCCACCAAACCCACTGTACCCACATGTAGGTGCCCCCCCCTTCACCCATAATGGCTATGGTAATGGTGTAGAGTTGTGGGGAGTGGGTTTTGGGGGGATTTGGGGGGTTCAGCACCCAAGGTAAGGGAGCTATGCACCTGGGAGCTACTTTTATTTTTAATTTTTAGAAGTGCCCCCTAGAGTGCCCGGTTGGTGTCCTGGCATGTCAGGGGGACAAGTGCACTACAAATACTGGCTCCTCCCATGACCAAATGCCTTGGATTTGGCCGGGTTTGAGATCGCCGGCATTAGTTTCCATTATCGGCGAAAACCGATGCCGGCCATCTCAAACCCGACCATCTCTGACATTTGGCCGGCCCAAACCGTATTATTGAAACGAAAATTGGCTGGCCATCTTTTTCGACAATACGGTTCGAGACTGTTCTCAGCAGCGCCGGCCATATAGATGGCCGCCGCCGTTCGATTATGCCCCTCCATGGTAGTTACTTTGGTAGGGTAATGAATATGCATGAGAGAGATCTGCATACAATGGATGTAGTGCGCATGCAAAGTTTTTCATGCATATTCATTAGGAATATCTTGAAAAGCTAGCCTGTTTGCAGCTTTGAGGACTAAACTTGGACGAGCTTGGTCTACGTGATCAGTTGCATCTTTGGACAGACTGGACTCAAGAACTGTCATTGATAGTTTTAGGATAGTTCTTATGTTTGCCCATTGAAATCGAGATCTTTAATGTGCAAATTTTCATCTTCCCATTTTATGTTTTTTTTTTTGTACCCCGTGCTTTCCCACTCATGGCATGCTCAATGCAGCTTAGGTACTTATTTGTACCTGGGGCAATGGAGGGTTAAGTGACTTGCCCAGAGTCACGAGCTGCCTGTGCCTTCAGTGGGAATCGAACCCAGTTCCCGAGGACCAAAGTCCACCACTCTAACCACTAGGCCACGTTTTTTGGATAACTGACCATTGTTTTTGATAGCCAATCCTTCATTTGAAATTATATATTAGATAACTGTGTTTCTGGATAGATTGTTAAAGAGTGGCTATTTTCCTGAGTCCTTTGATGATACTGTTATAACTCCTATTTCCAAGCAAAATAATTTAGAATAACTTAGATCTAGCTTTAAAAGCTAGTTATAGGCCTATAGCTAGCATTCCTGTCTTTGCTAAATTACTAGAGGCTCTGATCTCCATTCAACTCACAAATTACCTAGAACGTATTAACTGCACTACGTTCAGGATTTTGTGGTTCTTGATTACTTTGATTTCCCGCACTAAATGACTGTTATGCAAAGAGAAACAAATGATATTGCCACAATTTGTTCTATCAGTAGCATTTGACACAATTGATCCCAATCTAAAGATTATTTGATTAAACAAAATAAGTATTTTGGGGTCATTTTTAAACTGGTTCGAGAAGTTTCTGTGTTGTACAACTTACAGGGTAAAAAAGAATGAGAATTTATCTCCCAGCTGGAAGGTCTAATGTGAGGTCCTGCAGGGATTGCCACTCTGATTAATAATTTTTTAACATTTCTATGAGTTTGTTTGGGAAGAGACTACATGAACTGGGAGTCTAATTTTATACCTATGGAGATGCTAATTTATTGTTTATCCCTACTTTCCAGAGACCTGTTCCTCCGATCCCATCCCCACCAACCTACTTAACACCATCTCCCATACTGTCACCCCCTCCATCTGTCGCATCCTTAACCTTTCTCTCTCCACTGCAACTGTCCCTGACACCTTCAAGCACGCCGTAGTCACACCTCTCCTAAAAAAAACATCACTTGACCCTACCTGCCCCTCCAACTACCGCCCCATCTCTCTCCTACCCTTCCTCTCCAAAATACTTGAGCACGCCGTTCACAGTCGCTGCCTTGATTTTCTCTCCTCTCATGCCATCCTCGATCCACTTCAATCCGGTTTTCGCCCTCTTTACTCGACAGAAACAGCACTCTCTAAAGTCTGCAACGACCTGCTCCTCGCCAAATCCAGAGGCCACTATTCCATCCTCATCCTCCTCGATCTATCGGCTGCGTTTGACACTGTCAATCATGATTTACTTCTTGCCACACTGTCCTCTTTTGGGTTCCAAGGCTCTGTTCTCTCCTGGTTCTCCTCTTATCTCTCCCACCGCACCTTCAGGGTACACTCTCATGGATCTTCCTCCACTCCCATCCCACTATCTGTTGGAGTTCCCCAGGGATCTGTCGTTGGACCCCTTCTCTTCTCAATCTACACCTCTTCCCTAGGCTCACTGATCTCATCTCATGGTTTTCCGTATCATCTTTATGCTGATGACACCCAGCTATATCTCTCCACACCAGACATCACCGCCGAGACCCAGGCCAAGGTATCGGCCTGCTTATCCGACATTGCTGCCTGGATGTCCAACCGCCACCTGAAGTTGAACATGTCTAAAACCGAGCTCCTCGTCTTTCCACCTAAACCCACTTCTCCTCTTCCTCCACTCTCTATCTCAGTTGATAACACCCTCATCCTCCCCGTCCCATCTGCCCGCAACCTCAGAGTCATCTTCGACTCCTCCCTCTCCTTCTCTGCGCATATCCAACAGACTGCCAAGACCTGTCGCTTCTTCCTCTTCAACATCAGCAAAATTCGCCCTTTCCTCTCTGAGCACACCACACGAACTCTCGTCCACGCTCTCATTACCTCTCGCCTTGACTACTGCAACTTACTCCTCACCGGCCTCCCACTTAGCCATCTATCCCCCCTTCAATCTGTTCAGAACGCTGCTGCACGTCTTATATTCCGCCAGAACCGATATACTCATATCACCCCTTTCCTCAAGTCACTTCACTGGCTTCCGATCAGATACCGCATACAATTCAAGCTTCTACTCCTTACCTACAAATACACCCGGTCTGCAGCTCCTCACTACCTCTCTACCCTCATCTCCCCCTATGTTCCCGCCAATAACCTCCGCTCACAGGACAAATCCCTCCTTTCAGTACCCTTCTCCACCACTGCCAACTCCAGTCTCCGCTCATTCTGCCTTGCCTCACCCTATGCCTGGAACAATCTTCCTCAACCCCTACGCCAAGCCCCCTCCCTACCCATCTTCAAATCTCTGCTTAAAACTCACCTCTTCAATGCTGCCTTCGGCACCTAACCTTTTGAGAAATATAGTATGCCCTATCAGATTGACTCTACACTTGTCTTTTAGATTGTGCACTTGTCTCTAGATTGTACACCTGTCTTTTAGATTGTACACTTGTCTTTAGATTGTACACCTGTCTTTTAGATTGTAAGCTCCTTGAGCAGGGACTGTCCTTCCATGTTAAATTGTACAGCGCTGCATAACCCTAGTAGCGCTTTAGAAATGTTAAGTAGTAGTAGTAGAATGCATCTGTATAGAGAAAGTAGAAAATTGGTATTTGGCTAATTTTTTTTTTAATTAAATAAAAATAAAATCAGACTATTATAGATGGATACTTCTCAGAGGGTGTCTTTTACTAAGGTGTGCTCACGTTTTTAGTGCCTCTAACGTTTAGCGTGCCTACAATTTTAGCGCGCACCAAAAAACGTGAGCACGCCTTAGTAAAATACCCCCAGAGTTTACTATCTAAGATGGTGCTTTTTTTTTCTCAAGACTGAAAAAAAATCTATTAAAGTTCTGGGTGTTATGGATTTACAACTTTCTCCAGACTCCCAGAAAAACGCGATTAAAGTTCTCTTTGAGTTACAACAGTTAAAAGATTGTTAAGAATCTATTTTTATGAGAATACATTTCACCAAATTGTTCAGGCACTAATTCTTCCTCATTTGAACCACTGTAATAATATGCAGGAATTTCTCTAAGTTCTAGAAACACACTTTAGTTGATACAAAATACCATTGCCAAATTAATTTTTAAAAGACCATAAGTATGATGAAACAACACTTCTATTCCAGTCGCATTGGCTCACCATTCATGCACTAATCAATTTTAAAATAGCAAGTTTAGTTCATAAAATCTTTACTCAATTTTTATCCTGTCCGAAGCTAAGAAGCTTGGTACATCTCAAAGAGGATTTACTGCTTTATTATCCTACAGTAAAGTTTTACACTATAAAATAGTATTGGGCACTTCATTTTGTTTTTATGTAGTACAGGGTATGGAATAGCCTTTCTCAGGATTTAAGACTGTTAATTAATCATCCCATTTTTCATAAGCACTAAAGGCTTTCTTACTTTATAAATTTTTAGGACAACAATGAACTATATTGATTACTAGCCGTTGAGCCCGTAAAAACGGGCTAGTAAAAGAAGGGGGGTTTGAAAGCCCCCCCCCCCCGGATGGGTCGCCGCCGCCCCTCTCCCCCCAGAGTCCCCTCCGCCACTGCCCCCCCTCTGCCACCGCCACCCCTCCACCCAGGCCGGGTACTTGGCTTCACTATTCAAACCGCCAGAACGCAGCACACAGGTCATCTGAGCTGCCGTCGGCCTTCCTTCTTCTCTGCATGTGTTCCGCCCTCGTGTTGGCTGCTTAGGTTTAAGCAGGGTCTAAGGGGGTCTCTTACTAAAGAGTAGATCGAATTATCTGTAGCAAAGCCTTAGGAATAAAATGGGCTTTGCTGCAGATAACTCAAGCTAATCTTTAGTAAAAGACCCCCTAAATATTTAAAATAAATAAAATAATAAATAAATAATGATGCCGCTGAATATTACTGATTGGTTCAGTCAGTCATACACACACTCACACTCACACTCACACATGTACTTACTCTCCAGCTCTTCAAGTTCACACACATTGCTGCTTCTCATGTGCTCACACTGACAGCCAGATGCACAAAGGTCTTGTGATCCATCTGCGTTTCCAAATCGGTAAAAATTTACTGATTTAGAAACACAGAGGGATTCACTAAGAAAATCGCATGCAAATGAGCTGCTGGTTGATTTTGCGACCCAGTTCATTTGCTTGCGCAATGGGGAAAGCAAGTCGGTGAGCTGAGCATACGCAGAACAGTCAATCGCTATGTGTGGCTGCTCTGCGCAGGCTACAGACGGCTCTCATACACGCAGACAAGCTGCGTCTATGATAGCAGTAGATTTACCCTTTTTTTTTGGCAGACACAAAAGCACTTTTTTTTGGATGGGCATACCTGTATTGTAGCTCCCTGCCTTCGGCTGCTGGGAAAAACTGAGAAAAACCTCGCTCTGCTGCTCTCCGCTCTTCTGTGAGGAATCAGCAGCATCAGGGCTTGGTTCCACCCGAGCTGTTCCTGCTGCTTCCTTCTATTGGCTGGCTGACATCCTAGAACGCCCATCTCCCTGAAGGTGGACTCTCATTGGCTGGCTGCTGTTCCAACTCCTCCTCCCTGTAGGACTTCCCTGATGACATCACTTTGGAGCTGTGAACTGATTGAATCCGAACTTCCTGGTGCCCCCCTCCACAGAGAGGTTCATGGGATTGGTTGGTCAAACTGAGAATATCATCAGGAAGCTGACTGGATTGTTTGCACTGTGATCTTGGGGTGATAGTATCTGAGGATCTGAAGGCGACGAAACAGTGTGACAAGGCGGTGGCTGTAGCTAGAAGGTTGCTAGGCTGTATATAGAGAGGTGTGACTAGCAGAAGAAAGGAGGTGTTGATGCCCCTGTATAAGTCATTGGTGAGGCCCTGCCTGGAGTATTGTGTTCAGTTTTGGAGGCCGTATCTTGCTAAGGATGTAAAAGAATTGAAGTGGTGCAAAGAAAAGCTACAAAAATGGTATGGGATTTGCGTTACAAGACGTATGAGGAGAGACTTGCTGACCTGAACATGTATACCCTGGAGGAAAGGAGAAACAGGGGTGATATGATACAGATGTTCAAATATTTGAAATATATTAATCTGCAAATGAACCTTTCCCGTAGATGGGAAGGCGGTAGAACTAGAGGACATGAAATGAGATTGAAGGGGGGCAGAAAAACGTCAGGAAGTATTTTTTCACGGAGAGAGAGTGGTGGATACTTGGAATGCCCTCCCGCGGGAGGTGGTGCAGATGAAAAAGGTAACGGAGTTCAAAAATGTGTGGGATAAACATAAAGGAATCCTGTTCAGAAGGCATGGATCCTCAGAAGTTTAGCAGAGATTGGGTGGCAGAGCCGGTGGTAGGAGGCGGGGCTAGTACTGGGCAGACTTCTACGGTCTGTGCCCCCCCAGCAGCATGCACCCGGGGCAGACCGCTCTCACCGCCCCCCCCCCCCCCCCCCCCCTTGGTAAGCCACTGCCCAGATCCAGGAGGGAGATTTTAGACTAGTCCTAATGTACTAGAAGGGTACTTCTATAAAACAGATGCTTACATTTTCACACCTATTAAATGTGTGAAACTGCCAAAACTCCACCCAAGCACTATCCTGTACATACATGCATATCTTACATAGCATGTGTTTTATAAGTAGGCATATGCATAAGCAGAGTCTGGGTGAAGTATGGGTGAGACTCACACACGTGTAATTTATAGAATGCAAGAAGTACACATGCACCTCCAGCATTTAGGCACAAGCACGTACACCAGCTCAATGTCCCTAAATTATGGGCATGTATAGATCTGTTAATATTCTATAAAGGAAATATTAATATATGTTAATATTCCTTAAAGGAAATTTGAAACCTACTTTCCTTTGTATAGGTGACACACCGGGCCCTCCAGGTATATATATATATATATATATATATATATATATATATATATATATATACACGGATATACGGGTATAGAATAACCCCCACAGGACCTGGAGCACCGATCCAAATGGATAACATCAAACACTACAAATATCATACTGCATTAAGCATGTAAATTTAAAAGCCTGGACTAGCCAATCTCCTAGAAATTGGTAATTTGGAAGCTCTGAATCTGTGTAGGCTGAAAGAATCCAGACAGTTTACAACCATAGGCTTTTTAATCCTGAGCACATCTGACAGCCCCCCCCCCCCCCCCCCCCCCCCGCCAAACATCTGGACCCTAGGTCTCATCATCAGAGAAAGCCAAGACTGTGCGTGCACTAATCAGTTAATGTATTCAGGGGAAGACTGCAATGCCTTCCACTCCTGCATCAGGTTAAGCATTTATTTCTCCCATACCTACATATCAGCTTTGAACCAGAAATGTAGCCAGGTTTTAATGTCAGGGGCAGCAGATCTTTTGTAAAATAGGTGTCAGTGTGAAGCTGAAGGGCGCCAACTTATTTAAAATCCATTTTGGGGGGAGCAGCTGCTCCCCTTGCACCCCACCTAGCTACGCCTCTGCTTTGAACATTCCTTAACCTTTCCTTCAAGCACTGAGTATGGGACATTTTCCAAGTCTGTAAGATGGTTGTGCAGATCTTATGCACTGAGAGGTAAACACAGCTGGCTTGCAGGTCTTGAAAATGCTTACTGTACTCGCAGCTTGGCAGTATTATAGCCAGAGTTCTCTCTTCTTATCACCCCCCCCCCCCCCACCCAAAAGAAATCATTATCATGAACCACCTACGGTGCTGAGTGTGTGCATTGAAATCAGGTGCACATCTTGCCTTGTTTTGGCAATAGGCAGTCTGCCATATTTATTTTATTATAAAAGTTCAAAGCTTTTCTTTATGAGCCCAAGTACTATCATATCTCTAAACCATTGCATCCCACATGTAATCTATTAACTCGAGACAGTCTAGTTTTCTGCATACCCATAATGAGATATATTTGAATACACTGAAAACCCCTATATACAAATATATTTCATTCATACTCATTGTATAGAAATATGGCTGTGGCATCTTCAGAAAAGGGCTGGGAACCCTTGCCATACTCTTCTGCAAAGCGGTTTACATTTACCCATAATAATTTTATATCGGGGCGTTAATCCCTTAACACGTGGTTAGCACATGCTAATATGCTACCACAGGAATACATTAAAGCATTTCGCTTTCCAGGTATTTTGCATGTTTGTGTGTGTGCTAGCCTGCATGTTACCAGTTTTTTAAAAATATTTTTGGAGGCGATGTGTCATGGGCAGAGAATAGGCAGTCCCACATTATCCAGCTAGTGCATTATGATTAGCGCATGCTAACAGGATAATGCCAGGTTAAAGCGGGAGCACTTAGCATCTCCTAAATAGGACATAGTAAATGCTCCTGCATTAATTCTTGGCAGGCATCATGTGCTAATGGGAATATCAGTATAGCCCCTGCAATGCCTCAGTTACAAACTTAGATTGTGAGCCCACCTGGGACAGAGAAATATCCAGAGTACCTGAATGTAACTCACCTTGAGCTACTACTGAAAAAGGTGAGAGCAAAATCCAAAATAAATAAATATCACAACAGAAAATGCCCTAAAATATGTTGTGTCCAAGCTGAGCTTAGCATGCAGTAAAGTCCTGCATTAACCCCAGATTTTATTGCACTTAGTAAAACTACCCCATAGTGTGCTAATACAAGTTTACAAACTGAGAAGTGGCTAACACATTAATGCATTTTAAATAACAATTCAACCATTAATGCATGTTAGGAATACATTAACATATATTACTGGCAAATAAAGCAAAACTTTCTGGATTAATAAGGGACATCCCTCTTGCACTACGAATCCTCAAACTATGATTTGGGGTACTTGAAATCAATGGTGTGAAGGGAAGAAAGTGAGCCAGATCTGGGAGTAGGGGTCAAACTTTTAGGACAGTCCTGCTGAATATGCTTAAGAAAAATCTGCATGCACTCTGCATTCATTGTATGCAAATCTATCTCATGATATCCTGAAAACCTGACCTGTTTGCATCCTCTAGAACTGAAATTAGGCACCTCTGAATTACAGGGATGCAGTGTTGAACTGCAGGAGGAGGGGGGTATCTGCTGGGCAGTTTGGATGGTTACTTGGAGGAGTAGCCTAGTGGTTAATGCAGTGGACTTTGATCCTGGGGAATGAGTTCAATTCCCACTGCAGCTCCTTGTGACTCTGGGCAAGTCATTTAACCCTCCATTGCCCCTGGTACAAAATAAGTACCTGAATATATGTAAACCACTTTGAATGTAGTTGCAAAAACCTCAGAAAGGCAGTATATCAAGTCCCATTTCCCTTCCCTTTAAAGGATGGCAGTCAGAGAGTAGTGATTACGTGTAAAAATGGGTTTTAAAATGAATACACTGGTAGTGTACATGTTTTACCTGCTGCGGTAACATGTTACTGCACTACATACACAAAGACAGGACTTACAGTATTTACCCCTGAATTGTATATATGTGGCGCCTAAAGTTGTGTATGTTAATTTGGATGCACAGCCAAATTGTGCACACAACTTAATTGAACATCAAGCAAATCAGCACCGATAATTGGCAAGTAACAACCAATTATCAGCACTAATTGGCAATAATTAGGATTTATGCGCATATCTGATTCAATAATGGTTTGCGCCTAAATTCTATTATGCATAACAGTTTGGGAAAATGTTTAGGGGTGTTCATGGGGATGTTCCCAGATTTTATGCACGCTAATATAGAATCACGCCTAAGTGCGCCTAACTTAGGAGTCCTTTTACTAAGCCACAGTAAAAAGTGGCCTGTGGTAGTGTAGGCATGTGCATTTTTTTTTTATTTTCTTTATTAACATGTTATAATATATCACAAAACAATGTGATTAAGAAATTGGCATTCATTTTACAAGAAAATTAAATACAATAAGGAAAAATAATCATAACAGCCTTTCCATCCACAAATAAAGAAAAACTGATTCCAAGATTTCAAGAATCTAACAATAAGGAAAATTATAAATCTCACAGTTGCTGCCTCTGTATTTAGACCCCAGCCTGCTATATGGGAGGACATACAACATTCACATCAACTCTAGCATCAAGAAAATCTTTAAGCTGTTTAGGGTCCATAAACTGAAATTGCTTACCCTCAAATACAAGGAAAACGTAATACAAAATTTGCTCTCATAGCTTCTACTCTGGGGCGCAGTTCTAAAAAAGCCCTGCGCCGCATCTGTGTAGGCTTAGAAAGATCTGGAAAAATCCTAACTTTTGAGGCCAAAAACAGATTTTCTAAGTGTCTTAGTGAAAGTCTTATACAGCGTTCTGATCTGGCTCCAGCACAAAAGTGACCAGCATAGTTGTCCTTTGGGTAATCACATCCAGCGAATTTTCTAGGACAGAAGTAAGGTTCATTTCTTCGCCCATCACGGGGGGTTTCAACCGTTCCCTTAAAATTCCAGATATAATAAGCACATTTAATGGGAGGTAATGAGTCTTTGTCCATTCCTAAAATTTCAATCATATATTTTTTCACCATTTCTAAAGGAGAAATTAACGGACACTTGGGGAAATTGAGAAACCTAAGGTTAAGTCTTCTAGCCTGGTTCTCCAGGTATTCCAAACGTTTATGCAGAAAATTATTATCCTTAACTAAAGCAGTTTCCAAAGTCCCCATTTCCTGAATTTTAACACCCACATTTTCCATTTTCAAGGATTGCTGTGCAGTCACTTGTGCCTGTATCAGAGCAGCTTCCGAGAGAACTTTAATATCATTAGTATTTTCTTTCATAGTACTTTGCATAGAGGATTGAATATTGTAGACCATATCCCACAGTGACTCAAGCATCACAATGACCAGTTTAGTTATACCACTTGCTGGTAAAGGGGAGTGGGGCTGAACCTCAGTACGAGAAAGTTTAGAAACTATATCTTGAGGCAGTACCTTTAAGGCTAATTGAGCTGATGTTTCTCGAATCTGGGATCCGCTCGCCGCTGCTTCAGTCTTCCCCTCGAACAGGTCAGGTTGCACCACTCTGGTATCCGTCTCTGTTCGGGCTGCTGCAAACAATCCACTCCCCGGCTGGCGTGGTGCCATGCATTCCAAGGGGCTCAAGGAAGTCCTGTCGCTGCTTTCTATCGACGTCAATGCGTCGACAGTTGCAGAGGGGGTCGAAATATCCAGAGGACCCAGTTGAGTCTTAGAGAAATGCAAGGTCGTTTGCTTCAACGATGACGAGGCTCCAGGAGCCGAGGGGTACTCCTTCACCTTTCCCCTCCATTTCCCCATCGATATCGACAGGTTGAGGGCAACGAAAGAAGCTTAAGACCAGAGCGACCTCTAAGAGCAAACACAGGTGCGTCTGTTCAGAGCGCCATCTTGGATTCACTCCTCTGAGGCATGTGCTTTTTACCTCGTCTGCAAACAAGAGTGTTTTTTTTAATGGGATGGGAAAAGGGCATGCGGTAAAATTGAAACCAGTGTGCACCTAAAACCGGCCTGAGCCCATTGATCTAGCGATAAGGGCTCATGTGCTACACATGTGGTGATCAGTCAGCACACGTCAACTGCTGATTACCACCAGAAACACCGTTTGTGGAAGGAAATAAATTAATAAATCATCCAGGCATTGTGGGCGTGCAGCAAATCTGAAATTACCACCAGGGGGCGTGGTAGCCTGGTGGTAGTCTCATTTTGGCATATGCTGCATGGGCTTAGAGCTCAACATGCCTTTGTAATAGGGTTCCCTAGACATCTAATTTCAGCCACATACAGTTAAGCACAGCTTAGTGATAAGCGTGATTCTATAAAAGACACATACTCTTTATAAAATCATGCAAAACGCATTTCATTTTATGCGTTGATTTTTAGGCACAACTTATAGAATTTACCCCTAAGTGATTAACACCCCTTAGGAAATCCTGCGTCCGCACCAGCAAATTTATACACATTCAAGATATGTGCTACCCAAAAATGTGACTTTAATTGAATTGTGCACAGCTGTAACTCACTGAGAGATTCAGCATGGATGTAAATCTCAATATAAATGCTAATTGTTAACATTAGTAATTAAAGTGTTAATTGCAGCAGCTCAAACAAGAAAAGAATCATATTGTAGTCAGTTTTTTAAAAAATACTGAAGACAAAACACAAAAAGACAAATGTATTTCAGCTGATGGGCTTTAGATTTTAGGCTAGCCTGGAAATGATCTGTGCAAAACATGTTGATTAGTCCCGCAGCTGATGAAATTGGTTTCATGAGGTACTCCTGGGCACCTTCTGGAACTCAGCCTGGAGTTTTAAGAATTTTACATGACGTGGAAACATCTTTGTCTCCCAGAGGCACATCTCCAGCTGAAGTGTTTGAGATCTGATTAAACATTTGCACCAATATGGTGCCAGTTTTATTAGCAGCTGGAAGCTGGAGAGCAATTGGTTTAAGAATCAATGAAGTTTGCTTTTTTTTGAAAGTATAGTACTACTGTAGTTGCATGGGTTGAAGGAGGATTCTTATATTCTAAGAGGCAAGAGCAATTTAGATCATTTATGTATACAAATCCACAAAGGAGAACAGTAGTTTAATACTTAATAGCTCTGCAGGATTAACCTGGAAACTTTGAGGCCGATTATTTCTGTTCCTTTTTGGGCTTTAGCCATAGGTAATGCATTCTTGTTGTGATATTGTTGTGCCTAATTTCCACCAACTTCACTTTGCTCGGGCTGAATGAATATATGAGAAAGAAAGACTCTGCTAGTTAGAAATGTTTTGTAGATTATTTGAAAGCATACAGTAAACTGAATAAGGAAGAAAGGTAGAAAATGTACAAAGCAGATCGTAAAGAACGTAATTTATTAATACAACTCAACTGTATAATAATTGTATTTATGATTTCTTGTAGCCCCTGAAGCAGCCCCTGCTGGGCGAAACACGGCCTGTGTCGGGCTAATTTTGTATTTTTATATATGTATTTATGTGTATTTTTTTGAGTTGTATTAATAAATTACGTTCTTTACTATCTGCTTTGTACATTTTCCATCTTGGAGCTTGCAGACCGTCTGCCTTTGTGCTTTCTAAGGAAGAAAGGTATACATACATAAACACAAAATATACATCTTAACCTTTATGACTTTTCCCCTCATAATGTGGTAGACAATACAGGGACTTCTACCTATGTTTGGCTAATAAGCACCAGATAGGATAAATGAGAATTCTTTATATTGTGATTCACCTTGGTAAGTTCATTAAGCTACATTAATAATAACTGGATTCATATAATAACTTTCATCCAAAGTCTATCCAAACTAGTTCTACAATTTAGTATGTCTTCAGAGATTAGAGGGAAACAAAATTATTTACTATCCAATTATAATTTTGAACAAATTGAAGTACAAAGCGATTAAGTTGCTTGTTTATGTTCTGACAGAAATTCATGGGTGAAGTGGATTTGAACTTGCAACTAATGGCTTTTCTTAACTTATAATTCATTTTTATTTTACTATTCATTAATCATTCCACCATGAAAACTTATAGACTTCCTTCAAAAATATTTTAGTATTATTATCCTAATATTCTAGCATAAACTATTATTTATAAGAGTAGCTGAAACTTGCAAAACATGGATGTCCAAATTTCTTCTGACCTGAACTCAGTGTTAAGTACTGAATCTATTCATATAATTAAACCTGGGGCTGCTTGTTACCAAGAATAGACTCCAATCCTTAGTCCAATTTTTTATTTAATACAAATTTTAACAAGATAAAACAAGTCAATCACCTGCACTGAGACTGATTATGGATTCTGTACACACAGAGTGAGTAGTGTCTGTGATTAGCCCCTCTCCCAGAAATGAGAAACTGTCAGTGGCTGGCAGTTTGAATACTGAAACACAGCACTAACAAAAGTTGCAGCAGCCACCGCTACAGGTAAAACAAATCACTATGGATTACTACCTTGAGAGGAAAAAAACAAGCAGTAGTTTAATGCCTCAGCATGGACAGTTAAAACCCTCTACATGCTACTACTACTACTACTTGACATTTCTAAAGCGCTACTAGGGTTACGCAGTGCTGTACAATTTAACATAGAAGGACAGTCCCTGCTCAAAGGAGCTTACAATCTAAAGGACAAATGTACAGTCAGTCAAATAGGGGCAGTCTAGATTTCCTGAAAGGTATAAAGGTTAGGTGCTGAAAGCAACATTGAAGAGGTGGGCTTTGAGCAAGGATTTGAAGATGGGTAGGGAGGGGGCTTGGCGTAAGGGCTCAGGAAGTTTATTCCAAGCATAGGGTGAGGCGAGGCAGAATGAGCGGAGCCTGGAGTTGGCGGTGGTGGAGAAGGGTACTGAGAGGAGGGATTTGTCCTGTGAGCGGAGGTTACGGGCCGGAACTTAAGGGGAAATGAGGGTAGAGAGGTAATGAGGGGCTGCAGACTGAGTGCATTTGTAGGTAAGAAGGAGAAGCTTGAACATGCTGGATCTACGATTTTGCTACAGCTATAATCTCTCTCAATTTCATCTAGAGAGCAATCAAAGGGAGGGGAGAATTCTGCTCCTCCCAGTATGCAGTAACAACAAAGCTCCAAAAGACACTGAGCAGAACACAGATGTTCATAAAGACTAATCACAGAGGATTGCAGAAATAAAGGGACCTAGTCCATTTTACAAAGCTTAATAAATATACAGCACCTGATAATCTGTTACCCACAGACAGCATAAGCTGCCCCATGTAGTGGGGGCAGCACAGTCCCCACATATCAGAAGATACCACTATTAACCCGTTACCCTGTAAAGAGAAAAATCAAATGTGCACTTGACCTGATGGAAACCTGGGCCATGACTTTCACACTGAAACTCAACATAGAAAAAAGCTAAGTTCATGACAATAATTAGCCCTACCAAACCGAGAACAAGCAGCAAAATTCATATAGACCAAACAAAATAAACACTAGATACAAATGTCAAAGTACTAGGAATACTGATCGACCAACACCTGATACTAGAACCACAAAAGTCCGCTTTAACAGCAAAGTATTCAGATCCCTCTGGAAACTCTTACGAATAAGAGCATATTTTTCAAAACTTGCCTTCTGAATTCTAGTCCAAAGCATTGTGCTGTCCCAAATAGACTACTGCAATGCGGTCTATGCGGGATGCAGAGAACACATAATCAAATAACTAGAAGCAGCACAAAATTTCTCAGTTCACCTAATCTGTGGCGCATCCAAATACGACAATGCAACACCACTGCTGCAGTATCTACACTGGCTCCCAATAAGATCGAGAATAATCTTCAAAATATGCACTTTTGTGTACCAGATTGTTTATGGAACTGCAGCAAGTTACATGATGCCACAAGTGGAACTACCACAACCTACCTGCAAGGAGAAACTGAGAAACCACCTCATTATACACCATCCCAGCTGTAAAGGGTTGACCTACAAAGCAGTCCACACTGCAAACTTCCCGTCTAACACTGCCAGATGGTGGGATGCACTGCCAAAGGACACACAACATGACACTGCCTATGAAAGTTTTCGCAAAATATTAAAAACATTTTTGTACACAAAATTCCCAATGACAGACGCAGCCTAGCATTAAACCACAGACAGCACAACAAATATACCCAGATCATGAAACTGCACTACCGCCCCAGGTATATTAACCAAACACTCATCTCTATTCTCCTTCTTCATGCACCCCTGACCAGTGGTGTACCAAGGGGGGGGGGGGCGGTGGGGGCGGTCCGCCCTGGGTGCACGCCGCTGGGGGGGTGCCGCGCGCCTGTCCGCTCTTCGTTTTCATGCTCCCTCTGCCCCGGAACAGGTTACTTCCTGTTCCGGGGCAGAGAGAGCATGAAAACGAAGAGCCGGCAGGTGCGCAGCACCCCCACCCCCAGCGGCATGCACCCGGGGGGGGTTTCACCGGGGGATCAGGTTTTTTTTGCTGGGGGGGGGCGTTGCGCTGTTCCGGGGGGGGGCGCTGCACCCAGGGGGCGGGGCGCATCGGCGATCCGCCCCGGGTGTCAGTCCCCGTAGGAACGCCACTGCCCCTGACCTGTTATCTCAATTCTCCTCATGCACCCCTGATCTGTTTAGTATATCTGATATGTATACTGTACCTATCGGACCTCTATTTATATATCTGAGTGAACTTAATGCAAGCTACACAGAACTAAGTCACTGACTCAGACATGTAGGGGATATAAATCCAATAAAGTAAAGTAATATATTTATGGAACGAGTAAACAAGTGATTCACATCTACCTGTTCTACTCCACTCAGTATTTTATCATATCTCCTCTCAGCCATCTCTTCTCCAAACTGAAAAACCCTAGCCACTTTAGCCTTTTCTCTTAAGGTTGTCATCCCATCCTCTTTATCATTTTCGTTGCCCTTCTCTGTACCTGTTCTAATTCTGCAACATCTTTTTTTGAGATGCGGTGATCAGAATTGCACACAGTATTCAAGGTGCAATTGCACCAACCATGGAGGGATACAAAGGCATTAGAACATTCTCATTTTTGTTTTCTATTCTTTTCCTAATAATTCCTAACATTCTATTTGCTTTCTTAGCCACCTCTGCATACTGAGCAAAGGGTTTCAACATATCATCAATGATGACACCTACATCCTTTTCCTGGTAGTGACTGCTAAGGGTGGTGACTCCTAATGTACATCAAGATCACTGCCTCATGTAGCTATAGTTTGGGTTCCTCTTTCCCACATGCACCACTTTGCACTTGTGCTCACATTCAAAATGTTATCTGCCATTTGGATGCCCAATATCCCAGTCTCATAAGGTCCTCTTGCAAGTTTTCACTAACCTCTTGCAGTTTAACAACTGTGTCATCAGCAAATACCTCACTAGTTATTCCCATCTCTAGATCATTTATAAATATGTTTAAAAGCAGCAGTCCCAGCACAGTCCCCTGGGGAACCCCACTATCTACCATTCTCCATTGAGAATACTGAACATTTAATCCTACTCTCTGTTTTCTATCTTTAAACCAGTTTTCAATCCAAAATAGGACATTACCTCCTATCCCATGACTTTCTAATTTCCTCAGGAGTCCTTCAAAAGGTACTTTGTCAAATGCCTTTTGAAAATCTGGACACAGAATATCAACCAGCTCACCTTATCCACATGCTTATTCACCCCTTCAAAGAAATGTAGTAGATTGGTGATGCAAAATTTCCCTTCTCTAAATGCCTGTTGGCTTTATTAATCCATGCTTATGCATATGCTCTGTAAATTTTGTTCTTTATTATAGTCCCTACCATTTTGCCAGCATCTATGTCAGGCTCACTGGTGTATAATTTCCTGGCTCACCTCTGGAATCCTTTTTAGAAATTGCCAATACATTGATCACCCTCCTACCTTCCAGTACCATGCTTGATTTTAAAGATAAATTACATATTACTAACAATAGTTCTGCAAGTTCATTTTTCAATTCTATCAGTACTCTGGGATGATTTCTTTCTGTAAACCTGGAAGATGTAATGTAGCAATATGACAAATTGAAGAGTAGCAAATTGCCTGGACTGGATGGTATACAGTCCATACGTTACTCACAGATGAACCCCACCTTACTGTGACAAGCCCTCCCTTTTTATTAAGCTCTGAGCCCATGTCCAGAGCTAAGGAAAGTTACAGAAAGCTTCTATGGAAAATCACAGAATGCTCACCATGGTCACATGCTTTCCCAAGTCCAGGTGGCCAAGCTGGGCCTGGGAAATAAGTGCCATCCTCCCCTTTGCATACCAAATTAGTTACAGCTGTGTCTTATCTTCTGGATCCCAACTTGTTTACAAGAAAAGTTACTTTCGGTCAAAGACAAGATTTCAGAGTGTATTATCAAACAAAAGCAGGGTTGAAAAGTAATCCTTTAAGGTAACACTTAAACAATCATTTTTAAATAGAATTACTTCTAAACAATACAGACCCCGAGTGCACTGGTCGTTCAAGACAGGGTTGAAAAACAATCTTTAAAATTCACTTCCATTACAGTAACCACCATAGAAACTAAGCTCTGGCCTGTAAATGATCCATTTGGCACCAGGAATTTGGTGCTCTCCTCCATCTGCAATGCCGGTGCCATAACCAGGGAGCTTAACACTGTAGCTTACGGAAAAAGAGGTCTGACATCTGAGCTCAGAGAGAACTCTTTGCTCCCAGTGGGACTGTCACCAGAACCTCAGCTTTTCCCCCTCTACTGATCACAAAAGAATCAAGTGGACCCTTTGAGGTCTGAGACACAAGAGAAGAAAACGTCCATGTTTCCTTTCCTCTTCATTTCACCGTTTCAGGACCCACGTAAGCACTGTCAAGCAATGCTCAGCATGGATCCTCATACTTCCACACACACTTTCTACATCACCTTCAATCCTTGCTGGCTAAGTCAAAAGTGTTGGGGGTTAAGGTTAAGGATATTGTTATAGGTGAGATGTGGTTGAGGATTCTATATAGAAAATGTCTGCAAATGGGTCTTCTTTAGTCAAGGACAACATTAATTTGCATCAAACAAATTGAAAACTTGTGGAATTTTTTGAGATTTAGGACTCCAGATTCCATCAGTTTTCCAAAGTTACTAGTCATACATCCTATAACAACATTCTATAGTTAAATATTTGGAAGATTCTGGAACAATCTTGCCCTCTGATTTCTAAGGCATATTACTTTGTAAAGAAAAAGACTCATATGTTTTTGCTGCAGAGCCTGAGTTTCCCCTGGATTCTTACAGATTAAACTTTGTAGTCAGCATTCATTTTTAATGCTGACCTTGGCATTCAAATTATTCATAGGTATTCAGCACCACAATCTGGATAGTAAGTGGCACTAAATATCCATGTAGAAGAGTCCGTGCTGTAACTATCTGAATAAAGGTGATATTTGAATTGCTCTCTAGATAGCAAACTAGATAAAGTACATTTTTTTGTCTTAAATATATCTGTGTAGTTGTTAATATGACCAATGAGATTATTAAGATCTCTAAATCTGAGACCAAGAGGCGCATAATCGAATGGGGCACGCAGGTTTTCCTGAGGGCATCCTCACAGGACGTCCCCATGAAGGGGCGGGTAAACCCATATTATCAAAACAAGATGGGCGTCCATCTTTCATTTCGATAATACAGTCGGGGACGCCCAAATCTCCACATTTAGGTCGACCTTAGAGATGGTCATCCCCGATTTTTGGTGATAATGGAAACCGAGGACGCCCATCTCAGAAACGACCAAATCCAAGCCCTTTGGTCATGGGAGAAGCCAGCATTCGTAGTGCACTGGTCCCCCTGATATGCAAGGACACCAACCAGGCACCATAGGGGGCACTGCAGTGGACTATAGAAAAAGCTCCCAGGTGCATAGCTCCCTTAACTTGTGTGCTGAGCCCCCCCAAACCCAATCCCCACAACTGTACACCACTACCATGGCCCTTAGGGATGAAGGGGCACCTAGATGTGGGTACAGTGGGTTTCTGGTGGGCTTTGGAGGGCTCACATTTACCACCACAAGTTTAACAGGTAGGGGGGGGATGGACCTGGGTCCGCCTGCCTGAAGTGCACTGCAGTACCCACTAAAACTGCTCCAGGGACCTGCATATTGCTGTCATGGAGCTGGGTATGATATTTGAGGCTGGCATAGAGGCTGGAAAAAATATTTTAAAAAATTTTTTTTAGGGTGGGAGGGGGTTAGTGACTACTGAGGGAGTAGGGGGAGGTCATCCCCGATTCCCTCCAGTGGTCATCTGGTCATTTAGGGCACATTTTTGTGGCTTGGTCGTAAATAAAAGGACCAAGTAAAGTTGGCCAAGTGTTCATCAGGGACGCCCTTCTTTTTTCCATTATTGGCCGAGGATGCCCATGTGTTAAGCACGCCCCAGTCCCGCCTTCCTTATGCTTCCGACACGCCCCCGGGAACTTTGGTCATCCCCGAGACGGAAAGCAGTTGAGAGTGCCCAAAATCGGCTTTCGATTATGCCGATTTGGGCGACCCTGGGAGAAGGACGCCCATCTCCCGATTTGTGTCAAAAGATGGGCGCCTTTCTCTTTCGAAAATGAGCCCAATAGTGTACAACTCACAATGAGGCGTGCCCATGGGAGGGGCATGGGTGAGTCAGGGGTGTTCACTAAAGATGTACACAGTATTACTAAATACCAGGGGTCCACACCTAAATTACATGCCAGGATTTATGCTAGGTTTCAGTTGATGCAAATCCTCGCACCCAAAGTTTGGCATGGAAAGTCAACTCTACACACTATTCTATAACTGGTGCCCAACTTGGAGCACAGTTTATAGGAAGTTTTCAACCCAGTCTTTGGGCACACCTAGCTAGGATTTTCAGCATATCCCCGTGGGGATATGCTGAAAACCCCGACTGACTGAGTGTGCTCTGAGGACTGGGTTTAAAACCGCTGGGTTTAGAATAGCGCTCCATGTGGATTTTGTTTTTTTTTTGTGCTGAATTTTGAGCTCCATTTACTGAATCCAGCCCATAGAGCACATGTGTAGGTATAAATTTTATAAAGGATGCATATAAATCATGGCTTTGTCTATGCTCCACCCAGATTTCGCACCAGCTGAGTGCATGCTATTTTGTCATTGCATTTACTTATACAAGTGTAATCTGTGGGGTAATGTATAAAGGCCTTTTGGAGATGTAAATAGGGTTTTATGTGTGAAAAGGGTTTACAAAGCTATCCCCAAAATATAATGTCAAAATCAGTTACAAGAATTTTCATCCCAATATTAGCTGTGTGGAAGGTAATTTTATAACAGATATGTGAGAGACTTGAAAATTTCCATGGTAGAAATAAGCGTATATAACTCTCTTGATCTAATTTCAACAGTTTTTGAATTCCCTATTTTTATCTGACCATGAACTTTGTCTACATACCTATAGGGCCATGGTCTAAATAAAGCGCAGTTTTGACTTCTAGCCCTTTAACCATAGTATCATTTGCTAGGTATTGTGGAATAAGATAAGAACTATAGGTAGGAAGATGGTTCACTCACACTAAATTCAAAGCTTCTAGTATAGCACAGAGGTTCTTTATTCCCTTTGCCTTTTGATCATTACATAAAGATTGGTTGCTCAAAATCACTTCATTAGGAAAATTCAAAACCATATCTGGAAGAATTTTCCCACATTCTTAAGTGAAGAATTTGGAATCTGTAGACCAAGAGATACACAGGATAAAAAAAAACTTTTTAGTTTGATCAACAGGCATTTACACATCTCAGTCCATGACTTATGTACTATCGGAAACAAAACAGATTTTCTAAGGATAATAGAACATCTCCTCCTCTTTTCCCCAGTATGGGCTGCTGGAAGGCTGCATAGCCTGGGGGACAGATTTGGAATAAAAAGGGTCCCTTAGAATCAACCACATTTCAGAGATTAAACAAAATAAAAGGTCAGCCCAGACTGACCAGTAAGTCTGAAATAATCAATGTTTTATTATCTATCAAGAGACCATGAATACAACAGTATTAAAATGAGATCTTTTCAGGCTCCTGAGATACAAGGATACCTTTGTTACACTTAATAGTGGCAATTCTCAAAAGATCACCTAAACTTAGGCACCAGGATGATGCAGCTAAGTGGAAACTCTATATCGGCAATTATATATCTAATTGATGTAGTAGAATAATTTATTTATAGTTTTATAGTTTATTAAATTTGATATACTGCTCAAGTTGACTCGCAAAACTAGGCAGTTTACAAACAATAAAAACATAGCAGCAGCAGTGTGGAAAGGAACTACAAAATTCGATAGGAAAGAGAATAAAAACAGTCATACTAAGATAATTATAGCAAAACAAAGACAGCAAAAGAGGAAGAGGTGAGGACTAGAGAGGAATGGGAGGGAGGGAAGGGTCAAAAGTAGGTAAAACAGGGAAAGGGTAGGGAGACGGGTAGGGAACAGTGACAATCTAGGCAAAGTCATGGATAACAAGTCATTCCAACGAAAAAGCCTGTTTAAAAAGCAAAGTTTTAGAGCTATCTTAAAATTCTTAAAATATTTTCCTCAGAAATATTTCCTCAATTAGTACTTTAAAAGGAGTGAAGCCTGTGAAAACTGGGATTACTTTAATCAGTCGGATTTGAATTAGAGGCTTAAGCATATGTATTGTTAAATAACATCTGGTTTTTAAAAGAGAAAGAATGTAATCAGATGTATTATTTCTAACTAATATTGGACAATAAGTTTGTTTTCAATGAAATGATTTGACTATACACCGTATTGGCCTTGAAGAAGCCAACCAGATGATCAATGTGGAATAATGAATTAGATGAGTAATATCTGGGGATAATCAGGTTAATACCACATTTTTTTTTTCTGTTTACTTGATCTCCTTGTCTTGTTTCACTCTCCTTATTTAGTGGTCTAAGGAAGAGAATAGAATTACCTGACTGAAATAATTCCTATATATTACTTTCTCTGTATTTTTTGGCAAGTTGTTTTATCGCTTGTAAAAATTTAAATGGTTATAAAAAAAAAAATTCTTAAAAGATGGTTTGGCCCAAAGAGGAAGAGAGAGAGAGTTCCAAAAGAAAGAAGCAGCGAAAAAGAAAGCAATCTGTGATTATTGATAGAGCGAAGAAGACGAGCAGGAGAGTAAGGAATGATAAATATGTCAAGGTAATCTGGAAGACCTACTCTATGCATTTACACACTTAACTTTAGGCACAACCACTTATTTCATGTCAAATGCTATCGGTTATGCACATAACTGACAGAACTCTATAACCTCAGCACCTAAATGCTGGGCACGCCCCTGGCCCGCCCACATCCCTCCCAACTAAGAGTACTGCCTACATGCTGTTACATGTGTAACTGCAAATTAATGCCAATTATCGCCAATAATGGGTTGTTAGTGCCAATTAGCGCCTAATTTAACAATTAATTTACATGTGTAATTGACCATATTCTACAATCTGCATATGCAATTTTGCACGCTATATGCAAAATGGCGATGTAAGATGATAGAATTAGGAGGAATGTGTGTCTCAATAACAGATCTACAAAAATGATTACCCATTATTTTTGAATGAGAAATATATTTCCCTTCCCTTATAAATAGGAGCCTCACTAATATCACCCAAAACACACGTCTATACTACCACAGGCCATTTTTCAGCACACCTGGCCCCCTTTTATGCTTTCACAATGTTTGACTCCACATTTAAGCATTGATCACGGGTTACCCCAGATTATTTGTCTTAGGTTGAATCATAAACCCATCTAAATTCAGGAGAACAGGTAAATGAAAGTATCTTATTTTCTACAATGTGTAATCAGTGGAACCTATCATGTATTCTTTTCTAGTTCTTCAGTTTAACCTTGTCTGACATTAAATGAGTTGCTAGAACAACGTTGTTCTTAATAACATTTGTAGGAACATGCTCATGTTTGTAATACTTTGAGTTTGTTTGTTTTTTTATTCTGTCAGCGTGTAAAATGCTGCAACTGCTCCTCTTTAATGGTTAAATGGATCTTTAATGATATGGAAAATAACCATTACTAGAAATGACTTAAACCTGCATTGTTTTTCCCCAGTTAATATTTGTTTTCATTTTGAATTCATGTTTTCTTTTGGCACACAATTACAGATTAAACTCAGTATCAAAATATATCCTGAAAACTTGAAAGCACATTAGGAGCTCATTTTCCTAGCCAAAGTATACAAATATGGCAGATATCAGTCTCACAGTGCCATTCCAGCATTTCCCTGTCCTAAAATCCTTGTTTCAATCATCACATCATTGCAGGAACACTTCTGCCCTCTTATATTTTTCCTTGTACCATTCTCCCAAACAAGAGTAGAAATAAATATCACCTGTGGTGGTTATGGCCAGTGGTATACTGCTTCCGGCATGGCCAGGGTTGGAGTGCCTATATTTTCTAAGAACAGGGCCAATGTAATATATTTCACACAATAAATGTAAACCACTTTGGTTGTATCACAGAAAGGTGGTACATCAAATCCATGACCATTTAAAAAAAATACATGTAGGCTGCATATCAATATTCCTATGTGGAATATAAGAAATAAGTGCAAAAACAAATAGACAGAAAAATAATATGAATTAAAACATTACAAACAAGACATAAGCTTGCTGAGATTAAAAAAAAAAAAACACATTTACCAGCTTCCTAAACTTCAAGCAATCCTTCTCAGATCTCATAATTTCAGGCACAGCATTCCAAATCACAGGGGTTGCACAGACAGAATGCCAGAAACTAATACAGAAGACCATATATTTGGCAGGCTTCTCATACTAAGGCACAAAACTATGGAATGCCCTACCGAAAAATTTAAGATGCGTAGGCCAATACCTCAACTTTCGCAAATACCTCAAAGCATTTTTCTTCAGGAAAATGGATTTTGAGGACCACAAATAATCTCATGATAACCCAGATCAATGATCCTTCTCTCAGTTTCCTATCATATACATAGTCATCTGACCTGTACGCCTTGCCCATTTAGAAGCTACCTTTGTAACCTTCAATACCCCACACTACTTACGCTCTATATGGTCTGTTAACACCCCCGTTGCTAATGTAAACCACAATGAACCAATGTAAGTTGGAAATTGTGGGGTATAGATATTATTATAAATAAATAAATATAAATGCACGCGAATAAGTTTTAGTTTTACATAGTAAATGATGACGGCAGATAAAGACCTGTACGGTCCATCCAGTCTGCCCAACAAGATAAACTCATTTTATATGGTATGTGATACTTTATATACACACCAAAGGAGTAACCGATAACTCCTGACCCTTCAATCTCAAGGACCATTTTGGTATATACCTTTGAACAGGTTCCTCAAAATAAACAGAAGACTAGAGATAGGCTGTCAACAACATATGCCATGTCCTTTTATGCCGTTAAATGAAAAAGACATGACATTTCAAGGTTTTTTTCTTTTTTTCCATTTGCTAATAATAGTGCACTTCCTATGCAAATAATGCACACTATTTGTAAAGAGTGTGGCATCTTTGCAAAGAGTGTGCACTGTTTGCAAAGAGGGCACCTTCTTTCAGAAAGACTGACAATCCTGCCTCGATAGTGGTGCATGTGTGGTCTGCTGCTAATACATGGATCATTGCGCATGCATGCACTGTTGGGAAGGTGTGTACTCTTTGCAAAGAGAGCACAAACTCTTAGGGGGTCTTTGATTAGCTCGAGTTATTTCCTTTAAAATCTTCTTTATCAGAGAAAAGAGATGTAAGTTTAACTGACATTTTGGAAAATTCAGAAGTTATAGATAGAGTTATTATTAGTGACTTTCGTCTTTGATTTAGATAGGAACAATGTTTTGAAATTGTATTTCCGATACATGGTTGATAGTTTTTTGGGTTCAAAGATGCATATATTTCCTGACACATCAAGGGAATCGCAGACTGGGAGGTGTGAGCCAGGAATCATTGCCCTAGGTGGGACCTTCCTAGCGCAATTCCCTTGTAAGTGTTTTATTTCCTTATTACTTATTTGTTTGAACCTAAGAAATTATAAGAGTTTGTGGAAACAGATGAAGAATCCTCTGCAGCAACTTCCTTCAGTTATCACTGTACCGGCTGCAATAACCGATTAACCTTCCTCCCTCAGAAAATGTGAAGTGTAAGATTAACCATTTTGAGTTTTTCTTATTTTCTTTAAGATTGTTTTCCTGATCTTGGATCTTCCAATTGTGGACAATTATGTAAATATATATTGTTGAGAGAAAATGTTTTCCTTTTTATGTTAATTTCTGTATTTCCTTACATTTATGTGATAAATGTGAATGTAATTAAGTAAAATGATAAATAAATAAAATTTAAAAAAAAGATTAGCTGGAGTTATCTGCAGCAGGGCCCATAGGCATAAAATGGGAGCTGCTGCAGGTAACTAACTCAAAGACCCCCTTAATGAGGGTATCCTCAAAATGAAAATAAAGAGTAACCAAAGCAAAACAAAATGAATACTGCAAATGACAAGGGAAATAAATATTTTTGAGTTGCCCTTCTCTAGAACAAACCCATTCAGCATTTTACAGGTCAAAATTAAAATCAAACTTCAGGTGCTCAGCAATAAGTAGCCAATGAAATTTCATAGAGTAGAAACCAATATGATCAATGTCAAATTTACCAAGGCTATAAATTTATTTATTTATTTATTTGTTGCATTTGTATCCCACATTTTCCCACCTATTTGCAGGCTCAATGTGGCTTACATTATGCCGTAGTGGCGATCGCCATTATCAGAATGAGAAATACAGAGTGGTATTGCATTAAAGTTCATAAGTGACAGAGTACTTTAAGCAGTCAGGTATAGAGTTCATTTCCGGAATGAGAAATAAAGTGGTATTGCGTTAAAGTTCAATGGTGACAAAGTAAATTAAGCAATCAAGAATCGAGGGTTCAGTTTTGTCCAGTTCTGGTATAAGTTTCATTATCTGGAATTTAGGATAGATCATTGTGGTATGCCTTTTTGAACAGGTTGGTTTTTAGTGATCAGACTGTTATGACTGTTGGAAGGGGTTGGGGGAATGGCAGGGGATAGGGAAGCCTTGTGGGGCCCTTATCCAGGTATGGGCAACTCCTTGAAGTCACCTAGGTGCGCCAAAATTCAGCGGCAGTATCCAAATAACTAAGCAGACATAGTTAAAACCACATTTTATGTGGTCCTTCTTGCCCAGCTGATTATCTGGGTACCAGCACTAAAAATTGGCAGCACCCAGATATGGCTGCATTTTGTAAACATGTGTAAATTCTTGGTAATAAAGGGGTCCTTTTACTGAGCTGCACTGACAAGTGGCCTTAGTGCACACTTACGCAGGTCTCTCCCATATGCCAAGGCCATTTTATTGTAGCTGTAAACCCCTCTATTTTCTATTTTTTTCATTAATGGCCGTGCACTAATGATGCCATTAACATGCAGTCTATTTCTAAATTACTGTGGGAGCACTTAGCAGTAAGAGCTCCTGCATTATCCATATGATAACCGGTTAGCGGACAGTAATGTAGATGTGCTAATTGGTTAGCACAGGAATGCCCACTTTCTGCCTCTGACACGTCCCTCAAAAAAATATAAAACAATATTTAGTGCACAGTTAGCGCACACATATGGCAAAACGAATGCGGTCGCTTTAGCAAATCCCTCGTTAGTCTATTTTTGCTACGTTGGACATGCAAAGTGCAGGAGGCTTAATGCACAAATTAATGCAGGTTTTGTACCCAATTTCTTGGGAATGTTGAGCAGTTGGGGGGATGTCTAGGGGGTAAAGAGTTTATTGGTGAACATGTTGGCAGGGTTTGGATTCAAGGGCCGGTTTATCAGGGTGATCATCTCTGGGGAGGTTGGGGGATTGGAGGGGAGTCTGAGAAGAGGATTGGGGGATTGGAACAGTAGTCTGAGAAGGTGATTGGGGGGATTAGATTGGGGGATAGAAGCGAGGAAGGGTGAGAATGGATCAGTGGATTGATGTAGGGTGAGGGGACAGGTAATGCCACCACAGAAGGTTACATTTTGTCAGGTTTAGGGGTGCTATGTCAAGTAGCATAGGGGCCCTTTTACTAAGCCACGGTAAAAAGTGGTCTTTGGCAGTGTTGGCGGGTATATTAGGCATTTACCGGGCCAGTTTTTACCACATCTGCCAAAAAGATTTTTTTTAATGTGACAGGAAAAGAGCATGCGGTAAAACTAAAACTAGCGCGCGCCTAAAACCATCCTGAGCCCTTAATGCCACCCATTAATCTAGTGGTAAGGGATCACAAGCTACATGCGCGGTGACCGGTCAGCGCGTGCCAACTGCTGATTACCGCCGGAAACAGCGCACATGGGAGGAAATAAATAAATAATTCAACCAGGCATTATGGATGCACACCAAATCTTAAATTACTGCCGGGTTGGGGGGGGGGGGTGCTCTGGCCTGGCAGTAGTCTTATTTGGGCGCATGATGCGTACGCATAGAGCCTACTGTGGCTTAGTAAAAGGGCCCCATAGTGCTGTACTCTAAGGCTCTGCCCTGTGCAGTAAATGCAGGCAGATGCTAGACACAACCCCTGCATTTACAACACATACTTTGCATTTACTGCATTGTAATATTTGCTGTTAATACACAGTAAGTGTAAAACCTTACTGCACTTAGTTAAAGGTTTCCTACATTACCTCGGAATAAGGGGTAGATACATTTCCCTAGTTTACTTTCAAGTGTGCACCATTTTGAGTTCCTTCCACCAATGTTTGTAGAACTGTCACTTTTCAAATAAAGTTGGATTAGAAGACAAGCTGCATCCAGGATCCAAGCTGAGGAAAGCTAAGAGAAGTGAATGCTATAGCATTTGTGGGCTCATTTTCAAAAGAGAAGGGCGCCCATCTTTCGACACAAATCGGGAGATGGGCGTCCTTCTCCCAGCATAATCGAAAGCCGATTTTGGGCGCTCTCAACTGCTTTCCGTCGCGGGGACAACCAAAGTACCCGGGGGCGTCGGAAGCATAGGGAAGGCGGGACTGGGGCGTGCTTAACACATGGGTGTCCTCGGCCAATAATGGAAAAAAGAAGGGCACCCCTGACGAACACTTGGCCAACTTTACTTGGTCCTTTATTTACGACCAAGCCACAAAAATGTGCCCTAAATGACCAGATGACCACCGGAGGGAATCGGGGATGACCTCCCCCTACCCCTCAGTAGTCACTAACCCCCTCCCACCCTAAAAAAAAATTTTTAAATATTTTTCCAGCCTCTATGCCAGCCTCAAATATCATACCCAGCTCCATGACAGCAGTATGCAGGTCCCTGGAGCAGTTTTAGTGGGTACTGCAGTGCACTTCAGGCAGGCGGACCCAGGTCCATCCCTAAGGGCTATGGTAGTGATGTACAGTTGTGGGGAGTGGGTTTTGGGGGCTCAGCACACAAGATAAGGGAGCTATGCACCTGGGAGCTTTTTCTGAAGTCCACTGCAGTGCCCCCTAAGGTGCCCAGTTGGTGTCCTGGCATGTCAGGGGGACCAGTGCACTATGAATGCTGGCTCCTCCCACAACCAAAGGGCTTGGATTTGGTCATTTCTGAGATGGGCGTCCTCGGTTTCCATTATCGTCGAGAATCGGGGACTAACGTCTCTACGGACGACCATCTCTAAGGTTGACCTAAATGTGGAGATTTGGGCGTCCCCGACCGTATTATCGAAATGAAAGATGGCCGTGGGGATGTCCTGCGAGGACGCCCTCAGGAAAACTTGAGCGCCCCGTTCGATTTTGCCCCTTCACAGGACTCTTTTGCTAAAGTGTATCGGACGCGCACCAAAAATGAAATTATCGCAAGAGCCACGCAGTAGTCGGGCATTAACTCCATTTTGTCACATGTTGGGCGCACATAGACACGCAGCTTAGTAAAAGGGCCCCTATATGTTCCATCTTTGCTTATACACTTCACTGTCAATCAAAATGTTGTATTATGTATTGTGTTGACATTGTAAGTAGTAAACCATGCCATACTTTGTATTGTTATTTGAATATTTTTACTGCTGCAATTGCCTATTTTTCATGTTTGATCTATTTTTTACTGTACGCTGCCTTGAGTGAATTATTTCAAAAAGGTGGTAAATAAATCCTAATAAATAAATAAATAAAATATTCTATAAACCATGCCCAACTTTAAGCACAACTTGTAGAATAGTGCTTTTTTGTGCCTATTTTTTGGGTGCTATATATAGAATCTAGCCCATTGTGCATATATTCAGCCCCGCGCCATTTACATAATAATAATTTTAACTGGCACTAACCTTTATATTCTTAGTCGTACTGCACTGAAAATTTACTCACGTATTTTTCTTAAGAACAAAACACAGATATCACTTTTTATAGTAGTTAAGTGGGCATGCAAGTTGTTGTTGTTGTTTTGTTTTGTTTTTGTTTGTTTGTTTGTTTTACTATGTAAATATGTTGAATGTTCAAAGAGAAACTTCCCAGGTTTCACTATGCTCTAAAAAAGTACACATGTGCCTTGCTCAAACTTTTTGCAACTGGGATTTCACAAAAGAAATTATACAGGTATAGTAGAACATTCAATTATCCACATATAGTTTACTCCACTGACTCAAGTGTAGCTCCTGGAATTGCTTCTTTAAAAACAGCTATGTTTAGCCACTTTGCAGGGAAATGAATGACACAGTTTTCAGAGTATTCTCTGTCAGCAGCAGGGATCTGTGTCTTCAAAAAGAGAAACGATCCATAAGTGCAAATATGAAACAAAGTAGCATAAATAATTTTAATTGCTTCATTTTGAATTTTTATTTTGTTTTTATTCATTTTGGTCAGCATTATTATTGGTTTATTGATTTATCTATGGCTTTTTTTTAATGAATATTGTTACACTTCATTGTTTTCTTTACATTCAGGGGCCGATGCACAAATCTTACTGTTCTAGGAATGTTCGATTTAGACTGGTTCTGTCCAGTTAGACATCTATGTTATTTAACAAGTAATGTACAAAGGGGTTCTGCATCCATCTTACTGATCACAGTAGCAGGCAACAATAATCCTATGCAAATGTATTACAACAAGCTGATCAGTATTAAAATGAGCATTCTGAGCGATGCACAGCTGTTTCCGAGTGATGCACAGAATGGAGTGCCTACCTTTAACATGCAAAATCTTCCATGAGGTCTGCAGCTGTTGTTGTGTTTGGGTGAGTTCTGGGAGAAGCACTCTGCTTGCATTTTGCAATAGCAAAACTTGTCTAAGAGCAGAGAACAGCTTAGAGGGGCAGAGAAACAAGTGGGAGTGGGAGTGGGAGCTTTAAGCAAGGAGGAGTTCTTTTCAATAGCAGATTTCTCTGGTGCTGGCTCCACATTCCTCCTGCTGCTTACTTGCCTTCCCTCAGGCTGCCCCTGGTGATATTGCTTAAGAATCTCCTCCTTGCTAAAAGCCACCCCCCCCCCCCCCCCCCCCACACACACACACACACACACATCTGACATCATAGGGGCTTTCCCCCAGTCGATTGACTGTCTACTTGTTTCTGTGCCCCCCTTCTACCTGGCATCATAGGGGCAAACAGCAAACCAGCTGGGGGAAAGCACCTATGATGTCAGCTGGGGGGGGGGGGGGTCAGAGAAAAAAAGCAGACAGCCAATTGGCTGGGGAAAGCCCCTACAATGTCAACTGGAGGGCAGAGAAACAAGCAGACAGCCAATCAGCTGAGGGAAAGTCCCTATGATGTCAGTTGGTTGGGCAGAGAAACAAGAAGACAGCCAGTCGACTGGGGAAAGCCCCTATGATGTCAGCTGGAGAGGGGTGGAGAAACAAAAAGACAGTCAATTGGTTGGGGAAAGCCCCTAAGATGTCAGCTGGGGGGGATTTCAGCAAGAAGGAGATTCCCAAGCAAAATTCATTGACAGCATCCTGAGGGAAGGCACCTAAGCTGCAGGAGGAAGGTGGAGACACCTTGTGGGGAGGGCCTTGAGCTGTGAGTCACCCCTTGGTGATGGTGGGTGGGAAGTGGGGGAGGGGTGCAAACTGAAGATTCACCTAATGTGTTAGATGTCCTATCCACCACCACTCAGACCGACTGTAACATTTGAACCATAGGGCTCTACAGTGTACTACACAGTTCAAAATACTACAGTTAGCCCAGAGAGGCAGAGGGAGACATGGTCTGATGTGCATCTGCTTTCCTCCTCACTAACTTTTACAGTTTAGGTTCTGGTAGCAAGGTAAACATTATTTTTAAAAATGTGTCACATAATGGGGTCCTGCAGGAGATGGGAATAGGGAAAGGAGGCAAAGTTTGGGGGATATTCAGGAGGTTGTGTGGGAGAGAGCTGGAAAAGTACTTAATCTCCCTCCTTTTCTGTTTATCATTATAACTTCTCCTTATTCCTTACAAGTGTTGGCTGTAAGTCACTCAGGCCCCGATGCATGAAAGTAACATTAAAGAACCAAAAACATAAAGGCCCACAGTAGAAGTTACCAATTTTGAAAAAATGACCAAAAGAAATTGCATGCAAATGAGCCACACAGTAATCCAAAGGTCGATGCATGAAAGTCCCACTAACTACTTGAAATCCACGGTAGCGGGGTTGCAAACACATGCACACAACAGCCATTCGCTGAGCACACGGCAAGCGTTGAAGCTGTTGTATGCATGTCTAAAAAGATTGCATCATAGGCATGCTTCTTAGGCGTTTGAAATACATGTCACACATAAGCAAAACCTTATAGGCCTGGCCTGCACATGATTTTTTAACCACTCTGCTGATGGTTACTGTGCCATGTTGTGCCACGTTGCTTGCAGGCTGGCAGGCTAGGGGAAAGGAGGGCTGGCGAGCTAGGGAAGAGGGACTGTGTGGCTCTGGGGGTAGGCAGGAGGCACAACTCTTGGTGAGGAGGGAGAGAGATTAGCCATACAGGGCCATGCTTGGGGGCTGGCAGTCTCACTAGGGGGCGGGTGGTTTTCTGGGATCTCTTGGGGGGGGGGGGACCAGAAGAAGAGTCGGGACAGAGGAGGGAGTAAGGATAGGGATGGGGACCAGGGGCAGGACCAGAAGGGTGGGGAGGAGTGGCACCTGCCAGGGACCCCCCATCATTATCACCCTCATCCTCCCCCTCCTCTTCTGATGACACTTCTGCAGAGAGACAAGAGGGGAACTGTCACAACCCCTGGGCATTCAATCAGATCTCCCATTGTAGTTAACCCCTTGGCCAACCAATGAGTACCTGGGCTGTTGTCAAGGTGTGCTTTGACCTCCTGGAGCCACAGTCTATGATTTTTGCACAGCGCCCTTGCATGCTTCTTCAGCTTTTCCATCTGGAAAACAAGAGGCCTGCAAGTGTCATTGTGATCCCGAGGTGGACAAAACAAGTGGAGGACAGAAGAAAACATGGGAATTAACAGCCACATGCAACTTTTTTTTTTACACGCACATTATGAATGTATATTGTAACCGTATGGGTTAAATGTTAAAAGATTACCTGGCTCATTCTGGATCTGGTGTGGAGACAGTGAGCAGTGCAGTGAAATTGAGTGATCTGTGTGCATGCGCTGAGTGTTCCGCATGCTGATGGAACTTTCAGGAGAGTGACAAACAGCTCAGGTTAGCAGTTGGGAAGGAGCTCTATTGGTGAGAACATGTTACTAGGGAAAGACTGGAAGAAAGTTGATGCTGGAGATCATCACCTGAAAGAAAAGGCGCCCACCGTTCAAGAGAGCCAGAGAGAGAAAACAGAGAGAGCAGCTAAGTGACTGAAACTATTTTAAAAAGTGCACATAAGAGAAAATAGTAAAGGAAACCTGAACAATAAGTGAGAGATAACTAAAAGAGGAAAAAAAGAGTAGAGGAAAACTTACATGTTGGGGGTCTCCGTGGATCTGAGGGACAGGAGAGGGGAGACTTTGAAGAGTCTGGTGTTTTGCGGAATTTAGTGTACCTAAATGATTTATGTAACTAATATTTATACTTATCTGAGGATGCTCCCAATGTTTCTAAACGGATTTGTGTTGCAAACCTGTAATTGAAATACATATGTTAAATTTGCAAGTTGGTAAGATTTCATTAGCATTTAAATATAATTCAAATAAATAAAAAAATATTTTCTTTTTATTGTTAAACTCCCTGGTTGGTGTTGAGTCATTTTGGGGAAACACTGTGACATATTTGGTACCATCATTGTAATACCTTGCTCTGCCACCAGGGGTTTCCAATTGGCATCACGGACAGGATAAATCACCCCACTTAACACCCTGGGGGTGATCTTGCCTGTAAATTTAAAGTGTATTGTGGAATGTGTATCAGTGGGTTCTTTCTGGCTAATTTTTAGGTCTCCCGAAGGTCTGAGTTCACTCCCAGCCACAGAATGGAGAAACAGAGAAGATTTTGGGATTGAGGAGCAGATTATAATAGAAAAGCTTACTGGGAAGAAGAAGAATACTGCAGAAAAAATGCAGCTTGGCATCATGGACAGTGGTGTGAGAATGCTAGGAGGTTCTCATTTCGAGAGGACCGGAGGCCTCTCATATGTCACAAGTGTGGTCAAGCAGGTCATGTCTGGCTACACTGCCGAGTTGAGTGGATAGTGAAAGACCTCCATCATGACAGGATGCAGAGGTCCATGGCAACCAGAAGCAGCAACCTAGGCCTGTGGGAATATGAGTCAAGCCCTGAAGTTGAAAGGGTCCGGCAACCCAGGTCTAGTCCAACACAGTGGTACCAGGTCTATCAGACCACTGAGGTCCTGACCCTCTTGTCTGAGGAGTTGGTTCAACGACAGAAGAAAGCTCAGCTACTAGCACTGATGGAACAGAAATTAGATAAGATTGAGAGGGTGTTTGAAAAGTTGGTTGAGGAAGAAAGAAGGGAAAAGGAGGAAGCTGTGGAAAATTCGGGTGTTCAGCAGGACGTGGAGTCACAGGTTCTGGTGTTTGAAGAAGAGCAGCCAGTGGCAGAGGGGAATGGAAATGAAGAAGCCTCAGTTCCTAAGTTGGTGGGATCACTTCCTAAATCAATATTGTTCTCTCACTCTGATGAAGTCGAGCTGCCAGAAGGAGAAGTGGTAAATGAGGATCCTCCGGTGATACAACCACACAGGGAACCTGTGCAAGAGGAAGAGCTCTAGGTGGGGAATTCTCTGGAGGAGGAGATGTTGGAGCAGCAGGAAATTTTGCAACCCCTTGTGGAAAACAGAAACCTTCAGGCAGATGTTGATGAGGTAAAAAGAAAAAATCCTGAGAGCAATTGTCCTGAAAATTTAGTATGGTCAGAAATAAATGAATCAGCAAATTCAGAAGAGATTGTACGGACAGTCAGTTCAGTAAGAAAAGAAATGGTACAGAAGAAAAAGTTACCAGAATCTGGAAATAAATACAAGAATATATTGAGGAAAATTGCGATCAGGAAAGACACTAAAGAAATAAAGCAAAGAGAAGTAAGGGGCCAGAATGGACAGAGATGCAGCTAGAGTCTGTTGCGGGGCAAGAACTGCAACTGTTTTCCTGGCCTGCGAGATGAAAAGGTACAGATGGAGAATTGGGCTTTAGTCAGAAAGATCCAGCCAGAGAGTGTAAGGTAGAAAAGCATGAAAGAAGATGCAGGGAAAGAAAGACCTACGATTTCAAGAAGAGGAAAAAGAAGAGACATTTTGTGACTGAGAGGTGACTCTGACTTGAGGGGAGGACTGGGGGTTACCCAGAAACAACCATGTCAATTTTTGCTAGAGGCTATGCAGACATGAGGTAACATGTAATTAATTATTGTGCTTGTGGTAAAAGAAGAGTATATTGAAACATATTCATCACATAAAAAATTGTGATAAAAACTGAAGTTAAAAAGGGTGTCATGTAAAAATTAAATGTATATGTGGGTGAAGTGCATGGAAATTGTAATGTTGGGAATAGATGAAAATGTATTCATTAGACAAATGTAGATGGAGTGGTGTGTTTGGATATATGGATTGTCTAAGGGGGTGTTGGTTTTGGGGTGGTGTTTGGAAAAAAAAGTTTATTATATACATTTTGTTTTAATTTTGCCAGCCCGAATGTAACCCTATGGGTTAAATGTTAAAAGATTACCTGGCTCATTCTGGATCTGGTGTGGAGACAGTGAGCAGTGCAGTGAAACTGAGTAGTCTGTGTGCATGCGCTGAGTGTTCCACATGCTGATGGAACTCTCAGGAGAGTGATAAACAGCTCAGGCTGGCAGTTGGGAGGGAGCTCTATTGGTGAGAACATGTTACTAGGGAAATACTGTAAGAAAGTTGATGCTGGAGATCATCACCTGAAAGAAAAGGCGCCCACCGTTCAAGAGAGCCAGAGAGAAAACAAAGAGAACAGCTAAGTGACTGAAACTATTTTAAAAAAAATGCACATAAGAGAAAATAGTAAAGGAAACCTGAACAATAAGTGAGAGATAACTAAAAGAAGAAAAAAAGAGTAGAGGAAAACTTACATGTTGGGGGTCTCCGGGGGTCTGAGGGACAGGAGAGGGGAAACTTTGAAGAGTCTGGTGTTTTGCGGAATTGAATGTACCTAAATGATTTATGTAACTAATATTTATACTTATCTGAGGATGCTCCCAATGTTTCTAAACTAATTTGTGTTGCAAACCTGTAATTGAAATACATATGTTAAATTTGCAAGTTGGTAAGATTTCATTAGCATTTAAATATAATTCAAATAAATAAAAAAATATTTTCTTTTTATTGTTAAACTCCCTGGTTGGTGTTGAGTCATTTTGGGGAAACACTGTGACATATTTGGTACCATCATTGTAATACCTTGCTCTGCCACCAGCAGTCCAAATATTTGATAATGGATGGCAAGAGGAAGGAAGGGAGGTATACAGTGACAAATGGTGGAAATACTCACAGATCTCGGGTATGACGACCAACTGTTGAAGAGGCGCTTCACTACTTCCTAGCCCTCATCCATTCGTTGTATGTTTCGCCTTTTCCCCTGCGAGAAAAGGCATTTCTCATTCACAATAATAAGTTGTGCCAGCAAGAGCACATCCATGTCGAACAAGTTGGGCTTTTGGTTGTGGAGACCCTGCACAGCCATGCCTTCTCCAACACGGATGTGCATGTACACATGCACGCACAAATAACACGTCGATGACAACGCTTATGCATGCACTTTATCGACATGCTTATGTTGAGGGCAGATGACAGCTTCTGAAGTTACTGGCAGCCCCTGAGCACCCGTAAAATTTATCACATTAAAGGTGTGCGGCCCTTTGTGTGCATCGCCCTTAAACGGCTGTGCATTCTGCGTTGCCTTCATCTGAATGAGAACCAGCTAATTACTATAGATTTGCATTGCATTTTTGTTGTGTGCTTACGAGAGCGGTAAACAGGTCACTGTAGGCTTTTGCGCATTTGTCGCTCGATACTGTGATCACTAAACTGGCTGGAACAGGTTGAAAATGGTCATTGCCACCACGGTAGGTTTTGTGCATCTGGACCTCAGAATATCTTCTTGATGGGCAGGGTAACAAATGATTTGTTACTTTAACTCTTGAACTGCCCTTCTCCCCTCCCCAAACTTGCAACCTTCTCATTATTTTACCTTCCTATCCCTCTCCTCCCACAGATCACTCCCTCATGCATCATGCCTTTGAAAATGGAGGGTGGGGTGGACAGTTAGGTAGGATTACAAATAGCAGCTGTTTTTCATTTCATTTAAGGACAGGAGGACTCTGTGTTTTGTTTTGGGTTTTTTTTTTTTTTTGCTTCATTCAACATTTTCTTTTATGTTGTTACATTTTATTTTTGGTCCACATGTGCAAGTAATGGACACAATTTACAAATGATGGACATTACATGCCAATATTATGTTCTATTTAGAAATCCTGCACACAAAAATGAAGAAAAATTTATGTTGCTTTTACATAAATTTCATTTTTAAATCAAACAAAACAAGCCCATTTCATAGCTTTTTTTCATTTCACTTCAAAACAAATCCATGTCCCTGTAATTAACCACCCCTCAGCCCTAGGCCTCTTTCTTTCTGGAAGATACAAATATGCTGTCAATGCACTTTTACATTATGGTGAGTGCCAGAAAGACAATCTGAGTACTATAAAAATCTAATTTCAGTTCACCCATTCTTTTTCTTGGGTACTATTATTTTAGAGTAACTAGAACTGATTATTATTGAGTCATAAGTGACAACCAAAACATGGTTTTTCAGTTTGTATAGAAAGATGTTTATGGTCTTTGTGACTATTGAAGACAAATGTCCTATCCTGTAGAAACATTGTACTACAGATCTTGAGGATAAAAAGACTATCTCAGATTAGTCTTAATCCAGCTGTGCTGTAATTATAGATTTACAGAGATTTTGTCTCATAGTCAGAGTATGGGAACTGCTGTGGAGTCTAACCTGCTGTACTAATGTTAAATTAAATAACATGGAAGCCACTCTGTCATTATTCCAGATCATTAGTTCATTTCACATAAAAACTTGACCCGTCCATGACGGATTACGCATTTTTTTAAATTCTTCTGCTCTAGAATGAAAACAAAGCCAGCTGTCATTTCATGAGATATTCAAGTCAACTGTGTAATGTGATCAGAACGGAGATGAGTCAGAAGAAAATAATGATATCCACTAAACAGGGTGACAAAGGTCTGGGTCCTCTTACATGCAGTTACAATATGAAAGCTAGCTTCCCTTTCAGTTCATATTTCACTCCCATCAATTCTGATATGAATCATTTTGAATCGGACTTTTTGAAACTGTCTTCTGTGTTATGCCACCATCAATAACAGGATCTTAGAAAAGTGCATCCTTTTCACCTCAGTAGTACTGCATACTCATAACCTGATTTTTGTTCCTTGGACATTTTTGACGAGTATATTTTATTATTTTTTTTCTCTCCTCGGGACCTTACAGTTTATTGCCGCAAGACAGTGGTTTGCCTCTCTGTATTAATGCCGCTTCTGCTTCAGGCAACTGATTGTTGTTCTGTCTGCAGTCTTTTTACTTTATTGGCAGCCCAGCACTAAGTTTTTTCTTTTCTCAAATTAAGGTATTTGTCTTCAAAACCTGTAGAGTGCTGTGAAGCCATATATTTACATTTCATAGGGACTCCTGAAGCAGGCCTCTGTGTCCAAAACACAATTTGTGTCAAGTCCGTTATACTTTGAATAAAGCTTCTGATGTGAACTATTTGAGTCCATTGGACATTTTGTTGCACCATCTTTGGTGTCACCTTCGCTGTATTTGCCTACTTGTACTGACCTGTGTGAGGGTTTTTTGTTCTTCTGTGCTTGTCGATTCCTTTTCTTCCTCTCGGGTGTGGATGGGGCTGTTACTGTGCTCCAATCTCACACTCACATAAGAACAGGATAGCTTAAGTTATTCCGAGGGAACTTGATTCAATTCCCATTGCAGCTCCTTGTGGCTTTAGGCAAGTCACTTAAGCCTCCATTGCCCCAGCTACAAAATAAGGGGTCCTTTTACAAAGGCACACTGAAAAATGGCTTGCAGTAGTGTAGACGCCATTTTTAGCATGCCTGTAAAAAAGGCCTTTTTGCCAAAAATGGACATGTTGCAAAATGAAAATTGTCGCGCGTCCATTTTGGGTCTGAGACCTTACTGCCAGCCGTTGACCTAGCGGTAAAGACTCACATGGTAACCGGGCGGTAATAACCTATGCGCGTCAAATGCCACTTGGCATGCGTCCATTATGCACGCCCGAAAATAAAAAAATATTTTTCAGGCGTGCGTATCGGACGCATGCCAAAAATGAAATTACTGCAAGAGCTACGTGGTAGTCAGGCGGTAACTCCATTTTGGCACGCATTGGGTATGCGTAGAAGCTTACATGGCTTAGTAAAAGGATCCCTAAGTACCTATATATAATATGTAAACTGCTTTGATTGTAACCAGAGAAAGGTGGTATATCAAGGCCCATCCCCTATTCCCTATCTTACTGAAGGGTTGAATTGCACACTCCAACAGAAACAGCATGAATAAACTGAAAAAAAAATTGTGAGATTTTAGACTGAGCTTGCTATTTTATGAAAGTGTCTCCTCTGGGTTTAGAACAACAATGCATTTGGAAAGCACAAAACTAATGAGCTCTGCATAACAGAACTGCAGTGATAGGTTCCAGACTGATGCTGGTGTTGATGGTTATAAGAGCACTCATCCCACTTAGATGAAATGTATTTTTTTTATTGAAGAAACCATCCATAGAGATAATAGGACTAGGTCCCTTTAAATTTTAGTGGTCACAAGTGTAATGTGTCCCACTGAGTCTGTGATTGCTTGACAGGGAAGAGTACTCAGTTACTTAATCTGTGCAGAAACCCTATACCAGCTTTTTCACTGACATTCTCTCTCTTTCAGGCCTTTGACAATAGACACATTCCATTCATTCTATTTAGTTTTTTTTTTTTAAGTTTTTCTATTTATGTGCTGGCAATATTAGATAAGATAAACATATGCTGGGTAATTAGAGGTATGGGCTAGCATGCGTAAAGTGAATCTTATGTCAGGTTTGAGATCCCTTCAGTAATTAGCAAAATGCTAGTTATTCACACACAGAGACTGAACATAAACAGAACCTGGCTTATTGTTACTGGCCACACAAACAAATTGGTTAAGGCTTCATTACTGCTTCTTAAGAGTCACTGCTTCAGACTAACTCAGAAATCAAGGTCATATGGCATGTGGATATCAAAATCCATAGGGTTGCACCAGGATCCACACTATGGTTGGCTTTCTGTCAAAGTATAGGAAATGCCTTCTTCACATCCCAACTTCCCCTTTCAGTTCTGATGTTCAAGTGCAAAGCCATGCACCAGGTTATCAGCTGCCTGACATTACCTTTTACCTAAGCCATGTTGTTCCTAAGCTGTTAACATACCAGCCCTAAACCAAGCAAAACCTGGCTGAAGGCCAACTATGGCACTTTTCATAAGTACATAAGTATTGCCATACTGGGACAGACCGAGGGTCCATCAAGCCCAGCATCCTGTTTCCAATAGTGGCCAATCCAGGTTACAAGTACCTGGCAAGATCCCAAAACAGTACAATACATTTTATGTTGCTTATTCTAGAAAAAAAACAGTGGATTTTCCCCAAGTTCATTTTAATAATGATATATGGACATTTCCTGTAGGAAGCCATCCAAACCTTTGTTAAACCCCACTAAGCTAATTGCTTTTACTACATTCTCTGGCAACGAATTTCAGAGTTTAATTACATATTGAGTGAAGAAATATTTTCTCCAATTCGTTTTAAATTTACTACTTTGTAGCTTCATTGCGTGCCCCCTAGTCGTAATATTTTTGGAAAGAGTAAACAAGCGATTCAGGTCTACCCGGTCCACTCCACTCATTATTTTATAGACCTCTATCATATCTCCCCTTAGCCTTCTTTTCTCCAAGCTGGACAGCCCTAGCCGCTTTAGCCTTTCCTCTTAGGGAAGTCATCCTATCCCCTTTATTATTTTTTGTTCCCCTTCTCTGTACCTTTTCTAATTCCATTATATCTTTTTTGAGATGTGGTGACCAGAATTGCATTTTAAACATCACTCCCTATCCCAAGGGCAGCTCTCACAGACTCTCTGGGGTCTAGGAACCTGCAAGTATACACTGCTGGATTTTAGGAGTACCATCCAGATTAATCCCTCCAGCAGACAGCTGCTCAATCAGGGTACCTTTTTGTATCCTGGATGAGCCTGAAAGAGATCTAATTACAGACTCCATTTTCTTTAGACATGGACATTTCTTCCCCTTCAGGAATCACTCTTGGATGTCCAGATTTCAGACCTTCCCTAATCCTACCTAAAACACTCCCACAACATGCCTCCTCATTATTTGAACGTGCTGCAATTTTGGACGTCCCTTTTCTGCCTTTGCAAAATCTATACTTGGACATTTCAAGTGCATGGATGTCAATTTTGGCATTTTGAGATGTACTCCTAAAGGAAAAGTCCATAGACCATTATTAAAATGACTTGGGGAAAATCCACTGCTTATTTCTGGGATAAGCAGCATAAAATGTATTAAAACTTTTTTGGGATCTTGTCTGGTATTTGTGACCTGGATTGGTTACTGTTAGAAACAGGATGCTGGGCTTGATGGACCAGTGTGGCAATAGTTATGTACTTATATTTATGTTGCACTAGATATTTCACAAGTAACCAATGAAGTTGTTTAAAAAATGGAGTTATATGTTCAAATCTGGAAACACTGAAAACCAACATAGCAGCTACAATATTCATAGCCTAAATACACTCCTAATATCCACTGTACATAACATGGGTTTTAAACGAAACAACATCCATAACTGATGTAAAGCTGATTTAACAACATGCATAATTTGTTCTTTCATTGAAAGATGACAGTCCAAGATTACACCCAACAATCTAATCTCTTTCTGCACTGGTATATCAATTGCACCCACACGAAGAGTCTGAGGCCAACATTCATCCTCTTTTTCCCCTATCACAAGAATTTCAGTTTTTTCCACATTTAAATTAAGTTTATTAGTTGTCATCCACTTACAAATTGAATTCATACAAGATGTCAAACATGAGGACAACTGTTCTCCCCATGATACTACTGGAAAAAAAATTGTATATCATCGACGTAAAGCAGGTACTCAACATCTAATGTTTTAAGAACTTCACACAAAGGGGCCATATAAATGTTAAACAAAAGCGAAAATAAAGCAGACCCCTGTGAGACCCCTCTCAAAATGAGAATAGATTTAGAAACACCTCCTTCACTCTGGACTAACAAAACATGGTCAAACAAATAGGATGGAAACCAATCATACACTTTACCCCTTATACTTCTGTAGCCAGTGTGCAGCCAAAGGTATCTGCAGAGATGGGTTTGTTACTTTTTAAAAATACTTAAGTAAAATTTAAAAGTACTGGCTTCAAAAGTAGTGAAGTAAAAGTAGAAAGTCTTATCCAAAAAACAAAAAAAAATACTCAAGTAAAAGTAATAAAGTACAGCTCTTAAAACTACTTTTTTTTACTGTAAAGTAAAAAATATACTTGTCGGACCACAGAATCTAGTGTGTTTATAAAGATATGTTTTGCATTCTATGATTTCTTATTTGACATACAACAAAATATTCAAATTCTAGAGTCACCTCAGTAACAGCAACACAAAATTCTTCCACTGCCAGATACTGTGAAGCAACATAGCAGCTACTCAGAAACTATATACGTACAAACGGAATCGATGGACAGCAGACCTGCAACATTTTCAGCAGTTATTATTGAGGGTAGTGGGGAAGCAGAAATGGCAGAGTAGAACTTAAAACGTGGTCTCTTACACATTTGGAAAAGTAATGTACATGTATTTATATGAAACAAGATTTTTTTTGTAGCAGACCAAATCATGGATGGGAGAATGTGAATGTACAACTTAAGGATGGCCATTGCAACGTATGTTGGTATATGATATACGCCATTCGGAGTACGGAAACATACAATCTATTCAAGTATAGAAAATATACAAAATATATATGCAAAGTGCATATATTATCGAGAAAAAGGAGAATAGCATAAACCGTAGTGACATTTGGGATTGTAGAGATATAAAAATTGAGTGTAATGGACTAATAAAGTTGAACCAACAAGGGCCACAACAGACTGAAAACAAAGGATTCAAAACATAAAGATATACAAGCAATATTAAATCAAGGTGAAGAACTAGAAATAGGAGGGAAAAATGAAGCAAACTGGAATGTGGTGAGTGTACGGGGGAGTTGAACTGAAAAATAGAAGCTGAAGTATATGTGTATAAACAGATAACGAAAACGTGCAGGGAGGATAAACTGAAGAGATATGTATACAAAAGACAAAAGAACACATGCCATCAATCACAATATAGATACTTAGATACCTAAAGGCATATTCTACCTGTGGTCAGTGCTACCAGTTTAAAATCCTGGCAAATGTGGAGTCCTTATGTACATAAATTGCTGTATGACATTGGTGTGCAATGATATTAAGTCGCGCTATAGAGAAAATAACACAAGTGATGAATTATGCAGGTGCTAAAGATGAAAAGGGCTTGAAGCCAAATCGAACATCATGCGATCCTATGAAACCATCTAAAAAGTTCATACTAACATGTAACACAGAGGAGAATGAAAAAAGTAGCCTAAAATAAAAACATGTTAAATGAGCCAACAATAAATGTAATAATGAAGAGCATAAGAACAACCACCAAAACCATATTGGAATGTAAATTAAATTATCCATCAAGAATGTCCACAAACTGGGGCGGACTGCCCATTTCAGCAACTGGGCAGGGCCCAGAGGCTGTAGGGGGAGATACACTCCCCCTTCTCCCCCACAGCACACTACAGCCCCCCTGAGCCTCAGTGGTCCCTCCACGAGCCTCAGTGGGCCCTCCCCGGTCCCATCTTGAAGGGACCTGGTGGTCTAGTGACCTCTGTGGGGGCAGGAAAGAACAACACTCTTTCCTGCTCACTGCCGCTATTCTGCCTAGCGCTGCCATGTTTTAAAAATGGCTGCCGAGACTGCCTGTGACAGTCTCATGAGACTGTCAAGACCTGTGAGACTACCGCGGGATGAGGGTTGGCAGCATGGCAGTGGGTGAGGGCCCAATGACCCTTACTGCCCAGGGGCCCAGATCATTGTCAGTGCACCTCTGCCACAAACAGCCAGCCAGCACTGAGCACACAGCGCCGAACAGTGGGGTTATACTGGGCCATGCCTGAAGACCCTGAGGCCTCCACTGTAGCCTGAAGGACACTGACCACCTTAAGCCATCATTGTAAGGTGTGCAGGTGGCCGGGGTGAACTACCACTAGCGATTGCTCACAGTTTACAGTGCTGTGCCATGGGAGTGGGGCTCAGGCTGGCTCACCTCAGGAGTCGGGTTAGGGCAGGTGATAACACCATGACGATCCTGCTACTTTATTCACAGCTGGACCAGGAAGTTGCATGCACAGAGACACCGTTTAAAAAAAAATCCATTTGGGGAGGTGAGCTCTCCCCCAGCACTCCCTGGCTATGCTTTTGTGCAGGTTCAGGGTCCCTCTTCCACCATGCAGCCTCACATGTGTGGACTGGTGGGGCCTTCCTCCTGCGATGCTCACTACTGCCTGCTTTGCTTCCCCCCCCCCCCCCCGCATTAAAAACTGGTGAGTAACATCACTGGAGGAAGGCCTCAGCACCGTGACAAGATCCAACCATGCCTACAGATTAGACTCCAGGGATAAGGTAAATATTAGATTATAGTCTATCACGTGGTGGGCATAGACAGTGAAATGGGACATTCGTTCTGTGCTCCCTCTGCCCCGGAACAGGTTACTTCCTGTTCCGGGGCAGAGGGAGCATGGAAACGAACAAAGTGGACAGGCGCGTGGCACACCCCCCCCCCTCCAGCGGTGTGCACCCAGGGGTTCTTTTGCTGGGGGGGGGTCGCGCTGCTCCAGGGGGGGGCACTGCACCCAGGGGGTGGGGCATCGGCAATCTGCCCCGGGTGTCAGCCCCCCTAGGAATGCCACTGGAATGGGGTGGGCTACTGGGGCCATAAATCCGAACACTATTTTGTGGAGGAGTGGCCTAGTGGTTAGGGTGGTGGACTTTGGTCCTGGGGAACTGAGGAACTGAGTTTGATTTCTGGCACAGGCAGCTCCTTGTGACTCTGGGCAAGTCACTTAACCCTCCATTCCCTGCCGCATAGAGCCTGCCATGAGTGGGAAAGCGCGGGGTACAAATGTAACAAAAATAAATAAAAAATGTGTAACTAAAGAGCCTGATCTATTTGTTACCTCCAGCCACAAAGGTGTTCCAGTGGTAGGGGTCGTGTAGAAAGCGGATAAGCTCAGGGTGTGTGCCACTAAGGGAAGGGAGAGAACCATTCAAAACCGCTGCCTCCTAATCTTTGTGCAGAATTCTGATAGAAGGAAAATTCTGCACAAATTACTCAATGCAGAGTGCAATGGAATTTTTCACCAAGTACTTCCTGGATCTATTGTAACATGATGGAATATTAAAGCAGTAACTCAGAGATTTGGTTTCATTAAACAGACACATTCAGCTTGTTTACGCTGGGTCACTTTCTTTTTTTCCAGTAAGGTAAAAATCAGGTTTTGGGAACTGGATTATAACCACAGTTCATTGCACAGGCTTCTGTCACAAGCAGGTCAGGGCATGGCACATTAATTCAGATTCCAAGGTTATGCTGAATTCAAGGTAATGTTTTGCAGGGTCTAGCACACTGGCTCAGATTCAGAAAACAAAACAGGAAATCCTAGTTCCTTTGAAGTACTGGCTAGACTTAATTAGTATCCTAACTCCTGAGGCAGACCTTAGTTCTTCAAGGTAAAAGGTAAAAAAAATCAACACAAAAACAGCCGATTCTAAGAAGTGAGCTCCCAGCACATCACTCCACTTTGAAATAAACTCTAGAGGGCAGGTTATCTGTTCCAAACATGTTGTCAGTGTGCAGAGCTCTGCAGTAATCAGTCATTTGTGAGATTTAGTTTACTCACATATAGAACATGGTTTACAATTACTGCAGACGTATGGAAATAAGAAATATATAGGAATTTACTAGATTAAGCAAAATCCTCAAATTGTTCCTATTCAAACAAACCCTCACAAAGAACAACCATATCTCAAACAACTAATTATTACCAAAATTGGTTATTACTCTGTTTACCATTAACTTTCTGTTTGCTTCATGTACAATTTCTCATTCATAATAGATTTTCTAAATGTTAAACATCCATAGTTATCCCAGTATGTTTATGATAGTATTATAAAATTGGATTCTTACAACAAATTACTTTCTTATGCATTATTCTTTGTTATGTATCCTATATTGTTTATTGTAAGCCACATTGAACTCAAACTTGGTTGGGATAATGTGGGATATAAATGTCAGAAATAAATACATAAGTTACTTAGAACCAGCCTTCAGAATGAACACAGGAATCAAAGAAACATTGAATCAGATTATCAGAACCAATTGGTCTGAACCAGAATCCCGACAGTTGTTGAGTTCCAAGTGGTAAACATTCTGGAAACAGGCAATCAGCTGCCTGTTTTTACCTTCTATCTGACTTGCTATATGCTCTGGGTCAGTGCACAGTGCACAGTACGAAACAAAAGATGAACAAGATTCTCAAGAAGTAATCCAAAGGGAAAAAATGTAATGGAGACAACCAAAGAAGGAAGATCAATTAAACCTGGGTGCAGATTGAAATACTTTATTCTATATCCAGCAATAGAACTATACAGACCATGTTTCGGCGGGGATGCCTGCGTCAGGACTCCAAAAATCTGTTGAGGTGCATCAACCAGCATAAAACATTTGTATGGACAGGTGAAAGCCTCATTCCAGCAACTCCATATCTCTATCAAAAATACCAAGCTCAGTTGATGCATCTCACCAAACATTTGGACTCCTGATGCAGGCATCCTTGTCAAAACAAGATCTGTGGTTATCTACTTAGGCATCTTCAGACTTTGCCTAATACCACCAGCAAACTCCTCTGTGGGGCCAAAAAATTTCAACCATGTTATCTCTCTGCTTATCCAATTACAATGGCTTTCCATTCCATTTCGAATTCAGTTTAAGGTCCATAAATCTTACTACCTTAGGGCCCCTTTTACAAAGGTGCACATTTTTGGTTCACACTACAAATTATGCACTAAATGCTAAGGTGCCCATAGGAATATAATGGGCATCTTAGCGTTTAGCACATGCTAATTTTAAGCATGCGCACCTTTGTAAAAGACCTCCCAAGTGTTCCATCTTTTCTTTCCACTCTCACAATCCCTTACACTCCTCCTTCTAAGAACCTGAGGTCTTTTAACTCGCATCATCTTGTGCTACCAGGCCCAAAGAGAGCCCATTATGAATCTACAAAACAATCCACTTTTTTATTTTCTGGTCCCTAAACTCTGGAATAACCTTCACCCTCCCCCCTTATGTTCCAAAGGTACTGCTGAAAACTTAATTTTTCCAACAAGCTTTTGAGACACCACCTTCGAATTAGATGACTGACCAGCTAACTGAAGTTAGTTTAAGGGAATGAATGTTATGGTGTATTTATGAACTTTTCTTTCTTAACTGGAGTTCCTTTCTTTTATAATATTTTATATTTGTACACCACTCAAACCTGTCTGCCAGACAGAGTAGTATGTCAAATGCAATAAACAATAAACTTGAAGAAAGCTGAGATGTTATATGTTAGTACTTCTCCTGACCCAAAAGATTTGACAACAGTATAGAAGGGCAGGGTTTCCCTCCCTCAGTAATCAGAAGTTCAGTCCTGTGGTGATATTGCACTCTTCCCTGTCTATGGGATAGTGTTTCTTCTTTGTTGAATGCCTCGTCATGGTTGTCAATCAAAATGCATGATTCTTTCTTTTCAGGTTTCATACTCTCAGAAAGTGAGCCTGACTTATTTGATGAAGAGATTTGGTTAATATATTTCTACCAGGTCATTGTGATCATCTTAACCTTTTAACATGGTTATACCAGATCCAAATGATTACTGTAATATCACTACTGTATGTTGTTCCTTCAGTTGCTGTGCCGAGTCTCTGGAATAGGCTCCCTACTCAAATACAATTGGGAATCTAATTATCTAAGATTTCAGCACTCCCTGAAAACTTACCCCCCACCCCGATATTGAGACCGTGGCAATCAGTGTTATTTTTAACTCTGGCCACCATAGGTTAAAAAAAAGGCCAGGTATTCAGTGACAATGGGGCTCATTTTCAAAAGAGAAAAACATCCAAAAAGTGACCTGTCTGCATTTGGATGTTTATCTCACAAAAACATCCAAATCAGTATTTTCAAAACCTCTTTTTAGACGTTTTTCTCTGAAGTCCGTCAGAAGGATGTCTAAATCTCAAGGGGGTGTGCCAGGGGTGTGTTCAAAGCGGGACTTGGGCGTTCATAAGACTTAGACATCTTTCAGCCATAATGGAAGAAAACAAAAATGTCCAGGACTAAAACTCAAATGTTTTGAGCTAGACGACCTGTTTTTATAACTAATGGCTGCAGTGGGAATTGAACCCACTACCCCAGGATCAAAGTCCACTGCACTAACCACCAGGCTACTACTCCACTTGCTACAAAAAGATGCCCTTACTCCCCCAGTGGTCACTAACCCCCCTCCCACCCTCAAAAAATGTGATTAAAAATATTACTTGCCAGACTCTGATGTTATGCTCAGGTCCATTAGAATACCATGCAGGTCCCTGGCGTAGTCTAGTAGTGGTGCAGTGCACTGCAGACAGGTGTCCCCAGGCTTCTACCTCCCCCTACCTGTTACACTTGTGGAGGAAAATGTGAGTACTCCAAAACCCACCAGAAACCCACTGTACCCACATATTGGTGTTCCCGTCACCTGTAAGGGCTATGGTAGTGATGTACAATTGGGGGTAGTGGGTTTTGAGGGGGTTTTGGGGGGAGGCTCAGCAGACAAGGTAAGGGATCAATGGTGAGATGTGTACCTGGGAGCATTTTATAAAGTCCACTTCAGTGCCCCCAAGGAGTCCCTATTGCTTTCCTGGAATGTCACTTTTCCACAATTCTACATGATGCCAAGCTTTCTATTTTTTTTAATAACATCTGAGCCTTGTGTCTATTGTTTATCAGTAGATTTGGGCTTTGAATTCAGATCTATAGATAAAAAGGAGGTCTCATATATATATCTAAATACCAGAGTGTTATTTTTCCATACTTCATAGCAAGAGTGTACATTCCCTAATTACCTGTCCCCAGGGCCGCTGAGAGACTAGGCAGGGCCCGCCCCGCCTCCGCCCCCCCCCCCCCATTGCCGCTGCAGTCCACGGTCTCACCTGCCTGCCCCCTTGGCTCCGGGACCCCTGCATTCAAGGTGGCAGTCGTGGATCACCTCTCTTCTGGCCTTCCCTCCCTGTGTTCCGCCCTCGTCTGATGTAACTTTCGGTTTCCACGAGGGCGGGAAACAGGGAGGGAAGGCCCGAAGGGAGGCGATCTGTGGCTGTTGCTTCGAATGCAGGGATCCCGGAGCTGAGGAGGCAGGCAGGTGAGACCAGGAACTGCAGCACCGGGTGGGATTTGGAGGGCTCAGCAGACAAGATAAGGGAGGAATGGTGAGATGTGTAACTGAGAACATTTATATGAAGTCCACAGCAGTGCCCCCTTGCTCTACTGATTTATAGATTAAAAAAAAATTACTTTACAATATGTCTGTTATTGAGATTACACTAGAAACCAAAATTCCTTTCTATGGTGAGTTTTATGGGGAAATGTCCTAGCTCTGCTCTGCATCCATTGTCGGGGGCCAAGAGGTTCTTTGGATGCAGAATATATTTGGCTTGTCTTGGGGGACCGTGGCTCAATGAGAGCTGAAGAGTGCATATTGGGAGTGGGATAGAGGTGGAACATGAAATGGGATAGGGACAGGGCATGGGTGCATCAGGTGGGAGGATTTTCTCTTTTAAAAAATAGGCATCCATAGTGCCCGCCCATCCAGCCTGTTGGCCCACCCAAAAATTGGTTTCTGGCTACACCACTGCTCTGAAGAGTAAAATTAATGACCATTTGGATAGTTGCAGATTAATGGGGCACAACCAACAGGTTTTCAGGAAAGAAAGCCTTGCCTTATAAATTTACTATGTATTTTGAAGCAGTTAATAGATGGACAGGGTTGAGTCAGTGGAGATTGTTAAACAGAGAGGGTCCAATATTCAGACCACAGAATTAGCTCGGCTAAGTCCCATGGTTGGCACTGAGCCCAGGTATTCAATGTCAGGCACTTTCCAGTTACCAGCATTGAACATTCAGTTTATTTTTGGCCGGTTCAAACTTAACCGACCAAGCCAATATTCAGTGCTGGACGATTAAGTTTGAACCAGCCAAAGATAGGCCTGGTATTCACACGGCCAAATACGGCCACCAAACGTATGCTGAAAATCGGTGGATAGACAGTTATATCATACAATATAACTGGCTATCTGCTAGCCGCTAACTGCAAATTCTCAGCGGGTCATGGACGGCCATGTTCTGCTGAAAATTCACAGATAGTCGGTTATGGGGCATTTAACCAGCCAGGTGTCATACCTAGATACTGGTGCTGAATATCCAGTTCTTTGGTGGCCACAGACATTATCCAGTTACTGCCAATATTCAGCGCTGCCTGACACCCGGATACCTGCCGGACAAGTGAGGACAGCTTTTTGTCAGGCCTCACTTGCCCAGATATCTATCTAGGAACTGGCTCTGAATATTGGTGATACATGGAGAACTTCTGCCTCCTCCTTTGCTCTCCCCTAACACTACTCCAGAAAATGGAATCACAAATAGTTTCGCAAAGCCCTCTGAATTCTGGCCATAAAGAGATTTGTAAACCAAACAAGCTATTTTAAATATAATAATAATAATTATTATTATTATTAGCATTTGTATAGCGCTACCAGATGCACGCAGCACTGAATGTGCTGTTGAACCGGTAACCAGTGAAGGTTCTGCCATTTTACCCCCATTTTGGCACTCAAGTTTATCTCTCATTTGTGTGCTTACAGATGGGCAGGGCTGGATTTAGACATTCAGGGGCCCAGGGCAGAAACTGAGGAAGGGGCCCAAAAGCTGGTGTTCAGCCTATGCCTCCTTTAGCTTGAGGCACATTTAAGAATTACCCCCTAGGCTCATAGAACCAGGCAAATGAATGGCAGACCTAAATTTTTAATCATAACTGTTAAACAACTAACAAGACAAACTTTCAGCTGGTGTTTCTCCTAAGTTTAGCTTAAGATAGGGCACAAATTTAGGAGCTCGACTTTTTCGGAATATCAGGTCCATATATTTGTAGCTGAGGCAAGGACCCAGCACTTTCCTCCTGCTCCTGGGACTTCTAGCTCATTGAGAAACTTCTCCCAACTAGTGTGACTATGAGTCTCTATTGACAATCATCCAAAGTTTAGCCTCCATTTTTATTTCCACACTCTCTTCCCTCTGTAAGATAAGCATTGTAAAAACAATCCTTGTTTATTTATAAAATATCTGTATTGTATTGGTTCAAAATAAAAAATAAAATTGCAAAATTACAAAAGCAATAAACACATCATCTTGTGATTCATACCTGTATCCCCCCCCTCCCCCCAACACCAGTAAGCAGTTCCAGCAGTTGGACTACTAACTCCAGCCTACCCTGTTAAACAAATTACTTTTTAGTTGTTTTGCAAAATGGCAGTCACCCATCTTCCAATCCCCACAGGGAATGAGTGTCATAATGACTGAGATTTCTTCCTTCTTGGAATTAGAGAGTTGCACAGGAACGAGGTTAGTGCTAATCCCGCGGGGATTCCCTCCAGGTCCACAGGACTCCCACGGGGATGAACACAGGTCTTGAGGGGATCCCGTGGGAATAAACTTAGGTCCTGTGCAGGTCCTGCAGGGTTCCTGTAGAAGTGTAGTGCCAGGCCAGTCTACCTATTCTTTCCTTGTGCCATGGCAATTATAATAGCACTAAAAAAATTAATGGATATGGTTGATTACATTGAAATCCCCGTAAGCACTGAAAGCAAGTTATCAAGATGGGCTACTGTTATTTTACCACAAGTCGAGTTATTTTAGCATAGATGACAGGCAGGGATGGAGGAGATTACTTGCGGGGAATAGGCAGGGATGGGTTAGATTCTAGTGGGGATGGTTGGAAACGGATGAAATTTCCATCCTCATGCAACTCTCTACTTGGGATCTGTGAACTCTGCCTTTGTAGCATCCACAGCCCTGACATATACAAGCACACATCTCCCACATGACTCAAGGAAAGGGATATTATACAGTTGTGCATGTGTCACATATTTTACCACCCAGCAAGGTAGTACTGACTTCTAAGTGACTTTGAAGCTTAACGGCTAAGAAAAACAATCACACAGCAGAGTGCAGCTGTCAATTAACCAAAGGAAAAATAATCAGGTCCACACACCAGTAAGGGCTACTCTTGATTCAAAATGTCATATTAAGTAAAATGAACACTTATGACAGTGTACAGTTTAAGCTAACATCAAGATGTGAGAATATATATCTAATAGAGCTGTTATTTGTTGCATCTCTCTGTTGGCTCATAAATAAAATGTTTCCATCTTCAAAAATTATGGTATTATTCAGGGGTACCAGGTGCATGGAGGGATACGGAAAACCAAAGATGGAAGAAGTGGCAAGGATATAGGCTAAGGCTGTCAATTCTTCATTACAAAGAAAAACAATCAAATACAGCAAGACAGTCAGATTATTGTGGACTGAGGTGTAAGGGTTGAAGGCAGAGCGAAAGTGGATGGCAATAATTTGACTTGAGAATTAAGCAGGGGATTCAGAGACATACATAGATTGGTGGTTATAGAAAGCCAGTTTTTGGATATGAAACTAAGACAAAATTGAATGCAGCCATCAGAATATTCAGTATATAATGGTCAAACTAGTTGTAGATGGCACCTTTTTATTGAACTAACTTAACAATGGTATATTCAAAAGGGGCCATTACAAGAATAATTACTGCAGGGTAAAGACTTGCCATTTACCTCTGATGCTCTCACACACACACTGGTGTCAGAAAATGTATTATATATCAGGATGCTTTATCATAAGAAGAACAAGCAGTGAGCCATAGAGGTCTGACATGCTCTATTATTCTCCCTGTCTTTGAGCTGGATGTGCCTACATTCTTTTTGATATTTCAAGGGCACATTCTGTGAAAAAATAGATAAAATATCAGATTTCTAGGAATATTTACCAATACATTTCTTATAACCTGATAACAGCTGTTTGGAGATTCTTGGAGGAGACATCAACAACCCCTCTCCCACCCCACCCCCATCCCCCATAGATTTGTCTGCAAATATGCAAACACAAAATTCAACCAATACATGGGCCTGTTTTATTTACCTCTGGCAGGCATCAAATCTAAATATATTTACTTTTGCAAAGACTGATGTAACTTTGCTTTGGACATTTGCAGCAGCCAGACAGCTCCCATTACTTCCTCTGCAGTGTTTCCAAACTCTCACCTTGAGGAACACCTATCCAGCTGGGTTTCCTGGACTGCCACAATGAATATGTTTTAGATAGATTTGCATATACTACTTGGAGAGTGTGCTTGGATTCAGTACACTTGAAAAATGATGCTGATACCAATGTCCACAACTTCAAATCATTCCTGAAGGACTGCGAACTAACTACATTCTCTGAGGATGCAACTCATGAAAAAGGCCATACATTCGACTTCATGACTTCCTATCCTAGTTTGATCAGTTCATTCAAATGGAAGCTAATACCATGGTCTTACCACTTTCAGCTGGATTTCACCATTGATATCTGTATGTCAAGCTTAACCAGGCACAAGTCCTCTAAACTCATCTCCACTAGAGGTAAAATCAATGAGGTCACTTTCTGGTCTAACAGATTCCCTCACGACCTCATCTCCTACACATGGTTCGATCAAATCCCGCTGAGATACCAAGGTGAAAGCCATACTATTTCTTTATTTATTTATTTATTTATTTATTTGTTGCATTTGTATCCCACATTTTCCCACCTATTTGCAGGCTCAATGTGGCTTACATAATATCGTGATGTCGATCGCCAATTCGGGTATGAGAAATACAGAGTGGTAATTGCATTAAGGATCAATAAGAGATAGAGTACATTTGGTATGATATATATATATATATATATTTCATATGCCAGAACTGAATCCTCCTCCTTGCCACGCCAGGGGGAGGGGAACCTGCCTGATGCGGAAGGCGCTGCAGGCCAGTTCTTGTTCGGCAAATCACCCCCTGGAAATGCCAAGGAAGACTTATTGTCCGGGAAATCTCAAGGCGAAGTAACTTTAATGGCTGTTTGGAAGGCTGTCCAGGACCTGACTGAGGCGGTTAAAACATCTACAAGTGAGTTTCATCAAATAATGAGTAAAATAGACAACATAGATAATTCGTTGGAAAAAGTTAAAACAGATCTTGTTAATCAGACTCAACAAATTAAAATGGAAATAAATGATATTAAGTCCTCAGTTGGAGTTCTGATAGAAGACAAATTTAAAATTTATCGTAAAATAGATAAATGGAGAACTATAAATGGAGAACTATAATAGACGTCTAAATTTGAGACTCCTGAACTTTCCAATATCTTCTTTAATTAATGCAAATTACCTATTTAAAATGTACTTGCAAGAGATTTTACAGATCCCGTCCTCTCATATACCTCCTTGTAATAAGGTTTACTATTTGCCTCAAAAAAGGGATCTGGATACAGCGACTACAGCAAATGATCAAAGAGAAACTCAGGAACCTCAAAATTTACTTTCCTAGAAGAATCCAACTTTGAAATAACTTGTCATGGAACTTTGATTGTTCAGTTTGTTTTTGAACAAGATTTCAGTCAAGTTTTGAAACTGTACTTTAAAAATTCTTCAAAATTATTTCACGGTCAGAAAATATGGATCTACCCTGATGTTGCTAAGTCCACACAGAAACGGAGGAAAAAAATTTTAATTTGTGAAATGAAACAAAAGCTGTTGGAGCTACCTTTATGTTGTCTTATCCCTGCAAATGTAGAATAACCTATCAAGGGAATAAATATATCTTCTTTGACCCATCTTAACTTCAGGTCTTTCTGGACATGAAAAAGCTAAACACCCGTTATAAAGAAACAGCAATAGACAGTTAAAAGAAATTTATGTGGTTTTGAGGCTAAGTCGATTTATTCAAATATTGTGGTAAAAATTATCTCCTTTTTGTTTCTTTATAGAGGTCTAAGGAAGAGTGTTATTATTTGGTCCTGGAGTGATTGTAACTCCGGAAAAAACAATTTCTACTATTATATGTTTCTTTCTGTATTTCTTGACAAATGTATTTAACTTGTATAATTTTGAAACGTCAATAAATAAATTTTAATATAAGGTATTGTGTCAAAAAGAATGGGAATTCTCTAAGGGTCCTGTTTACTAAGGTGAACTAGCGTTTTTAGTGTGTGTTAAAAATTAGCACTCACTAATGCTAGAGACATCCATGGGTGTCTCTAGTGTTAGCACACGCTAATTTTTAGTGCACGCTAAAAACGCTTGAGCTCCTACAGTGCAGCTTAGTAAACAGGCCCCTAAAGTTGGACCCATACCTATGGAACCCTCAAAGGTTCACCATTGTCCCTATATTGTTTAGTATCTCTATGAGTTCATTTGGGGAATTTCTTAAATTCATCTCGATACTATTTTTCTTCATATGCTGATGGATATTTTTATCTTGGTGCCACTGCCACCTGGGAGCTCTGTTGCGGATATTTTAATTAAGATTGCATAGAGAAACCACATCTACGGGCATCCCAAAATCTGCTAAAACATAATACTGTTAAAACTAAATTGTTATACTTTAGCACTTCCATGGTGAATACTTCTGAAAGCATTATAGTTAAGACAGGGAAATGCTTGGGCCTTGAAATGTCTTCCAGTGTTCCTGGATTTATACTAGTCTCACTTTTGACATTGGAATGTCAGATTAAAAGTTTGAGTAAAAAGATCTTTTTTAAGTTAAAACAGCTTCCTGAACAGTTTCCTAAACAGTTTTGAGTTTTGGTTCAAGCAATTATTTTGCCCCAGGTTGATTATTGTAGTGCTCTATACGTGGGCATTCTTCAGACATTTCAAGCTAGGCTGCAATTTTTGCAGCATTGTGCTGCTAAACTGATTTTTTGTTGGAAAAAAATCAATCGTTCCACTCCACTGCTAAAAGATTCAGGGGTCCTTTTACTAAGCTGTGGTAAAAGGGGGACGTGCGCTGAGACCCCCTTTTACCTCAGCAGGTATAAGGCTGTCTTTTTTTTCTTGACAAGAAATGGCTATGCGGTAAATAAACCACTTATATAGAACCACAGGAATATATGACACAACCTTCCTGTATAAAAGTTCTGAAGGTCAGGAGGTTCATACAAAACTCTCCTTGAACTGGAGCAATTGTATAATTCAGTACGCTGTATAAAGTTTCAGTTGAAGAGAAGCTACAGGTGAAAAAACTTTGTGCAGGAAAGCTGTGTTAAATACACTCATATACATTTAGCTTGTTTTCAAAATAACTTAGTGCTTATGTACTGTTTTCATCTTAACAAAGCAGTAACAGATTCCTGTGTCACTTCAACTGTCAAGGGCTGACTGTCAGTTTTGATTCTGAAAACAGGCTATCACGACCCAAGCTATATTTCCTGGAAGCACTTGTAGAAATGTATGGGAATGTTTCTGTACAACGTTTTTAAGCCATTGTACTAATAAACTGGTATGAGCAAACAGTAATTCAGTGTAGTCCATGATGCTATAAATATTTCAACTTTTTATCTTGAAGAAGGGAGCCCTGGAGCAGCCCCAGTCAAAGAGAGGCCAATGACGGTACTGATCTACGAAAAAGGTGAGAGCAGAAAGAGGGAAGCATTGAAAGAGCTATTGGGTCATAGTTGTGGTGGCTGTGATGGAAGGAAAGCAGCATTCTCCTGTGAGCACTGGTTACTGGGGGAAGTGGGCAAGAATGGCCATGGTGGTAGGATAACAGAAATCCAAGTGGGTAGCTAAAATGAGCAGTCATGATAGCTGCATTGGTGGAGGACAGAAGAGGCAGGGGACCAGTCGGACAGCTGAGAGCAAAGAAGGCAGCTAAACAGGTGCACCAGGAGCAGCACTGGGGCATGGCCAGGCCTGAAGAAGAAAGGTCCATCCAAACAAAGTGCCCCTGATGGAAAGTAATGCATAACAAGGTGGCTTCCTTGTCCCCATGGAAGAAGAGCAAATGTTCCACCCCTGTTCCCAGCTGCAACCAAGAAAAGTAAGAGCCCTCCCCAGCAACAGAGAAAAAGTAGCCCCTTCTGGGGAAAGAGGAACACCATATAAAGATGAAGAAGAGGAGGAGGGAAAAAAGATAACAAAAAAGCACATGGAGTCTTGTGCTTTCAACAAAAGAAGATAAGAAACATGTGATTCACATGTAAAAGAAAGAAAGCATGGAGATGGGATGTTCTGAACAATGAAAATAAGAACCTTCAAGGAGCTGAAGATGAAAGTGAGAGTGAGAAGATGAAAGTAATGAAGAAAGGGGAAAAGCAGCAGAAAAGAAGACATCGAAAGTAGAAATCAAAATACAAGAATATAAGAAAAAAGAAAGAAAGATGCAGAAGAGCTGAGGAAAGACTTCCAGCATGCATTGAGGCTGTGCTGCCAGAAGAAAGGCTGAGAAGCAGCAGAGCTGGGGAGTTCAGCTTGGAGAGACAGACAGACAAGCTATGAAGAGACCCAGTGAAGAGTTGCAGTTATGAGCAAAACTCAGCAGGAGTAAAGACCTGAGGCTGGAGCTGTGAGAGGTGTTGCAGTCCCCAGGTACCCAGCACAGAGGGATAAAATAAATCAGTGAGAGAGACCAGGGGAAACAGGAAGTCAGCATCAGAATAAGAGACACAGATCTCAGAGAGATTCTTTATGGAGAAACAACAGCAGGATTTGCTCAAGAGAGAGCGATGTTGACAGAGGAACAGAGAGAGTTTGCAAGCTGAAAGAAGTAGCTATCCTTGTGAGACCAAAAGAGACAGCAGCTGCAACAGAGTGAGGTGAAGTAAGCTATTAGAGCTAAAAGAAAATCCGTTAGAAAATGGAAGAAGAATCTGACTGAAAATAATAGGAAACAGCATAAGGGATGGCAAGTCAAATGCAAAGCGCTGATAAGGAAGGCAAAGAGAGACTTTGAAAAGAAGATTGCGTTGGAGGCAAATATATAGTAAACACTTTTTAGATATATTTGAAGCAAGGAGCTGGTAAAAGAATCAGGGCCAGATGCACTAAACTTAACGAGCCAGCAACGTGGTTTTTAAACTGGTTCTAGCCAGTTTAGCGCACAAGTAGTAAACCGGGACATGCACAAAAGGGTTCTCCAAGCCATTTTCCTGTCACGGTAGCAGCTAACGAAAACGGAATGCAAATGAGCTAATTACTATTATAATGTGAATGTGATGTGATGCACTACCGTTTCCGACCCCATGCACCGTGGAAAACCTTACGGAAGGTCTGCACCTCTCGTTGGGGCTGCTGTGAGTGGGACCCATGCAGAAGAGGACGCCCATCAAAAAAATCAGAAGAAAAAAAACGTCCAAGTGCTCGTCAGGGACATCCTTTCAAGTGACTAACACTTGGATGTCCTTCACTCAAAAAAAAAGGACGTCCCTGACGAATACTTGGACGTTTTTTATCTTCAGATTTTGTGATTGGCGTCCTTCTCTTGGGTGTGTTTTTCTTACGTGCCCGAAAACCGTCGGCGAGAATCGGGGATCGGAGAGAATTGGGGATTGGGATGTGTGAGGACGTCCAAATCAAAACTATTTGGACATCCCTTTCGATTATGCCCCTCCAGGTCTTTCTCAGCCAATCACAGTGCATTTAGCTGACTGTGATTGGCTGAGAGAGACCTGGAGGGACATAATCGAAAGGGACGTCCAAATAGTTTTGATTTGGACGTCCTCACACATCCCAATCCCCAATTCTCTCCGGCTTTGTTCTTGGAAGTGTTTTTCTTACGTGCCCAAAATGACCACCGACGGAGAGAATCGGGGATCGGGACGTGCAAGGATGCCCAAATCAAAACTATTTGGACGTCCCTTTCAATTATGCCCCTCCAGGTCTCTCTCAGCCAATCACTGCGCATTTAGCTGACACCAGTGACAGCTAAATGCACTGTGATTGGCTGAGAGAGACCTAGAGGGGCATAATCGAACGGGACGTCCAAATAGTTTTGATTTGGACGTCCTCACACGTCCTGATCCCTGATTCTCTCCAGCGTGGTCATTTCAGACGTCCATCACAAAATCTGAAGAGAAAAACGTCCAAGTGCTCGTCAGGGACGTCCTTTCTTTTTTGAGTGAAGGACGTGTATGAAGCCGTCTTTGGCATGCGCAGAGCAGCCAGCATAACGATTGGCTGCTCTGCGCATGCTCAGCTGGCCGACTGGCTTCCCCCCCTTAGGAAGGAAATCGCGTGCAAATGAGCTAACAGTGAGCAGCTCATTTGCATGTGATTTCCTTCATGCATGCCCGTTTTTTACCGATTCACTAAGGGATCGGTAAGGGAAGGGCTCTTTCCGTGGAGTTAGTGCATCTGGCTCTCAGTTCGACTGCTAAAAGACCGAGGGGTAAAAGGGGCATTCACGGCAAACAAGGCCATAGCAGAGAGATTAAATTAATTATTTTTTTCCGTTTTCACCGAGGAAGATGTGGGGGAGAAACCAGTGCCAGAAATTGTATTCAATGCTGATGAATCAAAGGAACTGAATCAAATCTCTGTAAACCTGGAAGATGTAATGGCACAATTTGACAAATTGAAGAGTTGCAAATTGCCTGGATAGGATGATATATCCCAGAGTACTGAACTTGTGGAACTATTGCTAATAATATATAATTTATCTTTAAAATCTAGCATGGTACCAGAAGATTTGAGGGTGGCCAATGTAACGCCAATTCTTTAAAAGGGCTCCCAAGGTGATCTGGGAAAGTTTAGAGCGGTGAGCTTGACATCAGTGCCGGGCAAAATGATAGAGACTATTATAAAGGGCAAAATTACAAAGCTTATACATAAGCATGGATTAATGAAAGAAAGCCAACACAATGAAAGGAAATCTTGCCTCATCAATCTGTTATATTTCTTTGAAGGGGTGAATTAACATGCGGATAAAGGTAAGCAGGTCGATATTGTGTATTTGGATTTTCAAAAGGCATTTGACAAAGTACTTCATGAAAGACTCCAGAGGAAATTGGAAAGTCATGGGATAGGAGGTAGTGTTCTATTGTAGATTAAAAACTATTTAAAAGATAGAAAACAGAGTTTAGGATTAAATGGTCAATATTCTCAATGGAGAAGGGTAGATAGTGGATTTCCACAGGGGTCTGTGCTAGGACCGCTGCTTTTTAACATATTTATAAATGATCTAGAGATGGAGTAACAAGTTAGGTAGTTAAATTTGCTGACAAAACAAAGTTATTCGAAATTGTTAAATTGCAAGAGGATTATGAAAAATTACAAGAGGACCTTATTAGACTGGGAGTCTGGGCATCCAAATTGGAGATGTCTTTTAATGTGAGCAAGCGCAAAGTGATGCATGTGGGAAAGAGGAACCCAAACTATAATTACGTGATGCAAGGTTCCACATTAGGAGTCACTGACCAGGAATGGGATTTAGGTGTTATCGTTGATGATACTTTGAAACATTCTGCTGAGTGTGAGGCAGTGGCTAAGACAACAAGTAGAATGTTAGGTAATATTAGGAAAAGAGTAGAAAACAAAAATAAGGACATTATAAGGCCTTAGTATCTCTCCATGGTGCGACCGTACCTCGAATACGGTGTGCAATTCCAGTCACCGCATCACTTAGGGCTTCTTTTACTAAGTGGCGGCTGGGCTACTGCAGCAGCCCTGCGTTACTTCCCACCCCTAGCATGCCGTCATTTCCAGCGCTGCAAAAATGTATGTATTTATGCAGCTCTGGAGTGTACCTGGTGGTAATCAGGCAGTGCCACGCGCTGCCCGGTTACCACCGGGATAATGCGGGAGCCCTTACTTCCATCTCAATGGGTGGCGGTAAGGGATCCCCACGAAATGGCCATGCGGCAAGTGCTTTTCTTGTCGCGTAGCCATTTCCTGCAGGAAGGCAAGATTTCCCTTTTACTAGCTATGGTAAAAGGGGGCTTCAGCATGCATGTAACACACTCGCTGACACAAGCGCCAGCCCCCTTTTGCTGCAGCTTGGCAAAAGAGGCCCTTAATCCTCCCTCAGGTACAAACTCAGATTGTGAACCTTTCAGGAACAGAAAAATACCTACTGTACCTGAATGTACAGCACTTCAATAGCCAGGCATGCTGGTACTATATAAAACAGCTTCCGGTCAGTGTTTATTTCCAGTCTAGGAGGAAGAAAGTCCAGTGACGTGTATGCATTCAGAGCATGCATACTTTCTTTTGTATAAGGGTGGTTTTTGCAGTTAATGCTAAGCGTGTCAAGGGACATGAAAGCGCTTCAGCCCACAACACTGAGCAAAGTCTTTCTTCTTGGGACCCTGAGTCATCTGTTAGTCCAAAACATCTATTCTGCAGCTACAGACAACTTAAAGGCATTCATTGATGATACTTAATCATCATATGCTGGAAAAGAAAAAGTAGGGGAGGACAAATCCAATACCAACACCAGATTAAACTTATTGAAAAACTTTAAAAAGAGGGGATTTGATGCAGATCTGCATTTCGGCACCTAAGTGCCTGGTTCAGGAGTCAACACTATCTGAAGTCACCTTCAGGGAAGTGAGATTGGATGAAATCAGCTAATGAATCTCGAATGATATTTTTTGCCATGTTTCCACAGATGAATTTCTTAGAAGGCTCCTTTAAGTCTGAAAATCTCTGTGGCTCAAGAGAACTGGCTGTCTACACCTAGCATGATTCCTGGTTGCCACATGCACACTTCTTCTGCCGGTTATGCCCCGCCTCGCTCAGAGCTTGCACCAAAAGAGCATTTGTTGAACTTGTTTACTACTCCTTTTAATATTTACCTCTTTCATTTATGTGTTTTGATCAACTTGTTTCTCTCATCCTATCTACAATCTACTAACCTAACCCCAAGAGGATTAATAAAAAGTAATGCCTCTAGCTCAATACTTCATCAACAGATGGCAACATTGACATGCTACTGTGTGTTCATTTGTCCTTTGAAATCTTTTCCTTCACCTCATTTGGTAAGAAGTGTCTGTGGGTCCCTTTTACTAAGCTGCATAGGCGTCTTCGCGCGCCCAACGTGTGCCAATTTGAAACTTCTGCCCGGCTACCACGTAGCCCGGGCGGTAATGTCATTTTTTACGTGTGTCCACTACACGTGCCAGAAAATATATTTTATTTTCCGGCATGTGGTGCTAACCGAGCGGTTATCGGCATTCTAAGTGTGTCGACCGTACATAGCGAGTTTCTTCTACAAGGAGTTCGCTAATACGGATCGTCTCAGGGATGCCAGTCAGTTGACCCTAGTTGCAGTTAATGGCACAGAACTCCCTGTTCTTGGATACATTGAGGCAGATGTCCAGTGCTTGGGGCAACTCGTGCCGAAAAGATGTATTTTCGTGGTAAAAGATAACTTTCAGGAGGGCCGAATTGAAAACAATACCATTCAAGGGATTCTGGGGATGAACGTACTGCAACATTTGGAGGGCTTGTTTAAAGACCTCTCCTGTTTCACATTAGAACCGGTGAAAATTTCAGGAATTCTGTCAAAGATTTCTCAGAAGCGAGTTTCCAAAACTGGTGAAGTAGATGGGTTGGTGAAACTTCAAGGAAGAGTGAATCAGATTGTACCTGCCATGTCAGAGAAAATATTGCTGGGGAAGTGTCAGCAAATTCGAGGAACTGCAGGGCCGATTTTGGTGTCTGCTTCAAGAAGAATTAATTTGCCAGAGAAGATATTAGTGGCAAATACATTGGTCACACCTCATCGTGGGAATGTGCTGGTGAGGATGGTTAACGTCGGAGTGCGGGATGTAGTGATTCCCTGTCAGACACAAATTGCTGAAGTCCACAAGCCAACGCTAATAGTTCCTGAGCGGGATCTGATTGAATTTGGGAAAATGGAAGGTGATTGGGAAAAAGAGCTTCCCAAAGTGAAGGTCAATTGGGACCAATTAAAGCCAGAACAGACTAGAAAGTTAAAGGAACTGTTATGGAAACACAGATCTGTGTTTTCTTCTAGTGATACAGACATTGGATATTCTAGTCTAGTTTTGCACAGAATTAATACTGGTGACACCAACCCAATCAGACAACCATTCAGACGTGTCTCCCCACACATTTTCAACCAGTGTAAGGCCCATGTAAATGATTTAGTGTGCCAAGGGATACTGCGGAAAAGCCAAAGCCCCTGGGCTTCTCCGGCGGTGGTGATCAGGAAGAAGGACGGGAGCATCCGCTTTTGCTGCGATTATAGAAAGTTGAATGCGGTAACCATCAGAGACGCTTATCCCTTGCCTAGAATAGATGAACCACTTGATGCATTGGGAACCTCTAAGTGGTTTACCTCTCTGAACATGACTTCAGGTTACTTCCAGATGGGGATGTTTCTGGAGGACATGGAGAAAACAGCAGTCACCACACCCTTAGGACTGTTTGAGTGGACTCGAATGCCATTTGGGCTGTGCAATGCACCTGCCAGTTTTCAACGATTAATGGAGACAGTCCTGACTGATTACGTTTTCGAAATCCTTGCTGTATCTGGATGATATCCTAATCTATTCGCCAAACTTCGAACAACATCTTGAGAGATTGGAACTAGTATTCGAGAGAATGCGGAAACACGGGTTGAAGCTGAAACCATCCAAGTGCAAACTTGTCTGCCGGGAAATAAGATTTCTAGGATACATCGTGTCCCAACATGGTGTATCAGCTGATCCGGAAAAAGTGAGAGCACTACGGGAATGGAAAGTCCCTGCCAGCAAGACAGATGTCCGGAGTTTCTTGGGTTTTGCCAGTTTCTACTGAAGATTCGTGAAGAACTTTGCGCAGATTGCGGCGCCGTTACACGCACTAACAGGAAAGTCTGCTCCAGAGGGGTTCAGATTTAGTTGGACGGAAGATTGCCAACGGGCGTTCGAGATACTCAAGGGAAGAATGTCCTCAGCTCCGGTTCTAGCATACCCTCTCTTCACAGAGCCATTCATACTTACCACCGATGCGAGCAACAGAGGTTTAGGTGCAATCCTCAGTCAGGTGCAAGATGGAGAGGAGAAAGTTATTGCTTTCGCCAGCAGAGGTTTGAGGAAGTCGGAGCGAAATGAGAGCAACTATTCGGCTTTTAAATTAGAGTTACTGGCACTCAAATGGGCGTGCACCGAGAAGTTCAGAGAATATTTGATTTACAAAACGTTTGTGGTGCGCACGAACCATAACCCACTTAAATATTTGGACACTGCTAAAGTGCATGCCGTGGAACAACATTGGCTGGCCCAGCTTGCGGAATTGGATTTTTCCGTCGAGTACAAACTGGGCAAAACCAACCAAGTGGTGGATGTTCTTTCCAGGCTTCCATGCACCGAAGAGCCTGAAATAAGTGAAGAAGACACTGACAAAGATTTTCTGAAATTTACCTGCTCATGGATATCAGTCCAAAAGAATAGGAAGAAAGCAAATCCTAAGAGGGAGTATAACCTATGTAGAGGTGTGCAAGTAAATATGCCAGATTCTGAAGTCAGGAGTGCACAAAGAGAGGATGAGACTCTGAAAAGTGTTATAACTTGGCTAGAAGATGATCATTCTCCAGAGTCAGAAGAGTTGGATTCTCTCGAGAAGAGGTTGCTTTGGAGGCACAGAGACCGACTTCTAATTAGAGATGGAGTTTTGTTCAGGAAATACGAAGACTGTCGGTATGGAAATGATGAACTGCAAGTTGTGGTGCCAGAGGCATTGAAGAGGCAGCGGTTGGAAACTTTCCATGATCGTATGGGGCATTACGCCACGGAGACCACTTTTAAGAACCTACGAAGAACCCATTTTTGGGTGAGAATGAAGAAAGATGTGGAGCAATGGGTTCAAAGATGTCAGAGATGTTGTTTTTCCAAAGACCTATTTCCGAGAGAAAAATCAGAACTAAGTTGCTTTAATGTGATTAAACCCCAGGAAGTGTTGGCAGTAGATTTTACGGTGTTAGAAAGAGACAGCAGAGGATTCAAAAACGTGCTCGTAATGACGGACATGTTTTCCAGGTTCCTGGTGGCGGTGCCTACCAAGAACCAGACGGCAAAGACCACGGCCAAGGTCCTGGTGAGCTATTGGTTTGCTGCATATGGATTGCCGGAGAGGTTGCATTCAGATCAAGGAGCTGCATTTGAGTCCCTCATTCTTAAGAAATTGTGCGAATGGTATGGTATTAAAAAGTCTCGTACCACTCCATACCACCCCCAGGGAAACGGGAGATGCGAACGATACAATCAGACGTTGCATCAAATACTCCGCACGTTCCCTGAGGAAAAGAAGAGATGCTGGTCTCAATTTTTACCTGAAGTAAACCAAATCTATAATAGCTCCATTCATCACGCTACAGGTTATACTCCAGCGTTCCTGTTTTTGGGAAGGGAAAGTTTACTGCTGCACAAGTTACTTGTACATGAAGAAGAAGAATTGTGGAAAAACGGGACAATCGAATCGTTAGAGGATTGGATAAGTTCACATCAAACCAGATTGAAAATTGCTCAGGAACCGGCCAGAAAAACTTTGGAGGGACGAGGAGAACAATTACGAAAACAATATAATAGGAAAGCCGGAGCGGAAACACTGCAAGAAGAGGATTGGGTGTTGCTTCGGAGATGTGGTTTTGGCGAGAGACACAAGATACAGGACATTTGGGAGAGAGAACCATATAAAATTACCCAAATGTGAGGCGAAAATTCAAATGTTTTGAAGATACAAAATAATGAACATGGTGAGAAAGTTGTTCACCTCAATCTAGTAAAAAAATATAACTTTGATGTGGTAGAAACAGAAGTTCCCCAAAACCCGGTTGAGGAATTCTTTCAAGAAGTCGGTTCACCATGTCCTAAAGTGGAGAATGATAGGGATAATAGTAGGTATATTGTTTTTTCTGAAGTTACATTTAATCCTGGGTTAATGACAAATGAAATTGGAACTAATGGAAATGTTAGAAGTTCAAATAGGAATAATAAAGGGGTGTGCTCCTCCTCTCTAAGTGAAAATTACATTTTAAAATAAGTCAAGTTAGATATTTGGGGTTGTGAATGTATTGAAGTTGAGTACTTCGTATCCCTTAAAGGGGAGAGCTAAGCTGGTGGATAAGGGAGATTGATTCTAACAGATTTTTGGGGATTGTATCAAGATTCTGTTCCCTTATCCACACGCAGACCAAATTAATGGAATGCTGTATTAAATGAAAAAAAAGTTTGATTACTGTGTTACTAGAGATCTAGTTAGTTAGATTTGGGAAGACACTCTGAACAATAGAGAATATATTTTGTTATGGTATGATGGGATGTCTGGTCGAAATGGGGTAACATATGGGAGTTGGATGGAATGCGAGGAATAGTATGGAATGATATGGATTTTTGAAGAAGTGAAAAATATGAAAACTGAATTAATCCTGATTTTGGAAATGATCAAGCTTACTGGTACAATTAAGAAAATTTGAATTTATTGAATCATAACAATATAAATCTGAATTAAAATAGCATTAATCAACAATGAAAGAAAAACCCTTTAACAATGTTTGTTTTCTTCTTTACAGAACACACCTCTGCAAACAGCAACCCAACAGCGGTCAGATAAGTATAATTTCCTAGTTCTCTCTTATCCTTCTATTCGTCTCCTTCTTACACTTTACAATTTCAATCTCTCAATAACTTTTACTAAGTGCCCTGTCAATTAAGTGAATATTGAGTTCTATTCTTCCCTTGAGTGTGTAGTAATTTAGTTTAAACAGTTTCTTTGTATCTGTATCATGTAAATATTACTATTAAGAATTTGATTCTTTGTCTTTCTTTCCCTTTCCAGGTATTTCTTAAATCTTCACTCCCGGGAAACTCTAAGTAAGTATGTTCTTAATCAGTTTTTTATTTATACTCCTTCACTTCCCTTTTCCCGCAGTAGTACTTAGCTGTAGAATATAACATCTGTTCACAGAATCTTTCTTGCAATGGGGCCCTTTCATTCCTCCGGAATAGATGTTCTTCTCCGCCGTTCCGTCTTCTCACTACACCTCACTCTTAACAAAAATAACCGGAGGCAAAACCCTGTCTTCCTATTTTTTATAGGAAATTCCAACCACTAAATGATCTTTAACAATTAAACTGTGGCCCACTATCTCAAATAAAATAAAATAAATTTAAAATCCCTTTCCTTCCAGACCTGAGCTATGTTTTTTTCCCTATGCTATATCAGAGTGCTTGATTCCATTCAGACACACTGTGCAGCTCCCCACATTCCGCTGACAGGCTCCTTCACCAATATTCTAACCCTGGCACTCACTGTACACACACAGGCTCAGACTTCTGATTTTTCTCAGCTGTTTCAGGTCACTTTCACACCTCACTATCACACTCACAGACTTCCCAAACCTCCCTCATTCAATAGTTTAATTTAATCTCTCACCCTTTTATTTGTCTTCCAATACAATCCCTCCAACCCCTGAAATTTTATTAAAAAAAACTATCCTCGCTAATCAAACACTCTCACCTTACAGCTGCTTTCGTACTTCCAACCATTAGAATTCCTTTCAAATCTTTCTTTTCCCTTTCTTTCACCAAAATCACCCTTCACCTGCTCACACACAGCGCAACAGCTCCTCTCACCTTGGTAATCAAAAGCACTCTGCCAAACTGTCAGCTGAGCCATTTCCTAGTTACGGAATCCACGCTTGGGATTCCGCACCCCCTTGTCCAATCGGAAAACTTCCAAAAATTCCATTTTTTTCTAAAAACAGATTAGAATGTTCATCAAAACAGCCCAAACTCCATTTTAATTTTATTTTTCCCATAGGAAATAATGGGAAAATTACTAAAAACCAAATTAAAAAAACACAATTAACCTAAATTGTCCCCAAATCACCCCAACCACTAAGCACTACTTTCTCCATTGACCTATAATTTTATTTTTTAAATTTACCTATTTTTTTACGTTTGTCCCAGCATTTCCTCCCAAAAGACCCCCTCAAAAATCCCAAAATTAAATTAAACCCATACTAAAAATTAAATCAGCTCCTCTTCTACCTATCCCATCAAATTTATTAATTTTAACCCTTTGCAAACCTCTATTATAGCACCCACACCAAAATTACCATTTAAACTAATTAAACCCCAAAACCAACCCACCAGAAAAATCAATTAAAATCCCAGACCCCAAATCCAAAAACAGAATTTAAAAAGCTTTAACCATTTAATTTTTAAAAATAAAAAACCCGATTTATACAATTTTTAAAAAACGAAGTAAAGTTTCGGGTTTAAAAACCCCTTACCTGGTCCGGGATTTTCTCCTCACTCGATGGCTGCCACCAGTTCCGTTCCCAGTGCTCCAGTTTCCAAAACAGATTAAAAACAAAAAAATGGCCCGAAAATCGCCATTTTGTCTGGAGCTCCGGTTTAAAATCGAGGCCCAGACTTCTAGGCCTTGCCGGAGCTCCAGCAAAATGTCCCCACTCTATCGCAGCTGACGCCCGATCACGCTGCTCCCTCTTAGGCCCGCATCCCAGACCAATGTGGTTTCCCTGCGCAGCCACCACCAGCCCCCAAACGGCGCTGGAAAACCCCCCGAACTCGGCGGCCCCCAACCTCCAAAAACCACGGCGTTATCCCCAGATGCGCTTCCGCTAGCGCACCGGAACGGCCTGCAACCGGCCCCAAGACACCTCACCACCTCTTCACTGCCTCCTCCGGCCCGAAGCCCGAAAATACTATAATGGCCGGCCCTCCTCAGCAACTCCCGGGAACGTACTTAAACCGTCCCCGGGCCACGCTAACCAACAACGTCAACGGCGCTCCCACCAACGGGACCCAGAATGTCCCTGCAGGCCATCCGAAGCCCAACCACCGCCCCCATTTCCTTATTTACTCCCGGGGACGTGCCCAGTCGTCTCCGGGAGTCAACGAAACTTAATGCTGTCTCCTGCAGCGTTCCTCTGGCACACCCCAAACAGCTGGAAGCAGCAGCGGCACCCAACTACTCCCAGCCCTACAGAAATCACGCCACCGGCCCCTACATCACTCCTGAGCCCTGGAGCCCCAGGCAAGAATTTTTATTTTCTTCTATCCCTATGCCCTATGTTACATAAGCGCGCTGACAATTACCGCCTGGTTAATGCGTGAGACCTTGCCACTAAGTGAATGAGTGACAGTAAGGTCTCAGGCTCAAAATGGACACGCACCAATTTTCTTTTTGCCGCACATCCATTTTCGGCCAGAAAAAAGGCCTTTTTTCCAGGTGCGCTGAAAATGGACCTGTGTTCGTCCAATACATGTCTACACCAGTGTAGGCCAATTTTCGGCGCACCTTAGTAAAAGGACCCCTGTGTGAAGACACTGTTTTGCTATTGCTTGTGAAATGGAAGCATGCAGTGAGTACTCAGTGTGATTTAAGCAATGTATTGTTTTAGAATTTCTGACTATTGAAGTCCCTCCAATTGAAATTCATCGCTGCATGCTGGTTGTTTATGGTGGTGACTGTATTGATGTGAGTACTATGTGTCACTGGGCCAAAAAATGTAAAGATTGTGGACTGGGAAGGGCTGATTTTTGTGATCAAAAAGAAGTGGATGACCCGTGACACCAACTGACAAGTCTCACACTAGAAATGCTGATGAACTGTAAAGGAAGAGCATTACATTGCAACCCTGACAACTTTGTAAGCATGAATGAGAAGAGTTTGGAAGCACAAAAAGAAAATGTTTTTGTAACATGTCAACACTAGGCCTCACATAGCATGAAATACCACAGAGATAGTTGTGAAGATGGGTCTCACACAGCATAGACTTACCCAAAATCAAAAATCCCACCTGCAGAAAAATTAGCCAGATATTTTGAAGAAAAAATTACCAAACTACATAAAAATCTACATCAGGGAAGCATTTAAACCTGAAATCTTCATAAATGAACTAGATCCCAACCCTGAGGAATACCCAGTAGACCGCATCTGGACTAATTTTGACATCCTAACCATCGAAACAGTGACTCAAGCAATTAAAAAGTTCTCCTTTGCCCATTGCCAGCTAGAAACTTGCCTCAACTACCTCATGAAAGACCCTCCTAAGCAGTTCATCACATGCTCCAATAAGGCCTTTTTCCAAAGAACAAGGGAAACATTCTACTAACACCCCTCCCAAAAGACACCGAAAAAAAAAGCAGAAGACATCACGAACAACAGACCAATTGCATCCGTTCCCTTAATAACTAAGATGATAGAAGGCATAGTAGCTAAACACCTAACGGAATACCTTACCAAATTCAACATACTGCATGAATCCCAATTTGGCTTCAGATCCCACCACAGCACCAAAACAGTACTAGTCACACTCCTGTCCAGATTCAAGCAGGAAATATTTATGGGAAAAAACATCCTCCTACTCCAATTCGACTTATCGAGTGCATTTGACCTGATTGACCACCACACACTGCTGAAAATCCTCGGCAAGATAGGAATCACTGGAAATGTACTTAACTGGATCAAGGGATTTCTAACCTTCATGACATACCAAGTTAAATCAAACTCAGATACTGTATATCCCCACCATGGAAAGCGGAGTGCAGAGTACCACAGGGCTCACCGTTGTCACCCATACTATTCAACCTACTGATGACTCCACTAGCCAAATCACTAGCCAGACAAGGCTTCAACCCATTTCTTTACACAGATGACATCACAATCTACTTTCCCTTCAAACAGAACCCCCACAGAAATCACCAAGGATAAAATAAACAGCACGACCATCATGAAATCTTGGGCAACGGCATTCAAGTTAAAACTGAACAGAGAAAAAAACTCAATGTCTCATTCTCTCTTCCAAATACAACACCAAATGCCCCACCATCATCAGTGCTCCAGGCTCATCTATGCCAATCTTAGACAACTTGAAAATCCTAGGCGAAACAATAGACCGCAACCTAACACTCAAAAATCAAGGTAAGATCATGACAAAGAAAATGTTCCACACAATGTGGAAACTCAAAAGCATAAAACCCTACTTCCCTAGGGACATATTCTGCAACATGATCCAAACAGTGGTGCTAGCCCAGGTGGACTATTGCAACGGAGACTACACAGGTTGCAAAGTCCAAATTATAAGAAAATTACAGACAGCACAAAACACAGCAGCCAGACTTATCTATGGAAAATTGTGCTTTGAAAGCACAAAACCTCTACTACAATGTTTTCATTGGCTACCAATCAATGCACGAATAACGTTCAAGATTTGCACCATCGTACACTAAATTATCTACGGCCTCGCACTGGCCTACATGACACAACTAATTGATCTACCAAAAAGAAACCTAATGGACACAACAAGATCATACCTAACCCTCCACTACCCCAAATGCAAAGGCCTGAAATACAAATCGTCATACGCCTCCAGCTTCTTCTTCATAGGCACCCAACTCTGGAACGCACTACCAAAAGACCTGAAACTCACAAACAACTATCTTAACTTCCGAAAAAAACTAAAAGCACACCTTTCCGGGAAGTTCTTTCCTTCTGCAAATTCTTAACTCCTTAACCTCTAAACACACCCAAACCAATCTCGGAAAGAAGAAACGACGCATACCTCATTCCCACGAATACTTCTTATCCCTCCCACATGCTTTGCAAATACAATTTACACCACTACTGATCACTGATATTAAGTGATTCACTCCAACTAACTGTCATTCTGTAATCCATATCTGTTGTAATATGTAAGCCACATTGAACCTGCCAAAGGGTGGGGAAATGTGGGATATAAATGCAATAAATCAATACATAAACACCATGCAATTTTCATCTTTTTCCAAAATTGAAAGAATACTGTCGGGGAGCATCGGTTTGACTCGAACGGAGAGGTTGAAAGGACTGCGAGCAACTGGTTGAAGAGACAACATGTGTAGTTGTTTCGTCATGGCTTTCAATCATTTGTCCACCAAATGTGTGGCAAGTGATGGCAACTATGTAGAAAGGTAAATACATGTAATAAAAGAGCAAATTTCAAGTATTATTTTCATATTTAATAGATTACAATATCTTCATTTAAACAAACGTTATGGAGGTAGAGAAATTACTTTTCATTTAAGCCTCATAAAAATTTGGTTAAGAACCTCACTTCAATTTAGTATTTCCTCTTGCCCTTCTCACTATTTATTTCATCAGCAGCTCCCCACCCCTACTTACATGATCATCAATAATAACATCAAGGAAGGGTACTGTCTTTGTTGTGCCTCACCCAGCAGGAGAGGTTGGTGTCCTGAAGCAAACTAAAGCACAGAGAAGGACCACTAGCCCAGCCAGCCAAGCAGAATTATAGGTAAAACAGCTATATGAAGGAAAGCTACAATCACCCATTGCAGGAAGTACTTTTATTGGCATCCTGCTAAGCATTGTACTTTATTGTTTCTCATGCATTTAGCATGCAAAGGGCAGTGAGGTGCAAGATTATCACTGTAATGGCAATTATCATATAGTGTATATTTTTAATTAAAATTCACCAAACACTTCTTTCCTTTCAATTTTGTCTAGTGTGTAAACATATATAACTTTTAAATTAATCTTCTATAGGTCTATAATCTTTTCTCTTTTTTTGCATGTATATCTTTCTCCTTCCCTTTTTGAATACACTACAATGAAATATTGTGCACAACCAGAGAGCAAAGGAATTTCCATGGCTATAAATGGACTCCAAAGAGGAAATGTGGGACTGTACGGGTTACTTGTAATCTTATTTAGCCTGTGGTCTCATAAGCAACTATTTATTTAATGGTTCAGTTTGATTATTCTTTTAAAAGGGCCAAACAGCTGCATTTCATTCACAAACAAGCTCTTAAGGCAAATGGCCTTAACTATGTTTTTTCTTTTTTCTTCTTTATTTAACCAGTTCAAAAGGAGGCCATGTGGGTTTTGACAGACGCCCAGATTCCCTGTGGCTACCTTCTTTTCAGAAATTGGAGAAATCATGGTAAATTTTAACCAGAACAAAAAAAACAGATGATGTATTCCTATCTGATGGTGAATGAAATGGAGGAGAATGAGTGGTATTAAGATAATGAACTAATGCTAGTTATTGTGTTGAATGATTATTTAAAAATATATAAGACTTTTTTTCCAGGAGAGAAAATGATGCAGCAATGTCAACTTTTCTGCTAAGTTGGGTTTGCTGAATGAAACAAAAATAAATCTATTTTTGTTTGTATATTAGGTGGTAAACAAAGAAATCCTTTAACAGTGCTTAGCAGTGATTTCAGTGGTGTCTCCAGAGAGAAATATTTGGAGTGGCGAAAAGGAAGCAAACCAGATATGTGGGGGTGGGGAGATGGGGGGGCGGAAAGCCAAAGTGACATTTCCATATATCATAATTATCCCCCTACACCTTTAAATAATTTAGCAAAGACACATGGAGGTAATTCTCAAAAGGTCATCTAAAGTGTATGCGCTAAACGCAAATTCTATAATGGCAATTATGAGTATAATTACCAGTACAGAATACTAATATAAGACTTCAGTTACATGCCTTCTTTAGGCATAGGTACTTAGGCTAGCTCAACAGCTGGAGTAAATACTCGCACCTAACAACTGTCAGTTACCTGCAAAATTGACAATATTCTATAACCGTAGCATATAAGTGTCCTGTCCATGTCAATCCCACATCCACTCCCCCCCCCCCCCCAAAGTAGTTGTGCACTAAGGGCCCTTTTACAAAGCGGCAGTAAGCGCCAATATGGAGCTACTGCCAGCCCAATGCAGGTGCCAGGAGTAGCTCCAGGCCTAGCGCATACTATTTCCTATGCTATGGAAAATGTACTATTTTCTGGTGCAGCAGTTACCCAGCGGTAATCAGGAAGTACCGTGCGTTACCCAGTTACCACCAGGTTAATGCGGGAGCCCTTACTGCCACCTCAATGGGTGGCTGTAAGTGTTCCCCTTCACTTGGCCACGTGGTAAGAGCAATCTTACTACATGGCCATGTCTATTTTCAACCTTTTTACCCAATGTGGTCAAAAGGGCCACAGTGTGCGGCAAAAATGGCCCCCACCGCTAGTGCAGGGCCCTTTTTACCGCAGCTTAGTAAAAGGCCCCCGAAAGAAATAATGTGCTAAGATTATAAAATATCAGCTAAGTTTAGTTACCTGCCTAACTGCAAATTAGTGCAATTTAACTCAAATTATAGCCAACCTTTGATTGTTAACACCAGTTAGTGTCTAATTTAACACTTAAGGGGCCCTTTTACTAAGCTGCATAAGCGTCTATGTGCGCCCAACGTGAGCCAGAATGGAGTTACTGCCTGGCTACCGCGTGGCTCTTGTGGTAATTTCCTTTTTGGTGCGCATCCAATACATGCGTCCGAAAGTAATTTTTATTTTCAGACAAGCGTATCGGACGCTCGCCAAGTGGCATTTGATGCACATAGGTCATTACCACCCGGTTACCACGTGAGACTTTACTGCTAGGTCAATGGCCGGTGGTAAGGTCTCAGACCCAAAATTTTCATTTTGCCGCACATCCATTTTCTGCAAAAATGTTAAAAAGACATTTTATTTTCGCACGTGCGCTGAAAAATTATTCTGCGTGCATCGAAAACATGCGCCTACACTACCGCAAGTCATTTTTCAATGCACCTTGGTAAAAGGATCCCTAAGTTCCTGAAATGTTAAAATCATTGCATTAATCTGGCAAGTAGTTGGCTCATGCACTAGCAGGAAGGGGGACAATTTAAAAAAAGATCACGGGGTCTGTCTCTCCCTTAACAATTCTGGGGGGAGAGGGGCATTATTGCATTATTCTTGTTCTCTTTTCCACCACAGGCTGAGTTAAAAGGAGGCAACATCCTGGGCGAAGGGGAAAACACTTTTTTTTTCTATATCAATGCATAGGTCAGTGGGGGCCCTATTTCCCAAACCATATGGAAGGTGCAGAGAAGAATCAGTGAACCAAAAGGAAAAAAAAGTTCAGGAATATTAAAAAAAAAAGTGTGATGCTGGTAGCTTGAAGCTGACTATTAGCCCAGAGTGACACAGGAACCCAAAGGGTTAGATTCCTGTCTATCCTGTGTCTGAAGTATTTTGAAGTCTACAGAAGAGTAGCAGGATGGTGTGAAATTCTAGCCACTAATCTGAGAATAGTAGCAGTAGCCAAAGAGATAAGGAGTTTGCATGTCTTGTGGACTGAACACAAGTCTGCTAAGAGGAGTCAAAGGATCAAATAATAAGTATCTTAGTTTATGCTTTTGCACTTGGATTCTTTTGAAGTGAAATTCTTTTCAATTATGCTTCCCTGAAGATTCTCATCAGCAAACTTATTTTATTTGAGCAGTCATTCAGCCTGGACTTTGGCTTTCTTAAGAGAGGCTGAGCTGATTGAGACAGGAACACAAGAGTGGCAAGGAACTTCTAAAGAGATAAGAACCTTGAAAGTTATCTTTTGGCAAGGGGAGAAAGATAACTTTCAAGGTTCTTATCTCTTTAGAAGTTCCTTGCCACTCTTGTGTTCCTGTTTCCCCTTGCCAACAGGTCCGTGGGGGGGGGGGGGGGGGGGTGGAGGTTAGTCGAGGGCCACGTTCTACTCTCACTCAATCCTGGACTCTGCCCACACAGTACTCTAAAGCTAAAGCTACAACTGTATACATGCTGTTGTTAGAATATATTTTCTATCACTTTGTAGTAACAGAAGTATTCCTTTACCATTAATTTTTCTGTTTTCTATTGCTTCATAGTCGTAACAGAAGTGTTCCTTTGTTAACAAAGTTTCTTAACTAAAAGAAAATGTGTCCTTGCCTCCTGTGGTGTACAGGACTTGTTAAATGTGTAATACAAAAATGAATATATACAATATAAAAAATGAAAGCAAAAATAGTACATTTATTTAGCCTTTCATCCTCTCCTCTGTAACAGCCTTTATCTGCACTGGCACCATTCAGTGGCAGAGTTATTTATACAAACCTTTCCATAAGTACATAAGTATTGCCATACTGGGACAGACCAAAGGTCCATCAAGCCCAGCATCCTGTTTCCAACAGTGGCCAATCCATGTCACAAATACCTGGCAAGATCCCCAAAAAAGTACAAAACATTTTATGCTGTTTATCCCAGAAATAGTGGATTTTCCCCCAAGTCCAATTTAATAATGGTCTATGGACTTTTCCTTTCGGAAGCCTTCCAAACCTTTTTTAAACTCTGCTAAGATAACCACCTTTACCACATTTTCTGGCAACGAATTCCAGAGTTGAATTACACGTTGAGTGAAGAAATATTTTCTCCGATTCATTTCCTACCTACATATTACTAGCAAATGCTGGTCATTTTAAAATAATAGCATTATTCCATAACCTAGCCACTGTGATAAGGGCAACCACCAATGCTCCGATTGTAAATAGTGTCTCTAGTCGTTCAATCTGCACTTACATCCCCGCGGGTCAACCTGCAGGTAGTCCTTGCAGTCCTGAACACTGTTGCTGGAAACACACTAGCCAATATTCAAAAAAGTGATGAGCGCCATGATAATGAGTTAAAATAGCCACCTATATTTAGGCCTGTATTTTAAGTGCTAGATTATCCAGTTATTTCTGTCAATATTCCTAGTGAGTTGTCCAAAAACATAGCAGCATAAATACATCTAGCCGCAATATTGAATATCAGACTCACCACTCTCTAACCCACTTAGTTTAAAAAAATGAGAGACTAAACAGTGATCGATCAACTTTGAATATCGCATGAGACAGCAATGAGTTATGCAAGATATGACATGGCCACACTTTTAGATCCCGCACAGCCAAGAGGCCCAAACTGGAGCAATTAATGAGGTAGGCAAGGACTCCTGCACCCCTATATGCAGGTCCAGATGGTTTGGTGCCCAGATTTGATTCTCCATGTCTCCAGATGCTATCGCCATTATACCCAGGTACATGGTGAATGGCAGCCTGCTATATCTGGTGCATGGTAACTGGTTACATGCATAAACTGGGTATATCAGCTCATATAACTGGTTATATGCGGGACAGTATAGAACCTGCTTGCCTTTCTGCTAGCACTCTCTGTGGCTTGGAGGTTCGTACCACAGATATCATGGCAGGAAGAAAGAGGCTGCCAAACTTCTCCCAGGCAGACGCAGTGGAGCTTTGCAGGCTATCCCTCCAGCATGAGTGGGAACTGTACCCCAAAAACCATAGGGCTGGCCTACAAACATCAAGAAATCTGTGGCGAAGATTCCAGAGCATACTGGAGAAGTAAGAGATATTCACACACCCTTTGTCCCTGGTGTGCATGTAGGCCACATAATGTCCATGTTGGGTAATCCCCATAAAATGTCCTTTTAGAAGACTGGTTAGGCCTAAGTGCATAAACATCTGTTGAAAACAAATCCCTACACTCTGAGGAGCTTAAACAGTGGGTCACAACAGGAGTGGAGATTGGGCAGGGAAAATAACTTAGGAGCTAAGCACAGAAATGCATAGCTTAGCTCATCAATTAGGCTCGGAAATGTTGGCTTATGAATGGCAGGTGTTAATTTCTAACCATTACCTTGAGTAAAGTGATGTGGTAGCCATGTTAGTCCACTTTTATAGGTAATAGAAATAAAAAGAAAAGAAAATAAGGTGGTATCGTTTTTATTGGACTAAAAACATTTTTTGATTAGCTTTCAAAGATAATCCTCCTTCTTTGCTTATTTCTGATCTGAAGGAATGGAAAACAAAAATGAGGACATTATAATGCCTTTGTTTCGCTCCACGGTGTGACTGCACCTTGAATATTGTGTGCAATTCTTGTAACCGCATCTCAAAAAAACTAGAATTAGAAAAGGTACAGAGAAGGGCGATGAAAATGATAAATAGGATGGGACAAATTCCCTATGAGGAAAAGCTAAAACAACTAGGGCTCTTCAGCTTGGAGAAGGCTGAGGGGAGATATGATAGAGGTCTATAAAATAATGAGTGGAGTGGAACGGGTAGATGTGAATCACTTGTTTACTCTTTCCAAAAATACTAGGACTAGTGGACTCGCAATGAAGCTACAAAGTAGTAATTTCAAAACAAATCAGAGAAAATATTTCTTCAATCAACATGTAATTAAATTCTGGAATTCATTGTCAGAGAATGTTGTAAAAGCAGTTAGCTTAGCGGGGTTTAAAAAAGTTTTGGATAACTTCCTAAAAGAAAAGTCCATAAACCATTATGAATATGGCGTTGGGGAAAATCCACTGCTTATTTCTAGGATAAGCACCATAAAATGTATTCTACTGTTTTGGGATCTTGCCAGGTACTTGTAACTTGGATTGGCCACTATTGGAAACAGGATACTGGACTTGATGGACCTTCGGTCTGTTCCTGTATGGCAAACGTTTATGTTTTTATGTTCTTACTAGCTGTGTCATTTGACCAGGTAAGCTGTCTCTAAGGGGTCAACTTCTATCCCCACCTGTTTATCCCTGATACAAAGTTCTGACGGACCAAAACCCTCTATGTACCTAACCACAGAACTTTCTTCATTCATCTCATAAATGATCAGGTTAGTGCTCCTCATATAGGCCTTAAAACAGTACAACAGGATAGCTGATATCTTCAGACTGACAGAGTTTAGTCTTTCATTGTTCATACCTGGAAAGAGGCTCAGTAAGTGCACTCACACCCAACCACATCCACTTTATGCTGTTGAATAGTAAGGCTAGGAAATCTACATCAAATTTCACCCAGCAAATACATTTCCTGGTGTCTGCATGTAGTCATTCTATGAGAGCACAGAGTCTATCAAGGCAAGGTTATACCATGCAGTGATACAGAGGCATTATAATATTCTTGGTCTTACTTACCATCCCTTTCATAATCATTCCTAGCATCTTGTTTGCTTTTTTGGCTGCCACCGCACACTAGGCAGAAGATTTCAGCATATTGTTTACAATGAGGGGCATAATGGAACAGAAACGCCTATCTCCATGGGCGTTTATCTCCGAGAACGGGTCCGTGAAGGGGCGGGGCGGATCGTATTTTTTAAAAGAAAAAGACGCCCATGTTTTATTCGTCAAGGTGTGAGCTGGGCGTTTTTGCTTTTCAGCGATAATGGAATATGAAATCGCCCAGCTCAAAAACGAATAAATCCAAGGCATTTGTTCGTGGGAGGGGCCAGGATTCATAGTGCACTGGTCCCCCTCACATGCCAGGACACCAACCGGGCACCCTAGGGGGCACTTTTACAAAAACCAAATAAAAGGTAAAAGAGCTCCCAGGTGCATAGCACCCTTCCCTTGGGTGTTGAGCCCCCCAAATCCCCCTCAAAACCCACTGCCCACAAGTCTACACCATTACTATAGCCCTAAGGGGTGAAGGGGGACACCTACATGTGGGTACAGTGGGTTTGGGGGGGTTGGACGACTAGTAGCACTAAGCAGCACAATTGTAACAGGTAGGGGGGGGGATGGGCCTGGGTCCACCTGCCTGACGTCCACTGCACCCCCTAACAACTGCTCCAGGGACCTGCATACTGCTGCTTGGGAGGAGGGTATGACATTTGAGGGTGAAAGTAAAAAGTTGTGAAACATCATTTGTTGTGGTGGGAGGGGGTTAGTGACCACTGGGGGAGTCAGGGGAGGTCATCCCCGACTCCCTCTGGGGGTCATCTGGTCATTTAGGGCACTTTTGGGGGCCTTATTCGTCATAAAACAGGGTCCAGGAAAAGTGTCCTAAATTCTAGCTCAAAACTGTTCCAGTATCGGCGAAGGGCGCCCATCTCTGTTCGCCCGATAACCACGCCCCAGTTCCGCCTTCGACACGCCTTCGATACGCCCCCGTCCACTTTGTCCGCATCCGCGACGGAGTGCAGTTGAAAGCGTCCAAAGTTCGGCTTTCGATTATACCGCTTTATTTGTTTTTGTGAGAAGAACGCCCATCTCCCGATTTAGGTCGGAACTTGGGCGTTATTCTCGTTCGATTATAAGCTGGAATGACACCTAGATCTTTTTCTTGGGTGCTGACTCCCAAAGTAGACCCTAGCATCGAGTAAAAATGAATTTGGATTATTCTCCCAATGTGTATTACTTTGCATTTGTCCACATTGAATTTCATCTGCCATTTGATGCCCAGTCTTCCAGTTTCTTAAGGTCTTCAGGCAATTTTTCATAATTCTCATATGTTTTAACAAATTTGAATAGTTTTGTGTCACCTCACTTGTCATTCCAGTATCCAGATCATTTATAAATATGTTAAATAGCATTAGTCTAAGTACAGATCCATGTGGCACTCCACTATTCACTCTTCTTCATTGAGAAAAATGGTCATTTAACACTTCCCTCTGTTTTCTGTCCAATAACCAAATCCTAATCCACAAATGAACATTGCCTTAAAAGATGGAAAATGAAGACTAGGGTTAAATGGTCAGTATTCTCAATGAAACAGGGTTGATAGTGGGGTTCCGCAGGGGTCTGTGCTGGGACTGTTGCTATTTAAAATATTTATAAATGATCTAGATATGGGAATAACTAGTGAGGTAATTAAATTTACCGATGACACAAAGTTATTCAAAGTTGTTAAATCACAAGAGGATTGTGAAAAATTGCAAGATGACCTTAAGAGACTGGGCATCCAAATGATGTTTAATGTGAGCAAGTGCAAAGTGATGCATGTGGGAAAAAGGAACCTGAACTATAGCTACGTGATGCAAGGTTCCATGTTAGGAGTCACTGATCAGGAAAAGGATCTAGGAGTCATCGCTGATGATATTTTGAAACCCTCTGCTCAGTGTGCAGCAGCAGTGGCTAAGAAAGCAAATTAGAAAAGGAATGGAAACCAAAAATGAGAATGTTGTAATGCCTTTGTATCACTTCATGGTTCAACCACACCTCGAATACTGTGTGCAATTCTGTAGCAGAATTAGAAAAGGTACAGAGAAGGGTGACAAAAAAAATAAAGGGGATAAGACAACTTCCCTATGAGGAAATCCTAAAACGGTTAGGGTTCTTCATCTTGGAGAAGAGACGATTGAGGGGAGATATGACAGAGGTCTATAAAATACTAGGACTAGGGGGCACACGATGAAGCTACTAATTAGTACATTTAAAACAAACCAGATTTCCTTCACTCAGCATGTAATTAAACTCAGGAATTCATTGCCAGAGAATGAGGTAAAATCAGTTAGCTTATCAGGATTTTAAAAAGATTTGGATAATTTCATAAATTAAAAATCTATAAGCCATTATTAAGATGGACTTGAGAAAATCCACTGCTTATATCTGGAATAAGCAGCACAATATCCTTTTTACTGTTTTGGAATCTCACAAGGTACTTGTGACCTGGATTGGCCACTGTTGGAAACAGGATACTATGCTTGATGGACCTTTGCTCTGTCCCAGTATGGCAATACTTGTATTCTTATAGCTGAATCAACATCTCTGTCATAACACAAAGGCCTGTTGATATGTATGAAAATCTAAGGAGACTCCTCCCTGATCTTTACATAACTTTAACTTTCATAAAAATATCTTAGGATTCCATAAGTAACTGGCCAGAATATGGTCTTTTGTTTGTTTTATATAAGGAGACTGGAAATGTGAAAGCAAGTATGGATATTGCATAGTTGATCTATGCCACTGTACCTATATTTATTAAGTCCAATCTTCCCTGAGAGGAAAGAAATTGAGAAGACCGCTGTTGACAAATATCATTCTAACTTGTGGAAAATATTTATCATATTCATTGCCATGATAAGTACAGGAAACTACTGGACACAAATTCTAGATATTTTACCCCTTATCACAGTATTTAAATTAGAATTGTTCAAAATCTGATTTAAAACAATAGGAGTGTAATGGTAAATCCTCCATCTTATTCCATTTTATCCTATAAAATGGAGTGGAGGAGTAGCCTAATGGCTAGTGCAGTGGACTTTGATTCTGGGAAACTGGGTTTAATTCCCACTGCAGCTCCTCGTGACTCTGTGCAAGTCACTTAACCCTCCATTGCCCCAGGTACAAAATAAGTACCTGTATATAATATGTAAACTGCTTTGAATGTAGTTGCAAAAACCACCAAATGGCAGTATATCAATTCCATTTCATTTCCCCCCATTTACCTATAGCCCAACAGCAGATTGAACTCCTCTATCAACCAGAATTAAACCAAAATAGAATTAATGGAGTTTGTTTATACTGTGTTCTGGAAATCCATTATGCTTTGGTCTCTAATAGCAATAACCACTAGTTTTAAGTCTAAAGCAAAGGGGACAATGGATCCTTCTTGATCCTCTTGCAAAGGGGAAGTTAGATATCAACATGTTGGTTATACTTAATCTCATCACATGGCAGAAATATAAATATCAGACGTATGCCAAATCATGCTAAGATCTACTATAATAAAACTCACCCTCAATGTTCTGAGGACACTGACATCAGTGAAGCCAAGCCCTGACTTCCTTCAAAAAGGTTCGAAGGTTCGTGGTGGTGAAGCCACCAAAATTGCTCCGGGCCCCACCCTCAAGGGAGGAGCAATGGCAGAAAAACGAAGGGGTTGGCAGGGAGGGAGGCAGGGAGGCGTGGGGGGTGGAAAATCGCTCTGGGCCCCGCCCTCGAGGGCGGAGCAATGGCAGAACAATGAAGGGTTTGGCAGGGAGGGAGGCAGGGAGGCGGGGGGGGGGGGGAAATCACTCCGGGCCCCGCCCTCGCGTCAAATGTCATGACGTTGGAGACGGAGCAATGGAAGAATAACGAAAGGGTTGGTCAGGGAGGGAGGGAGAGGTGTTGGCGACGAACACCTTGCTAGCGCCCGTTTCATTTGCTCTGAAACGGGCCTCTTTTACTAGTGTTTACTTAAAAACTCTGACTCACTGACATCTAATATTTTTCCACAAAAAGAAGAGTATAATCTCTGAGATATTCAGACAATTAGATATCTGAATAAATTTACAAAACAATCTGATGCTATCTGCAGCCAGTCTGCCAATATTTCTTTCTAATGTTAATATCCAATGAATTCTGCTGAATCTGTCTGGAAGCTTAATCTCTTTTGTCCTGAATTCAGTGTAGGGAAGAGAAATGGGACTTGATATACTGCCTTTCTGACGTTTTTGCAACTATGTTCAAAGTGGTTTACACCTATTCAGGTACTTATTTGTACCAGGGGCAATGGAGGGTTAAGTGACTTGCCCAGAGTCACAAGGAACTGCAGTGGGAATATGAACTCAGTTCCCCAGGATCAAAGTCCACTGCACTAACCACTAGGCTACTCCTCCACTTCAAAAAAAAAAAAAAAGGATATTTGTGGCTGAACTGGTATCCTAAGAGTTTAAGTTATTCAGCGCTGATTTTTTGGCACCATTTATAGAATCTAGTCCTACATGTATAAGTCCCCTAGCTGTGAATTTGTAGCAGTATTATATGAATAGAGGATAATTTTATAAAGTGGGCCCTAACATTTACATGCTAATTATTTGTATAAATCTTTAAAATAATGGTGTGTATATGTGTACATGTGTCCCAGAAAGATTCCACACTGCTTAAACTTGGGGATAAGCAGTGGCTTTCCCCAGATCTAAATTAATAATTTTTATTTATTTATTTGTAGCATTTGTATCCCACATTTTCCCAACAATTTGCAGGCTTAATGTGGCTTACATTTGCCTTAATGGCTTATGGATTTTTCCTTCAGGAATTTGTCCAAACATTTTTTAAACCCAGGTGGTGTTTCAAATGCATGAACTCTTTGCAGTTTGCTTGTTTGTAGCTACAATTAACTGCTTTTACCACTTGCTCCAGCAAAGAGTTCCAGAGCTTAACTATACACTGAGTGAAAAAAAATATTGTTTTAAATGTGCTGCTATGTAACTTAATGGAATGACCACTATTCTTTGTACTTATTGAAAGAGTAAGCCATCGGTTTGTGTTTATCTGTTCTATTCCGTTATGGATTTTATAGTTTCTATCATATGTACCCTCACCAGTTTCTTCTCTAAGTTGAAGATCCCTAACTTCTTTAGCCATTCCTCATATGGGAGTTGTTTCACCTCCTTAATAATTTAGGTCACCCATCCCTGTACTTTTTCCAATTCCACTATACCTTTTTTTGAGATATGGTGAGCAGAATTGCATGCAATACTCAAGATGCAGTCTCACTATGAAGTGATAGAGAGGTATTATGATATCCTCTGTTTTATTCTCTATTCTTTTCCTTTTTATTTATTTATTTATAATTTTCAAAATAAATGACAAGTAATATATTACAATGTCAAAGCAATACAGCACCATATTGAGCTTTACATTATATAAGATACTAGTTACTTCCAATAATTAAAGAAGAATTAACAAAGAATATAAATAACCATTATTCTTTCCTATGAATTAAACTTAGTTATCCTGCTTCCTTAGACCACTAAATTAAAAGGGGGGTAGTCATACATAGTAGAGAAGATTCTTACATATTCTAAATCAAGGTAAGGCTTCATGTGCTCCCAAACTCAGACATTATGATTCAAGCTTTTAGAATCTAAAAAGACTTTCAAATGATCTGGCGAGAAAAAAACATATTTCGTTAAACCTAACCGAACTATACATTTACAAGGATAGGCCAGTAGAAACGATCATCCCACTTCCAAAGTTTTTTGCTTCATATCCAGACACATTTTCCTTCTCTGCTGAATGGTTTTCGTAACATCCTGAAACATCCAAACTTTGGCACCAGCAAATAGAGTAGATGAATTTCGGAAGTATAAGCGTAACAATGCATTAAGGTCTTGTTCGAAAATGAATGAGACTAATAATGTCACTCTCTGCGAAATAGCATCTAATATTGCCGATATATTCTCCTCCAAGTCCAAACTTTTATCTCCAGGAACACCTGGTTCACCCAACCCCTCTCCTTTCTTCTGAGGTAAGTAATAAATTTTATTTAATGGAGGAAACGCTTCCTGAGGCAACTTTAATATCTCAGTTAAATATCTTTTAAACATATCTAGAGGCGAGGTTCCAGGAGATTTTGGAAAGTTCAAAATCCTTAAATTTAATCGTCTGTTGTAATTCTCAATTTGTTCAATTTTATTGTGAATGAAAGCTTTATCTTTTACAACAGATGCCTTAAATTCAGAAAATTGGTCTACTTCTTGTTGTAAATTTTTTACTCTATCTGAGAGTTCAGCTTGGATCTTTTCCACTGTACCTTGTAATTCACCAACTTTAGTAGTTAGAGCACTTACTTTGCCTCGGGACTCCTGTAAAGAAGTCTCTATTTTCTTCAACACCAGCCATATCGTCTCTAGGTTCACCTCTGTTGTTCTTCCTGAGTTCCCCACCAAATCTGGGGACTCTTGTTCCAGTAGCTTCCTTTGCAGTTTGAAATCCCGTACAAGGGTCTCGTTACTCGTAATTCCGGCGGAGTTCGACTCTTCCTTCCTCACTGCTACCGCTGTTGGAAACGGAGGTATTTTAGAAGCTGGAGGGGGTGATAATGATGTTTCATTTGCCCGTAGAGGGTCCTCTTCTCCAGGGCTCTCTACAGCAGGTCCCGTCCCTCTAATTTCAAGCTGAGACCCTCCGGTCAGGAATCGCTCCAAGGTCGACTGGAGCGGCGTCGAGGATGAGGTAGGCGGGATTCCCATCCTCGTTGCACCTTTCCTCTTTGTATGCGGCATTAATCTGAAATTTTTTAAAAATTCGAAGAAGAAAAAGCAATGAAGTATAGCTACAAAGAGTCTTCGAAGTCCTAGGAGCGTTTCATCAAAGACCGGGTGCATCGCCATCTTGACATGCCCCCATCCTCTATTCTTTTCCTAACATTTCCTAACATTCAGTTTGGATTTTTGGACACCACTGCACACTGGCAAAAAATGTCAGTGTATTGTTCACTATGACCACTATGTCCTTTTCCTGGTGGTGGTGGGGGGGATTTCTAATGTGGAACCTAGCATCATAAAGCTAGAAAGTGGGTTACTTTTCCCAATTAACGTTACTTTGCACTTGTCCACATTAAATTTATCTGCTTTTTGAATACCCATGCTTCCAGCCTCCCGAGGTCCTCCTGCAATTTCACGCAGTCTACTTGTTATTTAACAACTTTGAATAGTTTTGTGTCATCTGCAAATCTGGTCACCTCACTCAATATTCCCATTTCCAGATCATGTATAGAAATGTTAAACACTGATCCCAGTACAAATCCTTATGGCAATCCCCATTTACCTTCCTTCGTTGAGAGAATTGGTTCTGTAACCCTTCTCTATTTTCTCTTTTAATCAGTTCCCAATCCACAAGAGAACATTGTCTTCTATCCCATAACCTTTTAATTTGCTCAGAAGTCTCTCATAAGGGACTTTGTCAAAAGCTTTCTGAACATCTAGGTGCACTAACTCAATTTTGGGAAGCCCCAGGACTGGACTGGGAAGGAGACAAATAGTTCCTGTCAGTTCTCCTCCCCTCCCCCTGCCTCCAGAATCATACCTTTGCTGGCAAGGATACTCAAGCCTCTCCAGCAGAAGAGATCTCTGCTGGAGCCACACCTGTGAAGCAGCAATGAAGCCGGCAGGATGCTCCAGCTTTCAATGCTCACACTTCTGCATATACTCGGTACAATACATAAATTGAGCATGCACAGAAGTGCTGGCATTGGCAGCTGGAGCATCCTGCCAGCTTCCTTGCTGCTTCAGCAGTACAGGAGCAGCTCTGGCTTTGGCTGGTGGGGTTTGGGCATCCTTACAAGCCACCACAATTTTGAAGGGGACCTGAACCCAAAGTGGGGAGGGGGCCAGGCCCCTGAGGTCCCTCTCCGTGTCTACACCACTGCACTATATCAAATGACTCACATTTATGAACATCTTTATTCATACCTTCTAAAAAAAAGTAGCAAATTGATAAGGCAAGATTTTCTTTTGCTGAATCCATGCCGACCCTGTCCCATTAAACTATATGAGGAGGAGGAGGAGGAGCCTTCTAAAAGCCCAGAAGGTACTGACCTGGTAGGCCTTTTGGTAGAAATGAAACTGTGCATTATTGGAAGTTAATGATATGCAGGGAAGGAGGAGATTCCTGCAAGTGAGAGAGAAGGGTCCCTCTACAAACCAAGAAGGTGCTGACCTAGGATACCTTTTGGAGTAGAAATGAAACTGTGTATTATTGAAAGTTGAATGAGATGCTGGAAACTGTGTCCACACCCAGGAACCGGGTGCTAATAAAGAGTTATTGTTAATTTGCATCTGGTGTGGAGTGAATTTGCATATGGCTGCAAGCTGAGAAACCCGAGTTATATTCCAAAGAAGGGTGACCAGGGGGCCCATCAGAGGAACCGGTAAGGTGGCCTGTTACCAGAGGATACAGCTGGGAGGCAGGTCCATGAACGGGTGTTAATGAAGAGGTCACCCGGAGTGAAAGAGGAGCCCCAAACATAGAGACCAGATTTACAGGAATCACAGAGGCGCCTTGTTTCTGGGTTGTTTCCTGAAACAGAGTGCTAACAAACCCTAGCTAAGAATGGGGAAAGCTGGACAGGAGCCACAAGAGGGTCCTTGGCCCATGAAAGACTCTGGGGGTTTACAACATATATACACATCTGAGCAGTGGATTTTAACATGCACATTTTTATGTGCCTTATTTCTGGATTTTCCCCCAGATTCTATATAGTGTAACTTGAGTTGCATACAATTCAGGTCATATTCTGTATTGCACAAGCAACTTAACTATCTTAACAAGCCAATCAGTGCCAATTGCCAATTAACAGGCAATTATTGATACTAATTGGTTTTAATTAAAATTTACACACACAACTTGCAAAGCGTATTTGATAAAGTAAATTTTAATGCGCACTGCCAAAAAGGAGGTGTGGACTGGGCAGATCATGGGCTTTACTAAAAATTATGTGCTCTGTTATAGAATACACCCACTCCACACCTCACTTAGTCACCAGCATTTTACACCAAGTTTTATTTGGTGCAAATTTCCACAACTAGATTTAGTCACGTGAATGGGCCCTAGGTGTATTCTATAAACCGTGCCTAAAGATAGGTGCGGTTTATAGAATATGCCTAGACATATTTTTTTTTCAGTTCTGATTTTTATGGCACCATAAATAGAATGTAGCCTTTTTGTGTACAGAACCATATGCTGCTCCAGGTCCCCCATAAGCTCAGGATTCCAAGTTCTCCTGAGGAAAACCTGCTGCTGGTGGCGTTGCTTTTCCTGGCATAAGAGGAGAATATCTTTCCAGCTGCAAATGGCAGAGGAACTGGCCATGTTTGCCTGTTAGCGTACTCTCTTACAGCATATCAACTGCTTTTCCAGCTATTCTTTGGAGTTTGAAGAGATAATGAAAAGGCCCAGGAGCAGTGGCTGAGATATCAGAGAAGGCTGAACTAGATCAATGTGAAATGTTTATACACAAGGAACAGCGTTGGATTTACAGTTTGAAACCTGTTGAGTCAAAGGGCTTGAATGCTTGTATAGAGTGGCAGAATTTTATTGATGGGTTCTTTGAAAATCTCTAAGGCTATGGATAACGGCCCTGATAGAGGACCAGTGAAGATAAACTACATAGGAAGATAGGGATGGCTATCATGTTCATCAGTCTTTTAAAAATCTTGGTGCCATTTTTATTATTGTTGAGTCTGTTAAAGAGTGGAGAGGGGACGCCACTGTTGTGAGTTTGTTTGAATGAAGTTTAGTTTATTCAGTGAAATAGTTTCTTCGTAATTAATGTGGATTTCTTTTATAGAAATGAAGAAAGCGATGCAGCACTTCTAACAGTTCCCTGACACAGTGGCTTATTAGCTGCGAAACGCTGGCAGTGTCAAATTGGAAAATAAAATTGTACTGCAGCTGTTTTGGAAAGGCAGACTTAAGATAAGTGCCGAAGAGTTTTTCTACAAAAGATTACGAGATAAGTGTTTTTGCATAACAATAAGATAAGAGGTTTTTTAAGAAATGAAAGAAAAAATGGGTAGGTTTTTTTTATAGCCCATGATAGGATAGTATGTGATTGAATGCAAAGAAGTCACTTATGCTCTGAGGCTTTTTCTTACCCTGATAATTCTTTGGTATGAAATTTGAAATAAAATACATAAAAAGATAATTATGACGTGGTGAATAGTAACAAATTGATATAGTATGCATAGTGGGAGAGATTGACTATTTGGATTAGATCCATGCCACTCAGCAGTTCAGTGCAGCTAATTCATATACTTTTTTATGACAGAGGTAAGGCTTAACCCTCTCAAGACTGTGGTGAAACCATCTTCAAGTGGTGCTTGAGAAAATAACTGAGATCAAACTGATTTCCCTGGTTTGAATGACTCACAGAACTGAGACTGTGACTAACTGGAATTCATAGATTCACTTCCAGCCTTGTGTCCACAATAAGGCTTGTTGACTGTGAGAGAATTACAGGTGGTGTCATGTCCATGATGTAGATTGCCAGTTTTGAACAGAGGTTCTTTGAGACCTCTGAACCGAGTTTAAGGTAATCCCATCATTGTCCCAGTACCCAGGGGTGTATAATGAGGCCAACTTAGGTGGCATCTTGCTGCTAGCCAGTCTACCTGCTAGTTAGCTATCTCTGCTGCACTTCTCCCCGGTATCTTTCCTTTCATTCCACACCCATCCCCTTTGTTTCTCAACTGCCTTTCCCCAAGTCTACCTTTAATTTGTTCCACAAGTTTCCAGGCTGTGGCAGCAATTCACACACACTGCTGCCAGCCCGACATCATCTCTCTACTGAGGCCCACCCCAGCAGAAACAGGAAGTTACATCAGAAGATGAGCAAGCGCAAAGTGATGCATGTAGGAAAGAGGAACCGAATTATAGTTATGAAATGCAAGGTTCCACATGTAGTCATGGACAATAAGTACATAAGTATTGCCATACTGGGACAGACCAAAGGCCCATCAAGCCCAACATCCTGTTTCCAACAGTGGCCAATCCAGGTGACAAATACCTGGCAAGATCCCAAAAAGTACAAAATATTTTATACTGCTTATCCCAGAAATAGTGGATTTTCCCCAAGTCCAATTTAATAATGGTCTATGGACTTTTCCTTAAGGAAACTGGCCAAACCTTTTTTAAACTCTGCTAAGCTAACCACCTTTACCACATTCTCTGACAACGAATTCCAAAGTTTAATTACACGGTGAGTGACAAAATATTTTCTCCAATTTGTTTTAAATTTACTACTTTGTAGCTTCATCACTAAACTAGGTCCTGCTTGCTTTTTCCTCTCCCTCTCTGTCATTTTATTCCCCCTTAATACTTAACTAGATCCTGCAGTGCCTGCTAGAGGCTATCTGTTAATGCTGTGGTACAATACTTATGTTCTTATAAATATATGTGGTTTATTTATGTTCATGATTTTGTAATAAACTTAATTGCTTGACTTCTGTGTAGTTTGCTGTTGTATATCACTCCCAACCACTTTAATCCCTGACTGTAGCTCTGAAAAGGGAGGGAAGGGATGAGATAGTTGGGTGGGGGTGGGGAGGGGAGCCATTTTATCCCTAGCCTCAAGCAGCAGATTGGCTTGAGCCAACCCTGCCAGTACCCCATCTTTCTGCTCTTATTTAAAAATATAACAGTTTTTTGACAGGTTGGAGATGGGAAATACTGAAGCAGAGAAATTATAATTATTATAAATCCAGATAGAGTATATGTGTGCGTAATGCAAGTAACTATGCAAATACTTATAACTAAATATTATTATAGATTCAAATGGCAATGTTTATTTTAAGAAAAATAATTTTAGGTTTGCTAGAACACTTCTAATTTATTCTGCTACTGAGAAGTTCACAGGTTAAAATAATAACACTAAATTCCCCCATACATTAACATTAAATGTATTTATTCATTGGAAGAGTCAATTCCCTTTGTCATAATTCCTTATTTCTTTAGCAGGTGAGTTCCAAATACACAGATGTTTTCAAATAAATGTTTATTGCATTGAGGGGCCATTTTAGAAAGGTGCGTAAGGGCCTACGCACATGTAGTGCCCGTCAAATTGGCATTACCACCAGGCTAGTGCATGTGCCCGATGGTAATTCTGAGTTTGGCATGGGCAGAAAACAAATGGTAGAAAATCATTTTCTACCATTTGTTTTTCTATTTTCGTCAGTTGGCAGGTGCTGGATGGTTACCGCACGGGCAACGCATGAGCCCTTACCAATAAGTCAATGGGTGGCATTAAGGGCTCAGGCCGAAAATAGATGTGCACTGGTTTTCACTTTGCCACACATCCATTTCCCCAGGGGCGTAGCCAGACTTTGGCGGGAGGGGAGTCCAGAGCCCGAGGTGAGGGGGCACATTTTAGCCCCCCCCCCCGGCACTGCCAACCCCCCCCCCCACTACTTTTGAGCCCCCCCCCCAGTGCTGCCGCCCCTCCCCTTTCGACCCCCCTTCCTGCCGCCGCCAACCCTCCCCCACCGCCGCCACCGCCATCACCGCCATCAGGTACCTGTGCTGGCGGGGCCCCCAACCCCCACCAGCCGAAGTCCTCTTCAGCGCTGATCTCCGGGCCGGCACGTTGCTGCAGCTGATCTGGAAGGATTCTTTCTCTGTCCTCCTGGTGTCCTGCACGTTCCTAAGTTCCTACATGCAGGACATCAGGACGACTCACATAGAAACAGAATCCTTCCAGATCAGCTGCAGCAACGTGCCGGCCTGGAGATCAGCGCTGAAGAGGACTTCAGCTGGCGGGGTTGGGGACCCCCACCAGCTCAGGTACCTGACAGCGGCGGGGGGAAGGGGGGTCAAAAGGGTCAGCGTTGGGAGGGCCAGGGCCAAATCTGAGGGGGCCATGCCCCCGTGGCCCCACGTAGCTACACCCCTGCATCCCCCCCCCAAAAAAAAAATAATAAACCCTCCTTTTTTCAGATACGCTGGAGAAACTGTCAAGAGCTCATCCAATACACACACCCACACTACCTCAGCCCAAGTTTTGGTGTGCCTTTGTAAAAGGGCCCCCAAATGAATTGCCTTTCCACATTAAGACAGTGGCATAGCCAGACATGACATTTTGGCTGGGCTCAGAACTAATAAGGGTGGGCACTGTGCATATAGGTATGAGCAGTGTCTCTTGGGATACTACAAAATAATGCCTTAGAATGCACTTGATGATGGATTTCTAAGTAGTCTGCCCAACAGCTGCCCTGCATCAATATAAACCACATACATACATAATGGAAAAACCAACCAGTTACATTATCTTAAACTTGACCAGACTTAAGTCTGCAATAATGGCAAACATCTCAACACACATGACAAGATCCTGCAATATAACTACAGCAATGGCATATATCCTTCAAACTTTGCTTTATAACAAACATAAAAAAATATAGAACCCACCAACATAAAAAATATAGAACCTTTTTTTTAATTATTATTTTAATGGGCATTGAGCCCACCCCCACCTCCACCCAGAAACCCAACATCATTAAAATTTATTGTTAGTGGGTTTCTGAGTGGGGGTATGCTCTTCACTGCTTAGGGGGAAAAAGGTATATTTGATTAAATATAATATTTTCTCCCTAGGCAGTGAAGAGCCCACCCCACTCAGAAGCCCATCACCACCATTATACTGTACATTTAAACATATTTATTTTAACTGGGCAGCTGGACTTCAGCTTCCAGAATTTGTGTGCATGTAGTGGCTGTTTTTTCAGAGAGCACTGCAGACTGTGCTCTGTGTGTGCTGGCTGGGTTCTGTGCCTGTTGGGGAATGCATTTTGCCTCTCTCCCCTCCCCTCCATCCATGTGCATCTCCTTCCTCTGTCTTCCCTCCCCTCCATATACAGCAATTCTCCTCTCTCCTCTGCCCCCTTCCATCCCTCCATGTCCAGCAATTCTCCTCTCTCTCTTCTGCCCTCCTCTCCATGTCCAGCGATTCTCCTCTGCCCTCCCCTCCATGTCCAGCAATTTCTCCTCTCTCCCCTGCCCTCCCCACCCATCCACATCCAACAACTCTCCTTTGCCCCCCCGTCCTTCCCTCCCATCCATGTCCAGTGACTCGCCCTAGCCCCTACCTGTCCCCCATTTCAGTCCCTGAGTTCCAGTTCAAACCCCAGCCCCACCTACCCGCCCTCTTCTCCGCAACATCCCCCTTTTTGTTTCTGCCTCCCTGCTTTAAATCTTTTATTTTACCTCAAGTTGCAGGATCTGACTGGTTATCAATAGAAATCAAACAAAATCAAACATGGAAAAGAAAATAAGATGATACCTTTTTTATTGGACATAACTTAATACATTTCTTGATTAGCTTTCGAAGGTTGCCCTTCTTCGTCAGATCGGAAATAAGCAAATGTGCTAGCTGACAGTGTATATAAGTGAAAACATTCAAGCATTACTATGACAGTCTGAAAGGGTGGGAGGATGGGAGGATGGGGGTGGGTCGGAGGTATGCATGGGGACATCAAAGCATATCATTGATATTCTAACAGGATGGGTGTGGATAGGTGAGGGGTGGGGTGATCAACAGAGACATACAGCTTTATGGTTTATAATGGGTTAGGAACCCCAGATCCTTGTTAAGTCCTTTCTGTTGGGAGTTAAAATATTCAATCATTCTGACTTCAAAGGTCTTACGTTCCTGTATGGTTTTAAAGTTACCTTTCAGTATTCTCACTGTGAAATCACTGGTACAGTGTCCTGGTTCTGTGAAGTGCTGTCCACTGGGGTGGGGGCCCTACTGGCTGTATTGTTCATGTGATGTCTATGTAAATTGAATCTTGTCTAACATTTTTTTTAACATATTTATAAATGATCTAGAGATGGGAGTATTTTTTGCAAACTTTTGGAAGACATTGGTTTTGAGGTTGGCCTACTTCTTGGATCTGACTGAAAATATAAAAAATAGCATAAGGAATGGCAAGTCAAATGCGAAGCGCTGAAAAGGAAGGCAAAGAAGGACTTTGAAAAAAAGATTGTGTTGGAGGCAAAAACACATAGTAAATTTTTTTTTAGGTATATTAAAAGCAGGAAGATGGCAAAAGAATCAATTAGACCACTAGATGACTGATGGGTAAAAGGGGAACTCAGGGAAGACAAAGCTATAGCAGAGAGATTAAATGAATTCCTTGCTTCAGTCTTCACCGAGGAAGATTTGGGAGAGAAACTGGTGCCAGAAAAGATATTCACAGCTGACAAGTCAGAGAAACTGAATGAAATCTCTATAAACCTGTAAGATATAATGCCACAATTTGACAAATTGATGAGTAGCAAATCACCTGGACTGGATGGTATTCATCCCAGAATACTGATAGAATTGAAAAATTAGCTTGCAGAACTATTGTTAATAATATGTAATTTATCTTTAAAATCAAGTATGCTACCAGAAGATTGGAGGGTGGCCAATGTAATGCCAATTTTTAAAAAAGGTTTTAGACTTGATCTGGGAAATTATAGACCAGTGAGCGTGACATCGGTGTCAGGCAAAACGATAGAGACTATTATAAAGAACAATATTACAGAGCATATTCAAAAGCATGGATTAATGATATAAAGCCAACATTTAGTGAAGGGAAATCTTGCCTTACCAATCTATTACATTTCTTTGAAGGGGTGAACAAACATGTGGATTAAGGTGAGCCAGTTGATATTGTGTATCTGTTTTTTTCAAAAGGCATTTGACAAAGTACCTCATGAAAGACTCCAGAGGAAATTGGAGAATCATGGGAAAGTAGGTAGTGTTCTACTGTGGATTAAAAATTAATTTAAAGATAGAAAACAGAGAGTAGGGTTAAATGGTCAGTATTCTCAATGGAGAAGGGTAGATAGTGGGGTTCCCCAGGGGACTGTGCTGGGACTGCTGCTTTTTAACATATTTATAAATGATCTAGAGATGGAAGTATTTTTTGCAAACTTTTGGAAGACATTGGTTTTGAGGTTGGCCTACTTCTTGGATATTTGTGGACTTGCTTTTGTAGAGAATCGTCCTTTTTGGTGTACCTGTGGACTGGCAATGAATACTCAGATCTTCAGTTGATTCGTAAATTATACAGGTGTGGCACCTGCATACCTAACGGGGCAAAGATAGGACTCCCTTTTATGCAGTCTTACATCTCTGATTAGATATACAGGCATTGTCAATGAATATTGCCATGTTGGCGTATCTTCTGGCTATGCCTCAACTCCACCCCCAGACTACCCCGCACTAACTGGATAGTGCCACGGAGGCCACACTAGATTTTCAGCAATACTGTATGGATAAGTGCCACTAAAATTCTGGGGGTGGCTTGCTCAGTGTGGTTTAAGCAGTCAGGAGTCTCTCTTGACCTCTTAAACAACGCTAGATTTTGACCCCTTACTTTTTAATTAACAATATCAAGTCAACCCTAATAAAGCTAAGTGAAGTGCATTTTAGTGCGATTATACCAGAATTTGTCCTCCTGATCAATTACATGGAATGAAGTGTGCCTGACAGCAGGAATACAGTGATCCTCAACCCCCTTCTGGAGGCAGACCTAGGCAGCTGGGTTTTCAGGATTATCACAATGAATATACATGAGATAAATATGCATATATGCAAATATTTCTTATGCATATTCATTCTGATATTCCTGAGCCTCCAGGAGAGGTTGAAAAGCACTGCAATACTATACTGAACACAATTCAGCAGGATATATTTTTCAAATCACGATGTAGGAGAACTGCAGCATCTCTTAACTTTGTTGCATTCTTTATTACAAATCTCCATATATCAGTTTGAAATGCTAATTTTAATTTTTGAATATGGGTTCTCCAGCTGTATTTTATGGCATATTGAGCTCTCAAACTCAGCATTGTCATATACCCACTAGCAAAGATAGCACTTTCTATATGGTACAAAGAACAACTGTATTCTATGTTAATTCCTTGAGGGAATGATGCAAAATTAATGAACACTCAAAAATTTCTAGACCTTGTGGAGCCAAATGGTTACAGTTAACAATTGTCTTCTGTCTCCTTTCAGTGCATCAGTTACCAGAGATATTGTGTACTTTGAGGAATGATACAGCTGCCAAAACTGAAAGCAAATGCATTTTCTTTAAATTGAATAGCCAATTTTTAGCTGAACAGTGGTGGTATGAGACCCAGCCACTTTAAAGGACATGATTAGCTGAGACAGTTATGGGACTTCTCACTGTCTGCATGGAAACTGATGGGAAACTAACATTGGGGCTTTATCACCCACAGGTTACGTTTTGAAAAAGAAATATTTCAGAAACCCTCTCTGTCTGACTGGGATGTTGTCTAGAAGGATGACGGGTGGAGTCTCACCATGGGGTTGTTGTGGAAGATGATACAGAAAAGATGCTCCAGGCCTTTGATTTGTCGCATCTGTTGGTGAAAGCATTCACAGGCTCTTGCTGTGAATTTGAAGAAGCTACTTCCCCTGATAAATCATGCTAGAAACATACCTGCCCTGAAAAATAAACCTCTCTTCCCCAGATAAACCTCTGAAATGCAAATTCTGTCTCACAAACAGTACTGTATATTTTAAAGTGTTTAAAAGGATCCAGTGGTAATTGAAACTACAGTAATATAAATATCTGTTACATGTCACTGGAGGGTCTGAATTTTAAAGTTCTAGTCCAAATGGCCAAGCAATAAGAATTAAAAAGAAATCCCCATTCACAAGTGGTGGTAAGGGCAAATATACTTAAGATAAATTATTTTCCCTTATTACTTAAAGAGATTTTCACAGACCTCTAATTGTTAAATGCTTTTGCCAAGAAGTCATTATATTTAATTTTTAACTCCTCTGTAATATTTAGAACTATTGCTATATAAATGAACTGGGCTCTCATTGATCTCAGTTCAAACCCATTAGGTTTTCTCCTTTTAAACATTACCATTATCTTCCTGAGCCCCATCTAGATGTGCACCAGCTCACTGAAGCAGAACTTAACAAGCTACAAAAATGAGGATGGGCAAAAGTGAATTTTTTATTTTCTAATTATTGTCTCCTGGAATTGCTCCTTTCTACTGTTTTAAGTGAAAATAGAATTTAATGTTCTATTTTCACTTAAAACAGAATTTAATGTTATATTTTTCCACATGTAGACTCAAAATAGGATACAGTAATATAAATTTAAGGGATAGTTCTTGTCAACTATTATGCAAAATCAACCATTAATCATTTTCTATTAATTTTGAGAGAAAATAAATACAAAGAACAGTGATTTCCAATGGTAATTCAAAAGGATAAAAACATTTCATGGGCTCAATATTCAAACGGAATTATCCAGATAACAACAACTCTTACCTTGCTAAATCCCCTAGCTGGTACTTCCCATTGAATTTCAGCTGCACTTTCCATAGAATGCCACTGAAATCCTTCCAGTTCATCTCAACATTATCTGAATAGTGCTAGGGTGGTGCATAGCTGGAGCAGAAAAACATCCATTTAGTGACTATGGCATTTAATGACTAGTTAAGAACTTAAGAACATAAGCATTGCTATACTGGGACAGACCGAAGGTCCATCAAACCCAGTATCCCGTTTCTAACAGTAGCCAATCCAGGTCACAAGTACCTGACAAAATCTCAGAACTGCAAAACAAGATTTTATGCTGCTCATGCTAGAATATACAATGGATTTTCCCAAGTCAAACTTAATAATGGCTTATGGACTTTTCTTTTAGGAAATTATCCAAACATTTTTTAAACCCTGCAAATCTAACTGATTTTACCACATTCTCTGGCAATGAATTCCAGAGTTTAATTACTCATTGAGTGAAGAAATATTTTCTCTGATGATTCTCTGATTCACTTTTACCTGTTCCGCTCCACTCAGTGTTTTACAATCCTCTACCATATCTCCCCTCAGCTGTCTCTTTTCCAAGTTGAAGAGCACTAGTTACTTTAGCCTTTCCTCATAAGGAAGTCATCCCATCACATTTATCATTTTCATCACCCTTCTCTGTACTTTTCTAATTCCACTATCTTTTTTGAGATGAGGTGACCAGAACTGAACAAAGTATTCAAGGTGCGGTCACACCATGGAGCGATACAAAAACATTATAATATTCTCAGTTTTGTTTTCCATTCCTTTCCTAATAATTTCTAACATTCTATTTGCTTTCTTAGCTGCCACTGCACATTGAGCAGAGGGTTTCAACATATCATCAACGATGACACCTAGATCCTTTTCCTGGGCAGTGACTCCTGATGTGGAACCTTGCATCACAAAACTATGATTTGGGTAACTCTTTCCCACATGCAGTGGCGTTCCGACCCCAGTTGACACCCGGGGCAGATCGCCGATGCGCCCCCCCCCCCCCCAGCGAAATGACACCTCTTCCCCTCCCCCGGCAAAATGACACTCCACGGGTGCAGACTCAGAGGGAGCAGTGAACACATGCGAATTGCGAAATCGGACTGAAACAGGGCAACAGGCGCGCGCCAAGGCACCCATCCAGCGGCGTGCACCCGGGGCTGACCGCCCCCACCGCCCCCCCCCCCTTGGTACGCCACTGCCCACATGCTTCACTTTGCACTTGCTCACATTAAACGTCATCTGCCATTCGAATGCCCAGTCTCTCAGTCTGGTAAGGTCTTCTTGCAATTTTTGACAACTTTGGATCTTCAGCAAATTGAATTACCTTACTATTTATTCCCATCTCTAGATCATTTATAAATATGTTAAAAAGCAGCAGTCCCAGCACAGACCACTGGGGATCCCCACTATACTACTACTACTACTTATCACTACTACTTATCATTTCTAGAGCGCTACTAGACATACACAGCGCTGTACACTTGAACATGAAGAGACAGTTCCTGCTTGACAGAGCTTACAATCTAATTAGGACATACAAACAGGACAAACAAGAGATAAGGGAATATTAAAGTGAGGATGATAAAATAAGGGTTCTGAACAAAGTGAATAAGGGTTAAGAGTTAAAAGCAGGATAAAAAAGGTGGGCTTTTAGCTTAGATTTGAAGACGGCCAGAGATGGAGCTTGACGTACCGGCTCAGGAAGTCTATTCCAGGCATATGGTGCAGCAAGATAAAAAGAATGGAGTCTGGAGTTAGCAGTGGAGGAGAAGGGTGCAGATAAGAGAGATTTACCCAGTGAGCGAAGTTCTCAGAGAGGAATGTAGGGAGAGATGAGAGTGGAGAGGTACTGAGGAGCTGCAGAGTGAATGCACTTATAGGTCAATAAGAGGAGTTTGAACTGTATGCGGAAATGGATAGGAAGCCAGTGAAGTGACTTGAGGAGAGGGCTAATATGAGCATAACGACACTGGTGGAATATTAGTTGTGCAGCAGAATTTTGAACAGATTGAAGAGGAGAGAGATGGCTAAGTGGGAGACCTGTAAGAAGCAAGTTGCAATAGTCTAAGCGAGAGGTGATAAGAGTATGGATGAGGGTTCTGGTAGTGTACTCAGAAAGGAAAGGGCGAATTTTGCTGATATTATAGAGAAGGAAACGACAGGTTTTAGCAGTCTGCTGAATATGTGCAGAGCAGGACAGGAAGGAATCGAAGATGACCCCAAGGTTACGAGCTGATGAGACATTGAGAATACCGACTATTTAACCCTACTCTCTGTTTTCTATTTTTTAACCAATTTTTAATCCACAATAGGACATTACCTCCTATCACATGACTCTCCAATTTCTTCTGGAGTCTTTCATGAGGTACTTTGTCAAACGCCTTTTGAAAATCCAGATACACAATATCAACCAATTCACCTTTATCCACATGTTTGTTCACCCCTTCAAAGAAATATAATAGATTGGTAAGGCAAGATTTTCCTTCACTAAATCCATGTTGGCTTTGTATCATTAATCCATGTTTATGTTTATGCTCTGTAATTTTGTTCTTTATAATAGTGTCTACCATTTTGTCCTGCCTCAACAATAAGCTCACCGGTCTATAATTTCCTGGATCACCTCTGGAACCCTTTTTAAAAATTGCAAGTATATTGGCCACCCTTCAGTTTATCTGACTTGTCAGCACTGAATACCATTTCTGGCACTGGTATCTCTCCCATGTCTTCCTGGGTGAAGACTGAAGCAAAAAATTCATTTAATCTCTCCACTATGGCCATGTCTTCCCTGATAGCTCCTTTTATCCCTCAGTCATCTAGTGGTGCAACTGATTCCTTTGCCATGTTAATTACTGGCACAGACCAGTGAGTGCACAGTAAAATGGTTGTGATTTTTTGTGTCAGGTCATGGCATGGATGAGCAGACTGAGTAGGCCATCCTTATCTGCCTTCATTTTTTGTTTCTATGTTTCTATGGGTGGAGGGTGGGTATGAAAGATGTTTGGCATTTAGAGTGCTGCAGTTACCAAGTTAGCATGGGATCACTTACTTCCTCTTAAATAGGAGCCACTAACTGCTTGGTTAATGACTCATTAACCAAGAGGAGATACTACATGTTAAATCTGAATGATAACGCAGAAAATACTGGAAACACCTCCAATAGATGCCACGTTAAATTTGCGGTTACCACAGGGTAAAATTCCATGTTAAGCTACAGTAACTGCTAATTTTACTATGGTTTAGTAAAAGTGCCCATATATTTAGAAGCTATCCAGATAACAATCCAATCCAAGTAAGGACAGCAAAAACCTGCTTTCATATAGTCTGGATAGCAGTCTGAATATTGTCACTATCCAGATAGCAATAATGTAGCGTGCTCCGCTGAGATATTCAGCAGCATTCACTAAATATCCACGAATTACACAGTAACACAGTAAATGATGGTAGATAAAGATCCCCATGGTTCATCCAGTCTGCCCAACAAGATGGCCAGAGCTGTGCTCGACACTTTGTGTAGGCTCCAGCCACCAATGTTTAAACACTGGAAGTCTCCACCATGCCAACCATATAGATAGCCAAACTGATAGGAGTCTTGGTTATACCTTTTATCATCAAGTATTACTGACAGTATTAAACTTACCAATTTTTTTTAATGCTGTAGCAAATTTAAATATCAGTCAGCATATTTCTAGCCTTTGTTCTTGTAAAAGTGATTACATCTCTTGAATTCTGTTATAATTCAAGAGTGAGGTAATCAACTTCTAATTGTTCTGCTAAAAGCCTCTTTATTAAGCAACTAGCTCAGGTGTTAGTATGCAGTAGCTGTTAGTATAGATCCATGGTAACAGCTACCATAAACTAAAACCAAATAGCATGGTAAAAATCCCACACTAGCTGGTTAGCATAGGTAGGGGCGGGATCTGAACAGGTTATGAGCAGAGATGGGGCATGACCTACTGTGACAGCTGACCAGTGTGTTTTTTTCTAGCAAAAAAGGTGCCAGTACTCAAATGCCAGGCTACCCTTCAGGGGTGGAGTGATCACTGAGGGAGCCACCCCACAATAGCCAGGCCCCCTGCAACCAGTCACAGAATCTATGACAAGGCAGAATTGGTGTGTAGAGCCTGAGCTCTTTCATTAAAACTTGGGGACCACAGGTCAATTTTAGCAGACAATGGAAAAGGTACCAGTACTGTACCCCCCAAGTACCCCTCAAAAAAAGCCTTTCAGCTGACACACGGGATGTTGTTACATGCTAGCTGCCACAGGTGCCAATAGCACACCTCCTCAAGGAAGGTGCACTACTGGTTGTCAGGTAGCATAACAGATGCCCTATAATAAAGTGACAAAAAAAAATCACAGCGAATTGCCCACATCTGCCACTCCACCACCACCACATATGCCCCTTCCGCCAATCAAATTCCCCTACCTCCAAATGCCCTTCTCTTGATCCAGTCTCTCACACACATAAGCCCCTCCACACATAATCCCCATCCCAGAAAAGCCTCTCTTCCAAGTAACCTCCAAAGTCCTGAACCTCCCCCCACCCCAGTTCCTCCAGCACTCACCTTAACCATCCCTGGTATTCTAGTGTAAAAAGCAGGCATGATCTCCCTCTGCTGCCCTGTCTGAGTGCTGGAATCGAAATGGTGACTCTGACCCCTGGTGGTAGTCTCACAGTACTACTGCTAAGGGAAGAGTAGCCTAATGGTTAGTGCAGTGAGCTAAGAACCAGGAGGATTGGGATCAATTTTCACTACAGATCCTTGTGACTCTGGGCAAGTCACTTAGGGGTCTTTTACTAAGGCGCACTAGCGTTTTTAGCATGCGTTAAAAATAGGGCATGCTAATCGCTAGAGACACCCATAGGAATACATTAGCATCTCTAGTGTTTAATGTGTGCCTATTTTTTGTTTAGCAAGCGCCTATTTTTAGTGCACACTAAAAACGCTAGGTCGCCTTAGTAAAAGACCCCCTCAACTCTCCATTGCCCCAGGTACAAAATAAGTACCTATATATAATATGTAAACCACTTTGATTGTAACCACATAAAGGTGGTATATCAAGTCCCATCCCCTTTCCCTAAGTGACTCTGGGCAAGTCACTTAACCCTCCATTGCCCCTGGTACAAAATAAGTACCTGAATATATGTAAACCACTTTGAATGTAGTTGCAAAAACCTCAGAAAGGCGGTATATCAAGTCCCATTTCCCTTTCCCTAAATAAGTGCAAAAATGTACTGCAGTTTAGTAAACATGCCCCCTAATTATAATTCCATCATATACCAAAACTGATTCTGACCACTATCCCTTAAATATGTATTTCTCTTCCGGAATTGGTGATCACCATTACGGAAAATGTAAGCCACATTGAGCCTGCAAATAGGTGGGAAAATGTGGGATACAAATACTACAAATAAATAAATAAATCCCTCCATCCTGATCCAATAACTTGTTTGACACTAGTTCTTTCAATGCATTTTTTCTCAGTTTTGCGATGATTATGGCACTTTTATGGATTATGTTTAATTTTAGCAATATTAGTCAATGGGTCCCAGAGGAATCAACTTTTGATTCTTATATGATCCGGGCTGGCTCCTCCACTGCTTCCAGTGGAGAAGCCTGGGCTCCCTATCTCCCCAGTGCTTATTGCTGCTTCTTGTGTTCCTAGTTTATTCAGTTCACATAGGTGTTGAATCCATAGAGTTAAGTATATGGACTGACATGGAGGGGCATAATCGAAAGGGACGCCCAAGTTTTGCTGAGGACGTCCTCGCAAAACATCCTAGTGGAGGGGCGGGGAAACTCGTATTATCGAAACAAGATGCACGTCCATCTTTCGTTTTGATAATACGGTCGGGGACGCCCAAATCTTGACATTTAGGTCATCCTTAGAGATGGTCGTCCCTAGATTTGGTCGTTTCTGTTTTTTGGCTATAATGGAAACCAAGGACGCCCATCTCAGAAATGACCAAATGCAAGCCCTTTGGTCATGGGAGGAGTCAGCATTTGTAGTGCAGTGGTCCCCCTGACATGCCAGGACACCAACCGGGCACCCTAGGGGGCCCTGCAGTAGACTTCATAAATTGCTCCCAGGTACATAGCTCCCTTACCTTGTGTGCTGAGCCCCCCAACCCCCCCTCCAAAACCCACTACCCACAACTGTACACCACTACCATAGCCCTTACGGGTGAAGGGGCAGCTAGATGTGGGTACAGTGGGTTTTTAGCCATTTAGCTCAACTGCAGGTGTAGCAGGCCTAATATAAATGGATAAAGATATCAATTTATCTTTCAAAATCCTTCCTTTTCCCTCCCTCCATTCATTTAAAAAAAATATACAAAGTGCTCAGACATTTAGAGAATGACATGGAGACAAAATTTGACCCAGTCCCTGACCTGTCTCCGTGGGTTCTGTCTCTGTCTCCACCCCATTCCCGCAGGTTCTGTCTCTGTCCCCGCCCCGTCCCTGCAGGTTCTGTCCCTGTCCACATCCTCACCACATCCCCATGGGCTCTGTCCTCATCTGCAGAAGCCTTGGACAATTGTGATTTTATATTTGCTGTGTGGAATAATATGCTGTGCAACTGTTGTATATAAATTACAAATAGAAAACAATAACAACAGCAAGCAGCTATAATAACCCTCCCCACCACCAGCACCCTCTACCCTTCCAACCCCAACAATAGTTGATTTCTACTACCCCAAGGAATCCTAATCCACCCTGTTAAAATGTCCAGAGGTACAAAATACAACCCGTTCTGTATGCCCTAGAAGGGAGAAATATTTTTTTAAATCTCAGGATTCAGTGTAGCTCTCCTGTCTTCCACAGTCCTTCCTGCAGTAGAAGATGTCTTCTTAGAAGATGTGCCGGTAGCAGGATGTACAGGACACCCATGCAAATTTTGCTAGTTGTGACCAGCATGTTTGCTTGTTTTTCTAAAAAATCAAAATATCGTTGTCTGCATCACTCAAACATAAATAACAGTCCAGTTCATTAACAGGATTCAAAGTAGAAAATGACATGGGGACATATTTTGTCCCTGTCCCTATGGGCTCTATCCCCGTCCCCGTGGGATCTATACCCACCCTGCCCTGTGTCCATGGAATCTGTCCCCGTCCCATCCCCACAAGCTCTGTCCCCATCCCCGTGTCATTCTCTAACCTTCTACTCTTTAAAGCTTTCAAAAAAATCACTTGTGGTGCCTTAGCCTCTTCAGCTCCATCTTTCCTGCCCTTCCTCCAGCTGTAGCTGAGGCCACAGCAGAAGAATTCCTTCCACAGAGAAAACTGTCACTAAGGATTTCCCCTTCAGAAAACAGCATTCTGTTTTTGGACAAGAAGATTCCTTTCTATGGTTCTGTTTCGATAGTACTCAACCAACATAACTATGTATAAATGCAAAATCGTTTATTCATCCGCTAATCATACCATATACATCTACAGTATATATCTTTTTACTTAAAACCACTCATCAAATCACACTTCTCATGCTAACTTAACACACATTCTTACTAATCCAATTATTCACAACTCTCTTGAACTATCAGCCATTGTTACATCATCAGTATTGTATCATACCAGGTACACCACGAGCTGTGAGCAATGTTGAATTAATACACTCCCATAATTCTAAATCCCACCAGAAATCGAGTTCATACAAAGTCAATGTTGTTCATGTCCCTTTATCTAGCGTTACCGCTTCTTTTTATTCATCCACATTCATGTGCATTGCAAAATATTCCTGGAGCTGGTATGGGTCTAGTGGTTCATTCAGGCACATATGCAGCAGTTCCTTCAGATTTTTGTTGAATTTCGTGTCTTCTCTGATATTGACCAATCACATCACTCGTGGTTATAAACCCACCAACTGGCTTGTACAGTTCTTGAATCAGGGGCGTAGCCAGACACCCAATTTTGGGTGGGCCTGGGCCCAAGATGGGTGGACAGACGAACCTCGCCCCGTCCCACAGGTGATTTGGTCTCTCCTTCTTTCGCCTGCATGCCATATGGTCTCTCAAACATCCCCCCTCTCCTGTATATCTTTTAAATATCAGATTTTCACCAGCAGCGAGCAGCAACTAATACACACTGCTCATGTTGGCCCCACACCCTTCCCTCTGATGCAACTTCCTGTTTCTGCCTACACAGAAATACATCAGAGGGAAGGCTGTGAAGCCGGTGCAAGCAGTATGTATGTCACTGCTCACTGCAGGCGAAGATCTGCTACTTACAAGGTATGCAGGAGGGACGCTTGTTGGGAGTTTTCGGCTGGTGGGGCTTGGGAATCCCTGCCAGCCACATTATAGATGTGTTGCTACTGGGTGGGCCTGAACCCAAAGTGGGTGGGCCTGGGCCCACCCAAGCCCACCATTGGCTACGCCACTGTCTTGAATCTTACAGGTATCCCATACCATTTGTATTGATCGTTATGTTGATCTTTACGACCCTACACGGTGCCATGTTTCGCTCCCAAAGAGCATCATCAGGGGTCTCTATTCGCTACAAAAAAGCGTCATCACGAATCTGTGTGATTTGAAATACAATTGATGTGAAAACCTCCTTTAATCATAAACACAAACATCCCTTTCATGCTAGCATATGCCAGCATCAGCATTTAGCTACCAAGTTATACCCAAAATTTCTACTCACAAATCAAATTAAATTAGATTCACTGACCTTCACGGGTGACTGGGACATCCAACCTGAATGCACTGCAAAACAGGACACTCACAAAAAACGCCCACACATGCGCATTCCACACACACAGGGAAGGGTGTTCCAATTAAGAAGCCGCACGGATTGTAATACGGCTAAATGTCGAAGTCAATGTCGAAGGACCGGACCAAGCCCCAAAAAGCTTTCTCATTGGGGTTCTCGAGATGCTTGGGTCCATTTCTTCATATGAAGACACAGACTACAAGCAGCTGGGCTATGGTCGGGCCCAAGGCACTGGATACACCATGCGTGGGTATCGGTACCTGAGATGGTCCGGTTGCACCGAGTACAACGTTTGAAGCCGCTGGGTGTCTTCGATGACATGGAAGGGAAAACGGCTTCAGTGAAATCAAAAGACGCAATTGTGCCTGTAAAGAAAAAGGGCAGAAAAAAATAAGGGAATAACCCGACCACACGGCCTAAAACTGAGGAGTGGCCTAGTGGTGGACTTTGGTCCTGGGGAACTGGGTTCGATTCCCACTGCAGGCACAGGCAGCTCCTTGTGACTCTGGGTTAGTAACTTAACCCTCCATTGCCCCAGGTACAAATAAGTACCTGTATATAACATGTAAGCTGCATTGAACCTGCTATGAGTGGGAAAGTGCAGGGTACAAATGTAACAAAAAAAAAAAAAAAACAGCCGCGTCAAAAAAGAAAGGAAACCTTAAAAAGGGAAGAAAACTAAAACAGAACTACAGGTCCCTTTTTTAATTTTTTAAACAAAGATAATGATAAAATTAGGAAAAAATTAGAAGAAAAAAGCAAAAACTCATCGAACACTCTTTCCTGGGCCTGCTGAGAGGAGCGCAGAAAAATATTACTGCACCTCAACACAGAGAAAATAAAACTGAAGAGCCACGCTCATGCAATGGGCGGGAAGTCATCCGCACATGCGAGCCAGAAGACTCTGGCAAAACTTTTTAAATTTTACTGTGGAAAATTTGCCGTTTCCTGGGCCGATGCGGATGTCAACCCACTTGTGAGAACAAGCAGCCTGCTTGTCCTCGGAGAACATAGTTTTCCTGTTTTCTATGTGTTAAAAGGCCAAAAATACATTTCAGAAAGCAAAAGGCATTTTTTTTCTCTTTTTGCTTCCGCTGTTTCTCTGTGCTGACAAAAGGATTTCACTGTGTCCTGTGAGTTTTTTCTGCTTCTGTTGCAGATGTGCTTGGGGAATATCATTCAAAGACACATATCTGAAAAGGGATAGTGAGATCGAGAATTATATTATAGGTCTAGTGCAGGGGCAGGCTGTAAAATCCACTAAGAATTGCCAAGATGGCACACATTTCCAGGCTTTTTCCAAACAGGATATAAAAGTTTGTGATTCCTCAAGCAGATGAACATCTTTGGAAAGGTATATCTGTAAATACCTGAATTTGAGTAGATCAGTCCCTAAAGCCCTGAAGATATATAACATAAATCTTTAAGCCTTATAGTCTACTGTGGGCAACATAACACTTTCTAATATCTGCATGTTCTGGATTTTGGGGGGAGGGGTCCATTTTTATTAGAAAAAAGGAGGTCATTAACCCACATGTAATCGGTGACTTTCAAGGGAATACCATGGGATTATTAATGTTTGATAGATGGTCTCAGCTATAAATGAGCATAGCCATTCTGGAAATGTGTGAATCTCTATACTAATATTTTTCCAAGTATTACCAGATTTAGACTAATTTCCACTAAAGTTGTCAGACTCTGCATCTTTTATTTAAAACATAAGTTATGTTTATTCATTGATTCACTGTACTGAAGCAAGATGCCACTCTATATTCATGCTTCCTAATCCCACCCCATGCCAGCTTTCACATTTTTTTTATCTGCTTAATGTTTAAAAATTTAATTGCCATCCTGACTTTGTGCTTTGAGGAGGACACATGAAGACAAATATTCAACCTCATTAAATAAAAACCCTGTTTAATTATGCATTCTTATATACATATACCCAACTTTTCCATGATTTATGGAGCTCTGCTTCTTGTTATATCTCTTTAACGATTTAGTGAGAATAAGTAAACAATTGATATTTATGATCTTTTAAGAACATTTCAGCTGCACTGCTTGCTGTATCTAGGTTCATGTTACATGTTCTGGCATTTTGGTAATACTGGAAGGCTATTTGGGTAGGTCTGCTTTATAACTGTTTAAGATTCTTTTATCATGCTTTTAAACAAGGTCATTTTAATTTTATTATTATTATTTTACAAAGGGACGCTTTTTAATCTTAAAATGTGCTTGTTTTGGCCCAACCTTTACAAGAAGGATTAAGGCAGTTATTCCCCTGAATCTTATGTAAATGTAGTTTATTTCTTCCTCTAAAATGAACAAAGGGGATGGGATTTAATATAACACCTTTCTGTAATTACAATCCAAGCAGTTTACATATTATATACAGTTATTTTGTCCTGAGGCACTGGAGGGATAAGTGACTTGTCCAGAGACACAAGAAGCTGTAGTGGGAAATGAATCCAGTTCCCCTGGCTCTCAGGCCACTGTACTAACCATTAGGCTACATCTCACCACTTAATTGGAATACTTATACATCTAGGGGGTAGATATTCAGCCGACAGCAGTCAATGGTTTTTTAAAACGATGATCATGGCTAGCTAAGGAGCCCTTTTACCAGTGACATAGCTACAGGGGGCCTCAGGGCCCAGACCCCCACATTTCTGTCTCAGCCCCCCCCCCCCCCCAGCCGCAAATAGTGGCCAACCATCCTGGTTTTTTTTTTTTTTTTTGCTTCCTCAGGCTCCCTGCTCCTTGTCCCCCTGTCAGGCAGCTGAGCTCTCCTTCCCTCCCTTTGGGTCCAGCCGGCTACATCTATCCTCCCTGTTTCCGGCAGTGAACCGTGGCACGGGCAACGCTGAAGGCAGCTGCTTCTGGCTACCCTAGTCAGTTCACTGCTTCATCCCGCCTTTTCAACTTCCTGCAAGTGGGACAAAGCAGCGAAACAGACCAGGTCAGCCGGAAGCAGCTGTCTTCAACGTTGCCAGTGCAGCTTACTGCTCAAGGAGGTTTGATTGAGAACGGGAGCAAGACATCAAAAAGGTGAAGCCACAGAGGTTAATCTCTCTTTCCTCTCCATCGTGCAGACGTCATATCAATTCCCTGTACTCTCAAAACAAAGCAAACAAAGCTATGTCTGTCCTTTTTATCCTCACCTCTTTATTCCCTTACCCTTAATTGTTCTGTCTGTCTGCCTGTCTTATCTAGATTATAAGCTCTTTGAGCAGGGACTGTCTTTTTGTGTATGGTGTACAGTCCTGCGTATGCCTTGTAGCGCTATAGAAATGATAAGTAGTAGTAGTAGTAGTACTATGAGCCGCTGCATCCATGTTCCTGATGGTACCATTTTTATTTGATCCCACTTATATTTTTCAGTTTGAGATTGAAGGAGAAATAATGGATGGTTGGGCCATACGAATTGTGAGAGTGGAGCGAGAAATACCAGATTGCGCAGGTTAGGGGAGTGGAGAGAGAGATACTGGATCGTGGGTGGGGAGGAGAGAAGTTTGCATGATGAACCGGGGACAGTGGATGAGCAAAGGGAAAGATACCAGACCGACCGTGGGTGGGGGGTGAACCCTGGACAAGAGGGGTGCTCAGCGAGTGAGCTCTTGAGGGTGGTGAAATGCATGTGCCTTGCTATGTGGGGGATTTCTGCTTCCCGCCTCTTTTACTGGTCCTGCTTGAGCTTGGAGGGAAACGCTGTTCACTGTGTTCCCACATCCTCCGTTGTTCATGAGGAAAAGGTGTAGTCAGGTTAGGGCTAGTAGCTCTTTTTGGGTGAGGGAGACAATTTGCATTAGATTTGTACCCTTGTTTTAGTTAAAATACCTTACAGATATTAATAGTTGAAATTTTTCCAAGTATGGTGTTCGTGTTATAAAAAAATAATAATGTAGGCTTCGGTGCTACAGATGTGTTTTATCGAGCAGTGGTTAACAGAAGCTATCCGTGGTGGAATTTGGTATGCACCACCTATAAATTTGAAGTATATCTAGCAAAGAAATCCAACAAGATACATAAATTCACAGTAAATGGTTTCCTATATCTTCTTTAGTCCAGGATACTGCCTGACTATATCTTATCTGTAATGTGTATCATAATGTCAAGGCTTTCAGTTTGATGTTCTACATTGCTGTTGCTTGTTTCTCTTTTGTATTTTGTAAAATCCTTGAATAAAGAAATTTAGGTAACAATTGTTCAGCTCAGCCCAGGGCTGATTTTAAGATAGTTCCACTTCCTGCAACAAGATAATGGAAGACAGGAATGACCACTTTTATGCAAAATGCTGTTTCAAACTTTATCATGTATAATTGCTTATAACTGTGTGTATGTTACTCAATACAACCTTGTAAAATAATTCATAAACTATTTTTGTAAAGGTTTTTATATGGCTGAATATAGAAGACAAAAATCTTCTGATAAAGGAAAAATGTTGAGTAACTATAATATATATATATACTAGACTGGATTGCAAGTCACATTGAACATGAACTCTAGGATAATGTGAGATACAAATGTCATTATAAATAAAAATAAACACGACGATTTGTGTAGAATATGGATGTACACAGAGGACATACAATAACAGAATAACGCTTCATAGGTAGAGTAGTAATTTGCTATAAATTGTAATCAGTGTGTCATTTGGAGGGGCTGGTTTTAGGGACACCCTAGCACTCGTTGTATTCGTGCAAAGATTTTTCTTCTCCTGGTAAATGGCCACTAAAACAGACATTTATGTATTTTACTTATTTATGACATTTATATCCCACATTAAACATGAATTAGGTTGAAACCTGGGAGCATTTAAAATCTTTTTTTCCTGTGCCTAGATCAAATGAGAAAGATGGTTTGTAGAACGTTTCTCCTTTTGTTTTGTAGAATGCAGTGGTATATTATAAAAATACATTTAATATTGTTTAATACTATTTATAGGAGAGAGATTGAATAATGAGGGCAGAGCTACCTTCATGCAGAAGTCCAGAATCAGTCTAATTGTGCCAATATTTTCCAGTTCTGTGGTATATATTTATTTCTTCTTCAAGTCTGGTTGTAAAAGGCATGTATTTATTTTTTTTTTTTTTTGGGGGGGGGGGGGTAATCTTTGTATATAGATGATTCCCTGGAATAATGATGGCTAACAGAAAGCAGCAATAGAACAGTTTGAGCTGAGCTACCTTCATGCTGAAGTCCAGGGTCAGTCTAAATGTGCCAATTTTTTCCAGTTCTGTGGTATATATTTATTTCTTCTTCAAATTTGTTTGGTTGTAAAAGGCATGGGTTTTATTTTGTGGGAAAGGGGTTTAATCTTTGTATATAGATGAGTCCCTGGAATAATAATGGCTAAGGGAAAGCAGCAGTAGAACAGTTGGAGCTGAATAACATTTATGTTCATACAAAGTTAATTATTTTCAGTGGAAATTAAATCTATTGGCTGCCTGCTGTGTGAGTATTCCATCACTGTTTCATTATTGCTACCAAGTATTACATATTTAGGGCATATGCCTTCAATGTCGATTGTTTAAATTCGTTTATCTAGACCTTGCATGCAGACGGTATTGCTTGTTAAACCGCTAAGGGTGGTTAAACAATTTGGTATAAACTGTGTTGTTTATGACTTTGCTTGTTTTGCACTGCTTTGGGTCCTTTTGGATGTTCAATGCCAGTCACCGGAAACAGCCTGGCATGAATATCCAGGGTCAGAGCCGATCGCAGCACTTATGGGGGCTGCCTCCAGTGTTCTGAATTATCAGGCCCATTGTGTCCCACAAGTTTTTTTTTAACATTTCATGAGTATCCAGATAATTTATTTGTGGGTTTTATTTTGGGGTAGAACGTGATCTTGCATTTTGCTTCCTACAGTAGATAATGCATTTTTATTTTTATTTCTCCTGTGCTGTACTGCTTATAGAGAATGTAATTTCTTAGTGTTTGCTTTTCTAATTTTTGGTCCTTTATTCTGTAATTGGTGAAGATTGGTCTGTGTTCTGTGAGTGGCTGAAGTAAGTGATTTAAAAATGTCAGTGTTTCCAAAGTTTCCTTAGTGTGAATGTGGTTTATATTGATGCAGAACCGATTGTTTACATAGAAATCCATTATAAAGTTCACTCTAAGGCATTATTTGGTATACTCATAAACACTAGTCACACCTACATCAACTGCATTGGCTTCCAGTTGAAGCAAGAGTTAAGTTTAAAGCCTTAGTCTTGACCCATAAGGCCTTTTATACACTAAATCCTGACTATCTGTCAAATCTAACTATTCCTTACACTGCCACACGAACCCTTAGATCCCTGACAGATAACAGGTTAGTGATTCCTCCTCTTGCTAGGGCTAGATGGGAATCTACACGGAATTCGGCTTTTTTCTATCTGTCTCCCTCTCTTTGGAATGGCCTTCCAAAAGAGATCAGACTTGAGAAATCTTACTTTCATTTTCGGAAACTTTTGAAAACCTTCTACTTTATCGAGTATGTAGATCAGAATTTAGAATAATGGAAGAAAGGTTATAAATGGGCATCTGTAATATATACTAAGTCAAAACTGTATTATCTGTCTGTGTAGATTATATTATGTATTTAATTTTGTATCTGCAGTGTTCTCCTGTGTATTAATCATGAGTTATATTGTTTTCATCTTATGTAGCTAGTTTGTTGGGTTTGCTGTGCTTTCCTGTAATGATTGGAGTTCTAATGTTTGTCCAATTTGTACTTATTGTACTGCTTTTTTTTTTTTTTTTTTTTTTATAAATTGTAAACCGTTCTGTCTTGCAGTAGCAATAAGATACGGTATATAAATTGATGTAAATAAATAAAAAAAAAAATAGTACCCCCTCCCCCATGTCAAATCTGGGTCCCCCAAAATTTCAAGTCTGGTTATGCCCCTGCCTTTTACAAAGCTGCAGTTAGCCCACCACGAGCTTACCGTGTGTCAGTCTTGAGCTACCGCCAGCCCAACGCGGATGTCGGCAGTAGTTACACCCCCAGCATGTGGCATTTCCAGTGCTAGTGAAAATATTTGAAAAATATTTCTGCAGGCACTGACCCGGTAGTTATCGGGCAGCGCTGCACACTACCTGGCTACTGCCAGGTTAGTGTGGGAGCCTTTAATGGGTGGCAGTAAGTGCTCCCCCTGTAAAAAGGGCCTCAGCATGTGGAAAAAATGGCCCCTGCCGCTAGCGCAGGGCCCCTTTTACCACAGCTTTGTAAAAGGACCTCTAAATTAGCCATAGATCAATCAGTGCTGAGTCACGTGTGGGCCCAGTTACTGAATATTCTGGGCTAAATGGAGCTGGTCTGTCCACTGGAGCTTATACGAGTCCCGGCTGATATTCAGCCAGGGCCTGCATAAGACAGTTATGCGGGCCTCAGCTGAACATTGACTGGAACCAGGATAACCTCTTTTTTTTTAACCCTAGAACGCATGATGTTAAAAATATACATATTAACGTCATGGGGGCCTTTTAGGCCCCCATGCACATAATGTAGAAAAACACACTTAAATAACTTTCACAAGTTTATTTCAAAATTGCTCAATAAAATATGAATAGTGGACAACATTTTAATTATAATTTTTCACAGAAAACACCAAAAAATCTTTTTTTTCCCAAATTTCACGCAAAGACATGAAAACACACAAAAATTCATAGAAATCTATAGCAAACTAGCTGCAGCTACATTTTTATTCTAACTTTCTTTTCTATTATATTAGTCTTCCAAACAATTCTGACATGTTATTTTTTCAGAAGAGTGTTCTTTGCAAACAGTTTCCTTACAAGTGGAACAATATCGCTCAGTTTTCCTCTCTATGTTTCTTGGACACATGAAACAACGCTTTCGTTTTCTTTCTCCTGGCTCTGGAGTAATCTGAAACTGTACGCCACACCGTTTCATTGCTTCTTTAGTTTTCTTTGGCAAGCATTTCAAGTCGCTTCGCTCTATCATGTGAGGTATTACAAGTTCATGACAAAGGTCCTTCAAGAATAAGCGTCTCCTGTCCTTCCTCTGTGCATGAAATTCAGGATGAGTTTCTGTATAAATAATGAATGAATTTAGGGCTGCTACATCAAGCATATTTGAAAATAGTACTACAGGCCATCGTTTTGTTTGCCTCTTACACGAATATTCTCCCACCATCTCATCCATTTTATCTACACCTCCTTTTGTTGCATTGTAATGCAGGATGATTTCTGGTTTCAATTTTTGGTTATTGCTGTCAACACTGCAATCGTGATGCATGGTACTGAGTAAAATTACAGATTTCTCCTTCTTTGCCTTGTAAGATACCAAAGTCGCTTTGTTATTGAATCCAAAGACACTCTCATAAAGTGCTTGCTGACGATTGTGTTTGAGTGCTGCTGGAATTTCTCGTCTGTTTTGCTTTATAGTAACAACAAGTGTAATAGCTTTTGCAAGCAGAAAATTGCCTAGTTCAACATTGGTGAAATAATTGTCCATGGTGATGTTTCTACCTGAATTGAATATTGGAACAGCAAGAGTTTTGACTATTTCAGACCCCAGATCCTTCTGTACTGGTGCACCAACCTCTTTGCCACAGTAGATTACGCCATTTATGCCATAATAATTTGCAGAATCACACATCCAAAAGATTTTTATACCGTACTTGGCTGGCTTGCTGGGCATGTATTGTATGAATTTGCAGCGTCCTCTGAACGGTACAAGTTGCTCATCTACAGTAACATTAGTACTAGGATTGTAAAGTTTTGTGCAATTTTTGATAAATATGTTCCAGATATAACTGACAGGGGCTAATTTGTCTGTTTCAAACCTCGCTGCACGAGTTCGCTTATCATCAAAGCGAATGATCCTTCTAATTTCCTCATATCTGCCCACTGACATTGTCGCCTTATAGTGTGGATCAGAAAGTGGGTCCAGAAATAATTCTCGTATTGGGACATCATACGATTTTTGACTCCCTGCCAGCAGGAAAAGTCCAATATATGCATAAAGTTCCTCTTTTGAGATATTTTTCCAGGACTTATTTTTTGCTGAAGCGATACGTCTTCCTTCTAGGTTTGAACATAATAGGACCTCTTCTGCAATATTGTCAGAAAAATAAGTACAGAATACATCTTTAGGGGTAAAGTAACTGGGACTTCCCACAGCTCCTTGAGCCTGTCTCACAATATTGTGTATTGGAGTACGTCCGACTAATGTAGGATTACTGTCCCAAAAAACATTCGTTTTGGATGTTCTACTTATCACTTCTTGAGGATCCACTAGATTTACTTCTTCATCATCAGAAGAATCACTGGATGAGGATGTTTGATTAGCTGGTGGCAGATATTCTTCATCAGACAAAGATAGTTCACTTTCATCATCGCTTTGAAACATAATCGCTTCAATCTCTTGGTCAGTCAGACACTTGGAGGAAGACTGTGCCATTGCTGACTAGATGTTAGAAAATGAAACAGATTTCCTCTCAACAGCTTATCTTATCACAGGTCCTTCAGCAATTAGCTCACAGTGTATACTGTCCTCAGTGTTCAGAGGACCTGAGGTGATGTCATGGCCTTATCACTCCCTCCAAAAATCACATGACATCCTCACATGTTATTATCCACACCCTGGCCCCTCCACCAGCATTACTGAGTACAAATAAAGTAACTTGAGACACAAACACTTCTGAGAACATGATAAAAACAGCGGGGGCCTAAAAGGCCCCCAATTTGTATAGATGTAGTTTTCACCAAACAAGCATTGTTACACCATAATGCCTATGAAAAAAAATTATATGAACAACTGGATATTATCAACAATGACATACTTGAGTAATACCTTGAGTTTCAAAATTCTAACTAAAGTAATTTTGCAGATAATAGCAAAAATGTAAGCATGGGGGCCTAAAAGGCCCCCAATATGCGTTCTAGGGTTAAATTCCCCCTCTTGAGTCCCCAGAACCCCCAGAAGCAGCCCGCCTCCTTCCTTTCCTCCCACTCTCCCCAGCCTACCACCATTCTTAACCCTCCCACCCCCCACAGCCGTCTAGGTAGAGCACTCAAGGCCTACTTGTAACTCTGGTGGTCCAGTGGGGTGGGGGGGGGGCGATGGAGAAGGAGTGAAGCCTGCTCGCTCCTGCCCCTTGTGGCTGCCTTCTGCAAATGGCTGCCATGATCTCTTACAGCAGCTCGTGGTACCTGTGACATACCATAAGCAACTGCAAGAGACCGTGGCAACTATTTTCAGAAGGGCTGGGCAAGAGTGAGTGAGTGCCACCATCGCCCCCCACTTGACCACCAGGGCTAACGGTAGGCCTGATGGGGCCTACCTAAACTACAGGGGGGGTTGGAGATTGTGGAGATGTTCTGTGGGGGTTGGGGGTTGTGGGTGCTAAGAATGGTGGCAGGCTAGGGGTAAGGGGGAAGGAAGGAGGCATGCTGCTTTGGGAACTCAGGGGGCTTGAGGGGGGGATTATTTAAAAGGTTATGTAGGTATGGTCGATATTCAGTGTCAGGACCCACATAGCTAAGTGGACGAATTTAGAACAGCTTTTGAGCCACCCTAAATTCACCTGTTTAGCTATGCAGGTCCAAGCATTGAATATTGCGGACACCCGCATAACCCCTGGCTCCTACCCAGTGCTGCCCTTGTACCATCTCTGGCCTGCCCACTTTTAACATGGGTGGTCATCAGAGCCTAGCCTCCTAGGGGTGGCCCAGTGCCAGCAAGCTTCTTCCTGCCTGCCTGCTTCCGGGTCTGTCTCTCTCCTGCTCCCATGTGCCAGGTGGACCCTGATGATTGTATTAACGCGATAACCCAGACCCGGGTTATTGAATTAATGCAATCATCCAGGTTCCGGCACATAGAGACAACAGACCAAGGGAGGAGGAGCAGTCAGACACAGGAAGGTAAGGGGCCGGTGACCTGAATGTGGGGAGTACAGTGGCCCGGGCAGGGTGGGCAGTGGCCCTGCCTCTGGCACAACTGTGTCTCTCGGCAGCCCTGGCGGTTAGAGAAAATATGCAGCAGCATTGCCCAGTTTAGTGCTTCTGAATATTGGCAGTTTGGTAGCTCACTGCAGTTTAAGAGGGCCAGAGCCTCTCCTGCCCAATTAAAATCACTCTGAATATCAGCCGAGTAGGTTTGTGAAATAGCATGGCAACATGTGGAAGAGGCACCACTTACACATGGAAGTTGTAAAATCACCACTTCCATGTACAGATGCTGACAGATTTACATTGATGTTTCCAGGTCTGCGGTCATTTTTTAACATGCATATTTGTGAAAAAAAACCTGCTCCACTGCACAAACTGTCACATACATAAGCACTCCTGTAGGTATTTCAGAAAAGACTTTGCATCAGCAGATCCTTTTCTAAAATATAACGGAACTCAGCACATTCTGACCTGGACATCTCAGTTCTGATCGCTAGCTACCAGGTGAAATCAGGCTCCACATTTATAGTTTTGTAGATAGACTTTTATAATACCATTCCCATGCAACATAAACATAAGATGGCATGATCAGAATAATGATAAGGGAATCCTCACTCTGAATGCCTCAGAAAGCAAGGCATTAATAGCCAAAAAAGTGTCATTATTCTGTCCAAATAAAGATTTGGCTGTTAGTAGAAAGGATGTATTATGTTTCAGCGTCTGCACTGGATATGCAGTGCAGTACAATGTAATGAATGCATTCAATTGACAAGAAGAATGCAATATTATAAAGTTTCCATCACTGGCGAGATCCTGGGGGCATTCCTTGATTAATTTTGGTGCACTTCCTTTCTCTTTTTAGGTCATTTCCTTTTGTTTCTAGTACACATTTTTTTCACATGTTCATTTGTTATTTTCTCTTTCTTTATTCCTCTTTCTAATATTTGTTAACTTGCTTGTCTCTGTCTTGATTCATGTGTTTCCTTTATTTCAGTCCTGAAAATGAAAACTCTCAGGTCAATATTCTAATGTCGTGGCCAGCACGTTTTTAAAACCCTGGCTGTTACAGTTAAATCTATTCTGTGTATTCAGCCCCACTATGCAAATAGCATGCAGCACTAAATATATGCATTCAGCGATCACCGCCATTAGCTCTGTCAATTGCTGCAATATTCAGCTACTAGACAAACAGCTATATGGTTAAGTTAAAACAGCCTTTTGCTGGCCTAATGTAATCCCCTGGTGAATTGAATTGGGAAATTCCTCAGGAGATTCCTAGCCCTGATGTAGAACTCTTCAGATTCACTGGTGGGAAGGAATAACAGCATGAGCGGGAAGGTGAAGAGAACCTTAAAACTCCCACCCAGGATTTTGATTTCTAAAGCAATAATTCTTGATCTCACCACCCACACCATGAACGGTCCTGTAAAAACACATAAATGGAAATTTTGGTGCCCTTTTACTAAACTGTGTTAAGCACTTAGAACAAAATTCTATACATGGTGCCTAAAAAATCAACACCAAACAAAATAGCGCTTAAGGTTAGGTGTGATCATTTACACCAGCAAAATCTTCGTGTAAATCTCTGTGCCTAAATTAGGCATTGCTGTTCCTTCTGATCATGTTTTTTGAATCCTGCAATTTAGCTGCAGCACACAATATTTTACTCTGTTAGTATATGCATTACCAAGGACACTGTTTTTTAGAGGGGGGGGGTTCAAACAGCTTGTAAAGTGTCTGCATACGTTTGTGTACACTGATATCCACACCCATCTGTACTGATTTGTTGACTCCTGAGGCAGATGTCAACGAGCTGACATGCAGATCTGGGTCAAGTCCACAAAAATTGCTTTTTACCCTTGAGTTGGAATTGTATTGGTTCTTCTCTACTTTCATTTTTGCTCAGCACCTTGATTTGTAGGAGTTTTTTGTCTTCTTCTTTTTTGTTTTCATAAGGTGAAATTAACACAGGACCACTAAATAGGAGGCGCTAACTGCTTCGGTGTTAACTAAATATTTAACTAAATGTTAAATATCCATAGCTATCCCGGTATGTTTATGATATTGCATTGCAAAATTGGATTCTTACAACAAATTACTTTCTTATGCATTATTCTTTGTTTTGTATCCTGTACTGTTTATTGTAAGCCACATTGAACTCAAACTTGTTTGGGATAATGTGGGATATAAATGTGACAGATAAATAAATAAATAAAACAGGGAGCATGTACTGCATATTAACGTGAATGTTAACACATGACTTGCAATGAAAAATACAGAAATTGCTCCCCTAGGTGTCACATTAGTTTTGCACTTACTATGCATCAATTTCCTGTGCTAAAGCATGTTAAGCACAAAATCGAACGCAATTAATAAAAGGGCCCCTTTATTCTTAAATGTTAAAAATTAAATTAATATTTTAATTTTGATATCACTTCAGTAACAGCAACACAACTTCCATTCAATGCAAACTGTATGGCACATTATGAAATAATACAAATTTCTTCAAAAAAGACAACTCATAGCCAATATAAAACTTGTCATACCATAAGAGCATATGAGAAGGCAGTGCTGCAAATATTATACCAGGCCTTAGAATATCAGTCTTATTAGTAAGACACAACAAGACACAACACAAGAGGTGCAGTGAGGACTTTCACAGCAAGACAAATTTTCATGGGTAAGTTATTTGCTGGGAAATTGCTTTTAGATTTAGATTATTTCGGTGTCTTTATTTTTAAAAGTTACTCTGCGAGATCACGTGATGCAGTGAGCAGAGAAGCAGCCTTGAGTTGTTGCTCTGGGATTTCTGGCCCTCGACACGTCTCACAAGGGTAATTTAACAACGCTTCGCTCAACTGATGCTCAATACAGAAATACTAACTTAATGGACAAATTTGTAGAGAAATCCCCCTTGACGATGACACAGAAATCAACGAGGAGAGAAAAGACTAAGACGGGGAGCGGGGACGCCAAGATGGTGGATGCTCAGCTGGCCACAACAACAAACTTTTCAGATTTGCTGCGACCAAAGCATTAGAGCCACGCTGGGACACACTTCCCTTGCAATTGGAGAATTTTCAGACGGGTTTAGAAGGTCTGGGAATTCGCACTGGAGATTTAGAAACAAGAGTGTCGGCGCTATAAGATGACTTGCTGGGGCAGGCCCAAGACATTGCGCGCCTCAATACTCAAGTAGCAGATCTGGTGTCTAAGTTGGAAGACTTGGAGAACTGATCACGACGTAATAACATAAGAATCGTGGGATTATCAGAGCGAATACCAGACCAAAGTTTGACAGTATGGCTAGAGAACTGGCTGGCGAAAGAACTCGCGCTGTTGGACTCGGTGGGCCCGATGGTGGTGGAGAGAGCACACTGCATGGGACAGAAAATTGAAAATTGGAGCCGCCCAGAGTTGTGATAGCGAAAATCCTCAACTACAGGCATAAAATTGAATTACTTCAAGATTTTCGCTTGAAAAGGGAAAACTTACAATGTGAAGGACAGAGAGTACTAATTTTCCAAGATTTCTCACAGGCAGTCCAGGAGAAGCGCCGTCAATTCCACCCACTTTGTTCAGTGCTCGTACAGAAAAAGGTTAAATTTATGGTTTCATATCCAGCACAACTAATCCAGATTCAAGAGAACTGACACAGTTTCAAATCAGAGACTGAGGCGAGGGCCTTCCTTGTGGAAAATGGACATTTGAACATTGCTAATGGTAGCTAGAAGTCCTACAGGTTCATACTATGAGATGAGGAATGTGCGCACCAGAGTGCTATGAAGGTTGTGTGAGTAAAACTGTATGTTGGCTGTTTGGGACCGGGATCCCCAGCATCGAAGTAGATCTCTCATTTTCACGAGTTTTGATGCTTGTGAAAACGGTGTGGGGGAGTTTAAGGGAAAGGGGAAGTTGGGGAAAGTTGAGGAGGAAGGGGGGGGAGGGAAGGGAAAGGGGGGTTGAATACAGAGTTAAGACAAGGTCTGAGCACCATAGACATACATAGGGATAGGCAAGGAAGGGAATGTTTCCAGGTTTGCAAAAGCAAGTGGTTGGACTTTTTAGCGTGCGCTAAAAATGCTAGCATAGCTTAGTAAACAGGGCCCTTAGGGGTCCTTTTATAAAGGCACACTAGCATTTTTTGTGCACACTAAAAATAAGCACTCACTAAACATTAGAGATGTCCATAGATTTCTATGGGCATCTCTAGCATTTAGCACATGCTAATCATTAGTGCAAGCTAAAAATGCTAGCACGCCTTTGTAAAAGGACCCCTAAATAAATCACACAATATATCATATAATCTAAAGGCTTTATTATATTAGTCTAATATCCTTACTACCTTAGCAAATTTTAAATTATTAAACAACTCAATAATACTAAAATGCAGACAGCAGTCCAGCAGTGAGAGGTGCTATCTAGTCGTTTGTATTGCGTGTCACATGTATGATTATCTCCCATTTGGTGAGAGGTTATATGTGTGTGCCCAATGCAAAGAGCTCCTAGCTCTCAGAGAATGAGTCCATTCTCTTGAGGCTAGAGTAGCAGACTTGGAGGAGCTGTGTGAGAAAGAGAGGAGACCTACAGGGATGTTGTAGAGAAGTCCCACCTCCAGTCTGGCAGCCTTTCTTCTGCCTTGGAGGAGGGAGGTCTACTAAAAGAAGAGAATCACTCTGGTGAAGTAGGAAGTATTCATGTAGCCAGGACCTGGCCCCCAGGGGATGCACTATTCTCTTGAACCGAGAATATGTCTCCAAGAACTTCTAGCCAGGTGGGAAGGGTTAGGACAGCTCTTGCAGTTGGTGATTCAATCATTAGGCATATAGAAAGATTGGTGGCTGGTGGATGTGGAGATCACCTGGTCACTTGCCAGTCTGGGGTGAAGGTGGCGGACCTCATACATCACCCAGATAGGATTTTAGATAGTGCTGGGGAGGACATGGCTGTCTTGCTACATGTGGGTACAAATGGCTTAGGAAAATGTGGGAGGGAGGTTCTAGAAGCCAAATTTAGGCTCTTAGGTAAAAAGCAGAAGTCCAGATCCTCCAGGGAAGCATTTTCAGAATTGCTCTGTTCCACGCACAGGACCCAAGTGGCAGGCAGATCTCTGAAGTCTCAATGCAAGGTTGAGACAATGGTGCAGGGATGAGGGATTTAGATTTTTATATGAACTGGGCAACATTCTGGGGAATGGGGGGCCTGTTTGAAAAGGATAAAATCCATCTTAGCAGGGATGGAACCAGGCTACTGGCCTAACTTTTAAAAAAGGAGATAGAGCAGTTTTTAAGCTAAAATGGAGGGGGGGGGGGGAGTCGACAGTCACCAAGGAGTCCATGGTTCATGTGGAATATCCTTGAAGGATACTATTGAAACAGGACATTTAAGAAATCCCAATAGAGAGGTTTCAACAATGATGAAAGAAAGCCAGGTGTGTTTAAGGAGAGAGAGCAGGGTAAAGGATGAAAATTATCCCCATCAACTTCTAAGCAGCTTGAAGATGCAAGGAAAAAAACAATTTGAAGTGCTTACATACAAATGCTCGAAGCGTAAAAAATAAGATGGAGAGTTAGAGTACATAGCACTTAATGGTGAAGTACATATAACAGGTATCTCAAAGACTTGGTGGAAGAAGGACAATCAATGGGACATTGTGTTAACTGAGTACAAATTATATCACAATACTAGATTGGAGGGTGGCCAATGTAATGCCGATTTTTTAAAAAGGTTCCAGAGGAGATCTGGGAAATTATAGACCGGTGAGCCTCATGTCGGAGCTGGGCAAAATGGTAGAGACTATTATAAGGAACAAAATTACAGAACATATTCAAAAGCATTGATTAATGAGACAAAGCCAACATGAACTTAGTGAAGGGACATCATGCCTCACCAATCTGTTACATTTCTTTGAAGAGGTGAACAAACATGGATAAAGGTGAGCCAGTCAAAGTGTATCTGGATTTTCAAAAGGCGATTGACAAACTACCTCATGAAAGACTCCAGAGGAAATCGGAGATAAGTGGTAGTGTCCTATTGTGGATTAAAAACTGGTTAAAAGATAGAAAACAGAGAGTAGTGTTAAATGGTCAGTATTCTCAGTGGAGAAGGGTAGATAGTGGGGTTCCCCAGGGGGCCGCTGCATTTTAACGTATTTATAAATTATCTAGAGCTGGGAGTAACTAGTGAGGTAATTAAATTTGCTGATGACACAAAGTTATTCAAAGTTGTTAACTCACAAGAGGATTGTGAAAAATTACAAAAGGACCTTATGAGACTAGGTGACTGGGCACCTAAATAGCAGATGACGTTTAATGTGAGCAAGTGCAAAGTGATGCATGTGGGACAGAGGAACCTGGATTATACCTACGTAATGCAAGGTTCCATATTAAGAGTTACAGATCAGGAAAAGGGATCTAGGCATCATCATTGATGATACGTTGAAACCTTCTGCTCAGTGTGTTGTGGCGGCTAAGAAAGCAAATAGAATGTTAGATAATATTAGAAAAGCAATGGAAAACAAAAATGAGGACATTATAATGCCTTTTTATCGCTCCATGGTACAACCGCACCTCAAATATTGAGTTCAATTGTGGTCAACGCATTTCAAACAAGATATAGTGGAATTAGAAAAGGTACAGAAAAGGGCAACGACAATGATAAAGGGGATGAGACAACTTCTCTATGAGGAAAGGCTAAAGCGGCTAGGGCTCTTCAGCTTGGAGAAAAGACGGCTGAGGGGAGATATGACAAAGGTCTATAAAATAATGAGTGGAGTGGAACTGATGAAGAAACAGGCGGGTCATTAGTCCATAGAAAGATTCAGATGTGACACGAGCCACTGAAGTTCCTTTTCCTCCAAATAATTTACTATTGCAAATTAAAAGCTACTTGTTAGTTTTTATAGTGATACTGTTAACAAACAGCAACTGCATCGATTACAACTTTTTCAAAATACTCTGCACGGTTGATTTTTGGGTTAATAAAGTATAGCAAAGTCAGTCCTCTCTTCTTAAGACAATTACATTGGTTAAGATTAGAGGTGTGTATACAATTTAAAATTGCTTGTGAAGTCTTTAAAAGCGTGTATGGAATGAACTCAGACATGATGGGACAATTATTACCATCTCCGGGTTTGAGAGGAAATTTAAGAATTTCCAAAATCTTAACACTTGACATTCCCTTTAAAAAGTAAATAAAACAGAAGTCTATTTGGGAACGAACTTTTTCCTTCCAGGGACCAAAAATCTGGAATAATATTTCAATTTCTGTAAGGATGATACCTAGCTGTTCTCTATTTCAGAAAGCTTTGAAAACATGTGTTTATACAGTAAGAATTATATTGTTTAAGCTTAAAAAAGTAAATTGTTAATCATATCTGAATTAGATTATTTTTGATGTAAACTGCCTTGAAGACTCTGTTAAAGGCAGTATAGAAGCATCAAAACAGAATAGAATAGAATAACGGAATTCGAAAAGATTCAAAAGGGAGTGACCAAAATGATAAAGGGGATGGAACTCCTCTCATATTTAGGCTAAAGAAGTCAAGGCTCTTCAGCTTGGAAAAGAGATGGCTGAGAAGTGATATGATAGAGGTCTACAAAATCCTGAGTGGTGTAGAATGTATAGAATTGAATAGATATTTTACTCTTTCAAAAAGTACAAAGACTATGGGACACTCAATGAAGTTACATGGAAATACTTTTAAAACAAATGGGAGGAAATATTTTTTCACTCAATGAACAGTTAGGCTCTGAAACTCTTTGCTGGAGGATGTAGTAACAGCGGTTAGCATATCTGGGTTTAAAAAAGGTTTGGACGAATTCCTGGAGGAAAAATCTATGTTCTGCTATTGAGACAGATATGGGGAAGCCACTGCTTGCCCTGGGATTGGTAGCATGAAATGTTGCTATTATTTGGGTTTCTGCCAGGTTCTTGTGACCTGGATTGTCCACTGTTGACAAAACAGGATACTGGGCTAGATGGAGCATTGGTCTGAACCAGTATGGCTATTCTTATGTTCTAACTGTTACAGGTTTCTACACAGACACACTAACAGAACCCCTCACCTTAGACATGCACACAAAAAACATAGGCATGTCTCTATCAAATATAACACAAGAAGCCACAAATCAGAAATAGAAATATGAAGACAAACCCCAAGAAGCCAATATCTTCATGCAGTGCAACCTCAGAGAAAAAAAAAGAAAGAAATGCACTTACTCCAGTATGTAATAGACTCCAAGAGGCACATTTCCTGAAGATGGTATATTCCAATGTTGTGTAAGCATTTTATTCTTCTAATCACATTAGCCCCAGTCTCCCTTTTCTGCTTTCCTCTCTCTGTCTTCTCTTAACTCTATCCAGTGTCTGCTTTCTTTTTACCCTCTCTCTTCTTCCATTCCTTCTCCACGTGTTTCTCTGGCATATTGATACCTACTTACCATCTTTCCATCTACTTTTCTCACCTCCTTTCCAGTATATATCCCCCCTTTTACCCTGTTGTTGATCCTTCAATTCCCATCCTTCAGTCCTTCCCAGCCTCTTATTTCCTTCTGCCTTTTGCCCACACCACATTCTTATAGTTCCTCCCTCTATACTAACTCCTGTCCCCACCTTCATCTACTTTCCTATGTCTTTTATCACTTCTCCAGCCCCAGCTTTTCCCCTGCCTTCAATACCCTGTTATCATCATCTAGTCTTTGATTACCTTTTTTACCACCTTCACGGCTCTATTTTCTTCCTCCTCTTTCCCTTGCCAACCTGCCCCCCCCCCCCCCCCCCCCCCCGTTTTTTCTTCTATATAGTTCCGGTATACCCAGCATCTCTCTTATCTCCCCTACCTTTCTTTTTAGTATCTCCCATTCCTCTCTTCTGCCCACCATATTTTTCCAACACCTCCGCTTTCTTCTGCCCTTCCAGGTACCTTTCTTCAACTTCACTTCCCTCATCATTTCTCCTTTCTGTCTTCTTCCCTTGCATCCCCCATGCAGCATCTTCCAGTTGTTTACCTCTGCCATTGTTTCTGCCACTGAAATCACATTTCCTGACTTAGGCCTCTGAATTGCAGCCCAGGCATCAAAAATTTCTGGGATAAGCAATATAAAATGTTTTGTACATTTTTGGGATCTTGCAAGGTATATGTGATCTGGATTGGCCACTGTTGGAAACAGGATACTGGGCTTGATGGACCTTTGGTCTTTCCCAGTATGGCAATACTTATGTACTTATATGTACAATCCCACCTTCTTCTAAGAGATGGGGACACAGTATGGTCGTGGGCACATCTATAGGTTCATAAGTCCTATATTTGCTTTAGTTTTCTGTCTTTCTAGGTGCATCTGTTTTGCCTCCCTTCAGGCAAGTGCCCAGAGGCCATAGACCCCCTACTGGTACAGCACTGACTAACTCTTATAATTATCATGTGTTAGAGGATGCTTTTCACTAAATTTTGGTATCTGAAAAAATGATTGAGGAAGCAAAATTCAGATAGTTTTTATATACCTGGTGCAAAATAGCTATGGGGTTAGCCTGTGCTGTTTTTGAAGATGGCTGTGGAAAAACAGTGGGTATTAAGCCTGTAAATTGTTTTGAATATTTCTTGAAATATATTTCTCTAGTTTGGTCAGCAGGTAGTGCATGTTTATGTTTAAAACTGTTACAGAGGAATGACCATTCCTTCTTTTTAGTTAGCACACCAACAAAGGAAATGCCTGTAGTGATGTAAACAGCTATTTTTGAAACTTGTTTTTCTGGGCTCTGATTGGCTCAGTAGCTCATTTCATTTAGATTGTACTGGCTTTTGCCCCAGTTTCAGCCTGAGAGAACAGAGAGATAAAGCTCTTTGCTGAAGCCCTGTAAAACAGATATATTTGATAACTGGTGAGCAGCTATAGGTCCCAATCTCCCCAGATACTTTCTAGAAAGTAAACAAATGTTTAGTTAGTGTTATAATTGATCCATATTTCAGTTACCTGTTATTGTTTGCTGATTGCACATTTTTTGTTCATTGTTCTAATTTTCTAGACAATAAACAATTTTAATTTGTTGACTGCTGTCTGGACCGATAAAGAATCCTGGTGGTATGTGTGTTGGGTCTGTGAGAGCTTTCTGGGAACTGTGGGACCACTAGGAGTGTGGCTCCATTAAACTAGAAATCACTGGGGATAATTTGAGAGTGGGAGACTTGCCCAGAGGCGGTTGTGACCCAGTCAGTGGGAGGAGGGTGCTAGTATAGAGCATGAGCGGCAGGTGCATGCAGACCTGAGTTGTGCTAGGGATAGACCCTCTAAGTGGCCATGGGGTAGCCCCAGACAGGTGACTAGGCGTTTCGTGAAAATGGCACTAGTAAGACAGGAGCAAATAGAGATCGCTCTACAGATGAAGGTAACTTTGAGATACGCTTGGGAGAAGTAGAGGATGGCAGGGGGTCCTTAGGAAACTTTGACCATTAGGTTTGTATGTCTGTGTTTTTAAGCCAAGTAAAAGTCTGGAAGCAAAGAGATCAGACTACATTTTGCAACTTTGGGGGTTGCAACCAAGTGGAGGAAGGATATTCAATGTCCTCAAACTGCCACCAGGTATTTGTCCAATTGAGTGGAGTGAATTTGTCACAGAGGCTATGCGGCACCTTTGAATATTGCTAATCATAAAATCCCACCTCCTGCCAGGGTGCAGAAGATCCAACTACACTTCACTGGCACCATTTATGACTGTTCATTTTCATAACAATCAACATTAATGAGCTGCTTTGCATAATTTGATGTCACATCAGCTCATTAATGCTTAATGTTTATTTAAACTTTTGCTTGTAATGAACTGCACATGCAAATTTACTACAAAACTGCTTATTTTTCATATTTTTTCCACAGGAGAATACTACATATGTAAAAATGTCAAAATGCAAGCTTTTTTTTTTTTTTTGCTTATTTCTGGTCATTCTGCACATTTTTTTTCAGGTGCAGTGTTCCACTGTGAAAAAGAATTGCAGTTCAGTATATCAGCCACAGAAAAAAAAACCCAATAAAATTTAACTCACTGCATTGGCTCCCAGAATTTTCCACGCTTCAGAGCTCTGCCATGTGCTGTTCTTACAGAGTGATTCTCTTTACCATTACTGAACATATTTACTATGCATTGTATTTCTGTTCCATAATGTTATATACTTGTACTACTGTATATCTTTTCTTTACCTCAAATTGAAACTGCCTTAACTCCTCAGAGATTTGCTTTCTATGGTTCCCAAGTACTAGCATAAACTGTATCAAGAGATGCATAAAATCTGAACTAGAAATTTCAATTTAATGCTGTTGACATTTAAAATTAGATGGGCAATATAAGTTCCATAAGTGAAAACCATGTTTGTTTTCATTTGTTATAAATGACCAACTCACTCAGTCATGAACGTTCACTCTGTCATTTGTGAATAAGTCATACAGCATTCTCAAACAATATAACTTTTTTTTCACCAAAAGAAATGTATTTCTTATTATAAGTGTTAAAGGTAAGGGCCCAGCACTGTACTCTGCAGCAAATCAAATACAGGATTGAATGTTGGAACCAGCTGAGATTGTGCCTGCAACAGAAGTGGCTTACTTGATCTCCAGGAGGGATGGACATCAACTGCTGCTGTGGAAGGTATCCCCTCCAGCACATTGGAACATCAAAGGTTTTCACAACCACTCAGCCATGCTGTTTAAGAAAATGAGTTTAAAGAATAAGATATAAAATAAGGGAAAGTGGGGGGGAGGGGAAACTAAGCTAATCACTTCATATGTATAATAAGAAAATCGAGTTTGTGTGATTGCTGAAGTATATACTTACTTCTTGGCTGTTGAAGGTACCGAGATATTGATTTGCTGTCTCCTGATTTCATATACCATCCCCCATATATTTAATTAAATATATTTAATATACAGTTATTTATTTATGTGAGTTAGTTAGTTGTTGAATTTAGTTCACACTCTTGTAGTATTAGCTAAAGGATAGTTACAGAGGTATAGTAGGTAACTAACTTACTCTACATGAAGATAAATAAAACTAGCATCAATAATGTGCAGCTGTGATCTCTTACCTTCTCCTCTGCCCCAATGTAGACAAACATACGAAACTTGTATGGACTCAAAATGCTGCAATAATATATTAACATTTATCTATATCATAAGTTTTGTCTATGTAACCAGCCTGTTTTCACTCTTGAGAGTATATACGCATTTTTGATCAACACTGAGGCATGTTTTGTTGATCCTACAGGCTACCCACTATGATTCTCCAAACTAAGAGCCCTCACCATGACTACAATCACTGATGCCAAGTAAATTTGTAGCAAGAATTTTGTGAGATAGCTGGTCAGATTTCCAGATGACTGAGGAGTAGAAGGGGCACTTATAGAGGATAAGAATCTAGTAGAAAATGAAATTAATTCTTTACTTTGGTCTTTCCCAAGGAGGGTGTCAAAGAGATACAACACAACTATCTAGGAACAGGGAGACTATCCAGCTTATAATCGAAAGACAAAAACACCTATATTGCGACCTAAATCGGGAGATAGGCGTTTATCTCCCAAAAACGAATAACGCGGTATAATCGAAAGCCGAACTTGGATGTTTTCAACTGCACTCCATCGCGGAAGCATACAAAGTTGATGGGGGCGTGTCGGAGGCGTGGTGAAGGCGGGACTGGGGCGTGGTTATCACCCGAACAGAGATGGGTGCCTTTCGCCGATAATGGAAAAAAAAGTATGCGTTTGTAGCTAGAATTTAGGGCACTTTTCATGGACCCTGTTTTTTCACGAATAAGGCCCCAAAAAGTGCCCTAAATGACCAGATTACCAACAGAGGGAATCGGGGATGACCTCCCCTGACTCCCCCAGTGGTCACTAACCCCCTCCCACCACAAAACATGATGTTTCACAACTTTTTATTTTCACCCTCAAATGTCATACCCACCTCCCTGGCAGCAGTATGCAGGTCCCTGGAGCAGTTGTTAAGGGGTGCAGTGGACTTCAGGCAGGTGGACCCAGGCCCATCCCCCCCTACCTGTTACAATTGTGCTGCTTAATGCTTAGTCATCCAACCCCCCAACCCACTGTACCCACATGTAGGTGCCCCCCTTCACCCCTTAGGGCTATAGTAATGGTGTAGACTTGAGGGCAGTGGGTTTTGATGGGGATTTGGGGGGCTCAACACACAAGGGAAGGGTGCTATGCACCTGGGAGCTCTTTTACCTTTTTTTTGTTTTTGTAAAAGTGCCCCCTAGGGTGCCCGGTTGGTGTCCTGGCATGTGAGGGGGACCAGTGCACTACGAATCCTGGCCCCTCCCATGAACAAATGCCTTGGATTTATTCGTTTTTGAGCTGGGCGCTTTCATTTTCCATTATCACTGAAAAACAAAAACGCCCAGCTCACAAATTGTCGAATAAAACATGGACATCTATTTTTTTCGAAAATACGGTTTGGTCCGCCCCTTCACGGACCCGTTCTTGGAGATAAACGCCCATGGAGATAGACGTTTTCATTCAATTATGCCCCTCCTATGTTCACCTAAGTCACCTAGGTTAAAAAATATATACTGGCTGATGTTCAAAATGATTCAAATTCCATTCTGAGGGCCGATCACTGATATTCAGCAGAACTTAACTGGGCAGTGCCGTTGAATATTGGCTCTGATCGGCCATTTTTGAAGTGGGCTAGAGAGGGGAATTCTGAGGGCGGAATCAGAAGGCAATATTTAGTGCAGTTGCCCGCATAGCTAAGGGCTGAGGGGGATGTGGGCTTGATTCCCAATATGATTTTCTGGTTCTTTGGTGTTCTATGCATAGCTTCTGCCTGGCACAGGGTGGCACTATCATGGTGCTGGTAAAGAATCTGTAAGGGAAAGGAAGGGCTGGTAACTGGCATGGCTGGGCAGACTAGATAGGTCATATGGTCTTTATTTGCCATCATTTTCTATGTTTCTATACTGGGTTTATTTACGTGAATGTAGATATATGCTTTATGCAGTGGGAGTAGTACTAGGGCTGGGCTACTGGGTTCTAGATATGTGGGTTTAGATTTAGGTTTGACAATGTGGGGTATAATGTATCTGATAATATGGATCCAGAAATTCTGAACATAGTGAATTTTGGACTTAGCACAGAGAGTTTGTCCCTTGAGCCTTAGGGAAGGCCATTTGACTGTTGCCTGTATGAATGTTTTTCAAGTTTGTAGACGGCAGGGGTTGAGGAGCAGGCCAAAGAATGGGATATGCAGAGGTTGGGGGCTGGAGTGGACTCTTATGACTTGGTTATTTGGGTGGGAGTTTAGGGCTGGGGCTGCCCTTTATAATATGGTCTGGTTTGGCTTATGGTGCTTCGGTGCTAGCCACTTACCAGTGTGTGGGTGGTTAGGTGGGCTCCACTCTGCGATAGCCTTTTGCGAAAGGAAAGGGGAGACACCCCCCCCCCCCCCATGGATTGTGAGATATGATGATTAATTTGTGGCACGCAGGCCTACTGGCCGAAGAATGGTGCCTGCTTTGCGGGCTGGTGCTCCTCTTCGGCTGGGGGGCATGGGGCTGGGTATGGGGGGTGGGAATTGGCTTTGAAATCTGTGAGTGATATGTGAAGCAGTTTGCACATTTCCTACTTGTCCTACACATCAGATGCCAATGCGGGAGAGGGCGTGCAGTGTCTGAGGGTGATTTGTCTGGTGGCAGGGGAAAGCCCTTGTATGGAGATAGGATTCTTTCCGTGGAACCCCACCCCCACCCTTGCGTGGGTGATGGTCCTGCATCCTGGGTCGCAGATATGCAGACAGGGCTGCTGGGTTGTGCTAGGATGTCAGTTTTTGGGGTTGTGAGTTTTATTCGGGGAATTAGATGTCATGATAGTTCATCTATTGTCCTGGTTCCGGCTGCTCCGCATCCTATGCTGCATGATGGATCAATCAGTTAGTGCCAGGATGCAGGCTGGGTTGTGTACTGGTCACTGTGTTTTCTTTTGTTCTTTGCTGCAGCATGGTGAGTAGTTTGGCTGTAGGGTTCATGTTTCATCTCAGCGCAGTTAGGTGGTGAGTCGGCTTTCTGCTTGTTCCCCTCTTGTCCTAACTCCTTCTGATTCTTGATGTCACATTTTGTCAGGCCATTTTATTTTGGCATCGATCTGCTGCTTGGTAGAGCCATACCTTGTGCATGCCTTGCTCCATTGAGTTCCTTCGTGCATGGTGTCCCAGCATGCGGGGGCAGGCAAGAGTGGCCTAGTGCATCATTCAGATGACTTTCTTGTTGTATCTGCAAAGCAGGAGGACTGCACCCCCTCGCTGGCTACTTTTCATCAGGTAGCTAGGGTTTTGGGGTCCCAATGGCTTCTGAGGGGGCCGAATGTTCCTTCAGCAGTGACCCCTATTTTAGAGACTGGAGCTAGACATTAGGTGGTAGGTCGTCAGTTTGTCCATAGTAGGTGTGAGTCCCTTGGGGATGTTGACTGCGGGGAGGGGTGTTTGTGGTCCCAGGACTCCTATGGTGTGAGGTTCCGCTTTGATTGGGATATCTGACTTTTCTTTCTAGAGTCCTCATGGGAGGAGCATTCTCCTGGTGGTGGCCACATTTGGGCAGTGGGGTAGCTCTTCATTTTGTCCACCTTTGGGCAGGGATTTGAAGGGTTTCAACAGCAGGATGCATCCTTGCCCGACTTTCAGGCTGGTTGGCCCAGCAGTGTGGAGAGGTGTTGAATTTGGGCTTAGCTACCTTTTGGACATGGCTTGTGTTGGGGGGGTGCGGCTTTTACCTACAGAAGTGGGTGGCATCCAATTTACTACTACTACAACTTAACATTTCTAGAGCGCTACTAGAGTTACGCAGCGCTGTACAGTTTAACAAAGAAGGACAGTTCCTGCTCGAAGGAGCTTACAATCTAAAGGACGAAATGTCAAGTTGGGGCAGTCAAGATTTCCTGAATAGAGGTGTAGTGGTTTGTCAGAGGGCATTACTTTCAGGGCTTCCCCATGGAGGATGGGTTTTTTTGTATGATCTGCTGCATAAGTGGAGTGACAATGACCTACTATTTTAGGGTGGCACTACAGGGTAGTCAATAATAAGGTGGGTTCTGTGGGAGAGTGGGAGATGGGCTTTAAGTTGACTTTGTCATTTTGGGCAGGATTTGGGGTTCTGCCTAATGTGCCAATGACATGGCAGACAGCAAGTTTTTTCTTTTCTCTGTTCTGCCAGGCGGTGAGTTCAGGGTACACGGCTATGGGTTTAATTCTGTGTTGGACAAGAGACAGTCAGCTGTCCACCATTAACAATTTGGTTCTTGCTTTCTTTGTGTGACCCCATGCTGGGCTTTCTTTTCCGGTGAATGTGTCGGTTGTGGGGAATTCGACTGTCAGTTGTCAATGTGATGATTCCCTTTAGGGTCGGGGGGGGGGGGGGTCTGTCTGTTGGGTGGGTCCCACACTGTCCTTTTCAACCTGGGTCATTGGCGGTATGGGGCTTCCGCTTCGCGGTCTGTATGGCCGGGACTTGGTGCACAGCAGTTGGGGTTCCATGTGTTGATGGGAGACTCTGGTTAAGTGTATGTTGCTAAGTGCAGACACTCACAGCTTTTTGTGGCATGGGCTACAATGGTCTGGTTTGTGAAGGGTGGAACTTGGTTTGTCGGGTCTTACTGAACTCGCTTGAGCCTGGTTTGTTGGGGGCCCATTGTCAGGACCGTCTTCCTTCATAGGGAATTGTTGTGGGTCGCTTGCTGTGGGTCTGGCTTGACCAGCTGTCATTTGGCAGTGGTGTGGGTGCAGGGCTTTTGGATGCTTGTTGGGAGGGGGCGAGAGATGAGTTAGAGCCTGTTCCTTCTGCCTCAGGTTGCTTCAGGCCTGGAGGGGATCGGCTTGGATATGGAGGCAATCGAGTGCTGTAGCGGGTGGCCTTTGGGGGTTTTTGTGGTTCCTGTAAGGTGGACCCTATCCGGAGTGCTGCTCTGCTAGTGCTGCCCCATTTTTCTGGATGAGGTTGGCGTTCCATCAGGTTGGGTGATAGGGCACTCCACAGTTTCTTGGGTGCTGGTCATCTGGCAGCATGTATGCCAGGAAGTTTCCTGATGGCCTGGCTCATTGTGGTCTGCAAATGTTCTGGCGGGGAGCACCAGGGGCTGTGATGGGGTAGGTGACTGCCATCCCACACTATGGTTGGATCTGCGACCTGCCATCTGGGTGTCCTCTCTTTGGCACCTTACCAGAAACTATAGTGATTGTGGTGAGGCGGAGCCAGATTGACGTAGTCTGGGGATACGGAGACGGGTCCTTGGCTGGGTCTCTACCATAAGGGGGTCTGTTTGGTTCTTAGTGTCGGACACGCCATGGGAAGCTCTGGCTGTGGGATTGTGCCCCTGTAAAGCTCAGCTGGTGAATTTGCGGGGCAACTGAGTCAGGATATTGGTCTTGCATTGGTTGGAGGAAGGGATGTTCCTGTTGCGCAGACCTGTATGGCCAGGTCGATCTTCATCTGTAGGTGTGAAGCTGGACTTAGTTTGTTCGCTGTCCATGGGGAATATGTTACTATGTTTGGCAGGAGGGGTGTGTGTGTCCAAGGCCGCAATGTCTGGTGGGGGGGGGGCAGCAGTTGGAACCAACTGGCCCCTATGGCTGTAACCTGAGCTATAGGGTCTCAGGCTCATAGGGGATGAGCCGTTTTTTAACTAATGCATTAGGAGACCTGATTTAAATTAGGCACGGAGGTATGTAACGACATTTATAGGCTCTTGCTTGACTGAAGCGGGGCTATGGTAATTTAATGCCACTTTGCTGAAAGGGCGAGTGGTGATGGAGAAAATGTGGACTCTTGAACATTCTTAATGTAGCCCGAGGTTAATTTGTGTCATTTAGTTTTATATTTAAATTATTACCAATAAAGAAGCTGTGGCCTTTGTTACCCCAGACAGTTGTATAGTTTAATTATTCTGGTAAAATTGGGGCTAGGTGAGGTTGAAAGAAGATCCAAGGGGGGATGAGGGCTGAGAGGGAAGGAGGGATCCCCATCTCTGGTTGTTGAAATGTATATATTTATCTGTTTATCAATGGAGAACTTTAAGATTCTGATATACTGCTAAAACTAGGGCTCCTTGCCCTCCTCCCCACTCCCCCCCCCCCCCCCCATGTTTTAAACTTTCAGAGGAAATTGACATAAGATCACAAGATTGTGAAATAAATTTGATTTACAATACAGAAAGCCTTTGATCTTTTGGTTTTTGACTGTTTCCTTTGGCCTTTTGTCTGCTGGATTTGCGGAGTTTTGTTCCTTTCTAGAGATCCTCTTCCAGTTTCATTTACAACACAGAGAGGGGCATAATCGAAAGCGGCCCCCACAAGTTTTCCTGAGGACGCCCTGACGTCCTGGCGAAGGGGCAGGGAAACCAGTATTAGCGAAACAAGATGGGTGTCCATCTTTCGTTTCGATAATGCGGTCGGGGATGGCCAAATCGTGAAATTTAGGTCGACCTTAGAGATGGTAGTCCCCGATTTTCGCCAATAATGGAAACCGAGAACGCCCATCTCAGAAATGACCAAATCCAAGCCCTTTGGTCGTGGAAGGAGCCAGCATTCGTAGTGCACTGGTCCCCCTGACATGCCAGGACACCAACCAGGCACCCTAGTGGGCACTGCAGTGGACTTCAGAAATTGCTCCCAGGTGCATAGCTCCCTTACCTTGTGTGCTGAGCCCCACAACCCTCCCCCCCAAAACCCACTACCCGCAACTGTACACCACTACCATAGCCCTTATGGGTGAAGGGGGACACCTACATGTGGGTACAGTGGGTTTCTGGTGGGTTTTGGAGGGCTCACATTTACCACTACAAGTGTAACAGGTAGAGGGGGTTCGCCTGGGTTCGCCTGCCTGAAGTGCACTGCACCCACTAAAACTGCTCCAGGGACCTGCATATTGCTGTCATGGAGCTGGTTATGACATTTGAGGGTGGCATAGAGGCTGGAAAAAATATTAAAAAAAAATTTTTTTTGAGGGTGGGAGGGGGTTAGTGACCACTGGGGGAGTAAGGGGAGGTCATCCCCAATTTCCTCCAGTGGTCATCTGGTCAGTTCGGGCACATTCTTTTGGCTTGGTCGTAAGAAAAAAAGGACCAGTTAAAGTCGTCCAAGTGTTCGTCAGGGATGCCCTTCTTTTTTCCATTATCAGTCGAGGACGCCCATGTGTTAGGCACGCCCCAGTCCCGCCTTTGCTATGCCTCCGACACGTCCCCGTGAACTTTGGTCATCCCCGCGACGGAAAGCAGTTGAGGACGCCCAAAATCGGCTTTCGATTATGCCGATTTGGGCGACCCTGTGAGGATGCCCATCTTGCGATTTGTGTCAAAAGATGGGTGCCCTTCTCTTTCGAAAATAAGCCTAAGAGAGAACTTTATTCTTTCAGACCTGACCTTATTGAAATGGTGTTGACCTACAGAGACTTTTAATAATGCAGTATCACCTGGTGAAATTTCCTTAAGTAGTATCTTACACTATTGAAAAACTGTTAACCTACAAAGACTCTCCCCCCTGATATTCAGCTGTTGTAGGGTTACTATTATGTCCGGTTTTACCTGGACATGTCCTCTTTTTGAGGAAATGGCCAGGCATCTGGGTGGGTTTTGCCAGCCTGCCCATTTGTCCAGATTTGCAGATGAATGGGCAGGCTGGCGAGCAGGCGGGCATCAGGGTGTCCTGTCCTCCCCTCCTCTCCGTTACCTTAGGTTGGTGCAGCCTTTCTTGCTCTCAGCGCTGCTTCAAAAAGGCTGCCGAGAGTTCAGGCGGTGGCCTCGCGAGACTTCTGCAGAAGTCTTGCAAGGTCACTGCTTGAACTCTCGGCAGCCATTTTGAATCAGCACCAGGAGTAAGAGAGATCTACAGCCGCAGACCACTAGACCACCAGGGCACTACAAGAAGGTACAGGAGAGGAAGGGAGGGGTAGTGAATAGAGTTATGTGGATGTAGGGAGGGAGGCTGGAAAACTGGGGAGAGGATATACATGGGGAGAGAGAGAGGGAATCTAGCATTCTTTGGAGGGGGTCAAAGTGGCAGGGGGCATGGTACATGTTCTCTTTTTCCTTAGGGAAAATATGGTAACCCTAAGTATGGTAACCCTAAGCTGGTGGCAATCAGCATTTTTTTAACCGCTTACCATCACCAACTAGATTAGCTCCCAATATTCAGTGACAGGCCATGTCCGGGCACCGGCACTGTGAATATTGGGGGTTAATTTGATAGGGATGACTGCTGGAGCCTATGCGGGTCCCAGTCAATCTTCAAGAGGCCCACATAAGACAGTTATGCGGCATGAACAGGGTGCTTCAGGTTGTAATTGGGAGGGGGGGTTGGGATTTATTTATTAATTATGACATTTGTATCCCACATTATCCAAAGGTTCAATGTAGCTTGCAATCCAGTTATAAGCAGGTACTATCTCTGTCTTTAGAGGGCTCACGATCTTGGTTTTTGTACCTGAGGCAATGGAGGGTTAAGTGACTTGCCCAGGGTCACAAGGAGCTGCACTGGGAATTGAACCCAAGATGCTGGGATTAAAGTCCACTGCACTAACCATTAGGCCACTCCTGGTTTGCCAGTCTCTAGTGTGTACCTTTAATGAATACAGATTCCTTATAAACATGGATATTCAGAAGGCTTTCAATAAAGTCTCTCTTGAAAGACTCCTAAGAAAATTAAAAAGTCATTTGATTAAATGCCTTATAGTGCATTGGAAACTGGATAAAAGATAGAAAACAGAGATTAGGGAAGAAGTGGCATTAGCCACCTGAATGGTGGAACCCTTTGTCTGATCTTGTCCATTTTCAAAGTCAATGTGTCTTTTCAAAATTTGTTTTTCCTCTATGCCAATGTAATGTCACCCTCCTCTGTTTTGGAGAATATCTAGCTCTACAATACATGATGTTTGCAGTCGTGGCTAGTACCTTGAGCTGTACCTCCAAAACAAATGGGGACAAATAAACTAACCATATCCACCTAACTCAGGGTCCCTTTTACTAAGCTGCGGTAGGGCTAATGTATGGGTAGCGCATGCCAAATCGACTCTACCACCGGGGAAGTTGATGCATTCTGTTTCCCATGGTAGAAAATAATTTTGTATTTTCTACCGCTGGGGCTGTTCCCAGCAATAATCAGCAGCGCTGCCACATTGCTGAGCGTTGCCTGATTACCGCACAAGTAAAGTAATGCGTGAGCCCTTACTGCCAAGTAAATAGGTGGCGGTAAGAGATCAGGCAGTAAATAGCCAAGCACTACTTTTAATATTAGTGCATGGCTATTTACTGCCCTGTTAAAAAAGGCCTTTTTACCTGCTGCAGTAAAAAATGGCCCAAGACATGCTAATTTCACAAACCCACACTAGCGCAGGCTACTTTTTACTGCAGCTTAGCAAAAGGGCCCTTCAGAGTTAAGTGGAGGAAGAAGAAACTAGATTCAGGAATTTCCCAGAAATTTAGACCCAGAACCAGTTAGTTGTGAATAAAAGTTTATTACAAACTTAAATGTATTTTGTATTCAGAAATATTTTTCATATGAAACTTGACAATAGCATTTTAAATCAAAATATTTTTTTTAATGTGTGCGTTCAGTTGAACTATAATAATAACTTATTTTATAGCTTTTCTTTTCCCACAGTGGATTCTACCAATGTTATGGCATACAAGAACCTTGTAGCAAGAACAACGTGGATAATCAGATACGTGTTAAGTTTCTATTGTACTCAACTTTAAGTATTAATTCTCTGTAATGATTCAAACCTCTCTTTTAACATAATAATTGATTCTTTGTGTTGTTTTCTTCTTTTCTTCAGGAACTGTGTCCCACCCAGAACCCAACTCAGATAAGTGTTTGATACTATTCTTTCTCTAACAAAGTCCCTTTAATGCTGATGCAATTTCACTTAGCTGTTGGACTCTCTTGTCACTCAAACACTTTGGTCTTTTTTACAACAGGGCCCATAGACAGCAGTGATGATTCCTGATGATCATAGCAGCGATGGTCTTCTTCTGTAAATCTAGTAACCTAACTTTACTTAAAATGAGGCAAAACCCTCTCTTCTTATTCCACTCCAGAAACTTTTATCTGGGGGTTATTTGTATATACTGTGGCCTTGCTATCTAAAGTAAATGAAAATTAATTTTATGCCCTTCCTTCCAAGGACCTATGTTTAAAACGTATTCCCTATGGTAATGAAGCAGTCAGTTTTTCTTCATGTTCAACCAAATTTTCCTCAGTGTCACTCAAACTAACTCAGTAACACTTCAGGCATATACTTCAGTAAAAGAAATAATATATATTCTTTTGTTTTTGGTTATCACACTCTAACCTACTCAGGTACTCAGGTTTAAATCCACTCACCCAGTATTGGACCAAAAACTTCCCTAAAATTATTTTTAATCACATTCAGGACACTTACAGTATCTCACAAATTATTTTAAAATAATTCCCACCACACTCAGACTACTAAATAAGTACATAAGTACATAAGTACATAAGTAGTGCCATACTGGGAAAGACCAAAGGTCCATCTAGCCCAGCATCCTGTCACCGACAGTGGCCAATCCAGGTCAAGGGCACCTGGCACGCTCCCCAAACGTAAAAACATTCCAGACAAGTTATACCTAAAAATGAGGAATTTTTCCAGTCCATTTAATAGCGGTCTATGGACTTGTCCTTTAGGAATCTATCTAACCCCTTTTTAAACTCCGTCAAGCTAACCGCCCGTACCACGTTCTCCGGCAATGAATTCCAGAGTCTAATTACACGTTGGGTGAAGAAAATTTTCTCCGATTCGTTTTAAATTTACCACACTGTAGCTTCAACTCATGCCCTCTAGTCCTAGTATTTTGGATAGCGTGAACAGTCGCTTCACATCCACCCGATCCATTCCACTCATTATTTTATACACTTCTATCATATCTCCCCTCAGCCGTCTCTTCTCCAAGCTGAAAAGCCCTAGCCTTCTCAGCCTCTCTTCATAGGAAAGTCGTCCCATCCCCACTATCATTTTCGTCGCCCTTCGCTGTACCTTTTCCAATTCTACTATATCTTTTTTGAGATACGGAGACCAGTACTGAACACAATACTCCAGGTGCGGTCGCACCATGGAGCGATACAACGGCATTATAACATCCGCACACCTGGACTCCATACCCTTCTTAATAACACCCAACATTCTATTCGCTTTCCTAGCCGCAGCAGCACACTGCTACAGGCATAGTACAGCACAGCACGTCTGCCTCTTTTACCTCTGCTCTTCTGATCAACAGTCAGGGAAGCTGTTTCCTAGGAAACACTGCCTCAGCTGGGTCATCTGATTTGACCCAGCCAATCACATAGCCTGCACAGAACCTTCAATTTTTTTTTCTTCACCACATGGAACCCTGTTTGAACTGACCCAATCTGCATTTTTATTTTAAAATTTTTCCACAGTGAATAATAGAAAAAATGCACTTTTACACATTTTTGTATGCACATAAAAGCCAAATGTCACTAAACTTACCCTGCCATCTTAGCACATCTATACCAACACCCTGGTGTTTTCCAATTTTTAAAATACCCATTTTTAAAGACATCATACATTTTTAGTAATAAAAGTAATTTTAAAATATCCAAAACCCATAGACATCCCTCTGAAAAATTAGTATAGCATCCCAGACACCTCCGCTGTCAAGAAATTTCCAAAGAAATCCACCACAGGCTTTACAACCAGCCCACACACTGCCCTGGGCTTTCGAAAACCTGTAAAAAATTGTCACAAATTGAATGCAGTGAAAAACAGGTTCAGGCTTTCTAAAGTAAACTAGGCTTCTAAAATCATAGCATCTCTCAGTCCTGATACTTCACTGAAGAAATGTGACAGCGTGCTTAACCTTGGCAGAGTTACAAAGTTGGTAAGGGTTGTGTATAGCTGGACATAGGCATACTGAGAAACTATAAAACTAATTGGGCCAGGTGAAGAAAAGTTCAATTTAAGGGTAAGCGAAGTTTGGAGATAGGAGAGCTGAAACTTGGTCATAATTGGATAAGAGATAAGAAAACTGAGACTTGGTCATGATTGGATAAGAGATAAGCAAACTTGCTAAGGTTGAAACTCGGTCCTAATTGGATGAAAGATAAGAAAAGTTAGAACTTGAGCATAATTGGATATGTGTGCCAATTATGACGAAAGTGCAGGTGGGAAATTGAAATGCTCATAGGGATCTATAGGACCAAAAATGTATAAAAGGTCTGCTTCCTAAGCAGTTTTCGGAGAAGAAGAGTGAAGCCAGCAACCTTTGAAGGCACATGTCATCAGTCGTGAAGTGTTGTTCTACCATGCAAGTGAATGTCTGAACTGCTTGTACTATCTTTGGGAAAGATGCTTTTGCTAATAAACTATCTTATTATATCTTTTGAATACTGGGTTTCCTTCTAATTACTGAATTTGGTACTGCCTAGACTGTAAATATGACAGAGCAGATACAAGGTTAGAGTAATTAAGTATCTAGAGGGGATATGCAGTTCTTTCCAGGATAGTCTAGAAAGCCCATACCGCTGCTGCCCAAACAGAAGAGGCAGACCTAATAATAAAATAAACAAACCCTAGTCCACCTCAGGAAGTTCTCAAGGTCCATAAAAAAAAAAATTAAAATAAAATTAACCCCTCGCATACCAGCATCATATGACCAAAAAACAATTTAAAATAACTAAAAATTTGTTTGGATCACCAGACCCCTTACTTTACTCTCCCAAGGGTCCTTAGCTGATGCCCATCCTCCATTCAGGTCCCAATGCCCCCCCCCCCCCCCCCGCGACCGTGGTACAAAACCACAAATTTCACAGAGCTCTGGCCCAGCAGACCTCAAAATTTAGGCCCCAGCTTCTGTTTGGGCCTAGTTGTGGCTCCAGAGTACCACCATGCATGGGCAAAAAGGGCACATGTTCTAGAACCCAGAAATAGGCCGCAACAGGCCATTTTCCTGGATGTGCCTGGTTAGCAATAGGACCAGGAATGGCCCGAAGACCCTAGAACCCTCACCCGGTACTCTTAATTAGCCCTTCGGATTACAATAAGCAGCCTTTCGTGGGCTAAGGCTAAGGGTTACCTGTGAGGTATATATATAATCAATTTGTATTGTTTATGGCCAAACTGTACTGTAATATTCCTCACTCTCAATCTAAAGGCATGCAGACTAGTGAAGAGTCCCCATCTAATTAGTAAGGTCTCTAAAACAAATAACAAAAGAGTCAAGCACCACAGAGCAACAACAAGTCAAAAAGAATACTGTAGACCAGGATGACTTTAAATAAAAAGTATGTACAGTAGAAGAAGAAGAAAAAGTAAAATACATATTGTCCACTGGATTAAAGTACATTGTTTGTTACTTTGATCATGATGCTTCTTTAAAGAAATATTTCTAGGTCTCCTAGGTGTAACTTTTAACAAAGATAGTAAAATGCTCATTACGATGGTGTCCAAGGCCTATCATAGTTATTCTGTTGCCCTTTCCTCCTGATTTAAGGGACACCAGTTCCACTGCTTTCAGCTTTCAATCCCTTCCCCGATTGGGACTTAGTTGTAAGCAGCTTCAAACCTTGCTCTCTCTCTCTCTCTCTCTCTCTCTCTCTCTCTCTCTCTCTCTCGCTCTCTCTCTATGACTAAGATTTAGGATACAGCCTCCCCATGACCAAACCTTCTGCCTTGGAGACACTTTAACAGAACTGTTGTGGATCATACTGATCTTTATGAACAGTTCAATGCAGATGGAGCGATGATTGCTCCCTGTAGCTCCAAAGGACAGCTGATTAACAGGCTGGCAGCCCCTGTGCTTTCATTCCTCCTTATTTCTTCCTTAGTTATTTGAGCAGGGAGCTAAGGCTCTGGTAGTTTCCAGAGTGGGCTTCCCTACCTACTGCCTCTCTACATTCTCTTTTACTGGATCACCTCTGGGGGAGGAAAACAAGGAGCTTCCCTTATCTTAGAGCTTTATACTTCCCTCCAAAAGCTCATAGTCAAAATCTATTAGATCAGATTCTCTGAATAGATCTTATATTTTTACTTCCTTTTTTCTGGAGCAGCAGCCAAAAATTAGTCTTTCTGTAGCTGCAATGAAAAAGCATTTTGGCAGCCTGCTACATTAAATTTTCAGAGCATTTTTTTTGCTCTAGGCAAACAGGCAGATGGACAGATATTTCTTCAACCCCTTTATATATAATCTACTTTCAGTTTTCCACTCAGTTGGAGAAAATATAAAATAGTTTAGACAAGCTCCTGAATGAAAACTCCCTAAACCCATGTTAACCACATAACAATAGTAATAATAATGATGATGACAACAACAACAGTGTTTCTTATCTACCAAAATGGCTTACAGCAAAAAATTTTTAAAAATCAAATTATAAAGGAGAATAAAAAAAATAAAAACATCAAAAATAAGCATTGAATACTAGAAAGTCACCACTGATTTATTTTTTTATTGAGATTTCAGGATCTCTGGATGTGAACAGTAAGAATGAATCTATTCATTGGGATCCTGATTGATGCTTGTGACCTAGATTGACCACTGTCTGTCACAAATAGAATACTGTGCTTGATCAACCTTTGGTTTGAGCCAGTATGGTACATTTTAAGCTTGATTTAATATAGACATCTCAGTAGGCATAGGAGCCAGCTCTGTGGGTGCTGTGGGTGCTTGAGCACCCCCAATATTGAGAAACTTCCTTGTATGTGTTCAGGGAGGAATTATTTCCATTGGGCTTAGCACCCCCAATAATTTTGAAACGTTGGCTCCTATGTAGTAGAAACTGGGATATTTGGGCTAGGATATTTATAATTTCTCAAGTATTTTACAAAATACTCTGCTGAATATAGATCCTTTGGTTAAGGACACTGATTAAAACACATATGTCTGCCATCATATCTAGCGGCAACAGTCATTTTAGAAAGAAACACATTGAAACCAAGAGCATCACATTCAACTTTACATACGTAGGTTCTGATCTCACCATACACAGGTTAAGCACTGATGGGTCCTTTTACTAAGGTGTGCTGAAAAATGGCCTGCTCTAGTGCAGGCATGTGTTTTGCAAGTGCGCAAATCCATTTTTCAGTGCACCTATAAAAAATACCTTTTTTATTTTGGCTGAAAATGGACGTGCGGCAAAATGAAAATTAGTGTGCGTTCATTTTCAGACTGAGACCCATTTACTTATCCTGGTTAGTGCCACGCGTTGGAAAATAACAATTATTTTCTGGTGCGCATAGTGGACGTATGTAAAAAATGAAATTACCGTCTGGGCCACGCGGTAGCTAGGCAGTAATTTCAAATTGATGTGTGTTGGGCGCACGTAGGCACCTAAGCGGCTTAGTAAAAGGGCCCTTGAATTTCACAAAATTATACATACAAGAGGAGTTAATTGAATTTTTTTGAATTTAAGATATTAGTTACCACAAAGGTATGCACAAGAGACCTAGGTACGAATGAGAAAGTAGCCAACATTATGTCTGCCTTGGGAATAGGTACCAATTTTTCAAAATATTCTAAGAGGTTGTTATTAACTTGCATTAAGGGAGAATTGCATATTTTTGGCTAAATAATGCATGTTAAATGGAAAAAGTATGTGCTATTTGTCCTTAACAGATTTTGACAGCATAATATGAGCAAATATTAATGACTCGCAAAGCACTTCGTTATTATGCAACTTGGATAACACAACTTGCATTCAACCTCACAAGCTGTGTTATTTGTGGAAAGATAATGATCATCTTTCCTTCAGAGCAGCATCAGGCTGCAAACACATGGCCTCAGGAAGACTCTTAAAGGAGATGTGGGGGGAAAATCCTGGTACTATCTATCCCCCAATATCCAAAGTACAAATTCCCTCCTATATCCAGATCTCTGATCGCTCAACATTTCATCTTCCTGACCCCCTACATCCTAATTCCTCAAACCCCCCCAAACACTCCAATCAAACATTCTCTTGAACCCCAACCCCCAATTCCTCAAACATACATTCCTCCCACCCCCAGTCACCATTCCAACATATACTGGGGCTATCTCTGGTGTCTAGTGGGCAGGTAAAAGCAAGATCCAGTTGTTCCTATCCTATCAAGTGCCTGGGTTAAAATGATGTTGGTTAACCCCTAGTAGTAGTATTACATTATCACTGCTAATGTTCGAGCTGCCAAATAAGTGTGCACAACCTTATTTGAGTTTTACCCTCTAGCCTAGTTACCACTAAACTACCACTAAGGATTGACTGGTGCCATTCTGACCCAGACACTCTAGGTCCAATTGTGAAGGGAAAATCATTTTCACTACCGAGGGCAATATTGAACAATGTATCTAGAAGAAACCCAGCGCCTTAGACCTATCAAACTTAATCATCGATCCAAATTTTTAAAACTGTTACAGTTTTTATATTTTATCAAATCTCCATATGAAAACTTTATCAAAACATCTTAATGATGTATGTCTCTCATAGGACCAATAGAAATTTGGACTGATGAAGAAATGTGCGAGTCACAAGGATGTTTGCCTTGTGTGAATTGAGTCACCGCTGAAGTCCAGTGGTTGATTAATTATTGCATGTTTGATAAGTCAAGAGTGCTGGGCTTCTACTAGATAGCAGACACTCTAGGTGGCAGGAATAACAGCCTGTCTTTCACTAGTACAGTGGCAGAGAACAGGGGTGCCAGATGCGGGAGAGGATATATGCTTGGTGTGTTGGGGTATTTGGTGTGTCCGAGGAATGCATGCATGGGATGTGAGAGGGAAATATGTAGTAAATATATGTCAAGGTCCGGAACAGAGACTGGGAAACTAAGTGAAGGCTTCTCAGTGTTACTTTACCAGTCCAAGGAGCGAGCGTCCCCGCTCCTGCTTCTGGGACAAACCACACTGTATTCCAAATGTTTCCTTCAATGCAATTCAACTTTACCAAACTTTCTACAAACAACAGGCAACAGTAATAATAAACTTAATCTGTACAGCAGAACACATCCTGTCCAGTCAAAGTGTATATTGCAATCTCAATCCAGTCAAGGCTGTACATTGCAATCTCAATCCACTTTTCCAACTTGATTTTCTTAGGGGTTTCAATATTTACATGCTTACAAGTACTCCTGTCCTTTACCATGGCTGATAATAATCCAAGGCAGTTATCAACTCTTCTGATCCTAATCCGCTTCCCTCAGGCACACTCAGGCACAGATCCTTTAGGTTGTTCAAATTCCAGCGATGCACTTCTGGAACAGCACCCTGACCTTCAATAGGCTTCCCCTGTTCAGGTTCCTGCTTCGGGCTGGGCTCTCCTTACCCCCCCCCCCCCCCCCAGCTCTGACACCTCCACAGTTGATACTTAGTGGGACAGCAACTACTCCTTAACCAACCTTTGGGATCCCCCTCTCCACCAAGGGGCCCGGCTGGGTAAACAGCAGCATTTATCACCTTCAGCTCCACCTCCTCTATTTATCAACTCCTAAACCCACTTTCTTTCTGCAACTTATTTCAACACCACTACCCTCCCAGCTCTCACCCCAGTGACTCCAGAGAGCTAACACCACAGACTAGTAATCCCCATATAACAGGGGATAACATATGTTTTATGGTTTGTTAGATTTAATGCACTGCCTTTCAATAACAGCAATAGAGTTTACAAAGTTTAAAAATCAAATTAAGGGCGAAATAAAACTCCATTTTTATATAATAGGAAGGAAATTATGAGATTATAGGGAAGAAAGCAGCAGGGTAGAAGAGTAGACAAAAAGGTAGACCAGGATATGAAGTTTCAATCCACCTCTTGTTAATCAAAAGCAATTGTATTTTTAAAGATGATTTTAAATTTCTTAATATATAGATCAATAAAGAATTCCAAAGGAATGGTGCTCTACAATAGAAAGCGCTGGATCATATGGAATCCAGCCTTGCCCCGGATACTGGAGGAATGTGCAGCCAATGATCATTAAGAGAGTAATAAGCTCTGGCTGGAATGTAGGAAATGGTCAATGATAAGTCCCATATATCTAGAATAAAGTAAGAATGTTGAACTGGACTCCATAATGAATCAGAAGCCAGAGGTAGCAAGTGAGATGCAGAGTTATGTGGTCATATTTTCTTGCTTGACAAAGGATTCTAATGAATATGGTTCTGAACTATCTGTAGTTGATGGACAAGACATGATTAAGGCCTGAATAAGTCATATTCCAATAGTAAAACTGGGAGCCTATCAGTGCATTTAAGAGGGTTAATTAAGAGGATTCAACAAGGAGATTTCAGACAGCATGGAATTTTTGAAGACTGAAGAAGTATTTCCTCAACATCAAAGTAAAGTTCCTGCCAAGTAAACTTCTATGTATTTTAATTGGGGGACAATTAATATTCATATGATATTCAAGACAAGGGATAGTGACGGGCAGTTGGGTAATCCAGAATTCTATGTAGTTGTAGTCTTTAAATGGTTCAGGATAAGGCAATAATCTTGCAGCCAAGAAAAGGCAGCATCCAGGGCCGACTGAAGCTCAGATAGTTTGGGTGTTAAAAGGATCATATATAGTTTGCTAGATCTAGGTGCCTATCTCCTTATACTAATCACTGAGGGGCCCTTTTACTAAGTCACATAAGCGTCTACGCGTGCCCAACAAGCGCCAAAATGGAGTTACTGCCCGGCTACTGCGTGGCTCTTGCGATAATTTCATTTTTGATGCACATCCGATACGCGCGTCCGAAAAATAATTTTTATTTTCCGATGCACGTATTGGACACGCGCCAAGTGGCATTTGATGCATGCAGGTCATCACCGCCCGGTTACCACGTGAGACTTCATCGCTAGGTCAATGGCTGGCGTAAGGTCTCAGACCCAAAATGGACGTGCGGCAATTTTCATTTTGCCGCATGTCTATTTTCGGCAAAAGTTTTAAAAAGGCATTTTTTTACAGGTGCACTGAAAAATGATTCTATGCACACCCAAAACACGTCTACATTACCACAGGCCATTTTTCAGCATGCCTTTGTAAAAGGGCCCCTGATGTTTTTGGAATATATATTAGCCTGTATGGTTCCTAAATTAATCTGAAATAGCATCTATATTAGTTACTCAGCTTTCTTTAATATTGGCCTCTTGGAAATTCATTTTGCTGCATCAAGTGATAGAAATTCTATTAAATTTCACTCTTTCCTTCAAGTTCTACTTTCAGCTTATTGTCTATTTTCTGCATTTAGGGGTAATTCTATAAAGAAGACGACAGTACACAAATAACAAAGGTGACAACAAAAATCCCACAACAATGGTACGGTGCAGAATTTTATTTATAGGTATTAATGACTCAACACCAGCCATGTTTCAGCCGTAAGGCCTGACTAAGGAGTCAATACCAGAGAATTACACAAAGATCTAATCAGGTATAATGAAAATAAATAAATGCACCAGCATCGCACATCAAAAGATATCCTGCCTCTAAGAAGCGCTGCAAGGTGAACACGTGGTTTACTTATCTTTTTGTATGGAGTGGAACAGGTAGACGTGAATCGTTTGTTTACTCTTTCCAAAAATACTAGGACTAGGGGGCATGCAATGAAGCTATAAAGCAGTAAATTCAATATGAATCGGAGAAAATCTTTCACTCAACGTGTAATTAAACTCTGGAATTTGTTGCCAGATAATGTGGTAAAGGCAGTTAGCTTAGCGGGGTTTAAAAAGGGTCTGGACAGCTTCCTAAAGAAAAGTCATAGACCATTATTAAAATGACTTGGGGAAAATCCACTGCTTATTTCTGGGATAAGCAGCATAAAATGTATTGAACTTTTTTGGGATCTTGCCAGGTATTTGTGACCTGGATTGACCTGGAAACAGGATGCTGGGCTTGATGGACCAGTGTGGCAATACTTTATCTACTTATGTACTAAGAACACTTCAAAATTCATACAAAGGTAACTTTCCTTGTAATCTTGTATTGAGACAGAAACAGAGAATATTTAAATTTCACTTTTATATACTGTAAGTACATAAGTAGTGCCATACTGGGAAAGACCAAAGGTCCATCTAGCCCAGCATCCTGTCACCGACAGTGGCCAATCCAGGTCAAGGGCACCTGGCACGCTCCCCAAACGTAAAAACATTCCAGACAAGTTATACCTAAAAATGCGGAATTTTTCCAAGTCCATTTAATAGCGGTCTATGGACTTGTCCTTTAGGAATCTATCTAACCCCTTTTTAAACTCCGTCAAGCTAACCGCCCGTACCACGTTCTCCGGCAACGAATTCCAGAGTCTAATTACACGTTGGGTGAAGAAAAATTTTCTCCGATTCGTTTTAAATTTACCACACTGTAGCTTCAACTCATGCCCTCTAGTCCTAGTATTTTTGGATAGCGTGAACAGTCGCTTCACATCCACCCGATCCATTCCACTCATTATTTTATACACTTCTATCATATCTCCCCTCAGCCGTCTCTTCTCCAAGCTGAAAAGCCCTAGCCTTCTCAGCCTCTCTTCGTAGGAAAGTCGTCCCATCCCCACTATCATTTTCGTCGCCCTTCGCTGTACCTTTTCCAATTCTACTATATCTTTTTTGAGATACGGAGACCAGTACTGAACACAATACTCCAGGTGCGGTCGCACCATGGAGCGATACAACGGCATTATAACATCCGCACACCTGGACTCCATACCCTTCCTAATAACACCCAACATTCTATTCGCTTTCCTAGCCGCAGCAGCACACTGAGCAGAAGGTTTCAGCGTATCATCGACGACGACACCCAGATCCCTTTCTTGATCCGTAACTCCTAACGCGGAACCTTGCAAGACGTAGCTATAATTCGGGTTCCTCTTACCCACATGCATCACTTTGCACTTGTCAACATTGAACTTCATCTGCCACTTGCACGCCCATTCTCCCAGTCTCGCAAGGTCCTCCTGTAATCGTTCACATTCCTCCTGCGACTTGACGACCCTGAATAATTTTGTGTCATCGGCGAATTTAGTTACCTCACTAGTTATTCCCATCTCTAGGTCATTTATAAATACATTAAAAAGCAACGGACCCAGCACAGACCTCTGCGGGACCCCACTAACTACCCTCCTCCACTGAGAATACTGGCCACGCAATCCTACTCTCTGCTTCCTATCTTTCAACCAGTTCTTAATCCATAATAATACCCTACCTCCGATTCCATGACTCTGCAATTTCTTCAGGAGTCTTTCGTGCGGCACTTTGTCAAACGCCTTCTGAAAATCCAGATATACAATATCAACCGGCTCCCCATTGTCCACATGTTTGCTTACCCCCTCAAAAAAATGCATTAGATTGGTGAGGCAAGACTTCCCTTCACTAAATCCGTGCTGACTTTGTCTCATCAGTCCATGTTTTTGTATATGCTCTGCAATTTTATTCTTAATAATAGCCTCCACCATCTTGCCCGGCACCGACGTCAGACTCACCGGTCTATAATTTCCCGGATCTCCTCTGGAACCCTTCTTAAAAATCGGAGTAACATTGGCTACCCTCCAGTCTTCCGGTACTACACTCGATTTTAGGGACAGATTGCATATTTCTAACAGTAGCTCCGCAAGTTCATTTTTTAGTTCTATTAATACTCTGGGATGAATACCATCAGGTCCCGGTGATTTACTACTCTTCAGCTTGCTGAACTGACCCATTACATCCTCCAAGGTTACAGAGAATTTGTTTAGTTTCTCCGACTCCCCCGCTTCAAATATTCTTTCCGGCACCGGTGTCCCCCCCAAATCCTCCTCGGTGAAGACCGAAGCAAAGAATTCATTTAATTTCTCCGCTATGGCTTTGTCCTCCTTGATCGCCCCTTTAACACCATTTTCGTCCAGCGGCCCAACCGACTCTTTGGCCGGTTTCCTGCTTTTAATGTATCTAAAAAAATTTTTACTATGTATTTTTGCTTCCAACGCTAATTTCTTCTCAAAGTCCTTTTTTGCCCTCCTTATCTCCGCTTTGCATTTGGCTTGGCATTCCTTATGATCTATCCTGTTACTTTCAGTTGGTTCTCTTCTCCACTTTCTGAAGGATTGTTTTTTGGCTCTAATGATTTCCTTTATCTTACTGTTTAGCCACGCCGGCTGACGTTTAGTCTTTTTTCCCTTTTTTCTAATACGTGGAATATATTTGTCCTGAACCTCCAGGATGGTGTTTTTAAACAGCATCCACGCCTGATGCAAGTTTTTTACTCTGCGAGCTGCTCCTTTCAGTCTTTTTTTCACCATTTTTCTCATTTTGTCGTACGTAATCACCTTTTCTATAGTTAAACGCTAGCGTACTTGATTTCCTAGTTTCACTTCCTTCAATGCCAATATCAAAACCGATCATATTATGATCACTGTTATCAAGCGGCCCTCGTATCGTTACCCCCTGCACTAGATCATGAGCACCACTAAGGACTAAGTCTAATATTTTTCCTTCTCTTGTCGGCTCCTGAACTAGCTGTTCCATGAAGCTGTCCTTGATTTCATCAAGAAATCTTATGTCCCTTGCGTGTACAGATGTTACATTAACCCAGTCTATATGCGGGTAATTGAAATCCCCCATTATTATTGTGTTGCCCAGTTTGTTTGCGTCCCTGATTTCCTTTAACATTTCCGCATCCGTCTGTTCGTCCTGGCCTGGCCAAGATGGTTAAGTTCTTGGATTTTGTTCTGCATCCCACTTGTGTTGGAAGGCATGAAAACAGATAATTATTGGTATGGATTCATGGAAATTTGAATTCCTATTCTGAAAATTTAATGAACTTTCTCTTAAATTTCAGATTCTCATGATTCTTGGTCTCAATCATATTGTCAAGTGCTTACGCATTGGCAATTGAACAATCTAATCTTGATGTTTAGACCCTTGTATTCTAATATAACTATATACAATGCACTACATTTAAGTGCACGTCAGATAAGCGCGTGGTCTGTTTAACTGCATGCCATACTTCGGTCCTAGTTTTGGTGCCATCAATTTCTATGGGGACAAATTGGTTTAGCGCACCACTGATAAGTGCAAGATTCGCTTATATGTATGGTTTAAGTCCGCTCCTCTGCAGGAAAGACTCCGCATAAGCACACGCGCGGAATAGGGAAGCCGATTGGCACGTGACAAAGGGGCGGTAAATTTGAAATCTCTTTGGCTAACTGCCACAGGCAGAAGAAGTGAAAGAATGTTGTTAGAGTGTACACTGGAGTCGGAGTCGTCGCGCAACTGTAAGACTTTAACACTGGCTGAACGAATAGAAGTTCTTAAAAAATTAGAAAACAAACTAATTGTCAATCCCAGTCAAATTTCATGTGTCTTGAAGCAGAAAGACCAGCTTCTGGAAGACTGGCAAAACAATACAAATCCACAACGGAAACGAAAACGGGCGAGAAAAGCTGAGGAGGTAGAAGATGATCTTCTTCGGTGGTTTTCTCAAGTCAGGAGCAGACAGTTTCCTGTCAGTGGTCTACTGCTTATGCAGAAAGCTAATCTGCTAGCTGAAAGTCTTGTACTAACTGAATTCAAAGCCACTGTTGGATGGTTGGAAAGATGGAAGGAAACAGCATGGTGAAAAACAAGACGCTGATTACTTTGGTGCTGAAAATTGGGTTGTTTCAGTTCTTCCTACCATCTTGAATGAGTTTGCACCTCGTGACATTTTCAATGCTGATGAAAATGGTCTCTACTGGTGAGCGATTCCTGATGGAACACTTGCATTCAAACAAGCCGAAACTACAGGAAGTAAAACGTCAAAGGACCGACTGACAGTTCTCCTTTGCTGCAATATGGATGGAATGTTAAGTTGGAACCACTCGGCATTGGAAAGAGCAAACAGCCCAGTTGCTTCAAGAATGTTAAGCAACTTCCTGTGTCATACGAGGCTAACACAAATTCATGGATGACTGTGGAAATTTGGAAGCAGTGGCTAAAGAAGTTAGACACTAGAATGCGGGCACAAAACCGTCAGATTTTGTTGCTTTGTGATAATTGTGCTGCACACAGTGATGATGTCAGGCTGTCTAACGTCAAGGTGGTCTTCCTGCCACCAAACACTTCCTCTCTGATCCAACTTATGGATCAGGGCATAATAGCCAATTTCAAACAACATTATCGGGCTCTTGTGCTACGTCCTCTGATGAGCATTATGGATGACCAGGCTGGGAAGGATAAATGTGCTGTTGAACTGGCTCATAATCTATCACTGTTGGATTCCCTACATATGCAGAAAGAAGCCTGGAATCATATTACACAGGCAACCACTGTGAACTGCTACAAGCGGGCAAGCTTTGTTAGGGATGTGGAGAGGGACGAAACAGATGCAACTGTTGCAAACGCGTCAGATGAACAGGCTATTGACATCCCAGCTGTTTTTACTGAAGAGGAGTTATATCACTACGTAGCTGTTGATTACGATCTACAAACAGCTGACGACAGCACTGATGTCCAGATATGCGCCTACACGCAGGCAACAACTGATAATGAAACAGATGATGAAATGAGCAGTGAGACACATGCTGACGAAATTCAACAACCTCCTGTCACTTTTGCAAGAGCGCTGGAGAGTCTCAACACCATGCGGGCCTATCTGGAGGCCACTGGATGTCAGTGCTATGACAGTTTTTGACGTAGTCTATAAAACTCACAGACACGAGTGTACAGAGGACTAAGACTGATTACTTAAAGTAAGCCTAACGTCAGTTAACGGAGACTTAGACCCTCCAGCTTGATAAGTACCAAAAACAACCATAAACAAGAGAAGCTTCTCACATTACCAACATTTTCATTCTTACCCAAGAACATGAAAAATAAGAAATAATAGAAAGTTAGGAGTAGCACATAAGAAGCAGGACAATGGAGGAACATAAAAAAGGGGAGCTTTGATCTGCATCCTAATAGTCTCCAGAGGCTAATTGAACACACTCATGTAAACAGTGAATGGCATGAATTGTCTTTCAATTGCTTGCCAGAGGAAGGTAGAGAGGAGGTGGGGTACTTGCTTGCCACCTGGCCTTGCTTTAATATCATTGTAATCCACAGAAAATAAAAAGTCTTCAATTCTTATGGTATGTAAACTAATTCTTAGATATTAGATATTTAGCAGTACTGAAACTGCTTGGTCTATGCCTTCATAAGCACACCTCCACCAACAATTTCTTTGGTCCAAGACCCTTGCACTTAAGTGGATTGCACTGTATTTGTTTTGGATTACCTGTCTCCAATATCCTCCTGTTTATCCTGCAAATGCTGCACAGATTGCTAAATTGCATGTACATTCTTTTTATAATGTTGTAGTTATTGAAGCTGCATCATAACCTATAACACAAAGCGCTATATAGAAATCCAAAGATCCACTATACTGTTCTCACAATATGTATGCTGTGCATTACTAAACAATTACTAAGGAGCACTGGCATTTTTAGTGCACTCTAAAAATAGGCACGCTAAATGCTAAAGACGCCAATGTACTCCTATGGGCATCTTTAGCGTTTAGTGTGCACCTATTTTTAACGTGCGCTAAAAACGCCAGCGCGCCTAAGTAAAAGACCCCCTGAATTTGCCCAACATCCAAAAAGAAGACTTGCTTTTCTTGATTTCCAATTTTTTATTACAAATCAGTAAAACAAATAACTTACTGCATAGAGCTCTGTCCAGGCAGGATGAGTTTTTATAACTAGATGCTGATTAATTGACTGACAGACTGCCAAATTGAAGGGGTAGATGTTGTGTGACTGGTGAGATAGATCCTGAATTATTGCAGAGATGGATGTTGTGTCAGTTGTAAAGATAGATGAACTGCAGTGGAAGAAGGATGTCTGTCTGAATGGATGGATGCTGGGTTTCATGAGAAAAGGATGTTGGACATCAATGAAATAAGGACACTGGGCATCAGGTAAAAGAAGGATATATTTTACAGAGGATGGAGAGGGAAAGAGAGAGGCAGTAGACTGCTTGCTCTCTAAGCACAAGATGGAGAATTCCGAACTACAGGGAGGGGTGCAAAGGATGTCCAGAAGGCTAGAGGACTGAAGAAATGACCAGTAGGATCAAAGAATTTGGCAGGTCCACCAGTGACTAGAGGAAATGGGTCACGTGCAAGGTTTGACCTAAGAGACCAGATATTACAAACACTAGCACAAATTTCCTGCTAGCTTTGGTTTATCTGCTGTAACTACAAATGCAAAACAAATGTAAGTATGCACACCAGTGGTGTTCCTTGCCTGGATGGCACCCGGGGCGGAGCGCCCCCTCCGGCGAAATGACACCCCTCCCCGGGTGCCCGCCTCTATGCCAGCCTCAAATGCCGTACCCACCTCCATGACAGCAGAATGTGTTCTGTCCTCCAACAGCCTTTGCCTGCTTGTGATGTGGCTCTGTGGTGAGTGTGGCACCTTTTCTGTTATTTGCACTGCAGAGTCACATCAGCAATGCATTGTGGTGGGTATAGGTATTGGTAGTTGGTAGGCTCTGCTTTTCCCCCTGCTTACTGGGTCAGAGTGTGCCCTGTTTTGTTTCCTGCTGTAGTCCATGCGGTAGTAGCCATTTTTGTAAGCCAGTTTTAGTTCCCTTTCCTGTGTTACCCACGTTAGAGAACGTAGTTCTTACCTTGAATGGTGCTGAAAGAGGGCATTGTACACCATTGTGCCAGCTCTGACCTACTGCTAATCTTAGTACCAGGGGACTCTTTGCCAGTGGGACACAACCTCTGATCTGCAGTTAACTGTGAGTAAACATAGTTATTTCAAGAAAGGACTTTTTCAGAGAGATTAGTCTTCAGGTGTGAATTGGTGTGCCAAAATTATACAGCAGCAATAAGTCCTAGAGGCTGTATGCAGGTCCCTGGAGCAGTTTTAGTGGGTGCAGTACATTTGTGGGTAGTGGGTTTTGGGGGGGGGGGTTGGGGGGCTCAGCTCCCAAAGTAAGGGAGCTATGCACATGGGAGCTTTTCTGAAGTCCACGCAGTGACCCCTAGGGAGCCCGGTTGGTGTCCTGGCATGTCAGGGGGGCCAGCACACTAAAAATGCTGGCTCCTCCCATGGCCAAATGCCTTGAATTTGGCCGGGGTTTGAGATGGCCGACATAACTTTCCATTATCGCTAAAAAACGAAGCTGGCCATCTCAAACCCCAGCCAAATCCAATGCATTTGGCTGGCCGGAACTGTATTATCGAAACAAAAGATGGCCGGTCATCTTTTTCGAAAATACGGGTCTGTCCAGCTGTTTGCTGCGCCGTCAAAATACATTGCCGGCCATGTATTTCACCGGCGCCGTTCGATTATTCCCCTCCATATGGACTATCCAGTCTGCCCATCCATGACATGCACTCTCCCTATCACTCACTTAGAGATCCTATGTACTTGTCCCAAGCTCTTTTGAATTCAGATACTGTTTTCATCTCCACCACTTCCATTGGGAGGCTGTTCCACGAATTCACCATCCTTTCCATGAAGAAGTATTTCCTCAGGTTACTTCTGAGTTTATCCCCTTTTCACCTTCATCCTATGCCACCTCATTCCAGAGCTTCCTTTCAATTGAAAGAGATTTGCCTCCTATGCATTATGCCATATAGGAATTTAAATATCTCTATTGTATCTCCTCTTTCCTGCCTTTCTTCCAAAGAATATATATTGAAATCTTTAAATCTGTCCCCATATGCATTATGACAACGACCACTGACCATTTTAGTAGCCACCCTCTGGACTGACTCCATCCTGTTATATCTTTTTGAAGGTGCAGTCTCCAAAAATGTATACAATATTCTAAATGAGATCTCACCAGAGTCTTATAAAGGGGCATCATCACCTCCTTTTTTCTACTGGCCATTCTTCTCCTTATGCAGCCAAGCAACTTCTAGCTTTCTCTGTTGCCTTTTGTACCTGTTTGGCCACATTAAGATCATCACATTGATCACACCCAAGTCCCGCTCCTCTTTTGTGCACAAAAGTTCTTCACCCCTTAAACTATACTGCTCCCTTGGGTTTTGATGCTATAGCATATGATTCTATCTTGAGGTTCTTAGTTTCCTTTGTTATCCTTGTAAAAATGTGGTCAAATTTCATAGATCTAGACTCATTTTCTATGATCCTGAATATCTACATCTTTGTCTAAGAGATAAGGCAGTATAATACCAGATGCCAGTTCACCAATGTATTCTGTATGTACTTGCCACACATGACCTTGAGCTGTTTAAATAGTAGTTTATATAGGCATACATTTACTCCCAAATTCTGTATATGGTGCTGAAATTAGATCCACACACAACTTAGTTGCTTAATTGGGTCAGTTATTGACTTTTGGTGCAATTAATAAAGTGCAATTAATAATAGTGTTTACAAGCACATAATTGACACCAATTGGGGGTTAAATGTCTATCTGTATGTTTCTTTATAACTGGCCTTGCACAGATCTCAAAAGGGGGTGTGGCCATGGAAGGAGCATGGGTGGGTCAGGGGCATCCTGAAAAGTTGCATGCAGTGTTATGGAATTCCAGAGATGTGCACTCAACTTGCGTGCCAGGTTTATGCCAGGTTTCAGCTGGTGGTAAGGCTATGTTCCATGTATTTGTTCAGTAGGCTTGTCTTGCCTCTGTGTCTAAAACATATTGAGTTAGTGGAGGCAGAGGTGCCAAGCATAGTTATCCATTTATTTTTTTAATAATTTTATATCCCACCTAGTGTGTCACTCTTACTATTCTCATTAAATACCTATATATTTACAGTTGTAATGCAAGAAAGATTCTTTGTGCATCCTTTTCAAAGTTATACCTGTTGGCGCCTACAATTCCTGGCACAACATTCTTTCTGTGTCTAGGATGTTCTCTCTACCCTGACATGTCACTTTTCCACAAAATTGGCAGTACTTGAAGTTTTGTTATTCCTGGTTGGGTTTAATTATCTCTTTGTCAATCTGCTAGCATTTGGCTTTCTTCCTATTTTCCAGTTCTTTTGGGGCCTGATTTGAACTTACTACAGTATTAGCTTTTTTGCAGTCTGGTATTTCAGGCTTTATCCCATATTATACCTTCTAGGCCACTATCAGTGTTAGCTTTAGATTTTCCCACCTCACTGACCCCAATTCACTCAGCATTGCTTCTTCTTCCATATCAGTGTTATCAGTCCCCAGAATTATAATCTCAGTCTGCTTTTTTGATTTCTCAAAGTCCAAACTAGTAGGTAAGCATTCTCATTAAATACTGCATATACAAATGATCCATCAGGATCATTTCTGAGGTTTCAGGGGGGCATTTCTTTTTCCTAGGAAGGGCAAAAAAAGAGATAAAGAAGCAATTGCCTCCATGTCTTGCTAAGGCATCCCCCTCCCCTATCTTTCCATCTTTAATAAATTATGAATAGGGACAGCTAAAATCAACAGAACAGACATTGATTTTCCATACAAATTTGCCCACGGCATGTTTTCTCTTCTTCTTGATGAATTTTGATAGCAACAGAGAAAGTACACTTTGTACAAACCTGCCTACATATAGTTCAGTGGCTGTCTACATGACGGGAAGAAGAAGCGCCGTGTGATTTGGGATTAGACTAAGAAAAGAGAAAACAAAATTTATAAACAAAGACTAGAATCCCCAGTGATGCTCAGAGTCCCGGAGAAGTACTATAGGTTACATCAATGGCTTACTGTTTATTCCCCCATGGGTTGATTCTTCACATATTTTATTACTTACTGCAAGATCAGAAAATCACTGAACTTAATTCCATGTCTGCTATTCTGATTTTGTTCAGGGAGGAAAAATGAATATGTAGTTTCTGTTAAGTCAAATGTAATGCAAGTAAAAATCCTAGTGCATTCCAGATTAGCATGATGATATGTGTATCTATTCTAAAATTCTTAATCTGAGAGAGTCAGATTTTAGAAATCCAAAAGCAATAAGGAAATGGCATCTTGCTGCAATTAAATGTCTGAATCAAAGTGTGGATCGGATGTTTCCAGTTTTTCTACAGCTGGTCATTTCATTTTCCTGTTAACTGCCTTGGGTCTACCATAGCACCTACATTTTCCTGCACAACACACAAGCCATGCCTATAATTCTCACAGAGGTATTCTTTTGTGTTCATTCACTGCAATACTCAAAGCTCTTCATCTCCCATGAAAATCTAGGAACTGAATCAATCTACTCCCTTCAGAATTGGGAGCAACCAAAAATAAGATCAGGTCAGGCTAAGTTAGGTCAAGTGGTGGCAGCTGCCCCTTCTACAGCATTTTATATCTCCTGCTGATCTGTTCTTCCCCCCCACACACACACACACACTCTTCATGGAATTATGTAGAAAGAGGGAGTTTTGGTGCCTCAAACCACCTCATCTCTCTCTGCTGCCCAACTCGGAGATTGAACTACATGGCAGTATGATTTCCTTCATAGTGTGTTTAGCCCTAGAGAGGACTACTAGTTTCTCTTTTTAAATGAGTTATATGCTGACCGATTAAATGGCTTGTTTGGGGCTATCTGCTAATTTTCAACGGCACTTAGGTTATCACATATGAAAATTAGCAGTTAGCATCTAAATGAATACCAGCTATTTTTGGGGTGTTCTGGGGTGGAGTCAGCAGTTGGCTGGTTAAGCGCCGATATTCAATACTTAAGCCAGGGTACTATATAAATGGGACCGCATAAAACACAGTCTTATCTTTAGGGCTCTTTTATGAAGCTGCTGCAAAAGGGGGCCTGCTTTGGTGTTGACGTGTGTTTTTGACGCACACCAAGGCCCCCTTTTACTGCAGTGGTAAAAAGACAGGTCTTTGTTTTTTTTTCAAGAAATGACCATGTGGCAAATGAAGCACTTGCTGCTTGGCCATTTAGGGGGAAGCACTTACTGCCACCCATTGAGGTGGCCGTAAGGGCTCCCACGCTAACCCGGCAGTAACCGGGCAGCCTGCGGCACTGCCCAATTACTACTGGGTACACACCGGAGCTACAAAAATTGAAATATTTTTGCAGTGCCATAAATGGCGCACTCTAGGGGAGGGGGCCTCCACCAGGCTGCTGTGGTAGTCCGGCAGTACTTCCCTTTTCACGAACAGTAAGCCCACATTTGGCTTACCACCGCTTCAAAAAAGGGCCCTTTTATGCGGTAGCTCAAGGCTAATTAAGTTCTGAATATCAACTTAACTGGCTCCGCATACAGTAGATATTGAATGACAAAGTCCGGACATGGTTCGGCATTGAATATCCAGAAATAAGACAAGCAGCAGTCAGCAAAACGCTCACTGCCATCCGTTGAATATTTTCCTCATGATCTACAGGTACAATAGCAACCATCTACCTTGCACCCAACCAACTCACAGAATATTGTCTTCTAGGTGATTAAGAGTTTGCAAGTTAAGGTCTGTTGCATAGTGTAATAAAAGCAGTAGAGCTCATAAAAATAGAGAATAAATCATTTATTAAGCTAAACTATAAATAACATTAACAGCAACAATGATGATAAACAGATTGAGCCTCAGTCTTTGATGCATGGTAGGGGGCAAAATTCAAAGACAAACCAGGAGGAAGATTTAGCCATTGAGTAAAGTAGTGAGTCTAAAATGTTTAGTTCACCTATCTGTGTGCTCTGTAAGCATTTTTTGTGATCAGCAGGCACAACAAGGTCCCAGTGGGAGTCAAGGGTTGTTCCTAACCAGTGCATTTTTTGTAACGAAAAAGGTACCGGTACTCAAATGCCAGGCCACCCTTCAGGGGTGGGGTGATCACTGAAGGTCCCACCCCACAATAGCCAGCCCCCCCTGCAACCAGTCACAGAATCTATGACAAGGCAGAATTGTCATGCAGAGCCTGAGCTCTTTCATTAAAACCTGAGGACCGTGGGTCAATTTTAGCAGACTGGAAAAGGTGCTGGTACACAGTACCCCTTCAAAAAAAGCCCTGTTCCTAACACAATGAGCTTCAGTCACACTGTTTTGAGTCAAGCCATGAACAGTCATAGCATGCCAGGTTATATCAAGGTTGCTTGTCTTGCTGAGGGGATTCTGATTTTGGGGGGAAAGAGATAGAGATGGAGATACTAGGCTACAAATTTTGGGGGGGAGGGGAGAGAGGGGGAAGGTGCTTGGTTACAAGAGTGAAGGGTGGAGAGAGAGAAGGAAGGATGTTGGACAGAAAGGCTGGGGGTAGATTGAAGGAGAGAGAGGAGATGGAGGCCAATCCTGGGGCTGGGCATTGGGAGAAGAAAGCTGGTGTTTAATGCTAGGCCTGGGGATTGGGAGAAGGGAGCTGGAGGTTGATGCTGGGCCTGGGAACTGGAAGGAGGTTACTGAAAATGGGAATCAGAGACAGGTGATCTAGCTGAAGAAGATTTAAGATTTAAGAAGATAAGCGAAATGGAGAAAAAAAGCTAAAACAGAAGGAGTGATGTTAGAAAGAGATGATAGGAAGTACATGGAGGAGTGACAAAACAAAATAGATGTGAGATCCTGGAGAAAGACAAGCAAAAACAAGAGGAAGTGGTAAAGAGAGGCCAAGTCCAACATAACTAGAAAAATAAAATGATCAAAGATACAAAATATTTACTTTTTAATTTTTATAAAATACAGTATTTCACTTTTGAAAATGTTTATTACTTATATTTTGTTCTAAAAAAAAACGCATTTCTGTTTCTCTTTCTTCAGTATTCCACAGTTAAGAGTCTGGGATCTCTTGAGATTTCATTTAAGTTTTAGTCTGCATATTTATTTCTAAATTGCCGGGTTCAACTGCTTTCCCTTGCGGAGCTGGCGAAACATCAAGGGGGCATGTCGGTAGGGTAGTGAAGGCGGGATGGGGGCGGGATGGGGGCATGCTCACGAGATGGCCGGCTTCACCCGATAATGGAAAAAAAAACCCAGGCTTGACGAGCATTTCGCCGGCTTTACTTGGTCCTCTTTTTTTTCATGACCAAGCTTCAAAAAAGAGCCCCAACTGACCAAATGACCACCAGAAGGAATTAGGGATCACTTCTCCTTACTCCCCCAGTGGTCACCAACACCCCCCCCCCAAAAAAAAAACCCTTTTTTGCCAGCCTCTATGCCAGCCTTAAATGTCATACCCAGCTCCCTGATAGCAGTATGCAAGTCCCTGGAGCAGTTTTTAATGGGTGCAGTGCACTTCAGACAGGTGGACCCAGGCCCATCCCCCCCCTACCTGTTACACTTGTGGTGGTAAATGGGAGCCCTCCAAAACCCAGCCAAAACCCACTGTACCCACATGTAGGTGCCCCCTTCACCCCTTAGGGCTATGGTAATGGTGTAGAGTTGTGGAGAGTGGGTTTTGGGGGGATTTGGGGGGGCTAAACAACCAAGGGAAGGGAGCTATGCACCTGGGAGCTATTTTTATTTTTATTTTTTTATTTTTAAAAGTGCCCTCTAAGGTGCCCGGTTGGTGTCCTGGCATGTCAGGGGGGCCAGTGCACTACAAATGCTGGCTCCTTCCATGACCAAATGCCTTGGATTTGGCTGGGTTTGAGATCGCCGACATTATTTTCCATTATGGCCGAAAACCGATGCCGGCCATCTCAAACCCAGCGAACTCTGACATTTGGCCGGGCCCAACCGTATTTGTGAAGAAAAAGATGGCTGGCCATCTTTTTCGAAAATGCGTTTGGTTCCGCCCACTTATGGCGCCAGCCCCGAAGATGGCCAGCCAACTATTTGGCCGGCGCCGTTCGATTATGCCCCTCTCTATAAACAAAATTCATGATGTTGCATTAAGTGTGCAGAGCTCCCAGCAGTGGCCAATTCAGGTCAAAAGTGCCCGATAGAAACCCAATTAGTAGCAACATTCTATGCTACCAATCCCAGGGCAAGCCGTGGTTTCCCCTATGTCCATCTCAATAACAGACTATGGACCTTTCCTCCAGGAACTTGTCCAAACTTTTTTAAAACCCAGATAAGCTAACCACTTTTACCACATTCTCTGGCAAAGAGTTCCAGAGCTTAACTATTCTTTGAGTGAAAAAAATATTTCCTCTTATTTGTTTTAAAAGTATATCCATGTAATTTGAGTTTCCCCTGGTCTTTGTACTTTTGAAAGAGAGAAAAATTGATTCACTTTTTCCATTCTACACCACTCAGGATTTTGAAGAACTCAATCATATCCCTACTCAGCAATCTCTTTTCCAAGTTGAAGAGCTCTAACCTCTTTAACCTTTCCTCATATGGGAAGCATTCCATCCCCTTTATCATTTTGGTCACTCTTCTTTGAACCTTTTCTAATATATTTTTGGGGATATGGCGACAAGAATTGAACACCATGGAGCAATACAGAGGCAATATAATATTCTTGGTCTTATTTACCATCCCTTTCCTAATAATTCCTAGCATTCTGTTTGCTCTTTGGCTGCCACCACACATTGGGCAGAAGATATCAGTGTATTGTCTACAACAACACCTAGATCTTTTTCTTGAGTGCTGACTCCGAAGGTGGACTCTAGCATCAGGTAACTATGAATTGGATTATTCTTCCCAATGTGCATCACTTTGTATTTGTCCACATTAAATTTCATCTGCCATTTGAATGCCCAGTCTTTTGGTTTCCTAAGGTCTTCCTGCAATTTTTCACAATCCGCATGTGTTTTAACAACTTTGAATAGTTATGTGTCATCTTCAAATTTAATCACCTCACTTGTCATTCTGATTTCCAGATCATTTATAAATATATTAAATAGCACCAGTCCCAATACAAATCCCTGTGGCACTCCACTATGCACCCTCCTCCATTGAGTAAAATGGCCATTTAACCCTATCGTCTGTTTTCTGTCCAATAACCAATTCCTAATCCACAGAACAACATTGCCTCATATCTCATGACTTCTTAATTTTCTCAGAAGTCTCTCATAAGGAACTTTGTCAAAAGCTTTCTGAAAATCTAGATACACTACATCAATCGGCTCACCTTCATCCACATGTTTATTCATGCCTTCAAAGAAATGAACCAAATTGTTGAGGTAAGACTTCCCTTGGCTGAACCTATGCTGACTCTGTCCCATTGAACCTTGTTTATGTGTTCCGTAATTTTGTTCTTTATAATAGTTTTCACTGTTTTTGCCCGGCCCTGAAGTCAGGCTTACCGGTCTATAATTTCCTGGATCACCCCTTAACAAGGACCTGGGGTTCCTAACCCATTATAAACCATAAAGCTGTACATCTCTGTTGATCACCCCACCCCTCACCTATCCACACCCATCCTGTTAGAATATCAATGATATGCTTTGATGTCCCCATGCATACCTCCGACCCACCCCCATCCTCCCACTCTGTCAGACTGTCATAGTAATGATTGAATGTTTTCACTTATATACACTGTCAGCTAGCACATTTGCTTATTTCCGATCTGACGAAGAAGGGCAACCTTCGAAAGCTAATCAAGAAATGTATTAAGTTATGTCCAATAAAAAAGGTATCATCTTATTTTCTTTTCCATGTTTTATTTTGTTTGATTTCTATTGATAACCTTAAGAGTGGACTAACACGGCTACCACACTCCTCTACTCTGGATCACCCCTGGAACCCTTTTTTAAAAATCAGCATTACATTGGCCACCCGCTAATCTTCAGGCACTATGGATGATTTTAATGACAGGTTACAGATCACTAACAACAGATCAGCAATTTCATGTTTGAGTTCTTTCAGTACCTTGGGGTGTTTGACATCTGGTCCAAGTGATTTGTCACTCTTTAACTTGTCAATTTCACGCAGTATGCCATCCAGGTTCACAGAGATTTCTTTCAGTTCCTCCACATCATCACCCTTAAAAACTATTTCCAGTACAGGTAGATCTCTTACATCTTCTTCCGTAAAAACCAAAGCAAAGAATTCATTCAGTTTCTCAGCTATGATCTTGTCCTCCCTGGATGCTCCTTTTGCTCCTTCATGATGTAACAGTCCCACGGATTCCCTCACAGGCTTTGATTCTGATGTATCTGAAAAAGACATTACTATGAGTTTTTGTCTCCACAGCAAGTTTTTCTTCATATTCGCTTTTAACCTTCTTTGTCAATGCTTTGTAAATAGCTTGATAATGCTTATCTTGCTTCTTATTTTCTTCATTCATATCCTCCATTTCAGCCACACCCCAGCACAACACCCCCTCTCCTGAGGCAAACATACCCCTGTCCCCCATTTAGTCCTCCCCCCCCCAAGACAAATATACCCATCAGCTGTGGAGGGTTTTTTGGTGGTCAGTAGCTTTTTGAATAGAATCTTCTAAATTAGGGCTGCATTTCGCTTACAATTTTTAATCACAATTAATTGCACAATGAAAGATATTTTATTTATTTATTTATTTATTTCCCACTGCAGCTCCTTGTGACTCCATTGCCCCAGGTATAAAATAAGCACCTGTATATAATGTATAAAATGCTTTGATTGTAACTACAGAAAGGCTGTATATGAAATCCCATCCCTCTTCCCTAAAGGACTCATAATTTCTCTCCTTCCCACCTCCAAATCCAATATCTCTCCTTTCTAAACCTTCCCTTCCTCTCCTCTTCCCCAAGTCCATTATCCCGTTCTTTCCTAAGGTCCATCATCTCTCTTTCTCTCCTTTCTCCCTCCCTCCTCCTTCCTCAGTCATAGCTTCCATCGGTGACCCCTCCAGTTCTACTTATGGGTCTAGAGCTCACACTTCTCCCCTTACCTAAGGTTCAGCATCTGCCAGCCCCCTCTCAATACCCCAACTGGTCTACCTTTTGCTGATCCTGGGAGTGGCAGTGTTGCATATATGCTGCCTGTGGACTACAATGCTTTCCCTCTGGCCCATCCCACCTCCTCTGACATCACTTCCAGTTTCTGCCTGGAGGGGACAATTCAGAGGGAAAGCTTTGACCATGCAGCAGGCAGCATATATGTAATGCTGCTGCTGGCAAGGATCAACAGAAGGTCACCTTTAAGGTAAACTGGTGCGGTGGAGTGGATAATGTTGAACAGCAGATGGGGAGAAACATGTTGGATTGCACCAAGAACAGGGGTTGGGAGTGGCAGAAATGTGTTGAGGAGACAGGGGACACTGCAATGTGATTAGTTTTTTAAATCACAATTAATAATTTAATGCGTTAATCACAGAGTTAACTGCAATTAAAATGCAGCCCTATTTTGCATACTAGGCCAGTGTATTTGGTTTGTGAATAAAAATTTTAGTTCTTCAACTAGGGAAGATTTAATGCAAGAGTGTTTTTTTTAATTGCAGTGCCTCTTTCTTTTGTGACTTTTATTATGTATATGTTTTGAAATCTATCGAAATTTGATTGTATTATACAGAATAGAAATACGATAAAATGAAATTAAAATTAAATGTATTAACAAAGAAGCTTGATAAATATGACCGGAAATCAGGGGAAAGTATGAGAATAAATCAAATGGATCAATATTCAGCCAGTGGCAGTCAGTGAACTGAATAAAATAAACCCAGATATTCAATGACAGACCCTATCTGGGCACTGGCACTCAATATCCAGCTCTTTGACAGAATTAGGAAGTTATGTGAGTATGGCCAGTGCCATACCCACATAGCTAACCAGGTAAAGTTAGGGCTGCTATTTTAAGGGGTCTCTTTACTAAGGTGTGCTAATAGATTTAGCATGCGCTAAATGCCATGCAGCTCACTGTATACCTCTGGGCTGCATGGCACTTATGTTTCAACAATTTTTATTGATGATCCAACACGTTAAACACATTTGACAGGCTCAATATACAACAGATTAATTATCAAGCCCCACTTAAACAACCATAGTAACGCATTCCATCATCAACGTTTTAACAATTTTCTCCCTTTCCCACCCTGACCCCCCCCCCCCCCCGGGTTTTTATGTTTATTCTGTTTATGTTTCAACACTTTTATTTAAGGCAACAACTTGATAACCCATCCCAAATTACTATGTTAGCAACATGTCCTTCCACTTCCCCAGTATAACTAATACAGTGGACCTTCTGGACCTTCATTTGGCTTTTTACTTCTTACTGTTATTGATGCATGGCGAGCAATACATAATATCCACAGACTTATGTATTGTGTCTATCAATTCTCCAAAAACATAATCATATTGGGAAAAGTTTTTCTAAAAACTTTGACATGTAACCTCTCTTCTTCTTCTTAAGCTACTCAATCTATGTCCCTCATTAACAACGATAAACCCCCCCAACACCCCCTCCCTCTTAGTGAAGGAGAGATCTGTAAACCTATAATGCTAAGAGAAGTAGCCGGAATTTAAACCAGCATAGTTAAATTACAACTAGAAGACATTCATGACATTGATGCCTAATATACCCCCCCTTCCACCCTCCCCCACCTTAATCTCCTCCCTCAAGATCAACTCTCACAACCCAAGATCTGAAATCTTCTACTTTGGCTCCCAACATACATACTCTCTTACAGTACTCCACTCATTGTCACTGACTATTCTAATGCATTCAGGACATGACTCTGTGCCCTTGGGGATACTCAATTCAAATAAGCTCCCCAGACCTTAATAAATCGCTGCCTTCTTTTTGGCGTATAGCGCGCATCACGCATTTCCCATAGCAAAAGCTCATGTAACCTATTCCTCCAATACCAATACGATGGAGCCCTATCAGATAACCAATGGTTTAAGATACATTTTTCCCCAAAATACAGGTTTTACTGAGAAAAATGTTTTCCTCCAGAGACCCCCTATCCCATGCTGCCACTGAACTAAATATCACCTGCTCAAAGGAAAAGCCCACCTGATATCGCAGGATCCAGGACAGAAATCGGGAGAGAGCTGACCAGAACACCCAAATTTCCCTGCATTGCCACATACCATGGAAAAATGACGCATTCTCCATTGCACACTTTAGGGGCTGCATGGCACTTAATGCACACTAATTCATTTGCATGCGCTAAATACATTAGTGCACCTTAGTAAAACAACACCTAAGTGGTCCTACTTGCCTGGTTAGATATGTAGACACCAGCACTGAATATTGTCAGTGCCTGATTAACTATCAGTTCTGCCCAGATTCTGTGACCAGACTGCCCTGGCATTAACCGAGGAGTGTCGCGGTGGTCAGATGGGACATTCAGGGGTGCTTTTACTAAAATGCGCCAAAAAATGGTCTGTGCTGGTGTAGACGTGTGTATTAGACGCACACAGGTTCATTTTTCAGCGCATCCGCAAAAAAGGCCTTTTTATGGTCGAAAATGGACATGGGGCAAAATAAAAATTGGCACGCCCATTGACCTAGTGGTACGGTCTCACGCGTTAACCAGGCGGTAATGGTCTACACGCGTACAATGCCAATTACTGCCCAGTTAGCACTGTGTGCCGGAAAATTTCCAGCGCTTAGTGGACGCACATAAAAAATGAAATTACTACCCGGGCCACATGGTAGCAAGGCAGTAGTTCAAAACTGATGTGCATAGGATGCCCATAGGTGTCTACGTGGCTTAGTAAAAGGTCCCCTCAGTGGCAGTGCCCAGTTAAGCGCTACTGAATATCCCCTCCTGTCCCGCTCATTGCAATTTAACCAGACAGGAGCCCCTCCTGCCCACTTGAAGCATTTTGAATATCGAGCTCAAATTTGTTTCCCATGCATATCCCTCGTGAGTAGTATGCGTCTTTGAAAAAATATGAGGCGGTGTGAGATCAGTGGTAGAAGCAATTGGTCACAAATTAGCTAGACGGAGTCTGACAGTTTAGAAAGTATTTAGATTATGGTTCTTCTTTTCTTGTAAGACATGTGAATGTGGATAAGTTATCTGTATATCTTTAGTCATATTTTCTTCCATTCTATCCATTTAGGTTGGATCACTGAAAACGTACAGATATTTGTATAATATCATTTCTATTTCTATGGTTAGATTTGACTGGCAAATATATCTACTCTATGGATAATTTTAAGTCCCACTTCTAATCTACCCCAAATTTGCTCCAATTCTAAATATATAACTAGCATTCTCATGATCTATACAGCCAAAACCTATACATATAAGTGCCAGGAATGTTCAAAAGAAAAACATTACAGAAGTACTTTTGAATATCAGACCCACTGTTCATGAGGCAATGTTTTATACCCTTCATTAGGGTCTCGCTTTGATATGTATGAGCTGGTTCATATATGTATAGGGATATAGTGCTATGCTGTGTATCTGTGTTGGCCCTCTTCATGCATGTATATGATCATTTTAATGGAGAGTATACTGTAGAAGTTGCTTTTACCACATTTTTACAGAAGCAGTTTTGTAATGTTATAACTCAGTGGGAGTATAAATGCAGTTCAACTAGAAAGGAAATTTAAATTCATACATAGGACTTAGCCAGGGGTGCACACTCTGCAGCAAACCATGTGGCACAGGTGCTATGTTAATGAATAAAAAGTCTGCATTGTAGGAGTCAGAAAATGTAAGTGCCTCATTATTTCCTTTGACAGATTTTAATAGCAGTTCTCTATTCCATATATGCTAATCTGAATGTGTGCCTTCAAGACCAGGATACTGATTTGGAGGTAATAACAAATATGACCACTACTTCACCTCACCTGAGCTCTGCACCACATACCCCCACAGAGGGTGAGGAGGGGGAAACAAATCAACAGCACACAGGTTCACTGTTAGATAATTGATTGCAATTTTGTAAGATGATAAACAATGAATAAGTAGTCCAGGGATGTCTTTCTCTATTTTTCTCCCTCCCCAACAGATGGAAGTTTAGCTTTGTGCTTCTGTGATGCTATTTTGTCAGATTGATCTGTTACATTTTAAAAGATTGGTCAGAATTAAGCTGAAGTAGTGAAGTGATTTGCTGTATTATTCTACCCGTCTCTGTTCTCCCACAATGACTCTCACTTAAAAACGATTGTGCTTAGTGCTGAATAAAAATACATCTGGTACAGCAAAACTGAAAGGCGTATTTTCTAGCAACACTTTTTTACTTTGCAAAACTGGTAAAAGGTATATACAACCTATATTGCTTTGCAAAATATAATAGTATTGACCGTTTTCAGGGTCATAAATATTGGTGGACAAGTTGGACTTCTGCCCAGGGTTCCAAGCTGGGGGTGGGGGTGAACCAGAGGACAGAAGAAGGAGAGTTGAACCACACACCTCCTTCCTTCCTTCCTTCCTTCCATATCCTTCTCCCTTCCTCACCCATGCTGATATACTCCCCACTAACAGACCAGCCTGCTCTAACATGAAGACAAGCCATGGGGAGGGAAAATGTCAAACTGGGGGGGGGGGGGGGGGATGAGGAGGCAGAAGGGTCACTCACAGTAGCCCTTACCCTTGGTGCCATGTTCCTTGGCTACAGTCCTGCTTGATGCAATCAAGAGCATTTAACTAAGTCATTGCCAGACCTAGCCTTGTGATCCCACAGCCTTTCAGGTTTTCATGATGTCCACAGTGGACATGAACATTTGTATAGCTTGGAGACCAAGTACTGTGTATGCAAATTTGTCCCATACATATTCATTAATAATAATAATAATAATAGGGTAAAATATTATCTAATAGTTGTATTATTTGTAACTACCACAGTTCTAAAAACAACTATGTCAAAATATTAATCTTTATTGTGTCCAAACATCCCTTCATACCGATATTAAATACTTAAAATTTTAAACACTATGCTGTTCTAATACATATAATTCTATCTCACATCAAACATTCTCATTGCCCCTCAAATCAGTCCTTATTACATATTGGATCAAAAATGGAGTACTGATCTCTACATTTCTTTTGAGAATAGTTCAAATTCTTTCAAAATTGGTTCAAACAGCAGCACGAAAACTCAACATATATCCAAATGTCTCATGCAATTTCCTTCCGATTACCACATTGCACATTAATGCTCACATTCTCTTCACTCCAGCAAAGTCGGAGCCATATCATGCAGTGCTCGGAAAGTAATCCTTCAGCTTCAATAATTGATGGCAAATATGTAACTATCTCCCAAAATTGTTCCTCTCTTTTTTGTCCTCATATAAAAAAACACCTTTTTTGAATGGCGCTAAACTTCATATTGTATCACTTCCACTGTGACCCTAAACTTCATGTCATATCGCTTCCACTGTGACCCAACATGACTCGTATTTCGCTCTCCCGAGCGTGGGCATCTGCTTTTGACTCACCCACGGTGATATGGCACCATGATTGAAGTCTCAACGGCTCATAGTAGCCGGGATACTGACTCCTGATGACGCTCGGGAGAGCAAAACACAAGGTGTTTATGTATATGAGGACAAAAAAAGGAACAATTTTGGGGCATAGTTTCATGTTGCCATCGATTATTGAAGCCGAAGGATTACCTTCCAAGCACTGCATGATATGGCTCCGACTTTGTCGGAGTAAAGAGAATGTGAGCATTAATGTGGAATGTGGTAATCGGAAGGAAATTGCATGAGACATTTGGATATACGTTGAGTTTTCGTGCTGCTGTTTGAACCAATTTTGAAAGAATTTGAACTATTCTCAAAATGTATTCCATTTTTGATCCCATGTGTAATAAAGACTGATTTGAGGGGCAATGAGAATGTTTGTTGTGAGATAGAATTATTTGTATTAGAACAACATAGTGTTTAACATTTTAAGTATTTAATTTAGGTATGAAGGGATGTTTGGACACAAAAAAGATTAATATTTTGACATAGTTGTTTTTAGAACTGTGATACATATTCATTAGAGATACCCTGAAGATTCAGCTGGTTATAGGGTCACCAGGACCAATTTGGGAACAACAGCCACAAGTTAAAGTGAAGCCAGAAAACCTGATATCTTTAGGTCCCACGTCATATGAACATTAATAAAGATGGCATATTTCATAAGCCTATTTGCAAACAGCATCTTAGCCCCTAAACTTTATGCTTGTTATTAGAGATTCATGCTTCTGTGCGCTCCGGGTATCATGGCTCACTCCCTAATAAGAAAGAAAGTTAATATTCTGAAACTTTGTTCTGGAATCCAGAATGGTAACAATGTCTTGCCGTTTTCTAGTTTAGTCCAGTGATTCCCAACTCTGCCTTGAGGGCACCACCAGCCAGGCAGATTTTCAGGCTACCCACAATGAATATAAATGAGATAGATTTGCATACAAAGAAAAGCAGTGCATTCAAGTGTCTCTCACACATACATTCATTGTGGATAGCCTGAGAACCACACTAGCTGGGGATGTGCTAAGGAATGTGCTGAGAATCATTAGGATAGTCATTCCTATAGTATCTTCAACTGCTGAACTGTAACTTCTGGCTAAGACAGTGGCCTCCACAAGCCAAAAGTGTGATTGATTAAATGTAGCCATATGAAGCTGTTTTAGTTTCAATCTTGTGGTCAGAATGATCACATGAAATTATCAGAATTATTCACAACGGAATAATCAAAGATGCTAGTTCTAGACTGGTACAAAAAGTTCTAGAAACATGCATATTAAATGCCTCCAGCTTGTGATTTTTGTAATAGTTATTAGGGTTGTGAATCTATATGTATATCTCTATTTGTACATCTATATTGTATTTAATATTTAAATATATTCTTTTAGCTAATGATAAAGTTTATAAAGAAGAAATTTATCAGCTAATGAATAACAAAACCCTCTTCTCTTTCCCCACATCTTCTATGAAGCGTAGAAAATTGAGATATAAAACCATGTAATTTATTATCCTAGACATAATGCAAGGACTCTGATTTACAGTATAGGCACTGCAGTTCACTCCACTGTTTTTAAGAAAATATAGATACAGTACTAGGCGATTGCCTTTAACAGTTCTCCTGGAGCTTTGTTTCCACAGTTTGTTGATAAATGACTTTGAATATAAAAAGTGCATTATTCATTCTACTAAATTAAACTTTATTTTACTAGCAGTAACACTCTAGCTTCTGAACCTGGTGTTCATGAAAGTAAATCTCTGCAATATTATTAGGGCTTGCAGTCCAGATTTGAATTGGAATAGACCTCAATAATAGAAGCACGCATGAACTACTAAACGAAATATACAGAAGACAACACATATATTGACAAGATCTTTATTTCTATGATGACGGTTTCTAAAGGACATACAGCTAGATGTCTCAAGATCTGCACATGGGGAGGGCAATTTTCAAAGTTCTTTTTCCAAGCGATTTCCCTCTAAATATTGCCGTCCCCCTCTCTTTTCACAATGAGCATAGTTAATAAGGTGAGTACTTTTACCCATATATTACCCACATATAAAAAGGGACAGAACTGAGGTAAGAGAGGTCAGGGAAGTGCACAGCTGTCATTTTGAAAGCTCGATGCAGTCCGTCTGCAGGTAGAATTACTACTACTTAACATTTCTAAAGCGCTACCAGGGTTACACAGCGCTGTACAATTTAACAAAGAAGGACGGTCCCTGCTCAAGGGAGCTTACAATCTAAAGGTCAAAAAGTGCAGTCAACCAAATTGGGACAGTCTAGATTTCCTGAATGGAGGTGTAATGGTTAGGTGCCGAAAGCGACATTGAAGAGGTGGGCTTTGAGCAAGGATTTTAAGCTGGGCAGGGAGGGGGCTTGGCATATGGGCTCCGGGAGATTACACCTGCTTCAAAACAGCTGCAAATATACAGCACTGAATATCGGCCAAACCCATGTAACTTCCAAGTATTGCAGCTAAACCGGAAATTCAATGCTGGTGCTAGGATATGGCCAGACATTGAATATCCAGGTCCACTGTTGTACTGTAGTCCTGTTATAGCTGATGTAAACCACATTGAGCCTACAACCAGTGGGAAAATGTGGGATATAAATGCTTTAAAATAAATAAATGTTCACGGCTATCAACTGAATATTAAACCTTAAGGCATTAATACCATTAAAAGTCAGCGATCTTTCAACCCAAAACAACTAAAGTCCTGTTATAAGAACTAATATTTAACTAATTTTTGGTATCCATATTTACCCTTTCCTTTAATTGCAGAGGAATCATGTTCCATAAGTGTGGTCCATAATAGCTGAAGGCCAGTTTTCTTGTACTCATTAGTCTCATCTCAGATAATAACTGCTGGGATAAGTACAAGCATCTTATAGGTTCATAGGGCACCAATAATTCTGCCGAATAAATTTGTTGACCAGCTTTCAAGCATTTATACGTAAATTAACATTAGTACTTTAAAACTATATTTAGCAACCAATGCAAAAACATCAATAATGGAGTAACAGGGTTATACTCTTTTTTTCTACATATAAACTTAGCACTATATCTTATAATCTCACACCTGAGATTCCATGGGGCACACTACATTAATCTATTTTACTTATAACCAGAGAGTGAACTAATGTGGCTGACACCCAGTTCGGATCGCCGCTATGCGCACCCCCCCTCCCCGGGTGCAGTGCAACACGGCACCCCCCCCCCCCCCGGCGCAGCGCCTCTCACTCCCCCCGACAGTCCCCACCTGCCTACCAGCTGAGCTCCAGCCGGCACCTCCAATCTGCAGCACTGCTGACTTTAAATGAAGAAAACCGTCTCGTCGTTGGCCCTTCACTACTGAGTCCCACCCTCTGATATAACTTCCTATTTCCTCGAGGGCGGGACTCAGTGAATGAAGGGCCAACGACGAGACGGTTTTCTTCATTTAAAGTCAGCAGCGCTGCAGATTGGAGGTGCCGGCCGGAGCTCAGCTGGTAGGCAGGTGGGGACTGTCGGGGGGAGTGAGAGGCGCTGTGCCGGGGGGGGGGGTGGATGGAGCACCCCCCCCCCACCTGTTGACACCCGGGGCGGACCGCCCCCACCGCCCCGTCCTTGCTACACCACTGGATGAAGCATGCTCCCATACTATGAGGCAGTCTCAACTATCATATATATTTAAGCCATGAACTTTACTCAGTGACAGGCTCATACATAAGCTTTTAGCCATATCTATAGGTTTTCAAATATATTTATATCTTGCCTATCATATTATTTCTGACCAAGTTTTTAAAAAATCATATATTTACAATAATCAATAAAAATATTGAACTAAAAACAAACACATTAATATAGAAAATTAAAAATCATAAAATCTAACATTTTAAACACATTAGCTAAACATTCTAATCCTTTACTACCACAAATAACAATGGGGCCTTTCTTACAAAGTTGTGGCACGTGGAGGGGAATTTTCGAAAGAAACGTCCAAGTTGTGATTTGGATGTCTTTGCAAAACATTGAAATCCAGGGGTGGGGAAACCCGTATTTTCAAAACAGCTTAGTAAAACAGCCCCAATGTTAAATAGTATCTTTAATGTGCCCTTACACAGTCATTCTGGCATGCTAAGGCCATTTTTACCATGGCTGAAAAAAAATGGCCTTTTCTATGTTTTTGCATTAGTGGCCATACGCTAATCCATTGGCATGTGACCATTTTTAAAAATTACTATGTGAGCACTTAGTGCCACCCGTGTCACACCCCTCAAAAACTTTTCTAAAGTTATTTACTGAATGGTTAGGGTATGCTGATTTCCAAGTTATCGCAGGACACCTGGGCACATCCCACTATAGTCCAATTTTGCTGCATTAGGTGCACATTAGCGCTTAATGCACCTTAGTTAAAGGAACCCACAATTCTTTCTTGACATGCATGTATAGGTAGTGTATTCCATAACTGAGGACCAACTATTGTATTAAAAGGATTGGATTAAATTGCTTAGACATGGGCTGTAACTAGAGAATGACACGGGGATATAATTTGTCCCCGTCCCATCCCCATGGGTTCTGTCTCCATCCCCACCCCGTCCCTGTAGGCCCCGTCTCCATCCCTATCTCGTCCCTGCAGGCCCTGCCTCCGTCCCCACCCTATCCCCGCAGGTACTATCCCTGTTCCCGCCACCATCCCCGTGGGCTCTATTTTCATCTGCAGAAGCCTCGAACACTTATGACTTCGTGCCCTTAGTCCCGCCTTCTGATGTCATTCTGACGTCATTTCCTTTTTCCGCGAAGGTGGGACTGAGGGAACGAACAAACTCATCAGAAGCAAGCAGGGAAGGATAGAGATGGGCAGCAGGGCTTTAAATAACGCGGCGCTTCGACGGAGGTAATAGAAAAAGATGGATGGGAGCGGGAGGGGAGGGTGGGGGCGACGGAGAATCGCTGGACATGGAAGGGAGCGGGAGGGCAAGGGAGGGAGGAGAATCGCTGGGCATTGATGGGTAGAGGGAGGCAGGGGAGAGAATTGCTGGGCATGGATGGGTAGAGGGGGGCAGGGGAGAGAATTGCTGGGCATGGATGGGTAGAGGGGGGCAGGGAAGAGAATTGCTGGGCATGGATGGGTAGAGGGGGCAGGGGAGAGAAGAGAGTTTCAGGACATGGATGGAGGGGAGGGTAAGAGAAATTCTGGACATGGATGGAGGGGAGGGAAGGGAGAGAGAGAAGAAATGCTGGACATGGAGGGAAGATAGAGGAAGGAGATTAGATGAGGGAAAAGGAAGTGAGGAGAGAAACTGCACATGGATGGAGAAAATAGGAAGAAGCTGGATCCACTGTACAGTCAAGTCTGCAGAGGACCAGAAATGAAGAAGAAAGGAGGAAAGAAAAGAAATAAATGGGAAGGAAGCCCTGGAAACGGAGTCAAGGGAACAGATAGAAAGCAGCAGAATCAGATACTGGGCCAACATGATCAGAGAAACAAAGTCACCAGACAACAAAGGTAGAAAAAAATAATTTTATTTTCATTATAGTGTTTGGAATATGTCCACTTTGAGAATCAGGTGCTGAACGTTAAAAGTGTATATTAATTTACTTATTTATGGCATTTTGTCCCATATTAAACATGAATTAGATTGGAATCTGGGATCATTTAATTTTTTTTTCCTGGAGAGAATAATGCATAGCCTCCCCCCCCCCCCCCCCCCCGGCTATAGCCAGCTCTGCAATTTTTTGGGGGGGGAGCAGTGGTGGGTGGGGGGCGCAGAGGGGATGGGGGGCACAGAGGTGGACCGGGGAGAGAGCCCGTTGTTAAAAATTTAGCAGCACACCACTGTGTCCAGGGGTACAAAATACAACCTGTTCTATATGCCCTAGAGGGGAGAAATATGCCCTATGAAGCACTGTTATGATTTTTTAATCTGTGGATGAATAAGAAGTCATCAACAATCTCAGGATTCAGTCTAGCTCTCCTGTCTTCCACAGTCCCTCCTGCAATAGAAGATGTCTTCTTAGAAGATGTGCTGGTAGCAGGATGTACAGGATCTCCCACGCAAAATTTTCAGGCTGTGGCCAGCATGTTTGCTTGTTTTTCCAAAAAATAAAAATATCGTCTGCATCAAACATAAATAACTTTCCAGTTCATTAACAGGCTTCAAAGTAGAAAGTGACATGTGGACAAAGTTTGCCCCCATCCTCACGGGCTCTGTCCCCATCCCCACCCCGTCCCTGCGGGATCTGTCCATGCCCCATCCCCACAGGCTCTGTCTCCATCTCCGTGATTACTGTGGGTCCCCGTCCCAGTGTCATTCTCTAGCTGTTACCTCTGTTATTATTAATGAGAATCTTTAACCACGCTATAGTAAATCCTATCGTTAAGGGTAATGCTGTAGATTCTATGTTACCAACTAATTATTGGCTGATTTCCAATTTATATTTTCTATCTAAAGTGGTGGAGAAGATAGGTGTAGCTCAATTTACCAATTTTATAGAATCCACCACTGTACTCCACCCCAAATCAATCTATATTGGCAGCACCACTTACTGAATTTCGTTGCAACTTAACGGTCAGTTAGTACTGGTGGTTTCACTGGATTTAGTGTCCCCTTTTGATTTAGTTGACCACCTGCTTCTTTGCTCTTGGTTACAATCCATAGGTCTTTCAAGCACAGTGCTACAATGGTTTCAGTCATTCATGAAAGATCATACCTATGCAGTTTTGTTGAATAGCACTCTATCTAGAAACTATTGTTTGGATTATGGGGTGCCATCCTGTTTAATATTTTTGATTCTTTAGATCTCTATTATACAGGAATTTGGAATTAGTGTCTACTGCTATGCAGATGACTTATTGTTACTGGCTAAGGTATCGACTTTGTTGTTAGATATAAAACCCTTATAAAACTGTCTGGACATTATTTCCACTAGGTTGAAGAATAATCGATTAGTCTTAAATGTTGAAAAACACTACAGCATGTCGGGTATGTGGGCACTTTGACTGTTCTGCTTTAGTCCCACATTTATTTGGCTGACTTTATACCTATTTCATATATTTAAATACCTAGACGTTCTGACTGATTATTGTTTAATATTTGAGGATCAGGTTACAAACGTGATTCAGTATTACATCAACTATGCTAGAATAAGCATTTTTTGGATGAAGCAAGTCTACATACACTGATTCATGCACTTTTGATATCCAAATTGGATTACGAGAACGTTCATATGCAGGGTTATTTGCATCAAACCTGAAACATCTACAGATGCTACAAAATACAACAATCTGCTTATTAGTGTATTTCAGATGAACTTAGACCCTGAGCAGAAAGGTGTTCGTAGTCGTGACTAACTCAGGAGCCTAACTCTAACCCTGAACAGGGCAGTACAAATTGCTAACCTTGTCCACAGAATCCTGGATTGAGTGGGGGAAATTAAACTACATTTCAAGGTTTTCCTTTAAAGGACCAGTCACCTATAAAGATAGCAGCAATTTTTTTATTCAGAAATTCAGATATAATTGTGTAAATCCCATTTCAATTCTTATTGTTTTCCAAACTTTATAGCAATTTCTAATGGAGATTCAGCTGAATTATTTCAAATGTTGAATAATGTTTGTGTTTATCTTTTAGGCAAACATCGACAACAATACAATAAAACCACAGAAAGTAATCTCAGCAACTATTATCAATGGAGACAGAATAAGTATTAGTGTACCCTTTGTTTCCATTTCCTTTTTGACAACTAAGTTTCTGTCTTCTACCCTTCCCTAAAGAGTTGATTCTTTGTGTTACTCTTATTTTACAGGTACCTGGATTTAGGAGAAACTTCAAGATACTCAGGTAAGTGTTTAAACCCCATGTACCTGTTCCTCTTTTTTCCCCCCTTTCTAGTCCCCAAGTAAGGGTTTCTGAATCCACTTAGCTCTGCAGCGGCGGCTTCTCCTTCCTTGACTGGACTTTGGTCTTCCTTGAATGGTGCAGTGACTCCAGAGATGTGATGTCCTCTCTGCTGATTCATAGCCCAGGTAGATGTTACCTCCCTAAGTTTAACTCAAAAAGGCAAGACCCTAGCTACCTCAAGTCTCAGGATTAATTATTTTAATTGGGACTTAAATTATTAGACTTTGAGGCCTTTCTAACTACATGAAAGGAAAGGTTAATTAAATTCCCTACCTAATGGAGCCTATTCTGAATACTGGCCCTACACTAAAGAGCTGTTTAATTTGGTGCAGGTGTGACAACCATCCCAGTACAACAGTCACACAGGCTTCCCTGATTACTTAAGCTGGAGCTCATTTTAATTACAGTGCTGTCACATTCACCACAGCTGCCAATGTTTCCAAGCCTTAGCTCACACAATCAGTTTCGGAATCACACTGTGCAAGCCTAACCACCTCAAGCCTAAAACCTAATGGAACCTTAACACAAGATTTTAAGGATGTGTCGTCCCTCGGCACGCACTAAAATGTCAGAACCTCCTCACAGTAGACTGCCATTTAATCTCTCAAAACCTGAGACCAGTTTCAGAGCCAGCTTCAATCATAATACTTTCAGCACTGTTACAATTCAAAGGGTAAATTAATTTCTTTCTGTTATGCCAGGCATTCTCTCACAGCAGTGATACAGCGGCTATCACAAACCTCAGTTTTAGAGGAAAATTCTCTGTCACCACACAGACCACACACTTGTGCTTCCTTACTCTCTCAGGGTCACAGATCTTCTGAGCACCTGCTACCCAAGCTGTTTCCAGAGTGACAGTGGCTCAGATGACATCAGAGCATTCACCCATGTACCCAAGCACCATTCCGAAACGTGCACTTGAACACATTCTAAAACATTTGTATGCAAACAATTCCATTCTGCAACCGTAATCTCCATTTTGAAATCTCCATTGAAATGAACGGGAAAATAAACTTTTAAGTGAAATACCACAAAAATCATTACATATTTTACTTTTTTTTTTTCAATTTAAAATAACATGTTGCACGAGATGTTACCAAATTTCTTCACACACAAAAAAAAGACCTAAAATCCACCCAAAACTCCCCATCACCCTTAAGTTAAAACATGACCTCAGTCACCGGCACAAGCGACAGGAGCCCGAGACGCACACTCAAAAGCCCTGAAATTTGTCCATATGCAAAACAGCCATAAAACCAATTTAAATAATTTTTTTTAAAATTATCATCACCTTAACCCACCTCAGTGAGACCACTGAACCTCCTGAGGGACAAAAAGAATTTCTAAAATCCAATCCAGATTTACTACCTAGTAACAGCACCGTTGACCCAAAAGACCCTATTTAAAATTAAAATAAACACTCAGGCCATAGGACCCCTTATCTGGGTCCTCAAGTAGTCTTCAGGCTACATTTGGGCTTCTTTGAAATTTGGAAGGACCCACCGCTGCAGTGGAAAAAAACATAACTTGCCACAGAACTCCGCCAGGCTGCCTGAAAAATGTAGTCACTGATTTAGTTTGAGGACTAGAAGAAGCTCTGGAGCCAACCACACATGGGCAGAAACTCATGCATGTGCAGGAGCTCCAATACACAGGCCTCAGGCAGGCCATTTTCTCACCCTGGAAGCCTCACTTGTGACTGGAACTCCACCGCGGCTGGCCACAAATGCCGCAGCTCCTGCTCCATAGTCTCCCAGATCCATAAAAACAGTCCTCCATTGCCACCAACAAAAGACTGGGCCGGCAACAGTCCAGAAACAGGCTCCAGGATTCTAGAGCCCCTGAGGTAAAATTTAAAAATATTTAATCCCGGGTTACATTAGGAAACACCTATAAGTACAATCACGTGCCACCTCTATTTTTACAATATCATTGGTTACCATTCCATTACAGGATCGAATTTAATACTTGTGCATAGAGCATATTATGTCAATATGCCATTCTATCTAGCTTTAGTTGCTATCCCATATATCCCTGCTAGAGCCGTAAGTTATATATCATACCATAGGATAGTCCTCCACCTACATGTGCATGGTGGGAGACTACTTGAAAAGGTGCCTTTTTTTTTTTTTTTGGCTAGCAACAATTTTGTGGCCTAGTTCATGCAGAGGAGAGTTTGAAATATATTTTTAAACTCTTAAAAAGGTATTTTATGCAGGCTTTTGGATTAATAGACACCGGAGAGGGAGGGGTCTGTTAACAAGCACCTGTATGATACTTTGTTTTATATTTTACTTCTTTTATATATGTGATAGGTCTGCCCTATACTTTTAATGGCATTCTTTTCTGATATGTTTATTTTTATTGTGCATTGTATACAGCTGTGATCAGGAAAGGCCAAGAAGTATAGTAAATTTTCATAAATGGTACATAGAAACATAGACAAATATAGGCAGATAAAGACCATATGGCCTATCCAGTCTGCGCATCCATGCCATATACTCTCCCTATCACTCCATAAGAGATTCTATGTACTTGTCCCAAGCTCTCTTCAATTCAGATACATGGTAACTATTGATACTGCACTAGCAAAAATTGCTATTTCTTGAGTACATAAGAACATAAGTGTTGTCATACTAGGACAGACCAAAAGTCCATCAAGCCCAGTATCCTGTTTCCAGTAGTGACCAATCCAGGTCACAAATACCTGGCAAAATCCCAAAATAGAGTTTATTCTGCTCATCCTAGAAATAAGAGGTGGATTTTCCCAAGTCCACCTTAATAATGGCTTATGGCAATGGCGTAGCCAGAAGGCAATTTTTGGGTGGGCCAACAGGTTGGGTGGATGGGCACTAGAGAAACACCTGCCACCTGATATGCCCTGCCCACGCCCCTACTCCTACCGCACACCTACCCCACTCCCAATAACTTCAATGGGAGTAGCAGTGCTGGCCTCTGTGGCTGCAGGACACATTGAGAGCTAGGGGAAATAAAAGAGGGTGCACTCATCCTCCTCCACTGAGCCACGGTCCGTCAACACACATATGCTTCCCCCAAATATGCCTTAAATATTACAGTGGGGCCCTAAAATATCAATACATCTATCAAGAAAACTGAAGAAGCCAAAGTACTATAGAATACTACATAGAAAATTGATGGTCACAGAATACTTTGGTCACACACAGAGAACACAAATACAGAATAAGTGACCACAAACCATAAACAAATTAAATCAAAATCCCAAGAGGCCAGACCTTGCATTTAGCACAGCACAGAGAAATACAAAGAAATGCATTTTCTCCTATATTGTGCAAAATCACATGCAGGAGACAGTGTTAGGGGAGGTACAACTAGGGCAACTGGTTATGGCCCACTAGCCAGAGAGAACCCCAGGCCAGCTGGAAGCTGAAGAAGGTGCAGCCTATTAGTAAGCTTTTGTGTCCCCTCCCAAATTTCTGCCTTGGGCCCCAGCCATATCTAGCAGGATGTACATTTCAAATATGACATATTCTAGTCTGGTTTCTACATCCTTCTCTTAACTCACTCACCAAGGTCTCATATCCATTTGATAGTTCAACTCTCTCTCTCCATGTTCACTATCCATCTTCTTCCATCTCTGTACCTCTATCTTCCTCTATGTTTAGTATCTCCCTTTCTCTGTGTCCCTATATTTCTCTGTCCAGCTTCTCTCCTCTCTTCGTCCCCAGTGCCAATATATCTCTACCCTCTCTGACCCTACCCCATCCAGCTTCTCTCCCTCTCACTCCCTCCCCTTTCCAGCATCTGATTTGGTTGCTTGATTCCCTGCCTGCCCACCCACCCCACCCTCCCTTCCTCCCTCACACTGTAGGTTTAGTATTTGTTCCCTTTTCCTTCATCTCCTTGGTCTAGTATCTCTATTTCCCTTCCCTCCCTCCTTGTGCTGTACCAGCAGTTCTCTCCCTTCCCTCCAGTTCTCCTCCCCCTCTTCCTCCCACATCCAGCAGCTCTCTCCCTTCCCTTCAACCCCCTCTTGCTACCACATCCAGCAGCTGTCTCCCTTCCTTCCAATCTCCTCCTCCTCTTTCTCCCAGTCCAGCAGCTGTCTTCCTTCCCTCTAGCCCCCTCTTCCTCTGAAGTCCACCAGATCTCTCCCTTCCATCCAGTCCCCTCCTCCTCTTCTTCCCATATCCAGCAGCTCTCTCCCTTCCCTCCAGTCCATAAGCGGTCGGTGGCCCAACTGTTTGGGGAGGCTAAAGGGGGTGGGGTTAGGGGTGGGGCCAGGGGTGCAGCTTAAATCCATAATTGTCTGATAACACACAGAAAAAATAAATAAATAAAAATAAAAGTCACAATTAATACCTTTTTATTAAATTTAGATATTAGATATGTATCATATGTCAAAGAATAAAGTGGTTGCTCAAAGCATATACTAACCAGAATCGCTCAACTACAAAACACTATGCACAACTTTGTGCAAAAACACACTCAGAACCTTACTGTACCATAAATATTACACTGGGCAGAACCTAATACACCAATATACCACCCATACGGAAAATGTAGACCGTCAACAATATGAAACAAAGATCATAATATCACAATTCTCATGTAGAGCCACAAAACATCCTAATTCATGTTTAATGTGGGATAAAATGCCATACATAAGTAAATAAATATAAACATTTAATGTTGAGCACCTGATTCTCAAAGTGGACATATTCCAAACACTATAATGAAAATAAAATGATCTTTTCTACCTTTGTTGTCTGGTGACTTTGTTTTTCTGATCATGCTGGCCCAGTATCCAATTCTGCTGCTATCTGTCCTCTTAACTCCGTTTCCAGGGCTTCCTTTCCATTTATTTCTTTACTTTTTGCCTTTCTTCTTCATTTCTTGTCCTCGCTCCCCTGGCCCCCCTCCAGCCATCCATACCCACCCATTGATTCTCTCCTTTCCCCTGCCCCCCTCCAGCCATTCACACCCACCCATCCACTCATTGATTCTCTCCTTTCCTCTCTGTTCCCGGGCAGATTTTCTAACAGGAGCTGCTCATCCAATCAGAGAGCTCTATTTGAATGCAGATTAACATACACTGTAATGGCAATTTTTAGTCAAAAACAGTAGCTAAACCCTTCGTTTTTGGATCAAAGTTCACATTTTTGATCAGAGCCATGCCCTAACATTAAGGCTGTAAACATTTCCAACAATTTTTACCCATAAATATGCAAATGAGAACCTCCCAGAAACGGACTAATTTGCATATGGCTTGAGCAAATTTGAGTACATAGCATACCAATCCCACTTCCTAACACCTAAATTCTGCAATTAGATTTAATGCAAATACTTTAAAAACTTATTTTTAGCACTTTTAAAATTTCAGGGGTCAGTGCAAGTCTCTTTGGTGTGAATTGCTCATGTTCAGGAATTCATGATCCTAGTTAAATATCTCCCTGGCAACCCAGGACACCTTCAGCCAACCCCCCTGCTCTGCTCTCCCAGCAGTAAGATAATCAAATTACAACTTGTTATACACAAGGCTAGAGACGACTTTCACTGCAGGCAGCTGCTGCTATTTAAACCTCCCAGAGCATCAGGACTTGCAGGAGAACTACTACTAATACTATTTAGCATTTCTATAGAAACAGCTGATCCATCCAAGCCTCTTATACCAGGCACCTATGCTCCAGTCCCTTCTTCCTCTTCCTCCCTTGTCCAGCAGCTCTCTCCCTTCTCTCCAGCCCCTTCCTCCTCTTCTCCCTCCCCTGGCCAGAAGCTTCCATTCAGTCCCCTCCTCCTCTTCCTCCCACATCCAGCAGCTCTCTCCCTTCTCCCCTATCCCCTTCCTTCCACAAGTCCAGCAGCACTATCCCCCCCTCCCAAGTCCAGCAATTCATCCTGCCCCAATCTGACACCCTAGCTACCTTTTCTCCCGCTGCTCCGGGTCCGGACGTCCGGGAGCATTGACTGCCTCAAATTCTGCTCCTCCCCGCTGCTGCCTTGGTCCCTGCAGCATTCTTTTTTGGCCCATCACTGGCAGCACTGCAATTCACACAGGCAGCTCTGCTGCCCTTTGCCGCGTCCATCCAGCTCTCTGATGCACTTCCTGTTTACATAGGTCCAGATGGATGCGGAAGAGGGGAGCGGACCTGCCTGTGTGAGTCGCAGCGCTGCCAGTGACGGGCCAAAAAAGAATGCTGCAGGGACTGAGGCAGCGGCGGAGAGGAGCAGAATTTGAGGCAGGCTACGCTCCCAGACGGCCGGACCCGGAGCTGCGGGACAAAAAGGCAGTGAGGGATGTTGGGTTGGGGCTAGTTAGGGTGGGCCTCGAGCAAAGGTGGCTGGGCCTGGGCCCGTCCAGGCCTGGCCGTGGCTACATCCCTGGCTTATGGACTGTTCTTTAGGATATTATCCAAACCTTTTTTAAACCTTACTAAGCTAACTGCTTTTACCACATTCCCTAGCAATGAATTCAAGAGTTTAATTACACATTGAGTGAAGAAATATTTTCTCCAGTTGGTTTTAAATTAACTACCTGTTAGCTTCATTGCGTGCCCCCTAGTCCTAGTATTTTTGGGAAGAGTAAACAAGCGATTCATCTCTACCCGTTCTATTCCACTATTTTATAGATCTCTATCATATCTCCCCTCAGCTGTCTCTTCTCCAAGCTGAAGATCCCTAGCTGCTTTAGTCTTTCCTCATAGGGAAGTCGTCCCATCCCCTTTATCATTTTTGACGCCTTTACCTGTAGCTTTTCTAATTCCAATATATCTTTTTTGAGATGCAGTGACCAGAATTGCACACAGTATCAAAGGTGCAGTCTACTACTACTTATCATTTCTATAGCGTTACTAGACGTATGCAGCACTGTACACTTGAACATGAAGAGACAGTCCCTGCTCGACAGAGCTTACAATCTAATTAGGACAGACAAACAGGACAAACAAGAGATAAGGGAATATTAAAGTGAGGATGATAAAGTAAGGGTTCTGAACAAGTGAATAAAGGTTAGGAGTTAAAAGCAGCATCAAAAAGGTGGGCTTTTAGCTTAGATTTGAACTCGGACAGAGATGGAGCTTGACGTACCGGCTCAGGAAGTCTATTCCAGGCATATGGTGCAGCAAGATAAAAGGAACAGAGTCTGGAGTTAGCGGTGGAGGAGAAGGGTGCAGATAAGAGAGAAATGGGGGGAAGGCCGACAGTCGCTCAAAAGAGCATGGTTCGGGATAAGGTATCTTTCAAAGATATCACCATAACAGGGAAGATAGAGTATCCTGATAGTGAGGTTGCAAAAGAGATTGTAGTAGATCGGGTATCCTTAAATAACAATAAAAATCAGACAAAAGATTGCCAATTAATACTGTCAAGTACTAAGCATGATGTACTTAGGAACAACAAACATAGTTTGAAATGTCTATATGCGAATGCCAGGAGCCTAAGAAATAAGATGGGGGAGTTGGAATATATTGCACTAAATGAAAAATTAGATATAATAGGCATCTCTGAGACCTGGTGGAAGGAGGATAACCAGTGGGACACTGTCATACCGGGGTACAAATTATATCGTAGTGATAGGGTGAATCGGATTGGTGGAGGGGTAGCATTGTATATTAACGAGAGCCTTGAATCAAATAGATTGAAAATTCTGCAGGAAACAAAACACTCCTTGGAATCACTGTGGATTGAAATTCCATGTGCAAAGGGGAAAAGGATAGTGATAGGAGTGTACTACCGTCCGCCTGGCCAGGACGAACAGACGGATGCGGAAATGTTAAAGGAAATCAGGGACGCAAACAAACTGGGCAACACAATAATAATGGGGGATTTCAATTACCCGCATATAGACTGGGTTAATGTAACATCTGTACACGCAAGGGACATAAGATTTCTTGATGAAATCAAGGACAGCTTCATGGAACAGCTAGTTCAGGAGCCGACAAGAGAAGGAAAAATACTAGACTTAGTCCTTAGTGGTGCTCATGATCTAGTGCAGGGGGTAACGATACGAGGGCCGCTTGATAACAGTGATCATAATATGATCGGTTTTGATATTGGCATTGAAGGAAGTGAAACTAGGAAATCAAGTACGCTAGCGTTTAACTATAGAAAAGGTGATTACGACAAAATGAGAAAAATGGTGAAAAAAAGACTGAAAGGAGCAGCTCGCAGAGTAAAAAACTTGCATCAGGCGTGGATGCTGTTTAAAAACACCATCCTGGAGGTTCAGGACAAATATATTCCACGTATTAGAAAAAAGGGAAAAAAGACTAAACGTCAGCCGGCGTGGCTAAACAGTAAGATAAAGGAAATCATTAGAGCCAAAAAACAATCCTTCAGAAAGTGGAGAAGAGAACCAACTGAAAGTAACAGGATAGATCATAAGGAATGCCAAGCCAAATGCAAAGCGGAGATAAGGAGGGCAAAAAAGGACTTTGAGAAGAAATTAGCGTTGGAAGCAAAAATACATAGTAAAAATTTTTTTAGATACATTAAAAGCAGGAAACCGGCCAAAGAGTCGGTTGGGCCGCTGGACGAAAATGGTGTTAAAGGGGCGATCAAGGAGGACAAAGCCGTAGCGGAGAAATTAAATGAATTCTTTGCTTCGGTCTTCACCGAGGAGGATTTGGGGGGGACACCGGTGCCGGAAAGAATATTTGAAGCGGGGGAGTCGGAGAAACTAAACAAATTCTCTGTAACCTTGGAGGATGTAATGGGTCAGTTCAGCAAGCTGAAGAGTAGTAAATCACCGGGACCTGATGGTATTCATCCCAGAGTATTAATAGAACTAAAAAATGAACTTGCGGAGCTACTGTTAGAAATATGCAATCTGTCCCTAAAATCGAGTGTAGTACCGGAATACTGGAGGGTAGCCAATGTTACTCCGATTTTTAAGAAGGGTTCCAGAGGAGATCCGGGAAATTATAGACCGGTGAGTCTGACGTCGGTGCCGGGCAAGATGGTGGAGGCTATTATTAAGAATAAAATTGCAGAGCATATACAAAAACATGGACTGATGAGACAAAGTCAGCACGGATTTAGTGAAGGGAAGTCTTGCCTCACCAATCTAATGCATTTTTTTGAGGGGTAAGCAAACATGTGGACAATGGGGAGCCGGTTGATATTGTATATCTGGATTTTCAGAAGGCGTTTGACAAAGTGCCGCACGAAAGACTCCTGAAGAAATTGCAGAGTCATGGAATCGGAGGTAGGGTATTATTATGGATTAAGAACTGGTTGAAAGATAGGAAGCAGAGAGTAGGATTGCGTGGCCAGTATTCTCAGTGGAGGAGGGTAGTTAGTGGGGTCCCGCAGGGGTCTGTGCTGGGTCCGTTGCTTTTTAATGTATTTATAAATGACCTAGAGATGGGAATAACTAGTGAGGTAATTAAATTCGCCGATGACACAAAATTATTCAGGGTCGTCAAGTCGCAGGAGGAATGTGAACGATTACAGGAGGACCTTGCGAGACTGGGAGAATGGGCGTGCAAGTGGCAGATGAAGTTCAATGTTGACAAGTGCAAAGTGATGCATGTGGGTAAGAGGAACCCGAATTATAGCTACGTCTTGCAAGGTTCCGCGTTAGGAGTTACGGATCAAGAAAGGGATCTGGGTGTCGTCGTCGATGATACGCTGAAACCTTCTGCTCAGTGTGCTGCTGCGGCTAGGAAAGCGAATAGAATGTTGGGTGTTATTAGGAAGGGTATGGAGTCCAGGTGTGCGGATGTTATAATGCCGTTGTATCGCTCCATGGTGCGACCGCACCTGGAGTATTGTGTTCAGTACTGGTCTCCGTATCTCAAAAAAGATATAGTAGAATTGGAAAAGGTACAGCGAAGGGCGACGAAAATGATAGTGGGGATGGGACGACTTTCCTATGAAGAGAGGCTGAGAAGGCTAGGGCTTTTCAGCTTGGAGAAGAGACGGCTGAGGGGAGATATGATAGAAGTGTATAAAATAATGAGTGGAATGGATCGGGTGGATGTGAAGCGACTGTTCACGCTATCCAAAAATACTAGGACTAGAGGGCATGAGTTGAAGCTACAGTGTGGTAAATTTAAAACGAATCGGAGAAAATTTTTCTTCACCCAACGTGTAATTAGACTCTGGAATTCGTTGCCGGAGAACGTGGTACGGGCGGTTAGCTTGACGGAGTTTAAAAAGGGGTTAGATAGATTCCTAAAGGACAAGTCCATAGACCGCTATTAAATGGACTTGGAAAAATTCCGCATTTTTAGGTATAACTTGTCTGGAATGTTTTTACGTTTGGGGAGCATGCCAGGTGCCCTTGACCTGGATTGGCCACTGTCGGTGACAGGATGCTGGGCTAGATGGACCTTTGGTCTTTCCCAGTATGGCACTACTTATGTACTTATGTACTTATTTACCCAGTGAACGGAGTTCCCGGGGAGGAATGTAGGGAAAGATGAGAGTGGAGAGGTACTGAGGAGCTGCAGAGTGAATGCACTTATAAGTCAATAAGAGGAGTTTGAACTGTATGCAGAAACAGATAGGAAGCCAGTGAAGTGACTTGAGGAGAGGGCTAATATGAGCATAATGACCCTGGGGGAATATTAGTCGTGCAGCAGAATTTTGAACAGATTGAAGAGGAGAGAGATGGCTAAGTGGGAGACCTGTGAGAAGCAAGTTGCAATAGTCTAAGTGAGAGGTGATAAGAGTGTGGATGAGAGTTCTGGTAGTATGCTCAGAAAGGAAAGGGCGAATTTTGCTGATATTATAGAGAAAGAAACAACAGGTTTTAGCAGTCTGCTGAATATGTGCAGGGAAGGAGAGGGAGGAGTCGAAGATGACTCCAAGGTTACGAGCTGATGAGACAGGAAGGATGAGAGTGTTATCCAGAGAAATAGAGAATGGGGGAAGAGGAGAGGTTGGTTTAGGGGGAAAGATAAGAAGCTCAGTCTTGGTCATGTTTAGTTTCAGATGGCGCTGAGACATCCAGGCAGCAATGTCAGACAGGCAGGCTGATACTTTGGCCTGGATTTTGGCTGAGATTTCTGGTGTGGAGAGGTAGATCTGGGAGTCATCAGCGTAAAGATGATACTGAAAACCATGGGATGAGATCAGAGTACCAAGGGAAGAAGTATAGATGTAGAAAAGAAGAGGTCCCAGGACAGATCCCTGAGGTACACCAACTGACAGTGGGATAGAAGTAGAGGAGGATCCACTAGAGTATACACTACAGGTACGCTGGGAGAGATAAGAAGAAAACCAGGAAAGAACAGAGCCCTGAAATCCAAGTGAGGACAGCGTATCAAGGAGTAGGCTGTGATCAACAGTGTCAAAAGCAGCAGATAGATCGAGAAGGATGAGGATAGAATAGAGGCCTTTGGATCTGGCCAGGAACAGATCATTGGAGACTTTAGCAAGCGCTGTTTCAGTTGAATGAATAGGGCGAAAGCCAGACTGAAGATGATTAAGAATAGCTTGAGATGAAAGAAAGTCAAGGCAACGGCGATGAACAGCATGTTCAAGTATCTTGGATAGGAAAGGGAGGAGGGAGATTGGGCGATAGTTGGAAGGACAGGTAGGGTCCAATGAAGGTTTTTTAAGGAGTGGTGTGACTACGGCATGTTTGAAGGCATCAGGAACAGTCACAGTGGAAAGTGAAAGATTGAGGAGATGACAGATAAAAGGGATGACAGTAGGAGAGATAGTGTTAAGTAGATGGGTGGGAATAGGATCAGAGGAACAGGTAGTTAGTTTCGAGGAGGAAAGAAGATGTGTAGTTTCCTCTTTAGTGATTTCAGAAAAGGAAGAAAAGGAGGCAGGGGTTGGAGGGTTGAGAGAATGGACTAAGGGAAGAAGAGGTGGAGGTGACCTGGTTAAGAATTCAAGTTTAATCTTGTGAATCTTATCATGAAAGTAATCAGCCAGAGTCTGGGGAGAAAGTGAAGGGGGAGTTGGAGGAATGTCAAAAACGCTCATGGCTACTGGCTGGTTGTGAGTTCCTGACTGCTGATGGTAGCTGAGTGAAAGACCCTTGAAGATGCCTATAGAAGCAAAATATGATCATGTCGGGTTCTTCGACTAAGATATAGATACTCTGAGTCCTGAAGCAGGCATACTTTTGCCGAAACACGGACCATGTCAAACCCATTTTATCTGGGTTTTCAATAAATACTTTTGACTACGATCCATCTCTGGAATTTTGCATGGTTTGCATGTCCCTTCCCTACTTCTTTGGACATTTAAAATGGAATGCAACAGAATCCCCTCAGTGGTACAATAGAATCTTTGAATATAACTTCTGGACCCTCCAGTTCTCTGTTCTTCATCCTGCACTCCTTCTTGATCCTGGTTCCACAACATCCTCTTGCCTCCTGTACTTCAGTCTGCTTTTGGCTTTCTGGATCCTTAATCAGGTCCTGCTTCCCGTGTTTCAGAACACTCGTGATTAAGCAGGTATGCAGACATTTGTTCTTCACCCATGCTCCCGTCTTCATTGCACATAATCTTGCTTAATCTGCCCTTAAGTGTCATTTACAAAAAGACGTTTCGTTGATAATACATTATTTGCTTGGTAATTTTATCTAATAAAGCTATATTCAAAACTGTCCAATAGCTTGCACAATCATTCACAAGCAATGAATTTCTTTTTTGCAGTAGTTGAACTGATGACTGCTTAAGAGAATCTGCTCTAAAGGTTATGTTGTAGACATCACATTCTGTAAAGCCTCAACAATCCTTTCTGCATTTACAAATGAAAAACAACCTCATAAAACCTGTACAGAAATCATAGGCATGAAATTACTTCCCATATTCATGGTATGCGACCCATTATAGAGTACAGATTTTTCGCTTTAAAATCTGAAAAATCCTGCACTGAAGGCAAATTCTTTTCAGCCGATCTTTTAGGTTCCCTCAATAATGGGTGCACTAATTTAAATAATTCTGATGGTTTTGATAAAGCATTCTGTAATTTACAATTGCAATTATAGTATCTTTTGCTTATTTTATACCCTGCAGTTGTAGGTACATAAGTACATAAGTAATGCCACACTGCGAAAAGACCAAGGGTCCATCGAGCCCAGCATCCTGTCCACGACAGCGGCCAATCCAGGCCAAGGGCTCCTGGCAAGCTTCCCAAATGTACAAACATTCTATACATGTTATTCCTGGAATTGTGCATTTTTCCCAAGTCCATTTAGTAGTGGTTCATGGACTTGTCCTTTAGGAAACTGTCTAACCCCTTTTTAAACTCTGCCAAGCTAACCGCCTTCACCACATTCTCTGGCAACAAATTCCAGAGTTTAATTATGCGTTGGGTGAAGAAACGTTTCTCCGATTTGTTTTAAATTTACTACACTGTAGTTTCATCGCATGCCCCCTAGTCCTAGTATTTTTGGAAAGCAAGAAAAGACGCTTCACATCCACAGGTAGCGTAGTCAAGTCTCTCCCTTTATATCTAAACCAAACCTACTTCTTAACCATTCAGCAATCTCTTTTAGATATCAGTTCATACCTGGAGGCATATTTTCAAAGCACTTAGGGGGCTTTTTACTAAAGATTAGCTTGAGTTATGTGCTGCAGGGCCCATAGGAATAAAATGGGCCCTGCTGTAGATGACTCAAGCCCATTTTTAGTATAAACCCCCTTAGACTTATAAAGTTACATAGCAACCTATGGAACTTTGTAAGTCTAAACGCTTTGAAAATGAGCCTCCTGGTCATCTTCACTAAAGCACTGCACATCATCCATGTATATGTGGATGGTGGTAGGTCGGGAAACAAACATGGATTAATGTCTTCTTTTTCTGTTTCTTTCTTCTTCTTCTATGACTGTATTGTAAACTACTTCCCCTTTTTTCTGAATATGTATTTGTACCATTGAAACTGATTTGATTTATTTTGAAGAGCAGTATAGTAAGCACTTCAATAAACATAAATAAAACTTTCTAGTCCGTGCTTTCTAGTCTATCATTTCCTATTTAATATTTTCTATTCCACCACTCTTCATTTTATTTCATCTAATGACAAATTATTAATATGCTGCATAGAAGTATATTATGCTTCTCTATTGTTTCCCATTTTTAATCAGTACATGCTGAATAGCAGGCTTAAACTAAATAGATAGCAATAGCTGTGGCCAAAAGTGAATGTGTATATTCAGTGCCCCTGAATTTACGCTACCCTCCCTTAAATAGGTTCGGGGCAGTTTACATTTCAAATAATCCAAAGAAATAAAATAAAAATACACACTACAATACAGCAAATTCAGTTAAAATTTCTAATCATCTAATAAGAGTTTAAACCAACAAATAAGTCGTAATTTTCCTATGAAAGGAAAAATAGCTAACATCTGTTCTAATATCTATTAGGAGTGCATTCCAGTAAGAAAAAATGGTCTTAACTATCCTAAGGAAACAAATTCTCTTCAGAACTACTGGATGTAGTATCAACAGGGCTTTTTTTAAGGGGGTACTAGGGGGTACTGAGTACAGGCACCTTTTCCATTGTCTGCTAAAATTGACCCATGATGGACCCTAGGTTTTAATGAAAGAGCTCAGGCTCTACACACCAATTCTGCCTTGTCATAGATTCTGTGACTGGTTGCAGGGGGCCTGGCTATTGTGGGGTGAGTCCCTCAGTGATCACCCCACCCCTGAAGGGTGGCCTAGCATTTGAGTACCGGCACCTTTTATGCTACAAAAAATGCACAAATTATGTGACCTCTCAGAAAATCTACCAAAGGGAGCACAAACTAGATCAGTGATTAAAGAAGAAGTAAGGACATAAATAGCCTGAATAAACAAAGGGGTCCTTTTACAAGGCACGCTGAAAAATGGCCTGAGGTAGTATAGGTGCGGGTTTGGGGTGCACACAGAATCATTTTTCAGCGCACCTGTCAAAAAGACTTTTTTTCCCCAGAAATGGACGTGCAGCAAAATCAAAATTGCCGCACATCCATTTTGGGTCTCAGACCTTACCGCCAGCCATAGACCTAGTGGTAAAGAATTTGGGCGGTAATGACCTACACGCGTGAGATGCCACTTGGTGCGTGCCCGAAAATAAAAAATATTTTCCAGATGCGCATATCGGACATGTGCCAAAAATGAAATTACCGTACGAGGAACGCGGTAGTCAAGCGGTAAGTCCATTTTGGAGCGCGTTGGGCATGCATAGGTGCCTACGTGGCTTAGTAAAAGGGGCCCTAAGTGATTTATACAGTATTCACTGCTGCACTGGAAGCCAGTGCAACTGGGTTCTATAAGATGAAATATCATGTCTCTTAAGATTAAAGATTTATTTGTTTATTTATTTATTTTTGACATTTATACCCCACATTATCCCGAGCATACTTGAGTTCAATGTGGCTAATAGTAAATAAACAACAGATAATGATTACAAAGCCATAAACAAATTATTTTATTTATTTATTTATGTATTTATTTATTCATTAGGATTTATTTACCGCCTTTTTGAAGGAATTCACTCAAGGTGGTGTACAGTAAGTATAGATCAAACATGAGTATTAGGCAATTACAGCAGTAAAAAATATTCAAATAATACAAAGTATACTACTTACAATGTCAACACAATAAGTAATAGAACATTTTAATTGACAGTGAAGGGTATAAGCAAAGATGGAACATATAGATAGGCAAGAGTAAGAAGAGTTAGAAAGTAAGGTGACTAATTTAAAGAAAGTTGCATATGAGGTAAGAGAGATGGTTAAATATTATCCCAGCTAGGGTAGGAGTGGATAAACATGTCCTGCTGCAGTATGTGCAGCCCGTGTCACTCCTTGTGTGTGTCAGTGAGACTAACAAGTCAGTTACTTCTTCCATTAATAGCCTGGTTGAAGAGCCAAGCTTTCACCTGCTTCCTGAAGTAGAGATAGTCTTGTGTTAAGCAGAGCCTTTCAGGCAGTACATTCCAGAGTGTGGGGACTACTCCGGAGAAGGCTTGCTTGCGGGTATCACATCATGTAATGTCTTTTGGAAAGGGTGTGGTTAGTAATAGTCCTTCAGAGGACTTTAGTGTCCTTGGCAGTGTGTAGAGGATCATCCTATTCTTCAGGTACTCAGGGCTATTTCCTTTGAGGGCCTTGAAGATCAGACATAGAGTTTTAAATTTAGCCCTGTATTGTACTGGTAGCCAATGAAATTTTTGCAAAAATGGTGTGATGTGGTCACTTTCCTTGCAACCTTCTATGAGTCTTGCTGCAACATTCTGAATCAATTGGAGCTGGTGCAGGCCCTTTGTAGTCAGACCATTGTATAGTGCATTTCAGTAATCCAGTCTTGATGTTATCATGGCATACACAACTGAGAAAAGATTTGCCTTTTCGATATAAGGAGAGAGGCAGTTTAGCTATCGTAAATAGTGGAAGCAGCTCTTGAAGGTTGCTTGGATTTGGGGAATCAGAGTAAGTGTTAAATCTAACTGTATTCCAAGGTTTCTGACTTGTGATTTGAGGGGGAGTTCGTACTTCCCAAAAGATATTTTGATATCAGGTGTTTCCACTTGTGTTAGGGACCCAGAGAATCTCGGTTTTCCTTGGGTTGAGACAAAGTTTGTTGTGTTTAGCCCATTCTTGAATTGATGTTAGACAGGTAATCAGTTTATTCAAGGCTGTAGGTAAGTCAGGTTCAATGGGTATGAGTAGCTACACATCATCCGCATAGATGTAGAACTGAGTGTCCATTGACCGAATCAGATCAGCTAGTGGCTTGAGGTAGATATTGAACAGAATAGGTAACAGTATTGATCTTTATGGTACCCCGCAGGTCAGTGCCCATGGTGGTGATGAGTTGCTGCCAAACATTATGGATTGTTGCCTGTCAGATAGATAGGATCTGAACCAGGCAACTACTGTTCCATTGATACCTGTTTCTGTCACCATTGATGGCCAGATGCATGGCTAGAAACCTTTCAAAGAAGAGATAAGCCTAAGAGCTTTGTTTTGGATCAATTGCAATTTGCTCAATAACTTGAAAGATAAATTCAAAAGATGTATGTTACAATAATCTAAGTGGGCCTTTTACAAAGGTGCATTAGCATTTTTAATGTGCACTAAATGCTAGAGACTCCCATATATTCCTATATTCCCATGTTCAAAATTCTCCCGGTTTTTGTCCGAATTGGCCCCTGTGAGATTTTTGCCTACTATTTTTTCCTTTCCATCTGATTTTGATTAATTCTGTACCAATGGTAAGGCCTCATGCTCAAATAATGTGTTAACTTCTGCCCTTGATCAGATTGCCCCCTTAAAACAGGTGAATACCCCTTTAGCCTCTAATAAACAACCACGGTACCATAGTAGACCACGACTTTTTAAAAGACAACTTTGTCCTGAGGATCCTGTTCAGAAGGAATGGATCCTCAGGAGCTTAGCCGAGATTGGGTGGCAGAGCCGGTGGTGGGAGGCTGGGCTGGTGGTTGGGAGGCAAGGATAGTGCTGGGCAGACTTATACAGTCTGTGCCAGAGCCGGTGGTGGGAGCAGCGTCCGGTACAAAAAGAAAAAAGCCAAAAAATGATTTTTAACCTGAAACTTGGCTCCGTAGACAGCCATCTGGCATTGGCTGTCATCACTGCAGCCGCTTCTCCACTCCCCTCCACGTCACTGCCCCTGCAGGAAGACCCCGGAGGAGCGCAGCGACGTCAGAGGGGAGAGGAGGAGCGGCTGCAGAGATGACAGCCAATGCCAGATGGCTGTCTACGGAGCCGTGTTTCAGGTTTAAAATCTTTTTTTGGCTTTTTTTTTTTTGTACCGGCCGCTGCTGCTCAACAGGAGACACAGCAGCGGCCGGACAGCGTTAGTTTTGGCGGCTGCGGGTGGCGAGGGGGTTGATGTACCCGAGGGGGGGGTAGGGGCTTGGGTGATGTGCTGGGGGGTAGGGGTTTGGGTGAAGCGCCGAGGGGGGAGGGGAGGGTCGCTGGACATGGGTGGCTGGAGGGGGGGCAGGGGGAGGGTCGCTGGACATGGGTGGCTGCAGGGGGATAGGAGGGTCGCTGGACATGGATGGCTGCAGGGGGGGCAGGGAAGAGGGAGGTGGGGAGGGGGTCCTGAGACCAGATGGGTGGCTGCAGGGGAGACAGAAGGGACGCTGCAGGGGGGGCAGGGGAGAGAAGGGTCACTGGACATGTGTGGCTGCAGGGGTGGCAGGGGAGAGAGGTGGGTCGCTGGACATGGGTGGCTACAGGGGGGGCAAGGGGAAAGGAGAGGAGGGTCATTGGACATGGGTGGCTGCAGGGGGGCAGAGGAGAGGAGGGTCGCTGGACATGGGCAGCTGCAGGGGGAGAGGAGGTTTGCTGGACATGGGTGGCTGCAGGGGGGGCAGGGGAAGAGGAGAGTCGCTGGACATGGGTGGCTGCAGGGGGAGCAGGGGAGAGAAGAGGGCCGCTGCACATGCGTGGCTGCAGGGGCAGAGGAGGGTTGGTGGGGAGGGGGTCCTGAGACCAGATGGGTGGCTTGCCAGGGGGGCCGGGGAGACAGGAAGGATGCTGCAGGGGGGGGATTAAATTGCTAGCGCCCGTTTCATTGCCTACCGAAACGGGCCTTTTATACTAGTAATGGAATAAAACAAAAACATTCAGGACTAAAACTTAGACATTTTGATCTAGACCTGTTTTTATTACGAATAAGGCACAAAAAGATGTCCCAAATGACCAAATGACAACTGGAGGGAGTCAGGGATGACCTCCCCTTTCTCCCCCAGTGGTCACTAACCCCCTCCCACCCCCCAAAATTGGGATGAAGAACATTACTTACCAGCCTCTATGCCAGCATCAGATGTCATACTCAGGTCCATTACAGCAGCATGCAGGTCCCTGGAGTAGTTTAGTGCAGTGCACTTCAGACAGGTGGACCCAGACTCCTACCTCTCCCTCTACTTGTTACACTTGTGGAGGAAACTGTGAGCCCTCCAAAACTCACCAGAAACCCACTGTACCCAACTATAGGTGCCCCCTTCACCCGTAAGGGCTAAGATAGTGGTGTACAATTAGGGGTGGTGGGTTTTGGGGGGCTCAACACACAAGGTAAGGGAGCAATGGTCAGATGTGTACCTGGGAGCATTTTATGAAGTCCACAGCAGTGCCCCCTAAGGTACCCTATTGTTGTCCTGGGATGTCAGGGGGACCAGTCTATGAAAAATGCTGGCTCCTCCTACGACCCAATGGCTTGATTTTGGACATTTTTGCACTTGGACAGGGTTTTTTTATCCGAAAATCCCCCCCCCCCCCTCAAAAAAAAGTCCAAATCACAAAACCTCTATGCCCTCATAGCAACATTGTGTGCAGGCAGGTGTGGATTCCTCCCCACACCCCCACCCCCGTGCCAGAGACACAGGAGGACAAGGAGCTGAGACTCCTCTGGCAAGACGTTTGGCTCTCTTCTCAGGGACATGGTTGAGGCAGTATGGAAAATGCCCTTCCACGTCCACAACATATATAGATGTGGTACACATGGAAAGGATGTCCTGATGTTGGCAGACAATGTTTTTTCAGCACAGGACCACTTCTGCTTGTAGATGTTTTCCATTGGCAGACATGACTATCTGATGTCTATGTCAGTCTGAGGTGCATCTTTATTTTGGACGGTTCTTGGGGATATTTCTGAACATTCATAAACATCTTTCTTGATATTGCATTATGACAGTGCTTTTCTGGTCATTTTCAGATAGGAATTTACTTTTGACCTTGGATGTCATATTGAAAATGCCCCTCCATGTTGTCTCAAAATCTTTCCAATAACCTATAATGCTTGATCTTGGAGAATCTAGATTTATATGAAGGTCATGTCCAATGTGAGCAATCAATAATTAACAGGTACCTCTCCCAAATCATGTAGCAAATCTAACATATGCAAAATATTTTGCAGACACAATCTAGCCTTAGCAGCTTCAGGATTTAAAAATAAACTCAAAATTTAGAGACAACATACGTTACCAGGCAGAATTTCTACAGAATTTGTGATACAACTTGCTACTTTGATCCTGCAGAGGAATTATTTTTTGTTTGCCGATTCTTTTTATCAACAAGTGCATGGTATCACTATGGGTGTTTCCGTTGCACCATCAATAGCTACTCTTTATGTAGAACAATTTGAGGATTCTTATTACACTCAGCAGCTTTTCTTCCATCTATTACCATGGAAGAGCTTTGTAGATGATGTATTCTTTATGGACAGGCTATTGATTTTTTTTGGACATCTATATTTTTAAGATGGAAGGACTTTTAGAGACAAAGTTTTATAGAAAAAGCTCTGTTAGGAATAACCTTTTACAATTCCAAAGCTTCCAGCGAGAACAGGAAGAACATTTTGTATATGTTTAAGCTGTCAAAGGCCATGTCTACTATAGTTTATGACAACTGGCATCTGTTAAAACTATTGCCTACTTTGATAGATCCATCAATTATGGCTATTCACAGAGGTATAACAATTGGAGAATCTGATAATTTTATTTTGTAAACCAACTAGTGGCACCTATGTGCAATCAGTGGTATATCAAGATCCATTAAATAAATAAATATGCAAAAAATCTCTTTACCACAAGCATTAGATCCTTCATACAACTATGACATGAAACACTGAGCTTTGTTTGGTTTGGGAAATTTGCCATCATGTAGACTTAAATGGTACACTTTCTTGACCTGTCAAATGGCTATGCAATGTATCCCAGACAGTGGCGCTGAGAATCTAAAAAGCCACAGTTCAGTCTCTGTGCTGTGTTAGAAAAGAATGCAGTGCATACTGGCATGGATAATAATGTCACTGCTAAGTAGGTGCTCTCCAGAGAAACTAAAATCATTCTGATAACAAGAGGCTTACTATATTTAGCATTTCTAATGGTCAGGCCAGCAGCAGTAATGCTGATATAGAGAGGAAAGGCATTAGAGATATGGCCCCTATTTAGGAAGTGGAAATGTGTATGCTTGCTCTATGCATACATATATATCCTTAGAAGGTATTGAGCTAAGTGATGGGCATGCATCCATCCCCTTACAAGATGTCTTGTAGTCATGGGCTTAGTTTGGGGGGGGGGGGGTGAGGGGAGGCAACAATTGCCATCTCCCACATTGCAGCATCTCCCTCTCTCCTTCCACCCCCTCCCTGCAGCCCTGCAAGATCTGAGATTGCTCTGCCCCCCACCCCCACCTGCCTTGCTTCAGGATCAGGGATTGCTCTACCCTCTCCTCCCCTCCGATGCTGCAGTCTTCAATCTGTGTGGGATGCTGCAGTCTTCAATCTGTGTGGGCCTCTGGCAGCATTAGCAATGTAAGCATGCTGCCTTCAGTCTGTCCCAGAAGCCTCCTCTCTGCAGCATCTTGACTGCGCTTAGGAAAGAAGAAGAAAAGTTACAGGGAAATCTCTCACAAGAGTCAAAAAATGTCTCAGGGGTTAGAGAACAAAGCTTCCTAGTCAGCAGCAGACAGAAGGGAACAGAGAGAAGGGAAGCCACAGGTAGAGCTAAGGGAAAAGAGATCAAGGCATAATCAGACCATGGAACAGGGAAAATAAACAAGGCAGAGACATTAGAAACAGAAGGCTGATGGGTAATAATCACATCAAGAGTGTGGCCCACATTATGAGTAGGAGAGGAAAACAAATGTGAAAAGTTAATGACACTAAGAAAAGAAAGGAAGCTCCTGGGCAGCTGCCTGACTAGTGTTTAGAGCAGGGGTTTTTAATGCAACTCTCATGACACAACTAACCAGTCAGGTTTTAAGGATACCCACAATGAATATGCAGGTAATAGATTTGCATGCACTACCTCCATTCTATGCACATCTTATCTCTTGCATATTCATTCTGGATATCCTGAAAACCTGATGGGCTAGGTGTATCCTGAGGACTGGGTTGAGAATCCCCTGGTTTAGAGTGAGGGGACCTCCTCACTATCCTCCTTGATCAGAGTTTTTCAGGGGGCCCTTTTTCTTGGTTGCCTTGAAGGGAGTGCCACCTCATCCTTCTCTTCAGGCAGCAGACTGTTGTGAGCTGCCCCTGGAGGCAAGTGCTGCCTGTGGATGGCCCCAGGAAAAAAGTGCTGCCTGTTTGAGGGTATATTTAAGGAGGGAAAAAAAGCTGGGATTTGGAGAAGGAGAAGGAGAAAAAGGGAGGGTGCTGGTGTTAGGCCTAGGGAAGTGAGAGAAGGAAAATGAGAGGGAAGTAATTCATGTGAATGTGAGAGGAGGCATAATGAGAAAAATTTCCCATGGTGCTGGCTCATTTCAGTTTAAAATATATCTAGATATATATATCTAGATATATAAAATGCTAAATATGAAGCCAGCATATCAAGACAATGAGTCTTAATATGTTGGCTTCATATTCAGCATTTTAGTCTGGTGCATTTGTTTCAATAACCATAATGAAGATGTATGAGTTGTATATATGCAAATAAATATGCCAAGCCACACTCTTCGTCCCCAAATGAAACAGTCTACGCCCATGTTTATAGTGTATATGAAACACCACTGGCATAGCACTTATATATTGATATAACCCCTTAAATAAGTTAGCATAAGACAAGACTAGGTTTCTACAGAGGAGGAGTTCATATTCACTGCTGTAATCTTACCTTGTTCAGCCGCCAGTTCCTCTTAGCACAGGTTGACTACGATGCAGGCTCTACATATGGTTTCTAGGCAGCAATGGCCTGATGTTAAGAACATAAGAATAGCCATAATGGGTCAAACCAATGGTCTATCTAGCCCAGTATCCTGTTTCCAACAGTGATCAATCAACAAATTCAAGAAAAATCCACAAATTGAAAAATGACTATACTTGAAGGAAAATGGCCTCAAAGAGCTCCAAGATCAAAAGCAATCTCGGTCTTCTTATCATCATTGGCCAAAAAACCTTATAATGCCACAGATCTGAATCATCTTCTAGTGTCTATGGTCACAGAGCCTAGTATGTACTATCTCTTTCATCTCTTAGGTGGGTGGGAGGGGATCAATGACCACTGTGGAGTTAAGGAGGGGTCATGTCTTTATCCCTCCACTGGTCATCTGGTAAGTTCGGGCATCTTTTTGGCACTTAGTTGTTACTGAAACAGGTCTAGCCAGAAACATCCTATTTTTTGCCCTGTGGAGGCAGTGCTTGCAAATACATCTCATGCATATTCATTGAGGAAATCCTGAAAACCCAACTGGATTGCAGCTCTTGAGGACCGAGGTTGCACAACCTGGACTAGATTCTACATATGGCACCTAAAACAATGTTGCCAAAAAAAGCGCTGTTCTATAAGCCATGCTTACAGTTAGGCATGGTTCATAGAATAGCGCTTCTTACACCTATGAGTTGCCATTCCACCCATGATTCTCCCATTTCCATGCCCCTTTTTTCGCTCATGCGTAAAATTTAAGCGTGGATCCTACACCTAAATTTAGGCACAAATGTTCCAATTAAATCTAATTAGTGCCAATAACTGCTTGTTAAAAAGCCAAGTATTGGCACTAATTGACTCATTATTCAATTAAATTGCACATGCAAATTGGGCACATGCCCAAATATGCACACACAATTTCTGGCGATTTAGCAGGGGGTTTGTGCCATTTTTAAATGTTTTTGATGTTTTTTTGATGGCAGATCTACAGACCTGTATGGTCCATTCACTCTGCCTAACAAGGTGGCCTGAGTGGTACATCCAGCTCTGTATTCCTTGTTTAAAGTGTAAAAGTCACTTAAGTTTTGCTTTGATTTCTACCTGTTATCCCCTATTAGATAGGGATTAAAAAGAGACAGAATCCCTGATTGAGAGTCACTGGGTAGAGTGACTGCCAGGTCCCTGGGTGGGAGGAAGCCCAGCCTATGAGAGTGTCCATGAAATAAAATGTAGAGAAAAAGTGCACGCTGCAATCTCAATTTGTGTCCTCTAGTTCTGCCATTTCACCATCTCTGTAAAAGATATGTTTGTATATTAATAGCTTTCAAGTATTTAAACATCTGTATCATATCTCCTCTGTCCCTCCTTTTCTCTAGGACACATTCAGGTCTTCTTGTCTCTTCTCATACATCTTTTAGCACTAACCCCGTACGAGAACTAATAGACAAATCAGCTGAGTATTAAAAAGGATGAACAACAAACATACAAAGATTAAAAGATGCAACAACAAAGAGACAGTATTAACTAGACAGATATTAAGTAGTACTTTAAATTATTTCTAGAGTTAAACCCTGTGCCATCCTTCAGTTGGATCTGAAGTTAATGGCTACTTCCCAGTCCTCTCTCTGGGCTGTCTGTCAAGCTGAGCTAAAAGGCAGACACAGATCACCATTAGATTTCTCTGTCAGCTTTGCTTCTGACAGCACTCAGCCATTTCTTCTTAGGTATATTGGTGACTCTCTCAGAGAGTAATTGTAAAACAGGGCAAACAGGCACATACCGTATATTGCACCTATTTTGCAAAGCTGACATGTGTACTTATGTGTCTTTATAAAATAACCTGTCAGAAAAATGTATGCAGAAAATCAGACCTGTTCCGACACAAAAGGAACTCTGCTTGTATGTGTTGATACTAAAATTTTGCTGAAATTATACAGAAAGAAAAAGGTAAGGACTTAACAAGATGAGTAACACTAACAGCAGATCAAACTATCCATAGCATATGCATAAATAGAGACTACCTTTTGTGCCAAATAAATAAGTAATTGAGACACAAAAACCGATAAGACTCCAAAAAATCATTGGTGGTTTATCTGTATAGCTATCCATATTTTTGGAAATAAAGTTGTTATTTATCTTTTCTGAAGCTACCACTCTAAATTCCGCCGACAGTTTAAAAGCCTTCGGAAGTTATGTTTTCAAATATTAGATGTTTAATAGCCATGGTTAGCAGGAAATCTAAGGGGCCTATTTACCAGACTGCATTAGCTGTTTAGCATAGGAATTACCATGGATTAACTGTTATTGCTGCATGATAACTATTAAACAGAGAAAACATAGTGACAGATATGGCCTATCCGGTCTGCCCGTCCGTAGTGCACAATAAATCTCACATTAAATAGTTAAAACAGACATTAGCATTTTGGGGCTTGGAATGGGAGGAGACTGCACCTTACGTGTAATGTGGAGGTTGTTACTGTGTTTTAATTGTTAAAACAAATGCAGCAAATAAATAAATAAATAAAACAGAAGATACCTCAGAGCAATTAAGAGGTGCAGCTTACTACATCATATTTACCCCCGGATTCTATATATGCAGCACAGAGCAGCACACGTAAGATTGTGCACCTGGCCAATTTATGCACTCTACTAAAGTAATGAGCCAATTATTCTTGATAATTGGCCGACAACAACCAATTATCAACACTAATTGGGCATAATTTGAATTTACACGCAATTCTTTTTAGGCATATTCTAAAACGAATTGCGTAAATTCCCACATGCACAACCAAAAAGGGGGCACATTCATGGGAGGCGTGTGGGTGTGTCGGGCCCACCAATCACATCTACACATGCGGTTATAGAATTCAAGGGAGTGCTTCTAGATTTGAGCGCAGACATTTGCACCAGCTTTTCACTGACATAAATGGCTACACCCAAATCTAGGTGCATCCACCCGCCGTGTGTGCTATTCTATGAACTGTGTCTTAATGTAGACGTGACTTATAGAATACCACTAGGTGCGTGAATTGGATACGCCTAGATTTTAGTCGCCATATATAGAATCCAGCACTTCGGGGGTAATTTTAAAAAGTCACTTTCACACATATGTGCTATATACATGCTTATGGGGTAATTATATTTTTAAAAAGGGGGATGGTTACAATGAAAGCGGCTTACATATTATATACAGATACTTAATTTGTATTTAGGACAATGGAGGGTTAAGGGGCCCTTTTACTAAGATGCACCCAAAAGTGGCCTGCGCTGGTGTAGGAGTGTGTTTTGAATGCACACTGGTCAATTTCCTGAGCAAGCCTGGGAAAAAGAGGATTTTTTAATGTGCCGGAAAACAGATGTGTGGCAAAATGAAAACCAGCATGCATCCATTTTCAGCCTGAGACCTTAACGCCACCCATTGATTTAGCAGTAAGATCTCACACGCTAACTGGGTGGTAAGCGTGGAGCGTGCGAAATGCTGATTACCGCCAGGTAAGCACCCCACAGTAGAAAATAGAAAATATTTTCTACCGTGTGTTTTGGACATGCAGTAATCGGGCAGTAATGCCAATTTGACGCACGTTGGACGCGCATAGGCACCTATGTGCCTTAGTAAAAGGGCCCCTTAGTAAATTGCCCATAGGCACATGGAACTGCAGTGGGGATTAAACCCAGTTCCGCAGGTTCTCAGGCCACTGCACTAACCACTAGACTACTCCTCCACTCCAGAGGGCACACACATTTAGCCACCAAAACCATGAGTAAGTTACCAGAATACTGTGGGAGGAGTCCAAGATAACTGCCTACCCGTGAGGACATCTGCGATCACTGTCTGCCTTACCTACTCTATCATGGCTAAAACAACTTGGGAGACCCTCTGTTCAACCCACTCGATGTGTACATTTTCCTCAACTTCAGCAGGCAGAAATCACAGCATATGCCTGTGCGAATCAGCTGCACGAGCAGAGGAGGAGAGCTTGAGTTTCGGGAGCGTAGTAACGTTTAACCCAGCTGGCCCTGCAACTCCTCCACATCCCAGAATGGAACCTAAGCTGGGTTCTTCCAAGCCAGCAATGGTGATTCCATCAGCGCCAAGAGAGAGCGGGTTGAAGGCCGGAGCTCACTCTGGTGAGAGATCATCACAAGCTACATCCTTGAGCAAGAAGCAGGTGGGAGAGATGCTGGAAGAACTGACAACAGAGCCGGTTTTGGCTCTGCCGACTTTGGTAAAACCAGCAGAAATTACTCTGGAGGCCATTTGGCATGCCCCACAGGCCTTCTATGCCTTGTCTTCTAAGGTCCTATCTATAGGGACCCAGAATGAGGTTCAGATCCAGGCTTTGGAAAAGAGCAACGTTGAAATACAATGGAAGGTGGAGAGCTTGGAATTACAAGTCCAACAGGTGAAATCTACACAATCTGTAGTTGTACTAGATAAAGTGGTTTTACATTGCAGAACTGAGAATTTTGAAAATTATATAAAGCGTTTGAACTTCAGACTGTTGAACTTTCCAAAGGTTTTAACATCTACACCTAAGGAGATAGTCTATAAATTCTTGAAAGATAATTTTGGATATGTGGAGACTGCTCTGCCTCCATTGAATAAAATATATTTTATTCCTCTTCCAACTAAGAAATGTACTAGCTCTTTAGAGAAGCCTGATCAAGGAATTATTTATTCAGCCAGTTTGAATCTTACCAACATTCTAGAAACCTCTATAGAAGTGGTAACTCTTCGCGCTACCCTCTTGGTTTTCTTTGTTTTTTAACATGACAAAGAAGAACTTTTGAGATGTTTCTTCAGGTTAAGGGATTGTAATTTTATGGGGGGGGGGGGGGGCAAGATATCTATTTTCCCTGATGTTTCTTGTTGGACTCAGAATAGACGCAGAAATTTTTTTGACTTATCACTCCCGGGTTTTGGCTCTTGCAGCGATATTTCAATTGTGTTATCCATGTTTTCACATGATCTTTAGAGGGTTCTACATCAAAACAGGACTGATAGATTTTGGTGCATAGGACTCACACTTTCAATTTTTCTTTTTTCTTTTGAGTGTTTAAATGTATTTCTCCCCGATAATTTCCTTATGTGGACTTGATTTAGAGCACAGAATATAGGACCCCTTTTACTAAACTGCGGTAAAAGTGTCTAGCAGTAGTGTGGGCAAACTGAATTTGCCGTGCGGTCATGCCACTTTTTACAGCAGCTGTTAAAACCCTTTTTTAAATAGAGGCAGTAAATGGCCATGGGCTAACCATTGCCTTAGCTCTTACTGCTTCCTATTTAGCAGGCGGTAAGGGCTCACACACTAACCTGATGGTAATCGGTCAGCATGCACAGCTGCCCGATTATCAATGGGTGCACCTACAGTGCGGGCCCACGCTAGAAAATAGAAAAATATTTTCTGGCACAGAAAATGACATGCAGCAAAATGAAAACTATCTCCGGGTGCCTGGGCACACCCAACAGTAGTGCTGATTTCTCATGTGCTACCTGTGCGGTAGCCTAACGCCCTTTATTAAAAGGGCCTCATAGTTTGTAATATAGACTTTTTCTCCATGAAGATTTTGTTGACTCTGGGATATTTCCACAAAGTTCCTTTCTTTGTAAGATTAAAATTGAAAACAAAATTTAAAAAAACGTGCATGTGTTCTCACAGACACACGTCAATGCCTATGCACTGTTCTATAACAAGAGAAAACCAACGGCTTCCATAGGCGCTGACTCCGTGGGTGCTGTGGGTGCTCGAGCACACCCAATATTTCATCCACCGGAAGTTCCCTTCACCAGCCCAGAATTTTAAAAGTCCCTTTCCCCCCTCCCTTCCAGTTCCAGGCCCCCTCCCTCCGAATTTTAAAAGTCATCTTACCTCGTCGGGGTTACGGCAGCAGCAGCAGCAGCAATAAAAAGCATGCAGGCTCGGCGTTTCAGCCCTTCCCTTCTCTCTTTCTCAGCTCTGGTCCCATCCTCATTTCCTATTTCCACAAGGGCGGGACCAGAGCTGAGAGAGAGAAGGGAAGGGCTGAAACGTCGAGCCTGCACGCTTTTCACTGCTGCTGCCGCCATAACCCCGACGAGGTAAGATGACTTTTAAAATTTGGAGGGAGGGGGGCCCTGGAACTTGAAGGGAGGGAGAGAGGGAGGGAGGGGGAGAGGGAAGGAGGGAGGGAGGGTGGGAGGGGGCCTGGAACTCGAAGGGAGGGAGGGCAGGCCTGGAACTCGGAGGGAGGAGGGGGGAATGCATCACCTGTAAAAATAAATTTCAGCACCCCCAATCATTTTGAAAAGTTGGCTCCTATGACGGCTTCCACAAGAAACTCCAACAGGGAAATCAAAGGAATGGAGGAGCAACAAGCAACAGGATGGCATATAACATAAGTAAGTTTCTTTATTTTGCGGGAACGCTGAAAGTTTGAGAAAAGTAGTCTTAACTGACAACGATTATAAGGTCTTTAGGACCATACATTTTTTCTTGTGAAGATATTTTGTGTTTGAGAAGACTCAGTAGTGTACCCCTGGGACTTGTTTTTATTGGATGAAGAATAAATCTACTTCTGTTATACATCATCATGATGCTTGTTGTTCCTCCATTCCTGTGATTTCCCTGTTCTATAAAATGGCTGTTAAATATGTTCTGACATAAAGGGCACCTAAATTTTGGAGCCAATTGCACACATTAATTTATAGAATAGGCACACTTACACGTATGAATGATGTCACAAATTGACACTAGAGTGCACTAGTTGCATGGTGCGTAACAGAAAATGGGTGAAGTATGGGCATGTCATGGGTGTTTCACCTAGCAACTTGTGCACCTGTTGGAGTAGTGCATGTGGACATACCAGCTTCTGCCTGCCATTGAGCTGGCATAAATTGTCGTACCTAAGTTTCAGCATGCCAAAGAGGTTTAACACTACTATTCTATAATGGGTAACACATGCCTTAATGCAGTTATAGAACTAGCGTTGCATGCTATGTTGTCACGCCGTAAGCATGTATATTGGAATATACGTATGAAAATGTCTTTGTAGAATTACTTCCCTAACCACGTAAACCCCCTAATTCCATAAAAGATGTCAAAAATTGTGAATACAATTTAATTGAATAACAAGCCAATTAGTGCCAATAATTGGCTTTTTAGCAATTATTGGCACTAATTGAAATCAATTAACATGTACACATGTTAATCCGTGCCTACATTTTACGTGCATCACGGAAATGGGAGAGTCACGGGCATTTCAGTGTGGAGTGTGAGCAGTTATGGGCACAATTATAGAAAAAGGATGGCACAGAGTTTAACTCTAGAAATAATTTAAAGCACTACTTAATATCTGTCTAGTTAATACTGTCTCTTTGTTGTTGCATCTTTTAATCTTTTTATGTTTGTTGTTCATCCTTTTTAATACTCAGCTGATTCGTCTGTTAGCTCTCGTACGGGGTTTGTGCCAAAAGATGTATGAGAAGAGACAAGAAGACCTGAATGTGTCCTAGAGAAAAGGAGGGACAGAGGAGAAATGATACAGATATTTAAATACTTGAAAGGTATTAATATACAAACATATCTTTTACAGAGATGGTGAAATGGCAGAACTAGAGGACATGAACTGAGATTGTAGGGTGGTAGACGTCTGCATGTAAATTTATGCGGGGGCATTTGTACCACATTTTCATTGGTGCAAATGGACATGCCTAAATGTATGCATGACCCTTGCGCTTAAGCACTATTCTATAAGCCATGCCTAACTTTAGCTGCGGCTTGTAGAATAGCACTTAAGCATTATTTTCTGTACCAGTTTTTCAGGTGTGATTTGTAGAACTCACCCCAAAGTGTGATGCAGTAAGCTACACCCCTTGAAGTACCACAACATTTAGAATTGACCACAATAACTGATTGAAGAAGGCTGTACAGATGGGCAGAATCTGGGCGGCATGTGGGTGGGGCACACAATTATGTGTGTAAATTATAAAATACTATAATTTACATACATTGTTTAGAAAACTAGGCACAAGCATTTACACCAGTTCTATTGCTGATGTAAGTGCTCGTGCCATGAAATATTAGCATGAATTTGACCTGTTAAGATGGTGTTCTGTAAAGAAAAGTTGGTGACTGCTTTTCTTTGTAGAATATATTTATAATAGACTTCTTCTAGATACCCTTTTATAGAATTCCCCTAGTAATCCCCCATAAAATTACCCATAACTAGAAGTAAGAAAAATATATATATATATCTTCTGAAGGAAATGTACTGTACAATAAAAGAAAAATAAACCACATTAACCAAACTTCGAAAACTTCAGTAATAGAGAAAATTTAAATGTGCCATAAAACTGAGATGAAAACAGCACCAAAGGTGTAAAACATCACATTTTATATGTGATAAACATATAAATGTTAAGATAAGTATTGTGATTTTCTTCACTTTGGATTACACATTTTTGAAAGATAACTCTGTGATTGCTTTTATAAAATTATTTTGGTTGCTTTTGAAATTGCTTGTGTAAGCAATTTCAAAAGCAACCAAAATAATTTTATAAAAGCAATCACAGAGTTATCTTTCAAAAATGTGTAATTCAAAGTGAAGAAAATCACAATACTTATCTTAGGGCCCTCTTTACTAAGCAGTGTTATAGGCGCGTTAACATTTTTAACATGCGTTAACCATGTATGTGCCTACAATATCCTTATAGGCGCCTACATGGTTAGCGCACACGCTAAGTGTAGGTGTGCTAAAAACACTAATGCACCTTGTTAAACAGGGCCCTTAATGTTTATTCTGGGCGCTTCCTGGCAAAAAAAATAGAATGGAAAAGGTAAGCTATAATCCCAGGTGCCCAGTGTGGAGCATGTTTCACAAAAGCTGCTTCAAGGACACCATCCATGCTTCATTTAGAAGATCTTCAAATATCATAGCGCCTGTCTTCAACAATATCCAGAACTTCAGTAATTGGAAGGCAAAACCAGTGCTGGGCAGACTTCTATGGTCTATGCCCTAAAAATGGCAAGGACAAATCAAGATCAAGTATGCATATGTAGTATTACATCCTAGCTTATGCTATGAGTTTATCTTGTTGGGTAGACTGAATGGACCGTACAGGTTTTTATCTGCTGTCATCTACTATGTTAGTATGTTCAGTTTGCATGCTCCCACTCACATTCAAAAACTACTCAATCACTGAAACAAACTTAGGAATTATACCAAAATTATTTTTTTAAAATTACAAAATAACCCTGCTCAAAGCCTAAGCAAATAAAAACTTCTTGTCAGTTTTAAGTATTTTGAAACATTGCCATAGCATGATGCTCACATGATGCCAACAATCTATGCTGGCACCATATATTTAAATCATATAACATACATACAGCACTCCATCTTGATTGGTCAAACCTTCAACCAATCAGTTAAAGAAAATGCCTGCTATTCCACGTCCTTATTCAAGCCCATAAGTTCCACTGTGTTCCATGGGTAAATCCACCACTGTTCTTTTCTCCACATAAATCATGCAACATGTGTTTGTGTTCAGGTATCTGAGGTCTTTTTTCCCATATTCCTATATATATTGGTTTTGGTTTTGTCTTCTTCAGCATGGCTTATTTTTTTATATGATAAATATTGGCATGGACATTTACACCTGCCCTGGTGCTGGTGTAGATATCTTTGCCTTCCACTTACACTGATATAATATAAAGAAAAGTAGGTGCTTAGGCATGTGATATGGAATAGAAGAATGAAGCTTGGGTAGTGATCAGGTATTTAGCAATGAGATTTAATGCAAAGAAGTACAATCATGCATGTGCAGAGGGGGCAAGTTACTGTTATGAGTCAAACAGAATCTTGGGGCGATCATAGCTCATGTATGCTAAACAATGTGGCATCAGTGACAAAAGCCATATAAAGCAATGACACTTCTGTACAAATAGATGGTAAGACATCATCTGTCCAAATCTGAAAGCCATATCACTAAAAAAATATTTAACAGAATAGCAGAAATCTAAAAGAGGGCTACTAAAATGATACAGTGTCTGCACATAAGCCAGGGCTTAATAAATCCAGAGCAACATATCACCATGACAACTAGAAATCATACTCTGGTGCAAGGGATTTCATGCCCGAGAATGTTTCCTTTTTTTTTTTTTTTGCATTGTCCACTGATAAAAGAAAACAGCATTCTCTTACACTTCCCAGTGTGTGATTCTGCTCTCTGTAAGTCTGTACTATGTGGTATAGGTACTTCTAGCTGGTCTTGTGGACTGAAGTCTTGGAATTATCTGCACCACGTGGCTCAAACTTACAGAGAACTGAATCATGTGGTGGGGAGAACGATGTCCCTTGAGCAGTAATAGAAGCAGCTACTGACAGCACAGTGAGAAGGAAAAGGTAGCAAGGTAGTCTGAGAGGTGCACCAAGTCAATTAGTTGCCTGAAAGCAAGGTGAGGGGTATAAGAGACAATGGTTGAGTAAAGACTGGGGCAAGGGTATAACAAAGTAAGAAAGAGAGAGACTGGTGTGGTGGGTGTAAGAAAGAGCAAGAGAGAGGCAGAGTGTTAAATGTGAGAGACTTGCTGAAAACTGGAGTGGGGGTATGAGAGAAATACTGGATAGATAATTACGGTAGGGTATAACAACAAGAAAGACAAGAGAGAGAGACTGGAGTGCTATTTATGGGAAAGAGAGTGAGAGAGAGAGAGAAAGATAGAGAGACTAGGTGAAGACTGGAGTGGGATGTGCGCAAATGAGGCAGACTAGGTAGTAGATATGAGAGAGAGAAAGAAGCTGGGTGAATACTGGGATGGGGGTATGAGAAAGAGGTAAAAAAGAGACTGGTTTAGAGTAACATAGTAACATTTATTTATTTATTTGTTTGTTGCATTTGTACCCCACATTTCCCCACCTATTTGCAGGCTCAATGTGGCTTACATAGTACTGTCAAAGGCGTTTGCCCAGTCGGTGGATAACAAATACAAAGTTGTGTAGTGATCTTATGAGGTATAAGTGGAGGGTCAGAATGGATAAAGATTGCGTGATGTCCTGTTCGATCATAGTCATGCTGTGTTGGTAGGTGAAGAGGGTTATGTGGGGTCGTTGGGGTAGGCCTTTTTGAAGAGGTTGCTTTTTAGTGATTTCCTGAAGTTCAAGTGGTCGTGGATTGTTTTCACAGCTTTTGGAAGCCCATTCCATAGTTGTGTGCTTATGTAGGAGAAGCATAGTAAATGACGGCAGATAAACACCTGTACGGTCCATCCAGTCTGCCCAACAAGATAAACTCATTTTACATGGTATGTGATACTTTATATGTATACCATGGGAGAGCAAAATAGTTGGGGACCCAGGCCATAGTGACATGTGAAGCATAGAGGCATTTGCTTCTTGGCTTCACCAATCAAGGGAGTGCAGTCATACTGCTGACAGTATACTTTGAGAAGGAAGGCCATCCACAGTGGCATAGCCACAGCTGGGCCCAGGTGGGCCTGTGCCTACCAAAATTGCATCACCCTTGCCAGCTGAAGACGTCCTCCTCCAGAGGCCAGAACATTCCCCTGCACTCAGAAGTCAACAGCACTGTCCATGTGTCGCCATCTCACCAGTCCCCAGGCACATGCTCTGTTTTTGTGTAAACACGGGGAGGGGAGGATGGCGTGGTGGTGGATCATAGACACTTCACCAACCACACAGTATAGGCAAGTGTTCTGACTGCCAGAGGAAGGGGACCTCTTCAGTTGTCAGAGCGTGGGGATCCTCCGCCAACTCAGGCATTTATAATTTGAGTTGGGGGGAGATGGAGGAAAAATGTTGTGCTAACATAGAAACATGAAGGTACATAAAAATCATATGACCTATCCAAAATGCCCATCTATGCCATCTACTGTCCCTTAGAGAGTAGATGGCATGGATGGGCGTTGCCATACTGGGATAGACCGAAGGTCCATCAAGGCCAGTATCCTGTTTTCTACAGTGGCCAATCCAGGTCACAAATACCTGGCATGATCCCAGAACAGTAAACAGATTTTATGCTGCTTATCCTAGAAATAAGCAGTGGATTTTCCCCAAGTCCACCTTAATAATGGCTTATGGACTTTTAGGAAATTACCCAAACCTTTTTAAAACCCTGCTAACCTAACTGCTTTTACCACATTCTCTGGCAACAAATTCCAGAGTTTAATTACACATTGAGTGAAGAAATATTTTCTCTGATTTGGTTTAAGTTTACTACTTAGTAGCTTCATTGCATGCCCCCTATTACTAGAAAGATTAAACAAGCGATTCACATCTACTCATTCCATTCCATTCAGTATTTTATAGACCTCTCTCATATCTCCCCTCAGCCGTCTCTTCTCCAAGCTAAAGAGCCCTAACCACTTCTTCCTTTCCTCATAGGGAAGTCATTCCATCCCCTTTATCATTTTTGTTGCCTTCTCTGTACCTTTTTCTAATGCCACTACATGTTTTTTGAGATGCAGTGACCAAAATTGCACACAATATTCGAGGTGCGGTTGCACCATGGAGCAATACAAAGACATTATAACAGTCTCATTTTTGTTTTCCATTCCTTTCCTAATAATACATAGAGGGGCATAATCGAACGATAACGCCTATCTCCATGGGCGTTTATCTCCGAGAACGGGTCCGTGAAGGGGCGGAGCCAACCGTATTATCGAAAAAAATAGATGCCCATATGTTATTCGCTACTTTGTGAGCTGGGCGTTTTTGTTATTCAGTGATAATGGAAAATGAAAGCGCCCAGCTCAAAAACGAATACATCCAAGGCATTTGTTCGTGGGAGGGGCCATGATTCGTAGTGCACTAGTCCCCCTCACATGCCAGAACACCAACCGGGCACCCTAGGGGGCACTTTTACAAAACAAAAAAAAAAGGTAAAAGAGCTCCCAGGTGCATAGCACCCTTCCCTTGTGTGTTGAGCCTCCCAAATCCCCCTCAAAACCCACTGCCCACAAGTCTACACCATTACTATAGCCCTAAGGGGTGAAGGGGGGGCACCTACATGTGGGTACAGTGGGTTTGGGGGGGTTGGACGACTAACGCATTAAGCAGCACAATTGTAACAGGTAGGGGGGGGATGGGCCTGGGTCCACCTGCCTGAAGTCCACTGCACCCCCTAATAAGTGCTCCAGTAACCTGCATACTGCTGCCAGGGAGGTGGGTATGACATTTGAGGGTGAAAAGAAAAAGTTGTGAAACGTCATATTTTGTGCTGGGAGGGGGTTTGTGACCACTGGGGAAGTCAGGGGAGGTCATCCCCGATTCCCTCCAGTGGTCATCTGGTCATTTAGGGCACTTTTTGGGGCCTTATTCGTGGAAAAACAGGGTCCAGGAAAAGTGCCCTAAATTCTCGCTAAAATCGCATATTTTTCTTCCATTATCGGCGAAAGGGCGCCCATCTCTGTTCGCCCGATAACCACGCCCCAGTTCCGCCTTCAACACGCCTTCGACACGCCCCCGTCAACTTTGTCCGCATCCGCGACGGAGTGCAGTTGAAAGCGTCCCAAATTCGGCTTTTGATTATACCGCGTTATTCGTTTTTGTGAGATAAACGCCCATCTCCCGATTTAGGTCGGAACTTGGGCGTTTTTCTCATTCGATTATAAGCTGGATAGCATTCTATTTGTTTTCTTAGCCACCGCTGCACACTGAGAAGAGGGTTTCAAAGAATCATCAACAATTACACCTAGATCTTTTTCCTGGTCAGTGATCCATAATGTGGAACCTTCCATCACATAGGTAAAGTTTAGGTTCCTCTTTCCCACATGCATCACTTTGCACATGCTCACATTAAACATCATCAGCCACTTGGATGTCCAGTCCCCCAATCTCCTAAGGTCCTCTTACAATTTTTCACAATCCTCTTGCGATTTAACAACTTCGAATAATTTTGTGTCATCAGCAAATTTAATCACCTCACTAGTTATCCCCATCTCTTGGCAAAAAGATCTCAAGCTCTAATCTGGCTCTAATCAATGCCCAGTTGTCGCTGGGTATGCCTACTCCCTGCCCACCCCCACCCTTACCCCCCTTGCTGGGAAACAGCGCATGACAAAACTACTATCAGGCACCCAGGCTTGCCTGGAGGTTGTGCTGCTTTGTTGCACTCTACTCACACAGTAGCCCTACCACCTTTTAGTAAAAGGGTCCCTTAATATGTCAGTTTCTAAAAGGAGTTGCTACAGACCTCAGAGAGGATTTCCTCATTACTCAATATTCTTGAACTTTAATTAGGTGCTGGAGAAACGAGAGAAATCTCAACTGCTGGGGCTGATGTTTTGGGGCTCCCTCCTAGATTTAAAGAAAGTTTGTTGAGACCTGCCATAAGTCTTTAGAGGAAAGATTTCAGAATCTTAATATGAACATGCTAGAGAATGAATGTTAGAAATGTTCAGATATTAAAGGGCTCCAAAACTGATTTACATCTCTCAACTGCGTAATATATGTTATGCAACAATACACAATTTTTTAAAAATTAAAAATGATGTATAAGGTGAACGTTTCTCTGTGGAAAGGAAGTGTCTTGAGTCTCTCTCCTTTCAGACTCGTGTCAAAAGTAATACAGGAGAATATTTTTTCATAGTAAAGGTGGTGAATACATAGAATGGCATTCCAGAATAGTTTATGAACAATAGAAAGCATCTAAATTCAAAAAAGCATGGGAGAACCACAGAGAAACTTGAAGTAAGGGTAAAATTGGCAATCAAGTTGGTTCTACATAATCACAACATAAAAAAGAAAACAGGCAGACTAGATGGATCATACCTGCTGTCATGTTCTATGGGCCTGATTTTGAGCCAAGGTAGCCACCATTTAAAGTTAAGTGCTAATCTGGTGTTCAAATCTATAATATATTTAGCAGCACTATCCATTTAAGTAGTGCCACTGAATATACTTGCAATTATCAGTTCCAGCAATTCATTTCTTCATAGGCACACTATTCTCTCATATACTCAAATCAATATAACTAATCATTGGAAAAGAACATTTTTGGATCCTCAGAAACAGCGTCCTCTCTTAAATTTCTTATATTTTAACTACTACCAGATTAGCAGATGAATGCTTTCAATCGTCATCAGTCCCAGCATATACATATTGTTCAGATTTCTTTTAAAAAATATTTTTTACTTTTATATCTTTTATACTTTACAATATATAATCGTTAAAAATAAACATGGCACTTAACTTTCCAAACTGACTCACTGTGAGGACAGATAAAGACTTGTACAGTCCATCCAGTCAGCCCAACAAGATAAACTCATTTTACCTGGTATGTGATACTTTATATATGTACCTAAGTTTGATTTGTCCTTGCCATTCTCAGGATACAGACCGTAGAAGTCTGCCCTACACTCTTCTTGTACTAAAAGCTCTGAAGCTAATGTCGAAGCCCCTTAAAATTAACACACTCAAGCCCATTCATATCTATCCAGTCACGATCAGGGCGTAGACCGTAGAAGTCTGCCCAGCACCGGGTTTGCTTCCCAATTACCAGCTTCACCACCCAAGCTTCTTCATCGACTGCCTCTGTGGACTGATGACGATCGAAAGCATCCATCTGCTAATGTGATAGCAGTTGAAATACAAGTCACTTCACTGGCTCCCGATCCGCTACCTTATACAGTTCAAGCTTCTCCTACTGACCTTCAAATGCACTCAATCTGCAGCCCCCCATTACCTCTCTACCCTCTTCTCCCCGTATGTTCCCACCTGTAACCTCCGCTCTCAGGACAAATCACTCCTATCTGTACCCTTCTCCACCACCGCTAACTCCAGACTCCGCCCCTTCTGCCTCGCCTCACCTTATGCCTGGAACAGACTTCCCGAGCCCATACGCCATGCACCCTCCCTGCCCATTTTCAAGTCCTTACTCAAAGCCCATCTCGTCTCCCTTGCTTTTGGCGCCTAACCACCTTCCCCACTCATGATACTACACTCACTACATAGTTTGTTACCTTTAGATTGTAAGCTCTCTTGAGCAGGGACTGTCCTTCCTCATGTTTAAACTTGTACAGCGCTGCGTAACCCTAGCAGCGCTATAGAAATGCTAAGTAGTAGTAGTAGAAAATACAAGAAATTTGAGAGGACGCTGTTTCTGCGGATCCAAAAATGTTCTTTTCCAATGATTAGTTATATTGATTTGAGTATATGAGAGAATAGTGTGCCTATGAAGAAATGAATTGCTGGAACTGATAATTGCACTGACATATATTTCTCTGCGGTTTTCTAGTAGAACCTTTTAAATAGATTTACTGAATATACCTGTGCACTCCCTTTTACTTAGGCCTAAACTAAATGCATAGCTTGCCTGTGTAATGGCTGAATATTGCTATGGTCAGGGTAATTCTATAAAATAGGTGCTAAAATCTATGTTCTCTGTACATGTGTAAATGTTTAGAATACTGATACATATGCCAACATGCTGCCTAAGTGCTATTCTGCAATTACCCACTCAACTTCCAGAAAAGCCAGTTCCATAAGCTGGCATATAAATTTAGGTAACAAATAAAAAAGCACAAAGGGCCTTCAAGAACAGGTTATCGTCAAGATGTGTTTTATTAAGAGACCCAGCAGGGAAACACATACAAACAGGAAGAAGCCTCTATGTAAATTTTAACAAAACAGTAGCAAAGTCTTACCAGGAGTGTGGGGAAAAGCCCTGCTACAGGTCCCAGAAGGCAGTGGGAGCACCAGCTCAAAACCTGGAGTGGTGCTGTCTTAATGGAACAGGGTGGTTTCCCTCAGAATCTGTAGGGGAAACCACAGCACTAAGTAGGAGGGGAGCCATAAGGATACAGTCAGCAAACAAGCTCTTAAGTGGAAAGAATGATCAAGAGTGTGGAAACTCTAGGGCTGTGTGTCTGTTGCCCAGAGTGTAGGGTTTTCGTGTTCTCCACAGGAAGGGATTGGGAGAGAAGCTAATCTCCAGGCCTATCAGGTGATCATCAAAGAATGCTTTGTAAAAGAGTCCTTGCTGGAAGAAGCAAGGGAGTGTTCCTATAATAGGAGAAAGCTGTATGTCTATGATCAGTGGGGGAGGGGCAAACAGCTAGAGCCTAGGTAATGTGGCTAGGTCTTCTGTGAATTGAAGTCCAACCCTATACCCCATAGAAAGTAAGAGGGCTGATGATGTCATCCCCTGGGGGGGGAGGAGAAGGGTGGAGTTCTAGAAGCTCCTAGCAGTCCTCTGCTCTAGAAAACGTTTTGCAGACAGATAGAGGAAGGAGAAGGGAAGGAAAAGGAGATGAAAAGAGAAGGAAGGGAGGAGGGAACTCCCTAAGACCTGGCCAGTTGGGAGAGAGTAAACGGGCTACCTGACCTGGGGCAGTGAGGACCCCGAAGTACAATCTGGACCACAGTCAAGTATTCCCTAAAGGCAGGTGGGAAGCAAGGAATGTGGCTAAGCCTAGCCTGAAGGAAAGGTGGGGAAAGACCCAGCCTGTAACAGAGGGGCCTGAGGGGAACCCCATGAAGGTATAATTTAAGATTTTCCCTGAAATATTTGGAGCCATGGGGGCTGTTAACCTTTTGTTTACTGGAATATGCCTTTTGTTTCCACTTCTTGAGTTGTTGCCTAAAAGTATAGAAATAATTTGGGTCCAAATAAAAGAGAAAAACCTAGACTGGATCAGTTTGAGGCCTTGACTTGGAGTTATAAAAATTTGCTAATCTGGGAGTTTGGCAGCAGCCAGAGGTCTAAGGAACGCTGAGCCCAGGAATTTGTCACAAAATCCAGCAGGAACCAAAGAATAGTAGAGGATGACGCAAATGATGACCAACTAGGGAGAAGTTCTTTAATAAAAGCACCAGAAATATGGACCCAACATGGACCATGTTTTGGTGGGCACAGCCACCTGCCTCAGGGGTCACAATCTATCCTTCTGCCAGTTCCTGCGTCTAAAGAAAATGTCTTCAGCATTTGAAGATTTTGAACAACAGTCTTCTATTATGCAAGACAGATTTTCCAAAAGGGGCTATCCTGAAAATTGAATTAGGGAAGTATTTTTGAAGGCAAGCAAACAATCCAGAGATGAGTTGCTGACCAAGAAACAAGTCAGAAAAGCACCAGATTTGGTTTGTACTTTGAAATATTCTCTCATTTCAAGCCAAATACAGAAGGTGATCAGGAAACACTAGCACATACAAGAAGGACACAATTTCTTCAAGAAGCAATGGACTTTTCCTCCAGGAACTTGTCCAAACCGTTTTTAAACCCAAGCACAATAACCGCTGTTACTACATCCTCCGGCATATACAAATATTAGGTGTTATTCTATGAACAGTTCAAAGTGGAAGTTTTAATGACAGTTGGTTTAAGAAGTCACGCATCACCTGAGTCACTAGGGGATTGAACACTATTATTTTGAATTTTGGATTACGTGTGTGCCTCAGAGAGGATTATGGAACCAAGAAATATATGACAATAGACACCTGACACCAGTTGAATATTCAGAGAAGTACAAGTTTAGTTATTATGTTTAGAAAATTTGTGACTTTATTCAACATCAAGAACTGTGGTTATAATCGGACAACTGATGCAATGATTGAATTATAGCAATTGGCATCTCTCTGGCACTAATGTTATATTCTGAGCACCTTCGTTTCACCTTTTTTGAAACTTTTTTTTGTTTGAATATATATGTATTGAGTGAAATTTCTCCATTATTAAGTAGTTCTTAATTCTTGGGAGAATTTTTATAATATATGGTAACAACAATACATTAATTCTTTAAACAGTGACATAAATTATTTAGCATGCAACTATCAGAGGAGCCTACATGTGGGAGGAGCATGAGTGTATCTCTCTCTCTCACACACACACACACACACACACACACACACACATAACTTACTCTCAGTTGTGCACACTGCACGGCACACATAAGCACGCCGCTTTATGCCCGCCATTATGTGTCATAAGTAGGCATGCCTAAATTTTGACACGCTGAAGCAGCATTACACTTTGGGCATGCTCCGAAGCTGTTATTGAATTGATGCTATGCATGCCTCTTTGTGGCACCTAAAATGAGGTGCTAATTTATAGAATTGCTGCCATAGTGTGAATTTGCAAGGGAGGGCATATGTATGAGCTGAGTATGGGCAGAGCCCAAACTTACATGTGTAACTAATAGAATACTGTGGTTATGCATGTGTGTGACATTCAGGCACCTACACCAGATTTATGGCTTGCATACGGGCTTGCACTTAAATGTTAGGCAGGTTAATACATGGTTGCCTACCATGCAACCTCTTATATGATTGCTCCCTACCAGTGACATAGCTAGGTGGGGCCATGGGAGCCTGACCCCCCCCCCCCCCCCCAATTTCCTCTGGGTCCCTGGTTGGGATCCCGCCAGCTGAAGTCTTCATCCAGCGCAGCTCTACAGCGCCGCCACAATGCCTGCCCTACTGTCTCTTTCCCTCACATCGCTCAATTTCACTAAAAGGAGTATGCCCAACGTGAGGGGAAGAGAGAGCAGGGCAGGCAATGCGGAGGCGCTGAAGACCAGAGCTGGATGGAGTCTTCAGCTGGCGGGGGTTGTGGACCCCCGCCAGCCAAAATATTTGCGGCGGTAGTGGGTGACGGAGAGGGCAATGAGGCAGCGGCGGGGGTGACGGCGGAGGAGGGTGGTGGAGGGGTGGCGACCAAAATGTGCCCCCTCACCTTGGGCTTTGGCCCCCTCCCTCCTCGAGGTCTGGCTACTCCCTTGCTCCCTACATGGATAATTTTTCAGCTCTGCCTTCACTCTTCCCCAAAGCCAGCCCATTATTATACTGACAGGTCTGGCTATTTATCAGGTTACAAGGCCCAATCTTGATGTTATTTGTATCACTTTTGAAAATACAAGGTTGAACAAATTATGCATTCACTGCCTCCAAGCAAACACTTAAACTTGCATTGAAAATCAAGCCTTATGATTCTATTGTCATTTTAGCATGTCAAAGTGTAATGGGCTTGTTTTGTCATCTCTGATTACTTGTTTGGAAGTCCTTAAAGAGATGAAAAGGTCACTTTACAAAATAATGATTACCTGTGCTCAAATGTTGTTTGACTTTCACATCATATCTGTTTCGATTATTTGTTAAAAATCAATTTCTTTTCACTTTCAGTTGCTACACAAGAATTCAGTACCCAGGGGGGGATTCTTTTAGAAGCCAGCATCGATAAAGGTTTCCTGTTCTTTGGATGAAATCAGATCCCAAAAGGATCTTCCTGTTATGCTGGAATTACTTTCATTACTGGAAGCCACATCAGTGTCAGCGTAGTGACGCTATATCACCTCCTTTTTTTCAGTATAAGATTGCTACTATAAGAGTTTCCAACTATGATTGGTCTACAGAGGATGAGTAATGAGATCAGATGACAAATGAAATCAAACAGCTTGCTCTGTGGCCCCCCAAAACGTGTCCTTATGCAGGTTCAAAATTGCTGCGATTTTCCTTTTATTGTCTGCAGAGGGCAAGGTTAGAGAAGGAGAATAAGCCTGGCATTCTAAGTGGAAACCCTACTAGGACATTGGTAAACTTTGACAGAACAAGTATGGAATACTGCTATTTGCTCTGCTCCTTCGGTAACGATGTGGTCAGTATTCAGCAGGACAGGCCGCTACAAAGATAAGTTCACTACTGCATATTCAGAGGCACTTAGGGGCCCTTTTATTGAGCCGCGTAAGCATCTACACGTGCCCAACATGCGCCAAAATGGAGTTACCGCCGGGCTACCATGTGCTCTTACGGTAATTTCATTTTTGGCCCATATCCGATACACATGTCCGAAAAATAATTTTTATTTTCCGGTGTACATCCACTACGTGCGCAAAGTGGCATTTGACGTAGGTGCTTACCGCATCAGACTTCACCACTAGGTCAATGGCTGGCGGTAAGGTCTCAGACCCAAAATGGACGCATACCAATTTTGATCATGCTGCACGTCCATTTTTGGCAAAAATTTTAAAAAGGCATTTTTTGCAGGCGTGCTGAAAAATGGAGTCGCATGCGCTGAAAACATGTACCTACACTACCGCAGCCCATTTTTTCAGCGCACCTTAGGAAAAGGACCCCTAACCCATTTAATGCTGCTGAAAATCTGGGCATACTGCCACGGCACTAACCGGTGCATGCTGGGGCAGTCCCAGGACAAAGTCTGAAGTAATCCAGGCACCCATGATATTCAGTGGTGGCTATCTAACTGGGGAGGACCTTTTACTAAGCCATGTAGGCGCCTATGCACGACCAATGCACATCAGTTTGGAATTACCACGTGGCCCGGGTGGTAATTTCATTTTTTTTCACGCATCCTCTGCTCGTGCCAGAAAATAATTTTTATTTTATGGTGTGCGTCGCTACAGGCGGTAAAAGGCATTGACGCGCGTAGACCATTACCGCCCGGTTAGCACGTGAGACCTTACCGCTAAGTCAGTAGGTGGTGATAAGGTCTCAGACCCAAAATGGACACATACTAATTTTCATTTTGCCACACATCCGTTTTTGGTCACATTTTTTAAAAAGGCATTTTTACAGGTGCGCTGAGAAATGGATTTGCGCGCATCAAAAACATGCGCCTACATTACCGCAGGTCAGTTTTCAGCGCACCTTAGTAAAAGGACCCCTGGACAAGTTTTAACTATGGCCAGTTAGTTATCTAGTACAAGAACAGATCACTTTCAAATTATGTATTTTGATTTTCTTATTATTTATGGATGTGCTCCTGGTTATATATCAAATCTGGTCATTTTTCTGTCCAAGAAATAAAAGGCTCTAAGATCGTCTTCAGTTTTGCACGTTCCAGATCCAAGAAATATCAAATGTAAGACAATGTTTTTCTGGTCTATTTTCTTATCATTCTGCTTATTGGTGGAACTCTTTACCAACTGATCTTTGAAAAATATCAAATTATAGGCAGTTCAGAAGATCATTCAAACACTCTCTGTTCAGGAAATTTATCAATACATGAATTACAAATTTTCCCCGGATTTCTATATATTGTGCCTTAATTTCCATGCGGAAATTGATGCGTATTCTATAACAATCTGTGTTATTTAATTGTTTAACAATCTAATCAGTGCTGTTAATTAGATATTAACAAGCAATTAGCACTAATTGGCATTAAGATTTATGTGCACAACTCACTAAGCATATTCTGTAATGTGGTGCACGTAAATTCTAAGTGACATGGAGGGGCATAATCAAACGCGAACGCCTATGTGTAAGAACGTCCATCTCTGAGAACGGGTCTGTGAAGGGGCGGGCCGAACTGTATTTTCGAAAAAAATGGACGTCCATCTTTTTTTTCGAAAATACATTGGATTAGGGTGTTTTTGTTTTATTAGCGATAATCGAAACCGAAGCGTACCAGCTCAAAACGAACAAATCCAAGGCATTTGGTCGTGGGAGGGGCCAGCATTCGTAGTGCACTGGTCCCCCTGAGATGCCTCTATGCCAGCCTCAAATATCATACCTAGCTCCATGACAGCAGTATGCAGGTCCCCAGAGCAATTTTAGTTTAGTTGGTGCTGTGTGGGACCCATGCACAGAGGAAAAATCAGAAGAAAAAAAAAACAAGCAAGCAAGTGCAGTCAGGGACGTCCAAATTAAACCGATAGTAAAAGGGGGAATTGACCCAGCAACCTTCTGATTACAAGCTCAGTGCTCTAGCCAGTGCACCACTGCTTAGAGGTCCTGCCTTTTCCATTAAGTCCCTCCAAGTTTCTGTCAGTCAATCACAGCTCATTTAGCTGACATTGGTGTCAGCTAAACAGCTGTGATTGGCTGACAGAAACTTGGAGGGACTTAATGGAAAGGGAAGGACATTTAAGCAACTGAGTAAGGTGGTACACTGGCTAGAGCACTGAGCTTGTAATCAGAAGGTTGCTGGTTCGATTCCCCCTGGCAATTTAGACGTCCCTGACTGCACTTGCTTGTTTTGTTTTTTTCTTCGATTTTTCCTCTCTGCATGGGTCCCGCGCAGCACCAACTAAACTAAAATTACTTCGGGGACCTGCATACTGCTGTCATGGAGCTAGGTATGATATTTGTCATGGAGCTGGGGATGTTCGTCCAAAAAAAGAGAGGCCTTTTTTGCAGGTGTGCTGAAAAATGGAACCCTAAGTTTGTTTTTTTTGCAATGGAGGATTACGTGACTTTCCCAAGGTCACAAAATGTTGCAATGGGAATTGAACCTACACCCACATGTTCTCAATCGACTGTACTAACCATTAGGCTACTCCTTTACCCCAAAAAGGCCTAGTGCACGTGGAGGGGCATAATCGAAAGGAGCGCACACGTTTTCCTGAGGATGTTCTCACAGGACTTCCCAGCGAAGGGGCGGGGAAACCCATATTATCGAAACAAGATGGGCATCCATCTTTCGTTTCAATATTACGGTCGGGGATGCCCAAATCTTGACATTTAGGTCGTCCCTAGAGATGGTCGTCCTTAGACTTGGTCGTTTCTGATTTTCAGCGATAATGGAAACTAAGGACACCCATCAAATGCAAGCCCTTTGGTCGTGGGAGGAGCCAGCATTCATAGTGCCCTGGTCCCCCTGACATGACAGGACACCAACCGGGCACCCTAAGGGACATTGCAGTGGACTTTAGAAAAAGCTCCCAAGTACATAGCTCCCTTACCTTGTGTGCTGAGCCCCCCAAAACCCACTACCAACAACTGTACACCACTATCATAGCCCTTACAGGTGCCCCCCCTTACAGGTGAAAGGGGGGCACCTACATGTGGGTACAGTGGGTTTGTGGTGGGTTTTGGAGGTCTCACATTTACCACCACAAGTGTAATAGGTGGGGGGGGGGATGGGTCTGGGCCCGCCTGCCTGAAGTGCACTGCACTCACTAAAACTGCTCCAGGGATCTGCATACTGCTGCAATGGACCTGAGTATAAAATTTGAGGCTGGCATAGAGGCTGGCACAAAATATTTTTAAACTATTTTTTTTGAGGGTGGGAGGGGGTTAGTGACCACTGGGGGAGTAAGGGGAGGTTATCACCGATTCCCTCCGGTGGTCATCTGGTCAGTTCAGGCAACGTTTCGTGGCTTGGTCGTAACAAGAAAAGGACCAAGTAAAGTCATCCAAGTGCTCGTCAGGGACGCCATTTTTTTTCGATTACGGGTCGAGGATGCCCATGTGTTAGGCACGCCCAAGTCCCGCCTTCACTACGTCTCCGACACGTCCCGAGAACTTTAGTCGTCCCCGTGATGGAAAGCAATTGTGGACGCCCAAAATTGGCTTTTGATTATGCCGATTTGGGTGACCCTGGGAGAAGGATGCCCATCTTCCAATTTGTGTCGAAAGATGGGCATCCTTCTCTTTCGAAAATAAGCCTCTAGTAGAGAGGTGTGGTAGCAGTGTTAGTCCACTTTTAAAGGTAATCAACAGAAATAAAACATGGAAAAGAAAATAAGATGATACAGCCTGATAGGCATCTAACTGTCAATTTCATGGAATCTTTGATACGCATGACACCTACCTCTAGGCAGCACTTTATAGAATTGTTCCCATGATCCTTACCATGGATAAATGTTTGCAATGAATATATACACAACTGTTTTACTGTAGTGTACAGTAGCGAGTGGACTCAGAGTAAAACTCTAATAATAAGCACTAGATATTTCCTCAAAGCTGACGATAGTCAACTATATTTTTTTAATGAATTAGCTTACAGTCACAGCAGAGACTCCTTTAATTTATGTATGCAGTTTCTCATTAGAGGCTCATTCTACAGCAATCAAAATACAAGCTTCACTTGTTACAATGCATCAGCACTGGCTGCTCTGACTGTGCCTATGCAGAGGTCCCAGCAGTGGCAGGCACTGCAGTCAATTCCAACTCTTGGCTCGGCAGCTAGTTTCTGAACTGACAGCAGCTACCACAGAGAGTTTAAATCTGTGCTGTTCATGGTTGTCAGAACAGCACCTGGGATTCCTTACCCCTAATGGCTCCAGCAGACTCACAAAACCTGAAAAATACATTTAACACCATACAGTCTTTCATATGCTTTCTATCCTGAAGTCTATATTTACCAGTGCATATATGCCTCATTGAATTTTCCTTATTAATTATTTGGACCTAAGTTACCTATCCGTATGTTGTATGATGAATATGGTCTACAGAAAAACATTGTTTGTTGTTAACGTTATCTGATACCCAGACATTCCAAACTGATGATTATGAAGGGGCTGATTTCTGGGAGTTTTCATACAGATGAAGAAAATATCAGACTTGAATTGAAGGGATGCCATACAAGTCTGTGCTAACAATAGATATAAGGGGCAGATATTCAAAACTATTTAACCAAGCGGGAAAGGCTCCTGCCTAGTTAAATTGCCTTCACCGGCTTTGCTGCTGATTTCCAGCAGCACTTAACCAGACAGAATATCAGTTATGACCACTGAGGCACAACCGCATATGACCTGGAATGGGTATGAAATTTAGAATGTATTCTTCCTAATAACGTGTAGGGCATTCAGATTAATTAATTTATTTATAGGTTGACTTTTTAAATTCAGCGGTGTGTGAGGTCATCACGTTACACTGAACGAACTGCATGATGGCTTTGGGACTCCTCGGGAGAGCGCCTGTTAAGAAATTTTGGTATTGTTTCTCAATATATGATTAGTTAAACACAACAAATAAGAAGACAAATGCAAAAATTCAATAATATAATTTCCTATAATAATACATTCATCTATTAATTCTCACTGTTTAAAAACATATCATGTTTATTGAACAACAATATCATAAACAAATCACATAACAAACCTACACCCGCTCCCCACAGTGGTATGTATTCATGTCAAAATGTTCAAATGTCAACGTAATTCTTCTTCACAAGGTGCTCCTCTCCCCTCTGAATGGACACCACCTTGTTAGTGGTGGAGGGGCCTCTGTGTTTCAATGACTCAGAGGGCTATGCTGAAGGGTTACCCATATCAGACAGGCCTCTGAGGAGAAACCAGACAAAGAGTGTCCCAATTAGGGAGAGTGAAAAGATGGCAACCTGAAGCTCATACACTCAACGGCCCAGCTGACCTCTGAAGTTTTGTCTTTGTTTACTTGAAATTTCCTCTCTGCAATTGCTGTTACCTTAACTGAGAGGAAGGGGACAATCGGGGGGTCAGCCACCGATGGTCAGCGTTTTGTCCCCTTTGCAGCAAGTGTGGGACCGCTGCGTGACGAGCTGCCCACAGATGACTGGGTTGGTGAGTCCTTTGATTAGCACCGGCGAAGGAGCATCAACGCTCTTGGACCTGGAAACAACTTCATCGCTCCCAAATCATTTAGCCACCATGTCCAAGGAGTGGAGGAGTGAGTTAGGAGTGTATGCTGAAACGGAAGTCGTTTGCAGCTGAACTCGTGTTGGCGGTGCCACTCCTAAACCCGCAAGAGCTATCAGCTTGGAGTTTTTGGCTCCCATGGAGGTTACATTGAATATCATCTGGAAGGCACTCCAGGACCTAACAGTGGTAGTAAATAAGTTTGCTTCCGATATAATCTTATTAGTGAGCCACATGGATAATCTAATTGAATCCTTTGAGAATGAAAAATTGATACGGCAAATTAAGTTCAACAGGAATAGGAAATGGTTAAGATTTTGAAGATGATAATAGACCAGAAACATTTGAACAAAATGATTATTACAGATGATTAATATCGAGATTGTTTTTTTCCCAGAGTTCCGGGTATGACTCCTAAAGCTTTTTCCTCTGAAATGATTCCTCTTAGTATATTTATTCAAAGAGTGAAGCCTGTGAAACGGGGATTACCTTAATCAGTGGGAATTGGATTAGAGACTCAAGTGTTTGTATTGTTAAATAATTTCTGGTTTTAAAAGAGAAAAAATGAAATCAGTTGTATTATTTCCACTAATATTGGACAATAGGTATGTTTCCAACGAAATAAATTTGTTTACTGTTGTTTAATTGATCTCCTTGTCTTGTTTCACTCTCCCTATTTTGTGGTCTAAGAAACAGTTTATAATTACCTGATTGAAATAATTCTTGTATTATTTTGTCTGTATTTCTGGCAAGTTATTTTAGTGCTTGTAAAATTAAATTCTTACAAATAAAATTTAAAAAAAAACAAAGTGCTCCTCTGCTGTCGAAAAAATCCTAAGTCATTCAAAAATCAGCTTCCTCCAAATTCAACTAGCTGTCAGTTCATAACGCCACTCACATCCAACACTTGACACTTGAAGTTTGAAAACTGAAGTCCAGTACACAGCTGAGGAAAACCTCACACTGCATCGGAGATCCTCGGGTATCACATAAAATCTTCACCCACACTCAAACAGTTTTTAAACCCCTCTTGGTTTTGTGAAGTCTCTTAACTTTCTTTTGGTCTCACTTTCTTAGGTCTCTTAACTCACTTTTGGTCTCAAATATATGATTAGTGAGATAATGATTTACGTTATTTAATGTTGAGAATTTGTAAGTGATTTGAATTGTTTTGTAGTTGTTATTTCCTCCTGTAGAAGTCTTGATGAAACTCATTTGAATATCTGCCTCTTAGTTCATTGAGTTTATGCTTGGTCTCGCTCTTCTTCTTTGCGTGGAAGAAGAGCAGGGCCTGGAAGTGATTGTATCCGATAATGTTAAGGTAGCTAAACAGGTAGAAAAGGTGAAGGCAGAAGTCAGAAGGATGCTGGAAGCATAGGGAAAGGAATGGCCAGTAGGGAAAAGGAGGTGATAGTATGTGTATATCTCATGGCTATTAAAATGATCAGTGATCTTCATCATAAAATATATGAGGACAAATTTCAAGATCTCATTATGCATACATTAGAAGAAAGGTAGGAGAGAGACGAGACATGATAGAGATATTTAAATTTTTCTGTGGCATAAATGCACAGGAGCAGGCCTCTTTCACTTGAAAGGAAGCTCTAGATTGAGGGGGCATAGGATGAAAGTGAAAGGGGATAGGTTCAGGAGTAATCTAAGGAAATACTTCTTTACATAATGCATGGTGGATACATGGTATGGCTTTCCAGCAGATGTGACTGTATCAGAATTCAAGAAAGCATGGGGCAAGCACAGAAGATCTATGAGGGAGAGGAAGGGATTGTAGAGCTTAATAGTTGGTGTGGATGGAAAAACTGGAAAGACCATATAGAGGGGCATAATTGAACAGGGATCCCAAGTTTTCCTGAGCGCGTCCTCGCAGGACAGCCCTGCAAAGGGGCGGGGAAACCCATATTATCGAAACAAGATGGGCGTCCATCTTTCGTTTCAATAATACAGACAAGGACGCCCAAATCTCAACATTTAGGTCGACCTTAGAGATGGGCGACCTAAATGTTGAGATGGGCGACCTTGTAGATAGTCGTCCTCGATTTTCGGCAATAATGGAAACCGAGGATGCCCATCTCAAAAACGACCAAATCCAAGGCATTTGGTCATGGGAGGAGCCAGCATTCGTAGTGCACTGGTCCCCCTCACATGCCAGGACACCAACCGGGCACCCTAGGGGGCACTGCAGTGGACTTCATAAATTGCTCCCAGGTGCATAGCTCCCTTACCGTGTGTGCTGAGCCCCCCACCCCCCCCCCAAACCCCACTCCCCACAACTATACACCACTACCATAGCCCTAAGGGGTGAAGGGGGCACCTACATGTGGGTACAGTGGGTTTCTGGTGGGTTTTGGAGGGCTCATATTTACTACCACAAGTGTAATAGGTGGGGGGGGGGGGGTCTGGGTCCGCCTGCCTGAAGTGCACTGCATCCACTAAAACTGCTCCAAGGACCTGCATACTGCTGTGATGGAGCTGGGTAAGACATTTGAGGCTGGCAAAAAATATTTTTAAAGGTTTTATTGAGGGTGGGAGTGGGTTAGTGACCACTGAGGGAGTAAGGGGAGGTTATCCCCAATTCCCTCCGGGTGGTCATCTGGTCGCAAGAAAAAATGGACCAAGTAAAGTCGGCCAAATGCTCGTCAGGGACGCCCTTCTTTTTTCCATTATCGTCTGAGGACGCACATGTATTAAGCATGCCCCAGTCCTGCCTTCGCTATGTTTCCGACACACCTCTGTGAACTTTGGTCGTCCCCGCAATGGAAAGCAGTTGAGGACGCCCAAAATTGGCTTTCGATTATGCCGATTTGAGTGACCCTGAGAGAAGGACACCCATCTCCCGATTTGTGTCGGAAGATGGGCGCCCTTCTCTTTCGAAAATAAGCCTGATAGTTTATCTGCCATCATTTTCTGTTTCTTTAACTGAACTTTGCAGGAACATTCAACAAATGAGTAGCAAATGCTTTATTTAAAAGTTTATAAGAATTAAAACAAACAGTTTTATCCTGTAAAGCATTCCTATTTGCTTCCTACTCTCACTTTAAATGCTATGCTCCAGTGTAACAGGCTGCTAAAATATACTTTCCTGCACAATTACAGGAAGAATATTCAGGGCCGCTACTCCAGAAAGGTGGTGTTTGAGAGTGTGGCCCAACAGAACTGAAGCCTATGCTTGTGGAGAGAAGTATAAAACTCTGAGGTCCTTTTACTAAGGTGTGCTGAAAAATGGGCTGCGCTAGTGTAGGCGTGTGTTTTGGGCACATACAGATCCATTTCTCAGTGAACTTGTGAAAAATATTTGCTGAAAATGGACGTGCGGCAAAATAAAAATTGGCACACGTCCATTTTGAGTCTGAGACCTTACCGCCAGTCATTGACTTAGCGGTAAGGTCTCTCACGTTAACCGTGCAGTAATCGCCTATGCACGTCAAGTCGGAGTTACCCCCTCCCGATTTTCGCCGCACGCCCGAAAATATATTTAAATATATTTTCTGGCACGCGTAGTGGACGCACGTCAAAAATGAAATTACCACACAGTCCACACGATAGACGGGCAGTAACTCCAAACTGACGCACATTGGGCGTGTGTATTTATTTATTTATTTGTTGCATTTGTATCCCACATTTTCCCACCTCTTTGCAGGCTCAATGTGGCTTACAATATATCATGGATAGTGAAAATAAGAAGATAATAGTTATTTGGTATTACAGAAGGATTTGGGGTTACATGGTAATTGAATACATGATAGTAATATAACAGAAGGCATTATTAAACATTTCTGGATATATGTGGGGAGTTTCTCATGTGTTGATCTTTGTGGTATATCTTGTCAAAGAGATGGGTCTTCAGTTGTTTGCGGAAGTTGGTCAGTTCATAGATTGCTTTTAGGTTGCGTGGCAACGCGTTCCAGAATTGCGTGCTCATGTAGGAAAAGGTTGATGTGTGCATTAATTTGTATTTTAGACCTTTACAGTTGGGGAAATGATGATTAAGGAATGTGCGGGATGATGTTTTAGCATTTCTGGGTGGTAGGTCTATCAGGTCTGACATGTAGGCTGGGGCAGCGCCATGGATGATTTCATGAACTAGGGTACATACTTTGAACGTGATGCGTTCTTTGAGTGGGAGCCAGTGTAGCTTCTCTCATAGGGGTTTTGCACTTTCGTATTTTGATTTTCCAAATATGAGTCTGGCTGCCGTGTTCTGGGCTGTTTGGAGTTTTTTGAGTATTTGCTCTTTGCAGCCAGCGTAGAGTGAGTTGCAGTAGTCTAGATGACTGAGTACTAATGATTGTACCAGATTGCGGAAGACAGTCCTTGGGAAGAATGGTCTAACTGTTTTTAATTTCCACATTGAGTGGAACATCTTTTTGGTTGTGTTTTTCGCGTGATTTTCAAGTGTTAGGTGCCGATCAATGGTGACTCCAAGGATGTTTAGGGTTTCCGAAATTGGTAGATTTAGTTTTGGTGTGTTGATGGTGGTAAATTTGTTAGTATTGTGTTGAGAGGTGAGTATTAGGCATTGGGTTTTTTCTGCATTTAGTTTCAGCTGAAATGCATCTGCCCAGGAGTGCATGATGTGTAGACTTTGGTTAATGTCGTTGGAAATCTCTTTTAAGTCTTGTTTGAATGGGATGTAGATCGTTACATCATCAGCGTATATGCATGGGTTGAGATTTTGGTTTGATAGTAGTTTGGCCAAGAGTATCATCATTAGATTGAATATGGTCGGTGAGAGAGGGGATCCCTGTGGAACTCCACATTCAGGTGTCCATGCAGCTGATGTAATCGAATTTGATGTCACTTGATATGAGCGTGTGGTTAGGAATCCCTTAAACCAATTAAGAACGTTGCCTCCAATACCAAAGTATTCAAGGATGTGTAGTAGAATTCCATGATCAACCATGTCGAAGGCGCTTGACATGTCGAATTGTAGAAGTAACATGTTCTTGCCGGTCGCAATCATTTGTTTGAATTTCGTCATAAGCGTAACTAGTTCTGTTTCAGTGCTGTGATTAGAACGAAATCCTGACTGGGAGTCGTGTAGTATTGAGAACTTGTTTAGATAGTCTGTGAGTTGTTTGGTCACCATTCCTTCTGTTATTTTGGTTATTAAGGGAATGGATGCTACTGGTCTGTAGTTGGTTAATTCACTCGCATTTTTCTTTGCATCTTTGGGTGTGGGGGTGAGTAGAATGTTTCCTTTCTCCTTTGGGAAGAGTCCATTTTGTAGCATAAAATTCACGTGCATCATTAGGTCTGTTATAAATTGTTGGGGGGCCAATTTCATAAGGTTATTTGGGCATATATCTAGTTTGCAATGAGATTTGGCGAATCTTTTAAGCGTTTGGGAGATGAGATCTTCCGATAGTATCTCAAATTCAGTCCAAATCCTATCTGCTGGGTATACTCCAGGGTCTGGGTCTAGACAGTCTAGGAGTGTAGCGTATTCAATGGGGCTGACAGGTATTTTAAGTCGCAGTTGTACGATTTTCTCTTTGAAGTACTTTGCGAGGTTGTCGGCTCCTGGTGTGTCTTTGCTGTTGTTCGTGACTGGTGTGGTGTCTAGTAGGCACCTACATGGCTTTTGTATAGTCTTTGAGAGCCCAATAAATGGTTATTTTACTATAATTAAGAATACTCTCTCAGTCACATTTTTTACTTTGAATTTACTGTGCCTATCTAATACTGACTAGTAATATTTAAGCCTCCTTTAGGGGACTTTTTGTCTGTGTGCATAGGGAGAAATGGAGGGGCATTTTTGATCTGACGTCTAAGTCTGGTTTTGGACGTTTTGCACAAAAATGTAACCATTTTTGAAAAATGAAATGGTATTTTTGAAAAAAAGATAGATGTTTTTCTATCAAGATTTTGTGCTTTGAACTTTTTTTTTTACCATTTTTGAAAAAAAATGCACAAGTGAAAACGGCACAAAATCAAGCCATTGGGATGTAGGAGGGGCCAGCATTTTTAGCAGACTGGTCCCCCAGACATCCCAGAAGAGCAATGGGGTCCCTTAGAGGGCCCTGCTGTGAGATTTATATAAGTGCTCCCGCGTACACATCTCACCATTGCTCCCTTATCTTGTCTACTGAGCCCTCCAAAACCCTCCCAAACCCCACTATCCCCAACTGTACACCACTACAATAACCCTTATGGGTGAAATGGGGAATTATATGTGGGTACAGTGGGGTTTGGGTGAGTTTGGAAGGGTTCATGTTTTTCATCACAAGTGTAACAGGTAGTGGGAGATATGGGCTTGGGTCCACCTATCCACAGTGCACTGCACCCACCACTAGACTACTCCAGGAATCTGCATGGTGCTCTGAAGGGCCTGAGAATAACATCTGAGGCTGGTAAGTAATGTTCTTAATCACATTTTTGGGGTGAGGGAGGGGGCCAGTGACCACTGGGGGAGTAAGGGGAGGTCATCTTTGATTTCCCCCAGTGGTCATCTGATCATCTTGGGCATCTTTTTGTGTCTTATTCATTCTAACAAGGCCTAGCTCAAAACGTCTTAGCCCTGGACGGTTTTGTTTTGTTCCATTATGGCTGAAAAATGTCCAAGTCTTAGAAATGCCCCCAAACCAACCTTAACATGCCTCCGATACACCCCCTTGAGATTTAGATGCACTGCAAATGAACAGCATAGAAAAACATCTGAAAAATAGGTTTTGAAAATACCAATTTGGACAGTTTTGTGAGAAAAATGTCCAAGTGCTGATTTATGCCACTTTTTAGATGTGTTTCTCCTTTGAATATGAGCACCATAGTGTTTAGGAGATTTGAGGTGTTTAAAAAGGTATGCTACAGTTTTTAGGTGGGCTGCTTCCAATGACCTTTATATCACAGAGAAGAATGTGTCAGTACCTCATCTCTCCCTACATTCCTCCCTGGGAACTCCGTTCACTGGGTAAATCTTTCTTATCTGCACCCTTCTCCTCCACCGCTAACTCCAGTCTCCATTCCTTTTATGTTGCTGAACCATATGCCTGGAATAGACTTCCTGAGCCGGTACATCAAGCTTCATCTCTGGCCGTCTTCAAATCTAAGCTAAAAGCCCACCTTTTTGATGCTGCTTTTAACTCCTAACCCTTATTCACTTGTTCTGAACCCTTATTTTATCATCCTCACTTTAATATTCCCGTATCTCTCGTTTGTCCTGTTTGTCTGTTCTAATTAGATTGTAAGCTCTGTCGAGCAGGGACTGTCTCTTCATGTTGAAGTGTACACTGCTGTGTACGTCTAGTAGCGCTATAGAAATGATTAGTAGTAGTAGAAGTATTGCTCAAACAAGAAAACATATTTGAGCTTGGTTCTTACTCTGCCACCTAACCAACGTCTAACATTGATTAATTCTTTTTTCCTATTGCTTAGCAAATACTTCCAGAATCTAGATACACAAGAAATTAATGACCAAGAAACATGCAGGTCTATTTAACATAGAATGTAGAGATCAGAATTGATATATCCAGGTCAGGACACGCTGAGTTACCAGTGGCATTTTAGAAAAAGTTCCGTTGATGTAGAACCTTTTCTATTATACCTGTAGGATTGTAGTGTATTAACAGGCACATGCAGAGGGAGCAGACATTTTATAATTCCGCATGTGGGGAAAATAATCACTGCTCCCCTTCAAGTGGCTCAGAACACTACAGCATGAGTCATCACTGGCTGTTCTCAGTTTGAACATATCACTCCCACATTAATAAAGCTTCATTGGTTGCCTATTGAGCAACATATTCATTTTAAGATTCTTTTATTGGTTTTTAAAGTGATGAATAATACAGTATCAGTTTTGGTCTCCTCGAATTTAAGTCTTTATCAGCCCCCAAGAGCACTGAGGTCAGCAAATAAAAAATTGTTGGATGTTCCCACAGTTAATAACATCAGACTAGAAGAATATAGATCTTCTGTGTTCTTTGTAATAGGACCAAAAATGTGGAATTCAGTGCCCCTGTCTCTCCAAGAGCATCCACCTGAAAAAGAGTTCAAGAAAGCTCTAAAAACACTTCTTTTTCAACAGGCTTATTGCATAAATGCAGTTTGATTACTGAGGGATTGTGTGGATTGTAAAATGGGGACTCTTTCTTTATGCAGGCTGATGAGATCTCTGATATATGTAATTATCTATGTATTATTGTATGTATTTTGATTATGCTTGGCTTTTGTGATCCGCTTAGAATTTGAGATAATTAGGAATATAAATACTTTTAAATAAATAAATAATTTCAGAGGGTGACGGTCAATGTTTTATTAAACACTTACCATTACCAGCTAAATTAGCCCTGGATATTAAATGTTAGGCCGTGTCCGAGTACTGGCACTGAATATCCAGAGCTGTCCTTTAGCTGTTATGTGGATCTTGGATGATATTCAGCTAGGATCTGCACAACATAATTACGTGGGCCCTGGCTGAATACCAGCTAAGACCTACATAAAGGGATATCGGGTCCCCCTCCCCAAATTCGTTCCCCCAACATGTCCAGATCTCCCTTCCACTATAGGTCATGGCCACTATTTTTAAGCAGGAGCTCCCATAGGTGGGACCGATTGAGGTTCTCTCCTGCTCCGCTTTAACATATGGACCACCACAGAAGTTAAAATAGACCTTGGGGGGGGGGGGGGGGTTGAGAGGATGATCAGGATATGTTAGGGAGGAGCCCTGAGGAGGGTCCAGACATTTTGGGGGCCCTGAGGAATCTGATCATGTTGGGAGGGTCCTACCATCAAATTGTGACAGACCAGTACCTGGAAGCTATGCAGATGCTGGCCAACATTCAATGCTGGCACCCAAATTGCTAAGTGGGCACAGCTAAGACTGCTTTTTCTGTGATCCTATCTGCCTGCTTAGCTACATGAGCTGCGGCACTGAATACGGCTGGCACCCACATAACTCCCAGCATTTCCTGCCTCCACCCCAGAACGTTCTACTGCTGCCCAGATTCAAGATGGCTTGTTAGTGCTACTATTCAGCAGCACTGCTCAATTAAGTGCCACTGAATATCAGAAGCCAGCCCACCCACTATGATTGAGGAAGGCAGAATCCTCTTCTGCCCACTTAAATCCCTTTGAATATTGGCCCCAGTGGAGGAAGCATGGCAACTTACAAGTATATGTGAGCCATTTTGTAAATCTATATGTATAAATGTTGCTAATTAACTACAAAGACAACAATCTTTATTTTCAATTTGGAGGTGGATAAAAGATGATAACACCCATAATCCCACTTGTAAAGGGCTGACCAAAATGATCAGTTTTTAAAAACTTGTACGTGCCAGAAAGCAGCTGTAAATCATGAATGCACATATTAGATACATGTCTGTAATAGATTTTTGACCCACACAGGCAATGACCCCTTGCAATTGCTATATATTATGGGCATCCAAAAGCAAACTGAGCCCTTTCTAAAATCACCATTTACACATGGATGTTTCTATGTGTAAACGCAGGAATCTCCATGTGAAAACTGCAAATAACGCTTCAAAAAAATAACCTCATAATGTGAGGAAAAACATGCTTGTGTTCTTGGAGGGCCCAGAAGGTTATAACATTCATTGGGCTTGGTTACTAATGTAACCGCAGGGCACACCTCCGGCTCAGTTCCACCCCAGAGTTTTGGTCACACCAAATACTTCTGCCACACACACAAACAGCTCCACTGGCAGGGTCACATGAGCTGGGTGCAGGCTTGGGCCAGAATAACTCCGGTAGACTGAGGGTACTTTTTCTCTGGCCACTTTCACTCAATAATTAGTCAGCAATCTCAGTTGCAAAACTTCAACTTGCTTTACTAACAGTAACTTGAAAAACAGGTCATAAACTTTTCAACTTGATCTGTACAATTCAGGGTGTTTTTTTTATTCAGATGGTCTGCACAGCACAAAATATAGTCTCAATATGACATCAGGGCTTTCAAACTCACAGTTCAGTTCTATCTTAAATCTCCTCTATTTGCTGCCAGGCATCAGCACTTGGTAATTTCCGCACTGATCCTTTTCAGTCTTCAATTATCTCCTTAGTTACTCTGTCCCATCCCGGAGCAGGGTCCATTCACCAGTGCAATGCAAGTCCCACCAGAAGCAAGCATGACCACTTCCACTTCTCCTACCTGGGGCAGTTATCCCCAAGCACTCCTACTTTGTTCCCAAATCAGGAATGCTACCGCAGGCACCTTCTGCCTTGTGCAGAGGCTTGCAAACACCACACTTGCAAGCTTTTCCTGCCTTGGTACCCAGGACTTCCCACTCAATGCTACGGGTCTGGGCAGGGGTGGGTTACCAAAGATCAGAATTTTCACCAAGCCATCTCTTAACTTCTTTGTACTGCTCCCATGGGCTGGACTTTACTCTGATTTCCTCACCAGGCAGTCAATACCAGCTCTGTCTCCTCAGTGATCACCCTGAAAATCCCTCCTCCCACCGTTGAAGCATGGGCATTTTCATGGGGGGGGGGGGGTGCATACTAATAAAATTAGAGTAGCTAGACAGTAAGCATGCTTAAAAGTATTCAGACACTCCTTGTAGATATATCTGATATTAGTTTTTATTGATATTTTAATTTATTTGAATTGAGAAAAACACAAGTTCAAAATCCAATGATGATGTTATACTGTATCTCAACACATTATGATATTTGAAGTTCTGCTTCTTTCATTTGAGCTTAGAATTAGAGTTAGCAAAATGAATCAGAGGGATGTCCAAAAAAAATCTAGAATGGGCTAAAGTCTCCCTCTAGAAACTTGGGGGCCCTTTTACTAAGCTGCAAACCCATACTAATGTCTTCCAGGCTATTACAGCAGCCAGCTTCTTAACGCAGACGTGTACTGGGTCTGAGCATGACATCAGAAAGCAGAGGAGGAACTAGCTGTAACAGCTTGTGCATGGGTCATTGCTGTGCACTAGCTGTCACAAATGCCAATGGCATAACTACACTTACCAGCACTTGAAGAGGAAGCAGTAAGTGCAGCCGCATAACTGTGGAGTGGAGGAGTGGCCTAGTGGTTAGAGCACCAGTCTTGCAATCCAGTGGTGGCCAGTTCAAATCCTGCTGCTGCTCCTTGTGATCATGGGCAAGTCACTTAACCCTCCATCGCCTCAGGTACAAACTTAGATTGTGAGCCTTTCTAGGACACAGAAATATCCAGAGTACCTGAATGTAACTCATCTTGAGCTACTCCTGAAAAAGGTGTGAGCAAAATCTAAATAAATAGGCATCCAATGTGCCATGGCCCCAACCCCAATCACAATGCCAATTTCTACCCCACTCCCATTATAAGTTCTGATCCCCCCCCCCCCACTCCCTGATCCAAAATCGCACCAGGCCCTGCCCCCAAGGAAACCCCATCCAGCTCTAGGATTCAACCAGAGACAAGGTGAAGGCCCAGTGGAAAGGAGAGGCACTGCTGACTCCTAGCAATGGTCTCACACCACTACTGCTAGGTTCAGACTTCCATATAAGCTGATGGGTAGTGATTGAGAGTGAGGGGGCCCAGAAACAGGTGATGCCACTGTAGATATGTGTACTGTTGCAAGTTGCAAGTTAACATACAGGTACTGTGTTACATGCAGCCAATATTGCAGAGGGCCTTTAATATCAGCTGACGCATAGTGACTATATGTCAAACCCTGTATGGTAAATGCAGGGCACCTCCTCTGCATTTTCTGGACAGAGTTTGCACTTACCACAGGTTAGTTTTTACCATTAAGCATGGTAAGTGTAAAAACCCAACACACTTTAGTAAAAGAACTCCTTAGTGCCTCTGTGACATACGTATAAATAATATTTTTGAACTCCTAATACTTGGCATAGGTTTAAAATGTTCCATAATTAAATGTCAGAGGATATGCTTAAGGTACATAGCTTAATAGTGTCTGAATGCATTTAATACTCCATTAGGATTCATAGGGAGAGCTCACCCCTCTGTCAGGACTATTGTTTTTCTCTATCAGGCTACACTTTCAACAAAATAGCAGTGCATTGATTTTGCAGAGTGAATGCTATCATTTAAACTGGGATAGCTTTAAAAAGAAAGCTTAGATTGTTGAGAACACAAGAGACTCTGCAGAAAGCCCCCCTAAATCCACCAATTTCTTCATGCTTTTGGTTTTCAATTGCAACTGCTGATTGCTAAGAAGGAGAACTTATCCTCCCCCCCCCCCCCCCCCACCACCACCACCTTCCCCCAAGCAAATGCCATATGTAGTGAGCACAGCATCCTGTTCATTCAGATATTCCCTGAGAATGCTAGACTTAGTCTCTTAAAGTTCCATTAAATCAGTACCTGCATCGACTCATATAAAACAAATAATCCTTTCAATGAAAAGCCAAAGGAATAATAAAGGAGAGCTCATGATCACAAAACAACTATGTCTAAAGGGATAGAAAGGAGAAGGATGGAAATTGATTTTATATACCCAGAACTGTTTTCTACAAAATATTCTGTTGTTCTAAAAATGTAGGAAACAGAGAAATTATGAGCAAATCTAAGAGGATACAGCAATATAGATTACTGGAGCAGGTTAATTTAGTAAAATATGAAGATTTGTAGTGAGGTCAGGGCTGGGACCAGTTTGTACGGGGAGCTCGTTGACACTGTAAATCCACTCAGTCCACACACCTTTGGCATACGAATAACTTATCCAGGCCAGAATATTTGTTCTGAACCAAACAGGTTTATTTGTGCTTAGAGCAATCAAACAGCTGGAACAACTGTACACAGATAAATACAATTAAAAATAGAATCTTGATACAATTTTGAGAGACCCAAGATGACAGTTTGATGAGATGCAGAGTTGTTTTGCTTTGTGGCTTTGTTTTTGTATCACTAGTGCTGGTGCCTTCTCTATGTTTTCATGGTGAAAAGTAAAGAGAGGACATGGACTTTTCCTCATAGGTCCAGTCAATCTTCGGCTGTGTGGCAGATAAAGGGAAAGGAAAATGGGACTTGATATACTGCATTTCTGAGGTTTTTGCAACTACATTCAAAGCGGTTTACGTATGTTCAGGTACTTATTTTGTACCAGGGGCAATGGGGGGTTAAATGACATGCCCAGAGTCACAAGGAGTGGCAGTGGGAATTGAACTCAGTTCTCTAGGATCAAAGTCCACTGCACTACCCACTAGGCTACTCCTCCACTGGCTTTGGAGTTTTGCGCATGCCAGAGTTTCCTGGAACATTTGCTAGGCCCACTGTTTCACCGGCAGACCGCAGGGAGTGTTCCTGAGCCCTGGTTAGAGCATTACCTTTATCATAGGCGCCGACTCCATGGGTGCTGTGGGTGCTCGAGCACCCCCAATATTTCACCCACTGGAAGTTCGTTCCCTCCTTCCAAGCTCCAGGGTCGTCGTCCCCCCTCCAAGTTCTAGGGTCGTTGTCCCTCCCTCCCCCCCCCCTCCGAGTTCCAGGGTCATCGTCCCTCCCTTCCTTCCTCCCTCCCATCGAGTTCCAGGCCCCCCTCCCTCCAAAATTTAAAAGTCATCTTGACTTACCTCATCGGGGTTACGGCGGCCAGCAGCAGCGGTAAAAAGCAGCGGTAAAAAGCGTTACTTCAGCGCTTACTTCAGTTTTCCCTTCTCTATCTCACAGCTCTGGTCCCACCCTTGCGGAAACAAGAAATGAGGGTGGGACCAGAGCTGAAAGAGAGAGAAGGGAAAACTGAAGTAAACGCCGAGCCTGCACGCTTTTTACCGCTGCTGCCGGCCGCCGTAACCCCAACGAGGTAAGTAAAGATGACTTTTAAAATTCAGAGGGAGGGGGATCCAAGATGGCTGACGTATAGGAAACAGAGACGCAAGCTCCCAAAGGGATCTTTAAGTTTTTGAATTCCGCATACCTTTTGTCTTTGAATTCCCAGTGGAGCATGCCGAAAAGAAAGGGGAAACATAAGAGACCTCCTCTCCCTAGAGTAGATACCCCTGGACCTCGGCAAACATCGATCTCTGCTTTCTTGGCTTCTACTCCATCGGGCGTTTCCGCTGCCAGTGCGAGGGAGAGCACAGGCTTGGAGAGCGATTTTTCGCTTAGCCCAGCTGGCCCATTAACCCCTCCATTCCCACGACCTACCGTAGCCCTTGTCCCGGAGAGTGAAGTGGAATTATCTCTGAAGGGGAGGCAGGCCTCTGGAGAAAAATCAACGGCAGGGAAGAAAATGGAAGGAGACCAGCAACTTCGAGCCACGGCGGTTGAACCGGAACAAAAAGATATTTCCTCGAGTATCATTCAAGCAGAAACTTTGTTGTGTGTGGCAACGTCTCAACCGCTGGTGAGACCGGCCGAAATATCGCTGGAGGCTATATGGACTGCCCTAGAAAACCTTCACAATGTCTGTGTATCATTTATTACTGTATCTTTGAATAACTCCACTCAAATAAAAGATATGAAAAGGGATTTGGAAACTTTATCAGCTAAACAAGTAAAAACAGAGACGGAATTACAAAAACTACGAGAGGTTCATACTCAAGTGGTGGGTGATAAACTGTTGATTAGTAGGAAAATGGAAAACTTAGAAAACACTGTGAGGAATTTAAACCTTAGAATTTTAAACTTTTCTTTGAGTGACTTGATTTCACCAAGAGAGATGTTCTTCAGATTTTTGAAAGAAGAGTTTAAATATTCAGAGCAGATGCTTCCACCTGTTCAGAAACTGTTTTATCTACCCATAAAACAAGACACTCAACAGGACCAGGAAGTTCAAATTCAAACAAAAGAAAATTCAGAAGGTTTGGATTTATCTGCTTTTCTAGAGCAATCTAGAGAAGAAAGTAAAAAGAGATTGACACTTCTTGTGACTTTCGTCTTCCTTCAAGATAAAGATGCATTGTTAAAAGTCTATTTTCAAAAACTCAAGGTGGAATTTCTAGGAGGAAAAATTTCTATTTTTCCAGATATATCTAAATGGACACAACAGCGGAGGAAAAAATTCCTAGAATTGAAACAAGAAGCACTCTCTTTGCAGGCTCGTTTTCAATTACGATTCCCATGTAAATGCTTAGTAATATTTAAAGATAAGAAATATATTTTTTATGATGTTAAACAATTGAGTGATTTTCTCAAGACCAGGAAGGATGTAGGGCAAGACTAAAGCCTTAATAGAGCTAAGGTAAAATGAGTAATCATATATAATGTGATATTGAATTATTTTCTTTGAGAATGGTATGGGATTTGCGTTACAAGACGTATGAGGAGAGACTTGCAGAACTAAACATGTATACTCTGGAGGAAAGGAGAAACAGGAGTGATATGATACAGACGTTCAAATATTTGAAAGGTATTAATCCGCAAACGAACCTTTTCCAGAGATGTGAAGGCGGTAGAACGAGAGGACATGAAATGAGATTGAAGGGGGGCAGACTCAAGAAAAATGTCAGGAAGTATTTTTTCACGGAGAGAGTAGTGGATGCTTGGAATGCCCTCCCACGGGAGGTGGTGGAAATGAAAACGGTAACGGAATTCAAACATGCGTGGGATAAGTATAAAGGAATCCTGTGCAGAAGGAATGGATCCTCAGGAGCTTAGTCGAGATCGGGTGGCAGAGCCGGTGGTGGGAGGCAGGGTTGGTGGTTGGGAGGCAGGGATAGTGCTGGGCAGACTTATACGGTCTGTGCCAGAGCCGGTGGTGGGAGACGGGACTGGTGGTTGGGAGGCGGGGATAGTGCTGGGCAGACTTATACGGTCTGTGCCAGAGCCGGTGGTGGGAGGCAGGGATAGTGCTGGGCAGACTTATACGGTCTGTGCCAGAGCCGGTGGCGGGAGGCGGGGCTGGTGGTTGGGAGGCGGGAATAGTGCTGGGCAGGTCTATGCCCTGAAGAGCACAGGTACAAATCAAAGTAGGATATACACAAAAAGTAGCACATATGAGTTATCTTGTTGGGCAGACTGGATGGACCGTGCAGGTTTTTTTCTGCCATCATCTACTATATGTTAGATACCAACTCCCTTTGGTTTTTGCTTTTATGACATCTTGGATCTCTTTAATGTGGACTAATGAATAGTTTTTTTAATTCTTCTTTAAAATTACCTTATTTGAAGTGTGCATTTCCTCAAAGATTATGTATCTGTGTTATATATTGTAAAATATAAATAAATAAAATTCAGAAGGAGGGGGCCTGGAACTCGAAGGGAGGGAGGGGACCCTTTGGAACTTGGGGGGGGGGAACCCTGTGGAACTTGGAGGGGGAGGGAGGGGCACCCTGTGGAACTCGGAGGGAGGGAGGGGGAACCCTGGGACTCGGAGGGAGGGGGGACCCTGGAGCTCAGAGGGAAGGAGGACCCTGGAACTCAGAGGGAGGGCGGGAAGGGAGGGGAGGGGACCCTGGAACTTGGAGGGAGGGAGGGGAGGGGACCCTGGAACTCGGAGGGAGGGGAGGGAGGGGGCCCTGGAATTCAGAGGGAGGGGACCCTGGAACTCTGTTAATGTTGCCCTGCCCCTTCCCCCTTTCTCTGTTTTGAAATTGATTATAACCTTGGCCACTTATTGGGTTCCACCACCTTTTCTTCCCTTTCTCATACACTTTATTTTGTATATTTTTGCCCGCAAATCGCTTAGATATATTTTTGATGAGTGGTATATCAAATAAGAGTGAACTGTGAACTATGTACATTAAAATATATCTTTTCTGCATTAAGGGCTAGATTCTATATATGGCGCCTGAAAACTCTGCGCAGAAAAAAATACGCCTAGGCGTATTCCCTAAAGTATGCCTAAATTTTGTAAAATAGGCTTAAATTTCCATGCGCTATATAGCATAAGCCGAGTGCCTCTCCGTGTGACCAAGTTTAGTTGCAGCCATTTACGCTATGTTTTACTTGGAGTAAATCCCAATGCCTAAATTTGGTGCAGAGCAGGTGTATTTTATAACAATGCGCATAGATTTTAGAAACGCCCATGCCCTGCCCATAGCCACATCACCTTTCAACTATGTGATTTAGAATTTATATGCACCACATTACAGAATATGCTTAGCGAGTTCTGCGCACAAATCTTAATTAATGCCAATTAGTGCTGATAATTGCTTAACACACAATTGATAGCGCTGATTAGCTAGTTAACCAGTTAAGTTACCATTGCTTTAGAAGATGCTTTGATTTCCACACAGAAATTAAGTCGTGATATTACTACTACTATTACTACTACTATTTAACATTTCTAAAGCGCTACTAGGGTTATGCAGCGCTGTACAATGTAACATAGAAGGACAGTCCCTGCTCAAAGAGCTTACAATCTAAAGGACAAGTAGATAGATAGATAGATAGATAGATAGATAGATAGATAGATAGATAGATAGATAGATAGATAGATAGATAGATAGATAGATAGATAGATAGATAGAATCCAGCAGTAAATGCGTGGGCAGAGGCTGAATGTGCCCCAACAGTTAACACACTCTGAGTTATTACCACGTAGTAATGGTGAAACTTAATATGTACCTCCAAAATGTTTAGCAGCAAAAGCAGCTCTTAACAAGCAATTCACCACATTTATTTCCTCTGTTCATAGCATGCATGCATGCACACATGCTAATCTAAAAAGTATGCAATTATGAGCTGCCCTATGGAAATTGGCCCAAAATGAAAGGACCAGTTGACATGAGAGTTTTACTCTCTGTCCCCTCCCTCCACCCCAAATAAAAGGAGTTGTCCCTGCTCCTTCCAATAGCAAATTGTCCCTTCCTAAATTCCTCCAATGACAAGCTGAATCTCCAGACTCTTTGACCAGAGCCGCCGAGAGACTAGACTAGGCCGGGCCCGGGGCAAGGCCGCCCCACCTCCACCCCCCCCCCCCCCCTCCACTGCCGCCTCCTGTCGCTCCCCCCGCTGCTGCCGCCTCCTGTCGCTCCCCCCGCCACTGCAGTCCCCAGTCTCACCTGCCTGCCTCCAAGGCTCCGGGCCCCCTGCATTCAAAGTGGCAGTCGCAGATCGCCTCTCTTCTGGCCTTCCCTCCCTCTGTCCCACCCTCGTCTGATGTAACTTGTTTCCGCGAGCGCAGGACACAAGGAGGGAAGGCCCGAAGGGAGGCGATCTGCGACTGCCGCTTAGAATGCAGTGGCCCGGAGCTGAGGAGGCAGGCAGGTGAGACCGGGGACTGCAGCGCCGGTGGCCTGACCCTGGCGCCGGGCCCCCCTTAGAGGCCCGGTCCCGGGGAATTATGTCCCCCTTACCCCCCTCTCGGCGGCCCTGTCTTTGACCCCCAACTTCCTAAAGAGAAGTGATTACCTCTCCTCAAGCTCAGATTTGCAAAAGATGAGTAATTAAGGGGCCCTTTATTAAAAGTTGCCACACGGCAACCCAGAACTACCACCGGCCCAACACAGTAGTTCTACCTCAAGCATGCGCCATTTCCTGCACTACGGAAAATACTCCCGTAATTTCTAGCATGGCACTAACCCGGTGGTAATCGGGAAGTGCCACGCATGGCCTGGTTACTGTGGGAGCCCTTACTGCCACCTCAATGGGTCGCAATAAGTGCTCCACCCACACATGTCCATGTGGTAAAAATAATCTTACCACATTGCCATTACTTTTTTAGGGGTTTTTTTTTAGGCGCTGCGGTAAAAAGGGCCCTGGCACATGGCAAAAATGACCCCCCCCCCCCCCCCCCCCCCCCACACACACACACACACACTGCTACTGCAGGGCTCTTTTTCCCACAGCTTGGTAAAAGAACCCCTAAATCTCTTAGCCAAATGCACTCCCTTCTGCAAGCACCATAGAATTGGTGTACTACACAATGAATCACTATTAGGCAATATCATTCAGTTGCATTCTGCAGTGCTGACAAGATGTCACATCTCTCTTGATTGCGAAGACGGGGTCCCTCTGGAACAATAAGTATTTCAGAAAGGTGAGGGAGGACTTGTCAGAAGGTTTGGATGAGCCCAAGTACGCATACATTCCCCCCCCCCCAACAAACACACACACACGCATACTCAAATGATATGTGTTAGCATGCCAGCCTTACATACATTAAGTATGTATTTTTTACTGAAACATTGTGGCATCAGTTTCTAGAATTTTCCAGCTTTTATGGTTTTCATTAGGCCTATTTTTTTTTTGCACTTTTGCAGTCTGAAAAAAAATATTATTTCTACAATGAGCTATCACAGTTCTTCGAGCTATTTTTCAACAGCTCTGAGTTAGCTTGTGTCTAACCACCCACTCTCAGTTTTAAGCAGGTTTGAATTGAGAATTCTTATGTCACAATAGTAAGTATTGTAGCCCATAATATTTCTCTTCATTCTAGGATTCAGACTAAAGTCTACAGGTTTCTGGTCTATGGGGTATGTCTACTAAAGTGCAAATGAGCTTAGCGCATGCTAAGCCCATTTCTAGTGTACACAGGAAATAGGACAATTTCCTGTATTCCTCTTTCAAGTCGTGCACAAATGTTCGCATTAGCACATGTAATCTAAAAAAAGTTTGACAGGCGAGCATTTACCAGCTCCTATTTAGGAGACATTAAGGGCTCCTGTGTCATGGCCGTGCTAACCAGTAATCAGAATGCACTTGCTGAATCCACACCTGTTCTCTGCCCCTGACATGCACCCCCCCCCCCCCCAAGAAAAATAAAAAATAATGAAATACTGCACACTTAAGGGTGAATTCTATATAGAAAAGACCTAAAGACCTACCTCTTCAGGAAATTCTATGAGTAAAACATGCAGTAATCATTTTGGAACAACAATACAACCTCTAACTGTAATGCATCTTTTCATATAAGAAATGAACTAAGACATACCTTCTCAAGAAAACCAATGACTGTTCCATACACACTAATAGTTATCTTGCCAACCAATGTAAATGAATCAATGTAATCTCTAACAACTGTTAAATGTAAGCCTCATTGAACCAAAACTAGTTTTGGGATAATTGTGGGATACAAGTATGAATAAATACATACATGGAGCTGAAAAAATATTGGTGCCAAAAAAAGCACTGTTCTACAAGCTGGGCTTAAAGTTAGCGTTTATGCCCAGGACTCGTGCCTAACTTTAGGCATGGCCATTTACACCAACTGAAACATGGTGCACCTAAATTAGGTGCATATCCCCGTTATTCTATAACAGGCGTAAATGCTAAGAATGCCCTCTTTCTGCCCATGACTCTCCCATTTCCACGCCCCCTTTTAATACTCACACATAAAATGTAGGTGTGGATCCCACACCTAAATTTCCACATGTAAGTTCCAAGTAAATCTAATTAGTGCCAACAGCTGCTTGTTAAAAAGCCAATTACTGGCACTAATTGCTTGTTAGTCAATTAAATTGCGTGCAAATTGAGCATAATTTTTGTTGACTTTTATAGAATTATGGGGTTAGCACTCACAAACAGGGTATTGGCACTGCTAAAATATCATGCAGACAAAATCTTTCCCACTGAGTTTTTAGATAGTTTCAAACAGTGATCAGGAGCATATGTGTGCAGCTAGATACTTGAATTTTGGAAATCAATAGGCTGATATCCATGATATAGGCCATACGCAAAAGGAGAATGACTTATAAATTGTTTTCAAGAGAATTCCATGAGTTTCTTAAGCACAATATACATTGAAAAAATTGCTTAAAACCAAGATTGCTTCATTATTGTTTATGCACTTTTTCCCCCAGGTTTGATCAAATTGAAATACAAATAAATGGGAAAGGGAAATGGGACTTGATATACCGCCTTTCTGAGGTTTCTGCAACTACATTCAAAGTGGTTTACATATATTCAGGTACTTTTTTTGTACCAGGGGCAATGGAGGGTTAAGTGACTTGCCCAGAGTCACAAGGAGCTGCAGTGGGAATCAAACTCAGTTCCCCAGGAAAATAAATAAATAAATAACTTCATGAAACAGACTAGGACAGACTCACCTGTTCTATGTAGTAATGTGGAGTCAGATAGCCAGTTTAGGCTTATACAGCATAACATAGGTATGATCATGGATAAAGGCCTACAAATTAACGGTTGTGTGGTGGAACCTTCCATTTGTGTTCATTGTTCCTTTTTTGGAATGAAATTTCCTTGATTTTGGCCTTTCATTACACTGCTTAATTTCTATAATGTGGTACTGTATCACATTTTCTCTGCAGTGCCTTGTGTCAAGTGCTTAAGCATGAGTCAGATTTATTAGCATAAGCAAACATAACATAAAACAAATGCTCTACAGAGCGCCAACAGAACCTTACGAAATGCAACACATGAGCTTCACATATCTAATACTGAATATCTTAGCAGAAGGTCAGAGCCCAGCATTTGGCACAGAGCATACGGCAGCGTACATTAGCATGAAAAGCAGTTACGATCTGTAACGGTCTCCTTGCAGGTGCCGTTTGCTGAGAATCAAAATGGAAATTGACAAGGGAGGAAGAGAACAAGGCTATTTGTTTGAAGCAGACAATTGGGTAAATTCTCAATATGGGAAGGATTATACTGAGTGCAGTAACTTTTTTGCAAGTAATTCACTATAGGGAAAGTGGTCCTCATGCCATACAGTAGCAGAAATTGGAGTGTGAAACAAATTTCACTCAGGTCACAGATTTTCTTTTAGGTTCCATTGGCTAAGTAGCAGTTTTCTTTTTCTAAATTTAATATAACACCATGTAAAGCATGTGCCTCTCAGTAGCTGACTCAGAAGTTTTACACTTGTGGGCTCATTTTCAAAAAAGAAAAAGGTCCAAAAAGTGGCATAAATCTGCATTTGGATGTTTTTCTCACAAAAACAGCCAAATTGGTATTTTCAAAACCAAGTTTTAGATGTTTTTCTCTGAAGTCCGCCAGAAGTGCGTCCAAATCACAAGAGGGCATGTCAGGGGCGTGTTAAATGTGGGATCTGGGTGTTCCTAACACTTGGAAGTTTTTCAGCTATAATGGAACAAAACAAAAGCATCCAGGACTAAAACTAAGATGTTTTGAGCTACACCTGTTTTTCTAACAAATAAGGTGCCCTAAATGACCAGATAATCACTGGAGGGAATCAGGGATAACCTCCCTTCACTCCCCCAGTGGTCACTAACCCTCCCATCCCCCCCAAAATATGATTAAAAACATTACTTGCCAGCCTCTATGCCAGCCTCAGGTGTCATACTTAGGTACATAGGAGAAGTATGCAGGTCCCTAGAGTAGTGTAGTGATGGGTGCAGTGCACTACAGACAGGTGGACCCAGGTCCATACCTCCCCCTACCTGTTACACTTGTGGAGGAAACTGTAAGCCTTCCAAAACTCACCAGAAACCCACTGTACCCACATATAGGTGCCCCCTTCACCCGTAAGGGCTATGGCAGTGGTGTACAGTTGGGGTAGTGGGCTTTAGGGGGCTCAACAGACAAGTAATGGTGAGATGTGTACCTGGGAGCATTTTATGAAGTCCACTGCAGTGCCCCCTAGGGTGCCCTATTACTTTCCTGGGATGTCTGGGGAACCAGTCTACTAAAAATGCTGGCTCCTTCTACATCCCAATAGCTTGATTTTGAGCGTTTTGCACTTGGATTTTTTTTTTTACAAAAACATCCAAATCACAAAACCTTGTTCGAAACAGTATTTTCAAAAAAAAAACATGTTTTTCTTTTTTGAAAATGACCTTCAGATTTTGCACGTATTTTGCAAAACATTGAAAATCGGACTTAGACTTCATATCGAATATATCTATTACTTACAGAAGTCATTAATTACATTTCTTTGGCTATTTTTTTTCACTTGCCAGTTAACATTTTTAGCACATGGATATCCATATAGGACTGTTCGAAAAGCATATCTGAGGGCACAATATGCCCAGCGTGACTTACTTTTGGACTATAGAAATCATGAAGAACAAAATCGACAAGTCTGTGTTTACCATACTCATCGTTGGCGAAATATATTGTTCAGATGAAAAACTTCGGTGTTCAGAGGAGGATATTAGACAGTATGTTAAGGGGCTTGCGCTCCTCAGGATAGATGAAGTAGACCGGACAAAGCTAAACTCCCCTATTACAGCACAATGGACAAAATTCTATAAATACCACCAAAACATCTGCGCCAAAAATAATGTGCTTAGCGCTATTATATAAGAGACGCTGAAAATTAGACACTGTTTACAGAATAGTACTTAGCACCGGGATTGGCACCTAACTTCAAATGCGAAGATTTGTACCAAGTAATCCCTGGTGTAAATCCTCATCCTAAAGAAGCATTGAACTCAAAACAAAGGCTTGTCTCCCTCTCTCAGCAGCAGCCCTAGCTCCCCAAAATTGTATATTGCAGGTCATTTCATAGTTCCCTCCAAAACACATGCAGACATGCCGATGCTAGGACCTGCATAAAAAAGTATAGCCCAAATCCCAATTCATCCCCCATTCTGACCCCCTCCCTAGCCACGACATCTAGCAGCAGCCTCACAGTATTTCAAATACCATGGTACCTGAAGTATTTGCAGTACTTGAATTACCGTTGAGTCTACTGTTAGAGTTTACACTTTTCCCCCAATCCTACAGTGTGTATGTAGCCTTGGGCATGGCTTGAGTAGGCCAAAATAATACACTTTTCCCTCAATCCTGTGTGTGTGTGGATGGAAATGATCAACAACGGTGGCTTCAGCATTTGCTATGACTTTATTTGTGAATTAAATACTTTCTCTGATGTGCTCCTCAAACAGACCTAGATCTGGTCAGTTTCAGTCTGAATTTCACCTTTTGTACTCCATTGAAATGGCCCTTACCAAAGTCTCCAATGTTCACCCAGGGTCAAAGTCAATGGGCTCTACTTCATCCTTATTTCTACTTGCTGCTTTTGATGCTGCTGACCACCATTTACTCCTTGACACCACGGCCTCTCTCAGACTTCATGATCCAGTTCTATCCTCATTTTCATCTTACTTTTCCCTGTGAACTTTCAATATACTTTCTCCCATTGCCATTCTGCTCTCAGTTGGTATCCTCAGACTCTACTGTACCCTTGTCTTTCCTCCCTCTAGCCTCTCTGCCTGGATAAACCCAGTGGCGGCCCTACCATTAGGCCAACTGAGGTGGGGGCTTCAGGTGGCACTCTTCTGAGGTGGCATCACCCCCACCCTTCCTTCCACAACCCCCATCCTCGAACATCTTTTTTTTGTCTTGTTTTTAAAAAGGCAGCTGTGACAGCGGCAGCAGTGATTCTTATAGGTTGCCATGCTGTTGGTCCTGGCCCCTTCTCTCTACTGCAGTCCACCTCTCTGATGTAACTTCCTGTTTCCTCAAAGGCAGGCCATAGTAAAGAGATGGGGCCAGGACCAGCAGCAGGGCAGCCTATGGGAATCGCTGCTGCTGCCACTGCCTCCGCCTTTTGAAAAACAACAAAAGAAACAGTAAATTTGGGGAAGGAAGGGGGAGATATCAGATCATGGGGGGGGGGGGGCAGTGGTGGAGGAGCCAGAGCGGCACTCATTCCTTGTCTTGGGCTGCCTGAGTAAACCTATCTCTTTCCATCAGCAAATAAAAAGTAATTTTGCATTAAAAAAGTTGCAGAAAGATGTTCTTGTTAACTCTGTACCACACTGAGGTTGTACCAGCTTCCATTTGCCTAAAGTAGTGCTTCTCAAATAAGTCCTCAGGACACTGCCAGCCAGTCAGGGTTTAAGGCAGTGGTTCCCAAATCTGTCCTGGAGGCTCCCCTGTTATTCAGGTTTTCTGGATATCCACAACGAATATGCATGAAATAAATTTGCATACACTGCCTCCACCAAATGCAAATCCCTCTTATGAATATTCACTGTGAATATCCTGAAAACCTGACTGGCTGGGAAGCCATCAGGACAGGTTTGGAAACAACTAGTTTAAGGAAATCCAGAATGAATATGCATGAGATAGATTTGCATGCCAAGGAGCCAGTGCATGCAAAACTACTTTATTCATCTTCGTTGTGAATATCCTGAAAACCTGACTGGCTTGGGTGTGTCTTTATTTATTTTATTTATTTGTTACATCTGTATCCCACATTTTCCCACCTATTTGCAGGCTCAATGTGGCTTACATAGTACCGGAGAGGCTTTGAAGTCTCCGGTGAACAAATACAAGGTAATGTTGTGATGTGACAGTGCTACATGAACTCTATCCTATTAGGGAGTCGTACAACGGAAGAGTTGAGTAATGTCCATTACGTACTTGAGTTTTGTTGTGTAGCACAGTTCAGGCATTTAGTTGGGTCGGTAGGGTATGCCTTTTGGAACAGGTTAGTCTTTAGTGTCTTGAGGACTGGGTTGAGAAGTACTGGTCTAGAGATTAACAGAAATATACAATTTGATCAGGGATACCCAAACTATGGCACACAGCTAAATTCTCACTAAAAGAGAAATGCAGGTCCTGAAATCATAGAAGATGTTCTTTTAACATTGCCATGAAATTCCGAACTCCTTCCAAGTAAAACCTTAATACCATGATGTCAATTTATTACATTACATTAAAACTACGTGATTCCCTGCTGCTCTTATCTAGCATAATATGTGACCTCTTCTTAGGCATTTCAAGCCTCTGATGGTTTTTATTTAAAATATTTATAATCCACCTATCTGCAATATTTCCAGTCAGGCTACAGACAGACACCACCACTGTATCTCCTACTTATTAATGAGAAAAAATGATCTGTCCGATCTTTAACTTCCAAACTGAAAAAAAAAGGGGAAAGGCACCATTATAACTTCAGATGCTACCATCAACAGAAGCCTTCCCAAGATTTGTGCTAGTGCCGCTGAGAGAACAGTGCCAAAAAAGAAATATATCTTTGGTAGGTTTTGAACCACAGCTTTTTTTACCAGGAGATTCAGAATCAGCATTACTATCAAAGAAGTGATGAGTGAATAAAGGATGCAGTTTCTCTAAAGGTGCAGATCTGGCCCACTGATAACAGAGTTCACCTCACCTTTGGTGCTAAGTGAAATCTTTTTTTTTTTTTTTGCTATTTTTTTTAGGAAAATGTCTAAATTACTGTGAAAGGAGAATGAGTGGAGACAGGTTGCAATTCCTTTAGATACCACTCTGCCCTTCATCCACCCACCCCAGTGACCCTTTTTCAAATATAGACGTTTTACTGCTTTAACTAAAGAAAGGGAAAGATTGATTAATCTCACCTGGTTTAGTTTTGGGGTTGTTTTTTCGGCCATGGGCTCAGTACTTTTTTTTGTTTTATTTTTGTCGTAGCTGTTTTGACTAGACTGTAAACAACAAGAAGCAGGGACTTTCATTTATATGGCTCTGTTCACTACTGTGTCCATCTGTGGGCCGATGATCAATTTCCCCGCACTGTTCCAGAACAGTACAGGGAAATAACGTATTAGCAAATAGCATGCAAATTTATGCACGTGCTATTTGCTTTGATCATTGGAGTACTTCTGTCGAAGCATTTGCCTGGGCATGCGCCCAATGCACAATCCTCCTGCAGAAGTTGTTTGATGGGTCTGGGTTGTCAAAAAAAAAAGCCCTGGACCTTTTAAACCATCCTGAACAGGGGCTGGAGATCCGGCGGACCTCCAGACTCCCCGACACAAAAGGCTGACCTCGACCCCCTCCCCCCCCACACACACACGCGGAAGACCCCCCTTGCTGCACCCTCCTTTCCACCCTAGCTTGTGGGCAGATGATCAAAAGCCCCACGCTATTCCAAACAGCGCTCTAAAAATAGCACTGGAACAGCACGGGGCTTTACCACCCCTATGATCAAAGGTAATAGCATGCAAATGTAAGCATGTTATTATCTCTGATCATAGGGTAAAGTGTGGGAGGATTGTGCCTAAATCCTCCCGCACCTGTTTGATAGGTCTAGACTGTCAAAAGCCCAGACCTGTCAAACACAGGGGATGGAGGTCCATAGGACCACCAGAACTCTAGTACCCCCACCCCGAGCCAAGCGACACGGGGGCTGGACCGACCTCCCCAACACTGGTTCAGGGGGACTGGAGATCTGATGGGTCTTCAGCCCCCCTAACCCACCCTAGCATCTCCTCACATGGAGGCCTGGTGGCCCAGTGGGCCATGAGTCAATCCCCCCCTAACCTGGTGGTCTAGCGGCCCTTCCCCACCTCCTTCCTCTTCCATCGGCGCCACCTCAAAAATGGTAGTGCCCAGTCCTGCCCAGTGCATCCTGGGATGCGCTGGGCGGGGCTTTATACCATATAAGGGTTCCTGCTCCTACAGGGGGGCAGGCTGCTGCATTGGGGGGAATGGGGGGGCCCTGATAGCATGCAAATGCATGCTGTATAGGTCTCACCATTCCTCCCCAATGGTCTGCAAACCCTAATGCCAGCTCCGAGTTGGCGTAGGATGTGCCGCGGACAGCGCGCCAATGTTTGGAGCACTGCTCGCTAATCATTGGGGAGGAAAACATTTATCATGCATTTGCATGCTAGTTGCATTCAGAGCCCGCGAGCGCGTTGTTTCTGATCATGGGGCAGTAGCAAACGTAGGCACTAGTATGGCATTAACATCTTCTAGCATATGCGTTTGCTTCTGATCATCGGCCCATTGGTGTCTAGTGCAGTAGGAGCATTCCCTACTCCTGCAAGCACTGTCTTAAAATGGTAGCGCCCTGCCCTGTCCAGTGCATCCTGGGATGCACTGGCAGGTGTTCAATACCATATGAGGGACCTCCAGCTCCTTTTGTCGGAAGTATCAGGTGGTGTCAGGTGGTCTGCAGGTCCACCGGACCTCCAGCCACTTTGTTTCGGGAGGAGGGGTGATGAAATTGCAAGAATGCAAATGCATACTGAAAAGGGCCTCCCCATTCCTCCCCAGTGTCCTGGAAAACCCTAATGCCAGCTCCAAGCTGAAGTAGAGTTTGCCATGGGAGCAGCACCTTTGTTTGGCGTGCTGCCCGCTGAGTATTGGGGAGGAATATTAATATCCCTGTTTAGCATGCATTTGCATGTTATTAGTGTTCAGAGTCTGTTACACATGCTCTACCACTCTGATCCTGGGGCACAGGCAAACGTGGACACTAGTATGATGCTAATAGCCTTTAGTGCCCGTGTTTTTGCCTTTGATCATCCCCCTCCTGGTATGTACTACAGAAGTAAAACTAATATCAAGCAACTCAGACTCTTTCCAGATATTATGGCAAATCTCCACTTTCCAGCAGAGTTCTCATTTCTCTGAGCTGTCATACTTTACAGAGACAAATTACACAGAGGCTGCATTTCTTCTGCACACTGGTGCTTCTTAATTATTCACTACTCAGCAAAGTGTAATACTTAACGTTTAAAATGTTATTCATGAGGTTATCTGTATACCAAAGCTCACTGCTGTGCATTGAACATGACAAAATACAATGAACAGAAAGACAAAGGAAAAGCAGAATCAAACAACCATGTGAAATGTGAAAAGGAAAAATAAACAGAATAAAAGTTATCTGCGTGGTTGCATGGGAGAAATGTATTTGTAACAATACATAAGTAAATAACAATTGTCATCAGGGCAAAACTTCAGCTATGTTCTTCCCCACCCCCACCGTGGGGCAGCTCAAGGCTTTCTCCTCACCACAAGGTAGTTCAAGGTCCCTCCGTAGCCCAGCATCTCTTTTTCCCTATCTACCCCTTCCCCATGGTGTCCAGCATCTCTCTCCCTTCCTATCCTCCAGTGGTGTCCAGCATCTCCCTCCTTCCATATTCCATTTCCCATGGTGTCCAACAACTCTCTCTCTCTCTCTCTCTCTCTCTCTCTCTCTCTCTCTCTCTTTCCCTCCCCTCCTCCAGTGTTCATTATCTCCCTTTCCCTCCTCCCAACCCCAAGGTGTTCAGCCACTTCACTTCCCTTCCCTTCCTTATCCTCAGTGTGCCTATGGAAGACATTACTCCTAGCACAGGGCCTTGAGCATCCATACTAAAGTCCCACTGAATTCTGCACCTTCCAAAACAGAAAGTTCAGAAGGGACTGCACCAAGAAGGCTTTAAGCAGGCTAGTACCACCTCGCAAACTGTGCCATCCTAGGCAGACACCCAGTGAACCTGGTGGTCAGATTGGCCCTGATTGCCATAATGGGTCAGATCAAAGGTCCATCAAACCCAGTATCATGGTTCAAATAGTGGCCAATCCAGGTCACAAGCAGCTCACAGGATCCCTAAAAGTAAGCAGTAGATTTCCCCAAGTCTACCTTAATAAGTATTTATGGACTTTTCTTCCAGGAAGTTGTCCAAACCATAAACTCAGCTATGCTAACTACTTTTACTACATCCTCAGGCATTGAATTCCAGAACTTAATTATGCATTGAGAGAAAAATATATATCTTCTCCAAATTGTTTTAAATATTCATGCCATGTCCCCTAAATTTTGTACTTTTTCAAAGAATAAACAGTTGATTTGTGTTTATGTTATCTACTCTATTCACGATTTTATAGACCTCTATTATTTCTCTCTTAGCCATCTTTTCTCCAAGCTAAAGAGCCCTAACCTCCTTAGCCTTTCCTCGTATGAGAGTCAATCTGTCCCCTTAATCATTTTGGTTGCCCTTCTCTGTACCTCTATTATATCTTTTTTGAGATGCTGTGATCAGAATTGTACCCAATACTCATGGTGTGGTTGCACCATGGAGCGATACAAAGGCATTGTAATAGTCTCTATTACTTTCCTTATAATTTCTGATATTCTATTTCCTGTTTTGTTGTTGGCCACTACTGCACATTTTCCCTCTAATATTTAAAATGTAGAGGATTCCAGCACCCTGGCTTATGTGAAATGATATAATCATACTGCAAATATTAAGTTACAGTATATTTGCTGAAAATTTAATTTTCTGGATTTTTTGTATGTTTACTTTATTTCAATAATATTCCTTTATTACCAAGGAAAAATGATTTACCCTAATTTGGGACCAAGAAATTTTACAAGTTCAGTAAATAATCAGATCTTCAGTTGACAAGCTCATTATCAATGGAGGAACTTATCTTAGAAATGTCATCTACCCCCCCCCCCCCCAACCACCACCACCACCACCACCACCCTCTTTCATATTTTAGCGTATCCACTAATCCAACCATGCAGTGCATTACTAGCCCCATTTGAGCATGCAAGACCGTCATTATCCTTTTCCCTCTTGATATGAAATGGATCTGGAAAAGAGCAGCATGACCAAAGCAGGTGTGCTACCATTCTGAGGTCCACACAGAGAAAGGGCAGGAAGCCGTGAACAAATGCCTATAGCCAAACACCAAAGACATCCATTCTACCATTTTCAATATAGCGTTCACCATATATTGTAACTGTAGTGTGTTAGCATTCTTGTTACTTTTGTCAACCCAGCTCTTTTCTCCTTCTTCTTCTGGGTCTCTCTAGCTCATTTGAACCCTGTCTGAAATCTTAGTGTCTTAAGCCTCGATTTACTACTCCCTGGAAATTTGTTTGTCTGTCTTTTATGTCCTTCCCCTTCTCCCAACCTCCTCCCCCATCACCACCCCATACTATGTCTGTTCATTACAGAAACAGTCCCAAAGAGGGTCTATGTACCAGGATTCCCTCTGGAACCATATAATAATGGATGTTCCAGTTAATCATTAAGCAGCCTGTGTACTATGCCTGTTGTACATAGACACAAAATGGGGGGGGGGGGGGGATTCTCTTTAGCAACAGGAACCTACATGTCACACTCTGGCAACACATTTGTTGTCTGGCAGTGGTATTAAACCCAGATATTCAATTTTGGACCATTTCCAGCAACCGGCATTGACTATCTGGGGGTTTATTTTGGTTGCTTAAAAGGTTAACTGGCTATGCCAATATTCAGTACTAACCAATTAACTTTTTAGCAGTCAAAGATAGGCCTGCTATTTAAGTGTCCTATTTTGACCGCTCAACATAGCCGGTTTGGCACAGAATATCCATGCCTAACCGACTATGTCAAGCAATATAGCCAATTAGTAGCTAGTCGCTAACCAGGATATTCAGTGGGAGATAACCAGTGTCTTATTGACAGCCGCAGCCGGAGCGTTGCAGCTTGTGTATCATTCAGCAAACTGGTTTGCTATTACCCCCAGAAGCAGGTTGTGCAGAATCGATCCGCTATGCTCCTTTTGTAGTGGGCGCTGGGAGCTTCACTCACTCTCAGCGCTGTGACAGATTAGTGTCAGTTAAGTATAGGAGTTGCTGATGTCTGTATATAGTGCTGCAGATCTAAAATAGCTTGGGCTATAGGAGATCACATAGCCAATATATTTGTCTTATGATGCCTCAAAGCTTGATTTTCTTTAAAAAGTTCTTTTTGTACAATGTTTGAGTAGTTTCACACAATTACTACCACCTTCTTATTGTCGTTTCTGTATCATATATATGTTACCTTATTATGATGTAACTTTTTTATTCACCCATTTTTAAATTACTTCTATTAAGTGACTTGAACATGTAAAACATCTTAAATTCTCCAGTAGGCACAAATAAAATTGCCTAACAACATATCTGCATAAAGGTTGGGTTTCAGAACACATAAGTGTCAGCTTTTGTGCAATATAGGGAAGGGAAAGGGAAATGGGACTTGATATACCGCCTTTCTGAGGTTTTTACAACTACATTCAAAGCGGTTTACATATACTCAGGTATTTATTTTGTACCAGGGGCAATGGAGGGTTAAGTGACTTGCCCAGAGTCACAAGGAGCTGCAGTGGGAATCTGTGCCATGACGTTCCTGAGAACTGGCCAACGGGATCCAGTTTTGCCTGAGAGTGTTGATCTAATCCTAAATTTATCCATTTAAATGCAGGGACTTGTAGTCTTGCTTTTCTCAGGGAACTACAGGTCCCTAAATGCAATGAGGTAAACCCAGGACTGGATCAACTCTGTCAGGTGAATCTGGATCCAGTTGGCAACCCTAGGGATCAGCAGTTCTGTGTATATTTTATAATATATGCACACACACACATTGACGGGTGCTGTGGAGTGTGAGCTGTGCAGAAATATGGAATGAGTGCTCTCCTCAACTCTGACCCTTTTTAAAGAAATACCTTGGAATTTTTTGTCTTCACATTCTGTAATGGCAAGATTTTGAATTCTAAAGATACAAGGAAGATGTCTACCTGAAGATCAGCAAAATCTGATCATCAATTTACTGTTTCAACAACGTCACAAAACCGATCCTCCAATGCCAGACAAGATGGTGTTGAAAGACCATGACATAGCTGGTGACTCCTTAATGTCTGAGATACAAATTATTAAAGATATGCTCAAGATGTAACTTGAAATAACAAGAGATGCTCAACACAAAATAGAAAACATCAATGCTAAGCTGGAAATGTCACAAAAGAAGCTGGATAATTTAGAGCCAAGAACTAAACATCTTGAAAATCAATCAATGCAGATATGACATAATACAGCGGCTATCCAGAAACTGCAACTAGAAATCAAAGATTTTTATCAAACCAAAACAGAAGGAATGGCACATGAATCGTGTGTCTTATCGAAGGAGCAGAAGGTTGTCCAATCTCTTACTGCAGCTGCTAAACATTTCTTTCATGGATCCCTTTGAGATCAAAACATCACACACAGTTCCTTCTAGGCCTCTTAAAAATTCTTCACATCCCATTGTAGAAAAGATTTGATATCAAAATGTACTTCAATTGCTAATGAAAGCTAAAGAGATTAAACAATTGTTATAGCAAGGGCGTAAAGTCTTGATTGCCCCAGACCTTGCCACTACAATAGCTCAAAAAAGAAAGGCATTCAGAATCTATGTCCGGCCCTGAAAGACATTGGTACTAGGTTTGCCTTATTTTACCTGGCTCGCATGAAGATGACAATGGTGAACAAAACTACAAACTACACAGATCCTGCAAAACTGTAAGAATCCATTGAAAGCTACAAAATGCACTGAACTTTTTAATTAATCCTTTATCTGATATTTCTTTCTTTTTTTTCTAAGCTGCTTAATTTACTGTCAATGATTGGTCAGCAGCATCTTATTTGGAAAAGACCCAGCAATTTATAACCATGTGCATCAATAGTTCCTGATATTTCTGACCATCTCTATAGGTGCTTATCAATATTTAATAGTTTTGCAACTGGAAAATACAGATCTAGCTCTTTTCCCTTACTGATACACTGATGTTCCACTTTACTTCTTATCACTCATATTTGTGTATGCAGGTGTCTTTATAGCAGCTCACCAATTATGATTGAATGATGACTTTCTACTCTGAAATAACTTACGTTCATGATGAATTGTAAGCCACATTGAGCCTGCAAAGAGGTGGGAAAATGTGGGATACAAATGCAATAAATAAAATAAATAATAAAAATACTCTTATACCTTTGCTTAAAGATGACATGAATGCAGCTTGCCGAGTCATACTTAAAACTTTTTATTATCACTATATTTCATCTCTACTGCTTGTTTTAGTCAGATTGATTACATTTTCATTATCCTATGTTACCTAATGCACATACACATATCCACCAATTCCTATGGGCCAATATCTGCTGTAAGGACCAAGGGTTGTTTGCGAGTTGCACTGGTTCCTGGCATTCAAGTATCCACACACTGCTTTGACTGAGTTTAGACCAAAGCCTTAAACCAAGACAGTCCAGGTTTATTTTTTTTTTCTTTTCTTGGACTCCAAAAGTCAAAACAAATGCTTCAAAACTCCCCACATTTTTAATCCATAAAGCTTCTATGCCATAGACAGTACTTATAATTAGTGCCAGTTATTCACTTACCATCTATACCTGTCAGAAGGCTAGGCTTTCTTTGACTGTATTCCTTTCCAAAAGTTGCAGGCTATTCTAGACCTATAAAGCTTCTAACTGAAATCTCATGCCTTCACAACAAACATGTCAAAACATTTTAATTCCTTGACAGTTCACAAGTAGAAATCTTATCCTTTCTCTTTTCCTCAACTGATTTGGCTCCAATTCATACTGAACCTGCAACTCACCTCCCACATCACATTTTTTCCATCACTGTGCATCTCCTATAGCTGCCAGTCTATAGTAGTTCTCTTACTTCATTTTTAAATGTTGTCTTTGTCCATGGCCACTTTGGTTTCCTAGCTTGGATCTCCTTCCTCAAGATACTCCATGTCCTCAGGTTCACAATCTTGCCTTTGCTCTCTCTACTCTGGCTTACGAGCATCTGTTGGAACCTGCAGAGGGTGTGACTGTGATCCCTTCTTCCCCACCCTCTTCTTGGAGTCATGATGTACTGTTTTGTCAGCTAAGGGGATATCTTTACCCCCCCCCCCCCCCCCCACCACCACCACCACCACCACCTGTTAAATAGTGTAAGACTGCTCTCAGCAAAGGGATAGGAAACAACACCCCCCTTTCCTAGATCCATGATAAGTTGTTCTTTAACCCAGGAGTTTGGAGCCTACCTGGCTTGCTGCTAGGAGCTTGCCAACTTAGAACCTGATCTTTAGAGGGGGTGGTTGGGACTTCCTCATTACCCTGCAAAAACTTATACCTGCCTCAGAGCTGGTGTAATTGTGCAGTAGGGATATGCATTTGTTCTTCTAACCTGAAAGGGAAAAAAATGTTTGTTTTTCTTTATTGTTAATAGCTGCCCATCATAGGCCAGATTTAAACCAGTAACCTTTGAGTTAAACAGTGGTTCTAAACCCAGTACTCAGGGCACATCTAGCCAGTTAGGTTTTCAGGATTCCCACGTGAATATGCATGAGATAGATTTGCATTCACTCCCTCCATTCTATGCAGTTCTCTCCCATGAATATTCATTATAAAGAACCTGAAAACCTTACTGGCTGAGTGTGCCCCGAGTGTAGCTATGCCCACACTCACGCCTGTGAGTGATGTAAAGCAGGAGCAGGGTTCCGGGTAGCCAGATGTTAGCAGTCGTGGCAGCTTCCCGGAAACCCAGCACACAGGAATGAGGAGAAAGCAACAAAACCTAACCTCATCACCTACCCTCAAAGGATAGGTGAGGAAATAATCTAAATGTAGGGATCTTTCCTGATTTTGGAAGAGACACACCAGTTCACTCTTCAGTTGAATAAAGAAATTTTAATAACTTGATGCTTAACTTTATCTATGCATCCAGCACTGACATTTGCAACACAATAGCAAGTATAATTGAACAATGTCTGAACAGCAATGTAACTAAACTTTGACTGGTAAATTTCAGTGTACAGTTATGAAGATTTAACAGGTAACCATACTATTTTGATCTCATATATTTTCTTTTTCACAGGATTCAACACAACTTTGCATCGCTATCAGATAAGTGTTAATTTAAATATTATACACTTTCCCTTTACTTCTTGAGGTTATAGAACCCCTGCTCTTTTGTTTGCTTCTCTCTATAAAGAATCTGATTCTTGGTTATCAACCTTTTGTTTTGCAGATCTTCAGCTATTCCCTGAAAACTCCAAACTCGGATCAAGGAGACCCGGTAAGTATGTTTTCCTTTCTCTCCTTTCTTTTTCACTCTGCAGTTTACTTATAAATTCAGTATACGCTTCCCCAATACACTTCAGTCTCTTTTATCAATTTTGTGACCAATGCCACTTAGCTGAGAAAGCGTGACTCCAGTCTTGCTTGCGTGGGGGCCCGGTCTTCCAGGTGCGTTATCCCCCGGAATTCTCTTCTTCCCAAACCTTCCTTAAGCAACTAAAATGGGAGGCAAAACCCTTACTTCCTATTCACATGAAATGCCTTTTACCTGGTGACATTACTCTTAATATTATCAACACTGTGGTCAGGACTTAGCTAAAATAAAATTTAAACAATTTTCTCTCTCTTACAAAACCTAGGCTATTTTACTGGTACCCTGCTCTAAGGAGCGGTCCTGCAGCTCATTCACTCACCTCCTTCTGCAGCCACTCTCTCATTCTCTCAATACACTGAACACTCTATCATTTAAACCTATGTCCCTAGTGACCTTTTTTACTCCTATATATATCTATATGACACTGATCCTCTTTTTATCCTTCTCAGTGTCAAAATTTTCCCATCAAAGTAGTTAAAATCACTTAAAATCACTTTTCCATTACCAATGCTCAGGAGGCTATTCCCTTTTTGTGACCAAAGCTACATCAGTTTTCCCCAGTACAACATCACCCACTCCAACCCTCCTTTAAATTATTCCCTGTTATTTTAAACCCCTTTCCTACTTCTCTATGAGAAATAAAACCTCAATTCTCAGTCACACATACTCTGCCATCCAACCTCTCACATCCTCTCTCTTCACAGCTGCAGTTCCATCTCCCAACTGCCAGCCAAAGAGCCTCTCTGTAACAGTAAGCCAAGCTGTTGCTAAGCCAACAGAAGCTCAGCTCTCAGCTAATTCTAAGACCTGTGCTGCTGGCCACAATGAAACCCTGCGACAACTTGAGTAATTTTACTTATTTTATTAACCCCTCGGGTTACACGAGGACTAGGTTGAGAACCACTGAGTAGAAGAATCTGTCTCCAAAGAGGAGCTATTCTGCCTCTTGATAGATAGAATGTAGCCAGCCCATTCCTAGCTGTCTTGTATTTCTTGCAGTCTTAGTAGTTCATGTTTCCTGGATGTTTCTGCCCCACCTCTGGGGTTGCCCCACTGTTTCTTTTTGTTTTCTTCTCCAGTCATGCAATTGGTTGGCTTACATACCTAAATTAAAATGTAAAAAACAATAGAAGGACTAGGCTAAATTTGACTGCCCACAGCAGCTTAAGCAGAGCTGCCAAGTTACTCATTTCCTGGAGGGAGACTTTATGGCCAGTTCAAATGTTAATCTTAAACCCCAAAGCAATGTTGGATTTGTAGCTCTCCTCATTCTATCCATTAAAATCAGTATGCAGGCCCCATGATACACTACAATGAAGTTCTCGGAAATCCAGGACTGTCCCACAGTCACCCTCCTGGGACTACTCTAGAGACTTACTTCAAAGGTGTTTCTTGTGCCATGTTCCTAGCACTGTAAAATTTGGAGAAAGTATTTTGAAACCCTTGTTAAAAATGTTTTTCTTGTTGAATACTTGGAATTACAAACCTGAATCCTTGTATGAAATTCACCATTACTGTTAGTGTATACTATTAACAAAGTTGTCAAGTTACCCAAGTCCAGGAGGAAGACTTTTTGGCTGGTCTTGGGTTTAAATTTATATCCCAAAGCAGTGTGGGATTTGTAATCTGTGATTTTACCCATTGAAATCAGTGTTGCAGGTCCCATAATGCAATAGATTGAGGTTGAAAGAAATCCAGGGCTTGCTCAAAATTTCTCTTCTGGAACTGGGTAACTTGGAAGCACTGGTTGAGTGCCTTCATCTGCTCCTAAGATTCTTAAATATGTCATTTTAATCTGTATTTCTAAGCCACCTGTTTCCAAGACTTCAACTCCTGGTATTCCACTCCAGATTGCACCTACCTTTGCATTACTGTTGCCTGCTTCCAAGACTCCAGCGCCTGATATTCCAGTCCAGGGTTTATAGTTATCTTTCCTTTAGTGCAGTAGGGTTGGGGATTGCTCCTGCTCTGACACTATGCCACTGATATCTGTGTGTAAGTTCCAGAGGGATCAGTTGCCTCTTCGATGGGTGGGTGGGTGGGAGGTGATATATTGCCTAATGCTGGTGCCAGGGGGGTTTGATGGTGTACTGGGGTATAGGTTGTCATTAAGGGTTCAAGTTGTTATCAGAGGAGTGGGGGTGATTTGTCACAAGCTGGGGTTTTTTGTTTGTTCATTTAGGGCAACAGTTGCAGCCATCACTTGATTAACAAAATTTGCTTGAAGCAATGATATATAAAAACAAAATGAAACAAAACTTGAATGATAAATCTCAATCAAATACAACCCTGAATATTTCACTTCTGTGGTTATTTCAATATTGTTCCCTTCTAACATCGATTGCAAAGACCAACTGATTTTTCCCCCCACATGCTACTATTGCTTCTGTTTTTGTTTTGTTTTGTTTTTTAATTTAAAAGACCATTACCTCTGATCCATTCTGTATTATTTTTAAAAACTTGGATAACAACTTAGTTATCATAAATCTACTTTGAACTGAAAAAGGAGCAAACATCATCTGAACGAATCCTAAACACATGGGCGTAGCATCAATATGGCATAGTAAGAGTATTTTAAAATTCTTGTTTTTAAGCTACATGGAAGCAGAACCAACTTAAGCAGTCACTCTAAGCCCCTGCTTAAATGTAATCCCTAACTGCCATGGTCATTTACATAGTGGAAGCAAATAATTAAGTAAAACCACTGATTGTGCAGGCTTCTGCACAAAGTGAGCCATTCCATTATGAAGATCAGTACAAATGAACCTGCTGTTATCCTTTACATACTGTATCACCAATTCCAGTTATACATGCATTTGTTATTTCCAGACTCGTTTATTGCAACTTAGTATATGCTGATATCACATCTTCTGAGAGAAAACATTTGTGATTCCGGTATTGTGTAGGGCTGGCGTAGGGACCATAATTCTCCATTATTTCTTAGGCTGCATTGGCTTCCTATTGCCTGTCAGATTAGGTTTTAAGATTCTGAGTTTGACCCATGAAAGCATATTGTAATAATCATTTTACCTTTCACAAATTATAATCCCTTACACGCCATCTCGAGCTTTAAGATCTTTTGATTCCAACAGACTAGCTCTGCCTGACCCTAAGCAGGCCAGATTTGAATCTACACGGAATACTGCTTTTTATTTTTTGGCCCCCCATTTATGGAATGATCTGCCTCCATGCGTTTGTAATGAAAAATCTTTCATCAGATTTAAATCCTCTTTGAAAACCCTTGTGATGTACGGCTCTTAACTAAGGTCTGACTGTCTCATTGGTTGCACATTTTGATTTTTTTAAATAATATTTATGTTTTTTATAGTTTTTACTTGGCTATTTGCTCTGCTGTGTAGACTGGAGTCCCTCTCCTTTTTAAAAATGGTATTCTTTTCTATTACATGTTTTTTTTTGTTTTTAGATTTGTATATCTCTTTGATCTGCCAGCCATAAAACATGGTTTTAGAAATGCTTAACAAACATTAACATAAAAATATATAAACTGTTGAACTATTCTCTGAACCTTCCAAAGCATCAGTTAATGAGGCAATTAAGGTTTTTGGATTATGTCCCCTTCTAAATCCATGTTGCCATGAGTCTAAGATCTCTTTGTCAACCAAAAACTCATCAAACTGAGAAAGCATACTATTTTGCTCAATAAGTTTACCTAATACAGATATACTTGAGATTGGCCAATATAGCTTGCGCAATTATCCATAGGGAATGTCCTTTTGTTTTGTTTTTAGCAATTGTCACACCAATAACTGTTTCAGTAAATTATACCTGACAATAATAAAAAATGTACCAAATTTCTAAGGAAGTCTGCAATAGTTTTTCATATTAACTTCACATTAGATGCAGAGTTGATATCTAATAGACATGTACTCCCCAATATTCAGCCGGCGGTGTTCAGCATTATTTTAGACACTGATCTTCACCGGCTAAAGCATCCCATGTTATCCAATGCCAGGGCATGTCCAGGCACTGGCACTGAATATCAGGGATAATTTATAATTTTTTTAATTTCTGAGCCCCCTCTCTCTCCTCCACCAATGTCCCCTCTTTCCCTCCCTCCTCCCAGCCTGCATTAAGACCCCTCCGGAAGACTCCCCCAGACATGCAGTCAGGCCCTCCCCCCAGGCCTACCTGTATCACTGGTAGTCCAGTGGGGTAATTGGAGGCAGGAGCGCATCCCCCTAGCGAGTTAGTTACTTCTTCCATTAAAGTCCTGGTTGAAGAGCCAATCTTTCACCTGCTTCCTGAAGTACAGATAGTCTTGTGTTGAGTGAAGCCTTTCAGAGAGTACATTCCAGAGTGTGGGGGCTATTCCAGAGATTAAGTAAAACGCATATATTTCCTATGTGCCTCCCTGCTTCAGCACTCGTATAAAATGTTAGGCATTGCTTTGTTCTGAGTATTTACTTTTATGCACAAATAGCTCTAGAGAATTCTGTAAGTGCCAACTTGAGCACATTATACACAGTGGCGTAGCTAGGTGGGGTGCCAGGGGAGCGGCCGTTCCCCCAAATGGATTTCTGACGGCGCTGGCGCCTATTTTTTTCTCATCATGTTTCATTGAAAATGTGCTCTGGCGCCAGCTGGAGTCCGCTCTTGCACCGCTTTCGCTCCCCCCGCGCCGTCAACCTGGCTCCGCTTCTGATTATACACTGCTCTTCAGATTCAGATCACTTAAAATTAGCCCCAATAAAGTAATCTCAATCTGACAAAGAGTAAGAAAGTAAATCCTTCATTTAAAAGGAGTAGAAGTGAATTACAGTGACCCTCTGTCACCTCTATGGAACTGTTTAAGAAAAACGTGCTATTTTGATACTGGTTGTCTTAATAGCAGAGAATCCTAGAGGAACTGGATCCAAGGAGAGCTCTGGCTTCCAGTCATTTCACAATATGTACAGAGTTGAGACAGCAAACATTTTTATTCACGTTCCTGCAACAGTTTTAGTTGAAGCCATCTGGGGAAGAACCCAGCTGTTCCCCCCTCCCCTCTCCCAATTATTCTATCGGAATGAACTAGTTAGGGGGTAATGTAATAAAACATAAATCTTTTTTAAAAGTCTGCTAAGTTTTAGCACACTTTTTTAAACTTCTGTACTGAAAAAAAACAAGTTGTTGTTTTTTGTTACATTTGTACCCCACGCTTTCCCACTCATGGCAGGCTCAATGCGGCTTACATGGGGCAATGGAGGGTTAAGTGACTTGCCCAGAGTCACAAGGAGCTGCCTGTGCCTGAAGTGGGAATCAAACTCAGTTCCTCAGGACCAAAGTCCACCACCCTAACCACTAGGCCACTCCTCCTAAAGTTAATATCTAATGCAGTAATCTGTTGATATGCATATTACTACAGCCCTACACTAACTAAAATGCACTAACACAGAAATGTTTATAGGAATCAGTGTAGGGGCCTGTGAGATCTTGAGCAAGGGTGGGAAGTTGGCCAGTGGAATAATGCAGACAGACAACAGGAGTGAACAAAAAAAATCAAGTATTTAGTTACAGGAATCCCTAGGCCTGTTACTTCATTAGACCCGAGTCATAATGTGGGTGAACCTCTGGGGTTCCAAAACATAGTTATTAGACAGGCCTCTAGCAGCAGGCCTAACACAGTTTGTGACTGCCAGGGTTGCCATGCCCCAAATACAGCCTTTAGTTCTTGTCTTCTCTCAGTGGAACAGGTCTGTCTTCAGCCAGACCTCAAAACAACCGTGCAATATTTAGTTCAGTATTAGCAATGGCTTACCTCAGCTAAGTTACAGCAGCTACGTCTTCAGTAAGAACACAGGCTTAGGCTTCAGTAACTTCCTCCCTGGGGCCTACTTAACTTCTGCCTGGCCCTGTCTTTTGAACTTCCCGATAGTGACTCCACCCCTTCCCGGCTTACTTCCTCCCAGGACGGGATCTACATTCTTAAGGTGGCCCAGTCTAATTAAAAAGGGACTTTTCTTAAGGGTGAGGGGCAGTGTCCTATAAACCCCGTCAAAGGGCCCTTCTACTACAGGGTGTTAAAGCACTTACCCCCTAATTCTATAAAGTAGCACATCCAACCTTGCGACTAGCACCAGTAGCACACTTAGCAGCAGCCTCCTCCCTTCATCCAAACAGTAAAGAGTGCACTGAGCAGTCATGTGGCTGTCGGCTCTGTTGATCCTCTGCCCCCTCCAACGTCAACTTCCGGATCCGGGGTAGGGGACCAACAGGGCCGACAGCGGCACGACTGCTCAGCGCACACCTTTACTGCCTGCACCTGCAGCAGACCACACCCACCGCCCTACCCTTGGTATGCCTCTGACTAGGGTTGCACATGCAATTTAAAGAATAGGGTCAGTTACACACTAAGCTAATAAGCTGCAAATTGTCATTAACAACCAATTATTGGCTATAAGTGGTGTTAATCAGTGATAATTGGCAGTTAACTGTCCCCAGTTGATATTCTATAAATTATGTGGAGTCCAAAACTTAACACGTTTTAGTAGAAGGTCCTCTTATGTCACGTCTGTGGCCGTGACCACCCTCAGCCTTACCTTCTTTCTGGGGGTCAGCAGCTCTGCTGGCTTCTGTCTGTGTTTGTGTTTGTCTTGTCTCTAGTCTCTGGGCTGATTGCTTCACTAGACCTCACCTGTGTGGGCTATGCCTCTCTAGGGAGCCAGCATCTAAGATGGCTGCCACCGGCTCTGTGCCAGCTTCCAAGATGGCTCCTGCTTGTCTTTCCTGTGGGCTCACTTCCTATGTGTGTCAAGCCTCTCTTTGGGGTCTGTGTACTTCCTGCTTCTGCCCTACTGCTGGTGACTCATCAGTGAGAGCCTTGATAAGGAAGTGCTGTGCTTGCAGTCAGGGCCTTTTGCATAAGTGTTATGCTCTTAGGCCAGGTCAGGTTAGTAAGTGTCTGCTGCACTACTGCTTAGCCTCTCTCTCTGGGTTCCAGCCCAGCTTCTTTCTGTGTCTCTGTTGTCCTTCCGTGGGGGGTCTTCCCTGCCACTGTCTGTCTGTGGACTGCGGTCCTTCCTGGCTTACCCTGAGTTGGGGTGAAGCCTCTGTCTGTGGACTGCGGGTCCTTCCTGGCTTACCCTGTGTTTGGGGTGAAGCCTCTGCTCCAGGCTTACCCTGTGTTGGGGTGAAGCCTCTGTTCCTGGCTTACCCTGTGTTGGGGTGAAGCCTCTGTCCCTGGCTTACCCTGGGTTGGGGTGAAGCCTTTGTCCTGGTTTACTCTGTCTGTTCTCCTGTCTGCCCCAAAGACCCTTGGCCTGTTATTCCTGGTTACTCTGTTTGCTCTGCTGCCAGCTCAAGACCCCTGGCCTGTGCTTCCTGGTTTGCTCTCTTTACCCTAAGTCCTGCCTTGCCTACCCTGCTTGTATATCCTGAGTGTATTTCCTGTATCCTGTCTCCACCTAGCTAGAGGGGGTACCCTGTGGGTATTCCCGGATCCCCGTTCTGCCTAGTGTGTTGCTGCCCTAGTCCTTGCTCCTGCTAGATTCTGTTCACCTTGTGTTCCTTGGTCTGTCTTCTGGGTCTTGCTAGTGGCTGTGCAGCAGCACACTGTCTGTGTTTAGTTCCTAGTCTAGTCTCCCTCGTGTTTCCTAGACCCAGGGTGCGTCCTCTGGATCTTCAGTTCCTGCCTTATCCTGCAAGTCCTGCCGGCCACCTGCATTTCGGAGCTCAACTCTGGAGGAACGGTGGCTAAGTGCAGGTGAAGCTGTTCCTGTTTCGTCTGTTCTAGTTGCCTGCCTTGTACTACTCCAGTCCAGAGTTCCAGTACTGCTCCGAGGTGGTCTTGCCTGCCGGCCCAAGGGCTCACGAACTCCAGTCCTGCCTCGAGGACCTGACAGAATGCCATGGCCCTCGAGAACCCAACACCTTAATTAAGTATAAGGCAATAGGCTTAAGTAAATATCAAGGAAATGCTTGAATTTTTTTTTAATGTGCCAGTAGATCAGACTGGGGCTGCCCTGTAGAGGCAACTGTCTAAACTGGAATTATTCTTGCCTGAATGATAAGTAAATATTTTAGAGTTAGAAGGCACCAGAAGTATTTTGGTGAATCAATACTCAGAAGCAAGTGGAATTAAAGGGGTCCTTTTACAAAGGCGTGCTAGCATTTTTAGCAAGCGCTAAACACTAGAGACGCCCATATATTCCTATGGGCATCTCTAGTGCATAGCATGCACTAAAAACATTAGCACACCTTTGTAAAAGGACCCCTAAAAGTGGTATTACCACTTCCCTCTACACAACACAAACATTTTTTTTTAATTGTGGATACTAAATGGTTATTTCTTTTTTCAATCAATTAATTTTTCAGCAAAGCCTAAAAAAAACACTTGTATGTATTGTCTTCAAATAAAAAATAATTGTGATAAACTAAGGCTGAAATTATTAAACTGACAAGCGAGCGATTAGAAAGATATTCTTATGTTCTTATTTATCTGAGGATGGAAAGGGAATAGCATGTAATTGCATAAATACAGACTATTGTTCATATAGTACATCTGAGAATACAGTAAAGCATTCAGGACCCACCTGGTCAAAGAATACATCAGCTGCATCATTACCCTTTGATTTCTATGGAGAATAATAGTATCATAGGAATTAAAACAGAAAATAGATATGGAAAAATATCTATGCAAAAGCCTGATTATCCCATTTTGGACATGCAAAGTCACTCAGGTAATATCGGTCAGTGAAAAGTAAGGCTGAAAATGTCTGTCAGGCCTTCATTCTCCATACTACCTTGTGGTAACGTGAATGAGGGTGGGCCCGGAGCCTAGGTAAGACAATGCCACACAGCAGTTGCAGGTGAAAGGAAATGCAGTTTATTATTTTAAGTATGAAGTAGGAGTCCTGATCCATTCACAGGTAGGTGGAAAGACAATAAACATAAAAATGTTATTTAAATGTAAAACACAAAAAGGCTCTTAAATGTAGCAAAGTTCTCCAGTGGCCTACTCCTGAAGGGCCACAGCATACATTACTGTTTCTCAGTACTACAGTACACTTTACTTGTCTCTGGCCTGGTTCCCCAGGGTTACTTGAGTCAAAGATGCTTGAGTCAAAGCTCAAAGTTGCAAGAGTCCAAGTTGAACTTGACTTACCTGACTGTATCAATTGCAGTTCACGCATAGGTGGTGGAGACAAATGCAGCTGGGTTTCACTGCTTCCCTCTGGGCCTCCTTGGCCTCCTTAACCTAGCTATGGCCTCGGCTTATATACATCCTGGGCCATTCCTCCCGGTTCCACCCCTCCTGTATCACTTCCCCCTTGTTGGGACTATGGGTTTTAAGGTGCCTCTGACAGTGTGAGTGAGAGCTATTAAGAAAGAGGGGCAGCATTCTATTGACTCCCTCACATACCTCATTTGCATAACCTCTGAAACACATGATTGCCTTGCTCCACAGAATTCAATGGGGGAAATCCCAGCATCACACACTTGTATTTTATATTACTTTTTGAAAATTACAACAAAAATTGTTCTCAAAACTGACTGACTAAAACATCTAAACCCCCATCTCAGTCCCAACTACAGGCTTCAGCTGACATTTTTTCCACAGTTCCAGAAAGGAAAAATGTCTCTTTTTGAACCAGTGAATTTTTCATTCTCATATTTTTTTTTCTTTTTAATCAAAACAGTCCTGGGATTCTGCTGCATGAGCCTTCATTCACAGCTATGTGGGGATAGTTCTTTTATTTCAGCAGTATATCTCTGACACCATTCTTGTTTGGTCATTGCAAGTGTCCCAAGACCATGAAAAATGCAGCAAGGCTTCTTCTGGTACAATCAGTTTATTTTGGGTTTGCTATACTACCTTTTACAACGAGAAAGCATCAAGACAGTTTATAGGCACATGAAATAAAATGGGGTGGGGGAGAGAGACAGGCAGATAATTTGTCCGAACATAATATCAAATAGCAACAAATGACAATTGATAGACTTTTTGGGGGGTGGTGGCCTACAGAGGGTGAAGCAAACAGTTGGGGCTTCTGTATTGTTATTATTCCCATCCCTCATATGCTTGTCCTATCATTTCAGTATAACTTATACCCTTGTATAAGTAGTTCAGTGGTGATTCTCCTCCCACCGTCTCTGAGATGCCTATTATATTTATATCTTCATTTACTAATGTATCTCTCCCTCTCCTTTTCCAAATCTAATTTATGATTATTGTAAATCACTTAAGGCCCTACTTACTAAGCAGCAGTAAGGGCACACTAGCGTTTTTAGCGTGCGCTAAACATTAGCATGTGCTAAACGCTAAAGACACCCATATGAGTGTCTGTAGCGTTTAGCATGTGCTAATTTTAGCATGCACTAAAAACATTAGCACACCTTCGTAAACATGACCCTTAGATAACTGTTTTATTTATGGTATATTAAATAAACGTGAACTGTGGTTTTGTACCATAGGTTCAAAATTTCTGTGGTAACTCTTGGGGGCATTCTCTCCATTTTTGGGAGGCAACTATTCCACTTGCAATAACAGTTCACTCTGTATCATGGAAGGTAGTTAATTACACCAGTGGTTCCCAAACCTGGTCCTGGAGGCACCCCAGCCAGTCAGGTTTTCAGAATTCCAACAAAGAATATTCATGAGAGAAATTTGCATCCACTGCCTCCACTGCATGCAAATCTATCTCATGAATATTCATTGTAGGTATCCTGAAAACCTGACTGGCTGGGGTGCCTCCAGAACCAGGTTTCGGAACCACTGAGTTACACCAAGGCTTCTCAACCAGTGTTAATGAATACCCCTGGAGGACAAGCAAGCTGCAGGAAGCGGGTACATATGTTTCAATTAAAGGAGCATTGTTACTGTATATGAAGACAGCAGCCACAAATACTTCTTCTGTACCTAAAACTTGCCTTGAGCTACTACTAAAAAAGGTTTGCACATAACCCAAATCCCCTTTTGCTTCATTGTTCTGGCTACAGGCAGCAATCACTGTGTAGATAGAAGCAGCTTTGAGAATAGGGGAGGCAAATACAGGCAGTAAAGCTGTATGCTGCCACTACTGCTTAATTTCCTACCTAAAATGAGAGCCCCTTCTGCAATAGAAGTTGCTGCTTAGCCGGAGCTCTTGCCACTATAAGAGCTGCTGCTGCTGTAGTCACAGTTAGAAAAGAACAAGTTGCGGGGAGGAGGCATTTGTGGGACTACTACTACTACTATTTAGCATTTCTATAGTGCTACAAGGCATACGCAGCGCTGCACAAACATAGAAGAAAGACAGTCCCTGCTCAAAGAGCTTACAATCTAATAGACAAAAAATAAAGTAAGCAAATCAAATCAATTATTGTGTACAGGAAGGAGGAGGGTAGTTGGAGGCAGGTGGTTACAAGTGGTTACGAGTCAAAAGCAATGTTAAAGAGGTGGGCTTTCAGTCTAGATTTAAAGGTAGCCAAGGATGGGGCAAGACGTAGGGGCTCAGGAAGTTTATTCCAGGCGTAGGGTGCAGCGAGACAGAAGGCGCGAAGTCTGGAGTTGGCAGTAGTGGAGAAGGGAACAGATAAGAAGGATTTATCCATGGAGCGGAGTGCACGGGAAGGGGTGTAGGGAAGGACGAGTGTGGAGAGATACTGGGGAGCAGCAGAGTGAGTACATTTATAGGTTAGTAGAAGAAGTTTGAACAGGATGCAAAAACGGATAGGGAGCCAGTGAAGCGACTTGAGGAGAGGGGTAGTATGAGTAAAGCGACCCTGGCGGAAGACGAGACGGGCAGCAGAGTTTTGAACCGATTGGAGAGGGGAGAGGTGACTAAGTGGGAGGCCAGCAAGAAGCAGATTGCAGTAGTCTAAACGAGAGGTGACAAGGGTGTGGAGGAGGGTTTTGGTAGAGTGCTCGGAAAGAAAGGGGTGGATTTTACGGATGTTGTAAAGAAAGAAACGACAGGTCTTGGCGGTCTGCTGGATGTGAGCAGAGAAGGAGAGAGAGGAGTCAAAGATGACCCCAAGGTTTCGAGCTGAGGAGACAGGGAGAATGAGAGAGCCATCAACAGAAATAGAAAACGGGGGGAGTGGGGAGGTGGGTTTGGGGGGAAAAATGAGAAGTTCGGATTTGGTCATGTTTAATTTCAGGTGGCGTTGAGACATCCAGATAGCAATGTCAGACAAGCACGCTGAAACTTTGGTTTGGATGCAAGGTGAGATATCAGGGGTAGAAAGGTAGATTTGGGAGTCATCAGCATAGAGATGATAGGAAAAGCCATGGGATGAGAATTAATGAACCAAGGGAAGAAGTGTAGATAGAAAAGAGGAGGGGACCAAGAACAGAACCCTGAGGTATGCCGACAGGCAGAGGGATAGAAGTAGAAGAGGATCCACCAGAGTGAACACTAAAGGTGCGGAGGGAGAGGTAGGAAGAGAACCAGGAAAGGACAGAGCCTTTTCAGTGGAATGAGGATACACCTTCTAGGAGAGAAAGAAGGAGGGAAAGAGATAGACAAAGGGTTTCAGGCAAAGAGGCCCATGATCCACTACCTGCAGAAATGGCAGCTCAGGGATGATAGTGCAAGTGCTAAGTGCTGGAGGCCTACATTGAGAGCCTGGCGTTGCTCTTTTCTTTGGCCCACACAGAGATCCCTTCTGCATTCGCACAGTAGAAATAAGGAGGTAATAATGCCCCTGTACAAGACTCTGGTGAGACCTCATTTAGAATAACTTGCCTGTTATTTTGACTGTTTTCTCACATACTGAATAGCTTAATTCTATTACGTTATACTTGCTATTTATGTAATGCCAACTGTTTCTTTACTCTTAAATGGTGATTGTCATGATGGAATATTGTAAGCCACATTGAGCCTGCAAATGGGTGGGAAAATGTGGGATACAAATGCAACAAATAAATAAATAAATAAATATTGTGTACAATTCTGGAAACCACACCTTCAAAAAGATATAAACAGGATGGAGTTGATCCAGAAGGCAGCTACTTAAATGGTCAGTGGTCTTCATCGTACAGCGTATGGGGACAGACTTAAAGGTCTCAATATGTATACTTTGCAAGAAAGGAAGGAGCAGGGAGATATGATAGACACATTTAAATATCTATGCACTATAAATGTACAGGAGGCAAATCTCTTTCAATTGAAAGGAAGCTCTGGAATGAGGGGGCAAAGGATGAAATGAAAGGGGATGAACTCAGAAGTAACCCGAGTAAATACTTCTTCATGGAAAGGGTGGTGAAATGGCGCAGCCAGACCTGAATTTTTGGGTGGGCACTATGTATATAGGTATGAGGAGTGTTTCTTGGGATACTACTACATAATGCCTTATAATGCACTTGATGATGGATTTATCTGCCCAATAGCTGCCCTGCATCAATATTAACCACATACATACTTAAAAGGAAAAATGATAAATATAGTTACATTATCCCATATCTTAGTAGATATAAGCCTACTATAATGGCAAACATCTCAACACATGTGACAGGATCCTGCAATATAATTACAACAATGGCATATATCCAGCAAACTTTGCTTTACAACAAATGTAAATGTCTGATTAAGCAAAATAAGTAAATGCCTTTAGCACATCAAAAACTGCATGAAGCAAAGCCTCAGATTTCTCACTGATGAAATAAGAAAAATCCTGCTGTCAACATCATGATTTTTTTTCCACCTACTGTGGAATCTGTAGCATACAGAACATAGCTAGAATCTTTCCTCTTACAGCTTTCCATAGGAAAAATGTGTTCAAATTCTGGTAGCACCTCAATAATAGCAACACAAAATCCCTTCACTGTCAGGTACTTTGTGAACTAACGCTAAATCCTGCAAAGAAGCTTCTTAGAACCTGTATCACAAACCTTAACACCAATTCTTACCATGAATACCAATAACAGTACCTTTAAAAAGACAACAGTAAATATACACAACAGCAGTGCGCAGTCCATTGGATAAACCAGACAAGTCAGACTCATAGGTCCCCACACAAACCACATGCCAGCAGAATCTCTCACCTACTCAGTCATATGCAGTACACAGACCAACCCTCATCAATAACAGAATAAAGAACCAAAAATTAGAAATTGTCCTAAAGCTCAGCATCAGCCCTCCCCTTCCCTTCCCCATCCATTCCTGAAGCCCAGAATCAGCCCTTCCCTTCCTCACCATCCATCCTCATAGCCTTCCCTTCCCTACCATCCATCCTGCAGCTAGGCATCAGCCCTGTCCTACTCCCTACCCATTCCCCCATAGTCTGGAAGCTCCCCTTCCCAGTCTTCCCCTTCCCACCTACATTAAATATTACATACATATATATATATATATATTTTTTTTTTTTTTTTACCTGAGCACTGCAGAGACCATCTCCACCCAAAAACCCACCAACATGAACAAATATACAAGTTTTATTTTAATTTTATACCGGGGACTGAGCCCACATGCACCCAGAAACCCAACATTAAAATTTATTGTTGGTGGGTTTCTGGGTGAGGGTCGGCTTTTCACTGCCTAGGGAAAAAAGATATATTTAATGATTAAATATACCTTTTTCCCCTAGGCAGTGAAGAGCCCACCCCCACCCAGAAGCCCCAGCACCAGCATTATACTATAGATATTTTTTTAAACATTTTGTTTTATCTGGGCAGGTGCAGACTCAAAGAGCATTGCAGTGTGCTCCATATGCTGGCTTTGTGGCTATCTGGGGCTGCAGGATAGTGCAGAGGCCTGAGGGGCTCAACCGATGGCAGATCAAGCAAGGGGCAAGGCGAAGCAAGGGTCCAATAACTTCTTTATTGCACAGTGAGGGAAACCCAGTGCACTCCCAGTGCACTGATTGGAGGAGGACAACTAAATGGGTGGGCCTGAGCTGAGACTGGGTGGGCCTGGGCCCACCAGTAGCTACGCCCACCCGTAGCTATGACCCTGCCCTGTGGAAGTGCTGGAGACAAAAAAAGTATCTGAATTCAAAACAGCTTGGTACAAGTACATGGAAGCTCTAAGGGAATGATAGAGAGAGTAGATGGCATAGATGGACAAACTGGATAGGCCATATGGTATTTATCTGCCTCCATTTTTCTCTTTTTCTATATCTCCAGTTCCCACTTTTCATGGCAGTTTTCACAGATTTTGTCCAGTGCTTTATTTACTGTCTGAGCTTCAGATGCTACTGATTGGCCCTAGTTCACTAGAGCCTCCTGTACTAATGCAACATCTACATCCAGAAACCACTGACAACTGACAAAGAACTATCATAAACACCAGCTGGAGATACTGATATTGAGCTTCGATCCAAGAAAGCACCAACAATTAGCAGAAACAATTTTAGTATGCAGGGTTACTATGATAACATAGTGGGCCCAAAATTCAGCCAGCATTTTCTTTTATGCATTCTATTTAGGCAGTTATGCTACCTGGTTAAGTGCCAACTCTGCCCCGGAACGCCCACAAAGCAACCAGTTTTGACTTAGGAGCTAACCAGGCATTTTCAGCTTTTTTAAGTGCCGCTGATAGGGCCGGTTAGCCCTAGACAATCATTTTAAATGGCCAGCAGCCGTTTGTGGCTGTTTAAATCACTTTGAATATTGACCCCAGTATACCAGAGAGTTATACCAAGCTTAAGCATGAAGGATGTGATCATTCAGATACAATTCAGTTGATGGAAAGCCTTTTAGATTTCTGAATGCAGATCTATTACCTACCTTGAAACATTTAAGGATATAAATGCAATCCCTAATCAGATCAATGGTACCTTGACATCCTGTCTCAACACTCACCAATCTGGGTCACTTGGAAGTGCCTGGTAGATCTTATGGGGAGACTATTTCTTGTTGCTCACATGCACAAGTAAAAGGTGGTGATCCTTGAGTCCCCATCTGTCTAAGTTTCTGTAAATTGTTAATAGACATATCCTCCAGCTACTTGTCTAAACTTTTTTTCAACCCAGCTCTGTTACTAATCTTGATCACATCCTCCGGCAGTGAGTTTCACATTTTAATTATGCACTGGCTGAAAAAATACTTTCTCAAATTTGTCTCACAGAATACCCACTAGTTCTAGTATTATTTGAAAGGATACATATCCAATATCAATCAACATGTTCTCCACCGAGTTACTTTTAACTTCTACCAAACGGACATGCAGTTTTCTTTTTTTCTAAGCTGCCAATCCTACTATTACTACCTCTTATTATTTCTATAGTGCTACTGGACATATGCAGCACTGTACACTCAACATATGAAAGACAGTCCCTGCTTGACAGAGCTTACAAACTAATAAAGACAGAGAAACAGGACAAATAAGGGATAAGGGAATTACTTAAGGTGAGAATTATAAAACAGACATGAACAAGTGAATAGGAGTTAAAAGCAGCCACAAAAAGGTGGGCTTTTAGCCTAGATTTGAAGACGGCCAGAGCTGGAGCTTGATGTACTGATTCAGGAAGTCTAATCCAGGCATATGGTGCAGCAAATTAAAGGAATGGAGTCTGGAGTTCACAGTGGAGGAGAAGATAAGAGAGATTTACCTGATGGAGTCTGGAGTTCCCAGGGAGGAGTGCAGGGAGAAATAAGAGTGGAGAGGTACTGAGGAGCTGCAGAGTGAATGCACTTGTACCGTCAATAAGAGGAGTTTGAATTGTATGCGGAAATGCATAGGGAGCCAATGAAGTGACTTGAGGAGATGGTAATATGAACATAATGACACTGGCGGAATATAAGTTGTGCAGCAGAGTTTTCAACAGATTGAAGGGGTGAGAGATGATTAGTGGGAAACCTATGAGAAGCAAGTTACAGTAGTCAAAGCGAGCAGTGATAAGAGTGTAGATAAGGGTTTTGGTGGTGTGCTCAGAAAGGAAGGGACACATTTTGATGATGTTATTGAGAAAGAAACGACAAGTTTTAGCAGTTTGTTGGATATATGCAGAGAAAGAGAGAGAAGAGTCAAAGATGACCCCGAGGTTATGAGCTGATAAGACAGGAAGGATGAGAGTGTTATCCACATAGATAGAGAATGAGGGAAGAGGACAGGTGGGTTTAGGAGGAAAGATAAGAAGCTCAGTCTTGGGCATGTTTAGTTTCAGATGGCGGTGATACATCCAGGCAACAATGTCAGACAGGCAGGTTGAGATTTGGGCATGGATTCCTGCTGAAATTTCTGGTGTGGAGAGGTAGATATGGGAGTCATCAAACTAAAGGTGATACTGAAAACCATGGGAGGAGATCAGAGCACCAAGGGAAGAAGTATAGATGGAGCAAAGCAGAGGTCCCAAGACAGAGCCCTAGGGAACACCAACTGATAGTGGGATAGAAATGGAGGAGGATGCTCCAGAGCATGCATTAAGAGTGTGATAGGAGAGATAAGAAGAAAACCAAGAAAGAACAGAGCCCTGAAATCTAAGTGAGGACAGCATATCAAGATGCAGGTGATGATCAACAGAATCAAAAGCAGCAGATAGATTGAGAAGAATGAGGATAGAATAGAGACCTTTGGATATGGCGAGGAACAGGTCATTGGAGACTTTAGCAAGGGCTGTTTCAGTTGAATGTAGAGGGTGAAAGCCAGATTGAAGTGGATCAAGAATAGCTTGAGATGAAAGAAAGTCAAGACAACGGCAGTGAATAGCACGTTCAAGTATCTTGGATAGGAAAAGGAGGAGGGAGATGCGGCGATAGTTGGAAGGGCTGGTAGGGCCAATGAAGGTTTTTTGAGGAGTGGTATACTGCAGCATGTTTGAAGGCATCGGAACAGTTGCAGTGGAAAGTGAAAGACTGAGGATATGACAGATAGAAGAGATGACAGTAGGAGAGATAGTGCTGAGTAGATGGGTGGGAATAGGATCAGAGGAACAGGTAGTCAGTTTGGAGGAGGAATGAAAATGTGCAGTTTCCTCTTCAGTGATTTCAGAAAAGGAGGCAGGAGTTGAAGAAGGGTTGACAGAATGGACTGGGGGAAGAAGAGGTTGCGGTAACTTGGTTGAGAACTCAAGGTTAATCATGTAAACCTTATCATGAAAGTACTCAGTCATAGTCTGAGGAGAAAGTGAAGGAGGAGCTGGAGGTGAAGGCACTTTAAAGAGAGAGTTCAGTGTGGCAAAGAGATATTGAGAGTTTGAGCCAAGAGAGTTTATCAACTGGATGTAGTAGTCCTGTTTGGCAAGTGAAAGGTCAGCAAGAATTTAAAATGCATGAAGTTAGCATGGGCATGAGATTTTAGCCAAAGGCGTTCAGCAGATTAGGTATAAGTGTGGAAGTAGCAGATTCTAGAGGTCAGCCAAGGCTGGGGTTTGTATGCCTTACAGAACTGGGAAAGGGAGGAGTGAGGGAGATCCTGACCTGTTAATCCTCCCTTAATGTACTGTATTTTATATTTAGAAGCATGGTTTTTTTTGCTGTTTATATGTATTGTGAACCGTTCTAAGTCATTGTTTTTGGAATACAGTGATATAGAAAAATGAAGGAAAGTAAAATTAAGAGATGGGAACAGAGAGTGAGAAGGGAGCAAGGGAGAGCTGGAAGAGAGGGATAGGGAACAGAGAGGAGCGGCGTGCACCCGGGGGGTGTCATTTGGCCGGGGGGGAGGTGTCATTTTGCCAGGGGGGGGCGCGCTGCACCCGGGGGGGGGGGCGCATTGGCGATCCGCCCCGAGTGCCATCCAGGCTAGGAACGCCACTGCAGGAATTTGGTCTTGCATTTTTGTAGGGAATTCAATCAGGAAATCAAACTATAAATCCCTGTACACAATGGGAAAACCCAGTACTGGACCTATCCTGTCAGATAAATCTGGAATCAGTTGACAATCCTAGTTGTGGGAGATGTTATGTTAGAGCCACCAAGCCCCTATTTGGAATGGGGAGCAGGAGGTATAATGTTGGGCTTGCTGAGTATCTTTTTTTTTCTCCCACTACCCTTCATCTCTCAAAAGAGTACCATGAGCAAGTCAAGCACCAAGGTCAACACTTTACCAAAGGAGCGATCAGAACTGCAGGAGTGTGGATCATCAGAGCAAAGCATTGCATCACTGCTGCAATCCACAGATGCATCAAGTGCCGCAAACTATGTGGCAAACATCAAGACTAAAAGATGGCAGACCTGCCATCTGAACGGCTCAGAGTTGAACCACAGTTCACCAATGTGGGGCTGAGCATCTTTGGGCCATGGCCAGTCATCTCGAGATGGACCAGAGGAGGAAGTGCTGGGAGACTGTCATTGGAATGCCTTTGTGTTTCACTTTATATTCTGATATTTGTCAACATTTGATCTGAAGAAGAAGAGTGACCTTCGAAAGCTAATCAAAAGATGTATTAAGTTAGTCCAATAAAAAAGGTGTCTATCATCTTAGTTTATTTTCTATGTTTTGATTTATTTCTATTTATTACCTATAACAATGCACACAATTGGTTAACTAGCAAATCAGTGTTGTTAATTGGATGTTAAAAAGCAATTATCAGCACTAATTGGCATTGAGATTTACGCACACAACTCGCTAAGTGTATTCTATAACGTGGTGCACCTAAATTCTAAGTTGCATAGTTGAAAAGGGGACATGGCCATGGGTGGGGTGTGGGCATTTCTAAAATCTATGCACATTATTATAGAATACACTCGATTTGCACCTAATATAGGCATCAGGATTTATACCAAGCAAAACATGGCCTAAATGGATATGACCAAATTTAATTGCATGGCGAGCCACTCGGCATATTTTATATACCACATGTAAATTTAAGTCTATTCTATAAAATTTAGGGTACTTTAGAGAACACACCTTGGCGTAATTTTTTTTTGCGTGGAATTTTCAGGTGCCATATACAGAATCTGGCCCTGTATATGTGGAGAAAAAAACACAGGGGCATTAAAAAAAAAACCTCCAGAAGCTGTGAGTGTAGACAAGATAGAGAGATATCATGCAATAGTCAATAGTAAAATAATAATAACAAAAGCAACCGGACTATAAAACCCATGGGATTAGGTCTGAACAGTAAATCCAGCTACAAAAACAACCCCAAACTTTCTTCAAGGTTCCACAAAGTCCAGGGGTATCGCCAACCAGTGCACCAAGCATACCCAACAAGGGTCCCTCATTTCGCTATTGCGTCATCAGGGGTGTAAGCAAAATAAATTCAGACAGCATCTTCTACATTTTTCCAAGCAACCAGACTTTCAGTCAATCAGTGCACAGAAACTGCAGACAATGCAATTGACAGGATGTATAATCAATAAACAGTCTCTTCACTTCACCAAGGAGGGGCAATATCCAATCATCTCCTTTCAAATTGCAAAATAGCATTCAACCAGGAAAAACAATTGACAGGGTTTAGGACCAATCCAACAACAAATCTGACAAAAGACCAGCTGTCAATCCCCCCCCCCCCCCCCCCCCCCCCCACTAAACACAAAGTCTGCAGACAAGCACTGACAAGCAGAGAACTCCGCGCTGTTCCAAACGGCGCTCCAAAAATAGCGCTGGAACAGCACAGGGCGTTATTAGACCTATGATCAGAGATAATTGCATGCAAATTTAAGCACGCAATTATCTCTGATCTTGGGGTAGAAGTGCGGGAGAATTGTGCCTGAGCATGCGCTCAGCACAATCCTCCCGCACTTGTTTGACAGGTCTGGGCTGTCAAAAGCCCAAACCTGTCAAACACAGGGACTGGAGGTCCATAGGACCACCAGGCCCCAACTACCTCTGCCCCGAGCAACGGGGGCTGGAGGTCCGGTGGACCTCTGGTCCCCCCTGAAAATCTCCCCCCCCCCCCCAGGTTCAGGGAGGGCTGGAGATTCAGTGGGTCTGTAGCCCCCCCTAACTCCCCTCAACATTTCCAAAACAGTCCTTGTTGGCCGAGTGGGCGACCAACCCCCCCCCCCCCCCCCCGAGCGACAGGGGGCTGGAGACGATCCGCCCCCAGGTTCAGGGAGGGCTGGAGATCCAGTGGGTCTCCAGCCCCCCTAACCCCACAGCAAAGGGTCCCTGGCGGTCTAGTGATCAATCTGCCCCCTCCCTACCTACCCCCTACCCACTCCCCTACCTTGTGGGTTGGAGGAGGGAGGTAGCCTGCCTCCCTCCTCTTCCTTCGACGACGCAAAATGGCGGCGCCCAGCCCTGCCCAGTGTATCCTGTGATCTGCTGGGTGGGGCTACACACCATATAAGGAAGAAACTCCCTCCTCCAACACACAAGGTATGGGGTAGGGTAGGTAGGGAGGGGTGGATTAATCACTGGACCACCAGGGACGCTTTGTTGGGGGGTTAGGGGGGATGGAGACCCACCGGATCTCCAGCCCTCCCTGAACCTGGGGGGGGGGGATTGTCGGGGGGACCTCCAGCCCCCCCTGTCACTCGGGGGGGGGGGCTTGGTCGCCCACTGGGCCACCAGGGACTGTTTTGGAAATGTTGAGGGGAGTTGGGGGGCTGGAGACCCATCGGATCTCCAGCCCTCCCTGAACCTGGGGGGGATCATCGGTGGAACCGGAGGTCTGCCGGACCTCCAGCCCCCTGTCGCTGGGGGGGGGTCTTCAGGTTTGCTTTGTTGGGGGGGGGGCTGCTAGCATGTAAATGCATGCTGGACAGGGCTCACCATTCCTCCCCAATGATCTGCAAACCCTAATGCAAGCTCGAAGCTGGCGTAAGGTTTGCCGCGGCCAACGACCCTATCATTGGTGCACTGGTCACTTATCATTGAGGATGAATATGTTTAGTTCTGTTTTGCATGCTAGTTGTGTTCAGACCCCTCAAGCACGTTGTTTCACGCACTCAGGGACTCTGATCATTGGGCGGTAGCAAATGCCAACGCTAGTATGGTACTAACAGCCTCTAGCGCCAGCGTTTGCTTTTGATTATCCCCGTGTGAAAGGGAAAAGCCTCAGCTGAAACTAAAAACTTGGTTCACTGAGAGAAAATGTACTCCTTCATTTAATGTAACTATGCCTTCAGTGCTATTCTGTAATTTTGACACACAATGTGGAGCCGTTTTACTAAAGCTTAGCAGCACACTAAATGCTGCCTGTCCTATTTTATACCTATTGGGCCATGTTGTACTTAACACACAGTAATTTCTGTTAGCGCACACTAAGATTTAGTAAAAGAGCCCCTTACTGCTGGATTCTATATAGCGCGCCCAGAGATCCGCGCCAAAATCCAGGCATATTCTATATGCATGTAACTTAATTGACTTAAGCTAATCAGCGTTGATAACAGCAGTTAAGCAATAATGAACTGTAATTGGCAATATTTAGAACTTAAATGTAGATCTCACTAAGCGTATTCTAGAATGAACTGCGCCTAAATTCTAACACATGCAGTTCAAAAGGGGCGTGGCTATGGGCAGGGAAATGAGCATTTCACAGGCATTCCAAAATTTACGTGCGTAGTTATAGGATGTGGCCCAGTGCATTTTAAATCTAGGCGCAGGGACTTACACATTTTCATTGCTGTAAATTGAGGTGCGTAGTTTTAGGCATTGGGATATCAACTAAGCATATTCTATATACCACACCTAAATCTAGGCGCCACTTATAGAATATGCTTAGGCCAGTGGTTCCCAAACTTTTTCGGTTCACAGCACCCTTAATGTCCGAGCAATTTTTTGTGGCACCCCCTCCCCCGACCACATAAGTCTCCACCCCCAGCCACACAGTTCTCTACTGCCCCACCACACATTTTTTCCACATTATTTGTGATTGTGATTTGTTCCAAAGAAGCCCCCCAAAATATTTATTCTTTCTGCTTGCCCCTCCCACTAATTATTCCAAACACAAACACACACACACACCAGAAAAAAAAAGCTATTTAACTTAAGAAAATGTATTTACCAAGCCAAATGAATGGCCCACAGAGAGGCAGAGGGATTTAGCACCCCTCCCCAGCTAAGCCCACACAGCAAGCTAGATCAGCATGGCAGCGATTGCCTTCTGGAAATGGCACTGGCAGGCTCGCCTACCTTGGTATAATCCCCTCTGACAGCTGGCTGAGCTAAGTGAGCTGAGCTTGCAATGCTGAGCCTAGCTCTAATGGCCCAGCCGGGAGTTCCAAAGTCCTGCCTCGGCACCGTGGGGCAAGTTTCAGCATGTAGCAGGCTCCTCCTGTCCTTCTTCAGCTCCCTGCTGCAAGTAGCACTTCTGCAGGGGCAGTGCAGCAGGTGGTCCTTCCTGCCTGCAGCATGCAGGCCAGGCACAGTCGGAGTCTAGGGAAGTCATGTCTGTGTCTCGCTCTCGGACCTCGGTGGTTAAAGTTGCAGTATGCCACAGGCTCTTCCTTCGTGCTGCAATGGCTTTGAGTAACAACATGCAAGGAGGAGCTCAGGAGGTGGAGGCAGCCACCACGTGCTCCTGTTGCCATGCCCCTGCCTGCTGAACCAATGCAGCCAGCCAGCAAAAGGTACATGGGAGGGAGGTCAGGATTTGCCATGGCACCCCTGAGAGTTCACTACGGTGCACCAGGGTGCCGTGGCAAATAGTTTGGGAACCGCTGGCTTAGGCGGAAATGTTTACTGTGCAGGTTTTTGATATAGAATGTGGCCCTTAGTGTGTAAATGCAAGGGGGCATACACAGTGGGGGGGGGGTCATAGGCAGGACACCCACTTATGTCCATTAATTACAGAATACTGTAAGTTATGCGTTAAGGTGCTGCATGTAGGTGCATGTATATACACCTACTATTATAGGTATGTAGATGCTAGTTTGTGCTAGTATTCTTTTTTAACATTTTTTCTATATTTTTTTGAAGATTTTCAGGTGTATAACAAGAAATGTAAAACAAACAAACTGACATAACAAGTTGGCTTCTAGTGCAATAATAGGAAATCATAATTGCATCCTCATAAACAACCATAATTACAAGGTGCCGTAGATAGTAATTAACATATGAATTGTTATATTTATGGACAAGTGGAACAGAAAGAGTCTAGAGGTGCCCAAGTATTCATCAAAGAGCGAACCGACGACTGTTTATATGCAATCAGTGATTCATATTTCTTACTTATACAGACATAGCTCCACCATTCTGAAAAGTTCAATAGGGAGATATCTTTCCTCTTACAAATTATTAAATGTGTAGTAATGGCAAAAAGAATATTAAAGAGTTTATTAGAAGATTCCAGTAGATTGATGTCCAGACTAGATAAACGTAAAATAACAATTGTAAGAGATTTGCAAGTCTGGAGGAAGTTGAAAGATATCAATAATTCTATACCAGATATAATTCCAATATGCACATACATTTTTACAAAAACAAATCATATGAGATAGCGTGCCATCAGTAGAGTGACAAGACCAACAAGTAGCTAAGGAAGTGTGTTTGAAAATCTTGGCAAGTCTCACAAATGATGGCAAGCCCGATGAATGATGAAAAAAGAGGATTGAGATATAGCTGCTGGTTTTGTCGGATGCAGAGTTTTAGACCAAAAGATAGTCCAATCAAAATCCTTATGAATAATTCCAAGATCATTTTTCCAAGATGATTCTATTTGTAGAACATAATTTTCAAAAGAGTCCGTAATTTTTTTTTTTAAGAATGGAGGCCTTTATGCAGCCAGTTGCTATTTCTTGACAATGAGATGAGAATTCCGAGGGATTGTGTGAAAGAGGATAGACTGTGTGGAGGTGATGTGTGCGGAGACCTATGCTAGTATTCTTTAATGGAATCATAGGGGTCCTTTTATCAAACTGTAGTAAAAAGTGGCCTTAGCATGTCCTTATACAGGTCATTCCCGTGCACTAAGGCTATTTTTACCTCGGGGTAAAATGGCCGATTTTTGTATTTTCTGTATTAATGGACATGCGCTAATTTTCCCATTAGCATGTGGACATTAGCATGAGAGCCTCTACTACCACCCATTATGTAGGTGGTAAGGGCTCACGTTCTAAGCATGCACTAATTGGTTAAGGTGTGGCAATGTAGCTGTGTAAACTGATTAGCACAGAACACGGCCAATCTCCGCTCCAGACTTGCCCCTAGCGCAAAAAAAAAAAAAAGATTTTTAGTGTGTTGGGGATTACCTTCTTTTTGAAATTCCCTAGACAATGTCAGGTGAAATTTCAAAAGAAGGAATATAGATTTCTAGATCCATCATGATTAGAGAAATTGGTATGGGCTCAAGAAGCTGTAAAGCTATAACATCTATATAAACAATAGAGGAAAGATGTTATCTAAAAGTATTTGGATTTATTTATTTATTAGGATTTATTTACCGCCTTTATAAAGGAATTCACTCAAGGTGGTATACAGCAAGAATAAGTCAAACATATGCAGCAGACAATTACAGCAGTAAAAATATTCAAACAACAATACAAAGTAAGGCGTGGTATAAGTAGTATACCACGCCTTACTTTGTATTGTTGTTTGAATATTTTTACAGCATAGAATGTAAGCAAAAATAGAATAGATAGATAGATAGATAGATAGATAGATAGATAGATAGATAGATAGATAGATAGATAGATAGAGTAACAGGCATAAGAAAATATGAGACTAGTTCAGAGGTAGGCAATTCCAGTCCTCGAGAGCCTCAGGCAGGTCAGGTTTTCAGGATATCCACAATGAATATGCAGGAGATAGTGCTTGCAAATCTATCTCCTGCATATTCATTGTGGATATCCTGAAAACCTGACCTGCCTGCGGCTTTCGAGGACTGGAGTTGCTTACCCCTGGACTAGTTAAAGAGAGTTGCAAATGAGGTCAGAAAGGTGCTGGAACATTATCTTGGCTAGGGTGGGAGTGGATAAACGTGTCCTGCTATAATATGTGCAGCCGGTGTTATTTACATCTTCCATTTAAGGACTGGTTGAAGAGCCAGGCTTTCACCTGATTCCTGAAGTACAGATAGTCTTGTGTTATGTGAAGCCTTTCAGGGAGTGCATTCCAGAGCGTGGGGGCTACTCCAGAGAAGGTTCACTTGCGGGTATCACATTGCGTGATGTCCTTTGGAGAGGTGTGGTTAGGGAAACTTCTTGGGAAGGCCTTAGTGACCTTGAAGATGTGTAAAGGATTTTAGAATAGGCAGATAGGACCAAATTCTATAAATGGTGCCTAAAAATGGTGTGGCTTAGAAAACAGGGCCCTTAGAAAGCTGCACACAAAAATTCTAACTAGTGCCAAATAGTGCTGATAATTGCTTGTTAGTGACCAATTATTATTGGTGATAATTAGCTTGTTAAGCAATTAAGTTGTGCAAACAAATCAGCTACATGAATTGATTTACATACATTTATAGAATCCAGGGGATATTGTATAAATAGATATGATGTCAGTTTTCTGTTCTTATCTTGCTTTCCTACCTAAATTCATTTCAAGATGTTTTTCTTTTTTGTATGAGATGACTTTCTCCTCCCATTTTTCTTTATATATTTTTAAGACTAGGAAGGATATTATATATTTCTATTGGATTTTGTGTACCCATTATTGTTATTTTCATGGCTTTTCTCCTTTCCGTCATGTATTATGTGTTAATATTGTAAATGACACTTAAAATAAATAATAAAGGGAATCTATACAGTGCTGAACATACCATATGTCAAGAGAAACTGAAAGGGTTTTGTAAGTCTCAGGAGACTTTTCATGTCAATGAACATTTTATTCATTTTACAGCCATTTCAGGCTCCTGCCAGGATACTTTTCAATTCTTTTTCTTATATCTTCATTATCAATATCGAAATAATGAGATATGCTTTGCTCAAATGTGTCACAAGGGTCAGGAATAGTGAGCCCTTGGACCAAAGCTAGAGCTTTGGCAGACAAATCACCTGGGCTGGCACAGGCAGGAATGAGAACAAACTGGACTAAGATAAACTAAAAGACTCAACACAGGCAGGACCGAGGTAACTAAACACAATGGACAAAACAAGGACCGGATCCAGTCAAGGCAAGGAAAAGAAGGCAAAGGGGCCAGAACTGGAACCCAGACAGGACAAGGCAAAACTCGGAACTGGATTAAAACTGGGACTGAGACCCAGAAATGCAAGACAAGACAACAAACGGAAGTAGATTAAAACTGGGTCCAGACTGAAATTTGCATGCAGATGTATTGTTTCTTTTGGTAATGTTCATTATGTTTTTTTTGATCCAGAAAAATTGAAGCTCCTATTAGTAAGTAAAGAAAGCAGGGATCTTCAAGCCTTGGAGGCATCAGTAGGGAATTGAAACCGCAGGCAAACTTGTGATTCTGTCCTCCTTAAGTTTATTGTAAGAGTTTCTTTACTCTTTTTGTTGCCTATGATCAATACCTTGTATCTTGATCATTTATAGTGGACTAAGTAAGAAAGATATTTTGAAAATCCATGGAAATGTAATGGATGATTCTTTAATCTTTTGGATGTATTTCCTGATTTCTATACATTTATTATTGTGAATGTATTATTTTGAAATTTAATAAATAAAATAATAAAAAAAAAAAAACTGGGTCCAGAAAAGGGCAAGACAAGGACAAGGCAAGAACTGGATCCAGACAAGACTAGACTGAAAGAGACAAGACAAAGCACAACTAGACAGGCAAGACAGGGTAGGAGCTAGGCAACAAGAATAACAGAAGCAAGACAATAAACAAGGCAGGAACAGGATTCAGGATTCTCAAACAGGCTTGGCTGGAACAGGATTCAGGATTCTCAAACAGGATTCAGGATTCTGAAACAGGCTTGACTGGAACAGGATGCTGGAACGGGCTTGGCTTGGCTGAAACCAGATGCTGGAACGGACTTGGCTTGGCTTGACTGGAACCAGATGCTGGAACAGGCTTGGTTTGGCTTGACTGGAACCGGATTCTGGAATGGGCTCGGCTTGACTGGAACCGGATTCTGGATTCTCAAACAGGATTCAGGATTCTCAAACAGGCTTGACTGGAACAGGATGCTGGAACGGGCTTGGCTTGACTGGAACCGGATGCTAGAACGGACTTGACTTGGCTTGACTGGAACCAGATGCTGGAACGGGCTTGGCTTGACTTGACTGGAACCAGATTCTGGAATGGGCTCAGCTTGACTGGAACTGGATTCTGGATTCTCAAACAGGGTTCAGAATTCTCGAACAGGCTTGGCTGGAACAGGATTCAGGATTCTCAAACAGGGTTCAGGATTCTCGAACAGGCTTGGTTAGAACAGGATTGAGGATTCTCAAACATGCTTGGCTGGAACAGGATTCAGGATTCTCAAACAGGCTTGGCAGGGAACAGGATACTGAACGGGACATGGCTTGACAGAGAGCAGGGACAGAAACTAGCTCAAACACATAGCAGGGTCTGAACCTGGCGCAAACACACAACAGGAACAGAACTTAGCAGAAACAGAGCTCAAGAGCCAGGAAGCAAACATAGCAGGCAAAGGATTAAGCAGACTAAGGGAAGACAAATAAACAAAGAAGCAATGTGTTTACCAGCATCCACAGCTGGAAGGGAAAGGCTAGGCAGATTGAGAGACAGCAGACACACCTGCATAGCAGTGAGATAATTAGGGGCAATGCTGGCTTCTACAGACTCTCAGAATTAACAGACAAGAACTACACACACAGGAAACATAACAGGGAAAACAGGAACAGAGCTTGGCTAAACACAGAGATTGGCTTAAACACAGAACTTAACTACAGCAAGAGTCAAAAGCAGGGCTAGACTAAAAGCAGAAGCAAGGGAAGACAAACAGATATAGACAACAAGGGCAGGGTGTGGCTCTAGAGCCAGGCCTTCAAGATCAAGGTTCAAAAGCAAACTCACAGAAACAAAACAAAGCATTGAAACACAAGACTCAGGGAAACACAGAACAGACCTTCAGGAGCAAGACTCAGGAACAAAGCCAAGCAGGGATATGACCTATACAGGTAACACAGATTAAGAGACCTCTTGCAAAGGCAATGTAGGAAAGCTCCCTGGGTCCTTATAAAGGAGTAGGCTGATGATGTCACAAGTAGGAAATGAAGCAGAAGCAGGGAGACCAAAGCAAAGCTTGGCTTACAGGAAGAACAACAATAGGGGAAAAGGCAGACTGGAGAGGTCACAGAGCTAGATACAGAGAAACAGTAGGTCTGAAGGGCACGGCCACAACCGTGACAAATGTTACCACTTTCTAGCAGAGCAGAAATATAAAAGTTCATTATTTATAGAATTTTAAAAGAACAGCCTTTGAAGGGTGTCTTTCTTAACTAGAATGTAGACCAGGTTTAATATTTTAGTAAAATCTTTAAACATAACACTAAATCAAAAATGCTGATAGAAAGCTTAACAAATGATTGAAAATCCAGAATATGAGCTCATGAATCTTTGTCTGAATTAAAGTAAGACAAAGCTCCTGCAGATTCTTAACAGAAGCAGTCTCACACCCAATATCAAAATCCATTTTCGGAGCCACAAACTAGATCACAGGTAAGGAACCTTGGGTTACAGCTGAAGTCAACATTATGCTGAATACCCAAATCCAAGCAACTTTCAGGAGCTGATTCTATCATCTGAGAAAACTACAGTGTCTCTCACTGTGCATTAAGAAGACAAATCTTGCTACAGTGGTTCACTTCAAGATAACATCAAAACTGGATTACTATAATGTACTGTACATTGGTGTGACTGCAAAGGGCTTGCTTCAGCTTCAATTGATTCAGAATGCTGCAACATGAGTGATAGAAGGTTGGAAGGGATGTGATTACATTATACTATTTCTGTAAATACTCTCCAGGCTACCAGTACAATACAGTGCTAAATGTAAAACGCAACCTCTGATCTTCAAGGCCCTTAAAGTACATGGGCCAGTGTCCATGAAAACAGATATATCTCTATGCATCTCCAAGACTCTTTCCTTATCTGTACATAAGTATTTTCATACTGGGAAAGACCAAAGGTCCATCAAGCCTAGCATCCTGTTTCCAACAGTGGCCAATCCAGGTCACAAATACCTGGCAAGATCCCAAAAAAGTACAAAACATTTTATACTGCTTATCCCAGAAATAGTGGATTTTCCCCAAGTCCAATTTAATAATAGTCTATGGACTTTTCCTTTAGGAAGCCATCCAAACCTTTTTAAAACTCTTCTAAGCTAAGCTTTATCATTTGCAAGACTATCTCTACTTCAGAAAGAAGGTGAAAGCCTTGCTCTTCTCCCAAGTAATAACTGCTTTAAAATTGCTCTAACTTTCTCCTAGTTATACAAATCTTATGTTCTATCAATCATGTATAAATCTTGTTCCATGGACATTTTAGTAAGTATACCCCACATGCAATCTTGCAGGTTGTTTTATTTTTCTATTCTTCAACTTTTCTTGTCATAGTGATTAACAAACTTCTGTGCCTTCTCCATCATGTCACACATCTGACATTCACCACGGGGAGCATGCTCCTTCCCATTATTGTTCCACATAGTCTCTACATCATGGTTGTACATAAAGATTCTTTAAAGTTGTGTCCTCTAGTGCAGGCAATCTGCAAAAATTTATTATTAATTCATTCATGAGTCTGCAGAATTCCTCAATGTTTCTTCTGAATTCTAGAAAGGGAATAACTTCGTTGTGTGAACTTCATCACAGAAGTCATAGTTTCTAATGAATTATCTGTATCTCTAGTAGGCTGCTCTTCGAGCAGGGACTGTCTTTCCATGTTAAATTGTACAGCGCTGCGTAACCCTAGTAGCGCTTTAGAAATGTTAAGTAGTAGTAGTAGTAGTTATTATAGAGTGCCCTCTAGTATGCTCTTCATACCACTTTCTCTGGATAACCTGTTCATAGAACTTCTCCATCAAAACTCTAGATTGAAATTTAAATTCTTCAATTGTGGAACAAATCCGATGCTACCTCAAAAGTTGGCAGATTGGCAAACTTTCCTTCAAAGGTACATAATAGAAACTCAAATAGTGCAACAGAGTGTTCCTGTCAGTCTCTTTTCTATATAGCATTGTATTCCAGCTATCGATACCTTTAGTCACGCTTACATCAATAAAAGATGTAAAGAAAAGATCTCTATAACACCATAGTTCATCATGAATTTAATTGTCTCAATATAATTATTTAACCAATTGAAAAATCCCACTAATCTTTGTTCCATGTCCTTCTGGAGGAAAAATATATCACCAATAAATTGAACCCATAGGGTTATTGAACCAAAATATTATGATGAAAACACCCATTTCTCCACAAAGTTGGTTATAAAGAGATTAGTTACCAAAGGAGTTATCACCATGGCTACCCCCAAAATCTGTTTATGTATCTCTGTGGAGTAGAGGAGTGGCCTAGTGGTTAGGGTGGTGGACTTTGGTCCTGAGGAACTGAGTTCAATTCCCACTTCAGACACAGGCAGCTCCTTGTGACTTTGGGCAAGTCACTTAACCCTCCGTTGCCCCATGTAAGCCACATTGAACCTACCATGAGTGGGAAAGTGCTGGGTACAAATGTAACAAAAATATATCTATATAGAAAAAAGTTGTTCTTCATTGTAATGGCAGCTAATTCTACAATAAAAATCTGTGGGAAGAGCAAAGTAGAAGCTGAACACAAGTCCCACAGAGAAAACTCAGCAGGGAATGGGATGTGTGCTGACACAGTGCTTTATTGACACAAAAAGTCCTTAAACTGTACATAATGCTTTTCTTTCATAAGAGACTTGACAAGGCACCATGTTTCAGCTAGTGCCTGCTTCAAGAGTTACAGCAATTCATACAAGCATAAACACTAGATAGCTACCAAAAAAAGTAAACCAAATGTATTTGGAAAGACCATTTTGAAAATGGAAAATAAAGTAACACTCTGTGGAGATGCAGCTGGATGGAGTGTGGGGCAGTAAGAGTGGCAGCTTGAGTGGTTCAGGGAGCAATATCCAGGTGAAATTCAAGTCTGCATCTTGTTGAATCTCTTTTTGCCAGCAGGGGTCACTCTTGTAGCCATGTATCCTCTTCTCCAAAGAGACTGTGGATGTAGCAATGAAAGAGGGCAGACTGGTTTTTACTGGGAGACATGCTAGATCCACTGAATGCAGCCTCGTAATGGCAGCTAATTCTACAATAAAATCTGTGGGGACATCATGAGGTCTAGGTCTCATGTTTACAACAGCAACATGTATTTCACAAGAGGAAGTGATCAGCATAGAAGATTGACACAGATTGAACAATGAATTAAGTCCACTGAATCAATAGGTTTGAATGCTAATATAGAGTGGCAACATTTCTATTGAATAAGAACAATTATGTTATTATGAAATGTTTGATTTTTTTCTTCTCTTCCTTTCTGATGTCTCATTGAATAATGTTTACTGAAGTCATTGGGTTGAATTCTTCGCCAGGGGTTATTTAAATTAGCCGACGCCATGTTTGTTTGAATGATAGCAGTTTATAGGAAGAATAAGATGTGGTAAGTGAAGAAGGTCTTCTAGCACTTTAAAGTTTATGACTTAGAAGTTTGGTTTTTGGCATATGATTGTTATTTTTAAAGAAACACTGAGAATTGAGCAGCAGGCACACTTAAGCCTTGATGCAGCGGCAACAGAGCCGCAAAACACTGACAGTATAGGAATTAAAGTGAAAGCCGTTGACTGCTTGGGAAACTGCTTTGAAGACTGCTCCAAAGATTGTAATCACAATAAAGTCTGAAAAAGAGTTTTGGTCAAGTGAAAAAATTCTGAGCCTATTTTTGAGTGATTCTAAACTGCAATTTTGACAAATATAATAAAAGAAAGAAAAAGGAAGTTGTTTAAGCCGATGATTAAATGAAGGGAGCATTAAACTATAACCGCTTGTTTTTCTGAGGTTTTTCCCTCCAGTTTTTCTAGATTAAAATTTGTTGTTTGTTACAGTGAGAAATTTTTGGATTTGGTTTGAGTTTGATATCACTGTCCTCACATTTGTTTGGTTATCAGTCATAAAAGTAAACACAGAAGCCAACTGTGGTGTTTGTTTCACCTGTAGACTACCAAAACAAAGTCTATCATATAAGTACGTAAGTATTGCCATACTGGAACAGACCAAAGGTCCATCAAGCCCAGTATCCTGTTTCCAACAGTGGCCAATCCAGGTCACAAGTACCTGGCAAGATCCCAAAACAGTACAGTACATTTTATGCTACTTATTCTGGAAATAAACAGTGGATTTCCCCACTGATTCTCCTTATGGCCTTGGGCAAATGAGTTAACCCTCCCTTTCTTCAGGAAACAAATACCTACTGAACTTAAATGCAGTATTGTATAGTAACTAAGTAAACATAATTAGTTACTGAACTTAAGTAAAAGTTTTGGAAATTTCACTAATATCTGCTACTTTTACTAGTTACATTAGATGCTTGTAGTTAAAAATAAAAAGTAAAAGTGGAAGCGAGACATAAACTATGATTCCTCAGCAAATCAAATGAAACAGCAAAATCTGGAACAGGATTTTGCTATTGCAAACCTTGTCACACAAACAGTGGATCATTGTATCTTAAATTTTGCTGTTCAGGGAATACAACCTATGAGAGCAGAGCGGTTGCCTATATTTGTTGAACTGGTTATTCATCTCCACCCATACAGAACAGTGATGAGTTGGGTCACTTTGAAGGAAAGATGAAGCTGCAGCTGGTTGCAATTCTTGGTGAATAGACATACGTCTCTATCACAACAGACTGCTGGTCATCTCATTGAAAATTATATATTGGGGTGACTGTACATTGAATTAATAGTCTTTAATGAAGAAGCTTGCTTGTCTGGTCTTAAGACTGAAAGGTTTCCACACATTTAACATTCTTGCATCAGTTCTCAAAGATATTCAGAGTTTGCCATCAGAGGAAAAATGTTTATTTTATAAATTTATTTATTTATTTATTAGGATTTATTTTTCGTCATTTTGAAGGAATTCACTCAAGGCAGTGTACAGAAAGGATAAAGCAAACATAAGCAATAGAAAATTACAGCAGTAAAAATATTCAAATAACAATACAAAGTATGGCATAGTTTACTTCTTACAATGTCAACACAATACATAACAGAACATGTTAATTGACAGTGTAGGATATAATTTTTTAGAAGAACAGACAATGATTCCTGCTTTGTGAAAGCCTTCTCTGTAATTGGACAGCATGACAATGATAACAAAGATGAAGATGCAAGTGATGAATTGGACAGCATTACTTCTAATGCAGATGATAATAACAGTGATCATAAAGCATTCTTTGCTATTTAGAAGTCACGTGCTCCTGACAGAGATTCCTTTGATCAATACCTGCAAACCCAGTCGAAAGACATCAGTAATATTGCAGCCTGGCCTGATATGATGGTACTTTTTATCAGACAGAAAAATTCACTTCCTGCTAGTGCAGTTGTTTGGATTAATGCTGTGGTAATGTGACCTGGCAAGGAGGCAGAGAGCCCTCAATAAATACAGCCAGTCAGGGGATTGCAAGCAGAACTACGAGTTTATTTAAACTCAAAATAAAGATTTCCTAAGTCTGTTCTCTACACAGGCTGGACACTTTAGCCATACAATCATTTGGAGCATTTTCTATTCCCTTTCCAGGTTGATCCCCAGTGCCTCTTCCTTACCTTGTAAGTCCTGCAATTCTGTCACTTTTATATTATCTTTAACAAATGCCGCTCCCTCTCCCTTTATTCCTACACTCTCTTTCTTGAACAGGTTATAGCCTGGTATAATTATATGCCAGTCATGGTTCACCATGAACCACATCTCTGTGACTGCCACTAAATCCAAATCAGCCTCTTATACAATAGCCTCTAGATCCAGAACTGTATGTTCTATTCTATTCTGGCTCAGTGCTAATTTTTTTTCCTCTCCCAAATTTGGATGCCATTTACAGAATCCAGTCCTAAGCATCTACAAACATTTCAAAATGCAGCTATAAGACTTCTGGATAATATTGGTAAACATGACCATGGTACCTTCTATATTTGAAGTTTTAATTGTTAGTGTTGACACATAGGGCCTTTTATGATAATACTCCTTCACATTTGCATGCACTAATTATTCTAATATATCTGTTAGGATGCTAAGATCAATGGCTCAATATAGACTGGTAATTGAACAGCTTTCTGAAACACACTGGGAATCAACAAGAGCTAGAACCTCTGCTGCACCTACAGCATGGAATCAACTTCCAATTGAAATTAGATCTATTGAACCTTTACCTAAATTTAAGAAACTATTAAAGACCTACTTTTTTTCAGCAGGCATTTGGAATGGTCGAGGCTTCAGTGAATCAGGGCAATAGAATGTGAGAAAGTCCTGAAAAAATTAAAAGCCTTGTGAGAGGAGGCAATGTTCTGTTGTGGATTAGGAACTGGTTAATGGATAGAAAACAGAGTGTAGGGATAAATGGCCATTTCTCTCAGCGAAAGAGGGTGAAAAGTGGAGTGCTACAGGGATTTGGTGCTATTTAACATATTTATTATAAATGATCTGGAAATTGCAATGACGAGTGAGGTGAATAAATTTGCAAATGACACAAAACTATTCAAAGTTGTTAAAACACATGCGAACTGTGAAAAATTGCAGGGAGACCTTAGGAAATTGGAAGACTGGGCATCTGAATTGCAGATGAAATTTAAAGTGGATAAATGCAAAGTGATGTACATTGCAAAGAATAATCCAAATCATAGTTTCTTGATGTTAGGGTCCAACTTAGGAGTCAGTACCCAAGAAAAAGATCTAGGTATCATTCTTGACAATAAGCTGAAATCTTCTGCCCACTTTGTGGTGAATGCCAAAAACCAAACAGGATGCTAGGAATTATTAGGAAAGGGATGGAAAATAAGATGAAGAATATTATAATGGCTCTGTAATGCTACATCGTGCAACCTCACCTTAAGTATTGCGTGCAATTCTGGTCACCATATCTCAAAAAAGATATAGTGGAATTAGAAAAGGTCCAAAGAAGGCACAATGTGGCTTACATAGGATTAATAAAAATTACAATACAGTACAGAAGAGTTGTGGTAAGAGACAGGAAGCATGGAAAGGGCATATCATTCGGAAAGACTATGGGGGGAGTAGGTTAATCCAAATAGATGAGTTTTCAGCAGCTTCTTGAACAGTTGGTGATCCATTTGCATTTTTAAGTATTTTGGCAAAGCACTGGAGTAATGGAAAGACGAAGAGAAGATCGATTTGTATCTGACGCCTTTACAACTTGGGAAGTGCAGGTTGAGATAAGAACGCGAGGTAGCTACTGCGTTTCTGGGTGGGGGGTCAATAAGACCAAGCATATACTCCGGAGCTTGCCCGTAAATGATTTTATGAGTTAAGGAGCAGCTTTTAAAAGAGATTCGTTCCTTCACAGGCAACCAGTGGAGAATGAAACGCAGCGGTTGAGCATGTTCAAAACGAGGTTTTCCCAGGATTAATCTTGCCGCTGTGTTTAATACTGGGCTAGATGGACCATTGGTCTAACCTAGTATGGCAATTCTTATATTCTTAATATTTTTATGATGTATTGATTTTTTTTTTTTTAACTATTCTAGGAATGGTTAGATCTTTCCTATATTTTATTGAATTCTTTTCTATTTTTATTTATTTTGTATAATTAATTTTGTAAACCATCTAGATCATTTATGGTACGGTGGTATAGTAAATTTCTGATAAATGTAAATGGATCATTCCAGACACCCCTCACTGCTGTAGCAGACATCAGCCAGCCTGCCACATAAAGATGCTTTGCACAGTTCCTAACTTCTTATGTGGGGAGAAATACACACTATATAATGTTTCCAGAAACATTATATTTGGTTTGCAGCACCAAACAATAACTGATTTATATAGGCCAGCACAATTCCCCTTGGTTCTTGGGGCCATCAAACCACCTTCTGGAAAAAGAGCGTATGTACAGAACAGAAAAACATTCCACTCTTTAAACATGCAAGTCATCTGCAACTCAGAAAACATCATAACAGATGTCTGTGCTTGCTACCCTAGATCATGCTGTGATTCTGTGGCAGCGTGGCTGGTGGACATATTGGAAGTCCCACAGTCAGAGTGCAGTGTAAATCAAAAGAAAACTTTATTGCTAAACAGGCAAACAAAATAGAAATCTGTTTCTGTCACAGACTCAGGACTTAATATGGCAACAGTCACATTAACAATGTTTTTTCCTATCTTGTCTGGCTTCTACAGAATAGTTTATCACTCATGCATAATTCCAGGCCTTGCTGTAGTTAGGACACTCAGGTCTGAGTCTAAACAAATAAAGGAATTTTAACTTCTTACCCTTGCAGTCTTCTGTTCCTTCTCTTGTAACCCTTGGGAATTTACTCTTTACCCCTGGGTGCAAATCTTGGAAACAGGGCCACTCCTTGCTTCTACAGGTACTGTAGTCCAGACAACACCTTGGTAGGATTTCTTCACCCATGGTCCTCCTCCAGGAGACATCTGTACTCAGGGTCTCACACTCCTAGTGACCTTTTCCCTCAAGGCCTCTCTGATCTCCTCTGCTCCAAGGCATTTAGGGGCCCTTTTACTAAGAAACGTGGGCACCTATGCGTGCCCAACTGTACCAATTCAGAACTACCGCCTGACTACCATGTGGCCTGGGCAGTAATTTCATTTTTTACGCATGCCCACTATGCACGCCGGAAATTTTACAGCGCACGGCGCTAACCGGGTGGTAATAGGCATTGTACGCTCACTGATGATTACCTCCCAGTTGATGCGTGAGACCTTACCGCTAAGTCAATGGATGGCGGTAAGGTCTCAGGTCCAAAAGGGACACGCGCCAATTTTCATTTTGCTGAATGTCCATTTTCACCCAAATCTTTTAAAAAGGCCTTTTTTGCAGGTGTGCTGAAAAATAAACCTGCGCACATCCAATATACGTGTCTACAGCAGCGCATGCCGCTTTTCGGTGCACCTTAGTAAAAGGACCCCTTAACTAACCACCTCCCAGTCTGAGCCTCACTCCTCTGACTCAGCCTCTGACATGGCAGATTAGCACCACCTGCCTTAAGGTGATTTAGCTGCATCATCAGTGTGGAGTATTTTCAGGGACACCTGGTACTATATACTCTCTGACATGCACAAATTGGAATACATGACTGCTTTGAGCATGGCAAAATAACCAGTGAGTGGCTGCTAGGTGAACTTATAACACTCGCCTTCACCTATACCTGCTACATTTAGTCCCCTCCCTTATATCAGTAGCAAGCAACTCACCTACTTCCAACCTCTGGAAACTGTAATGCTACCAAGACAAAGTACAACATTCAATAGTTCTCAAAAATGTCCTATTCCTCCATCCCTGGAGGTGACGTGCCAAGGCGTATTTTCAAAGCACTTAGACTTATAAAGCCTATGGAACTTTGTAAGTCTAAGTGCTTTGAAAATGAGCCCCATAGGCTATCCACTACAGATATGGTTCTAGACACTCATTGTATACCCTTCAAGTGTACATGAGCACCAGTATAACAAAGCCCACAGAAGGACAAGCCTGTAATAGAAATAACATTCAGAATGTTAAAATCCCAATTCCGCTGGACAGAACTGGAGGCAATCTGCTGTACACCTCTGCCAAGGCCTGCCACATTTCTATACCTGTTGCATGCTGCAAAACCTGGCAGTTCAGAGGGAAATGCCAGTATCCACACATGACATTCCAGCAAAGCCTGATAGTGATAAGGAGGGAGAAGGTGGTCAACCCTTTGAATAAACACCCCCACAAGCCCTGCTTAGTCAAGATCGGGAGGCGGGGCTGGTGGTTGTGAGGCGGGGATAGTGCTGGGCAGACTTATACGGTCTGTGCCAGAGCCGGTGGTGGGCAGCGGGACTGGTGGTTGTGAGGCGGGGATAGTGCTGGACAGACTTGTACGGTCTGTGCCAGAGCCGGTGGTTGGGAGGCAGGGCTGGTGGTTGGGAGGTGAGGATAGTGCTGGGCAGACTTATACGGTCTGTGCCAGAGCCGGTGGTGGGCAGCGGGACTGGTGGTTGTGAGGTGGGATAGTGCTGGACAGACTTGTACGGTCTGTGCCAGAGCCGGTGGTTGGGAGGCAGGGCTGGTGGTTGGGAGGTGAGGATAGTGCTGGGCAGACTTATATGGTCTGTGTCAGAGCCGGTGGTTGGGAGGAGGGGCAGGTGGTTGGGAGGCGGGGATAGTGCTGGGCGGACTTATATGGTCTGTGCCATGAAGAGCACAGGTACAAATCAAAGTAGGGTATACACAAAAAGCAGCAAATATGAGTTCTCTTGTTGGGCAGACTGGATGGACCGTGCAGGTCTTTTTCTGCCGTCATCTACTATGTTACTATGTAAAATGAACTCACAGACATATTTTACATAGATGAATGCAACTTTTTAGTGTACAAAATCAACGTAAGGGTGACATGGTGCTCAAATATAAAACCAACTGAAATTATGATGCAACCTCATCCTCCCTTAATCCCCTATTCCTCTCAATGACCCACTCTTTCCCTCCCATCCTGCCCTACCCTATTTCTTTCCCTATCTATGCCCATTACTATGCTTTTGGAAAGGTGGTTTATGGTGACCACTGGGCTGCAGAGAGTGTTGCAGGCTGAAGAACTTCCCTAGAAATGAAATGCCACCCCTACCCACCCCTTAGCTCTCCTTGCCTCCCCATGAAAGTCTGGGAAGACTAGGGATCCATGGGTGATGCTCATGCTGCCAGATGCAGGGGTGGGATGAGGTGGAAAGAGGGGTGGGGAGCACAAAGGTAGATGAAGAGAGTGTGTTGGATGCTCTTGACTGCTCAATGAGCCAAAGGAGATAGGGTTACATTCAGGGTCTAAAACTCAATAACAAGGTCTGAAAAAGTGGTACAAAACTGTGTCCCTCAGACCCTGAATGTTGCTGTGGAGGCCACTGAATATCTCCCTGAGCTGGGTGTTCTTGTCAGAGATATTATTTGCCAGTACTTCCATCAGTCATCTCCCTGCTCAGGGGCACTGATGTTATACACTGGTTTTTCCTCCACATTAGCTCCTGAAGTTGCAGTCAGATATCACTTGTCTCCCTGGCTGGCCTTCCTCTTCCACCTTTTCCTGTGCTAATGTTGCATACCCATTTTTCTCCTCTGATGGTTCTCCCTCTTCTTCCTCCTCTCCAGGTGATGCTGGTACTGATCCCTCCTGGCCAGAATCTACATCTAGTGCTAGTAATGGAAGTGGCACATGATCATCCTGTATGGAGGGACTGGCATCCCCCACCCATCTGTCTGATCCTTTGTGGACTCTTTAGGATGTAGAACAGTTGGACATCAATACAAGCACTCGCAGGCTGTTATAGAATCACTAGTAAAAAAGGCCCGTTTCCAAAACCAATGAAACGGGCGCTAGCATGTGGTTTTGTGTGTGTGTGTGTGTGTGTGTGTGTATGTGTCACAGAGTTATTTTGTGTGTGTGTGAGGGTGTGAGGGTGCGGTGTGTGTGCAGGTTGTTGATGTGTGTCTTTTTTTGTTTTGTTTTGTTTTTTGCTTGGGGGTTGGGGGATGTGCTGTGCTGTGCTGGCAAAGTGTGTTGGATTGGTGTGTGGCTTTGAGGGTGTGTTTCTGTTGTATTGTGTGTGTGTGGTTTTGTCTGTCAAGGAGGTTTGTGGAGGGGGGTCTTTCTGTTGGTGAAATGTAAATGTGGTTGTAGGGGGGGTCAGCCTTTGTTGAGTGTTGTTTTTTTTTTCCATGTTTTCTTTTTGTGTTGTGCTGAGGCAGCAGTGTTGTTTTAGATGGGCGGAAGGTTGAGGAGCATGTTCTTTGTCTGTTGGTATTTTTTGGCCGTTTCAGGGCTGCTGTAGCGGAATGCTGGAAGAGAAATGTGCTGTTGGAAGCAGCGCCATCTTTTTCCATTGGGCTGGGATTCTGGGCATCCTGGAGGTGGGTGACGGCTTGCCTGAGGATGGAGATGGTTGTTTTAAGTTGGTGGAAGGGAGAACAGCACGTCTCGGGCCGTCGGGGGGTGATCCGGTATGTTTGGTCCATTTCAGGCCAGCTGCAGGGGAATGCTGGAACATTTATGCGCTGCAGGAATCAGCGCCGTCTTTTTCCGGGTGCTCGGGGAATCCCCGAGGTGGGAGACAGCTTGCCTGAGGCTGGGGATGGTTGGGCACGTCCTTGGCCGCTTCGGCAAAAGGGGAAGAGGAAGGGGGTGTGGAGTTACCTGCAGCCGCCTGAGAAACCATGTATTCTTTGTTTGTTTTGTATTATTAGTTTGCATTTCTGTTGAAGAAAGAGTGGATGCCTTTCGAATGATGGAGGTGGTGCATCGGTGTGCGGTTGTTTCGTTAGTTTGGCAGCCAGTCTCCAGCGATTCCTAGGCAGGGAAGGAGTAGGGAAACACGCCCTCTGGCACTCTTCAGTTCTGGCATTAGGCATTTAAAAATTCCCCCCCCCCCCTCTCCCCCGGTCTATTTTTGCACATACCCACAGCAGGAATATTCTTCTCTTGTTCCAGTGGTGGTTCTGTGCTCTCCGTGCTGCACAAATAATGAGCCATTCTGCTGGGGAATGCTCCTCCCTTATTGTCACGTAGTTTCCTCTGATTGGTCCGTCTTACGTTGCCTAGTGTTGCCTGGGAACAATGTTGTGATGGTCCTTTGTGTTTCAGAATGTTGAGGGTGTTTTTTCTGATTGGTCCGTCATGTGAGGGCGGGGCAGAGAGACATGGTCAGTGTTCTGGCTTCACCACCATGAATCCATGAACCCTTCAGTGAGTGACTGAGTGACTTCAGAACGTTGTCTTCAGAATGTTGAGGGTGAGTTTTATTATAGTAGATAATGACATCTGTGACATAATGCAGGTCAAAACCCAAGTCATAGACCAAACCTTTTATAATCACCTTACTTTCTAACTCTTCCTACTTTCTTACCTATCTATATGTTACATCCTTGCTTTACCCTTCACTATCAACTATAATGTTCTATTATGTATTGTGTTGACATTGTAAATAGTATACCATGCCATACTTTGTATTGTTTTTGAATATTTTTACTACTGTATTTGTCTATTGCTCTTGTTTGATCTATTCTTACTGTACACCGCCTTGAGTGAATTCCTTCAAAAAGACGGTAAATAAATCCTAATAAATAAATAATTTTGCACCCTCACCAATACATGGGAAGGTTGCCTCGTGCTGTACACAACACTTTATCCCTTTAATTTTTAACAGAAACATTAGCTTAAAGGATATAAACCTCACATCATAATATCCAATATGCAGGATACAGACCACACATTATTTGCTCGCATAGGAGCCAACTTTTCAAAATTATTAGGGGTGCTAAGCCCAATGGAAATGACCCCTCCCTGGACACATACAAGGAATTTTCTCAATATTGGGGGTGCTCAAGCACCCTCAGCACCCACAGAGTCGGCTCCAATGCTGACACCCTGACACTATTATTAAGCTTCAGTGCCCACACAATACTTTTGGTTGTACTATAGAAAGAAGGTATATCAAGAATCTAATAAACAAACATCCCTAGTTCTACATGCTTTTTGTGTCAGTCAACAGGGTAGTTACAGCATTTTGAGACTGTATGGATCTGAGCCACTAGTTTTGAGAGCTGCTGCACATCTATATGGCTAGACAGTAAGAGGGCTGGATAAAACCATAAGACATATAGTTTGTAACCAAGGGCATAAAGATGTGTATCTGCCCTCCCCCTATGTGCAAGGACTGACTTTACCAGGAATGATCAGTGTCCAGCATCAAGATACTGAACAGCAAGATGCACAGGGCAAACTAGAGATGAGGGTCAGAGCTGAAACCACCTTTATCTATGCAATATCCTCCAGCTGGCGGGTGGGGAGGTACATTTGTGAACTGCCTCTCCCTACTCAGCAGCAAGTGTTTCAGGGAGGCCTGAAGAGAATGCCCCCCTCCATGTGACCCTATGCTTTCATTTTGTGACAGTAACATTGTGAGCCTACTGGCCATCCTCTATGGAGATATACAGGGCTGTTTCTGCCATGTGCAGGCCTCTGTATATGTCCAGTAGTGAAGGGCATAGTTGTTCCATCTCTAAAGTCTGGTGTCTCAGACCACAATAGTTCATATCCTTATGTGTTAAACATATGAGTGTCATTCCTAAGTAGAAGTGTGTATCTGATGGCCCATCAATGTGCCCATATTCACAACTTATAGATATGCTCAGTCACATGGATAAAAGGCATCAGCTTACCTTTTTTTTCAGTGAGCTGTTTCATGCTAACCCCTGCAATGGTGTCAGGGTCACAGGTGGCCAACACATCCTTCCCATGATGCTGGGCTGCTTGCTTTTTACAGGCTCTGCACTGCAGATCCTACCACTTCTTCAGATCCTCAACATCATGGTTCTGGTGGAAGATGGAGTTCAGACATTCACTGTCTCTGTACTCAACAGAGGAGCTCACAATGTCTTGACAGGCAACTAAACCCAGTATTACATTACCAGTGAAGACTCAAACTCTTGATCCAATCATTTTTAATGCAGTCAATCACAGGATAAGGAAAAACAAGTCTTGTAATTGAGATGTGCTGGAATAAAAGTTTCTGCCCCTGCAGACTGAGTCTGTTCTGTGTCCAGCCCCTCACACATGCAGGAGAGGATGGAAAAATCAGCTATATTCTGGGTGGTAATGTGTAAATATGTTCATAGGGTAAAAGCACCATGATCTCAGGACGTTGAAAGCCCTTGCAGCAGAATTACTGGGTACAGCGTGGAGAACTTCTGATACCCTCAGACACGCTGCTGCTCACAGACCCAATGGAAGGGGGGAACTGGCTCCTTCCCCAGCATGCTCAGAGACTAGGCAAACCAATAAGGAAAATCCCATAAGACACAGAGAGCAGGGAATATATGATCTAAATAAACAAATTAGAAAGACAGGGATTTGTAATCCATAATATACATTATTATTATTATTATTACATTCTTTATATTCCACAATGCTCAATATACACAAAGTAACCTGCTTCCATGAAAATAGGGGCAAAACATTCACAAATGCTTCTCCTTCAGGCCATTTTGACATTAGTGCTAACTCTAGATCTTGACTTTCTGTGGAGGATAATATAATGCCTCCTTACCTACCTCACTAGGAACTGTAGCTGACCAGAAGAGAAGTTTGGTCTCCATAAACTGCCTCTCATTGGACAGACTAAAGTCCATGAAAAGGCCCCTGCTGGAAAATGTCAGCACGATCTAAGAAAAATGTAGAGTGTATTGGATCCCCTTATCCCCTTAGCCTGTAATCCATGCCCTTCCACATCAGCTCAACCTCTTCCACCAATGTTTGAATATCACCATCTCCATGGGTATCGATGGGCCAAAGTGGAGCAGATGGTGCAGGTGCCCCTGGAGCTGGAGCATTTGGTGGAAGGGATTGATGCTGCTGGAAGGGAGGTATGTTTCTCATCAGAATCACTGATGATTATGACCACCTAACTGTGGACCTGCTCCCTTGGGGTTGCACCACAGCTGGGACAGGTGGGAGCAGCATGGGATGTGGAGGAGGCTGGTGCGGAGGGGGCTACTGGTGTGGATGCAGGGCCAGCTCATTCCCCTCCAGCTAGAGCTAGCTCCTGTTCCTCTTCATTCTCCTTCATAATTTCCAACTTCAGGCCCTTCCTCCATCTGTGCCTTTTCCTCTCTTTTCTCCTCTTCCTCCTCTTTTCCTTCCTGCTGGGGTGCCTCCGGCTAGGGAACTCAGATCATCCCTGTGGCAGCACCTTCTGGAGGTCAATCAGCAAGATCATCAGCTGTAAAAAACACATGCCAAGGCAGATAATTTAATTTAATTTGGCAATTTATAACCCGCTTTACTAACAAGTTCTAAGAAGTTTACATTTAACAGTATGTTATCAAAAGATGAGAGGAGGTTGCAGACTGATTGGTCTCAAAAAGTAAACAGCTCTTCAGGCACTTTTTTTTCCTTTCGGACTGTCTGCAGAAAGCAGCTCTTTTGAATGTGGATTCTCACACAGAAAGCAGCACATCATTCTGTCTCTGTTTTAAATTTGAATACTAGGTCTTTTGTCTATGTGGCCTTCAAAGCCTAAAAACTGTAATTTTGCTTTTTCCCTGCATTGGTTAAAAAATAGCTCTACAGCCACAAAAAAAGGAAGATTGTGAGAGAAAGGGTTCAGCACATCGCATTCATACTAGTTCTTTTAACTATGTGCCCTTTAAAGCAAAGAGGAGGAGCGTCTGGGGTCAAGCCTTTTGTTTTAAAGCCTAAAACGGTTGTCATTCAGCAATCAGCCTGTCATTCTTAAAACATACGGCCCTAACTTGATCCAGCACAAGGTATCATTTTGAAAGAAAAAGAAAAAAAGAAAACAAATGCCTATTTTCTTTCCTGTGAGAAAAAAGGTTAAGCTGCATACATTCCTCCATGACAGTAGGGGATGGTGTTAGGGGCATTTGATATCACTTCCCGTCGCGTGACCCCCATCCAATACGGTGGCTAGTAGTAGAAACAGGAAGTGATGTGATGTGTCCAGTAGTAGCCACATCTTGGAAAAAGGGCTTAGCTATGACACTTCCTATGATATCACCAAAAGGTGTGGGGTTTGAGGTAAGGCTATACAAATAAGGTGGGGGCAAGGGACATGGTTATCCAAAATGGGTGCAGCTTAGGTGGGGCTATGACATCACATTCGATGTCATCATCAAAGGGGTGGGATGGGGTGAGGAGTGGGTGTGGTTTGGGTAGAGCATAGGCATGGATTTGGCGTGTCCTCACTTCTGATTGGCTGAGAACCCAGAAATGGGCATGCCACTGCTCAGGTATCAATGTAATGCTCTGTATGTTTTAGGTGGAAATGGGATATACATCGTGGATTATGCATGCCTGGGAACTGGTCACAGTGGTATCCCACCCCCTAACTGAGGCATATGAGTATACAGATAGCATAGACAGGAATGTTAGACATGATGTTTACATACAATGGTATGGTCAACTTCAGTTATTCCCCTGGCATGGCAAGTCCTACTGCTGGTACAGCCCTCTAACTGATGTGTGGGCACACTATTTAGTTATAGTGCGGATGATATACTACCAAGATGTGGGGAACTGGTGTCAAAAGCCAGGGGGCTGTATCACCAATTGCACTGTTTAACCACAACCTCCTGATCTAGAAACGTGATGGTTCAGGTGGAGGGGCATAATCAAACGGCGCCAGCCAAATAGATGGCAGGCCATCTTTATGGCCAGTGCCGTAAAGGGGCGGCGCCAACTGTATTATTGAAAAAGATGGCCGGCCATCTTTTCTTTCGATAATACGGTTGGCGCCAGACAAATCACAACATTTAGGTCAAATGTTGAGATCGTCGGGTTTAGGGATCGCCGGATTTAGAGATGGCCGGCTTCGGTTTTCGGCCATAATGGAAACCGGACCCAGCATTTGTAGTGCACTGGCCCCCCTGACATGCCAGGACACCAACCGGGCACCCTAGGGGGCACTGCAGTGGACTTCAAAAATTACTCCCAGGTGCATAACTCCCTTACCTTGGGTGCTGAGCCCCCCAAAACCCACTCCCCACATCTCTACACCACTACCATAGCCCTAAGGGATGAAGGGGGGAACCTACATGTGAGTACAGTGGGTTTTGGGGTTTTTTGGAGGGCTGTACATTTACCACCACAAGTGTAACAGGTAGAGGGGGTATGGGCCTGGGTCCACCTGTCTGAAGTGCACTGCACCCACTAAATACTGCTCCAGGGACCTGCATACTGCTGTCAGGGAGCTGGATATGACATTTGAGGTTGGCAAAAAAAATTTAATTTTTTTTTGGGTGGGAGGGGGTTGGTGACCACTGGGGGAGTAAGGGGAGGTGATCCCCGATTCCCTCCGGTGGTTATCTTATCAACTGGGGCACTTTTTTGACACTTGGTCCTAAAAATAAATGGACCAAGTGAAGCCAGCGAAATGCTCGTCAGACCCGGCCATCTTTTTTCCATTATCGGGCGAAGCCGGCCATCTCGTAACCACGCCCTGTCCCACCTTTGCTACCCTGCAGTAATGCCTCCTTGAAGTTTGGCCGGCTCCGCGATGGAACACAGTTGGCGCCGGCCAAAATCGGGTTTTGATTACACCGATTTGGCCGGGTTCAGGAGATGGCCGGCCATCTCCCGATCTGTGTCAGAAGATGGCCAGCGATCTCTTTCGAAAATAAGCTAGATAGGCATCCTAGATTGGGGTGGGCACTGACACAGGGAGACTTACTTCCTATGAATGTGGATTTATAGACAAGAGTAATAGTATTGCATTGTGCTATGAGTTAGGCAGTTTATAGGTGCACCCAGAGGTACTTCAGCAGTATTACTTTCTGTGAATATGGGAGGAATGCAAGATTTGCTAGCAACGTATTGGATTTAGAGGTGTGATGTCAGCAGATGATGCACCGTGCAGTCAGGTAGGTAGGTGCATGTACATACACATGGCATATACTGGAACAAGGCCCTCAAGGTTCTATTGACCTATGCCAGCAGGTGCTAGGTCTGGGTGAGCATTACTGGCATCAGGTAAGAATTGTCTACTAATTAAGGGGTCCTTTTACAAAGCAGTGCTAAAAAGCGGCCTTAGCGTTCCCTTACATGGGTCTTTTCCAAAGCTAAGGCTGTTTTAATGCAGCAGTTAAATGACCAATTTTCAAATTTTTGCATTAATGGCCACGCACTAATGTTAAATCAAAGGGTGGGGGGGGGGGGGGTGAATGCTTCCACAGGAGTCAAATAAACAAGCACAGAGTGGAAGAAAAAAAGTTTAGCTTTTTCTCCGTGTCATTAGCCTGCTTTTGAAACACTGTGTGTTTGGTTGCCTTATTTTTGGCACAGTTCCTTTTAATTTATTATGGCCCAGTTAGCTTAGTCTATAAACTTTCATCTTACATTTATCATTGTTCTTAAATAATGATGTGCTCTTTAGCAACCAGTATTTCATTGGTATAGCTAGCAAGTAACTTCGTTATGTTACTTTCCTCATTTTCATATTTTTTGTGTGTTTTGTGCTCTTACTTGGGATCCATTTGGACCTTACTCTTAAGAGAAAACTTTCGTTAGCTTTATGAGCCGGGAATTGCTTTTATTTGATTACAATTATGGACATGACATGAGGTTTTTCAGACTTGCAACACTGATCATATTGCAGCGCATAACTTTTTCACTTTCATGATGTATTTCACTTTTGTATAACTGTGCCTTCACAATGGTTTTTTTTTTGGGGGGGGGGGGGGTAATATATATACTTATTGAACTCAATATTTTATTCCTCTTTTTTTTTTTAATTAATATTGTGGTGTTATACAGTTGTCAGGTTTTTATGTTTCTGTTTTTTTAATTATATATTCCTATTGGTGGTTCTTCCATATCTTTCTTTATATTTTTTTATAATTGATATATATTTGATTTCATGGTAATAAATACTATCAGACTTTGTTGCTTTTCAACAGGTTATTCTTCATATGGTTTTTTGCATTCATGCGAAGGTATAATCCTTGATTTTGGGAGTCTTTTACTAAAGCTTAGCTCGAGTTATCTGCAGCAGGGCCCATAGAAATAAAATGGGCCCTGCTGCAGATAATTCAAGCTAGCTTTAGTAAAAGACCCCCTTTATTTACTATGGTGATTTTAGGTGCCTTGAAATTCTGTTATTCTCATTCTTTTATTTTCTATTTGGCCCTTCCATATCTTTCTCAAATTCATATGTGCACTCTTTCTTTTTTCATATATTCATATATATTAACAGATTTGTGTAGGTTATATCATCACTAATTGGGTAGGTCATTGTTGTAAAGTTATAAATTTGCATTAATATATATATTTTTTTTTCCAAACTTTTCATATGTTTTTCTACTGTCACGTTTTATTGCCTTTGAAGTTTCTTTGCTTATGTTATTATTTATTGCTTATTTGGTTGTGTATTTATTTATAGTTGTTTTATTTATTTATAGTTATGGCCCCTGAGGAAAGCTCATTGCCAAAACACAGTCTGTGTTGGTCTGGACTGTCTGTGTACTTTTATTGGAGAATTAGACTTTTTTGGCTTAAAGATATTGGACTTCTGGTAGTTCTGGGACTTTTTTCTTCCACTCTGTGCTTGTTTCTTTTTCATACACTAATGGTGCCTTTAGCGTGTGGCCATTAAAAGATTAGCACATGAGCCCTTACTGCCACCTATTTTGTAGGCAGTAAGGACTCACATGTTAACCACAGAATAATCAGCTGGTATGTGGCAATGTATCTGCACTAACTGATAACCGCAAACATGCCCCTCTCTGCCCCCAGACACACACACCTTTGCGGTAAAAAATAAAATATTTTTTTGCATGCGGTGTACATGTGCATACTGGGAACTTACCGTAGGATGCCTGAGCACACCCCATGATAAGACCTTTTAAGCTGCGACATGCTAGTGCTTACCACAACTTCGTAAAATAACTCCTAAGTGAGGCAATGTTTACTACCTTATGATAGAGGGGTTAGAGAGGGATCTAGTTTGTTCTGTGCCAAATAGTGTATGGATGCTAAAAATATTTCTTTTTAAAAATAACCTTCCTTATCATTACTGTAATATTGTAATTTACACTTTAAACCTTTTCTAAACCTGAGTTGCATTCAGGTGATCCTTTGTCAGATCAGAGGCGTAGCCAGACACCCAATTTTGGGTGGGCCTGTGGCCAATATAGGTGGGCAGAAGAACTCTGCCCTGTCCCACAAGTGATTTGGTCTCTCTCTCTCTCCTGCATGCCATATGGTCTCTCAAACATCCCCCCTCCCCCGCATACCTTTTAAATAGATTTTCACTGGCAGAGAGAAGCGACTAATACACACTGCTCATGTTGGCCCCACAGCCTTCCATGATACAACTTCCTGTTTCCACTTAGGTGGGAATACATCAGAGAGAAGGCTGTGGGGCCGGTGTGAGCAGTATGTATCAGTTCCTTCTCACTGCAGGCAAAGACCTGCTGTTTACAAGGTACGCAGGAGGGACAGCTGTTGGGAGTTTTCAGCTGGTGAGGCTTGGGGATCCCTGCCAGCCACATTGTAGGTGTGCTGCTACTGGGTGGGCCTGAGCCCAAAGTGGGTGGGCCTGAGCCCACCCAGGCCCACCCTTGGCTACGCCACTGTGTCAGATCATTTGAATAGCTACTTAGTAATCTCACATTTGGGTCGTAATTTAAAAGGGATGTCCCAGAGGCATGTTCATTGCACAAATTTAGACAATGATTAAAATCTTTCAGATCAACAGTGTTTATACATAAAACAAAAACATCATTTATGTATCTACTCTAGCTGGCATACCTTTATTATCAGTGGATGAAGGCAAACGCAACAAGTACAAAAACAAACAACCTGCCAAAATTTCCAGAGTGTTCAGGTACTAGTGTTTACCTTTCTTTACGTAGGATGCCTGAGCATCCTACGTAAAGAAGTGGAGGAGTGGCCTAGTGGTTAGGATGGTGGACTTTGGTCCTGAGGAACTGAGTTTGATTCCCGGCACAGGCAGCTCCTTGTGACTCTGGGCAAGTCACTTAACCCTCCATTGCCTGCCACATTGAGCCTGCCATGAGTGGGAAAGCGCAGGGTACAAATGTAACAAAAATAAAATAAATAAATCTTCCATTATCCTGCTAATATCTGTGGTCACAATCACATGTTCCACTGTTTAGATCTGCTTAGTATTATTATTAGAATTCTTTGTAGCCAAAGCATTGAAGTCAGAATACTGAGCTCTTTTTAAAAATGTTCTTCAAAAATAGACACAGGGTGAACACATATTAAAAATTTTAGATTGAATCTTAAAGTCTTCTATGGATGAAAAGATCTTAGTCTCAGAAACTGAAAATTATTTCGAAAAAATATGAATGTGCATGAAATTGTATTCAAAATCAGTGCTTTTTCTGTAAGTGGTAATTGAAAAGATAGATTTGTTTTCAGTCACGGACACATGCAAAATCATAATGGGTAATAAACTGATTATGTTCATTGCGTGAATTTAGCCAGTGATGAAAATCTTTCAGATCAATGGTGTTTGTACATAAAACAAAAACATCATTTATGTATTTATTTATTTGCAGCATTTGTATCCCCCATTTTCCCAACCATTACCAGGCTCAATGTGGCTTACAAGTCACCGTATTTGGGAGTTCCCAATACGATCGATGTTAAAAATTACAAATAGAACCAGGGTAAGGGAAGGTAGGGGTAAATGGGAACAATAAATGGCAAAGATATAAGAAATAACATTGTCTTTTAAATCAGTGCAGTATTGAGGCTGCTGATCAGAAACAGCAGGGTAGGCCTTACAAAACAGATAGGTCCTCAAAGTTCACCTGAATTGTAGAATTGTATCTACTCTTAGGGGTCTTTACAAAGGATCAATGTACTAAATGATAGAGAAACCCAAAGAAATATAGGGGCATCTCTAACATTTAGCACACGCTTATTTTTAGCGTGAGCTAAAAACGCTAGCGCACCTTTGTAATAGGACCTATTACTGATTAACCTCTTAGGATGTAAAAATACCAGAAAAAGAAAAATGTTGAATATACAGTCAGAAAAAGCCATATACAAATTGACCAGAGACGGGGGAAAAGTCACACTGATTGAGTATCCGAAATTTGTTAATAAAATTGCTAATCAAACAAGAGAAAAGTGACTTTTTCGGCCAAGGTCATCACATTTTTTCAAAACCTCTGATGCCACCACACGCAATCTCAGCTTTGCAAGGATTCCGTGATGATTTGTAAGGCTTTGTCTTGAGGGATTGAAGCATACATCAAGTTGATATCCAAATTAACTAATAAATATATTTCAAGTCTCACAATAAATCCAGACAATAGTTTCAAAACATGTGCCGACAGGAATTAATGGAAAAATGGCTTTAACAATTGTTTACATAAACTGAAGATGGCTCCAACAAGGAATCATTCAAAGAAACAATGAGACACCCAGATGGTTTCACACATGTTTTATTAATTTTTGGCAATGTGTATAATACAGGTATTTAGGAAAAGAAATGTTCCAAAACTGATATTCATGCAAATTCCAAAACAAAAACAACAAAAAAAAGATCTTAATACAGCCTCAGCAACTTTCTGAATTTTAGATTACAAAACCTTTGTAGGATTAAGGGGTATAATTTTCCTGTTGAAGTTGATGAATAATAAACTTCTTTCATATACTTTATCAACATATTAGCAGGAGATATAGAACTGCTTCAGAAAATTAATAAACTTCAGATTTCTTAACTGTGTAATATTTTCTAAAATTAATTCTCTGTTGATGGCTAAATTGTCTTTCAATACAGCTGTCTCCAAAGATTCTATTTTAGCCATATTTTCATCAATTTCCTGAAGCTTCTCTTCATGTTTATTAAGCTGCAAAGTATGAAAGCCAGTTAGTATGGATAATTGTGCAACTTCAGTAGCTTGATCTTGAAACGTTTCTGACAAAGAAGCTTTCAGTTCAAAAATAGCATTCCAAATGATCTCGTATAATTAATTTTGATGAGATATCCATATTTGGTGAAACAACAGGTCCCATTGAATCCGAAACAGATTTAGTTGTAATAGATACTTCTGCAGGCAACTATGCTATAGATTCAGCTTCAGGCACAAAAAAAAGTATCTCCCTCTGTTAGGCAGCTTACAGGCATACTTTCCTCTGAAGCCCTGCTTCACCCCTCATTGGCAACCAACAAAACATTGCAGGGGCAAGGAGGGGGTCTTCTTGCCTCGGGGCTGAGTGTGACATCATGAGCCAAGGGAGAGCGTGAGGCTCTCATCCCAGTGACTCCTCTCAGTGGCAAACATGCCAAGGAAGAAACTGAGAGTTCCAATGCACAAAATTATCCATCAGGCCAGTCACAGGCTTGGAAATCGCAGGGGTCCCAGTCACACAAGCCAAACCCTTCCTCTTTTTGCCCATCTCTAATTATGTATGCCAAAATTCAACCACGATAAGACTGGAGCTCCAAATACTGGCAATACTGCATTCATCATCTTGTTCCGCCTCTGTTAGTCTTATAGATTGTGTTTTAATGTTGTTTTCTTTTGATCAATTTGTTGTTTCACATTTTTGTTCACACTCTTTGTCACCAGAGAACAGCTATTGAGCAATCCCAGACTCAGCTTCAAGGACAATAGGATTATGTCAGTAAAATCAATAAATAACAAAACATTGTAAGGACGTCCCAAGGCCCCAGGAAAGGAATTAAGGCTCACTAACACTGGAATGGAGACACAAAGGTATTGGGAAATGGGTAAAGCAGCACCAACATTGGCTGGAAGACCCCCAAGGATGAAAACTTTGAACTTTGAACACTGTTCAGTATGGGAGGCTTATCCCCAAAGACCTTGCAATTGGGGCTTAGTTGGTAGATCAGAATTTGTTCAAGGCCTCCTGAGATAGGTACATGAAATTTGTTGACTTATGAAATGTCATCCCGATGGGCACATGTTAATTTGGAACTAAGAGGTGCAGCAATCATTTCCTTTAACTTTGAAAAGAGCCAAAAATGTCCTTAATTGTCACATTTACTATTCATCTGGAAAAAATGTACATCCCGGTGTTTAAAATGCTCTACTCATACAACTCTATAACAAGTGAATGACAAAGTAAGTAATATAAAATACTATAAATCATAATGGAAATGCAGGCAACCACACAGACTGGTCTGACCAGCAGACTGCAAGTAGAGTAATATTTAAAAGTCCAAGTGGAAATGCAGGCATTAATGTAGCCAGGTGTGACCTGTGATCTATGCAGAGTGCTTGGGCAAACAGGGTATTTGAGCAGCAGCCATGTTAGTATTAATAGCTATTATTCCAAAACTTTATGAATAAACGTGGGAAGGGAATAGTGGGGGGTGCAAATTAAATAGGGAATCTTGACGGCTTATCTACATGAAGATGGTAGAGTTCAAAAGAAGATGATGACAGAATCTATTCTGCATACTAACATGCTAACATAGTAAATGTCAGCAGATAAAGATCTCCATGGTCCATCCAGTCTTCCCAACAAGACGGTCAGAGTTGAATCTGGCACTCTGCACAGGTTTCACTTTTTCATGATCAAACACTGGTATACTTAGGGGTTCATTTTCAAAACACTTTGACTTACAAAGTTACAAAATAGTAACCTATGGAACGTTGTAAGTTTAAGTGCTTTGAAAATGAGCATCCACGTAACTTTATAAGTCCAAGTGCTTTGAAAATACACCTCTATATCTCTTTCTCTTCCTGCCAATTTTGGGGGCACAGATCACAGAAATCTGCCCGGCACTGGTTATCCCAACTGCTGGAGTTACCATCGAGGCCCACTCTAGCCTTGATCCTGATCTTCTTTGCCATTTATGGGACCCAGACTATAGAAATCTGTCCGGTATTGGTATTCCTTCCTCAACCACTGAAGCTGTCATCAAAGCTCATTCCAACATAAGTACATAAGTAATGCCACCCTGGGAAAAGACCAAGGGTCCATTGAGCCTAGCATCCTGTCCACGACAGCGGCCAATCCAGGCCAAGGGCACCTGGCAAGCTTCCCAAACGTACAAACATTCTATACATGTTATTCCTAGAATTATGGATTTTTCCCAAGTCCATTTAGTAGCAGTTTATGGACTTGTTCTTTAGGAAACCGTCTAACTCCTTTTTAAACTCTGCTAAGCTAACCGCCTTCACCACGTACTCCGGCAACGAATTCCAGAGTTTAACTATGAGGTCATTTACGTTTGTTTAAATTGGATTCCATCTTTTTTCTATATAGTGATTCTCTATGTTTATCATAAGGAATGTTACCTTAAAAGCCAGACGCAATCATGTTCTGTCTGGCAGTTGGATTTATTCTTGCTAAATGAACAGAAATAATGAGCAGACTGGATGAAAGAACTGGCCTTTTTCTTCCATCTTCTATTATGTTAATGTGTTGCTTAATGGAGGCTAATTCCAATTGAGCAAGAAGTCTGAAAGACTAGGAGGTAAATAACAAATCCATTTGAGGTAAACCTATCCTGAAAAAAAATAGAGAAAGTTGGACGATGTATTCTCACAGAAAGGGTTTACCTGGTCAAAGTCTATTCAAGGATAATAGAATGAAGCAAAGCAGAGGAGGCATGAGCAGTCAACCACACAAACATGTAAGAAGAACAAAAAGGAGTTAAAAGTTAGCAATTTCAAATGTACTCTGTACATGGATATTCATTGGGATGGGACTGAAAACCATACAGAACTGTTTCTGCATCCTAAACGACAATATATGCTGTTAAAAAATATTCTGAATCGCCTTCAAGGGCTAGGACATTTTCAATGCAAAATTGGTCCCAAGCGAATGAGCAGAAATGATAAACAATAATCAGATCATTAATGATAGTGTTTCTCACAAAAAATAATTTGAGTGATCTCAAAATGTAGCCGCATTCATACATTCCCCCACTCCATGCACTTTCTCATCCCCTTGATCCATTTCCAGTGTACTCATCCACCCTTAGTTTACCCCATGCACTCATTCACTCCTCAGATTTTAAAGGAGAGGATTTGGATTTAGCTCAGACCTTTTCAGTAGTAGTTCAAGGCAAGTTAGTTGAGGTATATATACTAGTGTTTCCCTCTCTCTAGAGGGCTTAGAATCTAAGGGGTCCTTTTACTAAGGTACGCTGAAAAATGACTTGCGGTAATGTAGGCACAGGTTTTGGGCATGCGCCGATCCATTTTTTAGTGCGCCTGTAAAAAAATACTCTTTTTTTTTTCAAAAAATGGACGTGCGGCAAAATGAAAATTGCCGCACGTCCATTTTGGGTCTGAGACCTTACCACCAGCCATTGACCTGACGGTAAAGATTCACGTGGTAACCGGGCGGTAATGACCTATGCGTAACAGATGCCATTTGGTGCATGGCCAATACACACCGCCTGAAAATAAAAAATATTTTTCAGACGCTTGTATCAGATGCGCACCAAAAATGAAATTACTGCAAGAGCCATGCGGTAGTTTGGCGGTAACTCCATTTTGGCATGCGTTGGACGTGCATAGATGCTTAAGCGGCATAGTAAAAGGGCCCCTCAGTTTGCAGCTGAGGCAATGGAGGATCAAGTGACTCGCCCAAGATCACAAGGCATGGCAGTGAATTTGAACCATGATTTCCTTAGTTTTCTGCCTGTTGCTGTAACCATTAGGCTACTCCACCCAGGGCCACCAAGAGGGGGGGACAGGGGGGACAAACTTTCCGGGGCCCAGGCCTCCAAGGGGGGCCCGGCGCCACAGTCCCACCCGCCACCAACACCAGGCCCCTTCCACCCGAACCCCCGCCAGCAGAAGTGCTGTCTTCTGACTCCGGCGTGCGCGGCCCACACAAACACGCTCCTCTCAGCTGATCTTCACTGTACTCTGCAGGGCTTCTGTGCGTCTGACGTCCTGCATGTGCAAAGTACAGCGAAGATCAGCTGAGAGGAGCGTGTTTGTGTGGGCCGCGCACGCTGGAGTCAGAAGATAGCACTTCTGCTGGCGGGGGTTCAGGTGGAAGGGGCCCGGCCCGGTGGGTGGGACTGTGGCGCCGTGCCCCCCTCAGGGGGGGCAGCGACAACCTGGGGGGCGGCAGTGGGGGCGAGGCCCAGGCCCGGCCCAGTCTCTCAGCAGGCCTGACTCCACCTGTCTAATTCTTCCCCTAATGTACCCATAACCCCCCATTAACTACCTCCAAATGATTCCACCGTACACTCCCCAGAGCTTTACACCTTATGCAGCTCTCCTTTTTCTCTCCTCCACGCTTGCTCTTTTTAACCCTACCATCAGAAGGAAGATCAGAACAGCACACTTCTCCTCTTACTAGCCAAGGTAGAAGGGGAAGGAGAGACGCACTGGGACCCATACAACCTCTGCTTCCCTACCTTCTCCTATTGCTTTACAACTCTATAGTATTATTTATCTGCCTGCCATCCAGTTCCATGATCAATCCTTGCTGCTTCTGTGGCTTCATATGGCTCTTAGTGAATTTGATTCACACGTTGCTCACACTCTTGCTAAATTCTTGCAAGAAAAATCAAAGCAGTGGAGTCTGGGCAACTCATATCTTTGACTCAAGGTCACAGAGAGCTGCACAGAACCGTAGAAGAGTGAAACCCGGAGAGAACAGTCTTGAAGTTCTTATTGGTAGGTGCTTCTTTGACCACAGAAAAAATACATTGATGACCATATTTGAGAAAAACTGATTTATGTTTGTCTAACTGAAAATGAAATGCCACACATGTGACCTCTTTGAGGTAATCTTATAGCAATTCGGTCTCCCAGCAGTTCTGCACATGTTCAGTCTGATATCTGGTTACATTTTAAGCTATATTTCACTAGACAAGGTTGAACTCGGGAGATCTCTGCACAGTGGAAGATTAAATAGAAGATATAGTTAGAGTGAAAAAGAAAATGTTTCCTTCTATATGCCTACTGTAAAAAGATTTTAGTGATTCCTAGTTGCATCAGACTCTGACAACTGCAGCCCAAATGCTGTGACTGTTAGATTTATGACGTGTGCCCTTTCACAGATTCAAGAAAAGATCAAGGATGCAAGAGAGAGGTGGATTTTGCTGATTAGTTTAATTTGGGCCTGTGCCTGGGTCACTGTCATTGCTAACACATTGTTCTTGCCAGGATAAGAGCACCTTTCCTTGCCAGCTTCAGCCTCCTTCTTTACTTTTTCATCTTTCCCACTTTGTAACATGAATTTTCACTGCCTTTTCACAGTGTGCTCTCTTTGGGGCTGATGTAATAAAGTGTTCTAGGCTACGTGCACAGCTTAGCTTGGCTTCTGTGCACAGTTTTGTGTGCTACCGTGGGCATCCCATGTTAAAACAAGTTTTGCACATGAGTCAATTGTCCTCATAGATTTTTCTGACATCAGTGCACAGCAAATTTAAGTCAAATGATAATGAAGATATTAGCTATTCAGTGCAGATGCAAAGAAGTGCACAGAAGATCAGAAGGCTAAATGCAGGGTTTTCTAAAGCTGGAGCTTTGACACAAGGTCTGAGGAGGAGTAAAAGGTTAACTCATCTTCTGTAGTCAGTGTTACTGAGGATTTTGTGAATGTTTCTATTCTTTGCTGTGAGAATACAGAGTCTGCAACTTTTTTTCTGGCTTCCCTCAATTCTTTCTCTTCATCCATCCCCACTCCTTTCCCTTCACTCATCGTCTCCCTCCCCCCCCCCCCCCCCCCACCCTCACTCTTCTTTCTCACTTCCTCACCTCTGCTTATTCCCTTCTGTCACACTTTAGTTACTACTACTACTATAAATCACTTCTATAGCGCTACCAGTCGTACGCAGCGCTTTACAATTGAACATGAAGAAGACAGTCCCTGCTCAAAAGAGCTTACAATCTAAATCAGGACAAACAGACAGGACCAAAAAGGAGAAGGGAAGGACAGACTTTTCTCTATTGCCTAACTTTTCTCTATTGCCTAACCCATGGGCCGATGCTCAGAACCAAACACAGGTACTAGAGGAGATTAGTGCCCACATTAGTGAATTAAGAATGCTCTAGCAGGGGAAGAAATGAGCATGCCAAAAATTAGCGCAAATAACATGCTAATGTAGTTAAACAGATGTTAATGAGGTCATTTTCTGTTCCTTCAGAATGCTTAGAGAACAGCATACAAAACAAAGCAGCCTTACCACTGAAAAAATAACGCCAGCTTAGAGCAGGCATTAGAGTGCTTGAAGAGAGGATTTCTCACCATTCTTTCTTTAAAATCTGCCATTTTTTTATATAACTTGGAAGCAGAAGGAAGCCTGTGCAAGTCCCTAACCGCTGGTAGTGAGAGACAAAAGTGTGTGAGTCAGAGCAAACCAAAAAAATGAAAGCACACATTGGCGCCTGTGTCCTGTGTTTAAATATAAGCCTTCCAAGTTAAAAAAAACAATTGAAACACTTATATTTAAAGGTGCAGAAAGCAGGCGCCAATGTGTGCTTGAGGTTCAGGTTTGCCAGGCACATGTGCACAGGAGCTGAGCTTACCGTGAGACTCTTCTGCACATGCGCCAAGCACACTCCACCCCTTGCTTTCCCTTTTACAGCGCACATATAATTTGATTATAATTTCCTTTGAGCATTGGCGAGCTAGGTTTCTGCACTGTTCCAGCGGTACGGTTTCTACACTGTTGGCTTACCGCGGGAGTTTTGAGCATCAGCTTGTCAGGGCTGGCTTAACTATCTTAGCTTAGCTTCATCAATAATTCAAAGCATACTCAAAGACTGGTACACACAGCAGGCTGCAATCATCACACAGTCAATATGGCACCGGCATTGTTCTTGAGCTTTTTAACATTAAGTTCTATCACACACATGACTGGCAGCTTTCAGTCTGATTGGACTAACACCACACACTCAATCAGTTTCCAATTTTTAAGAGATCACCAATCCAGTTCATCATTCAAGCCAAAAGAGAGGAAGCCCATAGGAATTGAATGGGCTTCCTCTCATTTAGCATGCAGGAATCGCTAGCGTGGCTTTCTAAAACAAGCCCTTAGTGAATCAGTGCCTAAATATATCCAGGTATAAGTTACTGGGAACTAAATATGAGATGGGTGAATTAGTCCATATGTATAATAGAGATGTGAATGGAGATGGGGATAACAGGAAACCCATGGAAATCCACAGGAATCAACAATGTTGGAGGATAAAACAGTCACAAAACCATGGGAATGGGAGGGAACAGATTCAAAGTGAATGGGGATGGGAGGGCATGAGATTTTGTCCACATGCCCACCTAGACTCAGAAACTTGAAACACAACCAGCACATCAGAAGAACATGCTTTTGTAGTTGTAGGACAAACTATTGAGGAACATACAATGGAACTGAGCTCTGGCTCTGTAAATGTTTATTACTTTTATATAGCTTGAAATGATTGCTTTCTAACACCCCATGTTAATAAAAAAAATTTTCTTGCATATTTAACAAAGTAATGCCTATTGTTTTTTCTTAAATTTTAACCAGTTATAGATGCATTTTATGAACTCTATTTGAATTTTACCCACACCCTTTTTTTAATCTCATTTCCCATCTAGTCCTGCCTAATTGTGCTCTCACCTATCCACCCTTAATTATTTGTTCGTCTTTGAGGTAGTCCAAATCCCTGGTTACTTACTGCATATGTATTAATTTGCTTCTTGAACTTATTGTAATTTGTGTTATATTCTGTACATTATTATGTTTTATTCACTTTATTGTTTATTTGTAAGCCACATTGAACTTAGTCTATTTCAGGCTAATGTGGGATATAAATGTCAAAATAAATAAATAAATTCACAAAATCTTTTAAATGTGGGTTGAGTACGGGGATGAGAAAGAAAACTGTGGTGATGGTGAGGGGATACCAACATGATGACCTTTAAATGCATCCACTCTGCAGCCCCCCCATTACCTCTCCGCTCTCATCTCTCCTTACATTCCTCCCCGTGAACTCCGCTCGCTTGACAAATCTCTCTTGTCGTCCTCCTTCTCCTCTACTGCTAACTCCAGGCTTCGCTCCTTTTCTCTCGCAGCACCTTATGCCTGTAATAGACTTCCTGGACCTATACGTCTAGCTCCATCTATGCTGAAAATCCACCTTTTCACTGCTGCTTTTAGCTCCTAGCCACAATTGCCCTCCCCTTGTCCCTTCCTCCCTTCTCACCCATCACTTCCCTCACCCGTAACTGTCTTGTTTGTCTGTATTACTTAGATTGTAAGCTCTTTTGAGCAGGGACTGTCTCTTTGTGTCAGGTGTTCAGCGCTGCGTGCGTCTGGTAGCGCTATACAAATGCTAATAATAATAATAATGATGATGGGGATGGTGATAGGGATGGAGTGGGGATGGAAAAGAATTGACTGGGGATGTGGATCAGATTATGTATTTGTGTACCTCTCTAAGGTGTTTATCTATGGGCGCAGTAAAGGACACTAGTACAGTCCTTCCAGTGAGTGTAGATGTGAAGTACTAATGTCAGAAAAACTGTATACAGAAAGACACAATAGTTTACTATATCTCATCCACTGGGAACCCTGTAAACAGTGTTGTCTCATAAAAAATGTTGATATCATGACACAGCTAGAACTATGGAGAATGAAAGCATTGATCAACTTGAGGCATTCCACAGATGAAAACTCAATGCAAGAAAACTGCACATTGTGGTAAAAGAGAAAAGTATAAGAACGGCACTATTAATAGAAATGACGGCCCCCAAGTGAAAGTGAAAGAGAAAATCCTCAAGTACCAACAAGTGCAAATCTCAGACTAAGAAAATACGGTGAAAAGACAGAAATTGACCCAACACTATCGGGGCCACCAACCCGATTAAAAAGAGTTTCTAAGAACATGATATGTTGCCTGTGCATATTACACTTCATAATCTGCAGAAAGAAGCTCTCTTTGGAAATGCTGATGAACAATGGAACAATGAGATGAAGTTTAGCAGAATCTTCAACATATTCTGGCATAAATTCGTAACCCATGTAGGGACATTAACCCTCAAGTGCTCTTCCTATGTCTGAACATATTTTACAGCTGTGCCTAATATATTTTTTTCCACTGAATATCTGTTTTTTGGCAGTTGTTGTTTCGCTTTTTCGTTTGTCTTAGATTTAATAAAAGGTGTTACCAAATTATCATGCGCTAACATGAATTAGTATATGCTATTTACTGCATGTCAAATTTTATGCAATGGGCCCTATTTAATCATAATACACATTAATAACATTAACACACGTCAGTCAATCTAGCTCATAGTTTCAGCAAATTGCAATCCCATTTGGTCATGAGATGATCTGTATTTTTCATAATTTCCCCAGTCAAATACTAGGACTAGGGGGCATGAAATGAAGCTACAAAGTAGTAAATTTAAAACGAATCGGAGAAAACTTTTCTTCACTCAACGTGTAATTAAAGTCTGGAATTTGTTGCCAGAGAATGTGGTGAAGGTGGTTAGCTTAGCAAGGTTTAAAAAAGGTTTGGACGCCTTCCTAAAGGAAAAGTCCATAGACCATTATTAAAATGGATTTGTGGAAAATTCACTGCTTATTTCTGGGATAAGCAGCATAAAATGTTTTGTACTTTTTTGGGGATCATGCCAGGTATTTGTGACCTGGATTGGCCACTGTTGGAAACAGGATGCTGAGCTTGATGGACCTTTTGGTCTGTCCCTGTATGGCAATACTTATGTACTTATATACTTATGTAATTGGTTTATTTAAATTAAAACAAAAAAAAAACAGTGGGTCTTATACTAACTTTAGAAACTACCAAAACTTGCTAGCGTGCTCCTGCGCTACTTGGTCAAACAATTAATTAATTACAACAGGATACAAAGTCTTTTTGCAGCCTGCCACATGCCAAAAATGTGCAAATGAAGAAATCTTGGAAGCTGCAAACTGAGGGGGAGGAGAAGCAAAGCAAAGGATAGCTTTGGAAAATGTGAGATTAAATGTGTGAATGAGGAGAATATTCATGACACATCTGATTCTCACTACTGCTATCCAATGCAGTAATGCACTAAAAATACCATCGAAAAGTATAAATTAGGTTTTATCCCTTCACTTGAGCTCTCCTGGAATTCATATTTTAAAACAAAGTAACATATTTTAATGTAGTAAATTATATATTGGGGAATCAGATGTTATACTGTTTTAAATTGTTATCTTTACTATAAGTAGCAGGTTAGGTATTCTCTGTGATTATAAGCATCTTCTAGTTATCTCCAGCTGAATGATGGGTTTCTTTGTAGTTTATTTTAACTTTCTTATGATTCAAAAAAAAAAAAGTCATAGTTCCATCTTCTCAGGGTGAAGTTGTTCCTCTTTGTTGAATCATTCCATTGCATGATGTACTTTACATATTATTATTATTATTAAGATTTGTATAGCGCTACCAGACGCATGCAGCGCTGAACACCTGACATAAAGAGAGACAGTCCCTGCTCAAAAGAGCTTACAATCTAAATAATACAGACAGATGAGACAGTTACAGGTGAGGGAAGTAAAGGTGAGAAAGAAGGAAGGGACAAGGGGGAGGGCAATTGAGTAGTGGCTAGGAGCTAAAAGCAATAGTGAAAAGGTGGGTTTTCAGCATAGATTTGAAAACAGGTAGATGAAGCTAGACGTATAGGTCCAGGAAGTCTATTCCAGGCATAAGGTGCCACGAGAAAAAAGGAACAAAGCCTGGAGTTAGCAGTGGAGGAGAAGGGGGATGACAAGAGAGATTTGTCCAGTGAGCGGAGTTCACGGGGAGGAATGTAAGGAGAGATGAGAGTGGAGAGGTAATGGGGGGCTACAGAGTGGATACATTTAAAAATCAATACGAGAAGTTCAAACTGTATGCGGAAGTGGACAGGGAGCCAGTGAAGTACTTGAGGAGTGGGCTAGTGTGGGTATAATGATTCTAACGGAAAATAAGTCGTGCCGCAGAGGTTTGGACAGTTTGGAGAGGAGAGAGATGGTTGAGCGGAAGACCAGTGAGAAGTAAATTGCAATAGTCTAAGCGAGAGGTGACAAGGGTTTGGATAAGGGTTCTGGTGGCGTATTCAGAAAGGAAGGGGCGAATTTTGCTAATGTTGTAGATAAAGAAATGACAGGTTTTAGCGATCTGTTGAATATGTGCAGAGAAGGAGAGAGAGGAATCAAAGATGACTCCAAGGTTACGAGCCGAGGAGACAGGGAGGATGTGAGAGCTATTAACAGAGATAGAAAAAGGAGGAAGAGGGGAGGTGGGTTTAGGGGGGGAAATGAGAACTTCAGTTTTGGTCATGTTTAGCTTTAGATGGCGTTGGGACATCCAAGCAGCAATGTCGGACAAGCAGGCTGAGATTTTGTCTTGGATAGAGGTTGAGATTTCAGGGGTGGAGATATACTGTAGATCTGAGAGTCATCAGCGTAAAGATGGTATTGAAAGCTATGGGATGAAATCAGGGTACCAAGGGAAGAGGTATAGATGGAGAAAAGGAGAGGTCCAAGGACAGAACCCTGAGGCACACCAACAGAAAGTGGGATGGAAGTTGAAGAGGATCCACCAGAGTGAACACTGAAAGAACGAAGTGAGAGGTAAGAGGACATAAGTACATAAGTACATAAGTAGTGCCATACTGGGAAAGACCAAAGGTCCATCTAGCCCAGCATCCTGTCACCGACAGTGGCCAATCCAGGTCAAGGGCACCTGGCATGCTCCCCAAACGTAAAAACATTCCAGACAAGTTATACCTAAAAATGCGGAATTTTTCCAAGTCCATTTAATAGCGGTCTATGGACTTGTCCTTTAGGAATCTATCTAACCCCTTTTTAAACTCCGTCAAGCTAACCGCCCGTACCACGTTCTCCGGCAACGAATTCCAGAGTCTAATTACACGTTGGGTGAAGAAAAATTTTCTCCGATTCGTTTTAAATTTACCACACTGTAGCTTCAACTCATGCCCTCTAGTCCTAGTATTTTTGGATAGCGTGAACAGTCGCTTCACATCCACCCGATCCATTCCACTCATTATTTTATACACTTCTATCATATCTCCCCTCAGCCGTCTCTTCTCCAAGCTGAAAAGCCCTAGCCTTCTCAGCCTCTCTTCATAGGAAAGTCGTCCCATCCCCACTATCATTTTCATCGCCCTTCGCTGTACCTTTTCCAATTCTACTATATCTTTTTTGAGATACGGAGACCAGTACTGAACACAATACTCCAGGTGCGGTCGCACCATGGAGCGATACAACGGCATTATAACATCCGCACACCTGGACTCCATACCCTTCCTAATAACACCCAACATTCTATTCGCTTTCCTAGCCGCAGCAGCACACTGAGCAGAAGGTTTCAGCGTATCATCGACGACGACACCCAGATCCCTTTCTTGAACCAGGAAAGAACAGGGCCCTGGAATCCAAGCGAGGACAGCATATCCAGTATAGTGTGGTCAACAGTGTCAAAAGCAGTAGATAAGTCAAGAAGGATAAGGATAGAATAGAGACCTCTGGATTTAGCCAGTAGCAGGTCATTAGAGACTTTGGTAAGTGCAGTTTCAGTAGAGTGAAGAGGGCGAAAGCCAGATTGGAGTGGGTCAAGAATAGGTTGTGAAGAAAGAAAGTCAAGACAACGGCGGTGAATGACACGTTCAAGTAATTTGGAGAGGAAAGGGAGTAGGGAGGAGGGAAATGGAGCGATAGTTGGAGGGACAGGTAGGGTCAAGTGAGGGGTTTTTAAGGAGTGGAGTGACAACAGCATGTTTGAAGGCCATAGGAACAGTTGCAGTGGAGTGTGAAAGATTAAGGATGTGACAGATGACTGGGATGATAGTAGGAGAGATAGTGTTAAGTAAATAAGTGGGGATGGGATCAGAGGACCAGGTAGTAGTACATTTAGAGGAAGAAAGAAGAAGGGCAGTTTCTTCAGTAGAAACTTCTGAGAAGGAGGAAAAAGAAGGAGAAGAAGGAGAGTAGGGGGTGAGGACTAAGGAAGAGACAGGTGGGGAGGGTTTGGATGAAAATTCAAGGTTAATCTTATGGATTTTATTGTGGAAGTGGTCAGCTAGGGTCTGAGGAGAAAGAGATGGAGGAATTGGGGATGGAGGTACCTTATATGCAGTAATAAGGCATAGGACATTCAGGGGCCATTTTACTATGCCGTGTAAGTGCCTATGCGCACCCAATGCATGCCATTTCCAAGTTAACGCCCGGTTACCATGTGGCCCTTGTGGTAATTTCATTTTTGGCGTGCTTCTAAAAAATGTTTTTATTTTCTTGCACGCGCCAGCTATGCGCATCAAGTGGCATTTGACATGCATAGGTCATTACCCCCCGGTTACCATGTGAGACTTTACTGCTAGGTCAATGTCTGGAGGTGAAGGTCTCAGACCCAAAAAGGACAAGCGGCAATTTTCATTTTGCCGCACGTCCATTTTTGGCAAAAATTTAAAAAGGCATTTTTTTACAAGTGCACTAAAAAATGATTCTGCGCACGCCCAAAACATGTGTCTACACTACCACAGGCCATTTTTCAGTGCACCTTAGTAAAGGGACCCCTTAACCAGTCCAATTACTGGACTGAATCCATGTTACGAGATACCCAAAACATTATCAAGCCTGTCCTCTGTAACTAATTTTCCCTTTTTTGTGGTACTAAACTATTTCTTTAAATAATATCAGAAGGAATGTAGGAATGTGCAGGATTAAAAAAAAATCTGGGGTTTGTTTTTTCCACCTGATTTTGGGGTGTTTTTTTAGTTCATTCATAAATTCATTTTAATACCATTTTTTTTTACCCATGCTACACTTTTTTTATATATACAGATCAATTGTAGATGTGCTAATTCATATGAAAATGCAAATACAATTGAATTAGTAGAGTGTAGGAATGTGCAGGGCAAAAAGGTTTGGGGGTTCTGTTTACTATGGTGAGCTAGCGTTTTTAGCGCATGATAAAAATTAGCATGCACAAACCGTGAATATGCCTATTGCAATATTATTGGTGTCTATATAGTTAGCGCACACTAAAAATGCTAGTGAGCCTCTAGCACGGCTTAGTAAGCATGGTCCTTGGGTTTTGGTTCATTTGGCTTTTTCGTCCTCTTTTTGGGAGATTTATTGTGCAGTTCATTCACACATTTATTTACTTATTTATTTAACAAATCTTATATGCTGCTCTCCAAACCTGGGTAGCTTACAAAATATATACATACATAATAAAAACAGACAACATCCAGTCATATTCTGGATTTGCCAATCAGCGCTAATAATTGCCACTAACAATTATTGATACTAATTGGCATTAATTAGAATTTACATACAGAACTTGCTAGGCTTATTCTGTAAAGTGGTGTAAATTCCTGTGGGTCGTCCGAAAATCTACACACATGGCTATAGAATACACCTGCTCCATGCTTAATTTAGGTGCTGGTATTTACACCAAGAGTTGGGCGCAGGCATGGCTGCTAGGCGTATTGTAAACCACTCTTAAAACTAGACACGGTTTACAGGCTACTCCTAGGCGGAAATATTTTTGGCACTGATTTTTCAGGCACCATATGTAGAATCTAATCCTATTTGGCTTACAGAATAGTGCATAAGCGGGATTTTCTCAGTGCTGATTTTTCAGGCGCAATTTATACAGTTCATCCCTTTATAGAAAACTGTTGGGTCAGTTGCGTGTGTAACTGCTAATTTCTGCTAATACTTAGAGCCAATTATAGCTAGTTAACATCAATTATAGGCTCATTATTATATTAAGCTATATGCACAACTGAGCTCATTCTATAACTTTGCATGCAAGTTTATAAAATTTGGGGTTAATAATTATTTTTACCCAAGCTACAAGTTTTTACGCAGGCAAATCACTTGTTTGCATGTTCATTCATAGGTAAATGTACTTATAATCAATTTTGCACACACTGGGGTCCTTTTACAAAGCCACTGTAAAAAGTGGCCTGAGGTAGTGTGGGCACATCTTTTGGGTGCACACTGGGCCATTTTTTATTGCAACTGGGAAAAGGCAACTTTTTAATGGGCCAGGAAATGAGCATGTGCAAAAATTTAAACTATTGCATGCCTATTTACGACCTGAGCCCTTACCGCTAGCTGTTGACTTAGCGGTAAGGGCTCACACGCTACCGCGTGGTAGCCATGCAGCGTGCACCAATGTGGCCATGCTGCCAATTACTGCTGGGAACGTCCCCACAATAGAAAAGAGAAAAATATTTTCTACCCTGGGATTCGCCGCCCACCAAGCTCGGTATTACCGCTGGGTACATGTGCTACCCCAGTGGTAGTGCTGATTTGGTGTGCATTACCCATGCTAGCCCTCCCGCAGCTTCGTAAAAGGGCCACGATATAATTTTTAAAGCATCCAAACTAACTCAGCACACACCTACAAATTCACATCTCTAGTAGAGCAGATGCTCTTATGAGGAGTGACCTAATGGCTAGAGCACCAGTCTTGCTATCCAGACATGGCTAGTTCAAATCCCACTACTGCTCCTTATGATCTTGGGCAAGTCACCGAACCCTCCACTGCCTCAGGTACAGACTTGGATTGTGAGCCCTCCTGGGACAGAGAAATATACAGAGTACCTGAATGTAACTCACCTTGAGCTACTACTGAAAAAGGTGTGAGCAAAATCTAAATAAATAAACATACATTTTATTTAGAAATCCCTCACCCCAATACAGATGTTTTCACACTCTGGATATTAACTCCTCAGAGCTCAGCTGTGATTTTGCTGTTATTTATAGCATTCAACTGCCACCTTGATCAGGGTGTTACATACTACTACTTAGCATTTCTATAGCGCTGCCAGGGTTACGCAGCACTGTACAAGTTTAAACATGGGGAAGGACAGTCCCTGCTCAAGAGAGCTTACAATCTAAAGGTAAAAACTATGTAGTCAGTGTAGGTATCAGGAAAGGGAAGGTGGTTAGGCAACAAAAGCAAGGGAGAAGAGATGGGCCTTGAGTAAGGACTTGAAAATGGGCAGGGAGGGCGCATGACGTATGGGCTCAGGAAGTCTGTTCCAGGCATAAGGTGATGCGAGGCAGAAGGGGCGGAGTCTGGAGTTAGCGGTGGTGGAGAAGGGTACAGAAAGGAGTGATTTGTCCTGAGAGCGGAGGTTACGGGTGGGAACATATGGGGAGAGGAGGGTAGAGAGGTAATGGGGGGCTGCAGATTGAGTGCACTTGAAGGTCAATAGGAGAAGCTTGAACTGTATACGGTAGCGGATCGGGAGCCAGTGAAGCGACTTGAGGAGAGGGGTGATATGAGAGTATCAGTTCACGCGGTAGATAAGACGTGCGGCGGAATTTTGGACAGATTGAAGGGGGGATAGGTGGCTAAGCGGGAGGCCAGCGAGGAGAAGGTTGCAATAGTCAAGACGAGAGGTAACGAGTGAGTGGATGAGGGTTCGGGTGGTCTGTTCAGAGAGGAATGGGCGAATTTTGCTAATATTATAGAGAAAGAAGCGACAGGTCTTAGCTGTCTGCTGGATATGGGCAGAGAAGGAGAGGGAGGAGTCAAAAATGACTCCGAGATTGCGGGCTGAAGAGACGGGGAGGATGAGGGCGTTGGCAACAGAGACAGAAAGTGGGGGAAGAGGAGAAGAGGGTTTGGGTGGAAAGACAAGGAGCTCAGACTTTGCCATGTTCAGTTTCAGATGCCGGTTGGACATCCAGGCAGTGATGTCTGAAAGGCAGGCCGAAACTTTGACCTGGGTTTCAACTGTGATGTCGGGAGTGGAGAGGTAAAGCTGGGTATCATCAGCATAGAGATGGTACTGGAAACCATGTGATGAGATCAACGAGTCCAGGGAAGAGGTGTAGATCGAGAAAAGAAGCGGTCCAAGGACAGATCCTTGAGGGACCCCAACAGAGAGCGGGACGGGGGTGGAAGAAGAGCCATTAGAAAATACTCTGAAGGTGCGCTGGGAAAGATACGAGGAGAACCAGGAGAGGACGGAGCCCTGGAACCCAAATGAGGACAGTGTGTCAAGAAGTAAATTATGATTGACGGTGTCAAAGGCGGCAGATAGATCGAGGAGGATGAGGATGGAATAGTGACCTTTGGATAAGAACACAAAAAAAGAAAGGAGCCAGAAGAAGAGTAAACTGAGGTTAAAAAAAAAAAATTAAGGAATTAAGTATTTGGATGAGTCAGTTTAAGTTTAGAATCCTGGAACTCATCATAAATTTGTAGGTCAGCAATGCAGAGAGGCCAAGCTAATCTACTCTGAATAAATATTTACTCTGGCAGCATCAAATATTTTAGGGTGGTGCTACCATTGAATATTACTGATCAGAACCACACACTGCAGTCTTTTCCTTTACATTCATGGAACTAGGAAGAAATGCTGAACTAACTGAAATCTTAAAATGACAATATAAATATTTATTCTACTTTGGACATTTTTAAATAAATACAAAAATGAAAGAATGCAGTTTGCACATAGTAGCATAATAGATGATTGCGAAAAAGACCAAATGGTCCATTCAATCTCCTTAGTCAATTAAGTCAACACTATTAAAGATATATCCCAGCTGCCAGCCATATAGTTTAACCATGGGATATCTGTGTTATCCACAGTTCTATTTAGCTGAGGATGGAAGATGCTCTTTTCTGTTTACATCTGGAATCCTTTCCTTCCCATGTAACATGAGATATCTTAGTCCTTCCAGCCTGCCCAGTTATTCCTATCCATATTGCCAGTTTGAAGGTACCACATCTTAGACAATTTGGTTTGTTTCCACACCATATTCTACCATCCTAGATAGATGACCATATAGGCCTAAGTGCCAGCTCTCTAGGTGCAGTGGGTGCTGAGCACACCCAATATTGAGCAAGATCCTTCACTGTGTCCTGGGGGGGGGGGGGGCAGGAATATTATGTACTGTGGTTAGCACTCCCAATCATTTTGAAAAGTTGACTCCTATGCACAAGGTTTCATAATTAATCCAATACCAGCCTTGTCTCCCACCCTCCCCCACAAACGTTCTACTAGTTAAGACAGATACACAAACTAGTGAGTCTTTTGCCCCCAAATCTGGTCTCCTAAGTCCCTGAGATCTTGAATACTGGGCAATTGATGAAACTAGCATTAGTTCCTGAAAGTGAGTCAAATGTCTTGTTAATCTAACAAAATGCCAACACATATATTGTTTGAGGGGAGGAGGGAAAGATGTAATTATTCATTATCTTGTCTTACTGTATTTTTCCTCTGAAAACATGCTTGTTTCTTGTACTTGATTTATATCTTTGATGTATCTGCATGTCTCTCTTCTTCTCTAGGAAACAAATATTTAACGCCTTATGTCTAATCTCATCCCACCCACCCCAAGACTGACACTTCCTAAATAGTTTTTTCTAAATACACTACTTATCACAAATTAACTCCACCCTAATTACAACTGTCTCAGTTTGCTGAGGAGTAAAATTAATCTTGCACACTGTTAAACCCCATCATGGTGTACCTGTTCATACCCATTCCAACAAATCAGGATGACTTTTATTCTCTGTAATAATTGTGGTGCTTTAATTTCAAGGCCAATCATCTGGAGCCTTAAGGCTTGTCCTATCTGCCATCATCTCACTAGTTTAAAACAGGAGCTCAGTAAAGCAGGAATTAGATGCACTTAAAACAACTTCGAAAACTGCACAACATCATAATGCACAGAATCAAGCCAAATTCACACCACTGCCTCAAAGGATAAAACCACCTAAGAATAGATGGTTCACCATAGACTCAGGCAGACTTTGTTATGTGACACACGAGGCATCCACCCTCACAAGTGTTGCCCCTATAGAATTATTTTGCTCCATTACAGCACTGTGATGTTCCTCAAAATAGAACTGAGGCAGAAGAAAAAGCAATGGAGATAGAACAAAAAGATATGAAGGTACCCAAAGACAAAAAACACCCCCAAATCACAAATGTTGAAACACATACCAGAAAATGTAGATGGAAAGCGATGACCACAAATGCTCGCAGTCTAAGCAATAAAGTTCATGACCTTCAAGCCCTGATGTTGGAGGCAGACTTAGACATTGTTGCAATCACGGAGACGTGGCTAAATGGTTCCCATGAATGGGATGCAAACATACCGGGCTATAATCTATTTAGGAAGGATAGAGAGGGTCGAAAAGGTGGAGGAGTAGCTCAGTATGTGAGAATGACATCGAGGCAACTGAAATGTCAGGGACCAGGGAAAAGGAAGAAGCGATATGGATCATCTTAAAAAGAGATGATAAAACCTCTGTACATGTGGGTGTTGTCTACAGACCTCAGACACAATTGGATGATCTAGATAAAGATCTGGTCACAGATATCCATAAGTTGGGAAAGAAGAGAGAGGTGCTATTGCTGGGAGATTTCAATCTGCCGGATGTAGATTGGAAAGTTCCATCTGCGGAATCGAAAAGAAGTAGAGAGATCATGGATGCTTTTCAAAGTGCTCTGCTCAGACAAATAGTGACGGAACCCACGAGGGAGGGAGCAACACTGGATCTGGTGCTCACAAATGGGGATAGTGTGTTAAATGTCTGAGTGGGTGCCCACCTAGGCAGCAGTGACCATCAAACGGTTTGGTTTGATATGACGGCTAAAGTGGAGGGCGGCCACTCAAAAATCAAAGACCTGGATTTCAAGCATGCTGACTTTAGTAAAATGGGGGAATACCTAAGGAACGAGCTGATGGGATGGGAGGATGAACGAGAAGTGGAAGGACAGTGGTCCAAGCTGAAAGAAGCTATAAATAGGGCCACAAACCTTTATGTAAGGAGAGTAAATAAAAGCAAGAGAAAAAGGAAACCAATATGGTTCTCCAAACAAGTGGCTGGGAAAATAAAGGCTAAAGAGTTGGCATTCCTGAAATACAGAAAAACTCAAGAAGAGAAACACGGGGAGGAATACCAGATGAAACTGAAAGAAGCCAAGAGAGAGATACGTCTGGCGAAAGCGCATGCGGAAGAACAAATGGCTAGAAATGTAAGGAGGGGTGAGAAAAATTTCTTCAGGTATATTAGTGAAAGGAGGAAGACTAAAAAGGGAATTGTGAGACTGAAAGATGCTGAGAACCGCTATGTAGATAATGATGAAGAAAAAGCAAATTTGCTAAATAGATACTTTTGTTCTGTTTTCACAGAAGAAAATCCTGGAGCAGGACCGCGATGGACTGGCAAAAGTACATGTGAGAATGGAGTAGATATAGCACCATTCACAGAAGAGAGTGTGTATGAACAACTTAAAAATCTAAAGGTGGACAAAGCAGTGGGACCGGACAGGATCCACACCAAGATATTGAGGGAGCTCAGAGAGGTTCTGGCGGGTCCTCTTAAAGATTTGTTTAATAAATCCTTGGAGACGGGACAGGTCCCGTGGGATTTGAGAACGGCGGAGGTGGTCCCTCTTCAGAAAAGTGGTGATAGGGAAGAAGCCGGAAACTACAGGCCGGTAAGCCTCACTTCGATTATTGGAAAAGTAATGGAAGCGATGCTGAAGGAAAGGATAGTGAATTTCCTAGAAGCAAATAAGTTGCAAGATCCAAGACAACATGGTTTCACCAAAGGGAAATCGTGCCAAACTAATCTCATTGAATTCTTTGGCTGGGTGACTGGAGAATTAAATCAAGGACATGCTATGGACGTAATCTACTTAGATTTCAGCAAAGCTTTTGACACGGTTCCCCACAGAAGGCTCTTGAATAAACTAGACAAGCTAAAGATAGGACCCGAAGTGGTGAACTGGATTAGGAACTGGTTAACGGGCAGACGCCAGAGGGTGGTGGTAAATGGAGCTCGCTCGGAGGAGGGAAAGGTGAGTAGTGGAGTGCCTCAGGGATCGGTACTGGGGTCATTCTATTCAATATATTTGTGAGTGACATTGTCGAAGGGTTACAAGGTAAAGTTTGCCTTTTTGCGGATGACACCAAGATTTGCAACAGAGTGGACACCCCGGAGGGAGTGGAAAACATGAAAAAAGATCTGCGGAAGCTAGAAGAATGGTCTAACGTTTGGCAATTAAAATTCAATGCGAAGAAATGCAAAGTGATGCATTTAGGGAGTAGAAATCCAAGGGAGACGTATGTGTTAGGCGGGGAGAGTCTGATAGGTACGGACGGGGAGAGGGATCTTGGGGTGATAGTATCTGAGGACCTGAAGGCAACGAAACAGTGTGACAAAGCGGTGGCCATAGCTAAAAGATTGCTAGGCTGTATAGAGAGAGGTGTGACCAGCAAAACAAAAGAGGTTTTAATACCCCTGTATAAGACGTTGGTGAGGCCCCACCTGGAGTATTGTGTTCAGTTTTGGAGGCCGTATCTTGCGAAGGATGTTAAAAAAAATGGAAGCGGTGCAAAGAAAAGCTACGAGAATTTTATGGGATTTGCGTTACAAGACGTATGAGGAGAGACTTGTTGACCTGAACATGTATACCCTGGAAGAAAGGAGAAACAGGGGTGATATGATACAGACGTTCAAATATTTGAAAGGTATTAATCCGTAAACGAACCTTTTCCGGATAGGGGAAGGCAGTAGAACTAGAGGACATGAAATGAGATTGAAGGGGGGCAGACTCAAGAAAAATGTCAGGAAGTATTTCTTCACGGAGAGGGTGGTGGATGCTTGGAATGCCCTCCCGCGGGAGGTGGTGGAAATGAAAACGGTAACGGAATTCAAACATGCATGGGATAAACATAAAGGAATCCTGTTCAGAAGGAATGGATCCTCAGCAGCTTAGCTGAGATTGGGTGGCAGAGCCAGTGGTGGGAGGCGGGGCTGGAGGTTGGGAGGTGGGGATAGTGCTGGGCAGACTTATACGGTCTGTGCCAGGGCTCGTGGTTGAGAGGTGGGGAAAATGCTGAGCAGACTTATACGGTCTGTACCAGAGCTGGTGGTGGGAGGCGGGGCTGGTGGTTGGGAGGCGGGGATAGTGCTGGGCAGACTTATATGGTCTGTGCTCTGAAGAGGACAGGTACAAATCAAGGTAGGGTATACACAAAAAGTAGCACATATGAGTTTATCTTGTTGGGCAGACTGGATGGACCGTGCAGGTCTTTTTCTGCCGTCATCTACTATGTTACTATGTTAATTTCTTATGGCTTTCTTATGGACTCTGTAACATTGTTGTAGCCTCCCTTTGGACACCTCCTTCTGGAACAACAGTCTCCAGAAGTGGACATAATAGTCTAGGTGTGGTGTCATCCATAACCTGTACAGAGGTATTACAGAGGCACCCCAGCATCCATCTGGCTTTCTGATCATTATGTTATCACAGTTTTGCTCCTTTGAGTTCATGAGCCATTAACATCCTTCCTCCTCTGGTTAATGCACACTGGTTTCTCACCTCATCCATTCCTCCCCCTCCCCCCATCAAATATTGCTGATGCAACTTCCTATTTCCGCAAGGACGGGACAGACAGAGCGAAAGAAGGCCCGATGAGACGCTGCACATTTCTTTTACGTGCAGGCGCGAGGCGCTGCGCCTCGCTTCGGATTCCGATATTTTTTTAAAGGTAGGGGGAGCTAGTTGGACAGAGGAGGGTGGGCACTCGGGGGGGTGTCGATGCACCGAGGGGGGGAGCTGGCAGGGAGCACCCCCCCCCTGAGCTGACACCCGGGGCGGACCGCCCCTCCCGCCCCCCCTTGCTACACCACTGTCCAAGATCATTCTTCAATAAAAGCTTTCATAAAAAATACATCTTTAAATATTTCTTATATCGCTGTTTACTTGAGCAAAGTCTTAAATAACCAGGCAGATGGTTCCATAAATTTGCTCCAGCTATAGAGCAAGCTTGGTTATGTGTATCAGAAAAATGACTTCCAGAAATACACAATTGCTTTGCTGACGCAGAGCACAAAGGTTGGTTCAGATGGTACATAGACAAAACATTCATAAAATACTTTGGCACTGTAGTATACACTCACTGATGAATCAAACCCAAAACTTTGAATATCACATGACATTTTACTGGAAGCCAATGTTCTTTTAAGAACATTTTTGAAAAAAAATGTCCAAGGGGAAAAATGCACAAAAACAAGCCATCGGGATGTATGGGGAAGTGGCATTTTTAGTAGACCTGCCACACAAACATCCCAGCAAAGACTTCACATAAAAGGTCCCAGGTACACATCTCTCTGTTACCCTCTTATATTGTATGGAGAGCCCTCCAAAACCTACTGTTCCAAATGTGTCACCTATGTGTAGGTACAGTAGGTTTTTGGTGGGTTTGGGAGGGCTCACATGTTCCACCACAAATGTACCAGTTAGAGTGGGATATGGTCCTGGATCCCCTTTTCTACAGTGCATTGGAACAACCACTAGGCTACTCTAGGGACCCGCTTGCTGTTCTAATAGGACTGGCTGTAGAAGCCAGTATCTACTATTTCTTTCACATCTTTGGAGGGTGCGAGGGGGGTCAATTAGCTCTGGAGGAGTAAGGGGTCTAACTTTTAGCTCTGGACGTTTTTGCTTTGTTCCATTATGGCAGGAAAATGGCCAAGTTTTGGGAACACCCAAATCAAGCCCCCAATATGTCCCCTTGTGATTTTCAGACACTGAAGAGAAAAAACATCTCAAATCTGAGTTTTAAAAATCATGATGTGGTCATTTTTTTGGAGAAAAACATCCAAATGTCACTCTATGCTGTTTTTGAGACCTTTTTTCTCTTTTAAAAATGAACCCCTATATGCACCAGTCTCCGATCCAGTGGTGTAACCAGACAGGCAATTTTAGGTAGGCGTGAGGTAAAGCGGTTGGGCACAAATTTTTCTCTCTGCCTCCTCTCTCCCCCCATTCTCTACTTCTCCCCCAGCACCTTCCAACTCAAAATATCAATACTTTAGATAATGGTGATCCCCAAAGTTTGTAAGCTGAAGATTTCCCCCCAAAGTGGCCAGAACTCCCTTTTACCAAGTTGGCAGGCAGCAGCAACTCCCCTGGGCCATCAATGCCACTATGCCAGCACCCCATGCAGACTTAGTTGTCGGTACCTCAAGGATGCTGTTGCTGACTACAGAGCTTGGTAGATGGGCGTTCTGCTGTCTTTGGAGGAGCTCCTTAGCTGGGGATGCTTGGGGTTTTCCACCAGCTATATAATAAAGGTCAGGAAGTAAAGGAGGGCCCCCTCCCCAATTCCCTCTCCTCTCTGCATCCCCTCCAATTTCCCCACCTGCCATTACTATCACACCAACACACCCTCACCAAATACAGAACAAGGGATCACAAATTAGAATTTAAAAAATGTACACAAAAATTGATTTGAGAACCCCAAGAAGTTAAACTTAGCATTACTGCAACACTGGAGAAATAAAACAGAAATACGTTTCCTCTTCTACTGAACACAACACAAAGACATTTGTTATGCACATTTCCAAAAGTTAACATATTCCATTTAAAACATTCAAAATAAAATGCTTTTTTTCTGCCTTTGTTGTCTGGACATTTTACTTTTCCATCTTGTTGGTTCCAGTTTCTTCTTCTCTGCTTCCCTGTCTGTTGTCTGCTAATTCTCCTTCAAGTGGCTTCTGTCCATTTGTCTTTTCTCCTCTCTCTCCTGTCTGCTCCCTCACTACACCTGCCTCTGTCATATTGATCATTTCTTTTTAGCTCTTTTCTACCTCTTTCTTACCCTTCTCCTCCTTTTTACTTTTCAACTGCCTATCAAATTTCCATCTTCTTTTCTCACCCACTAGCTCTCCCATTCCCCATCTCACTCCATCCCCAGCCCTACATTTCCTTTCATCTTTAATCTACTCTCCATTATCATTTTTCTACCCTCTGTAATCACTATCATCTCATTCATTTCCTTGTCACCCCCTCCTCCCCATCCTGGCCTCTCCCACAGGGATCCTTCATTTCCATCGGCTTCCTCCCTCCACTCTTCTAGCCCAGCATCTACTCTCTCTTCCTTCCCTCCCCACCCCACCTTCATAGCCTAACATCTCCCTGTCCCTTCTCTCTTCTACCCTCTTCTCCATGGTTCAGCATTTCTGTTTCTCTGTCTTTCTTCCCTCACTCTCATTGCCTGCTATCTCTCCATCACTATCTTCTGCTCCTGGATCCAACATCTCCCTCTTTCTCCCCTCTCCACCTCCTGTGTATCTCCCTCCCACTCATCCACCCCCATGTCCAACATCTCTCCCTGTCTCCCTTTGTCCACCATCTCTCTTTCCCTCTCCCTTGTACTCCAGGTTCAACATTTCCCCCCACCCCCATGCAGCATCTCTCCCTTCCTCCCCTCCACCATCACATCCGACATTTCTCTCTCTCTTCCCATGCAGCATCTCTCCCTCCCCTCCACCCCTATGTCCAACATTTCTCCCTTTCTCACCCCTCACTCATCTTCCCCCGTTCAGCATCTTTCCCACCCATGCAGCATCTTTCTCCCCCCCCCCCCCCCCCCCGTGTAGCACCTTTTCTTCCTTCCCTTCCCCTCCCCTCCCCACTCACATCTCTCCCCCTCTGGCTTCCATGGGTTACCAGTGGCAGCAGCAGCAATTTCCACACACTGCCTGCTGCTAACCCAAAAATCTTCCCTCTGCTACATTTTGCACCAGCAGAAATCGGAAGTTGCGGCAGATGAGAGGCTTCCGGGTTAGTGGTAGACAGCATGTGGGAATCGCTGCTGCTGCCACTGGCAACCCATGGAAGCGATGCTTTAGGGAGGAGATGACAGCGCCTGCTGGGCTTCCATGATCCTGCAAGATGCACTGCTGCTTGGTGGGCCCGAGTCCTTAACTGGGCCCACCTGTGGCTATGCCCCTGGTCTAGAAGCACTGACTTCTCCAGCCCCTGCCAGCAGTTGTAACACAGGCCCTACCCTCAGACAAAGAGACAGGCTACAATGGAGGAAATAGGATGGTGATCTACCGCCAGCCTTGTGCCAAAAGGCAGGTTACATCCAAAGTGGTTATATGGTACATAGGTGAAATACTGTCTTTGGATAACCAGACTTGCAGGGTGTTGATAATGTGGGGTTCAAGTGGCTGCTCCATCTGTTAGCCCCACATTACAAAGAACACTTACAGTTTGATATTGAATATGATTTAAGTGGGCAGGAGAGGCAGTGCTGCTGAATATGTGCTCTGACAGGCAATTTTTGAATTGAGCTGAAGAGGGGAATTCTGAGGGCAGTCGGGGAAGAGCTGGCAGCTATGTAGGTGTGGGCACCTACATAGATAAATGATCAAATAGGAAAGGAAAGAATATACTGGTAGGGATGTACTACCGTCCACTAGGACAGAGCAAACAGACAGATGAAGAAACATTTACAGAAATTAGGAAAGCTGGCAAATTGGGCAACATTGTAATAACCTTATACTTGAGAGCCAAGTGAACTCCACAACAAAGAAAATGTTCCACTCAATGTGGAAACTTAAATGCGTAAAACCTTTCTTCCCGAGGGAAATATTCCATAACCTAATACAATCAATGGTACTAAGCCATGCAGACTATTGCAACGGAATCTATGCGGGATGTAAAGAACAACTCACAAAGAAACTCCAGACCGCTCAAAACACAGCAGCCAGGCTGATATTTGGTAAAACACGATTCAAAAGTGCCAAACCCCTCAGAGAAAAACTGCAGTGGCTCCCAATCAAAGAACGTATTACCTTCAAAATCTGCACCCTGGTCCACAAAATTATCTACGGCGAAGTCCCAGGCTACATGACAGACCTCATAGATCTACCAACCAGAAACACAACCAGATCATCATGAACATACCTAAACCTCCACTACTCAAACTGCAAAGGACTCAAATACAAAGCAACCTACACATCCAGTTTCTCCTATATAAGCACATAACTATGGGACTCACTGCCAAAAGCTGTGACAACAACCTACGACCATCTAAACTTCAGGAAATCACTAAAAAACAACCTGTTCAAAAAGGCATACCCTACCGACCCAACATAAATGCCTACACTCTGCAACACAGCAAAACCAAAGCTCGTAATGGACACTACATAACCTCTCCTCTCTTGATCCCCATTGTGCCTGAACCTTAATTGACCAAAACATCATCATGTATTTGTTTCTCTACCGGACTTGGCGAACACCTTTATGGTACTATGTAAGCCACATTGAGCCTGCAAATAGATGAGAAAATGTGGGATACAAATGTAACAAATAAATAAATAATGGGTGTTTTCAATTATCCCAGTATTGGCTGGATAAATGTTAGATCAGGGAGCGCTAGGGAGGTAAAATTCTTAGATGTAATAAATGACTGCTTCTTGAAGAAACTGGTCCAAGAACCAACAAGAGGGGGAGCTATTTTAAATCTAGTCCTTAGTGGTATGCAGAGTATGGTATGAGAGGTAACGGTGTTGGATCCACTGGGAAACAGTGATCATAACATGATCAAATTTGAGCTGATATCTGAATTGAAGTCACTAAGGAAATCTACTGTAACAGCATTTAATTTTCAAAAGGTAACTCGACAAAATGAGGAAAATGGTTAAAAAGAAGCTAAAAGGATCAGCTGCAAAGGTTAGGACTTTAAAGCAGGCATGGCCATTTTTCTCAATGGAGGAGGGTGAATAGTGGAGTGCCAACGGATCTGTACTGGGACTGATGCTATTTAACTTATTTATAAATGATCTATTGGAATGACGAGTGAGGTGATTAAGTTTTCAGATGACAAAAAACTATTCACAGTTGTCGAAACACATGCAGATTGCAGGAAGACCTTGGGAAACTGGAAGACTGGGTGACCATATAGCAGGTGAAATTTAATATGGACAAATGCAAAATGATTCACATTGGGAAGAATACTCCAAATCATAGTTACCTGATGCTAGGGTCCACCTTAGGAGTCAACACTCAAGAAAAAGATCTAGGTATCATTATAGTCAATACGCTGAAATTTTCTGCCAGGTGTGCGATGGCAGCCAGAAAAGCAAATAGGATGTTCGCAATTATTAGGAAAGGGATGCAAATGCTTCTTTCACTCCATGGTGCAACCTCACCTTGTGTATTGCATTCTTGTCATTGTATCTCAAAAAAGATATAGCGGAATTAGAAAAGGTTCAAAGAAGAGCAACCAAAATGATAAAGGGGATGAAACTGCTCCCATATGAAGAAAGGCTAAAGAGGTTAGAGGTCTTCAGCTTGGAAAAGAGATGACTGAGGGAGGATATAATTGAGGTCTGTAAAATCCTGAGTGGTGTGGAACAGGTAAAAGTGAATTGATTTTTCACTCTTTCAAAAAGTACAAAGACTAGGGGACACTGAATGAAATTACATGGAAATACTTAAAAGTTAAGCTCTGGAGCTCACTGCTGGAGGATGTAGTAACAGAGATTAGAATATCTGGGTTTAAAAATGGTTTGGACAAGTTCCTGGAGGAAACGTCCGTTGTTATTGCAATGGACATGGAGAAAGCCACTGCTTGCCACGTATTGGTAGCATGGAATATTGCTACTAATTGGGTTTCTGCCTGGTACTTGTGATCTGGATTGGCCACTGTTGAAGCAAGGATACTCAGCTAGATGGCCATAGGTCTGTCCCAGTATGGCTATTCTTATTTTCTTATATTAATTTGGTAATTTAGCTTTGCAGGTGCCAGCGATGAATATCGACCAGCACCCACATAGTTTCCTGGTCTGAGCCTGATGTGTGCTGATCCCCCTCCCCTCTCCAGGATTGCCCCTGGTTTATCTACCCAATCCCTGCTTTTCTTGGAGGAAAAGAGGCAGGAGCGATGCTCACTTACTTTAGCCTGGCACGGCTGCCATGACCTCTAACAGCAAATTGTTCTTCCCAAGCTCTGAACTGAGACCTACGAATCACGTTTGGGTGATTTGTGACTATATTATGCAATACCTACAATCAGAAAAAGAAAGAGGTTTCTTATCCCAAGAAAATGTAAATTTGCATGCTGTTAAGCAAAATGTACTCAAAGGAGGATGAAGAGGGCAGCAAAAGCTCTTAGAGAAACTGTGAAGCAAAAGAAACTGACAAAGTTTCAGAAAGGAGGGTCCCTAGGCAGGATTGAGAATAAGTGATGTGAATAAGTATCCAGGTCAACGACCTCTGAGCCCTTTTTACTTGAGTAATTCTGATGAGATAGGACCTTTATAGCTATGTGTAACCTTTGTTCAAAAGTTTGGTCTAACAGTTCACAGTTTTTATTAGCATTAAGTCAATAACAAGAACAGCACCCCCTGTGGATATTATGTCATTCCACAGGACATAATATCCAATTGCTCAGATTCAACCAAAGCTATACATCAACAGTTTGACGAAAAGCATTCAAAGAATTACAAATGTTCTTAAATCTCTGAAAACAATGCTTCTTTACAGCTACAACTTCATTGTGCTTCCGTACCAAATAAATGACATTCCACCAAACACTCATAGACTAATGTAGTATTTCCTGATAAAATATGCTGAAATGCTAATCCCATTAACAGATCAAACAATTTGGTCTCATCCTTATGTAAAATGTGTGTCGGAGCCACCGACCTTATTATAATAATTTTATATGTGAGTGTAACCTGAATTAAAAAAAATTCACCACCCACTTAACCTGCACTGTAAATAAGCCACACAAAGGAAACAGGGGCACAACTGCCCATTCCAACTGCAGCTATAGAACTGTAAAACAAACAACAAGCAAACAAACAAAAAAACACAACACAACCCCCCCCCACCCCCACACACACACACACACTAACCTGTGCTCAAAATTAACAATTATTTATTGATATATCAATATATGAGGACATACAAGTCTTAATGGCAGAAAAAGTATGTTCTACATTCTGGACAGAGGCCAGCTCCTTATATAGAGAATCTGGTATCTTGAACACACTGCATTAAAAGAATACATTAAAAAGATTAATTATTACGGGTGCCAAGGTTAGTTTACTAATGACTGCATACGTATGGTTTATACCCTCCTTGACAGTCTGCTTCGCCCCTTGACGTTCTGAATACCCAGTATTTATTGGACTGTTAAATTGGTTACTAATCAAAATATGAATGACTTACAATGTTTTCCTTTCCTGAAGGTCTCTATGTCAAATAACAGTAAGCCCTGCTATTCACATTTAATGCACATCCAGCAAAGGGGTCATGGATAGTGACCTTACTAAATTCTAGAATCCTAGCCTAATACTAATACTACATTAATAAGTATATTTCTAAGGTAGAATCTTTTTCCACACAGCCACCTGGAATGCCCCTCATCCCCATCAGGCAAAAAACAGACTATAGCAGCAGTCACCAAATAAGCATAATGGTACAATTTACAATCAGGAAAACTAACCCCCTCCTTATCCTTGAGCAGCTTAAGCTTCTTTAGTGCAACTCTGGGAGGCTTCCCCTCCCAAAAAAACAAACAAACCTAAATCCCGTCCTCCAAACTCTTATAAAGGAATCCAAATAAGGTATTGCACTATACTCAGAATATAATTAATCTTAGCCACCAACACCATTTTAACCACATTGTTTACTCTTTCCAAAAATACTAGGACTAGGTGGCACGCAATGAAGCTACAAAGTAGTACATTTAAAATGAATCAGAAAAAATATTCACTCAATGTGTAATTAAACTCTGGAATTCTTTGCCAGGTACTGTAGTAAAAACAGTTAGCTTAGTGGGTTTAAAAAAGGTTTGGATATCTTCCTAAAAGTCCATAAACCATTATTAAAATGGACTTGGGGAAAATCCACTGCTTATTTCTAGGATAAGTAACATAAAATGTATTGTACTGTTTTGGGATCTTGCCAGGTACTTGTAACCTGGATTGGCCACTGTTGGAGATAGGATGCTGGGCTTGATGGACCTCCGGTCTATCCCAGTATGGCAATTCTTATGTTCTAACCTTCCCTATCATGGCAGATACAATGGAGAGCATTTTGTAACTAACTCGTCAGCTGTGTCAACCAATGCCTACCTATTAAGCTTTAACTTTCCATGGTATTTCTGAACCAAACTCCCAAACACTTCAATTTAGTAGGGACCCAAACAAAGGGGAGATCCTCAATATACCTCCTATAGACATGAATATTAAAAGACATCACCACTGACTTTCCCTAGATTACCTTATATCCTGGCACTACAGAAAATTGCACAGTCAAGGCAAACAAATCAGCTAAGGACTGAACTCTCAAATAAAACATCAAGGCATCTGCATAAGCTGACAGCTTACAATGAACTGCTCTATACTACACCTCAATACCTCTATCATCCCTAACCACTATTGCCAAAGGTTCCAAAGCCAGGTTAAACAATAATGGTGATACCTCAAAGAAGAGGAAAAGCACATGCAGGTTTATTTTCAAAAGAGAAGGGCGCCCATCTTTTGACACAAATTGGTAGATGGGCGTCCTTCTCCCAGGGTCACCCAAATCGGCATAATTGAAAGCTGATTTTGGGCGTCCTCAACTGCTTTCCGTCGCAGGGATGACCAAAGTTCATGGGGGCGTGTCAGAAGCATAGTGAAGGCAGGCCTGGGGCGTGCTTAACACATGGGCGTCCTCGGCTGATAATGGAAAAAAGAAGGGTGTCCCTGACAAGCACTTGGCCGACTTTACTTGGTCCATTTTTTCTTGCGACCAAGCCTCAAAAAGGTGTCCGAACTGAACAGATGACCACCAGAGGGAATCAGGGATGACCTCCCCTTACTCCCCCAGTGGTCAATAACCCCCTCCCACCCTAAAAAAACTTTAAAAATATTTTTTGCCAGCCTCTATGCCAGCCTCAAATGTCATACCCAGCTCCCTGACAGCAGTATGCAGGTCCCTGGAGCAGTTTTATTGGGTACTGCAGTGCACTTCAGGCAGGCGGACCCAGGCCTATCCCCTCCACCTGTTGTGAGCCCTTCAAAACCCACCAGAAACCCACTGTACCCACATCTAGGTGCCCCCCTTTACCCTTAGGACTATGGTAGTGTTGTACAGTTGTGGGGAGTGGGTTTTGGCGGCTCAGCACTCAAGGTAAGGGTCCTGGCATGTGAGGGGAACCAGTGCACTATGAATGCTGGCTCCTCCCATGACCAAATGGCTTGGATTTGGTTGTTTCTGAGATGGGCGTCCTCGGTTTCCATTATCGCTGAAAACCGGGGACGACCATCTCTAAGGACGACCATCTCTAAGGTCGACCTAAATTTCAAGATTTGGGCATCCCCGACCGTATTATCGAAACGAAAGATGGACGCCCATCTTGTTTCAATAATACGGGTTTCCCCGCCCCTTTCTGAGGACATCCTGCGAGGACACCCTCAGGAAACCTTGGGCGCCCCGTTCGATTATGCCCCTCATTTTAAAGTACCATTCACAAATATTCTGGAAGAAATTTTGGGAAGGGATCTTCAAACATTAGAAAAATGATCAAAGAGCTAGCAGCTAAAATTTAATGCCAAGAAGTGCAGTGATGCATGTGGGGTGCAGAAATCCAAAAGAAATATACCAGATAGGAGGGGAGAGATTGGTAAGCACAGCTCAGGAGAGGGACCTAGGGGTGACAGTGTCAGAGGATGTGAAGGTGATGAAACAATGTGATAAGGTGGTGGCTGTGACCAGAAGGATTCTAGGTTGCATAGAGAGGGGTATAACCAGCAGAATAAAGGAGGTGTTAATGCCCCTGTACAAGTCATTGGCAAGGCCCAGTTTTGAAGCCTGTATCTTGCTAAGGTTGTAAAAAGACTTGAAGTGGTTCAGAGAAAAGCGACAAAAATGGTATAGGGTTTACATAGCAATGTACGAGGAGAGACTTGCTGACCTGAACATGTATACCCTGATTGTGAAAGGGATGACTCTATAGTCTTATTAAATAAAAACTCTCTTTTTACTCTCAAGGTAGCAGAATTAAACAATCCTAAATTCAAATTATATAACTCTAATGTGATACCAGATGGATACTTCCTGCAGGAATGCTCAGCTATATTGACTAAAAGATAATATTGCATTACCATGTGCTAATTTACTAATAACATACATTAGCAGCATTGATGCACACTAACACTATAACATACATCAGTAAATCTAGCTCTACGAAAGGACAGATTGTCCTCCTTTTTCTGGAGCCATATGGTAACCCTAAGCCTATGACTATAAAATACATTTGATTTAATTCTGATTAGTAACTATTAATAATTAGGTTTAAACAAAAATTGCAGAACAATATACACACAGACTTAATTTCTCTACTTTAACATTTTGGTGTTTCTTACAGATCAAATCTTGCTGTGTATAAAATGGTCATTTACTTTCAACATTACAACTTGGCACAGTTTGAAAATGTGCTGGATAGCAAGGTTGTTAATTCCATATTACAGCCTGTCGCTTCAGGCAAGTCTCAATATTTGTGTCTTAGGAAAAAAAAAGATCTATTGGTTATTACAGCTCACCAAATCAGGCATGTTATTAGAAGAAATTATCTCTTGGAAAACTTACTTTCAAGATTATTTCTCTGCAAAATGGTCTTTTACTTTCATATTACAGCTTGCTACAGTTTTGAAACAACATGTTCTACATTGCCAGGTTGTTAATTTTGAGCGTCTGTCATCTCTCAATACATCTTTGCAAGAAGAAAAAGATCTTTCACAGCCTATGTAGTTCACTGGGACTGATAAACAACTGAAAGCTATTACAGCCAAATTTGGAAAATGATCTTTCAGGCTGCATCAGAATTTCACAATATCAAGACATTTCATTCCAGTAACTGTACTGCTGTAGCTGGAAATCTGAGCTTTTACCAATGCATGCTCTTCAAACATGGGAATAGATTCAAACACATTGAGCAAGTCTATGTCCAGCTGATTGGCTTTATTGAGATCAAACACCCTGCTGGCTTTGAAAAAAAAAAATTGCAGTGAGCTGATAGAACTGTTGAAATCCAGTTATGCAGGTTTTTACTACTGTTTTCTTCAAAAGCTTACTCTAGCTGGCATGTTGTCAACCATACCACTGAATGACTATCCAACTTGCAAGGTCAAATCATTTACCAGTAAGGTAGTAGTGTAATTGGGATGGTAGAAGGCAACTGTTATAAAGGGGCACCTATCTGGAACATACTTTACAAAGGAAAATAAGCACTGACTTTCCATAATAGAATGCTAGTGTAGGAGTGCAAATACAGATGCAAATTTAGGTGTGATCACCTACACCAGCCACAGAGATGGTACAACATGCTTGTGCCTAGATTGCTAATATGCATAAATTATAGTATTCTGTAATTTAATAGGATAACTGTGTGCCCTGCCCTTACTTCTAAAATACACAACACGGTGGAGATGATGACAAGAGCTTTAATGATCTTTGAATTGATAGCGTCTTTGAGTTAACAGCGTCCGTGGGAACGTTTTTACGACTTTTTTTGTGGTCAGTTTGCAAGATTGCTTGCCATTCTATTGACACAAATAGGATTTACAGGCTTTTAAACCACAGCACATCTGTGTATTGCGACATTTCGCATTGTTACAGTGACACAACAAGCAGTGGTGTTCCTTGGTCAGCTGCCATCCGGGGTGGATCGCCGCTGTGCACTTCCCCCCCTCGGATGCAGCATCCCTATCCCGGTGCATTGCCTCGAAACATCACCCCCCCCCCCCCCAGGTGCATTGTTCCTACCTCCTGGGGTGCTGGGAGCAGCCGCGCAGCTGTTGGCTCTGCCGGTTTCCTGCTCCCTCTGCCCCAGAACAGGAAGCAACATCAGAGGGAGCAGGGAACCCGCAGAGCCAACAGCTTCACGGCTGCTCCCTGTACCCACCCCTGCAGCATGTACCTGGGACGGACCGCCCCTACCTTGGTACGCTCCTGACAACAAGACTCCTGATGCAGGCCATATAAAATGAAACACAGCCTTGTCAAGTCATATCAAGATCATTAAAGCTGTGTTTGCTCTTTTCGTTATCTCCACTGTGTTGTGTGTTTCCGTGTTCCTTTGCGAAGTTTGGTTCTTCTGCCCAGACTCCTCTGATGTGTACACTCACTTTCAAACTACGTGTGATCGTATTTAGATGCCATTTTTATAGAATAGCCTGTAGATGGAATATTGACATTTATGTATATATATGCTGAGATTCTGGTCATTTTTGTGCATTTTTGGTGCCAAAATGTTGGTGTCATCTTTACAGAATTACCCCTTTACTGGTTGATATTTAAAAGAACTTGTGTAGTCAGGCACCGGATAGCACTCCTTAAAATCCTCAAAAACTTTCAGGGCAGTTGGTTTGGCTATTGTTCCTGTTTTTTGAAAGTTTATTTCAGTTTATTTCATACTTTTTCTTAAATATGTTTTTAAACTTTCAAAAGCATGCAAATTAATGTAGGTGAATGTATTATATGTCAATTTTGCATGCACTTAATTATTTTAGGGGCCCTAACAAGCCAACTATATGCTAATTAATATAAATCACTAATAGCTTTGCTGTGTTAAGTTATATAACAGCCATTAAATTGAAAATTTATCTCTTGGCCTTTTGCATAGGCGTAGCCACGGGGAGGGGGGGGAAGGCTCAGAGTCCCTCCTTTGAGCTCAAGCCCCCTCCAAAATTGCAGTACCGGATGCATGGTTGGCAGGGTTGCCCAAGTCCCACCAGTAAAGCCGTTCTCTACCACAGCCCTTACCTATGCTGCCTGAGCAGCAGGAAGTTAACAGGGTGCTTTAGCCCTTGATACATGTGGAACTAAGAGGAAATGTGTGCCCCCCCCCAGTCCATCCCTGAACCTCTCTTCCCCCCCCCCCCCCCCCGAAAAAATGGAATTTTGGCTACACCACTGGCCTTTTGTAAGCAACATTTTGTCATTATTCTGCTCATGCTTTGATTTATTTGTTAAAAAAGGCATTTCATCAAATTTTAATAAATATAAACATGCATTTCTATGGCTGCAGTGTTTGCTTGTTCTTCAGCTGACATACATCTTCAATATATGAACTCTCTAAGTGCACTCAAACTCATCCTTATAACCTTGCAAGTGATTTTTATGAAAATAGCCTCAAACTAGCTGTTTCACCAAGTGAATATTGCTGATGTAGAATTACTAGGACTTCATCTTTCTTGATAATGATATTGACCTATGCTACATGGGTCTACCAATCATTCTGACCAATTGATTCATGTTTCCATGCCAGCCACTAAGTTAAGAAAATGTTTTGCTATTATGCTGCCTCTTGGAGGGTGGTCTTATAACTTGCAAGGGGCTTACTAATCTAGAAAATCTTTGATTGGGGGAAAGGAATCCCATGCTCAAAAACCCTAGGCACTTGCACACTTCCACAAAACCTCTCTACAGGTCCACAAATGGAATTCTAATACAGCAACTGAATTTATTTTAGAAACTGATTCACCCATAGTTCATTCTTTATTACCTCCAATACAGTTCATAATTATAATTATAATGCGTTCGTCTGGTAGCGCTATACAAATGCTAATAATAATAATCCTCTAAATTCCAGCAATATTGAACACAGTCCTGAGCAAGTGTTTACTTTTATGCCCTAAAACACTTCAAGGTCTTTATTCCAAACTGCTCAGGGCTTTTCTCTAAGGTTCAGAATCAAGCTTACCAGAACTCCTAGGGGACCCAGAAATGTTCCTTTTGTCCATGGATGTTTTCTTCAATGTAGTACTCCTTGTTTCTTCTTGCTGAGAGATTCAACTTGTGAGTCTATTACAATAGGATCCCAGTTTCCTCCCTGGTGGTTCTGTGATCCAAGAGTACTGCCTCTTTGACCTGTCCAAAATAACAAGGGAATTGTCCTGTGCATGTCATTGTTATGTCACCCCAGACTACTGCACCTTCTGCTTTGCCATTCTCTCCAACCTAACTCTACTCTTGGGGTGAGACTACAACTGGGAACTCAGGACACGATGCTCATCTCCTCCTCATGCCTGCAGAATCTCACTTTCCACATACCCTTTTCTTTCTTAAACTGGGCTCACCAATCAGGCCTCTCCAGCAGGGGAAGTACCTAAAACACAACCTCAAGCCATACAACCCCTAACTGTGAAAAATACCAGTGCCTCCAGCTGGGAGAAAAGCCTTGCTAATAGGTCAGATCAGTGGATCCTCTTAGTGTTATTAACATTTTTAGTATAGGGCTAGATTTGGTAAATGGCACTCAAAACTCAGCACCGAAAAAAATTGGCATTCAATACACTCAAAGATGAGTGTCCCTCAGTGGCGTTCCTAGGGGGACTGACACCCGGGGTGGATCGCCGATGCGCCCCGCCTCCTGGGTGCAGCGCCCCCCCCCCCAGAAGCAGTGCGACACCCCCCGCGAAATAACCCCCCCCCCCGGGTGCACACCGCTGGGGGGGTGCCACGGGCGCACCTGTCCTCCGTTCATTCCATGCTTCTTCTCTGCCCCGGAACAGGAAGTAACCTGTTCCAGGGCAGAGAAAAAGCATGGAACGACCAGAGGACAGGCGCGCACGGCACCCCCCCCCCCCCCAGCGTCATGCACCCTGGGCGGACCACACCCCCTAGGAACGCCACTGGTGTCCCTTATAGAATATCATTGAGTGCTGATCTCGGCGCCCAAATTTGGGCAGCAGGACTTTACACCTGTTGAAACCAGGGTAATTCCCAGTGCCCAATTTGAGCGCATATCTCCTGGTATTCTATAACACTGCGCGCAAATGTTAGGAATGCCTCTGACCCACTCATGCACATCCCGTGGTCAAATACCCCGTTTTGGTTTGTGCGCTATGGGATTTGGGTGCACATTGTTATACAATAGCGCATATCAAGATGTGCATGTAAATTCAAATTCATACCAATTAACACTCAATTACCCAGTTTGGGCTCAGGCCCACCCAGCGGTGCTGCAACTTTAATATAGCTGGCGTGGAGGGGGGGATCAGGTTGGGCTCCCGTGGTCCTGCATCTCCCTCCCTTGTGTCGCTCTTGCATGAACGGGTTCCCCAGCAGTAGCAGTGGCAGTGACGACGATTCCCACATGCTGCCTGCTGGTGCCACTAAGCTGGAAGCCTCGTTTCTGCGGTGTCCGTCTCCCTGTGTCACAACTTCCTATTCTGACTAGGGGCGGGACGTAGCAGAAAGGAGGCTTCTGGTTTGGCGGCACCAGCCGGCAGCGTCTGAGAATCGCTGCCACTGCCAGAGACCTGTTCAGTGACACTTAAGGGAGGGAGATACAGGAACACATGAGCCCAACCTGCTTCCCTCCACACTGCCACTGCCGCTTCCAGGAAACCGATCATAAAAAGGTGTGAAGTGGGGTAGGGAATGAGAGATGCTGCGGCCGAGCAGGCAGGCGGCTGGGGGTGTGTGTCATAGAGGGAGAATCAGGGGAGGGGAGGAGATGATTAGTTGGACATAAGGGTGGAGGGGATGTAAGAGTGGAGGGGAAGGATGATGCATGGAGGGTGAGAGGGACGAGAGAAGGATAAATGGACATAGGGGTGGATGGGTGAGCATGAGGCTGCACAGAGAGTGAGAACTGTTGCATGGAGGGTGAGAGAGGGAGAATTGTTGGACATGGGGAGAAGATGGGTGAATTTTTGGACATAAGGGTGGAGAGGAGGGTAAAATGCTGCATGGATGGTGAGAGGGTGAAATGTTAGACATAGGGGTGGAGGGGAGGAAGAGATGGTGCACGGGGAGAGAGAAGAAATGTTGGGCAAGGTAGTGGACAGGAGGAAGGGAAAAATGCTGCATCGGGAAGAGGGAAGAGAGATTTTGGGCACAAGGGAGGGAAAGAGAGAGATGGTGGACAATTGGAGAGAGGGAAAGATTTTTGGACATGGAGGAAGATTAAAGAAAGGGAGAGGAGAGAAAGAGGGAGATGTTGGATCCAGGAGCAGAAGGGAGTAATGGAGAGATGCTGGACAGTGAGAGTGAGGGAAAAGAGAGGGAGAAGTGCTAGAGAAATGGGGGAGCAAGCAGGAGGGAAGAGAGAAGGGTCAGAGAGATGTCAAGCTACATGAGTGGAGATGGGTAGAAAGAGGGAACAGTTGCTGGGCTAGAAGGGTGGAGGGGATGGTGGAATCTTGTGGGAGAGGCCAGGAGGAGGTGGCAAGGAAATGAATGAGAGGATAGTGATTACAGAGAGTAGAAATATGGTTATGGGGATTAGATTAAAGATGAAAGAGAATTGAGGACTGGGGAAGGTTTGAGATGGGTAATGGAAGAGCTACTAGATGAGAGAAGATGGAAATTTGATAGATGCCTGAAAAGTAAAAAGGAGGAGAAGGCTGATAGAAGATGAAATTTGAGCTGACAGAGAGCAGATAAGAAAAAAAAAAGAGGAAAGAGCTAAAAAAGAACGATCAATATGTTAAAGGCAGGTGTAGTGAGAGAACAGACAGGAGAGAGGAGAAAAGACAAATGAACAGCAGCCACTTGAAGGAGAATTAGCAGACGGCAGACAGGAAAACAGAAAAGAGACATCAGAACCAACATGATGGAAAAATAAAATGCCCAGACTACAAAGGTAGAAAAAAGAATTTTATTTTGAATGCTTTAAAAGGAATATGTTAGCTTTGGGAAATGTGAATAGTAAATGTCTTTGTATTGTGTTCAGTAGAAAAGTAAATGCATTTCTGTTTTTCTTTCTCCAGTGTTGTAGTATGTGCTAAATTTATCTTCTTGGGGTTCCCAGCTCAATTCGTGTCTAAATATTTTTATTTCTAATTTGTGATCCCTTGTTCTGTATTTGGTGAGGGTCTGTCAGTGTGTTGATCAAGTCTCTACAGTGCTGTTATCTGCATTCTCAGATACGTGAACTGGTCCTGTTTTGTTGTCTTTTTTTTATAGTTTGTTGCAGAAGTACATTTTTATATAAAAAAAATAAAATAAGACATTGGATGCAAATGATTAAGACAAATTTGAGAGCTTCGGATCTAGAACAGCTTTGTGCAATAGGGATCTAGGTGTCGTCGTTGATGATACGTTGAAACATTCTGCCCAGTGTGCTGCTGTGGCTAAGAAAGCAAATAGAATGTTAGGTATTATTAGGAAAGGAATGGAAAACAAAAGTGAAGATGATATAATGCTTTTGTATTGGTCCATGGTGCACCCGCACCTTGAATATTGTGTTCAATTCTGGTCGTCGCATCTCAAAAAAGATATAGTGGAATTAGAAAAAGGACAGAGAAGGGCGACAAAAATGATAAAGGGGATGGGACGACTTCCCTATGAGGAAAGGCTCAAGCGGCTAGGGCTCTTCAGCTTGGAGAAAAGGCGGCTGAGGAGAGATATGATAGAGGTCTATAAAATAATGAGTGGAGTTAAACGGGTAGATATGAAGCGTCTGTTCACGGTTTCCAAAATTACTAGGACTAGGGGGCATAAGATGAAGCTACAATGTAGTAAATTTAAAATGAATTGGAGAAAATGTTTCTTCACTCAACGTGTAATTAAACTCTGGAATTTGTTGCTAGAGAATGTGGTAAAGGCGGTTAGCTTAGCGAAGTTTAAAAAAGGTTTGGGCGGCTTCCTAAAGGAAAAGTCCATAGACTGTTATTAAATAGACTGGGGAAAATCCACTATTTCTGGGATAAGCAGTATAAAATGTTTTGTACATTTTTGGGATCTTGCCAGGTATTTGTGGCCTGGATTGGCCACTGTTGGAAACAGGATGCTGGTCTTTCCCAGTATGACAATACTTATGTACTTATGATTCAGTAGTTTATTTTAGAGCCATAATTGATGCCTCCTCGTCTTTAAAAATTAAACAAAAATTGCATATGTTGATGCAATAAATTGATTCATAGTGTGTTTGGTTAGTAAGCATTTTGAAATTGTTGCCACTTAGTGTGCACTCTGTACCCTTTGTGGTGTGACAGTAATGACAAGTGAGGAAATTGGAAGTGAGACAGATAGGAGAGGGGTTCAGGGAAGGGGGCTCTCCTCTATTTTCTGACCTGGACTCTAACACGGCTAACATCGATCCTGATCCTTGCTGTATAGCTGGTGAAGAATCCTAAGCATCTCCAGCTGTGAAGTTCATCCAAAGACAGCTGGAGCTCCCTTCTCCCAAGCTCTGCAGTCGACAACAGCATCCTTGAGCCACCGACAACTATACATGCGTGAGGTGCTGGCATTAGTAGCTTAGGGACGATGCTGCTGCCTGCCAAGCTTGGTAAAAGGGAATTCTGGCCATCTGTAGAGAAAGTATCATTTATATTTTGAGGTGAAGCTAAGGTGGGGCAGAGAAAATGTTGTGCCTACCCAATTTGGGCTCAGGCCCACCCAAAATTGCGTGTCTGGCTACGCCCCTGATAAAAAGGTTTCCATTTTTTTTATTAACCTCTAGAGTATATTAACACAGCTACCACATTACTTTATCCTAAATTAAAAATAAAATTCTTTTTTCTATCTTTGTTGTCTGGCCATTTTAATTTTTCTAATTGAATTGGTTCCAGTCCTTGATTTCTGTTTTACTGTCTTCTATTCTTTCTTAACAGAGATTTCTGTCCTTTTATCATTTTTCACTATCTTCCAGTCTTCGTCTCTACATCCATTTGCAACATTGATCTTTTCCTTTCAGTTTTCTTCCATTTATTTTTATTCCTCTCAGTACAGATTTCATTTATTCTTACTATCCAGTTTTCAATTTCCCTTTTTTAAATACTTCTATCTACAGCTTTCCATCTTTCCCTTACTCCAGCTCTCCCATTCCTTTTCCTCTTCCTCTTATTTCCCAGTATTTCACTATAATCTTCCCCTTCCATTTAGTATCTGCCCTCTTCTCTCTACCCCACTTCCATCCAGCATCTCTTCTCTCCCCTCCACATCCTACTACTACTACTACATTTCTATAGCACTACTAGACGTACGCAGCACATCCACTCTCAGCATCTTGTCTTCTTTTCATCTTGCATCTGCTCACTCTTTCGACCCTCCCCATTCAGAATTTCTCCCCTCTTCCCTCCAGCATCCCTCTCTCCCTTCCAATTCAGATTGTCTCTCTCCCCCTATCTTTGCCTCATCTATCCAACATCTCCCTTCTCTTTCTCCCACTTCTACTCAGCATTTCTCCTCTTATCCAGCATCTGCCTCCTCCACCCCGTTTCGATGCAGCATGTCCTCTCCCTACTCTCATTCCATCCAGTAGCTTCTTCCTCTCTCTCGCCACCCTTTCCATCCAGTATCTTCCCTTCTGTCTCCACCCTTTCCAGCTAGTGTCTTTCCCCCTCTCCCAGTGTCTCTCCTTTTCCAGCCAGCATGTATCCTTTCTTCTCTCTTATATCCAATATCTCCCCTCCCTCGCCGTCTCCAGCCAGTGTTTCCATTTCTGCCCCCTTCCTGCCAACATTTAAATCCAGTATGTTCCCTCTTTCCATACTCTGAGACATGAGGAAGGTCTACTAGGTACTTACGTGCACATGAAGGCATTACTGTCAATATGAGTGATATGTTTATACATTTTAAACTCAGTTATTTCAAGTACTTACTAACATTAAACCACATACTAACAATTATTTAAAGATCCCTCAAGAGACAGTGCCTCATAATTTAAACTTGATCAGACACAAGTCTGCTAAAAGGCAAAAATTTCAACACATATCAGATCCCGTAAATTGTTCTAAATATCCTGTTCAAAGCTATGACAAACTAAAATTACATTAAAGTTTTGATGTCACCTCAGTAGGGCCAACACACTGCAAAACACCATACACAAACTTGTGCAAAAACACACTTGGAACCTTACCATACTATAAAAGGGGAGTGGGAAGTAGACCAATGGCTTCAGAGACTAGGACAACTCAGAATAAACAAATCAAACTTTATTACCGACTCGACAGCAATCTGTGTTTTGGCCACAGGCCTGCCTCAGGAGTCTTGAAAGTCTGAGCTCAGATATGAAGTCCGTATATTAGAGGGGGTCTTGAAAAAGACCTTTGTGATTGAAGACAAAAAGCTGTGCTTTAGCATCGCTTACATTCCAAAGTAGAAAGTAAAATGTCCCACTCCCCTTTTTTTGAGTATTCCCTACGTGGGATTTTGTTGTTCATCCACCCAGGTGGATTTCCTATCCCTACCTTACCATACTATAACAGCACTAACTTCCAGGACTCAAACAGCAACAACCTTATGCGGGAAAAGGTAGCACAGTAAATATTACACCAGGCAGGGCTGGTCTTAGCAATTGTGTGGCCCTGTGCAGACCAGTTCAGTGCCTCCCCCCCCCCCCCCCCCCCACCATAAGCCATAATTTATCAGAGTTTAAAAGGAAGTTTAGAGCTCTCAGAACCTCACCTTATCCCATACCTTGATGTGTATTCAGCACATTTCAGTAGACAGCGGCAGACGGCAGTAGCGATTTTCATATCCCATCAGCTGCCAAGCCCAAAGTCTCCTCGCTGCTGTATCCCACCCTTGCAGAAGCAGGAATTGACATCAAAAGGAGGCAGGACACAGCAGCAAGGAGACTCATGGACTCGGCAGCTGATGGGGTATGAAAATCACTGCCGCTGCCTGATGCTTTCTACAGAAATGTGGATGCAAATTAAGGTATGGAGCAAGAAGGTATTCCGAGACAAGAGGACAGATGTGCCAGAGATGCAGGACGCTGTGCAATCGCCCCTGTTGCCCCTGCCTAAGACCAGACCTGAACCCAGGCTCTAAAACAGGGGCGTATCTGCGTGGAGCCTCAGGGAGCTTCATTCTGTTTCTGAGTCTGACGTCCTGCACGTACAACGTGCAGCGACGTCAGACTCAGAAGAAACTTTCGGCGCCAGCTTTAGTGGAAGAAATGAAAGGACCTCGGCTTGGCTGGCGGGGGTTGGGGGTCCCCCGCCAGCTGACGGAATTCTTTTACAGGCAGCCGGCAGCGGCAGGAGGACGCGGACCCCGGCTGGCGGGGGTTGGGGTCCCCCACCAGCGAAGGTAGGCGACAGCAACGGCGGGGGGAGATTGGCAATGGCAGCGGCTGGGGGAGATTGGCAATGGCAGCGGCTGGGGGGAGGGGGATCGGCAATGGCGGCGGCAGGGGGGCTATAATGTGCCCCCTCACTCTGGCCCTGGCCCCCCCTACCGCCGCAGTTCAGATACGCCCCTGCTCTAAAACACCAATACACCACCTAATTAGAAAACAAAACAAATGTCTGGAACAAGATCCCTACACTGAAACTACTGTATATGCTGACAAAATATCGTACGTGGTCACACGCACAAAACACAGACACACTCTAAATAATATGAACCAAGAGACCACAAATCAGTAATAGAGAGCTAAAGACAAAAAACTGAACTGGAAACCCCAAGAAGACAGACTCCACATGTACAGCAATACTAGAGAAATAAATACTAAAATTGGAAATGCACACCTCCCAAAGCAGACATATTTCTAATTAATAAAAGTTGAAGAAAATACTTTACCTGTGGTCTGATCATTTGTTTTATCATTCGTTTTAGCCCCTGTGTCTCTTTTCTGCTTTGCTCTGTTTTTTTTTTCTTTCTGCCCTTTCTCCTGTTCATCTGACTTTTTGTCTCACTTCTTGTCCACCATCCATCTTCCCTCTGCTTCCCTATCCATCCTGTTCGCATCTCCCATCTGTTCCTATTATCTTCTTCCCCCAATGTCCAGCATTGTTCCTGTGTCTATAACCCCTCTTCACCCAGCACCTCCCCTCTCTCTCCCTGTCCCTTATTTTCCCTCCATGCCAAGCATCTCTTCTGTCTCCATTATCCCACCCCTCTCTTCCCTTCCTCTCATACCCCCCACGCTGGGGTCACTCTCTCTCCCTGTGGCCCCTTCTTCCCCCCCCCCCCCCTCCAATCTGGTCTCTCTTTCTCCAGTGGCGTTCCTAGGGGCGCTGACACCCGGGGTGGATCGCCGATGCGCCCCCCCTGGAACAGCGCAACCCCCCCCCCCGGCGAAGAGCCCCCGGGTGGACACCACTGGGGAGGGTGCCGCGTGCCTGTCGGCTCTTCGTTTCCATGCTCCCTCTGCCCCGGAACAGGAAGTAACCTGTTCCGGGGCAGAGGGAGCATGAAAACAAAGAGCCGACAGGCGCGTGGCACCCCCCCCCCCCCCAGCAGCGTGCACCCGGGGTGGACCGCCCCCACCGCCCCCCCTTGGTACCCCACTGTCTCTCTCTCTCTTCCCCATCCCATCCAGTGTCTCTCCCCTCCCTCAGTCCTGTCTCTATCTTTTCCCTCCACTCCACCCCCACCCCCCACTAGTCCAACAATTCTCCATCTCCTTCACCCCGGGTCCAACACCACTCCCTATCTGTCCCTTCCTCCTCCCCCACCTTGAGTCCAGCAGTACCTCTTCCTGTCCATCCTTTCCTCCTCCCCCCTCCCGGGTTCTGCAGCCCCTTTTTCCTGTCTATTCCTTCCACCTCCTCCCTCCACCTATAGCAGTACCTCTCCCTGTTGTCCCTTCCTCCTTTCCCTGGATCCAGCAGCACCTTTCCCCGTCCCTTCTTCCATCTCGTCCAGGTCCAGCAGCACTTCTCCTTGTCCATCCTTGCACCTCTTTCCTCAAGTCGAGCAGTACTTCTCTCTGTCCATCCTTTCCAACTCCCCCTTCTCCTCGGGTCCAGCGACACACCTTTATGCTTGTTCCTTTCCTCCCCCTACCCAAGTAGCGCATTTCAAATCCCCCCCACCATGTCCATTCAAACATACTCTGCCACTTGCAACACTGCAGAGATCAAACCCGGCTGCTTCAGGGCCTTCCCTGTGACATGCTCGCCTCCTCTGGTACTACTTCCTGTTTCGTGCAGGCAGGGAAGGCCCTGAAGCAGCTAGGTTTGATCGCTGCAATGTTGCTAGCAGCAGAGTATGTTTGAATGGACCGGGGGGGGGGGGGGGGGGTGAAGTGAAGAGAGAGGAAAATGCCAGCAGTCCTGGCCACCAGACATTGGAATAAGTAAGGTGGTGGGGGACAGGGTAAGGGTTGCATTGCTTGGGCTTTGGGCTGGCCTCTTATATGGGGCACCTATGCAGGCAACTCTTTGACCACCAGCATGGAGGTGGGGGATGGAGAGGGGGATGGGGGCCTTGCCCCCAAGGCCCCCTGTATCTATGCCACTGGTATTTTTTGTTACATTTGTACCCCGTGCTTTCCCACTCATGGCAGGCTCAATGCGGCAGGCAATGGAGGGTCAAGTGACTTGCCCAGAGTCACAAGGAGCTGCCTGTGCCGGGAATTGAACTCAGTTCCTCAGGACCAAAGTCCACCACCCTAACCACTAGGCCACTCCTCCCAAATGATCAGCATTCTCAATGGAGAAGGGTTGCTAGTGGGATTACAAAGGGGTCTGTGCTGGGACTGCTGCTTTTTAACATATTTATAAATTATCTAAACATGGGAGAAGAGATGGCTGAGGGGAGATATAATAGAGGTATATAAAATAATGAGTGTAGTGAAATGGGTAAACGTGAATCACTTGTTTATTCTTTCCAAAAATACTAAGACTAGGGCACATGCAATGAAGCTACAAAGTAGTACATCTAAAACAAATCAAGAAAATATTTCTTCACTCAACATGTAATTACTCTGGAATTTGTTGCCAGAGAATGTGATAAAAACAGTTAGTTTAGAAGGGTTTTAAAAAGGTTTGGATATCTTCCTAAACAAAAAGTCCATAAGCCATTATTAAGATGGTCTTGGAAAAATCCACTGCTTATTTCTAGGATAAGCAGCATAAAATGTAATGTACTGTTTTGGGATCTTGCCAGGTAATTGTGACCTGGATTGGCCACTGTTGGAAATGGGATACTGGGTTTGATGGACCTTCGGTCTGTCCCAGTATGGCAACGCTTATATTCTTATGCTTATGCTCTTATGTAGTCTAAGCGTGAGGTGATGAGAGTGTGGGTAAGGGTTTTAGTAGTGTGCTCAGAAAGGAAGGGATGAATCTTGGTGATATTATAAGGAAAGAAACAACAGATTTTAGCAGTCTGTTGGTTAAGTGCATGAAGGCCCTGAGGTCAATACAGCCACCCTTAGCAAGACCATCCCCACAGTCTTGTTGCTGGAGCAGTTCAGCATTTCCAATTGGAGCAGAAAGTGGCATCAGAGATGCTGGTGCTGGTAGAGTGCTTGCAACTGTAGCTGCAATATCAATTCAAACCCTTCACTTAGCTGGATTCTTACATTCTTGCCCTTCGTCACTCATTGATTGAAAGAGTATCAATCTCCAATCCAGTGATCTGACTTCCTTGCAGGAGATTCTGTTGGCTAGAATGCAGAAATGTGAATGGCAGAGACAGCTGGAAATACAGGAGAGGAAAGACTAGTTGTCTGAATTAGTGTGATTGTCAGGACCTATTGTTTTGCTTTGACTACAGCTGCTTTTTGCTTCTCCCAGAGATTGCCACCCTAGGCAACCACCTAAAATGACTCATGGTTAAGCTAGCCCTAAGGACAATGATCCTAAGCACAAGCATCAATGGAGTGGCTCAAGAACAAACTGAATGTCCTTTAGTGACCTAGTCAAAGCTCAGACTTGAATAATATTTATCCCTCCATTGAGATTTAAGTTATGCCCTTCATGAAGTGCATGTGAAAATCTGTGGTTATACCTACCTCACTGCTGGCTGGCCCCAAGGAGACTATTATGTTGTACCACAGTTTACAACACACAACCTGTGGGGGGCCTCTCTCAGACAAAGGAACGGACCTGAAGTTTTCTTCTTAAAATGTTCTTCAATAGCACAGGCTCTAGACATTACCCCTAATGTTTTAAAATCTTTAATTATGGTCACGACCAGACACTCCCCTCCATGAAAATATAATGCAGTCTCATTGTTGGGGAAAGTCCCTGACAGGAGCGTGAACCAATGTCAGCCCATGAATTTAGGAGAGGAGTCCTAACTATTATGCTAATTAGGACTTTGAAACAAGTGGAAGCAATAGAGAAGGCTCTATCAGATGCCCCCAAGGCCATACCCCTGGCAACAAGGATTGACTGTGTTTAGTCAAAGGGGGTTGCTGTGAAGCAAGAATTTGTTGGCAACAAGCAAAAGGCCAACTAACCGAGTTGCTATTCAGCTTCCTGCATGCAGAATCTTTATCGCCCAGTTTCTCTGCTCCAAGCTTTCAATTCTAATCTCTACTAGCTGCTGCTCCAACTTGGTGACCTGCTTTCTGAATCCAGGTCTATGGCCACAATCCTGCTCCAGCTCTTACTAATTGTAAGTTTCAGACCTGGGTTTCTGTCTACTTGAGTGCAGCTCATGCCTGGCTCAACCTGAGCAACTGTGCCTAGCACTCAGCCATGTTCCAAGCATAAAGAGCGGCATCCACACACATTATCATGCCTGTCAGAGTTAAGCTTTCAAGCATGCTTTCTACATCACTCTAACACGCACCCAGGAATACCTGTCCCTTTCACCATACAGGACTGACTTTGTAGTTAGTGCTCCACTTTCATCTGGCTTAATAAAGCGACCTCTTAATACAATGAGGCATTTACAGCTGGTTGCCCTTAGGCATTGAGAGCCAGAAATGCAATCGCCTTCCAAAACCGAGGCCGGTTAGGAGGGTTCCCCTGAAAGTTGCAGGCAGCCAGAAGTTCCCCCTGCAATAACAGCCTCTGATGGGGAAAATAAACTTCACCAGCAGAAACAAGTGCCAGTGGTGGCAGTAATCTCTGCAAATGTGGTTCTGGCATACGCAGAGTGCCCCTTCCTCCTTCCAGTTGCACTTGTCCACACCAGCTATTGGGATGTCTGAACCTGCCTTAACTCAAGATGCTATCCCTGCCACTGTCTGAAAGAACCATGTTTTCTAGTTGCAAGGGAATCTAATCCTCCCTATATATCAATGCTAAACTTGTCTTCAACAGAGCACGGCAAATGTATATGGAGAAGTACACTGAAGTTGTTATCCACTAGAGAATGGATTGACGTGACTAATCTCATTTAAAACCTCTGTTTCCAAAGTTCTCTTGACTAGAAAGAAATATCAGTTCCATAATTGCTGGGGTCCTCTGTTCCATGATATTTCTTTGAGACATGTAACTAGACAAAAGTCATATAAAACTACAAGAATTACTAAGTAAGCCATGGAGAAAATCTGTGAAGAAATTTTATATACCTGGTGTACCATGGTATTTTGGCCTTAAAAAAAAAAAACTCATGACAGGAGATATATGCTACAGATTTTAACAAAATATTATTTAAAAAATAAATAAATAAAACACACAGACTAGCTTTGTTGTACCATTCAAATGAGAGGAATAAAGCCTGTGTGATTTTGCTGTTCCCATTAATCTTTTATTTATGTAGTATCCTATTCATTGCAGTCATGTACACCTTTCAGTTGCCTGCCATAATTATGCCAGCTGTATTCATGTCACATTTATTTATAGGTACATCACCTGCATGAGCTGCATGGAAATGATTTTCAGACAGTGAAAACACACAAATCCAGGAAGCTGGATTTTTTTCTACTAGATAATAAAGGTCACACTTTTATTTATTTAGATAGATAGATATAGATATAGATATATGACCTACAGCCTTTTTCAAACCACTGTCACATTTACAAATGCAATTCAGTAAGGTAAAAGCTGCAGGATTCAGATTTGTAAAGCGAAGAACCCTCAATGGTTACTGTGTTGCGCAGACAAGACATTCAAACATTTGGCTACCTTTAAAGACTAATTTTCCTTAAAATAAACACACACACACACGCAGTTGTGGAGTCAGTTGTGCTAGTCCTAAAATGGAATTTTAAAAAAAGCATCCTAATATTAAGAAATCAGAAACAAAAACTGAGAACTATTGGAAGACAAGAGAGCAGGCATCCTATCTCAAGTGCGTTGAGTTTGGCTGCAGAAGATGACTTCCTGAGACAATGGCTCCACCACATCTGTGACATCATCAGCTGTGGCTCTTATAAAACTCAGAGCCTGCACTGGAATGCATCCTGTAGAGATATGCCTGTGGGAGCATGTCCAAAGCGTTGTGTCCAAAGAAGCATGACTGCTCCACTTTGAGTCTTAACTGCAGTGGACCCTTGGAGTTGATGCACTGCTTTGTCTTTTTGTTTCACACAAACTTTCATATCTAGAGTTTCCCTCAGTGGTAGTGAAGATGGGGGAAATGAAAAGTTAAAACTAAAGAACAACGCTCCACAGACTCAGTGGAACGTTATCACCTCAGCAATATGGTTATGGTTTCTGGTTTATTTGACTTGATATACTACCGTTCCTGTGAGCATTGCAAGGCAGTTTTGGAACAGTAATAAAACGCCATTTTAAGATAGGAGAGTAAACCAATTAGTTCACAGTCTAATGGAGAAAAAGAGGAAAGAAAGATAATAATTGCAAGAATTACAGATATGGCGTGACAATAAATCCAGGACGCTGTGCTGCTGATGGCAGGTTAGTCTCTAAAAGCTCTCTAGAACAATGAATGTCTTTAGGGCTGTCTGAAATTTTGGGTATCATAACTCTAAAGGGATATTGGTAGGAAGAGCATTCCATAAAGAAGGATCAATACAGTAGAATGCACTTCTTTGAGTCATGTCAATTCTGGAAGTCTGCAGAAAGACAATGTACAATCAAAGTCACTCAGAACCAAAAGACTAGGATAGTTAATCATCGCCTCAGAGAGAGTCTGGATCAGTTGATCCCATTGAGTTGCATTAAAAGAAAGAGAAAATTGGATTCAAAGATGGTGCAATGGAACTGGTAGGGGCAGCCTAACCAAAAATAATTCCCGGTAAGGGAGACCATAAGTTTGAAGTTCCACAGGTGAGAGGGTGCTCATCACATACATGGCCACACCTCTTTCCCTGTGGCATACACGACTACTGTTGAAGACGGAGAACTGTACAAGGAGGTTTGGTATAATAAACCTTCCTTTCCTGACCTCAGCCCTGATAAGCAAAACACTTTAGAATGACATGTGGAAAAGAAATCAAACAGCACAGCAGTTTTACACCTCAGTGACAGGCAGTTAAGAAGTGAGACCTGGAGTAGGGTGGATGTGGTCCCTCTGCAGAAGAGTGGAAGCAAGGAGGAGGCTAGGAATTACAGACCTCTCAGTTTGACCTCGGTGGTGAGAAAACTAATGGAAATGCTTCTAAAGCGGAGGATTGTGAGGTTTCTCGAATCGAATGGACTGCAGGAACCGAGGCAGCATGGCTTCACTAAAGGTAGGTCGTGTCAGACAAATCTGATTGATTTCTTTGACTGGGCAACCAAACAGTTGGATATGGGAGGAGTGCTAGATGTGGTGTACTTGGATTTTAGCAAAGCCTTTGACACGGTCCCACATAGGCGACTGATAAATAAACTGAGCGCCCTCAATATGGGACCTAAAGTGACTGGCTGGGTTCTGTATTAAGTAGGTAATCTGAATGATGAGATGGCTCAATTGTATTATTTGCTTGATTATTGCTGTACTATATTTTTTAAACTCTCAATAAATATATGGATATTAAAAACAAACTGGTTAAATGGGATGAGACAGATGGTAGTAGTAAATGGAGCTTGCTCTAAGGAGAAGGATGTTATTAGTGGTATACCACAGGGTTCAGATCCTCGTGCCAACTCTTTTTAACATCTTTGTGAGTGATATTGCAGAAAGGTTGTCTGGTGAGGTTTGTCTCTTTGCGGATGATACCAAGCTCTGTAATAGGGTGGACACCCCTGAGGTGTGGATGGCATGAGGAAGGATTTAGTTAAGCTTGAAGAATGGTCCAAAAATTGACAACGAAGATTTAACGCTAAAAAATGCAAGGTCATGCACTTGGGTTACAAGAATCCAAGGGAACAGTACAGCATAGGGGGTGAAGTGCTTCTATGTATGAAAGACGAGCGGGACTTGGGGTGATTGTGTCTGATGACCTTAAAGTAACGAAACAGGTAGAAAAGGTGGCGGTCAAAGCCATAAGGATGCTTGGGTGCATAAGGAGAGGGATGACCAGAAGGAAAAAAGATGCGATAGTACCCTTGTATAAGTATCTGGTGAGACCCCATTTGGAGTACTGCGTGCAATTCTGGAGACCGCACCTACAGAAAGATATAAACAGGATAGAGTTGGTCCAGAGGGTGGCTACAAAATAGGTAAGAGGTCTCTGCCATAAAACATATAGGGACAGGCTTATAAATCTCAACATGTATACTCTGGAAGAGAGGCGGGAGAGAGGGGATTTGATAGAGACATTTAAATACCTCAGTGGCGTTAATGTACAGGAGGTGAGCCTTTTTCAAATGAAGCAAAACTCTGGAATGAGAAGGCATAGAATGAAGTTAAGAGGAAATAGGTTAAGGAGGAATCTATGGAAATACTCTTTCACGGAAAGGGTGATGGAAGTGTGGAATGGCCTCTTAGTGGAGGTCATGGAAACGAGGACTGTGTCAGAATTTAAGAAAGTGTGGGATCAGGCACATGGGATCCCTTAGGAAAAGGAGAAGTTAATGGTTGCTGAGGAAGGACAGACTGGATGGGCCTTTTGGCCCTTATCTGCCATCATGTTTCTATACTAACCTCGTACACCTAACCTCAGGGGCGTATCTGCGTGGGGCCTCAGGGGCCTGGGCCCCCGCAGATTTTGCCCTGGACCCCCCTACCACCATCAACTCTCCCCCGCTGCCGTTCTTACTTTTGCTGGCGGGGGACCCCAACCCCCGCCAGCCGAGGTGTGCTTCCACCTGCCGCTGCCGTAAAAACATCTTCTTCAGCCGGCGGGGGACCCCAAACCCCCGCCAGCCGCCCCGCGGTGTTTGAAATTCATCTTCGGCCTCCGTGGCCGTGCTGCTGTGATAGGCGCTGTTGAAATCCACTTCGGAGTCTGACGTCGCAGCACGTACAACGTACAACGACGTCAGACTCCGAAGTGGATTTCAACAGCGCCTATCACAGCAGCACGGCCACGGAGGCCGAAGATGAATTTCAAACACCGCGGGGCGGCTGGCGGGGGTTGGGGTCCCCCGCCGGCTGAAGAAGATGTTTTACGGCAGCGGCAGGTGGAAGCAGACCTCGGCTGGCGGGGGTTGGGGTCCCCCGCCAGCAAAAGTAAGAACGGCAGCGGGGGAGGGTTGGCGGCGGGAGGGGGGTGGAGAGAGTCACATTGGTGGCGGTGGGGGCTCGGCGGTGGGGGGGGGCGGCGGCGGGGGGGGGGCTAAAATGTGCCCCCTCCCTCTGGCTCTGGCCCCCCCTACCGCCGGAGTCCAGATACGCCCCTGCCTAACCTGTATCAGATGCAGGAAAATAAAGTCAAATTCAGGATTTTCTTCAGAGAATAATCTGGCTTAAAAATGTAAATTCTCTATTAAAGATGTAACTCAGGCTTAAACGTTAACAATTGTTGCACAAAATAAAGTATTATTGCAAGAACTATCAAATTTGTTTCACAAATTTTTCAGTTAACAGTTTCTATGAACATTTCTCAGACTCTCATGTTTACAAAACAAAGCTTCCCAGAATGTTTAGAATTTCTTAGACTCAGAAACACTGTCAGATAAGTACAATTTATTGCTCTCTCTCCCCCAATTTTCACTGCTTTTGTATAACACCTAAACTTTTCCCCCCTCTATTTCAGGTACACCCATCACTCCTCCCCCCCCCCCCCCCCCAGCACCCTTCAGGTACCCAGGTATTCACAGGTAAGCATAGTTTTAGTGGATTAGCCCAATTTAAATAACTTCCACCCTTTTGGTGAAGACTTTCCCCTAAAACTGTTGTATGCTGGAGTTTCACTTAGCTGCAATCTGTCTTGGCTGAAGTTTTGGTCTTTCTTGAATGATGGAGCTCTCCTCCAGCATCCAGCATTGTCCACTCCAGGCTCGGCTCTATGAAGCTACTATCCCGTGTCATAGGTCGTAATCTGCCCGAGCCTACAGTGACCCATCTATTCCTTTTCTGCTTTGTTCTCTGTGGCAATGCTGGCGGTAAATTAGCTGGAAATTGGGTATTCTTGGATGCTTCCTTAATTGTAGCCCATTCCTTCTTCAGGTTGTTGATTTCATCTTTCACAGATGATATTTGGAGACAGATGGGGCAAGCTCTAAGGTACCAGATCGTTTGCCTTAGGACTAAAGCATAACATGTATTGCATTGAATGAAGGTCATGTTAATGTGTTTCACAAGTGTGAAAGGGTGAACTGTGTTAAGGGCAGTGTGTTATTTCTAGCAAAAAAGGTGCCAGTACTCAAATGCTAGGCCACCAATCAGGGGTGGGAAGATCACTGAGGGACCCACCCCACAATGGCCAGGCCCCCTGGAACCAGTCCCAGAATATATGACAAGGCAGAATTAGTGTGTAGAGCCTGACCTCTTTCATTAAAATTTGGGGTCCATAGGTCAATTATAGGAGACAATGGAAAATGTGCCGGTACTCAGTACCCCCAAGTACCCCCTCAAAAAAGCCCTGGTTAAAGGATATGAATGAGTAGAATTGACTAGTATAGGGTTTATTAAGAATACTTAGCTCCTGATTTGTGTATAGAGAGAGAGAGAGAGAGTTAAACCAGAGGTGGGTAGGGAGGGATTATACAGTCAGGATGAAGACAGATTAGGAAGCTATTCAGAGCCAACCACCGCCAACTCCAGGCTCCGCTCATTCTGCCTCGCCTCACCCTATGGTTGGAACAACCTTCCTGAACCCTCACGCCAAGCCCCCTCCCTGCCCGTCTTCAAGTCTTTGCTTAAAGCCCACCTCTTCAATGCTGCATTCGGCACCTAACCCTTACCGTTCAGTGAATCCAGACTGCCCCAATTTGACTGCCCCTATCGGACCGACCGTTCACTTGTCTATTAGATTGTAAGCTCTTTGAGCAGGGACTGTCTCTCTTTGTTAAATTGTACAGCGCTGCGTAACCCTAGTAGTGCTCTAGAAATGTTAAGTAGTAGTAGAGCCCAGAATCTCTGCAAGTGAAAAGAAAGGGAGGGTATTTTTGTTGGGTTGTTTATTTTTTTTTCCTTTGTAGGATAGATGGAGGTAAAGTCAGCAGATTATCAAGGAGATATTAAGAGAAGGGCACACAAGTAAGAGCAAATTAGAATCTATGAATCAAGCCAAACTATAATCTGAAAATGTAATGTTTAGCTCTCCAGCAGGTAGCAATCCAAAGCAAAAGAGTTCTCTTTTCAGGATGTACCAAGGCTCTACAGAGCTACTCCGCCCTTTAAAGGTGTATTTTCAGAGCACTTAGACTTACAAAATTCTATAGGTTATTATGGAACTTTGCAAATCTAAGTGCTTCTAAAATGATCCTGTAACAGTCTGTTAGTCACCAGATGCAATGAAATCAAATTGATTAGATTAAATCACAGGCAACAGTGCAGTAGAATGAATGTATAAAACACAGTTCTTATAATAAAGGCACTGGCATGCCTAGGTCATATTTTTCTTTTGATAGATAGATAGATAGATAGATAGATAGATAGATAGATAGATAGATAGATAGATAGATAGATAGATAGATAGATAGATAGATAGATAGATAGATAGATAGATCTATATCTATCTATCTATAACTATATATATATATAGATAGATAGATATATAGATATAGATATATTGTAATCCCTTCTTTGTTGTCAGGGGATTGACTGAAATTGTGCTAAAGGACCTTTTCTGTTTTCTCTGAGTAGCTTTGTTTTATTAGCTGGATAATATTAGGTCAAATTACCTCATTACTTCTGTTTAGGGCTTATTAGTTCATTTTTTTCAAATTTGTATGATTTATGTTCCTTAAAACTTAATAAAAATTGTAAATTAAAAAAAACCCTGATTATTAGAGCATAAATAAGTATATACACTTCTTATACATACATTAGGTGTTTTTAGAAGGATTACGCACCATTTATACATATAAAAAGATAATTTAAGCATGTAAATTATAATTGTTAACATTGTTAGCAATATTAGAACAAGCACTATTTATATATTTTTTACTGTGGCATGCACAGATTTGAAGGGGTGTATATTGGGTATGGTTTGGGCAATACAAGCAGATCAGAGGGAATCAACAACACAGAGAGCTTCCTTTACAAAGCCATGCTAGCGACAGTGGCGTAGGAAGGGGGGGCGGTGGGGCGGTCCGCCCCGGGTGCACGCCGCTGGGGGGTGTCGGCGCCTCGCTGGTTCCTTGCTCTCACTGCCCCGGAACAGGTTACTTCCTGTTCCGGGGCAGAGAGAGCAAGAAACCAGCGAGGCTCCGACACCCCCCAGCGGCTGCACTCAGCGGATTGACCGCCTTTCAGGTATGTTCTCGCAGGGGGGGGTGCGTCGCGCTCCGGAGGGGGGAGGGTATGTCGCGCTGCACCCGGGGGGGTGCGCAGTGACGACCCGCCCCGGGTGTCAGCTGCCCTCGCAACGCCACTGGCTAGCGATTCTCACGTGGCAAATGAGAGGAAGCCCATAGGAATTGAATGGGTTTCCTCTCATTTGCTGCACTGAGAATCAGTAGCATGGCTTTGTAAAAGAGACCCAAAATGCAGCAAGCCAAGAAAACAGTGAAGTGGCCCTCAGATGAAACAGCTGCTAGAGGCAAAAGTAGTAGAAGCCAATATTTTATTCAAGGACCTGACGTGTCCGGTGTTTTGGCATTCTTGCCTGCATCAGAGGTCCAGATTCATAGAAACAAATGATATAAAACACATTATAAGTCATCAGAGGAACACTTTACATAATATAATACAATCTAAAACCATAAAATAAAATAAGATGATTTTTTTCAGATACCAATAATGACCTCATGAGCAAGCCTTCCAATGAAGATCATACAGTAGGGGGCAAATCATAATGAGGGATAGACACGCACCTTAGCAGGCAAATGATGCAGAAATGGGGTTGGCAGGGGAATTAGCTCTCACTGTTACAGTGCACAGTACCTTAAAATAAATGTAAAGCAGGCTATTAGCTATTCTACCCCGATGCAGAGACGTTTTTAAGTACACGCAATGAAATAAAATTACTACCAGGTCTGAGGCGGGATAAATGGGTTGACTCATCTTCTGCATCAAATAAGCCCCCACCCAGGCTCCAAGACCCCTAATCAGTCCCCCTTTCTGCATTGGTCTCAATCTCAGGTAGTCTAGTGTCTCCCCTTTCTCCCCCAAACCCATCATTAAAATAAATTCCAGATGTCTAGTGGCACTCCCCAAAGGGCGTACCTGGAAAGAGGCAAGAGCGATACCTACTTGCTCCTACCTCCAGAGTCACCATCTTGTAAAATGATGGTGCCTGACCCCACCCAATGCATCCTGAGAGGCAACAAGCAGGGTCAGTCTGCCATATATGAGAAATTTTTTCTTATTGGTAGTCTGGGTGAACATTACAAAATAAGGGGGAAATTCCATTATTTGGCAGACTGACCCTGCTCAGTGCATCCCAGGATGCATCAGATGGATTCAGTCACCACTTTTCAAGATGGCCTCACCAGAAGCAGGAGTGAGTGGGTAACGCTCCTGTCTCTTTCTAGGTACACCCTGGGGAGTCTTGGGGGCCTGGGGGAGAGGTTGGAGGAGAGGGATGCCATTAGACATCAGGGATTTTTTTTTTGTAAGTGGGAAAGGGGGTCAGGTTGGATTAGGAGGTGTAGGAGCTGCTAGAAACCAGGGAGTTTTTTTAAGTAGTGGGTGGATGGAGGGGGAGAACACTAGACTACCATTGATTTTATTTTAATGTTGGGGCAGGGGAGGTTGGGTCAGTTTAACAAACTGACAGGAAGGAGGACATTTGGCAATGAGCTGAGGATTACTGCCGCATTTTTTAATGTGGCAGTAATCTGCATGCTCATTGTTACTGCATAGCAATGGAATTTGTTAATTTTTCGGTACAAGCCATGCATTGAGCCAGTTGTATCACATCACATTTTGCATCGGCCCCTCAACTTCTTAATTGATTTCTCCTGAGCATGCAAAATCTGGCACATGCACATATAAGTAGCAACACTCACCACCTTATGCGTACTTGTGGTGCCTCTGAGAGATGAACCAGTGTAAAAAAACAAAAGAAAACTCCTCCATGGGAATCCAAAATAGGCAGAAGACTAGAGAATACAACAGGAGCTGCAGCTCATGTTAAATTCTCTACTCTTCTGCCTATTTTGGAGCCCCTGAAAGATGCCACTCTTGTTCAGTACATAATTTTGTAAAATGGCCTTTTTTCATGCCACCAAATCTATGCATTTTTCTAAGGTGTGACAGGTATTTTATAAAAGGTTCCACATTCACTGAACGTTTTATAAACTATCACTACAGTTTTGCATGCATGGATGTAAAGTTCCATTTCCAATACCATATACAAATTTTGGCTGAAATATAGAACATTTTCCATTGGAAATAATCATGCCTTAAAATTTACTCCCAAGAGTGAAGACCTTGAGATTGAACCCTGAGACACTAACACAACATGTTGAACCATGCATGATTAACAAACATTGAGGAGCATTAGTCACTGCTCTCAAGCCTTCCCAGAAACTTAAGAGGAGGAACAATGCAAAGGTTTGTATTTTCTCTTCACATTCTTTTGTGTTAGTATGGACAGGTGCCAATATGAAGTCAACTGCAAAGCTACTGTAGGTTTTCCTATAGCACAGGACTCACAACGCAACAACTGATCCAGCAGTGTGGCACTATAGTGCACCAGTCTACTTTTCCCAGCACAAAAACACACAAAAAATAAGTAGCATAGAATTTTATTGTACTTCCTTTCTAGATGCATGTGGAGCAGCATTTTTGATATTACGCCCAAATCCAAAAGTAAATCTCTATCTGAAAAAGACCAATAAAGCACTGCCTAAATGCTAGCTTAAATACTTGTGATAAATAAAGAACCAGGAAAACGTACTAATACAAAAATCACTATCAATAAGGTAAGAGGGGCTCCCTCAGAAAAATAAACACCCACGTGGTAGTCTTACTAGACCATTGTCGGGTGAAACATAGCACTTCATTCATTGGGTAGCTCGCTCTCCTAGTGATTTTGTATTTACCAAAGTGCTATTAGTGTTTGGTGCTTGTGCAATTGTGCCCTTAATATACAGTGGTGGAAATAAGTATTTGATCCCTTGCTGATTTTGTAAGTTTGCCCACTGACAAAGACATGAGCAGCCCATAATTGAAGGGTAGGTTATTGGTAACAGTGAGAGATAGCACATCACAAATTAAATCCGGAAAATCACATTGTGGAAAGTATATGAATTTATTTGCATTCTGCAGAGGGAAATAAGTATTTAATCCCTCTGGCAAACAAGACCTAATACTTGGTGGCAAAACCCTTGTTGGCAAGCACAGCGGTCAGACGTCTTCTGTAGTTGATGATGAGGTTTGCACACATGTCAGGAGGAATTTTGGTCCACTCCTCTTTGCAGATCATCTCTAAATCATTAAGAGTTCTGGGCTGTCGCTTGGCAACTCGCAGCTTCAGCTCCCTCCATAAGTTTTCAATGGGATTAAGGTCTGGTGACTGGCTAGGCCACTCCATGACCCTAATGTGCTTCTTCCTGAGCCACTCCTTTGTTGCCTTGGCTGTATGTTTTGGGTCATTGTCGTGCTGGAAGACCCAGCCACGACCCATTTTTAAGGCCCTGGCGGAGGGAAGGAGGTTGTCACTCAGAATTGTACGGTACATGGCCCCATCCATTCTCCCATTGATGCGGTGAAGTAGTCCTGTGCCCTTAGCAGAGAAACACCCCCAAAACATAACATTCCACCTCCATGCTTGACAGTGGGGACGGTGTTCTTTGGGTCATAGGCAGCATTTCTCTTCCTCCAAACACGGCGAGTTGAGTTCATGCCAAAGAGCTCAATTTTTGTCTCATCTGACCACAGCACCTTCTCCCAATCACTCTCGGCATCATCCAGGTGTTCACTGGCAAACTTCAGACGGGCCGTCACATGTGCCTTCCGGAGCAGGGGGACCTTGCGGGCACTGCAGGATTGCAATCCGTTATGTCGTAATGTGTTACCAATGGTTTTCGTGGTGACAGTGGTCCCAGCTGCCTTGAGATCATTGACAAGTTCCCCCCTTGTAGTTGTAGGCTGATTTCTAACCTTCCTCATGATCAAGGATACCCCACGAGGTGAGATTTTGCGTGGAGCCCCAGATCTTTGTCGATTGACAGTCATTTTGTACTTCTTCCATTTTCTTACTATGGCACCAACAGTTGTCTCCTTCTCGCCCAGCGTCTTACTGATGGTTTTGTAGCCCATTCCAGCCTTGTGCAGGTGTATGATCTTGTCCCTGACATCCTTAGACAGCTCCTTGCTCTTGGCCATTTTGTAGAGGTTAGAGTCTGACTGATTCACTGAGTCTGTGGACAGGTGTCTTTCATACAGGTGACCATTGCCAACAGCTGTCTGTCATGCAGGTAACGAGTTGATTTGGAGCATCTACCTGGTCTGTAGGGGCCAGATCTCTTACTGGTTGGTGGGGGATCAAATACTTATTTCCCTCTGCAGAATGCAAATAAATTCATATACTTTCCACAATGTGATTTTCCGGATTTAATTTGTGATGTGCTATCTCTCACTGTTACCAATAACCTACCCTTCAATTATGGGCTGCTCATGTCTTTGTCAGTGGGCAAACTTACAAAATCAGCAAGGGATCAAATACTTATTTCCACCACTGTATCTCTGTCCAAATGCACTGCAATTTGTCACATAATCCAGCTTCAATAACAAACCAGATTTATGTTAAAAAAGAATAAAGAAACTATGCACTTATCTTGTGAGCCCGACGTCATCAAACGCTAAGGGCTCCATGAAGATAGTTGCTTTACATTTATGCTCGTGCTAAAAGACTGCTCTCCCCTGTGTGAATCTTAACATCCAAAGCAAATATTTCCTAAATAAATAAGCCTTCAGCAATTCCATAAAAAATTATGTATAGTTCTAATTTGTCTCGAATTCCAAATACAAGGCGCTGGAAACCAAAATCTAGAACTAACAAAAAAATGTATATTTGACTCCTTTTGGTGAGGGAAAATGCATGTATAGATATATATTAAATGTACAGACATATTCTGGACTATTTGTAATTTCTTAATCAGTCTTTTTTGACATCCTATATAAACACGATTACTGTAATCTAATAATGACATAAGTAAACTTCATACGACCAGACCAAAAACAGGTCAATCAAAAAAGATAACGAATCCTCCTCAATTTTTCAGGACTGGGACAGACTTTATCACAAGCAAATTTACTTGAGTCTTGAATAACAGTTGACTATCAAAAGTTACCCCTAAAAGTTTTATGAATTATGTGTTATATTTGTATTGATCCCTCTTTACTTGTTAGCCACATTGAACTCAAATTGTATGGGAAAATGTGGTCTATAAATGTGACAAATAAATAAAATGAAAAATCTGATTGCCCTTTGTGAAACTCTCATCATTCCAGACATTATAATTCTGCCCTAACAAGATGATGCTCTTATGGGCTCTATTGTACTACTACTACTACTATTTAGCATTTCTATAGCGCTACAAGGCGTACGCAGCGCTGAACAAACATAGAAGAAAGACAGTCCCTGCTCAAAGAGCTTACAATCTAATAGACAAAAATAAAGCAAGCAAATCAAATCAATGAATGTGTACGGGAAGGAAGAGAGGAGGGTCGATGGAGGCAAGTGGTTACGAGTCAAAAGCAATGTTAAAGAGGTGGGCTTTCAGTCTAGATTTAAAGGTGGCCAAGGATGGGGAAGACGTAGGGGCTCAGGAAGTTTTTTCCAGGCCTAGGGTGCAGCAAGACAGAAGGCGCGAAGTCTGGAGTTGGCAGCAGTGGAGAAGGGAACAGATAAGAAGGATTTATCCATGCAGCGGAGTGCACGGGAAGGGGTGTAGGGAAGGACGAGTGTGGAGAGATACTGGGGAGCAGCAGAGTGAGTACATTTATAGGTTAGTAGAAGAAGTTTGAACAGGATGCGAAAACGGATAGGGAGCCAGTGAAGCGACTTGAGGAGAGGGGTAGTATGAGTAAAGCGACCCTGGCGGTAAAAAAAAAAAATTTTTTTTACTTGGTGTGGGTTCCACTTGGCAAATGTTATGATGAAATGTTGTTTAATTACTGCAACCTTCTCCACAGGTGCTATAAGTAGTGTTGCAGCAGACACCATTTTGTCCTTAGGACGCCAGGGAGTGTTTGCATGCTTGTCTTTCATTTTGCTGTTAGTTGGTGCTTTTGCTGTGTGCTGTGACCCAACACTATATCCATTTCACCTCCAGCTTCCTCCCTTCTCATCTCATTGTAGCACTCCTTTGCCTCATTTTGGGGGTGTACAATGGGGGTCATGAGCCAGATTCACTGGAAGTAACATCTGTCACGTGGGGGGGGGGGGGGGGGAAACAAAGATCATAGATATTGGTGCGTGTAGCAAGGTCTGGTTACCTTTGGAGGGTGGGAGGGAAGGGGACACCAGAAGAAGGAATCCCAGTGCTGCTTACCTAGAAGCCAGCCACCAGTGATTTCCTCTCAGTCAAAGTGTTGATAGATTCCTGAGTGCTGCATTATATATGTGTCATGGCAGGACCCTGGGTACTGAGCACACACGTACAGTATCTTCCCCTGCATGTTCATGGAGTGATAGGATTTCCTATGCCTATGGTATTCTCCTGTGCCCGGGGGGGAGGGGGGTCTAAGAGCCATATGTGTGCAGTCAATGACCCCTAGGAACAAGGGGAAGCCATCTATGGAAGTGGATTATGTTGATCTGGCGGGCCTGGACAGTGCTGGGCAAGGAGATGTAGTGTGAGGTATGGGTGAGGAAGCCATCAAAAAACTGAGGCAGACAGAGATGGCGGACTGGGTGAGGCCTGCAGTGACTGAGAGCACTGACTGAAATGTATCAGTGGCAAGAAAGGCGAGGGAGGATGTAACCTTCAGGTGCACTAGCACAGGATAATTCTTGCATGTCCTGGCCTGGAGCTGGAGTCCTAGCTGCTGACAGAGGTGCTGTATGGCAGTCCCATCAAAGTAGTAACTGGTAAGGCACTTCTGGGCACTGAGGTCCAGGAACTGGGTCTGGGGCCTAAATACTCTGATAGGGATACCTCCTCCTGGCCCTCCCCTCCAGAATCTCAGTCACATCCAGCAATGCCTTAAGCGCAAGAGCATTCAGCAGATCCATGCTTCTTATGCAGGTGTCCCACCACCACAGGTGCAACCTACTAACCACACTTACACCACAGTGCACACCTCCACCTACTGCAGAGCTGAGTACCACCTATTGAGACACTGACCCACCACCAGCACTCACTTACCCAGCGCCAGGACATATCACTCACTCAGCCAGCAACAGTACACAGCACACTGACAAAGTGAGAGTGGACAAGCACAGAGGCACAAGGAGAGAAAGAGTAGGAGCAGGTAAAAGGGTAGGGAGGGAGGTGTGGGTGTTTGGAGAAAGGACAGAATAAAAGGGGAAGGGGCCTGAGAGACCAGGGGCGTAGCCACGGGTGGGGCTGGATGGGCCCAGGCCCACCCACTTTCCCTCCAGGCCCACCCATCCAAATCCTTCATCGCTGTCACTGCCTTTTCTCCCACAGCTCCGGGGAACGGCCGTCCGGGAGGCAGCGATCAGCGTTACCTGTCAGTGTCTGCCCTGAAATTGTGCTTCTCTTCTCCCCAGGCTTCGCCCCACTCTTTTCTTCGCTCGTCACGCAACGCTGCGCTGCCATTCAAACAGGCAGCTCCGCTCCTCTCTGCCGCGTCCATCCAGCTCTACTAAACAGGAAGTGCATCAGAGGGCCGGATTTGTGGTTGGTTGGGGGGGGGGGGAGAGGAAAGGGAAGGGATACTTTTGCCAGAGTCAGACTTGTAGGAGGAAGGGGATTAGAGGGAACTGGAAAGGAAGAGAGCTGCTGGAGGTGGGAGGAAAAGGAGGAGGGGATCAGGATAGAAGGGAGAGAGCTGCTGGACATGGGAGGAAGGGGCTGGAGAGCTTCTGGACAAGGGAAGAAGAGGGAGCTGCTGGACATGGCAGGAAGAGGAGGAGGGGACTGAATGGAAGGGAGAGAGCTGCTGGACATGGGAGGGAGAGGAGGAAGGGGTTGGAGAGCTGCTGGACAAGGGAGGAAGAGGCGGAAGTTACTGGAGGGAAGGGAGAGAGCTGCTGGACATGGGAGGAAGAGAAGGAGGGGACGATGGAAGGGAGAGAGCTGCTGAAGGAAGAGGAGGAGGGGATCTGGGTGGAAGGGAGAGAGCTGTTGGATTTGGGAGGAAGAGGAGGAGGGGATCTGGATGGAAGGGAGAGAGCTGCTGGACGTGGGAGGAGAACTGGAGGGAAGGGAGAGAACTGCTGGTACAGCACAAGGAGGGAGGGAAGGGAAACAGAGATACCAGACCAAGGAGATGAAGGAAAAGAGAATATTAAACCTACAGCTTGAGGGAAGGAGGCAGGAAATCAAGCAACCAAACCAGATGCTGGAAAGAGGAGGGAGTGAGAGGGGGAGAAGCTGGATGGGGTAGGGTCAGAGAGGGTAGAGATATATTGGCACTGGGGACAAAGAGAGGGGAGAAGATGGACAGACAGAGTAATATAGGGACACAGAGAAAAGGAGATACTAAACATGGAGGAAGATAGAGGTACAGAGATGGAAGAAGATGGATAGTGGACATGGAGAGAGAGTAGAAATATCAAATGGACATGAGACCTTGGTGAGTGAGTTAAGAGAAGACAGAAGGATGTCGAAACCAGAGACTGGGACCAACATGACTTGAAAAATAAAATGCCAGCACTGGCAGGATGTACATTTCAAATCTGACATATTCTAGTCACAAAATAGAAAAATAAAATTATTTTCTCTACCTTTTGTTGTCTGCTCATTTTATTTTTCTATTTTGTGACTAGAATATGTCAGATTTGAAATGTACATCCTGCCAGTGCTGGTGTTAGATATGACTGAGGCCCAAGGCAGATATTTAGGAGGGGACCCCTAAATATCTACTTTGGGACCCCAGTCATACTAACAGGTTGTACCTTCTTCAGCTTCCAGCTGGCCTGGGGTTCTCTTTGGCTAGGGAGCCAAATACAGTTGCCCTAGTTGTATCTCCCCTAACGCTGTCTCTTGCATGTGGTATCATATTTTGCACAGTATAGGAGAAAATGCATCTCTTTGTGTTTCTCTGTGCTAAATGCAAGGTCTGGCCTCTTGGGATTTTGATTTAATTTGCTTATGGTTTGTGGTCACTTATTCTGTATTTGGCATTTGTGTTCTGTGTGTGTGACCAAAGTATTCTGTTAGCACCAATTTTCTATGTAGTATTCTATAGTACTTTGGCTTCTTCAGTTTTCTTGATGTATTGATATTTTAGGGCCCCACTGTAATATTTAGGGCATATTTGGGGGAAGCATATGTGTGTTGGCGGACTGTGGCTCAGTGGAGGATGAAGCATGCACCCTCTTTTATTTCCCCTAGCTCTCAATGTAACTGCAGCCACTGAGGCCAGCACTGCTACTCCCATTGAAGTTATTGGGAGTGGGGTAGGTGTGCTGTAGGAGTAGGGACATGGGCAGGGCATATCAGGTGGCAAGTGTTTCTCTAGTGCCCATCCATCCAACTTGTTGGCCCACCCAAAAATTGCCTTGTGGCTACGCCACTGTGAGAGACAGCAAGGGATGGGTGTGGGTGAAGGCTAGCAGGTGTGGTGAGGGGTTTTAGGATGTGAAATAGAGGAAATTCAAGGCAGGAAATGTGGGAGGACAAAGGATTCAGACTGGAACAAAGACAGCAAACAAACCACTCAGCAACTCTCCACTATCCTTCAAACGGTGACCAGCTCCACCTCTCCAACTTTGCAAAAGCATAAATGATTCTGTATGTGGGGTGCCCTGCTTTCTCCCTCCTGTTTAGCATAATGATGGACCCCCTAGGTAGATTTTTAGATTTGTGTGGCTTTAACACACCTTTAGTTATGCTGATGATGTTACATTTTACTTACCATTTATGGAGAACTTAAATGAAGTCCTGCCTAGAATTAAATCCTGCTTAGATTTGATGGAATCTTGGGCTGCTGCTTTCAAATTAAAGCTAAATAGAGACAAAACCAAGTTCCTAATCTTAACTAATTCTGCTCACCCAATGACTAACAAATACTTCTCTATTAATGATGTATCTTACCCTTTTTCTTGAAAATCCTGGGAATAACTATCGGCAGCTTTCTGTGGTAGTTTCTAGTGTCTTTAATTCCCTATGGAGATTAAAAAGACTGAGGCCTTACTTTTCAAATTCAGTATTTCATTCTTTAGTACAATCCTTAGTGTTGTCCAAGTTTAATTATTGTAATGCTGTTTACTCAGATCTAAAAATCTCTTATCAAAAAACTTCAAACGGCCCAAACCTCTGCAGCCCGTCTTGTATGCAAAGGCCCTTGGTTTACCAAATCAACCCCTCTTTTAATCAAGTTGCATTGGTTTCCTATAAATGCAAGAGTCACCTTTAAACTGTGTGCCCATGTTTATCAAATTTTGTTCAGTCTTCTACCTGATTATATGAAACACTTGCTACAATTACAATCACGCAATGCCCACCCTGCATCATGAGACTATCTACTTCTCCATTTTCCGAATTGTAAGAATCTTCATTACAAATCAATTCATGATGCCAGTTTCTTATACCAAGTTACTAAGCAATGGAATTCTCCCCAAAGTCAATTAGGCATATCTGATTACCTAAAATTTTGTAAATTGTTTAAAGCATTTTTATTTAGTGAATTCCTTGCCACTGTTGACCATTGTAATTCTCTTAGGGGTTCTTTTACTAAGCTGCATCAAAAGGGGCCCTGCACTGTCATCAGCGTGTGTTTTTGTTGTTCACTAAGCCCCCCCCCCTTTCTTTTTTACTTTTATTTATTAATTTTTACATTTACATTTCCAATATAAATGCATAGGCAATATTCGAAAAATGACAAGGGAAATAACAACGATTACAATCAAAGAAATCCTTCCCCTTCATCCTTGTCCTCAATACAAAGATCCAGATAGTAGGCAAAAAGAATAAAAAGATAAGGAAAAACTTATTTTATCATTAGAGCTTGGAGAGCAAAACCAATCCCGCTAACCGACTTACTAGCATATTAACAATGGGATGTAGCCAAAGGAACACTAACACTTTCTTTGGAATTAACAAATTGTAGCAGTTTTGAGGGATCAAAGAAAACATAATTATTGGTGTTTAGAGATACAAGACATCTACAAGGAAATTTTAACTTAAACAATGCTATTTATTTATTTAGATTTTGCTTGCATCTTTTTCAGGAGTAGCTCAAGGTGAGTACTCTGATATTTCTCTGTCCCAGGAGGGCTCACAATCTAAGTTTGCACCTGAGGCAATGGAGGGTTAAGTGAGTTGGCCAAGATCACAAGCAGCAGCAGTGGGATTTGAACCAGCCCCCTCTGCATTGCAAGAGCAGTGCTCTACCCACTAGGCCACTCCTCCACTCCTAAGTTGAGAACCCTTGGTTTATATACCAAGAATTCTCTCCTTCTCGTTTGTGTATCCCTAGCCAAATCTGGAAAAATCTGAATCTTGCTCCCCAAAACACCAGCATTAACATGATGAAAGTAAGTACAGAAAATATTGTTTCTGTCCATCTCTAAGGCAAAGGTAACCAATAGTGTGGTCCGTTCTGTCGCCATCTCTAATGAACTTTCCAAAAATTCAGTCAAATTTAAATCTGAGGCAGTCTGTTTAATATTCTTGAAGCCCCTGTTATTTTTTATTTATTTTTATTTTTGTTACATTTGTACCCCGTGCTTTCCCACTCATGGCAGGCTCAATGCAGCAGGCAATGGAGGGTTAAGTGACTTGCTCAGAGTCACAAGGAGCTGCCTGTGCCGACAATCGAACTCAGTTCCTCATTTCCCCAGGACCAAAGTCCACCACCCTAACCACTAGGCCACTCCTCCACTCCTGGGCTCTAGCTATAGGCGGAAAGCCCTTTACTGGTATTCCCAGTACGTCACCAAAATATTTTTTAACATCTTTAAAGTGGAAATTAATGGTGATTTGGGAAAGTTTAAGAACCTCAGGTTGTCTCTGCGACTTTGATTCTCAAGGTATTCAAGCTTACGAGCTTGAATATCCCTCTCCTTAATTAACATTGAAATAACATTTTTAAGCTTGGTAACTTCCCCTTCCAACCCTATGATCTTATGTGATTGTTCCTGAAAATTTTCGGATAGGTTTTGAGAAGATTGTTGAAGTTCCAATATATCTCCCCGAAGGGAGTTAGAAATTGTTAGGAAGGTAGTGTTCAAACCTTGGATAGCGTCCCAAAGCGACTCCAACATAACCACAGCCGGCCTTAACACTCCTCCGTTTCCACTGGAAGTATCACTCCTGGCCAAAGACGAGGAGCATGGGAAACCTTGGGTCCCCTCCGTTGTTATTCTGCTTGGGGTTGAAGTGCTAGCAGGTCCCCCTCTCTCAACAAACGAGGGCTGTATTCCACCAATCACCTCCGTCTGCTGCATCTCCGCCAGCACCAAATTGCTTCTGGGTCGCGGGGGGGGGGGGGGGGGCTGTGTTGGAGGGAGGACTCAGCGACACTCCCTCAATGCTTTGGTCCGCGTCAAAAGACACGGAACCCGTCGAAGCGGGCGTTTGCTCCCCGAGCGCACTTACCCCGAAACTCTCCAAGGTAGTCTGGCGCACTGGGGGGCCTGTAGCTAGGTTCAAGGAGGTAAGAACCTTAGCTTCTCCCTTTCTTTTCCCCATGTTGTCATTTGGGAAAATTCCTAGCGTCTTTTCCTTCGAAGAGTCTCGGGAGCAGAGAAACAATCTCACTGCTCTAAGCGCCATCTTGGATCTTTATCAGTACTTTATCCACTAAGGCCCCCTTTTACCACAGCAGGTAAAAAGATGTTGTTGTTCTTTTAATGTATATAACAAAAGAGAAGGAACAAAGTACAAACTAAAGTCCAAACAAAAAAACAGCACCACGGGCCTTTAAAAATGGAACACAGTGCTTTAATGAATGAGCCTTGACAAAAAGACCCGACACGGGCCATGTTTCGTTGACTAGCACCTGCGTCAGGGGTCACAGTGATAACATGAATAACTCGAGTTATTCCCCAAATTTTCCACGTCATCACTGTGACCCCTGACGCAGGTGCTAATCACCGAAACACGGCCTGTGTCGGGTCTTTTTGTCAAGGCTCATTCATTAAAGAACTGTGTTCCATTTTTAAAGGCCCGTGGTGCTGTTTTTTTGTTTGGACTGTTGTTCTTTTAATGGCCATGCGGCAAACCAAGCACTTGCCCGCACAGCCTTTCGGGGGAGCACTTACTGCCACCCATTGAGGTGGGGGTAAGGGCTTCTACACTAACCCAGTGGTAACCAGGCAACGTTCGACACTGCTCGATTACCACTGGGTAAACACGGAAACTACAAAAATAAAAATATTTTGTTGCACCTGAAATAGCACTCGCTGGGGGTGGGAACTACCATTGGCTGATGCAGTAGCCCGGCGGTACTTCCAGTTTAGCAAGCAGTAAGCCCTCTTTGGGCTTACCACCACCTAGTAAAAGACCTGCTCAGTTTGTAATTTTCAAATGAGTCATTCTGCTGCTATGATTTTATACTTCTTATCATCTTTTACTTTTGTTTAATCCTTTTTTGCTTTAAAGTTTGATGTAAGGCACAATGAACCTGAACTTGTTTGGGATAATGTGGGGTATAAACAGGGCTTTTTTTGAGGGGGTACTGAGTACCAGCACCTTTTTCATTGTCTGCTAAAATTGACTCATGGTCCCCAAGTTATAGTAAAAGAGCTCAGGCTCTACACACCAATCCTGCCTTTTCATAGATTCTGTGACTGGTTGCAGGGGGCCTGGCTATTGTGGGGTGGGTCCCTCAGTGAGCACCCCACCCCTGAAGGGTGGTCTGGCATTTGAGTACCAGCACCTTTTTTGCTAGAAAACACGTACTGGGTATAAATGCTATAAACAAATAAAGACAGGTTGTGGCCTCATTTGTTAACATTTATAGCAAGTCTATATTGGGACTTTTCATTTCCACTATCTACTATCGCTAGGAGACATCCATCCTGTAACACTCCCCCAAAATGCATCTTCTCAAAACATCTTTTTCTGGGCAGCTCACCATTTGGATGTTTTCTGAGCGCGTGTTTTGGTTATGACAAGTTGGGTGGATTTGCCAGAAAAATGCCTATCTGACCCTTTTGGGATGCCTGTGTGCTTTGAAAATGAGCAGCACAGAAACACACACACATATCTATAGATATAGATATATAAGCAATGATAGAAAAGCATCAAAGAAAATGGCAACTTACAATAACGATTAACCTTACTGAATACTCCATTTAGGGAGGGGGGGAATAAAAAGTCAACAACAATTGCAAATCAAAGGGAGCCTAGAGGATGGCAGTGAATGACACTGGATGATTTCACTGTGCAGATGAATTATAAGAAGGTGACAGAGTATGATGTGTCATTGCAGGGATGAGTCACAGGAGTGAGGTTCTGATTTATCCCCACAGGAGTCAGTAAAAAAAAATGTAGCTTTATGCTGATCTCTCTCTCTCTGTCTCTCTCTGCACATACACGCAAATGGGTTCTACCATAGTGAAACTGATAAATGAGCTTTCATAAAGTTTGATTTCCTTCTGATTCATTTCAATGAAGTCCAATCACTGTTAAAGTGAGTTAGTCCAAAGGTGAATCCAGGCGTATGAGGTTGTATTACTAAAGGCAAAACTAAAGCCTGTTATAAAACTGTATAAAATGTGCAAACCAGGTCTCCCCAGAGCACTCCAGATTGTAAAAATCTAGTCCCATCCCTGAGTGAGGCTTCTCTTACAATAGAGGCCAGTTCACATACATTTCAAGAACTGGGGCTACCAATACCATTTTCGAGTCTACAGTGTACACAACACCTCAGGTACTTTTTTTGTGCAGCTATGACATTCTTTCTGACAGCTGCAAACGTGACCCTGGATGGGGCTCACAATGAAGGACAATTTTCTCTATGTGCCTCTGCAGAGAAAAACTTGTAAAGGACTCCAACAAAACACTGAGCTGCAAGAGTAGGTGAAAAACAGTCCATCTTTATTGTCTATGAACTTTGTATACAAGTTACAATTCTCAGGGGCAATGAGTTATTTATTTATTTATCGCCTTTTTGAAGGAATTCACTCAAGGTGGTGTACAGTAAGAATAGATCAAACATGAGCAATAGACAATTACAGCAGTAAAAATAGTCAAATAACAGTACAAAGTATGGAATAGTATACTACTTACAATGTCAACACAATACGTAATAGAACATTTTAATCGACAGTGTCAGGTATAATCAAAGATGGAACATATAGATAGGTAAGAAAGTAAGAGGAGTTACAAAATAAAGGGGTCCTTTTACTGAGGTGCACTGAAAAATGGCTTGTGGTAGTGTAGGCACAGGTTTTGGGTGTGCACCGATCCATTATTCAGCGCACCTGTAAAAAAGACCTTTTTTTATTTTTGCCAAAAATGGATGTGTGGCAAAATCAAAATTGCAGAGCGTCCATTTTGGGTCTGCGACCTTACCGCCAGCCATTGACCTAGTGGTAAGGTCTTGCACAGTAACTGGGTGGTAATGACCTATGCGCGTCAAATGCTACTTGGCGCACGTCCAATACACGTGTCCTAAAATAAAAATTATGTTTCAGCTGCGTGTATTGGACGTGCACCAAAAATGAAATTAAGCCACGCGGTAGCCGGGCGGTAATTCCATTTTGGCGCACGTTGGACATGCATAGATGCTTACGCGGCTTAGTAAAAGGGCCAGAAAGTGACTAATTTAAAGAAAGTTGCACATGAGGTCAGAGAGATGGTTAAATATTATCACAGCTAGGGTAGGCGTGGATAAACATGTCCTGCTGTAGTATGTGCAGCCCGTATCACTCCTTGTGTGTGAGTGAGACTACCAAAATAGTTACTTCTTCCACTAAAGGCCTGGTTGAAGAGCCAAGCTTTCACCTGCTTCCTGAAGTAAAGATAGTCTTGTGTTAAGTAGAGGGAGCCTTTCAGTCAGCGCATTCCAAAATGTGGGGGCTACTTTGGAGAAGGCTCACTTGAGGGTATCACATCATGTAATGTCTTTTGGAGAGAGTATGCTTAGTAATAGTCCTTGAGAGGACCTTAGTGTCCTTAGAGGTGTGTAGAGGATCATCTTATTCTTCAGGTACTCGAGGACATTACCTTTAAGGACATTAAAGATCAGACATAGAGTTTTAAATTTAGCCCTGTATTGTACTGGTAGCCAGTGAAGTTTTGCAAAAATGTTATGATGTGGTCACAACACTTGCAACATTCTATAAGTCTTGCTGCAACATTCTGAATCAATTGGAGCTGGTGCAGGCCCTTTGTAGTCAGACCGTTGTAGAGTGCATTACAGTAATCCAGTCGATGTTATCATGGCATGCACAACTAGGATAAGATTTACCCTCTTGATGTAAGGAGAGAGGCAGCATAGCTGTCACAAATAGTAGAAGCAGCTCTTGAAGGTTGCATGGATTTAGGGAGTCAGAGTAAATGTTGACTCTAACTGTATTCCACGGTTCCTGACTTGTGATTTGAGGGGGAGTTCGTACTTCTCAAAAGAGATTTTGATGTCAGGTATACATCCATTTGTGTTAGGGACCCAGAGAAGCTCGGTTTTACTTGAGTTCAGGTAATTTTCTTGTGTTTAGCCCATTCTTGAACTGATGTTAGACAGGTAATCAGTTTATTCAGGGCTGTAGGCAATAGTGTGCTGGTAAATTTTTAACAACAGGCTCTCTCCTCGGTCCACCTCTGCGCCCCCCCCCCCCATCCACCTCTCTACCCCCCACCACTACTGCGTTCCCCCCCCCCAAATTGCAGAGCTGGCTATACCCAGGGAGAGAGCCTTGTGGGGGGGGGGGGGGGGGGCAATGCATTACTCTCTCCAGTAAACAAAAACAAATGTAAAAGCTCCCAGGTTCCAATCTAATTTGTGTTTAATGTGAGATAAAATGCCATAAATAAGTAAATAAATAGGTAGAAACTCCGAATGTTGAGCACCTGATTCTCATAACATGATGTCTGTTTTAGAAACCCTTTAACAGGAGAGAAAAAACAATCTCTTCACCAATATAACAGGGTTAGGGTGTCCCTAAATTAACCAGCCCCTCCAAATGACACACCGAATATGATTTATAACAAATTACTACTCTACCTATGAAAAGTTACTCCCTTATTATACTTCCTCTGTGTACATCCTTATGCACAAGCTGGCATGTTTGAAAACTTAACTTTTTGTTAGCATCATCCTCCCCACAGTCCCCACCTCACCTATTCCAGACCACCTCCAACCTCCCCACTCCCCTGAGCTGCAGGGTCCTAGCACATACCTGAAGGTAGCCACCCAATAGGACAGAATCAATTTCTTGATGAGCAAAAGAGCATTATAAAGGAAGTGGCACTGTGAGGCCAAGGTGCCCTGCTCCACCAAAAGGGGCAGAATCGAAAAGGACGCCCAAGTTTTGCTGAGGGGCGGGGAAACCCGTATTATTGAAACAAGATGGACGTCCATCTTTTGTTTTGATAATACGGTCAAGGACACCCAACTCTTGAAATTTAGGTCATCCTTAGAGATGGTCGTCCCTAGACTTGGTCGTTTCTGATTTTCAGCGATAATGGAAACCAAGGACGCCCATCTCAGAAACAACCAAATGCAAGCCCTTTGGTCATGGGAGGAGCCAGCCTTCGTAGTGCACTGGTCCCCCTGACATGCCAAGACACCAACTAGGCACCCTAGGGGGCACTGCAGTGGACTTAATAAATTGCTCCCAGGTACATAGCTCCCTTACCTTGTGTGCTGAGCCCCCAAAACCCCCTCAAACCCACTCCCCACAACTGTACACCACTACCATAGCCCTTATGGGTGAAGAGGGGCACCTAGATGTGGGTACAGTGGGTTTGTGGCGGGTTTTGGAGTGCTCACATTTACCACCAGAAGTGTAACAGGTGGGGGGGGGATGGGCCTGGGTCTACCTGCATGAAGTGCACTGCACCCACTAAAACTGCTCCAGGGACCTGCATACTGCTGTGATGGACCTGAGTATGACATTTGACCCCCTTCTTTTTTCCATTATGGGTCGAGGACGTCCATGTGTTAGGCATGCCAAAGTCCTGCCTTCGCTACGCCTCTGACACGCCCCTGTGAACTTTGGTCGTCCCTGCGACGGAAAGCAGTTGGGGACATCCAAAATCGGCTTTCGATTATAATGATTTGGATGACCCTGTGAGAAGGATGCCCATCTTCCGATTTGTGTCAAAAGATGGGCGTCCTTCTCTTTCGAAAATAAGCCTGCAAGTGTTCCTGAATACCCAAAAGTAAAGAGCCATAGTCCCACTCGGGCAAGCACTGGACAACCCATGCCAACACTGCCAGACTTGCCAAACCTGAAATAATATGTTATCAAAATCTCAGAACCTAACAAACAGATTCAGACACTTGGCCTTGCAATCACACATGCAGAACAGAGATAGCCCCTCTTCAAATTCTTCAAATATTAACCTGAAATCCTAAGAAGCCAGACTCTGCATGCAGCACAATACCAGAAAAACAGAAAGAAACACATTGCTATACATTGCAAACTAAGACAGCAGATGTATCTTCTCAAATTGGACATATTCCAAACACTAAAATGAAAATAAAATTATTCTTTTCTACCTTTGTTGTCTGGTGACTTTATTTTTCTGATCATGTTGGTCCCAGTCTCTGATTCTGCTGCTCTCTATCTGTTATCTTAACTCCGTTTCCAGGGATTCCTTTCCATTTATTTCTTTACTTTCCTCCTTTCTACCTCATTTCTTGCCTTACATCCATAGGTAAAATCTGGGTCTTCCATGGACTTGACTGGAGAAGGTATAGAGTGGATCCAGCTTTTGCCTACTTTCTCCATCCATGTGTAGTTTTTCTCCTCTTTTCCCTTTCCCTCATCTCTGTCAGTATGCATCTCCTTCCTCTTTCTTTTCTCCCCCCATCCATGTTCATCTCACTTCCTCTCTCTTCCCTCCCCTCCATCCATGTCCAGAATTACTCCTCTTTCCCCTCCCCTCCATCCATCCATGTGCATCTCCTTCCTTTGTCTTCCCTCCCCTCCATCCATGTCCAGAATTTCTCCTCTCCCCTCCATCCATGTGCATCTCCTCCTCTGTCTTAACTCCCCTCCTTCCATGTCCAGCATTTCTCCTCTCTCCCTTCCCCTCCATTCGTGTGCATCTCCTTCCTCTGCATTTCCTTCCCTCTATCCCTGTCCAACATTTCTCCTCTTTTCCCTGCCCTCCACTCCATCCATGTCCAGCATTTCTCCTCTCTCTCCCCTCCATCTATGTGCATCTCCTTCCTGTCTTCCCTCTCCTCCATCCATGTCCAGCATTTCTCCTGCCCTCCCCTCCATCCATGTTCAGCAACTCTCCTCTCTCCCCTGCCCTCCCTTCCATCCATCCATGTCCAACAACTCTCCTCTCCTCCCTGCCCTCTCCTCCATCCATATCCAGTAATTCTCCTCTCTCCCCTGCCCTCCCCTCCATGTCCAGAGATTTCTCCTCTCTCAAATATCCTCCCATCCATGTCCAGCAATTTTCCTCTGCCCTCCCCTTCCATCCATTTTCAGGGATTTCTCCTCTCTCCCCTGCCCTGCCCTCCCTTCCCATCTATGTCCAGCAATGCTCCTCTCCCCTCCTCTCTCATTCATGTCAAATGACTCACCTCAACCCCCACCTGTCCTCTTTTTCAGCCCCCGAGTTCCAGTTCCAACCCCAGCCCCACCTGCCCACCCTCTTCTCCCACAACAGCCCTCCTTTCTTTTCTGCCACCCAGCGTTTAAAACTTATTTTACCTCAAGTTGCGTCGGCAGTGAAAGCAGCAGGCTCACTTCCACTGATATAATTTCCTTTCTGCGAGGGCGGGACACTGAGAGGGAAGGGAAGGCTGGAGGGCAGCCTGCTGTTTTCACTGCCAGCAGACAGCACCCACAGAGTCTGCGATCCTGCAGCTTGGGGGGGGGGGAGGAAAGGTTAAGTTGGTTCACCCTGCCAGAACAACTGGCTCATAAGACGCTAAAAAATTTAACAACCGGCTTTTGTGAGCCGGTGGAAGCCGGCTCCAGCACATCACTAGCTGTAGGCAAGTCAGGTTCAATGGATTTGAGTAGCTGCACATCATCCACATAGATGTAGAACTGAGTGCCCATTGACCAAATCAGCTCAGCTAATGGCTTGAGGTAGATATTGAACAGAATAGGTGACAGTATCGATCCTTGTGGTACACCACAGGTCAGTGCTCATGGTGGCGATGAGTTGCTGCTAAACATTATAGATTGTTGCCTGTCCGATTGATAAGATCTGACCCAAGCAAGTACTGTTCCATTGCTCTCTGTTTCTGTCAGTCATGCTAGCATGATATCATGATCTACAGTGTCAAAAGTGCTAAGAAATCTAACAGATACTGGCCGGCAACTTTCAAGTTTATCCTGGTCAAGGTTGTTTTTCTTTAGCAAAGGGTGAACCACTGTTTTTTAATGCTGTTGGTAGTTGACCATTAGAAAGAGAGGAGTTCATGATTTTTGTGGCACCTTCTATGAGGCCTATGATTGCCTGCTGCACTGTCTTTGATGGGCAGGGGTCAAGGGAGCAGGTAGTTGCTGGAAGGTCTCTTAGGATTTTGTCAAAGTTCTTCTCTGTCATTGGGTTACAAGTATCTCATCTGTCTCTGTCAGGAGGGAGTCAGTTTGTGCACTCCTGGTTAACTGATTGGAGACTGGGTGGGATTGCCTATAAATCCTGGCGAAGACTTTTAATTTTGTTGGCAAAGTATGCTGCAAAATCATTGCAGTTCAGTTTAGACTGTGCAGGCTGGTTTCTGTTATGGGGGTTGCAGTAGGCTGTTTACTATACTGAACAACTGTTTGGTTGAATTGGCAGCCTGTGCAATGCATTGGGAGAAATATTGTTTGTTGGTAGCAGTTAAGGTTTGGTGGTACTTTGTCATGTGCTTCCTACAGTTTAGTCTGTCTTCATCCAGGTGAGATTTACGTCATCTCGTATCCAGTTTCCCTCCTTCACATTTAAGGATAACAAGGTGAGCGTTTGTTAGTGTGGCATAAGACCTTTTTTAGTGGTGCCATTTTCTCTAAGGTCTTGGCTAAGTGTGTATTCCAAATGTCAACTTGTTCTGACACTGTACTTGTCTTTTCATCCACATGTGGATAGTCCAAGGCCTCTAGGAAATTCTCAACGGTCAGATTTTTTTTTTTTTGTCTCTGATCGCCTTCCAAACTCTGGGAGGTGCCATTTGTTTCAAGTGGTCATTTAGGGAAATTTTAATTAGAAAATGGTTTGACCATCATAGGGGTGTTATTTCAATACTGTTATCCCAGAATTCTGGGATATCCACCCCTTTGTAGAATACCAGGTCTAGTATGTGACCCTTTTCGTGGGTTGGAGAAGTGATCACCTGTGTGAATCCTAGTGCTGTCATTGCGTCCAGAAAGGCAGCTGTGGTGGAATCTAGGGTTTCAATGTGTAGATTGAAATCTCCCATGATCACCAACCTAGGGTAATTCAGAGTCACTTAAGCAATCAGGTCTAAGAGTTCTTGCACAGATAATGTGTTACGAGATTCTCGGTATACCATGAGTAGTCAGATTGGTTTCTCCTATTCAAGCTGGATTAAAAGAGATTCTGATTCATTTTGCTGGGGGATGGAGATTCTGTGCAATTTGATTGTATCCTGAATCAAGACTGCTACCCCTCCACCCTACATACTTAATGTTGAGCAACTGAATTATGAATAAGATTTAACACAGAAACCCCAATGATATGATGTCCGCACCCACTTGCTTCTCTGAGGCTTATGTTTCAAGTTGTACCACCCTCTTCACTGGCAGCAGGAACCCCAGGAAACACAAAATATGCCTGCAGTGTTTATCCACTTGTCTATCTTGCATTAATGTGATTCAGTAAGAAAGCTAGGTCTCTCTCTCCTCCATGCTGATTCCTACTCCATCACACTCTCTTTACTGTAACAGTTTGCAAGCTGGCCTCTAACAACTCACCCAACACTCTGATCTCCCCGAGGCATGCCCACATCAATTCAGGAGCCTGAATGCTTTTACTCCACATTGTTACATACATAGCTTAGATTTGTCTCCTAAGGGGACTAGTTAATGGGGAAAGGTCTTTTTATTTCTGGCATAGTGAATTTCTTCAAGGAAAAAGAAGGGTTCCAAGAGGTCACTGTAAGAATGACACCGAAAATACAACACTATCCAAGCAATGATGATGGCAATGATGTGTTGTATTGATCCATTTAATCTGCTAGCCACATGGGACTTTTGCAGTGCCTTTCACTGACTAGTAAGCATAAGACAATTCTGCCTACCATTACAGACAATTTAAAACAGGGAAAAAAATGAAACTAAAAATGCACATAAAATGAACAGAACAAGGTTATTTTATGCCATCTGACAACATAGGCTTCCAGTGACAGCAATGTATCCTTCAGAATCCTATATAATAAAACGCACCTCCAACGTTCTGAAGCTGGCAGCGTGGACAAAAACCTTGAAGCATTCGTGCTCCTGTATCCATCTCTGGACATGATGACGTCTCGCACCTCCGGTTGCGTCAGCTACGACTGTGCCCAATCACAGCACAACAGCGCGAGTCAACGTCACAGACAACGTATTAAAAAAAAAAAGAAACCACCAACGCCAACGGCGCAAAAAAAAACTTCACAAGAAGAAAGAAAAAGAGCATCAGAACTTGCGGCGACAACAGGTTAATCCCCACACCCACACAAAAACCACCTAAACCCCACCCGCATAACTCCCTCTCTACTACAAACACCGCCCTCCAAATCCTCCCTCCCTCTCTTCTACGACGTCGGAACACCACACTCCACCTCCTCTCCGAGCAACTACCTCCCGAGTCCCCATACAAGGTCCAGGCAAATACAAGATCAAGGCACCCTCCCACCGAAACCGTCATTTAAAAAAAAAAAAAACAGTCTCTGCCCTTTTCTCTCTATCTGAGCTCTCATCACAATCTTGCTAAAACAGAACAGCAGAGAGAAAAGGGCAGAGAAAACACGTTTACCACCAAAAATGCTGCACACCGTAACTCCATTCCACCACACACGCTAACCCCCAATAAAAAAACAAAACCACAGCAGACAGAAAAGGGCAGAATCAGCACACTTAGCACCACCAATGCTGCACACTGTAAATCCACTCCACCACACACAATAACCCACACTGATAAAACACCCTCAAAGTCACACACCACTTCATCCAACTTTGCAAGCAAGGGACATTCACCGACCCCCCCCCCAAAAAAAAAAAAAACACAATACGGGCAAAACCCAATCCCCCCACCCCTCAAAGAAACAAAACAACCCTCCAAGCCCCCTTCATACAACCTATCAATTCAACAAAAAACAAAAACTGACATTGTGAGATACAAACAAAATATCAAACAACCACACTGACACATCCACCAACAAACACCCAGTGCGTACAAAACTCTCAGTTACACACACTCACACTATCACACAAACAATGTCTTACACTCTCTCACGCACCGACACACAACCACCGCACCCCTCAACAACAAAACAAAACAAAAAAACACTCACTCAAACAAATATACACACTCACTCTCACCCTAAATATATAACCACCCTTCTCCCCCTCTTACACCAAAACTCTCTCAGCTCAACAACCCACCCACCCTTTCCATTCTGAGACACACACACAACATAACAAAAACAAAAACAAAAAAAAAACAACACTCCCAGTCTACTCCACCGTCTCTCAATTTCACACACACACAAACACTCTCTGTAAAACATACACAGACACACTCTCTGTGTCACAAACACACAGAAGCAGAATCAGATATCACAACAGCAGCCCCATCCACAACATATGCCCCCAACCCCCAGGCCAACAAAAAACACAAGAGAAATGCAACTGAAAAACAAAAAACAACAAAACAAAACCACACATCCAGACGGCACCTCACCCACAACATTACTACAGCATACATGCCCTCGCACTCCAATTTTGACCCTAACTCTTTCACTTCCCCCCCCAAAAAAAATCTTTCAGAAACATCTCTGTATCTCTAAATAACAAACAGTACTGCCCCATAAACCCCCCCCCAAACCCTTAATAAAAAAACATACACAAAACAGATGCACAACATGAACAGATGGACACTCACTCTCTCTCCCACCACACACTTGCATTTCTCCACCCCCCCAAATGGCAGACAGACAAAAACACAAGATCACACAAACACAGAAACTCACAAACAATCTACCACTCAACACAACCCTTTCACACTTTCAGAACACAAACTATCACTGTGACACACAGCCACACACTCTGACATACACACACTGATGACACCTAAACCAACACCACAAAACAACCAACAGTAAAACAAAACAAAAAATAGCAAATGAAATGCCACATAACACAAAAAAGTCAAATATTCATTACCAACACAACACAATTATAAAATAAACCACCTTCAACACAATCATTGCAGAAATCAAATACCTTGCTAGCGCCCGTTTCATTCATCTCAGAAACGGGCTTTTTTACTAGTAATAATATAAATTAATTTTTGGCTACCAAACTGTTACTGCTCCTTTTAATGATTTCTATGGTTCTTTTACTCTGCAGGTACTGATAACCACTGACACATTGATTAGGACATCAGTCACTTATGGCTAACATTCACCTATTTTATTCATGAATCAAAACATCTTAAATTTGAAGTATAGGCTTTTGGATGAATATTTCTCTCCAATTAAAACCATCTAACAAAGTCACACTAAAAAAAATGAATATTGTCTATTTAGAAATCTCAGGATAAATGCAATAGATGGAATGCTGAAATACTCAACCACTTGGAACTAGATTTATTGAAAAAATAATGTAGCTAACTTCTGTGCAATTATGGAAACATCCCTTTATTACATAAAGCTTTTTAAAAATGTTTCTCCTATTCCCACTCAAATGCATAACGTGGCCCCTCAGACAGATTAAAATTGATACTGTATTTGAAAATTTCCTGTAAATAAAACTAGCCATCTTACATCTTGTCATCATCTCAATGATAAAATGTTTTAAGGCTGATCTTTTTTTTTTTTTTTGGCTGAATCACTCACCTACCTTTACTTGACATCTCTTCATTCTGTCTGCAAACACGTTTATGAATTGGCAGGTTTGCTGCCGTTGAATTCTCAGATTTCCTGTTTACACTGTAGCAAAAAGCACATCAGTTGTTTGATTGTTTCTACAAATAAGAAGTGAAGAAAAATATTAGAACAAAAACTGAAGTCCAAGCCCATGTTAATGGGTTGTTGTTTTTTCTTTTTTCAGTCAGAGAGTGGTAGATACTTGGATTGCCCTCCCAAGGGAGGTGGTGGAGATGAAAACGGTAACGGAATTCAAAAAAGCATGGGATAAACATAAAAGAATCCTGTTCAGAAGGAATGGATCCTCAGAAGCTTAGCAGAGATTGGGTGACAGCACCGATGGTTAGAAGGCGGGGCTAGTGCTGGGTAGACTTCTACGGTCTGTGCCCTGAAAATGGCAGACAAATCAAGGTCGGGTATACATATAACTTAGCACAAATGAGTTTATTTTGTTGTGCAAACTGGATGGACCATACCGGTCTTTTTCTGCCGTCACTTACTAACATATACAATAATTGAATGGAAAAACCACATTGGTTCAAAGTTATTTTTAATGCTTCATTTATCTCTGATTCCTGTGAAAAGGGTTAATACACTAAAATTTGTGCAAAACCTTGTGTATATGAGTTGGTAAATATTTAACATGTATGCTAAATCATCAAACTTTTTTTTCAAATTCGCTAAAATGAATCCAGTTCAGAATGACCATTAAAAGCTTACCCCTGAATTCTATATATGGTGCCTTGAGTTATGCATTCAAATTGGTGTGCATAGCTGATTTGCACACATAACTTAATAGCAAGCCAATCAGTGCCGATAATTGGATGGTAACAAGCAATTATCAGCACTAATTGGCAATAATTAAATATTACACCCACTACTCACTAAGTGTACTCTATAAAGTAGTCCATGTAAATTCTAATTTGTGGATCCAAAAAGTGGGTGTGGATATGGGAGGAGCATGAGTGGGTCATGAGCATTCCATAAATTTGCACGCAGTGTTATAAAATAACCCGTTCTGCACCTAAAGTTAGGTGTGGGCATTTCCACCAGGTTTTCATTGGCATAATTGGCTGAGTCTAAATTCTAGTCATGTGGAAGGATTTAGGCATATTCTGTAAACCACGCCTAACTTTAGGAGCAGTTTACAGAATACACCTAAACATGTTTTCCTTTGGCACTGATTTTTTTCGGCACCATATATAGAATTTGGGCCTTAGAGTACACAATGTATATATTGAAACCTGCCATGTTAACCACTCAAGGTGAAAGGGACTGTTAGCAAAGGTGGAGTTATTCCCTCCAAAATCCTTCAAATCCATGACTTTCATTGAACCAGGTCAGTCTCTCCTTCCCCCATCAAGATGACCTGACCCCATCAAGGCAACTTCTTACATCAAATCTCAAATTACAACTCCCCCCTACCCTGCTCCCCTCTGCATATGTATAAATGTGTGTCTGTTGTATGTATGTAGTGTCTGTGAATGTTTGTCTTACAGCTGATAGGTAGTTTGAATGAAATATCCCCATCAAAAACTCATACCCTCAACTCCAGAATTCAACCATATAATTCTAGAATGCCCCAATCTTCATTGGCAGAAGGAATGAAAGATAACTCCTGCCTATTCTGCTGCTCTCTGCCAACGTCATCAACAAATGGTTTACCACTAGAGGCCTCAGTGGGATTGGGCAACCTTGATATTGGAGGAGTGAGCATTGGCTATCTTGTTTGTAAGGGGAACCAAAGAGATTTGGGCAAATCTAGATGAATGAGGGCAGGAATGGGAGCAAGGAGGTCTGACAAGAGACGGCAGGAGTGTGCTTGGCCAGTTATCTGGCCTGAAGCCAGTAGGCAGAGCTTGCCGCCATACAAAATAATGTATTTTGAGTGTATCAAGATGGCGGCTGCTTTATAGGGAAGCAATTAAACCACCTTGGGTGCAGACAGCTTCAGCCTTGTCCCATGACGCCATCTCCTGTCAATCAAACCTCCTTGGGTGGGCCAGTTAGCATGGCAGAATTCACAATGCAGCTATGTCACATTCAGTTTGGTATGCATGGTGATACTCAAAGCAGATGTAAAAGTTTAGGTCTTAACTGGGTATATGTAACAAAAAAAACAAAAAAAAAAGCTCAGAGGACTGCACAACACATTGTTTCATATACACCTGGTGAAGCCTGCTTATATAGAACATTCCCTCATCTAATGACAGATATGTATTAATTTTAGCATGTACCCAACTTTATGCATGCCAAGTGAATGCATTGTTGAAGCTTTGTGCATGCTATATGGCTTTTAGCTGGGTAAGGTCCAAAATGTACTTACTGAGCAAACAATCATCCTCCAAGTTAACTGTACATGTCTCCAGTATATTTGCTTGTGTAAATCCATATTAACAATGTCTATTCATATAACTATACACCTGAATAATTTGTCAGCTTTTGGTTTTGGACTCAGAGACTTCTTTAGAAAATGTCACTCACAGAAGACACCAATATATATTCAGACACTAGATTTTCATGTGCCATATATTTTAAATTATATATTCATGGAAAATTTTATTTTTAAAGAATTAATACTACTTTAAAGCTCAGAGGAAAACAAACTTTGAACATAAGGAAGTGGCTTCATAACACATCATCACCATCATGAGTTAAAATCATATCCTTATGTTTACATGATCATAAACAAAATTTGAAAGCATACTGGAAGACAAAAATAAAGGCTTCCTGAGAAATCATGAAGAGTTCAAGCAGCATCTGGTATTTGATAGACAAGGCCTTGCTATCTTGACTGGAAGAGACCTGGGGGATATGAATAGGACAGAAAACACTGGTCTCTCCTCAGCAATTCAAACACCACAACAGAGTTGTATTATGAAGGGATAAAGGTAACGGAGCTAGGTGAGAGCGGGTTGCTAATAAAAATTGGGATCATAAGTTCCTTCTATTTTTTACGCATTGTGGTGCTTTGTCTTATCACATACTTTATTCTAGACTTTGCCTTGTACTATTGTTCAGCAGTTTGTTGTATTGTTCTTTTGATCCTGAATAAAAAAACGTTAAAACTTAAGCACCACAAGGCACCCTTTGTAATTTGGAATCAATTTGTTAATCAACAAAGAAGAATATAAATATATGTTGATTTCTTTCCATTTCGTTGGGCTTCTTGCTCAAATCAGAAATGTGTCTGTTGAGGCTTCTACGTTATGAGCCTAATCATTGCAGTGACTGACAAACGTTTTCGCTATGGACCACCCTCTGGCATCTAACACTTTTGCATCTTGAAGCAGAACATTAAAACATCATTACCTTGAGGTCTATAAAACTTACTTCCTTCAGTCACTTTAGTGATAACAAGTGGGGAAAGCATGCACAGCATGGCTCATGGAATTCTTTTCCAAAACCTCTGCAGCATGCATGTGTGTGTGTATACCTGTGAGTGTCTCTGATTTAAAAGAGAGAGGTGGTTTGAATGAAGTAGTTCCCAAAACTTCCTATGGTTTGGAAAGAACATGAAATTAAGTATGACATTGTACCTAATCACTAACCCCCTGATTCTATAATGGTCGCCAAAAATTGCACATGCAAATTTAGGCGCATTCCTGATTTGCACACTAAATTTAATAGAATGAGCCAATTAGTGCCAATAATTGGCCTTGTAACAAGCAACTATTGGCACTATTTAGATTTAATTGGGACCAATGCGTGTAAAGTAAAGCGCAGGATCTGTGCCTAACATTTACATGTGGTCCAAAAAGGGGGGTATAGAAATAGGAGGGTCACGGGCGTTTTGGGGCACGATGGGTGCAGGGTTTTGGGTTACATGCATAATTACAGAATAATGGTGCTCTGGGCATAAATTTAGGCCCAGGCATTTGCACCACATTTTCTTTGGTGCAAATGGCCGCACCTAAATTTACGTACGACTCACCACTTGTGTGTATTCTAGTGGTTCCCAAGCCTGGTCCTGGAAGCACCCTAACCACTCAGGTTTTCAGTATATCTACAATGAATATTCATGAGATATATTTGCATACAGTGGAGGCAGTGCATGCAAATCTCTCTCATGAATATTCATTGTGGGTATCCTGAAAACCTGACTGGCTGGGGTGCCTCCAGGACAAGGTTTTGGAGCCACTGGTGTATTCTATAAAATTGGCTGAACTTTAGGCATGGTTTATAGAAGCCCCTATCGTACTCACTGTTGTTCAATCAATACAACTTTACTTAAATTTTCAATTTCTTTAATATATAAACATAAACAATACAATACATACAACCCCAAAGCACCCTCAGTACTTCTAAAGATCCCCACAACCCAATTCCAATCACTCACACACATACATACTCCGTGTCCCAGCTGTTGTTAAATGCTCATAGATAAATACATTTCATAAAGAGACTTTAATCACTTTCTTCTCTACTTCATATTCCAGAACGTGGAGCTAAAAAGCTCTAATGGCTGTCCTTTTAAATGTTCAGCATGATAACCATAACCTTATATCCAGTATGGTACTATGTCAATTGAGGACTTATTCAGTCAAAAATCAATGCTGGCATCACTCCGTGCTGTTGGGGAGCTTCATAGTTTAAGCTTCAAAATATAGTCCACTGTGTGGTGTGAGCGTCAGCGGTTAGAGAGTCCGGCTGCTGAGGGCACCTTCAGCGTGTCCTCAATCAGAGCATTACTCTCATTCTCGGTTCTATATCTTGAAGCTTAAACTGAACCACCCTCCTCCCCTGGACCCACATACTCCAATATTCTACAACGCATCTCCTCTACCATATGGCTACATTCTAGCCAATGGGCTACCAAAGGTGCCTGTATATTCTGTGTAGTGATTCTGGATTTATGTTCCGTTAATCGGATCTTAATCGATCTAGTACTTCTCCCTATATAAACCAGCCCACAAGGGCATACAATGCTGTAAACCACATTGCTTGAATCACATGTAACCCTGTCTCTCAATCTAATCATCCTATCTCTACCTGGGACCCGCCAAACTGGACCCATAATTCCTGCTCTACACCACTGACAATGGCCACATTCTACCTGTTCCCCTCGTCTTTCTATCGATCTTGAATATAAAAAATTTTTCTTTGCCAGCCGCTCTCCTATTGTTTTACTTCTAGTATATGATATCCGTGGAGATTCTACAAAGCAGGGGAACAACTGTAGAATGTGCCAGTGTGTTTTAATAACCCACACCAACTTCTGACTTAATTCTGATTAGATAAGCTGTAGTTTGAGTGTCCTATGAGAGCCTAGGGGAGGATCCATGACGTCATAAAGAAGTCAGGTATTTAATCAGGGAGGCAGAACGCTGGCACCATCTTGGAAAAGGGGTAATCCCGTAAAACTATAGTAGAGCTGGTGCTGAAAGAGACTATAGGTAAGAAATATATTAAATTGATGTATTTATAAATTGCCCTAGTTTGAGAACCTTTGAGGGAACGTTTTTATAACTGCTGGGAAAGTGAAATTAATATATTGGGTTTTCTATTTTTAAGGGAGGGTCCTTGATACAGCTCATGGCAGAGCGAAACATGCATGTCGGGTAGCTGAATCCCCTAGTCTGAAAAAGAAAAGATAAGTGATTTAATTGATAAGAGAATAAATAGAGAAAGTAGAAAATTATGGACCGATGACGAAGTGGGTGCTGGTTACATTGCCATGTCTTCACTTCTGGCAATGAGTACCGCTGAGGTCATCTTATAAAATAATTGTATGCAATTGAACAACTGTTAAGTGTAATTTGAGTGTTGAAAACCTAATTATAGTGTTTTATGTGAAGAATTGGAGTTGCAAGGATTGTTGCCAGATCCGATATAACAGGATAAGACACGCGGATTATCACGTGGAATGTGGGGGTATTGCCACTCCGGTGAAGCGGAACAAAATCTTAACAGCGCTAAAAAGACATAAAGCAGATGTTGCTTGTCTCCAAGAGACAGGCCTATCAGACGATGAATACAAAAAACTACAGAGGATGTGGGTGGGAGAGGTAATCTCAGCATCGTCATCAGAGAGGAGGGGAGGAGTCGCCATTTTGATAAGGAAGGGGTTAGCAGCAAAGGCAGAAAGACTATTTGGAGATACTCAGGGATGCTACGTCGCGATCCACCTATGGACACAAAATCAGGAGTTCTTATTAGTGAACATCTATGGACCAAATAATTATGACCCATCATTTTATCGGGAAATAAAGCAAAAGTGCATCCCGTATAGATCGCTTAAGCTCATACTACTGGGGGATCTAAATTTGGTCTCAGACCCAGAGATGGATTGTACATGATCGGATATGACACATAAAGGGGGGGCCCGGGCTCGGGAGATACCAGCACTGATGAAATCCCTGCACTTGACAGACATGGGGCAGGCAGTACACCCCGGGGAACGAGATTATACACACATGTCAAGGGTGCATGGAACCTTGTCTCAATTAGACTATATCCTTTTAAACACTAGGGCCTTCCTGTGGGTGCTAGAGGTGCAGATCGGTCCAGAGGAGATATCGGACCATTCAATGGTATGGCTTGATCTGGAGGTCCTGGAGTTCTACTAGTCAGAAGGAGGGTGGAGATTCCCTGCATATTTAATACATAACACTGATTTCAATAAGTATTTAAGGGAAAAATGGGAGGGATATAAACATCATAACAGTGTTCACGCATCACAACCACTGCTCTATTGGTCAGCGGCGAAAGCAGTGATGAGGGGAGAGGTGATAACATACATGAGTAAGAGACATAAAAAAACATTGAGCAGCAATATTACGGTTAGAGACACAATTAAGAAAAGCAAAGACTAGATTTAATCATGCCCCCACGAAGAAAAATAGAGAAGTTATGTTAGAGATACAAGTTACATTAAATACGTTACTTCAGGAAAGGCAGACCCGCTCCTCCTTTTATAATAAATATAAGCTGAAAAGATTTGGAGACCGTACAGGATCAATGATAATGTACCTGGTCAAGTCCTGGGGGTCGAGAAGAGTGATTACAGCAATAAGAGATGAGAAGGGCAAGACTTATCATAGAAGTGAAGAGGTAGCACAAGTATTCACAAAATGTTTTGCCAACTTATATAGACCTAAGAAGCCAAAACCCTTTGGAATTACAGACGTATCTCACTAGGGTGGGGATGCCCAAATTATCCAGTCAAGATCAACAAGAACTGATGAAGCCCATAGAAGGGAAAGAATTGCAAGAAATTATACATCAACTAGCTCCCTATTCTGCGCCAGGACCAGATGGATTTTCCGGGGAGTTTTTCAAAATGTTGGCGCCAGCCCTAGTGGAGCCCTTAATAAAATTTTATGAGCAGGTGATAGGGGAGGGACAATTCCCCCTATACTCTAATTTAGCTTTGATTACTTTGATACCAAAACCGGGGAAACCATTGGATCAGGCAAACTCATACTGACCAATATCGTTATTAAACGTAGATCTCAAGATATTAACCAAAATCCTAGCAAACCGTTTGGCTCCTATATTACCGAGTCTAATAGGGGTAGAACAAGCAGGATTTATACAGGGACGCCAGTCTGTGGGGAATATACGCCAGTTATTACTGGTGAGAGCTCAATCTCAGATAAGTAAACTCCCGGCGGTACTTGCAACTTAGATGCTGAAAAAGCATTCGATAAGGTAAGCTGGGACTTTTTGTTCCAGACCTTAAGCTTTATAGGGTTTCAGGGCTGGTATTATGAAGCCATTCAAAGTCTATATAGTGGACCAACAGCCTCAATTTTGATTAATGGAGTACGGGTGGACCCATTTGAGATAGGGAGGGGTACCCGACAGGGCTGCCCTCTATCCCCTCTCTTATTTGCGTTATCGATGGAACCGCTGTTAAGGGCTATTAAATTAGCGAGCGACATCACCGGCGTGACAATAGGAGGGGAGAATATCAGAGCACTAGCATTTGTAGATGATTTAGTGGTAATTACGCAGAACCCTGAGGAGTCACTTAAGAGTATACTAAGATTGATGGGCAAATTTGGAGAACTCTCAGGGTTTACTTTAAATTTACAAAAATCACAGGCGCTGGAAATACAGAAAGGTGAAAATGAGACATGGAAGCAGCAGTTCCCACTGATATGGGTGGGTGAGAAAGTACACTACCTGGGAGTGATTATACCCAGAGACTTGGCCAAGCTCTATGCATGGAATGTAACAGCGCTACTAGAAGACTCGTGTAATAAACTAAAACTGTGGAGAGAATTCCCCCTGTCGTTATTGGGTCATATAACATTATGCAATATGATTCCTATACCAAAATAGATGTATACATTTTAATCGTTACCCTTGTACTGAAAGAGCAAAGATGGAACTAAAACTGAACAGGTGTCTGTAAAAATTTTTGTGGCAAAGGAAAAGACCGAGATTACCGCTGCAAACACTACAGATACCAGTGGAGTATGGAGGTCTGGGACTTTTAAGTGTCTGGCAATTAACTGTGGCGAGTGGGATGCGCCACATCTCAGACTGGTACAGAGGTAGAGATTACTTTACAGCTACCAACTTGGAAATGAATTTAACAGGTCAGACACACTTTAGTAGTCTGTTACACCGTGGAGGGGGAGACACTCATCCAGTATTGAAAGCGACCTCAATAGCCCCCACAGCCAAAGCTGTGTGGCGCTGGGTATGCAAGCTTCATAAATTTTCAGCAAAGACTACGCCTTTTCTGGTGATATGCGACAACCCGGCATTCCCCCCGGGAACTTTATATGGTGCCTTTCAAAGATGGAAAAAGCAGGGAATAACATACTTGCTACATGTCTTGACAGTGGAAGGAAAACTACAGCCTTTTGAATACCTGAAAAAAGAATTTGGGCTTCGGGAGACAGACCGCTTTCACTATTTCCAACTCCAGCATTATATAGCTAGCCTACTGAGAGAGAGGACTGAGGATGTGCAAGAGGAGTTGTCCTCAGCGTATTCATTGGAAGCACAGCAGAAGGTCTCTGTCCTCCCACCACAAACACATCAGAGAAACCGCAACAGAGTTAAACTTTGGAAAATATGCTAAGATGTGGACGGAGGATTTGGGGACATTGGTGACCTGCTTCAGACTCACATTCTAACAATGAGGAAATCCTCAGTATTTTATCATTATTGGGAAGTACAATACAAGTTTGCACTATGGATGCATATACCTCCGAGGAGAGCCTTTTATATGGGAATTTCGCCAAATGGAGCATGTGGGCGATGTGGAGAGCAAGGAGCATCGATAGGACATATGTTTTGGCGATGCCCACAGATTATGCGATTCTGGAATGCACTGCTAACTATGGTGTCACAGATGTGGGAGACGAGTTGGCATTACGAGGCCAAATTACTATTTGATCAACCTACCTTGAGCAACCAGAGACCAGCAGGATATCGAGATTTTGTAAGGAGAGCTATAATAATAGCGAAGAAAGTGATCCTGATACAGTGGCTATCCCAAAAAGCACCAACACTTCAGCAGTGGCGTATTCAAATGATACAACTATTGCGTTTGGAACAAATATAGAGATGTATGCAGACCCGGTGAAAGGGGGAAAATTATTTGAGCGAAGGTGGACCCCCATTTGGAGAACGATGCCGGCAGCCCGTAGTAGACTACTTAATATGTAATAACATTGGACATTTGGAAATGTACAAGAGACATACTCTAATTTTCCTGAGTTTAAGGGAAGGGGGGGAAAGAGGGGGGTAGAAGAGGGGGGACGGGTGGGAGGGAAGGGGGGAGGGGATAGTTGCAGCAAAGTAAAAGTACAGATTGTTGGTTAATATGCAGTTGTTTGTTCTTAATGTGCTAATAAAGATGATTTAAACATATAAATATGTTACACAGCAGCGGTCCCATCAGTTTTTGCCAATGATGAACTGAAGTGATCATATTTGATCTCTTTAGCTCTTCAAGTCTTTTTATGGGACTTTGAGCTCTTTGAGGCTTTTCCTTCCCTTCAATATAAGAATGTGCTTGTCATTTTTCAGTACGTGGATTGTGTACTGTTTGATTGTATCATTTCCCTCTAGTCAAGCCATGCTGCCTCAGGTCCTGCAGTCCATTCTATTGGAGAAACCTCACAAACTTCTGCTTTCCTAACCTTCTCCTTACTTCCGCTTTTGTGCATAGGGACCACATCCTCCCTTTTCCAGTCCTCTGGAACCACTCCAGACTCTAAGGAAAACCTCTTCCAGCCTGTCAAAGACCCATGGCTGGAGAGAACAATTCATTTTCAGGACAATGATCATATGCAGAAAGGAAAAGGGACTTATATACCACTTTTCTGTGGTTTTTCCAACTGCATTCAAAGAAGTTTACATATTATATACAGGTACTTATTTGTACCTGGGCCAATGGAGGGTTAAGTGACTTGCCCAGAGTCACAAGGAGCTGCAGTGGGAATTGAACCCAGTTCCCCAGGATCAGAGTCCGCTGCACTAACCACTAGGCTACTCCTCCACACACAAGCAAAAGCAACAATGAAGTGGCACAGAAGGTAGAAAGTGGATATTCTTGAGTGTCCCAGTGAAAGCCCAGATCTAAATCTAACAGAAATCCCCACCAACTTGATAAAGCTTGAGCTGTCCTGCCAAGACAAATGAGCAAAAAATGGGAGAATAAGAGGGAGGAGATCTCCTGAAAGGTCCTTATCAAATGGGCAGGCCAGAGATCTAGTATAGAGGAAGTTGCTTTCATATTCTTCATTTGCAGTGTGACATGTTAGTAGAGGAAAGGATTACCATTTCCTGTGAGGTTAGGGTGATAGGGACGGTGATGGAGACTGAATAGCATAGCTTTTCATGTTATTTTTTTTATGCCTAATTTGGTCCCCTCCCATTGTATTTTCAGAAACCTATTTAGCCACCAGACAGCTATTTGGACTCCTCATGTATAACTTGTTGGGTTGGAAAGAATAAAAAAGCAATAAAGTATTATGTAAAGCCCTGATGTCAAAATTATACTGTTATAGTAAAAGTAAAGAATAGGCTCAATAGAATTTTTCCAAACCTCTTGTAAATTAAAGAACAGTTTGGAAAGGGAAGAGATTTTGAATTTAGCTCATGCAATTTTTTTCAGTTATAATTCAAAGCAAGTTACAATCAAGTACAGTAGGTATTGTCATCGCCTTTCCTGGTTCTCAGTCTACTGTTCTAACCATTAGGCTATTCCTCCACTCCAGGGAACAGCATTAGTAAAAGAACACCAAATATGATGAGTACTATATAAATAGTGTTTAGAAAATTATACTAGTCTACTTTAGCCAATCAAAAGTGTTTGTTCTTAAATGGGCTCCAGGAGAGGGTAAAAGGTAAGGCTTGATTACTTACTTCCCAGAGGAATATCCTGGCATATAATACCTATCAAAGAAGCAACTTGTCTGGAGAGAAAAATGATGTCAGGAGAGGCTAGACTAACAATGGACACCTGATTTTCTAATCAGACTTTTTTTTTAAAGAAAGGATTATGGGAAATGCTTTTGCTTAGAACGATGCTTTCTTAAATTTTAGTTTCATATATAGTTCCATATAACTGGAGCTCTGAATAAAGGATATAATTTAAGATTTTATTATTGGTTGTTAAGATTTTAATGTCTTGTGTGATATCAGCTACATTACATTTGCATAAACCAATCAGACCTCTGAGATCTGCTTCATTAAATGTGTTGGATGTGCCTTACTTCAAGCTGATCTGCTTGGAAGAGTATAGATCATCAATTTTTTATGTCGCTGGGCCCAATTTATGGAATGGTCTACCTGTGTCTTTAAGAACAAATAAGTTAGACCAGTTAAAAAAAGTAATTGAAAACTGATTTGTTTCAAAGTGCCTTTAATAATGATAGCTAATGGATCAATGACATATAAGAATTGAATTGTTTTGGTGAAGATTAAATTTTAGTACTGCTGTTAATGTGATGTGTTTACAGTCTTATGTTTGTATTATTAATATGTGTCCAACTGTAAACTGTTGAGAGTTGTAGATGATGTGGTCTATACGTTTTAAAAAATAAAGCTAAGTTATTTATCTGTAGCAGATGTTCTCCGAGGACAGCAGGCATATATTCTCACATGTGGGTGATATATCACCCATGAAGCCAAGTGCAGACACTACCAACTACACTGCCATTTTAAGTCTTTCAGGCAGTGCCTTCCCACCTGACTTTCGAATGTGGGATCAGCAATACTAAAGCTAAGAAGACAATTCCAGGATGTGAGAATATATGCCTGTTGTCCTCAGAGAACACCTGCTACAGGTAAGTAGCTTAGCTTTTTCTGAGGATAAAAAGGCATAATATTCTCACATGTGGGACTCACTAGCTACCAGGCTCACACTATGAATGGATTTTTAGCAACTAAGTAGTTAGTGAGCCTGGTGGAGAAAAGGGCTGGAGAGCGGAGTTGACTTTTAAGTAGTACAAAGAATCTGCAAAACTGCTTGTCGAAATCAGCTAGAATGGTGCTCTAGACAGTAGTGAGCAATGAAGGTGCGGATAGAAGACCACAGCGCCTCCTTGCAAATGTCTTCAAAGGAGGCAGAGTGGAAATGGACTATTGAAGCTGCCATGGCTGTTACATTGTGAACAGTGACCTGGCCATGAAGGTTCAGCCCAGCCTGAATATATATAAGTACAGTCAGCTAACCAAGTAAAGATAGTATCTTTGGTGTTGGGAATCCTAAAGGATACAAATAGCTGTGAGGACTTCTTATGAGGTTTTACGCACTCCAGTTAATATGCTAAGAGCACGCTTGTAGTCTAAGGTATGCAGAGCTGCTTCTCCAGGATGACAGTGCGGCTTAAGAAAGAAGATAGTAAGTACAATGGACCGACTGAAGTGAAACTCTGATACCACTTTAGGGAGGAATTTGGTATGGATTCGGACAACCACCCTTTCACGGTAGAACCTGGTGAAAGGCAAATCTGCCATTAGGGCTTAAAATTCACGTACTCTTCTGGATGAATAAAGAGCTATACTACCTTCTGTGTGAGGAATTTTAAGGAACAGGAATGAAGTGGTTCAAAATGAGGTTTCATGAGCACTATGAGGATGACATTGAGATCCCAAACCACTGGATGTGGTTTGATAGGAGGTTTGATATGAAATAACCCTTTCATGAATCTTACTATCAAGGGATGAACAGAAACTGGTTTATCAACCTTGAAGTGAAATGCACTAATGGCACTCAAAGGTACTCTGAGTTCGTCTTGAGGCCAGAATCAGAAAGATGGAGGAGATACTCCATAAGAGTGAGAAAAGAGAACCTAGCATGGTCGAGTGCTTTGGCTGCACAACAGAGAGAAAATCTCTTCCACTTAAAACGGAAACATTTCTGCCTAGGTGACTTCCTAGAGGCTTGGAGTATTCTAGAAACTCCTTCAGGAAGGTTTAAGGAGCCAACAGGGCTAGGGAGTGAGTGTCTAGATGAAGGAGTGACCATTCTGTGTTATTAGATTTGGAAATGGATCTAACCTCAACGGATCTTTGGATTTTAACTCTAGGAGAAGAGGGAACCAGATTTCATGCGGCCAGTATGGAGCTATTAAAATCATGGCCCTTTGGTCTTGGCGCAGTTTGAGAACAGTTTTCCCTATGGGAGGTAGTGGGAGAAAGGCATATAGAAAATCTACTCCCCAGTACAGAAAAATTGAATCTGGGGCTACAAGGTTGGGAACACAGATTCTAGAACAAAAGAGGGGACGCTTGTTCTGAGGAGAAGTGAACAGGTCTATCTTTGGGGTTCCCCACTGCTAGAATATTTGACAAGCTACAGGCATACTAAGGGACCATTTGTGAAGCTGAAGGACTCTGCTCAATTTGTCTGCTACAGCATTCTGTTTGCCAGCTAGGTAGACAGCTCTTATAAAGATGTTTCAATAAGCTGCCAAAGTCCATATCTGTATTGCTTGTCGACACAGGTGGTAAGAACTGTTCCTCCTCGTTTGTTCATTGCAACCTGGTGGTCTGTGCAAGCAAGTATTATTTGAACTGGTATATGGTCTTGAAAAGTTTTGAGGGCGTTCCAATCTACTTGTAATTCTAGACTGATATGATGTCATTTCTCCCATGGGGACCAAGATCTCTGTGTATGGAGGCAATTGAGGTGAGCACCCCAAACTACCATGGAGGAATCCGTGGTGAGGTGTGATGTAGAGGAGGCTGAAACAGAAGCCCTGAGGTTAGGTTCTCGGACACCATCCACCGTCCTTTAGATTGTAAGCTCCTTTGAGCAGGGACTGTCCTTCTTTGTTAAACTGTACAGCGCTGCATAACCCTAGTAGCGCTTTAGAAATGTTAACTAGTATTAGTAGTATTGTCGAGAGTTGTGCAGCTGTGGAGTGACAAATACGAGCCGAGAGTAATCCCGTGGCTTGAGACCACCAAGTGGAGAGTGTCCAATGAAGAATGCGGAAGTGGAGTCGAGCCAATGGTGTTAAGACCATGTGACCAAGTAGGCAGAGAGATGTAGTATGTTATTTGCTCTTTGTTGAGGAAGGAAGGATTGGTCCTGAGTAGTATCGAGGATGGCTCCTATGAATTCTAAGGTCTGAACCGGATGAAGATGTGATTTTGGATAACTGGTCACAAACCCAAGGAGTTCTAGAAGCCAGATGGCGGATAGAATGAATGTGTGTGCAAACTTCAGGGAGGCTGCCTTTATTAACCAGCCATCTAGGTAGGGGGAAGAGGTGTATGCCCCACTTGTGAAATGCTGCAGTCACCACTATCAGGCATTTTATGAAGACATGAGAGACCGAAGCCAAGCCAAACAGTAAGACCTTGTATTAATAATACAGAGTCCCACAGTAGAAGCAGAGAAACTGTATGTGTGCAAGGAGAACAGGTATGTGTGTGCATGCCTCCTTGAGCAGTCGTTGAGTTGTATCATGGGAAGTAGTGACCCCAGGGAAACCTTGCAAAACCTTTCTTCATGTAGAAACTTTAAATTTCGTAGATTGAAAATTGATTGTAGTCCCACCATCTTTTTTGGTATGGGAAAATATCTGGAACAGAGCCCTTAACCCCCGTCTAGAGGAGGAACTGGCTCTATTGCATTCTGCCAGAGAAGGATAGAGAGCGTCTCTTGAAGTAGTATCATTTTGAGGCAGCTGAAACAAAGCTCTCTTGGTGGATGGTTGGGAGGTCTTTTTTCCTCAATGCAGAGAGTAACTGTGCTGTATGGTGCTTAGCACCCAATGGTCAGAGGTTATGAGAGGCCACCACTGTTGAAAGAGGCAGAGTCTCCCTCCGACTGGTAGGTCGCTTGGCATGGACAACTGTATGATGGTAATGCTATCTAGGAGGGAGTCAAAAACTGGGTTGTTGCTTAGACTGAGAGGGTGTCTGGGACTTTTGACCTTGCTACTGCCTTGGACGTGAGCATTGGAGTGTAGTCCTTTGAAGTGGAGTAGGAGTGTAATGATGTTCAGACATAGTAATTGGAGCATCAAAATCCTCCTTAAAATCTTCTAGTAGAAGAAATAGCAGAAGTCTGTGGCCTGGATGGAGTTTTTATAGTATCTTTATGTTTTTTGATTAAGTAGGCCAGTTTTCTTCATAACAAAGGACATTTGCTAGATGATCCTGGACAGCAGATTCAAGGTCAGAGACCATGAGCCAGGAGAGATGTCGCATAAGTACTACTAAGGTGGAAATGCGTAAATAAACATCAAAGGCTTGCCTTGCCAGATATTTATGACAGTCGAGAAGCTTCCTGTGAAGTGTATGGAATTCCTCAGCCTTTTCAGGGGGAAGAAAGTCTGCAAAGAACAGAGTACTGTATTAGAGATTTGACGTAAATTGTGGAATAAAGCTGATAATCTAATATGCGATTGGTTATCATAGAAGCTTGAAAAGGTTTTCTGCCAAGAGTCCAATATTCTGTCTTCTCTTCCTGGAGGAGCAGAAGCATAAGATCTTGCACTGCAAGTGCACTTTAAAGAAGATTCTACAAATATGGAATGATGAGGTAACTGTGTTCGCTCAAATCCAGTGCATTTCTGTATCCTATACATGGTATCAGTTTTCATTGGTGCCACCTGAACTGTTAGTGCAGAATCTCAGTTTCTGATTAAAGTATTTTTCATAATTGTACAAAGTGGACTAGTGATTCCTTCTCTAGAAGGAGAGTCATAATCTAGAACCTCAAAGAGTTCTGAACAGGGTTCTTCTTCTGTTTTTAATTTGAAATGCATGGCTTGAACAAACAGAAAAAGTCAGGAAAGAACACTTAGACAAACATGGTTTAATGAGACAGCGTCAGCATGAATTCAGCCAAGAGAGGTCTCGTCTCACCAATTTGCTTCATTTCTTTGAAGACGTGAATAAAGATGTGGATAAAGTTGAGCTGGTTGATGTAGTGAGATCTCACATCCCACCTAAACTACATGCTCCAGCAAGGTCTCTTCCCGAAGGAACATGGCAATATCCTACTCACCCCGATACCAAAAGACACCTCGAAAAAGGCAAGTGAAATCACCAACTACAGACCGGTAGCAACAATTCCGCTGGCAATCAAAATGATGGAAAGCATTGTGACCAAACAACTTACAGACTACATAAACAAATTCTCAATACTACATGAATCACAGTCAGGCTTTCGCCTTCTACATAGCACAGAAACAGTATTCCTCACTCTCCTAGCCAAATTCAAACAGCAAATAGCAATAGGTAATAACATCCTCCTCCTCCAATTCGACATGGTAAACCATAACATATTACTGAGACTACTCAACAAGATCCGGATTGGAGGAAACATACTCAAATGGCTTGAAGGTTTCCTAACCACAAGAACATATCAAGTAAACTCAAAAGCAAGCATATCACTACCATGGCAAGCAGACTGTGGAGTACCACAAGGATCACCACTATCGCCGATCCTCTTCAACCTAATGATGACCCCTTTAGCCAAGACCTTATCCAACCATGGCCTTAATCCTTTCAGACAGCCTGAAAATCCTCGGTGTAACAGACCGCTACCTAACACTACAGACCCAAGTAAAATCCACAACAAAGAGAATGTTCTTCACAATGTGGAAACTCAAACGGGTGAAACAATTCTTTCCGAGGGAAATATTTTGCAACCTGATACATCAATGGTGCTATGCCATGCTGACTATTGCAATGGAATGTACGCAAGATGCAAAGAACAAATCTTAAGAAAACTTCAAACTGCTCAAAACACGGCGGCAAGACTCATCTTCGGAAAAACACGATTTGAAAGCGCAACACCCCTTCGAGGAAAACTATATTGGCTACCAATCAAAGAATGCATCGCCTTCAAAATCTACACTATGGTTCACAAGATCATCTATGGTGAAGCACCGGGATATATGACGAACTTGATCGACCTACCAACCAGAAGCACATCCGCATCAGCACGACAATACATAAACCTAAACTACCCAAGCTGCAAATGACTAAAATCATCCAGTTTTTCCTACATCAGCACACAACTATGGAATGCACTACCAAAAACCGTAGAAACCACGTACGACCACCTCCAATTCAGGAAAAAAATAAAAACCCACCTGTTTCAAAAGGCTTACCCCACCAACCCAACTTAAATACCGTAACTCCGTGACACTATAACACCACGGTCTGTACTGATCACCAAACAATCTCATCTGTTCTTGCTATCCTCTTTATGGTCCCACCACATGTTCCTTCATGTGGTCCCTACCCTTCCTACCTCAACAACCATTATTTGCATTTGTTTTACTCCGGAGTCTATCAACACCTCTCCGGTACCATGTAAGCCACATTGAGCCTGCAAATAGGTGGGAAAATGTGGGGTACAAATGTAACAAATAAATAGTGTATCTAGACATTCAGAAAGCTTTTGACAAAGTACCTCATGAGAAAATTAAAAAGTCATGGGATAAGAGGCAATGTCCTTATGTGGTTAAGAATTGGTTATTGGACAGAAAACAGAGGGTAGGGTTAAATGGCCATTTTTCTCAATGAAGAAGGATGAATGGAGTGTCACAGGGATCTGTACTGGGACTGGTGCTATTTATCATATTTATAAATGATCCGGAAATCAGAATGATGAGTGAGGTGATTAAATTTGAAGATGACACAAAACTATTCAAAATGCATGTGGATTGTGAAAAATTGCAGGAAGACATGAGGAAACTAGAAAACTAGGCATCCAAAAGGCAGATGAAATTTAATGTAGACAAATGCAAAGTGATGAATAATCTGAATCATAGTTATCTGATGCTAGGGTCCTCTTTAGGAGTCAGGACTCAAGAAAAAGACTTAGGTGTCATTGTAGACAATACACTGAAATCTTCTGCCCAGTGTGCGGCTGTAGCCAGAAAAGCAAACGGGATGTTAGAAATAATTAGGAGCTGGATACTACTACTACTATTTAGCATTTCTATAGCGCTACAAGGCGTACGCAGCGCTGCACAAACATAGAAGAAAGACAGTCCCTGCTCAAAAAGCTTACAATCTAATAGACAAAAAATAAAGTAAGCAAATCAAATCAATTAATGTATACAGGAAGGAGGAGAGGAGGGTAGGTGGAGGCGAGTAGTTACAAGTGGTTACGAATCAAAAGCAATGTTAAAGAGGTGGGCTTTCAGTCTAGATTTAAAGGTGGCCATGGATGGGGCAAGACATAGGAGCTCAGGAAGTTTATTCCAGGCGTAGGGTGCAGCGAGACAGAAGGCGCAAAGTCTAGAGTTGGCAGTAGTGGAGAAGGGAACAGATAAGGATTTATCCATGGAGCGGAGTGCACGGGAAGGGGTGTAGGGAAGGACGAGTGTGGAGAGATACTGGGGAGCAGCAGAGTGAGTACATTTATAGGTTAATAGAAGTTTGAACAGGATGCGAAAACGGATAGGGAGCCAGTGAAGCGACTTGAGGAGAGGGGTAGTATGAGTAAAGCGACCCTGGCGGAAGCCGAGACGGGCAGCAGAGTTTTGAACCGATTGGAGAGGGGAGAGGTGACTATGTGGGAGGCCAGCAAGAAGCAGATTGCAGTAGTCACGAGAGGTGACAAGGGTGTGGATGAGGGTTTTGGTAGAGTGCTCGGAAAGAAAGGGGTGGATTTTACGGATGTTGTAAAGAAAGAAACGACAGGTCTTGGCGATCTGCAGGATATGAGCAGAGAAGGAGAGAGAAGAGTCAAAGATGACCCCAAGGTTTCGAGCTGAGGAGACAGGGAGAATGAGAGAGAGCCATCAACAGAAATAGAAAACGGGGGGAGTGGGGAGGTGGGTTTGGGGGGAAAAATGAGCAGCTCGGTTTTGGTCATGTTTAATTTCAAGTGGTGTTGAAACATCCAGACAGCAATGTCAGACAAGCACGCTGAAGCTTTGGTTTGGATGTAAGGTGAGATATCAGGGGTAGAAAGGTAGATTTGGGAGTCATCAGCATAGAGATGGTAGAAAAAGCCATGGGATGAGATTAATGAACCAAGGGAAGAAGTGTAGATAGAAAAGAGGAGGGGACCAAGAACAGAACTCTGAGGTACGCCGACAGGCAGAGGGATAGAAGTAGAAGAGGATCCACCAGAGTGAACACTGAAGGTGCGGAGGGAGAGGTAGGAAGAGAACCAGGAAAGGACAGAGCCCTGGAATCCAAGTGAGGACAGGGTATCGAGGAGTATGCTGTGATCGACAGTGTCAAAAGCAGCGGAAAGATCAAGAAGAATGAGGATGGAATAGAGACCTCTGGATTTAGCCAGTAATAGGTCATTGGAGACTTTAGTAAGCGCAGTTTCGGTTGAGTGGAGAGGGCGAAAACCAGATTGTAGTGGGTCAAGAACAGCATGTGAGGAGAGAAAATCAAGGCAGCGGTGGTGAACAGCACGCTCAAGTAATTTGGAGAGAAAAGGGAGGAGGGAGATGGGTCGGTAATTAGAGGGACAAGTAGGGTCGAGTGAAGGCTTCTTAAGGAGAGGTGTGACCACAGCATGTTTAAAGGCAGTAGGGACAGTTGCAGTGGAAAGTGAGAGGCTGAGAATGTGACAGATAAAAAGAATAAGAGCAGATGAGATGGCATTAAGAAGGTGGGTGGGAATGGGATCAGAGGAACAGGTGGTACATTTTGAGGAAGAAAGGAGAAATGTAGTTTCCTCTACAGTAACTTCAGGAAAGGAGGAAAAGGAATGAGGGGAAGGAGAGAGAGGGGAACGGACTAGTGGAGGAAGAGGTGGTGAGGTAGAGAATTCAAGGTTTATCTTTTGAACCTTGTCGTGAAAGAATTCAGCAAGGGTCTGAGGAGATAATGAAGGGGGAGTTGGGGAGAGGGCACCTTGAGGAGAGAGTTCAATGTGGTGAAGTGAAGTCGAGGGTTAGAGCCAAGAGAGTTGGTCAGTTGGATATAATAATCCTGTTTGGCGCGTAAAAGAGCAGATTGGAAGGAGGTCAGCATGAACTTAAAGTGTAAGAAATCAGTAAGGGCCCGAGATTTCCGCCAGAGGCGTTCGGCGTAGCGGATATTAGAAGTCAGCCAAGGTTGGGGTTTTGTACGCCTTATAGGGCGGGTCATCTAAGGTGCAAGAGTGTCTAAGGCAGAGGATAGAGTACTGTTGTAAGAAGAAACAGCCTCATTGACAGACGTGGATGGTGCCACAGTAGAGAAGAAGTTTGAAACATGGAAGGATAGAGATGAAGGGTCAATATCGTGAAGATTCCTAGATAAATTAGATAAGATAGGACGGGACTGGGAGGGATGAGATTTAAGTGTGAAAGTTATAAGATGGTGATCAGAGAGAGGAAGATCAGAGGCAAGGAAACTAGAGGGTGAACAGTTGGAGGAGAAGACGAGATCAAGACAGTGACCATTTTGATGAGTGGGGGAGGTGGAGCATAGTTGGAGATTAAAGGAGGATGTTAAAGCAAGTAACTTGGAAATATAAGAGTTGGAAGGATCATTAGCAGGAATATTAAAGTCATCAAGGATGAGAGAGGGGGAGGAAGGATCATGGAAGAAGGCAAGCCAGGCATCAAAGTAACTGAGAAAGGATGAAAGAGACTTATCAGGGGGACGATAAATGACCGCTATTCGAAGAGGCATAGGAGAGAAAAGGCGGATAGAGTGGACTTCAAAGGAGGAAAAACAGTGAGACTGAGATGGAAGAAGGGGTTGAAATCTGGAGGAGGGAGAGAGAAGTAGTCCAACACCGCCCCCGCGACCAGCAGGGCAAGGAGTATGTGAAAAAAGATAACCGCCATGGCAGAGGGCTGCGACTGAAGCAGAGTCATCAGGGCAGAGCCAGGTTTCTGGATATAAAAAAAAAGACCAAAAATATTATAATACCTCTGCATCGCTGTGTGGTGCGACCGCACCTTGAATGTTGCGTTCAATTATGGTCGCCATATCTCATAAAAAGATGTAGTGGAATTAGAATAGGTTCAAAGAAGAGCGATCAAAATGGTAGTGGAGATGGAACTGTTCCCATATGAGGAAAGGCTAAAGAGGTTAGGGCTCTTCAGCTTGGAAACGAGATGGCTGAAGGGGGGATATGACTGAGCTCTACAAAATCCTGAGTGGTGTGGAGCAGGTGGAGGTAAATTGATTCTCACTCATTCAGAAAGTAGAAAGACAGGTGACACTGAATGAAATTGCATGGAAAATATTTTTCATCCAAAGAATAGTTAAGCTCTGTAACTCATTGACGGAGGATGTGGTAACAGCAGTTAGCATATCTGTGTTTTAAAAAGTTTGTACAAGTTCCTAGAGGAAAAGTCCATAGTCTGTTATTCTGGGCGCCGCATCTCAAAAAAGATATAGTGGAATTAGAAAAGGTGCAGAGAAGGGCAACGAAAATGATAAAGGGGATGGGACGACTTCCCTATGAGGAAAGGCTAAAGCGGCTAGGGCTCTTCAGCTTGGAGAAAAGGCGGCTGAGGGGAGATATGATAGAGGTCTATAAAATAATGAGTGGAGTTGAATGGGTAGATGTGAAGCGTCTGTTCACGCTTTCCAAAAATACTAGGAATAGGGGGCATGCGATGAAGCTACAATGTATTAAATTTAAAACTAATCGGAGAAAATGTTTCTTCACTCAACGTGTAATTAAACTCTGGAATTCGTTGCCAGAGAATGTGGTAAAGGCGGTTAGCTTAGCGGAGTTTTAAAAAGGTTTGGACGGCTTCCTAAAGGAAAAGTCCACAGACCCTTATTAAATGGACTTGGGGAAAATCCACTATTTCTGAGATAAGCAGTATAAAATGTTTTGTACATTTTTGGGATCTTTCCGGGTATTTGTGACCTGGATTGGCCACTGTTGGAAACAGGATGCTGGGCTCGATGGACCTTTGGTCTTTCCCAGTTATGGCAATACTTATGTACTTATGAGATGGGCATGGGGAAAGTCACTGCCTGCCCTGGGATTGGTATCATGGAATGTTTCTACTATTTGGGTTTCTGTAAGGTACTTGTGACCTGGATTGGCCACTGCTGGAAGCAGGATACCGGGCTAAATGGACCATTGGGCTGATCCTGTATGGCTATTCTTATATTCTTAAGTTGGAGAGGAGAGCCGTCATTACGGCATGGACGCTTTTGGAGCATTGAAGACGTTGACACAAGGAAGGTAATGGCAGAATGCCTGGAGAGAGAATGATGGTGATGTTTCTTAGGCTTTTTACACTGCAGGTACCTCGATGCACGCAGCACCAATGATGAGGATGTAGAGTCCTTATGAGTTTGCAGTACCAAGTCTGACATTGGATCATTTAGTTGTTGTGCTGCTGCACCCGATATCGATGCAGGCTCTGCATCGAGTGCTGAATCCCCTGCCATGCTTGATGCAGAACCAAAAAGCTTTTCATGCTGGACTCTGCGGGCTTTAAGGGTCCTTGCTTGCATGTGCAGGCAGAGGCTACACTATATGCCTGGTGCTCTGGACCCAAACACTGAACACACTAGTTATGGGGATCTATGCCTGATACAGTCCTATTGCATCGAGTACACTTTTTAAAGCCACTCGGCACCCTCACTGACATTGAGGGAAAAATGGCTGACACAAGGTCAAAGGGCTTTCTGGCCCGAGGAGCTCGTGTAGTCACATACCCAAAATTGGTCGATGCTTCCTGGACAGAAGAAGGGCTCAGAGACCCCAAAAGTAGAAAACTGAAAAATAATGGTAAAAAAAAGGAATAAACTGAAAAATTTAACACAGAAAAAGGCAGAATATGAAGAAAAAATATCCCGAAAAAGGGAAGGCACCAAAAAGACAAGACTGACATGCTGAAGAGAGATTAAAAAAAAAAAAACAACCTCTCTGCTCTGAGGAAAACAACAGACTGCTGGTCCCACGCTTGAGGGTTGGGCGGGAAGACACCTACATTTGAACGGTGGGAGCACTGCCTCAAAGATTTAAAGCGACAGTGCACTTGGCAATGTCTGCACCAGTCTCCATGGATGTTGCCACCCACATGTGAGAATATTACACCTGCTTCTCCTCTGAGAAATACATAACATGTTGCTCCATAGTTCATGTCTTTATCTATACAAGGTAGGTAGCTAGATGGTGTGGAAGAGAAAGCGGGAGAAAGCAGATTTGAAAGAGCACAAGTTTAATCAGACAATCGTAATTAACTGTAAAAAGTCTATCATGACACTTATTCATAACACGACATAGAACACTTAGATATTTCACTTCCAGTACTAGTCATATTTGTATAGTAGAAAATAATTATCTGTTGTGGTTTAGGTTTTCAAGAAAAGAGTCCCATGATGGTGTAGTCCTTCACATTCAGAACAGAATAAAATTGAGCAGCCCAAGCGTATGGCATGATGCAAAAATGGATTTGCCTTTCGTCTTCCCCTACCTTCTTTTATTCATTCTTCTCAGAGAAAACGCTGGGCATCGTGGGATTTTTCACATTTCAAGCTGTTTGAGTGGAAAAGAAAAAGTTCAAACCAGACACCACATCCAAAATTAGCATTTTATTCAGAATGCTGGGGGTCAGAGGTGTATCATTTATATTCTAGTACACAATACAGAGGCAAAGCTGTTGTCAGAAGACTCTTCAGTTTAAACTTTTTCCTTTTTTCTTTCTTTCTTTCTTAAACATATATTAGTAATGCCACCAATGTCAGGTCACACTTTCCTGTTTTTTTTGGTACAAATTATGTAAAACATTTGTGCTAAGAACTTTTCCCCCCTCCTCAAATTGCTTAAAAAAATGTCAATATTCGATCTAAGGTCCAGCAACTGAATCACTGTAATTTGTTTCCAGCCTGTTTTGTAAGTTTTTTAATCCAAAAAAGAAAAGAAAGATATAAACATGCAAAAAACCTGAATCCATAGTCCAAATAATACATACACATGTCTGAAGCTTTTGCACTTCTTTATAGACAATGTTGATAAAACATTATGTACACATTTTTACAGTGAAGTGACCAAAAATACCAAAAATTAAAAAAAAAAAAAAAAAAAAGGTAAAATAAAACAAAAACAAAAAAGTGTACATGGGTTAAGACCAAAAATGAGTCTAACTTCTAACATATGAAAAAAATCAGTTCTGCTACAAACTGGTGATATAACAACTCTTTATTTGCGACCAGCTGCATGTTTTAGAATTTTAGTGAAAAAAAACTCCTAAAATCTACAACTAGAAGTAATGCACTGTACACCTGTCATCCTTATGGTTTCCGCCTAAAACCAAAAAACTAAGATCCATGAAGCTTTTTCTTCCTCGCTAATTCTGTACTTTAAGGAAAGCAACGCAAATGTAACAAAAGCATGTAGAAGCATCATGGTTACTTGTACTTTCCCACCCACAACACACTTTGTCATCTTAACTATCCTCTCAGAAATCAGTACCATTAAAGCCATGAACATAAAACTAATTTCAATCTGAAAAAGGTACAAAAAGGCACATAAAATCCCAGTGCTTCTGTACTGTAAAATTCAAGTGTAACAGAGCTCAACAATTTGTTCTTCTTCCAAACAATATTGGAGTACTGATATTCCCATTGAGCCCAAATTGGTTTGCAGCCTATGCCGAAGCCTTCAAACAAGCACTTGAGCTAGTAGACTACAGTTAAAGCCTAGCTTCTTTATGCTTTTTTTGGGAGGGGAATATCAGGTGAAATGTTTGTCCTTGTCCACAAATCAAAAGTTCACTCTGAATTTCAGTCATCACCTCCGCCATACATATCGGCAAGTTTCTTGAAACGAGGGCCCCAGTCATTTAGGTAATCATAGTCTTGCTCTCCACCACTACTTGAAGAGTTGAGGGAGCTCAAGGATCCAGCGGTGGAGCCACTACCTTCATAGTCAAAGACTAGCAGAGAGTCATATGGTGGAGCCGTGGGGTCATTGTCAGCTGCTTTAAGTCCCTGGAAGAAGAAAAAGAAGTATCAACCCCATGACAAAAAATATAGAAATATATATTAAAAAAATGTAAAGATATTTAAAAAAACAACAACAACAAAACAAAACACATTATCCCAAAGGCATACATAATGAAGCATCAGAAATCCAATATACTCTATTTTCAGAAGACTGCACTAAAGTCAGATGTCGAAAATATGCTGCTTAGATGCTGGATTCTATATATTGCGCCTAGCATTCTGCACCTGAATCTAAGTGTATTCCATAACAATGTGCATAACTTAATTGGCTTAACAAGACAATCAGCATTGGTAACAGCACTTAAGCAATAATGAGCACTAATTAGCAATAATTAGAATTTACGTGCAAAACTTACTAAGCATATGCTGTAACTCACTGAACCCTAAATTCTAATGCGCACATCCAAAAAGGGGCGTGGTTATGGGCAGGGAAATGGGCATTCCCAAATTTATGCACTTTGTTATAGAATATGGCCCAGTCCGCATAAATCTACATGCAGAGATTTATGCCACGTTTGTTTGAAATAAATGGATTGCCGAAGTTTTAGGTGCTGGGATATCAACCAAGCGTATTCTATATACTGCGCCTATATCTTATAGAATACGCTTATGCGAAAATGATTTCCATGTGGATTTTCCAGTGACCATATATAGAATCTCACCCTAGGCAACTACTTTGAGTAAAATGTATAAAAAAATTCAAACAGCCTTACTATCTCAGTATCTCAAGCTCGACGCCCGTCATCGTGACTCCAGAAAAATAAATACAGATAATGTATACATGGTATGCTATTTCAGCAAGGCTTAGGCAGTATTTTCCTCAAGTTTCAATACATTGCTGGGAGCTGTATGGAGAGAGAAGTACTATGTGTCATATCTGGTGGGTCTTAACAAAGGCGAAGGCCTATAGGAATCTCAATGCAGCCATCCTGGATTTGAGAATGAGGGTGAAGCTAATGCATGACTAAAATGATATGTGATGCTGGGAATGTACGAAGCCAAAGGGTGAAATAGTGGCTCTTGTCAGGTTCTAAGCTAAGCTATTTTGTTTATTACATTTATTAATTTACACAGAGCACTGAGTTCATGTTGCAATATTAAAGTAGAATGAATTGGAGATGTTTTGACCAATGAAAGACAAAATTTAGCCCGAGTCATAAGCATAAAAGTTGCCGCCAAAGATGGGGCTTCTGAAGTCTTTTTTCTTCCAATTTTTGTATGAAAGGTTTGATATCAAATAGAGTTCATATTATTTCCTAACTTTTGGTAATTTTTTTAATGTTGCTAACATAAAAATGTCTGGCAACCCTTCTTCACTGCAGAAGTCCGAACTACAGCAACATTTTATCCCCGAGTTAGGTGTCAGTAGACTGCTTTCCTACAGCACATGTAGACGACAGATTTTATAGTTTCCCCGCTTTTCCTTTTTGTTTGGGGGAGGGGTTAGGGATTCTCTTACATATAAAATCCTTCTATACACTGAAAATTACAGCTAATTCATGGTCTTAACTACTAATGATCAGTTTCCATCTGCGTACTTATCTATAAGGTGCAAAGATATTCAGCTTAGATTGTTACCTGTGAGGTACAAACAGTATTTTATGCTTTTTTCCCTCTTTGGTGGCAATATATACCTTGTTGAATGTTTAATAAAACGACCCCTGTGAAATAATAATAATTATAAAAGAAATAGGATGAGAGTATGTAAACTTTGTGGCTTGAGCTGGATTTGGGATTGATGCTCAACTGACATACAACAAGAATGGTTTAGGTGGTGTTTTATTACCCAAGGCAACTAAGAAGGATCCACTATATTTTTATCAAATTCAAATTTTGCAAGGTTCTGTATGTGGTCATTATTCATGGTTAGACTACTGTTTAACACCTTAGCTCTACAGGTCAACTATAGCATTTGCCGAACACAGTAGCAAAGCTGTTGGTTAAAGCAAGACTCAGTAAGCTTTGCAGATATTTTGCAGACATAACACTGGTCATCTGTACCCCAATGATTTGTTTCCAAGCCTACCTATTTCTTGCTTTCCCACAACTAGTCATCTAGGGGAAGATTTTATATATGGTGGCTTAAATCAGTGCCGACTAAGCACATTCTCTAATCGGCGCCTAGATTTAGACACTGATTATAGAATATGCTTAGTTATTTCAGTGTCTAAAACTATGTGCATCCATTTACATCAACGAAAACTTGGCGTAAATCCCAGCACCTAGATTTACACACACTGGGCCATATTCTATAATTACACATGTAAATCTTGGAACACCCATGAAATGCCCATTTCCTCACCCATAACCACACCCCTTTTTGCCTGCTCACTTTAGAAGTTCAGTGCACTTCGTTACAGAATACACTTAGCAAGTTGTGTGCCTAAATTCTAACCAGTGCCAAACAGTGCTCATTATTGCTTGCTAAGTGCTGTCATCAGCACTCATTAGCTTGTTAAGCTTGATAAGTTACCCAGGCTACTGTTCAGTAAAGCATGTTAGAGACTAGGCTTGTGTATTTTTTTGTGTGATGCCACAGATGTGGAATAACTTGACAACCAGGTTGTGCAAGGAAAGGGCGATAAGGTTGCTTAGAAATAATTTTAAAACGTATTTCCCAAGTGAAATGGAAAAAATAGTGTATAGCACGAGTAGTGGTGGGAGTTGGCAGCTAGAGGGAGATGTGAATTGTACTTTTTAAACTGTACCTTTTTAATGTGAATACTATTTTTGTAACATGCTCTGTGCATTTTTTAAGCAGGACAAGAAAAATACCGAAAGTAAATAAAACTAATCCACAGAAACATATTATCTTCACTTATTTCATTATGTTGTAGAGCCTGTATTCAAAACAAGGTTTTCCTTGTTCCATATATTGCGTTTGTGACATTAAACATAATTGAAAATATGTCTCTTCCCCAAGAACAGCACAGAATTCTAGTAGCTGAATTAGTGCTTGGTAAAAATAGATGTTTTGCAAGTCACGATACCTTTTGCCCGTTAGTGGCAAATGGTATTCATTCTGAGGATAAGGGCGTTACTAGTGGGGTAACACTTGGTTCATCTTTTTTCAAATTTTTAAGTGGTTTTGCAGAATGGCTGTTGGGGAAAAGTGATCCTCTTTGCAGATTATCCAAAACTTACAACACTGCGTGTACCCTGAAAGATGTGGACAATATGAGGGATCTAGTGAAGACCAAGGAATGGTCTAGAATTTGGCAGCTAAGGTTTAATGCTGAAAAAAAATCAGGGCCACACATTTGAGCTTTAAGAACACAAGGGAATGGTACAGCAGACGGGGCAAGTACTTTTGTGCAAGAAAAAAACAGCAGGACCTGGGGACGATTGCATTTGATGACACTAAAGTGGCCAAACAGGTAGAAAAGATGATGATAAAAACCAGAAGAATGATTGGGAGCACAAGGAGGTGACAGGACTTCTGTTTAAATATCTGATGAGACCTCATTCCGGAGACTGCATCTTCGAAAGGATACCAACAAGATAGAGACAGTCCAGAGGATTGCTACTAAAATGGTCCGTGGTCTTCATAAAATGAGGTAAGAGTTAAATACCTCAATGTGTGTACTTTGGAAGAAAGTAGGAGAAGGGCAATATGATTGCCACATTTAAAAACAAGGGGTCATAGGATGAGGGAGAAAAAGGATACACTCATGAATCATCTATGAAATTATTTTGTTATGGAAAGGGTGCTGCATACTGGAGCAGCTTGCTAGTAGAGACAAGGGTGACATGGAGGATCTGAAGGAGAGGAAGAAATTGTAGAGCTTAGTAGTTGGTATGGATGGCCAGTTTGGATAGGTCAGATGGTCTTATTAGACAATTTTCTGTGTTTCTAAGTTTGTTGAGCTTTAAGAAGGAATCAGTGTGGTCTTAAACTCCCTGACATCATCATCGGCAGCAGCAGCATTAATTCTGATGTAGATACAATAAAATTCATTACAATTTGTAAATAATCCAGGTATCTGAAGTATAACTCACAGGAAATTACAAAAAATGATTTTACAAATATTTAGACTCTTCAAGGGGAAAATGTCACTTGCCCTGCCATAACCGTCTAGTTGTGAGCATTTCAGTGTCTCAGCTTTGTATTTATTTCCTTCACTGTATCAGTTATGCTGTGAGAAGTGGAAGACAGTGCTACCCTTAAATCTTCTGATTGTGACGTTTGTGAGCTCTTGGCCCAGATGTGGCCGCGTGAGAATCACCCAATCACCTCTGGGTATACCAGTCCCCTCAGAACTAAGAGCACTCCCAAGAACTGGACTGGACCACAAGTGGACATGAACTCAGGCAGCTTCATTAGAAGCAAAAAACACAAGGCTAAAAGGGTAGCCAAACGGCACAGAAAGGAAAACAGGCAGCCTAGAAATACAGTCTAACCTTGCTGAAGCAAGGCAAACATAATACATAAAATAAGGTAAAGTAGAACAGCCTAGCTGCATAGAGAAATCAAACATAAGCAGCCAAGCTGTGCATCTCAATACTAGTGGAAACAATGCAAAGCATAAAGTATACAGTAAAGGTAAAGTCGAACAGCCTAGCTGTATGGGGAAATCAAGCACAAGCAGCCTAGTGGCACATCTCAATACTGTCAGAGCAAAGCAAACATATGGAATACAGTACAACACAATACACTAGGCAAAGGGCCCGCCCTAGCGGGTTAAAGACAAACAGGCAATACTAGGCTGACAAAGGTAACACTGCTAGTGGTTAAGGAAAGGGTTCATTCTGTCAGTACACTCAGATGAGCCACAGAAGAACCGTGGCAAGCTCCCTCAAAACCAGTGTGGAGCAGAAGCAAAACAAAGGGAAAAGTCTCTTAAGGACCTGCACCGCAGGTAGAGGCAAGAGCAGGTCACACTGCTCACAGAAGACTAGGGATGTCACCTACTACTACTACTACTACTTATCATTTCTATAGTGCTACTAGACGTACACAGCAGACACACAGTCACTGAGGCACCCCAGCCGAATGCTCCCAAGGCAAGCAAGGTGAAGAAAGAAGCCAAACCTGAGCCGATGCTCTCAAGGTAGAAGACTCAATGGCCCTGCACAGCACCCAAGGGCCAGGATCAGCCCATGTGGACCCCTCTGCGCTCCAAGCACCGCTCCCTTGTCCAGAGATACCTTGAGACATGGCCTCAGCCGCTGCACCTGCAGCACTTCCCACCAACCAGTCCACATAGTCCCAAAACCAGCACAAAGCCACTTGCTGCATACAGCGAGTAAGGACTCACAATGGGCAACTGGAAGCTCAACTGAGGCACGGGAGGCTCTGGACTCACAGGCATGGCAGCAGGCTTCACTGGACCCAAGCAAAGGTGAAAGCTGTAAGCAGAGCTATTACTCCTCAAGACTACCAAGCTAGAAAGCAGGCTTCACAGAAACGCAGCATTAGTTGAAAGCTGTAGGCAAAGCTTTACTCCTCAGGACTCCGTGGCTTGGAAGCAGATTTCCACTGGAACACAGCATAAGGAGGAAGCTGTAGGCAAAGCTTCAGGCCACGGCCTCGCAAAGAAACAGTAGTAGGAACCAGCAGAGCCCAGGCAGGCTTGGGCTCCGTCAAGGATAATTGCCAGAACACTGAGCACTCTCAGAAGCCAGCTTAAGAAGTGCTCAGTGCTGATGACATCACCAGCTTGGCCTCCTCCACTCTACAGTGACCCCACAGGTCACTGACTGGAACTGCAGGTAATTTTAGAAGGTTTAGAAGGAGGAACAGGGCACTGACGAGTGCCCCAACGAGCAAGGCACGGACATCGCTGACGACAACCGTGACACTGATATGTTCACTTACTTCACTAACAGACTTCAGGAGGGCTGTAGACAGATGCAACATTCAGTCTTAAAGAACACCAAAGACAAGATGAGTGCTGAAACAGCAGCAAGCATTCAGCAGGACTTTGCTGTTCAGCCGGGAGGGGATGAAAAGGGAGAAAAGAAGCTGATACAGCTGATGTGTTACTGCCAAAAGTTAATGCATTGACATGGGCTACAACACACTGGATTTAACACTTTATTAAGGGGGTCTTTTACAAAGTGTTGGTAAGCCCAACGTGGGGCATAACTAATGCTAAACTGGGACTACTGTGGGCCCAATGCAGCTGCACCATTCGAGGCGGAAAAAAAGCACACCCGGAAATGGCTTGTGCGGTGGTAACCAGGCATGTCCGTGCAGTGCCCGGTTACTGCAGAAGCCCTTACTGCCATCTCTCTTACAGCATGCTCATGTTTGTCTGGGGGCTTTTTACCCATGTCCTCTATGGCATTTCAAAGACTCAGGTTGGCAACGTTCATGCATCAATTTTTAATGGAAAAATAGAGGGTATTACTTTATACATGTGTTTATTTATTTATTTACTTATTGCATTTGTATCCCACATTTTCCCACCTATTTGCAGGCTCAATGTGGCTTACAGAGTTTTGTTATGACACAGTCATTCCAGGTTATCAGATACAATTGGTAATGTACAAGGTTTAAGTAAGGGAAGAGAGAAGGAGGATGTTATGTAGGATAGTATAGAAGGTGGACTATAATACTGGCTGGGTTGGTGAGGTAGTTTTGTAAGTGTTCTGTACGTAGCCACTGTTTTACGATTTGTTTGTGCAGCTGAGATTGCTCTGCTTTATACTTCTGGATATTTTTGTGGTACATTTAACCTTGCCATGATGCCTCAGATCTAAGACCTCCATTCTACTGCAGTATGGTCAAGTATAAATTTATGTGTACTATAAATGGACCAGCCGATATTCAGATGGTGGCGGTCAGAGGATTTTTAAATGCTGACAGTTCCCAGTTAATTTAGCCCTGGATATTGAGTGCTGGGCCATATGCGGGCATTGGTATTGAATATCTGGGGCTAAATGTCCCACAGTGCCCGTTGGAGCTTCTGCAGGTCCTGGCCATTACACAGGCCCCAGTTGAATATCGACTGGAACCCGCATAACTTTTAAAAGCCTTTCAGCACCCCTCCAAGGTCCCTCCAGCTTCCTGAAATCGCCCCCTCCTTCCTTCCCCCAGTCTGTGACTAAGTCCGCCCCTCCCAACCATGACCACAATGACACTCCAATCCCCATCTTGTTTCAGTAGGCTCCCCTGGGCCTACCTTCAATCCATGGTGGTATAGTGGGGTCGATGGGGCAGAAGTGAACTCCACACACTCCTGCCTCTAGCAGTCAATATGGCTGCTGCAACCTCTCGTAGCAGCCTCGAAGTATTGTACTATCATCGCAAGGCTGCATCCATTTTGTGGAAGCCGCCGCTAGAGGCAAGAGCGAGTGGGATTTGTTCCTGCATCCACCGCCCTTACTAGGCCACCAGGGATCGAAGGTAGGCCTGGGGTGGGGGGGGACAGGGATTGGGGATTGTTGCAGGGGGGAGAAGGGGGTTACTTAAAGTTGCGAGCTGAGGGGAGAGGAAAGGGGCAATTTGGTGGGGGGGGGGGGGGGGGGGGGCAGAGGGAGATCAGATGGCTGCTGAAAGGCTTTCAAAAGTTATGTGGGTCCTAGTTGATAATCAGTGCCAGGGCCCACATAGCTAAGACGAAATTAGGACACCTTTTGAGCTGTCCTAATTTTGGGTTGCTTAGCTATGTGGGTCCTGGCCTTGAATGCTGTTAGTGCCTGCATAACTGCTGGCTCGTCCCCAATGCCACCTCTGACCTGCCCATTTTTCTGGGGCCTGTAAGAGCCAATATTCCATGGAACTGCCAGGTTAAGTGCCGCTGAATATTAAAGGCTGAGCAGCCCCAGGCAATTTAAGTGGGCAGGACCCTCTCCTGCCAGCGTAAGTCACTTTGAATATTCAGTGTTAGAATAAAGCTCTGATGACATAATTGTGATAGACCAAGACTTTGGTGATGCCTGTGCTTTAGTTTGGTTGTAATGCAGAGATTAGGCATTTAAGTTGGATCGGTAGGGTATGCCTTTTTAAACAGGTTGGTTTTTAGTGATTTCCAGAAGTTTAGGTGGTCGTAGGTCGTTTTCAAGGCTTTTGGTAATGCGTTCCACAGTTGTGTGCTTATGTAGGAAAAACTAGATGCGTAAGTTGTTTTGTATTTAAGTCCTTTGCAGCTTGGGTAGTGCAGATTTGGGCAGTCTCGAGGTATGGTTTCACTTTACAAACCCAGATATAATTTTCAAAAATGTAGAACATTTAAATGCAATCTAATTTATGAAGGATTAATTGGCTAAAACCACAACAAAGATAGTCTGCATGCAAGTGTTTAATTTTTTATACATCCTAATTTACATTCAGCTTGTTTAAAGATATTTGTGCTATTGCACTTGCTTTCCAAAAATGTATGAATCTCTTAACAATTCCTCAAACACTCTCCACTATTTGTCATTACAGATGTTTTGTACAATAAGTTTCTATAAATCATCAGTTTTTAATTCATGCATTAATCAGTCTACAGTATTTTTAGCTCCATACACTTGTCAGTCCTTGGCTGTGCACATGTAACAATATGTGGAAAATCATTTTGCTTCCAAGTTAGGATCTCTCTGTCAATGGGCTCCTCGTTATTGCAGTTTTTATGGTTATGGGATTTGATTATTGTGCTACATTTCTTTTTTTATTTTTTTTGTATTTTGGCTCAGTTCTGCGCTTCAATATATATTACACTGTAATTTCAGCTCAGCTCTGATTCATGGATGTAAGAATCATCTTTAGAATCTGCGATCATTTGCAGTATTTGGGAAAAGAATGAATCTGGCTTTCTCATGGTTTGTAGCCCTTAATGCTTGGGATATATTTCTTCATCTGTACGACAACGGCATGAGAAAAATAATTGGTTTTGAACCCCCGAGGAAGCACACCATTGTGTATGACACTATTTCTGCTGGTTCTTGCCTGCCAGCTGTTTATTTCGATTCTCTGGAATTGGCAGTAAAGATATTTCTTTTATAGATGGTCTTAAGTTGCCTTCAACTGCTAGAGGTGTGGTCTGTGTGGTTTTTGAATTTTGGTTATTCAGCGCTATCGCCCATATTGCTGCAAGTTCTGGCTTAGACTATAAATAATGGCTATCCTGTGATGTTAGCATGCTAGGTGTGGCGTCCCTTAGGACAACAAGAACTAAAGTTTTTCCCCTTTATGTGGCTGGGGTAGGGGAGGTTGCTTATCTAAACTTCTCAGGGTAGCTACAACAGATTTTTTTTAATAAGTATTTTCTTGCCCGTTTTGAACAAAACACTAATTTTGGGCCAACATCACCGTCTTGCTTTTCTGAGATTCAAGCTCAAACAGAACCTGCTCAAACTAACGTAATGGTGAATGAGTCCTCATTCACAGCATTCCTGTTTTTTTTATTCCTTCATTCTCCTCTATTCTCAGTCAGTTTAATGACAGTCCTCAATAGGTGTGTGTGTGTGTGGGGGGGGGGGGGGGGGGCAAACTATGGCTTCCTTTGATATCGGATATATGAGCACCCTGAATTTCATCTGAAAGTCTTGCTGTTATACAATATCTACAATCCCCAGTCCCAGAAGCTGTGACTGCTGTGTTCTGCGAATGCTCCTGCCAGAGTAATGAACAAAAGCTGAGTCTGTCAATCAAACCCATCTCCTGCACTCCACTACCACTAGGGTCATCAGGTCAGCCCAGCTGAAACATGCTTATTTATCAAGATACGTATAGATTGCAATCTACAATGGTGTTCTGGGCATGTTCCTTTCCTTCCTATCCCTCATTTCACTAGCTTCCCCAGATGTGGGTAGGAGAAACCTGCTGCTGAATATGCTGCATTCACTTATTAATTTTCACTCTCTCCTTTACTTTATTTCCCACCTCTTTTACTTCATGTTTTTTTTTAAATTGTAAACTGCCTTGAAAGCCGTCTGATTAGGTGGTGTATCAAACCCTAAATAAACTTGAAACTTGAATATGGCACACAACATTATTTTTGAAAATAGTTCGCAATATTCCATAGGTTAATAATGGATAGTAAATCTGAATACTAAGTTTCAGGAGACATTTGTGGTTTAAAAAATACAAAAAAGATTCACTGCAACCCCTCAAAAGGGGTGCATGAGAGGTAAAGTCATCATATATGCTTCATTAATACCATCTGCAATAGCCAGGAAGTGGCTCATAAAGGGATGATCCCCTGACAAACAGCTTTTAGTCTCATCTCAAAGCACTCAACCCAGTCTATTTGCTCTTGCCTGGGACTGGAATATTCTCAAAAGTCCCATACAACAGCTGCAACTCACCCCTCCCCCCCCCCCCCCCCCCCCCCCCCCCGCACTATATTCTGAATGGGATTTCAACATTTTGTTCTTTTCATTAACATTAGAAAATGTAGCTTGAACCATAGGAGCCGACTCTGTGGGTGCTTCAGCACCCCCAATATTGAGAACATTCCTTGTATGTGTCCAAGGAGGGGTTATTTCCATTGGGCTTAGCACCCCCAATAATTTTGAAAAGTTGGCTCCTATGGCTTGAACCACTCCATGCCATGGGAGGAAAACGTGAAATATAAGAAAAGCCTTAGGCTCTGTATACACAGAGCAGGCTGCTCTTCCTAGAGCCAAAGCTACTTTTACGGAGAAAGGGTATTACTCTATCCATAGTATATCACTGCACTCTTCTTTTCAAAGCTGTTTGGCCAGACATCTTATCCTGCAAGTGTGTGAGAAACTGCATGGTCTCTTTGATTCTTGTATCCCACATCTTCACAGTGCACCTTGATAACGTTAGATTGAGGACAACTTCTCTATATTGTCTGGATGCAAGTTTATTCCAAAAGATGACAAGAGACAGGGCTAGTACCAATCTTTTCTCTTAAGACAGCGTTTTCTAAATCCGTCCTCTGCTCAGTGTGCGGTGGCAGTCAAAAAAGCAAACAGGATGCTAGGAATTATTAGGAAAGGGATGGTAAATAAGACCAAGAATACTATAATGCCTCTGTATCGCTCCATGGTGCAACCTCACCTTGAGTACTGTGTTCAGTTCTGGTCGCCATATCTCAAAAAAGATATAGCAGAATTAGAAAAGGTTCAAAGAAGAGCAACCAAAATGATAAAGAGGATGGAACTCCTCTCAAATGAGAAAAGGATTAAAGAGGTTAGGGCTCTTCAGCTTGGAAAAGACACGGCTGAAGGGAAATATGTAGAACAGGAAAAAGTGAATCGATTTTTCTGTCTTTAAAAAGGTAGAAAGACTAGGGGACACTCAAAGAAGTTACATGGAAATACTTAAAAAAAATAGGAGGAAATATCTCTAGAACTCATTGCTGGAGTATGTGATAACAATGGTTACATAAGTAATGCCACACTGGGAAAAGACCAAGGGTCCATCGAGCCCAGCATCCTGTCCCTGACAGCGGCCAATCCAGGCCAAAGGCACCTGGCAAGCTTCCCAAACGTACAAACATTCTATACATGTTATTCCTGGAATTGCGGATTTTTCCCAAGTCCATTTAGTAGCGGTTTATGGACTTGTCCTTTAGGAAACCGTCTAACCCCTTTTTAAACTCTGCCAAGCTAACCGCCTTCACCACGTTCTCCGGCAACGAATTCCAGAGTTTAATAACGCGTTGGGTGAAGAAACATTTTCTCCAATTTGTTTTAAATTTACTACACTGTAGTTTCATCGCATGCCCCCTAGTCCTAGTATTTTTGGAAAGCGTGAACAGACGCTTCACATCCACCTGTTCCACTCCACTCATTATTTTATATACCTCTATCATGTCTCCCCTCAGCCATCTCTTCTCCAAGCTGAAAAGCCCTAGCCTCCTTAATCTTTCTTCATAGGGAAATAGTCCCATCTCCGCTATCATTTTCGTCGCCCTTCGCTGCACCTTTTCCAATTCCACTATATCTTTCTTGAGATGATTAGCCTATCTGGGTTTTAAAAAAAAGTTTGGATAATTTCCTAGAGGAAACGTCCATTGTCTGCTATTGAGACAGACATGGGGAAGCCACTGCTTGTCCTGGGATTGGTAGCATATAATGTTACTACTATTTGGATTTCTGCCAGGTACTTGAGACTTGGATTGGCCACTGTTGAAAACAGGATACTACACTAGATTGGTCTGACCCAATATGGCTATTCTTATGTTCTTATGACCCCCAGCCAATTGGAATTTCGGGATATCAACAATGAATATGCATGAGAAAAATCTGCATGCAAATTTCTGTCATGAATATTTGTTGCAGATGCCCTAAAACCCTGACTTGGGGTTTGGGAACCATTTTCCTAAGATGTATCAGCTCCCTTCTGCATGTTATGCTTGCCACTTCACTCAGGTTGCCTCATTGAATGCACTTATTTCCAGGCCAAGGTAGAACTTTTACATTATGCAAACTTTTAAGCTACAAAAAACCATTTTGCTGCATATACAAGACATCCCGAGACATTCTTGCTGGACTAATATAAGCAATTAGCAAGCTGAAGTAATTAAGCACTGTATGAAAAAATTCAGCATATTAGAATCGTCTCCATGACACTGTATGAGAAACAAACACATCAGCTCTTAAACTCAGCAAGACACATTCTTAGATGCTTTTCACACTTAATTCAAACTTCCCCACTTACTAATCTTATTTGATGCAACCCTTTTTTGTCTGTTTTGAAGGTATTGAATTTCAGTTATCATTGGGATCCAAAGGATAATATGCTGAGGAAAATGAAAAACTAATTTCTTCCACTGCTAAATGAATTTAAGTTAGTAAATTAATTTAGGATAAAATATAATTTTGTTAGACTATTATTTTAAAACCAGGGAATAATCCCTCTTGAAAAGATTGTGGTTAAGACTGATATATAATGGAAGTAATTAACAGCAAAGTATAAAAGGTATTGGCTACATCTTCTTTTTAACATTTAATTAAAATGTCCCACAGTCAAAAGCTATACTAGCTGCATTTTAACTGCATAAGCTTTTGATGAATCAATGCGATTGTGTTTAAAACATGCCTCTGCAAGACTCCTCATGTCTGAAACGCTGTGTTAAAAGTAGAGAGCACAACTGGAGTCTTGAAAACCAGCACAATGGGAGTAATTCTGTGACAAGACGCCATACGTGAGAAGTCCACAAAAGATGCCTGGTTTTATAAAAAGATCTAAAACTACATTTAAGTTATATACAGAATGGCATGTCCATATACAAATACTATAGTTTCAAAATAAAATTTTGTCTCAAGTAATGTTACAGTTTTTTGTGACCTCAGAGGTGCTGCTCAAACAGATAAGTTTTACTGTAGAGCCATATGCACACAAATCATCACAGGTCAGCATTTTAGCATTTTTTCTTTTTATCTTCACTGTTTAAGCTTCAAATATATAAAATACTTATAATTTTTTTTAAGTAGTCTACCAGCTCATTTTCGAAAGTGATCACCGGCCATTTTCCGACATAAATCGGGAGATGGCCGGCGATCTCGGAAAAGCGGCCAAATCGGTATAATAAAAAGCCGCTTTTTTGCCAACATCGCCGCTTTCCCATCGCCGGCCAAAGTTCAAAGGGGCGTGTCGGCGGCGAAGTGAAGGCGGGACATGGGCGGGCGTGGCTACCAGATGGCCGGCTTTCGGCGATAATGGGAAAAAAAACCCGGCGATTAGCAGTATATTGCCGGGTTTACTTGGTCCTTTTATGTTCATGACCAAGCTTCAAAAAGGTGCCCCAAATGACCACTGGAGGGAATGGGGGATGACCTCCCCATACTCCCCCAGTGGTCACCAACCCCCTCCCATACTAAAAAAATAAAACTAAAAATCTTTTTTGACAGCCTGTATGCCAGCCTCAAATGCCGTACCCACCTCCATGACAGCAGAATGTGTTGTATCCTCCGACAGCCCTTCTCTGGTTGCGATGTGGCTCTCGGGTGAGTGTGACACCTTTTCTGTTAGGTGCCCTGCAGAGTCACATCAGCAATGCATTATGGTGGGTGTAGGGTACTGGGCTCTACTCCCATGGTGCTTTTCCCCCCTGCTAACTGGGTTCAGAGTGTGCCCTGTTTTGTTTCCGGTAGTCCATGAGGTAGTGGCCATTTTTGTAAGCCAGTTTTAGATCCCTTTCATGTGTCACCCACGTTAGAAAACGTTATTACCTTGAATGTGGCTGAAAGAGGGCATTGTACACCATTCTGCCAGCTCTGACCTACTGCTAATCTCAGTACCAGGGAGACTCTTTGCCAGTGGGGCACAACCTCTGATCTGCAGTTAACTATGAGTAAATGTGCTTATTCAAATAAAGGACTTTTTCAAAGAGATTAGTCTTCAGGTGTCAACTGGTGTGCCAAGGTTATACAGCAGCAACAAGTTCTAGAGGCCTGCGTGTATGCAGGTCCCTGGAGCACTTTTAGTGGGTACCGCAGTGCACTTAAGGCAGGCGGACCCAGACCCATCCCCCCCCTACCTGTAACACTTGTGCTGGTAATGGGAGCCCTCCAAAACCCACTGTACCCACATGTAGTTGCCCCCTTCACCCCTAAGAGCGTTGGTAGTGTTGTACATTTGTGGGTAGTGGGTTTTGGGGGGGGGGTTGGGGGGCTCAGCACCCAAAGTAAGGGAGCTATGCATGTGGGAGGTTTTTCTGAAGTCCACCGCACTGACCCCTAGGATGCCCAGCTGGTGTCCTGGCATGTCAGGGGGACCAGTGCGCTACAAATGCTGGCTCCTCCCACGACCAAATGCCTTGGATTTCGCCGGGTTGGAGACGGCCTGCATTTTTTCCATTATCGCTGAAAAACAAACCCGGCCATCTCAAACCCCAAGACAGTTGGCCGGGCTAAACCGCATTATTGAGAAAAAAAAAAAAAGATGGCCGGCCATCTTTTTCGATAATACGGTTCCGGCCAGCTGTAGCGCTGGCGATCTATTTGGCCGGCGACGTTCGATTATGCCCCTCCATGTCATTTGATACAACAAAGAAGTTGGCTAGGGAATGATGTTCCAACATGGCACATGTTTCGCAAAAAGCTGCATCAAGCAACCTCTTATGCAGCCAAACCTAACCATTTTCTATCTAGTCTTTCTTCAAAGAATTTTGTATATTTGAAAGCTTGAACAGTGAAGATAAAAGGGATACCCTAATGATCCAACTTAAATGCTTTAACCCTGCAAGATACCAAAACCAAAAATCGTATTGGACATAGCTTAACTTTTTCTCCTTTATAGTTCCCTAATGTGTCTATCACACATGACCTTTATTCTACCATAACTCCACTCTGTAATTGTTCATACCAGTATTGGCGATTGCCTCTACGGTACTATGTAAGCCACATTGAGCCTGCAAATAGGTGGGAAAATGTGGGATACAAATGTAACAAAGAAAAAAAATTCTAAAACGCTGACCTATGATAATTTGTGTGTATATAGCTCTGCAGTAAAACATTAATCTGACTGAGCGGCACCGCTGAGGTCACAAAAAAAAACTATACAATTACTTCAAACTAAATATAATTTTGAAACTATTGTATTAGTATATGGGAATGCCATTCTGTATATAAGTTATATACAGTTTTAGATATGTAATGTTGAGCCCATAGGTTGTGAACTGCTGTTGTGCCGTAAATTGTTTTATAAAAAGAACATAGGTGCCTATGGATCTTTAAAAAAATAGACTTCTAGAACCAGTCCAACAGCAAGCAAATGCTGACGCACAAAATTTACATGTGCTCCAAAAAAGGGATAAATGTGTGCATATGCTCTGTATGTGTACCCATATAGGTTATAAACCATGCACACATGCTGTAACTCTTTTTGCTCTGCTAAAACTACACTCCCAGGAACACCTACATGTAGATTACAAATAACTAAATTACACAATATTAACCCGACCCCTGGATTAAATATATGCTGATATCATTCATGAATAGTTTAGATGTCTTGAAAGCAAGATTTTTTCATAGTTTTGAATGATGACAAATGAGAAACAAGGATCTACAGGTACTACTAAGTTCTTCAACTGAAAGCCCATGACCCTGCAGAGTCTAATTAAAAAACTTTGCACCATCTCATACCTCATTAATGAAGTCCCCAATGTCACCCGGGTGAGGAGCTGCTGATCTGACTGGATACTGAGGTTCTGCATGGATTGGTCGCTCGTCCAGACGTCTGATCCCAACAGGCTTGATCGTATCAGGCTCGACCGTATCTGGCTGCTGAAGCTGGCTCAGATCATAGTCCTTCAGAAAAGGAAGAGCAATGTGAAAAGGGAGAATGGTGCCTAAAGCTTGTGAACCACTGACACCCAACAAGAAAGGAAAATGCAAATAGAATTTACCACATAAGAAAAATGAGGATGTGTGGTGTGGTCGTTAGAGCACAAAACATTGTCAGGAGCCTTCCTGGGATGTGAATCCTTTCAGGGGTCCTTTTACTAACCCTCGTAGGTGCCTATGTGGAACTACCACCCGGCTACCACGTGGCCCAGGCAGTAATTTCATTTTTTACGCATGCCGAAAACTTTCCGACACATGGCACTAACTGGACAGTAATCGACATTATGGACGCAGACCAATTTTCATTTTTCTGCATGTCCATTTTCGCACCCCCCCCCCCAAAAGGCCTTTTGCGGGTGCACTGAAAAATGAACCTGCGCGTGTTCAGCTAGGTTCAAGTACAGTAACTAAACCAGAGGTTTAGATAGCTTTCATGATTTTGGAAAAGTAAGACCTGTACAGGTACTGAACACTACTACACATAACCCCATGACTCTTACAAACTTTGATAAATGTGAAAACTATTACAGCAATCAAACAAGCTAATTCAGGTTCTGTCAAGGGTAAACATCTAACACGTAATCTAATTTTGAAATTTCCAAGTCCAAAAGGCGTTCGGTTCAAAAGTAAATTCTCTTCTTCTTTTCCCTATTTAGCAGCAAAAGTGTGGAATACTTTAAAAGATTTCAATCTAAATTTGATGTTTAAAAAAAAATCTATAAAAACTATATTATTTTGAAAGTATGTTTTATATAATTAACATTGTTTATAAGGCTTGATAATTCCCAGATAAGTGATCTAGTTTCTTATTTTTTTCTTTTGCAATCCGCTTTGAACTGTGAGGTACTAGTGAAAGATATGATGTGATGTAATGTAAACATAGAATGCAGCCTTTACTGATATTTTATGCCACAGACCTGTCTGCATGAAAAAAGAAACAGCAAAAGGATGGCTTATTTTCATACTGAATACTTGTCTGCCTCAACTTTATTTTAAGTAGAAAACACCTACACAACTAAAAGATTTGCCACAGATGTAATCAACACTTGTTCCAAGCTTTCAAACCAACTCAGTGTGGGTTAGATGTGAAGCTGTGTTTGTGCATTTTCTTCAAGAGAAAAGGTTTTGCTTCAAAATAAAGTTGACTGCAGTGCTTTGCAGACTCAGTTCTGTTTAACATAAAGTCTTAAAAGACTGAGTTGAAATTTGCTTACAGGCTCTCTTGTAATTCTGATAACGTACAGAAAGAAAACAAAACAAGAGAAAAATGCCAAGAAAAGCACATTGCTTTTTGGATTTGGTTCCAATTGTAAACACCCTGGAAATGCCCCTTGGAATTGTTAAATACTTTAGTATTTGTTTAGCTTTTATTCCCCGCCCCCCCCCCCCCTACTCCCCATGTCATCACTGTATCTGCACAGGAAAGCTGTGTAAGCTTTGCTGTTACACTGGTTGAATTTACAAATCCAGGGCTGACAAAAAAAGGCTTGGATTCAATTCAGCTTGAGTGACCCTCCAAAAGTATGAATCCTACAGCAAGCACCCCAATTTCTGCCCCATAAGGATGTCCCCAAGAACTCCAGTCTCAAAACTGCCATATTCTGCTGATAATAAATTTTGGGCTTTTGACAAATACCATTAAGGCAACTGAGTGCCCGTGGAAAAGCCATAAAGAGCCTAGAGAAATCTAAGACTAAAAAAAGATGCATTTATTAAGCTGGGACTGGAGAAAAACGCCTTAACCATTGACTAGATATGTTAAATATTGTGCAGTGCTTTGCAAAAATAGCACTGCTAATCTAAGGCAACTTAAAAAAAATGGAAGGCAACCTTTTAAGAGAAATATAGCCATTAATTCAATGATTAGGTTTAAAGGGCAGGTTTTGATTTAGCCAACTAAAATGGCTTGTTGGCTTTATCTTCTTATACTATAATTATTTGTTGTTAATGGCTATGAATGATCACAGACTGGGAGAGCAGCATAGAAATAGAGACTTCTCCTATAATATTCATGAACAGAATGTACTGTGTGCAGTCTGGTAACATTTCACAAGTATGTATTTGACCAGGCTTAACAAGGACTCAAGTGGTCCTGGGAGAAAGAAGAAACTCACTTTGATCCAGTTGCAACAAGCCACTTAGTACTAGTATAAGCTTTGGGTACACGTAAGTTTCTGGGAAACATGCTGCCCTGACGCAAGCCCAGACCCTAGGAGACATGTTACCAGTTTTGCAAAGTTTGGCATGACAATGTGCTGTGGCTGGACCTTCCCTGGCAGGGAAGATGTGGTTGGCCAAGACCAGGTTGAAATGCCACAAATTTATTAAAATTGAAGTGAGACCTGGGATGAGATGCAAATACCATGGGTATGCCAGGTCTGGGGACGTATGTTACCACTGTAGTTGGATCAGGCCAAGGTCCAGGGGAAAAAATGCCAGCACAATATAGATGTAGAGGAGGATAGCAGGAACGGAAGGAAGAGTGGGAGCAAAAAGAGAAGGTACCTAGTGAATGGGGAAAAGAAAGAGAGGATGGAGAGGGTAAAAGAACAGAAACAAAAGCTGGCAAAAAAAGAACTCCTGTAACAAAATAATCGAGTGTCTCCTAAAATTATTTTGATGGCATTCAATTTCTAATATTATTCCACCTCTTGTTATATATAGGCAACAATGAGAAATAAATGAATTTAAAATTAACATCAGAACAGGATCCATATATAGTACTGAAATTTACAACAGCCCAAAAAGAACATGAAAATTCTTCTTTCAAGGCACTTCATATATAGCTCACCTGGTCTTCCTCTCCTCCACCTTCTTCATCATATTTCAAAATATTATCTCTCACATCATCCTCTGGATCAATCAAAAGTTGTTTGGCTTGACGTTCCTTATCTCGGCGCTTCATCCACACCACAAACATCAAAACCAGTACTGAAAAAAAATAAGGGTGGGAAACAAAATGACCAAAAATAAATAACATCATTTCCAAATGAGTAATAGATAAGATAATCACAATGGGCCCTGTTTACTAACCCGTGTTATAGGTGCGTTAGCGTCTTTAGAGCACGTTAACCGTGTACGTGCCTACAATATCCCTATAGGCGCCTACATGGCTAGCGTGCTAATTGTAGGCACGTTAAAAATGCTAACACGCCTTAGTAAACAAGGCCCAATAGTTGGAATGGGAATCTTTCCTGTGGTTTGTTTAGTTGTTAGCATAGAGGACAATTTGTACACCACAGTGAGAAGAGTTCTACCACTCACCCTGCAGAAGTTGGTTCAACACAACACAACACAACACAACACAACACAACACAACACAACACAAAATAAGTCAAGACTAGTCATGGGGCAACAGCAGCAACACAGGACCCTAACTTTCAGCAAGCATTTAAAGTCACAACACAGCAGCACCAACAGAGGATGGGGCTATAGTTTAAAATGACATAGGAAATGTCGATGACATGACAAATCTTATGTTCATTTCATATCTTTACCAAATGAAAACGAGGAGAAAAAAACTTATTTTGTGTTTTGTCATCCAATAACAACACACACTTGGGCACCCTCTTTCTGAAATACTGTGCCTTCTTTCCACAGGGTGAACACTTTAACTGGAACCTGACAAAATGGCCAAACAGAAATGAATAAAATGAAAATTCCTGTAAATGACACGAAAGAAGAATTTTCTAGCTGCCCATCCCTAGCACCCAATCCTACTCTCATGATCCCTAGAACACCAAAATGAGTCGTCAGCCAATTTGCAGAAAGGAACGAGTAAAGCCAGTTCTACCACAGCTCTTGTTTTATTTCAAATCCGCCACGCTTACACAAGGAAAAATATGTTCAGGTTCTATAAGCACATCAAGAAACTACTGTTTGAACAGAAGATTTCATCCAATTCTGATTGGGATTATTTCACATGGAGCATGGCATGATGCCATAAAAATGCATTACTCAGATCACTCATTCATAAAACTCAACACTCCCATGCACCCTTAGTATTTGAAGTAGAGAATGACATAGAGAAAAAGTTTATGCTCATCCCTGCCCTGTTCCCGTGAGCTCTGTCCCCATCCCCGCCCCATCCTCACGAGCTCTACCTGATCCCATCTGTTGTACAAGCCTCAAACAGTTATAATTTTATATTTATGACATTTTATTAAAGTATAAAAAGAAACAATATTCTTTACAACTGTTGTTTTATAAATCATAAACAATACAGAACAAGGATCAACAAAACCTCTGTCTCACCTCCCCCCCTCACAAATATCCCCTCCACTATTGGGAAAACTGAACAAGCCAAATTACTACAGAATGCTACATAGAAAATGAATGCTAATAGAATACCTCAGTCACACACACACAGAACACAAATGCCAAATATATAATAACTGACCAAAAATGATAAAGCTATATTAAACCAAAACCCCAAGAAGCCACACCAAAGAAATAGAAAGAGATGCATTTCCTCTTACATTGTGCAAAATATAAAGATCACGCATGCCAGGGATGGTGTTAAGGGGGGTGCAACTACGATAACTGCCTCCTGGCCAGAGAGAGTCCTAAGCCTGCTGGAAACTAAAGAAGGCATGGCATGGTAATAAGCTTTGGGGTTCCCTCCCAATTTTATGCCCTGGGCCTCCGCTACGTCTAACACCAGCTTTGGCAGGATACACATTTCAAATTGGACATATTTTAATAAAAAAATAGAAAATACATTTTTTTGTTCTATATTTTGCTGTCTGGTCATTTTATTTTTCCAATCATGTTGATCCCAGGATCTGGTTTCTGTTTCAATTTGATTTATTTTCTTTATATACTGCCTTACACCAAAGCAGTTTACATAGTTATACTGAAAAAAAACAAAGAGTGAAATTACAATTTTACAAACAGTTAAAAAATAAAGAAAATAAATAAAAATGAACCTGACTTCTCAAATCACTTGCCATGGTCTCCTGCCCATTTGACATTTTTTCTTGCTCCATGCTCACCATCCATCTTCCATCTGTGTGTACCTATCTTTCCCCATGTTCAACATCTCCCTTCTCTGTGCCCCCTATACTTCTCTGTCTAGCATCTTCCCTGTGTCCATCTCCCCACATTCTTCACAACTCTATATCTCTACCCCCTACCCCTGTATTCAGAATTACTCCTGTGTGTTCCTATGCACCCCAAGGCCAGCATCTCCCTTCTGTGATTCTATTCTCCCCCATATCTAGCATCTTCCCCATGTCCATATACCCATGTCTGGCATTGCCCTCTCTATCTCCATATACCATCCACATGCAGCATCTCCCCTTTGTGTCCCTGTGTTCCCCTCCATGCCATTCATCTCCTCTCTGTTCCTGTAACCTCCCTGTGTCCAGCTTCTCCCCTCTATTCTGCCTCCACACCAATGCGTCTCTCTCCCTCCCTCCACTATGTGTTCAGTATTTCACTCCCTCTTCCTTCAACCCCTTGTTTCGATCTCTCTTTCCTTTCCCTCCCCCTGCAGGCCCAGGACTTCTCTTCCTTCTCTCCAGCAGCCCCTCCATGGGTCCAGCACTTCTCTTCCTTCCCTCCCTCCAGCCCCCCCCCAATGAGACTCCAGCACCTCTCTCCCTTCACTTCAGCTCCAGCCCAAGCCCCCATCCCTCCCGTGGGTCCAGCACCTCTGTCCCCTTCAGCCGCAGCCCCCTCCCACCCACGAGTCCAGCACCTCTGTCCTTTCAGCTCCTGCCTGCCTTCCCTCCCTTCCTCCCATGGGTTCAGAACCTCTGTCCCCTTCAGCTCCAGCCCTTCCTCCCCCCTCATGGGTCCAGCACCTCTGTCCCCTTCAGCTCCAGCCCCCCTTCCCTCCCATGGGTCCACCACCTCTGTCCCCTTCAGCTCCAGCCCCCCTTCCTCCCTTGGGTCCAGCACCTCTGTCCCTTCAGCTCAGGCCCTCCCTCCCTCCCTTCCATTCCCTAGCGCTGCCTCTGTCTCCTTCAGATTCAGCCCGCCTTCCATCCCTCAGCACTGCCTCTGTTTGTCCTCCCCACCCAAACGCAGGTCCGGCATTTTGTTTTCGCTGCGAAAATCCCCCATAGATAGGCCTGCTCCGGGGCCTTCCCTCCTCTGCTGGCTCCCACCACCTGATGTAACTTCCTGTTTCGCGAAACAGGAAACTGCATCAGAAGGCAGGAACTGGCAGAGGAGGGAAGGCCCCAGAGAAGGCCTGTGGGGGATCTTCTTCATAGCTCTATAGATAGACACAGCGGGGATGGAGGAAGAGATGCCAGACACATGGTAATCGCATTTTTTTATAAACCACGAGAGCAAGACTTTTTACCACTCCTGTGGGGTGAAAAAAGTTTTGTTCTCACACCAGCGATAAATGCAGTAATTTGTTTTTGTTATCATGGATTTACTGCGGGTCCCCATCCCCATGTCATCATCTAATTTGAAGAAGGAGTGGGTTAGGAGACAGAATTCTTTCTACAACACAAAAACAAATACTGTATTGAGTTAGTTTATGAGAACTGTGTTGAACTTTTAGCTCTGACCGACGATAAAAATTTAAATGATAAAGTTTGAAATAATATACTAAATATTTATGCAGTACCTATTAGGCCAGTTTATTACTGTATGACTGTGCTCTATGGAAAGCACATTTTGTAGTGACGTCACAATGCTATATTGTATTATGTAATTGTAAAAAAAGTACTGTTCTCGGGACAAAAACAATTTTAGAAACCTATGTAGTACATACATGTACACAACTACTCATGCCCATTGAACCAGATCTACCCACAAATGAATAAACTGCTGGCCTAATTGCAACTCGGGAATGGGCAAAAAAAAAACAATAAACTCTGCCTGAACCCAAGCAAAACAGAGATTCTTTCGGTACCTAACACAAGTGGACAAATATCTGACTTTAAAGTACCTTTTGGAAAGTACAAACTTCCCCTAAAATCACAAGCCAGGAATCTTGGATAATGCTGGATTCATCACTCACTATGATCCTGCAAATTCAACCTTTAAAAAATGTCTCTATTATATGCGGCAACTCCATATATTGAAAAGATGAGTCTGACCAAAGTGGTCCATGCCATGATAACATCGTGACTAGACCTCTGCAATGCCCTGTACACTAGTGAAACCAAAAAGAGCTTGTATCAGCTCCAACTAATTCAGAATTCTGCAGCACGACTGATAGAAGGCTGCAAGCAGCATGACCACATCACACTCCTCCTGCAAAAACTACACTGGTTACCAATACCTTACAGGGTTAAACTTAAAACTGATTTTCAAGGTCCTCAGACAAAATGGGTCAGAGTACTTAAAAAAACAAGTCAGCCCTCTACACACCTTTGATCCTTGAGAGGATCTTAGATGGCTCATCAAAATAAAGTGTAGGATGTTATCCTGCCTGTGAGCCTTCTCAGGAATACCCCCCACACTCTGGAACTCACTTCCATAGGGGCTAAGTCTAACTCAAGACTACCTCTACTTCAGGAAGCAGGTGAAAGCCTAGCTCTTCTCCCAAGCCTTCAAATCAAGTGGTGACCGACTATATGCTCACTGCACACTTGGATTAGTTTGCTGAACACCCTGTAAGTTAGACCTGTTCCTCTATCTTGTTCAACTGTACAAAGATTTTGCCTTGAGTTTAGCCACCCATGTTTATTCCAATTGACTCTGTATTACCCATCTTGTCTCCGTCTATATATCTGCACTCAGCCCCTCGGCTACACAGAAAAACATTAGCATTATATCTATGCAATTTGAATGTTCTATTGCATTGCTTATTAGGTGTTTTATTGGTATTGGTCTAGTCACGATGTTATCATGGCATGGACCACTGTGATCAGACTCATCTTTTCAATATATGGAGTTGCCACATATATTTTTTCACGGAGAGAGTAGTGGATGCTTGGAATGCCCTCCCGCGGGAGATGGTGGAAATGAAAACGGTAACAGAATTCAAACACGCGTGGGATAAACATAAAGGAATCCTATTCAGAAGGAATGGATCCTAAGGAGCTTAGCCGAGATTGGGTGGCAGAGCCAGCCGGTGGTGAGAGGTGAGGATAGTGCTGGGCAGACTTATACAGTCTGTGCCAGAGCCAGTGGTGGGAGGCGGGGCTGGTGGTTGGGAGGCGGGGATAGTGCTGGACAGACTTATACGGTCTGTGCCCTGAAGAGGACAGGTACAAATCAAAGTAGGGTATACACAAAAAGTAGCACATATGAGTTTGTCTTGTTGGGCAGACTGGATGGACCATGAAGGTCTTTTTCTGCCGTCATTTACTATGTTACTATGTTACTATGTATTATGCTGACATTGTATTATATCTCTGTTATTTGAATATTCTTCCATACTGTCTATTATAGTATTGTTTGTATTGTACTGACATCATATTTCCAAGTTTACCTCATTTATTCTATTTATTTTTATATTTGGTCATTTTTGCTATAATGATGTTAACAACATCGTAATTTAATCCGCAAATGAACCTTTTTCGGAGACAGGAAGGCGGTAGAACTAGAGGACATGAATTGAGGTTGAAGGGGGGCAGACTCAAGACTAATGTCAAGAAGTATTTTTTCACGGAGAGGGTGGTGGATATCTGGAATGCTCTCCCGCGGGAGGTGGTGAAGATGAAAACGGTAATGGAATTCAAACATGCGTGGGATAAACACAAAGGAATCCTGTTTAGAAGGAATGGTTCCGCGGAATCTTAGCGGAGATTGGGTGGCGACGCCGGTAATTGGGAAACAAAATGGGAGCTGGGCAGACTTCTATGGTCTATGCCCTGATTGTGACTGAATAGATAGGGATAGGCTGGAGTGTAAATTTTAAGGGGCTTCGTAGTTAGTGGGGTCCCGCAGGGGTCTGTGCTGGGTCCGTTGCTTTTTAATGTATTTATAAATGACCTAGAGATGGGAATAACTAGTGAGGTAATTAAATTCGCCGATGACACAAAATTATTCAGGGTCGTCAAGTCGCAGGAGGAATGTGAACGATTACAGGAGGACCTTGCGAGACTGGGAGAATGGGCGTGCAAGTGGCAGATGAAGTTCAATGTTGACAAGTGCAAAGTGATGCATGTGGGTAAGAGGAACCCGAATTATAGCTACGTCTTGCAAGGTTCCGCGTTAGGAGTTACGGATCAAGAAAAGGATCTGGGTGTCGTCGTCGATGATACGCTGAAACCTTCTGCTCAGTGTGCTGCTGCGGCTAGGAAAGCGAATAGAATGTTGGGTGTTATTAGGAAGGGTATGGAGTCCAGGTGTGCGGATGTTATAATGCCGTTGTATCGCTCCATGGTGCGACCGCACCTGGAGTATTGTGTTCAGTACTGGTCTCCGTATCTCAAAAAAGATATAGTAGAATTGGAAAAGGTACAGCGAAGGGCGACGAAAATGATAGTGGGGATGGGACGACTTTCCTACGAAGAGAGGCTGAGAAGGCTAGGGCTTTTCAGCTTGGAGAAGAGACGGCTGAGGGGAGATATGATAGAAGTGTATAAAATAATGAGTGGAATGGATCGGGTGGATGTGAAGCGACTGTTCACGCTATCCAAAAATACTAGGACTAGAGGGCATGAGTTGAAGCTACAGTGTGGTAAATTTAAAACGAATCGGAGAAAATTTTTCTTCACCCAACGTGTAATTAGACTCTGGAATTCGTTGCCGGAGAACGTGGTACGGGCGGTTAGCTTGACGGAGTTTAAAAAGGGGTTAGATAGATTCCTAAAGGACAAGTCCATAGACCGCTATTAAATGGACTTGGAAAAATTCCGCATTTTTAGGTATAACTTGTCTGGAATGTTTTTACGTTTGGGGAGCGTGCCAGGTGCCCTTGACCTGGATTGGCCACTGTCGGTGACAGGATGCTGGGCTAGATGGACCTTTGGTCTTTCCCAGTATGGCACTACTTATGTACTTATATAACTTAGTACAAGAACAGTGCTGAGTAGACTTCTACGGTGTGTGCCCTGAGAAAGGCAAGGAAAATCAAAATCGGGTATACATATAAAGTATCACATACCATGTAAATGAGTTTATCTTGTTGGGCAGACTGGATGGACTGTACAGGTCTTTATCTGCTGTCATTTACTATGTTACTGCTATATATTAAACTGGACCTACTGTACACCACCTTGGCTGAATCTGTTCATAAAGGCAGTTAATAAATCCCAATAAGTAAATAAATAAAAACCTAAAGTGGCATAAGAAGTCAGAAAGCTCCACGAGAGCAATATGCTTTGCTCTCTGTCCAAATTAGCTCATTGAAATTAGTGAGGGCAGGCCCCCACACTTACTCCTAATCAGTTTATTTACAAACAATTTTAACTAAGCTCTCTCCGATGCAGCTGTGAAAAAGATCTTGAAAAATCTGCTGACTGCTCTGCAGCGCAAGTCCAACTGCAAATAATCCTCTTTAAGCTTGTACAAACACACATGAATAACACTCGTGATTTACAGATTGTGCTATACACTCAGGAGTCTGTATACACGTTTCATATGTTTATAGCTAAGAATAACAAAACACAATGAATTATGAAACACTACCCAACCCCACAGTAATTAGAACTACATTTCAAAAGTACAGCATGATAAAGCCAGATACATTGTATTGTGTTAAGGAAACATAGGGGGTCTTTTACTTAGGCTTGCTGGCGTTTTTAGCGTACGCTAAAAATAGGCGTGCACTAAACACTAGAGACGCAAATTTACTCCTATGGGTGTCTTTACTGTTTAACGCGTGCCTATTTTTAGCACGTGCTAAAAACGCCAGCATGCCTAAGTGAAAGATCCCCATAGTGGGGCCGCTACCCACTGGATCTCTATGCACTGCCCTGTAAAAAAGGATAGAATACATGTTCTCTCCCCTCCATCTAAAATTGGGAATTGGGGCTCTCCTTCTCACAAAGGGAAAATACTTTTCAAACAATGAAGCTTGGAATTATGTATAGCAAGATGATAGATTCTTTGGTTTGAAAGCATAGAAGTTCAAAAATGCTCTTTGGCTATACACACACACAACATACAAAAGCAATTCAAAAACCATCACCTCCTTAAAAACATTCACGGAAATGACTACATTCTCCAAAACAACATTTTAACTACCCAGCATTACATTTAGAACACTTAGGAGAAATGAAACAGTTTACCAAGGACTACACAATATCTGGTAGAGGAGTGGAAGATTCATTAGCAATCCTATATAATGAAAAAAAAAGTGATCGTGACACTAGAAAAGATTATGCTAAGCAGAAAATGTTGGGAGAAAATGCAATTAAGAGGATTACTTTAGAGTATCAAATCAACTTCTTAAAGCTAAAAAAAAAAAAAGTCTAGAGGTTTCAAGTTATTTAGTACCTTAGGTGGAACAATTAGCATCTTATTTTAAAGAAAAAGTAGATATTAAGAAGTGAAGCCCTGGGTATACAATCTTAGGGGTCCTTTTACTAAGGTGCGCCGAAAAATGGCTGCGCTCGTGTAGGCACGTGTTTTGGCCATGCGCAGATCCATTTGCAGGCCTTTTAAAAAAATGTTTTGCCAAAAATGGACGTGTGGCAAAATAAAAATTGGCGCATGTCCATTTGGGTCTGAGACCTTACAGCCAAGCATTGACTGAGCGCTAAGGTCTCACGCGTTAACTGTGTGGTAATCATCTATGCGCGAATGACGATTACCACCTGGTTTCTGCCGCACGCCAGAAAATAAAAATTATTTTCCGGCGCGCGTAGTTGACATGTGTCAAAAATGAAATTATCACAAGGGCCGTGGGCGGTAACTCAAAATTGATGCGCGCTAAGAGCACGTAAACGCCTGCACGGCTTAGTAAAAGGACCCCTTAATCTGATGATCGGGATGCTTATATGCAATTCGGAGTTTTTGGATTACAGGACCAAATGGAACTAGATTTGACTGGAATGAAAGGGGACTACTTATGGGATAACTTTGATAAGGCCACATTATCAGACACAGATTTGTTTTGTTATTTCTGTAAGGGAAATTATCAGCTTGATCCTTGCTTGTTAAGGTTGGGGTGGAGGGAATGATTAAAGAGATGGTTAGTGATGTTCTTAAATGACATTTTGGAGATTGGAGTATTACCCACCTTCTTTAAAACATATTATAAAGCACATGCTTAAAAATGAAAAAGGGGATCAGATCACCCATAACAATTACAGGCCAGTAGCAAATAATTGTTTCTCAGCTAAATTAATGAAAGAAGAAATAGTGGCTAAACAACTAATGTAATACTTGGAAAAGTTTTATCTATTATCGGATTTACAATCTGGGTTTTGGTCACAGCATAGTAGAGAGACTGGACTAGCCTCTGTTAGATAAATTGAGATTAATATTATATAAAGGGGATTATGCTTTGTTGTTACAGTAAGATCTATGATCATACCATTCTAATTAATCACTTGGATAGCATAGGTGTAACAGGAAATAGTATACTTTTTTTTTTTTTTTAGTGAAACATGGCTATAGAGTGAGTCAGGGACTGGTCGTCAGAAAATTGGCATTTAAAATGTGGGGGTCTATGGGGTCCCCTTTGCCACCTATTTTGTTTAATATTTATTTAAGTCCATTAGGAAACCTCTAGACTCTTTAGTTTTAGATTGTTTTATTTATGTAGATGATGTGCAAATTTTGATTCCTATTATAAAGGGTCAATCTAAAGTTGGAGATACTCAAAAGATGGATGTGGGCAAATTATCTTAAAATTAATCCAGAGAAAACAAAGGTTTTAAGGATGAGAGGTAGCGATCTTAAAATCCCTTATTTAGGGAGGGAACCAATTCCTCTGTCTTTTTTCATGTTCTTGGAGTAATAGACTTACATCTCATAATGGAAGACTAGATCTCTAAAGTAGTACATAATTCATTATGGAAACTAAAACTAATTAGACAGATTAGATCATATTTCCTTGTATAATAATGTTTCAGCTAGGCTGCAGAAATGTTTGCAATTGCTACAAAAAACAGCAGCAAGAATTTCCCTGAATACGTTTGACTGTTACCTTCTTGACCATGTCTGACTCCCAAACCTGTGCAAGCTGATCCAGAATGGGGGCCCCTCTATTATCCCTAAGTATCCGGTACCATTGACAGAGTTTATTTGAGTTTGGTTGGAGATGTAGGAACACCCAATCCAGTTTAGTGAAAGCAATCCTATGTTTGCTTTTGTTTACTATGGAGGAGTAGTGATGGCGGACTTGTAGATAGGCAAATAAGTGGTGGTTAGGGATGGCCCAGGACTGTTTGATCTGATCAAAGGATGGAAAACAACCACCACCCAAGTATCTCAAAATCCCCCAAGCAGTTGCAACCTTTAAGCTGCCAACCTCTAAAAGGGGAAAGAACCTTGCCCTGTTGGAAATCTTCACTGTCCACAAGGGTTAGGAAGGGATCCGTGCCACTCAAACCACCCAGAATGCATCTCCATCAGCACTAAGCTTTACTGAGGGCTTTCACATAGACATTTACTCCTGCACCCCCCATCTCTTCTTATCTTTGCATACCAGAACATTTAAAACAGCAGAGGGCGCGCATCAGTTATCCTAAAATCAGCAGGAGCAAAGAAATCCTGTTTTGTGTATAACTCATGTATGCACCGCATTAGTATGGCAACATTATACAAATGCAAATCTGGAAAATGTTTTATTTTAGAAACCACACTTTCGTTTGTACCTCAGGTAAACCATCTTGTTCAATTAGATCTTTTAAAAAACTCCATCAATTATAGAACATTGGTCATTATTTCGATAAAAAAAAACATTTTGCTATTTTAGCTCAGGCTTTTGCTCTACCCTATTTAGATTATTGCAATAGTCTCTATCTTTCTCAGTTAGGCTACGAACTAGGCTTCAGCTTCTTCAAAATACTCTTGCTAAGCTTATACATCACATGAGAAAATTTGATCGTGCCACTCATACTTTAATATCTTCTCCACTGGCTTCCTGTGAGGGTCCTTATTTCTTTCACATTGGGATGTATGATTTTCAATATATTTAATGTTTTTTTTCCCTGATTATTTTTTTAACTTGGTATCTTTTCCCTTAGACTGCGGACTTATAAGATCTAGAAATCCATATCAATGAATTCTCCCTTTCTTTCCTGGAATACAGTTTAAGAAGATTTGGGAGGATTCTTTTAATTAGCAGGCTGTTCACTTTTGGCTTTCATTACCACTGGATCCACTGCTTCTCCATCTTATTTTTTTTATTTTGTAAGGCTTTGAAAATCTACTTATTCAAAAATTCTTGATATACTGATCTTAATTTTGCAAATCCATTTTTTTTGCTTATTTGTTGCTCTTTCATTATGTTACCTCTATTGATTGGGAGTTAGTGGGACATAAGAACCATATTACATTACATACATTACATCCGGAGCTGGCCCTCTGACAAGCATGGTAAATCCAGGGATTGAAAGAAAGTTCTACATGCTTCCTCATCAAATACCCACTATCATAGAGGTACTCATAAAAACTCATAAAATCTTGCTATATGTCAGCCTGCTTGATATGTCGTGTGTGAAGAGGCCCCTTTATTTGAATAAAATAGATTTTGGAAGAATGTTGTTTTACCGGGGAAGCCAAAAACGTCCTAGTTTTATTGCCCCATTGGTGTAGGGGAGTAGAAAAGGTGCAAACAAAACTGAAAGGAGCTATTTTAAGGGCAACAAACCTTTTTGTTAAGATAGCAAGTAAGAGGAAAAGAAGGCTTCTTTATTTCTCAAAAGAAGCCAATGAAAAGTTAAGTCAAAAGAGTATAACCTCCATAAACTACAAGAAATCACCAAAAAAGAAAGACATGCAACAATATGGAAAAACTAAAAGAAGCTGGCAAAGTAGTCAGAAAAGCAAAGACACAAATGGAAGAAAAATAGCAAATAAGGTAAAATGAGGGGGACAAGGCTTTTTTTTTTTGAGAGATGTTAGTGGTAGGAGGAAGTGCAAAGGTGGCATTCTGAATTCAAGAAAGCACACACACAGGATCATTAAATGAGAGGAAGAAATAGTACAGGATAGGCTTAGACAGACTGGATAGGAAAGGGAAAGGGGCTGGGATTTGATATACCGCCTTTCTGTGGTTACAATCAAAGAGGTTTACATATTATACGCAGGTACTTCTTTTGTACCTGGGGCTTGCCGATTTTGAATGAAAGGTAACCAATATCATTGCATGTGAGATTTAAAAGTTTTCATTACGGTTGTTAAAATCATATGGTGTTTAGCCTCAAGTTATTTTTTGGATACAGTAAAAATGTATAGCCTCAATCTTTCTTTGAGATCTATATAAGATGTATTCATGGAAATTCCTTCTGTTAAACTGTGTTGATTGTCATCTACTAGAAAGACTACTTTATAAGAGGTTTAGAGGGGCATAATCGAACGGGGCGGGCGCCCATGTTTTCCTGAGGGCGTCCTCACGAAGGGGCGGGGAAACCCATATTATCAAAACAAGATGATCGTCCATCTTTCGTTTCGATAATACGGTCGGGGACGCCCAAATCTCCATATTTAGGTCGACCCTAGAGATGGTCGTCCCCGGTTTTCAGCGATAATGGAAACTGAGGACGCCCATCTCAGAAATGACCAAATCCAAGCCATTTGGGTCATGGGAGGTGCCAGCATTCGTAGTGCACTGGTCCCCCTCACATGCCAGGACACCAACCAGGCACCCTAGGAGGCACTGCAGTGGACTTCATAAATTGCTCCCAGGTGCATAGCTCCCTTAACTTGTGTGCTGAGCCCCCCAAAGCCCACTCCCCACAACTGTACAACACTACCATAGCCCTAAGGGGTAAAGGGGGGGACACCTAGATGTGGGTACAGAGGGTTTCTGGTGGATTTTGAAAGGCTCTCATTTACCACCTCAAGTGTAACAGGTGTGGGGGGGATGGGCCTGGGTTTGCCTGCCTGAAGTGCACTACACCCACTAAAACTGCTCCAGGGACCTGCATACTGCTGTCATGGAGCTGGGTATCACATTTGAGGCTGGCAAAAAAAAAATGTTGTTTGTTTTAAGGGTGGGAGAGGGTTAGTGACCACTGGGGGAGTAATGGGAGGTCATCCCCGATTCCTCCGGTGGTAATCTGGTCAGTTTGGGCACCTTTTTGAGGCCTGGTCGCAAGAAAAAAAACGGACCAAGTCGGCCAAGTGCTCGTCAGGGACGCCCTTCTTTTTTCCATTATCGGCCAAGGACGCCCATGTGTTAAGCCTCAGTCCCGCCTTCACTATTCTTCTGACATGCCCCTGGGAAGTTTGGTCATCCTTGCGACGGAAAGCAGTTGAGGATGCCCAAAATCGGCTTTTGATTATGCTGATTTGGGCAACCCTGGGAGAAGGACGCCCATCTCACGATTTGTGTCAAAAGATGGGCGTCCTTCTGTTTTGAAAATAAGCCTGTTAGTGTCTCACATCTGGAAGCACCTTCTGGGGAAAATAAGACTGGAAAGAACTATGAGATTCTGTAGATTGGTTAAGACTTGACTTTCCAGTAATGGTTAGAGTCCATTGATTAATAATAAAATTAGATTTGTATCCGCTAGGAGATGTGGAGTGGTATTTAGAAAGGATGTACAAATCAGAACCGAGATGTCCAAGATCTGCCAATGATGCATTGGGCTTACTGCTGCTTCGTAAAAGATCCCCTATGTTTCCACTGTTGCACTGTATTTCCACTGTTGCAACCCCACTTGCCCTTTATACTCCACTAACTATACCACTCTTGTCATTCTTACTCTGATACATCCTACCAAGCAATAATAAAATCTCTATAATTTTTTCTTTTTAAATTTGACTCCAGACATATCTGTTTAAGATAGCCTTCAACCTATAAATATTTTAATACTATATTGATCTAAATGAGGTGCTTTTGTGCTCCATAGAAATTAGAAATAAAAGGAAATCTGTTTTCAAAACAAGTGGAGAAAGCATGCAGAACATGGCTAACAAAATTCTTTCCAACCTACTACATATGTATATGGGTGTATATATGCCTTTGTGGGGAGTAGTTTGGGGTATATGGGCAGTTTAGAAGGTGGTAGGACAGTTGCAGGGGTCAGTTTTGGGTATGTGGCACAATTGCGGGGGTAGTTTTCAAGAGTGGGGCAGTGTGGAAGTTGGGAAGAGTTGAGAAGGAGACGTAGTTTAAAAAAAACTGTAAGTTTTTAAGCTGCAGAATCTGGAAATGCTTCTTGCATAAAAACACACTGGACCATTTTTTTTTTGTTGTTGGCTTATTTCTCTGGAAGTCCTGGTCTGATCTGGCCAATTTTCAAATTCTTTCTATTTTTTTCCTCCTCCCATACCAAGGTTCATCCCATTCTGTTTAATTTTCAAAAAATATTTTTGCCTCCACACTAACATACATTTTAAAATCACTTCTATGAATTTATTTCCAACTTCCATTGCGTTGGAAAGAATAAAAGCAAATTTACTTTATATACCCTCCGCCAAATATTCCATCAGGAAGTTTTACCAATCAATATAACTTCAGGCCCAGATATAAAGTTTAATGTTAGACAAACTGAGCACCTTTTTCACTTAAGACTTTAATTATAGTCAAACCACTTTTTATTGTAGATATAACATCCTTTCAAAGGAATATGAAAAATGTATTATGAAACAAGGTACAATAAATCTTTTATGTGGAGGCATGTGAAATGAAAAAACATAATGAGGAAAGATATTCATCCTGTTCGTTGCTATACTAAATAGTCATAAGAAAAGAAAGCCCACCTACATAACAATGTTGGAATATATTGTTTAGATTTGGATTCTCATCTTTTAGAGCAAAGGATGACAGGAATGTATTGAATTCTCAGAAGCAAAAGAAAACCAATCCTGAAAATTTGTGCCATACTATGACATATAGAATAATACTGATCTTAAATCTAGAAGTCATTTATATCTGTTTATTAAACCCCTGAGGTAAGGATATTATTGTGCAGGATTCAGAGACACTAATATCTGCAAACAGAAATATGGAAAATTGATTTCCACTACATTTTTCTCACTTTTCAGGGTGTCCACTGGTGAGGTAAACATTAATTGGGAAAAAGGAACATTATCACACAACATAACCCAGTTTGACAAGACATAGGGGCCCTTTTACTAAAGCTTAGTATATGCTAAATGTTGCGTGTCCAATTTTACACCTATGGGCCACGTGGTACTTAGCATATGCTAATGTATGTTAGCACACACTAAGCTTTAGTAAAAGGGCCCCCACTATTTGTAACCACTCAAAAAGAGGAAAGTATGCAGAGCTCCAATTGAATAAACGAGTCTCACCAAAATCCAAACTTGCAAACAGAGAAAATTAAAGGCAGATATAGACAATGCGGCTAATCCACTCTGCCCATCCATGCCCTCTGCTATCCCTTTCTCTCCCCCTTAGATATCCTATACACTTATCCCCAGCTTTCTTGAAATTGGATACAGTTTTTCATCTCCACCACCTCCATCAGGAGGCTATTCCACTAATTCATCACCCTTTCCATGAAGAAGTATTTCCTCCTGAGTCTGTCCCCTTTCACCTTCATCCTATATCCCCTCATTCCAGAACTTCCTTTTAACTGAACTCACCTCTTGTGCATTTATGCCGCGGAGGTACTTAAACATCTCAATCCTATCTCCTCTCTCTTGCCTTTCTTTCAAACTGTAAGTCTGTCCTTTGGTTGTACCACAGAAAGGTGGTATATCAAATTCATGACCTTGTCTATATCCTAGTATCCAAAGAAGGGATTTTTGAATTTGGATTAAGGCCATCCTTGTCAGCACTAGTCAAAATGAGTTATATCCATGTAAAGTTGGTAATTCCCTGTCCTCAGATGGCTTATAATCTGTTTGTCCCTGAAGCAATGGAAGGTTAAGTGACCTGCCCAAGATCACAAGGAACAGCAGTGGGATTTGAACCCTAGCTTCCCTGCTCTAACCATTAGTCTATTCTCTACTTCAGCTCATATGTCTGTGTAAAGGAGGTTTTCAGTATTAGACATATGCATGAGCGATTCCAGAAGTATCACAAATTTTCCAGATAAAACTTTATAATGATAGTTCAGGAGCAAAAACACATATACCATACTTGTCACCCACCACAGAATGTGCAATACTGCCATTTGATAACAATATGTGAAGAACTCCTATGAAAAAAGAAGGAAACAACATTTGAGGGACTGACTCCCACTTACAAAAGATCTTTATAACTTCTGATTTAACAATCTAACCAAGCAGTCTGGTATTTCTATGTAATTATTTTTACAAATGTTATAGCGTAGACTATTTTGGGGCAAATCTATCAAAAAGCATGCTAAGCACAATTCTCATCTGTATAAGTGAATCATAGTGATCAAGAGCAGGAAGATTAGTCTTCAAGACACCAATTTCCTTTTCAAGGCTTCCCTGCTCCTTTTTATTAAGTTTTCTTTTACATGCTCTGAAATAAATTACATGTCCCCTCAGAAAAACCTTAAAGGTACTTCAGATCACCAGTCCACCCACAACTGGAACAAAGTTCATGGACAAAATTAACTAAATCCGCTCTAAAACAAAGCTTTTAACGCAGGAATTGGATACAAAAGAGAGGGGTCAGCTTCTAGGGAAAGGAGTAAATATCCTCAACTTAAGGACATGGGGTGACATAAGATTTATTAACTAATAAGTCATGCAGAAAGAACAAATACTTTAAAAGAATGAAAATGATGCTCAAAAGGAAAAGAAAGTTCAGCTTATATGGAAAGTACTGTCAAACAAATTAAAAGTCAAGATTAAATACTGTTCAATGAACTGAATACCATCTATTGGATCTGCCTTTCTCATGCCTGCTAATGTAGATAAACCATATCCCACACAAAATTACCACTGCCACAACAAGCATACAGAATTTTTAAAGAGCATTTCAAATAAGTATTAACATGAACAGCAACAGATGAGTCCTAGATCAACATAAATAAAAATATTTAAGTTACATAACACTTGTGTAAGTTCATATAAATCAAGTAGGCTTTGTCAAAGATCAGTAAATTAAATAACAGTGGTACAAGCCAAGTATATGTCTAGACTGGCCCAAATTTTCCATATATTTAAAGTAGTTCTTAATTTATCAACAATTGCCATTTCAAACTGAAACGTCTGTAAGCTCATTTGCTACCAAAAGTTGACATTTAGAAGATGATTGCTTTTCCAATTTAATAATATCCTGTTCAATGCAAATGCAATGAGTATATCAAAAACTTTAATTGTTGAGGAGAAAGATGTTCACTGAAAGCAGTGGATTTAAAGATAAATTATTTTTGGCTCAAGATTTATGGAGATTGGAAGGATTTTTTGTCATTAGTAACCAAACATCCTTTCGAAGAATATAGACATATTTACATTCAAATATCATATGTGTCAACGTGCCTTGAGAATCTTTACAAGACAAACAGATGTTTGAAGGTAATAAATCAACAAGGGACATTTGTTGAGAAGTCCATAAAGCTCTATAATAAAGAACACTGATTGTATTATAGTTGCAGAAGAAAGAGGTCTTAACTATTTTGGTCCAAAAGAAGGACCATTGTTCTGGTGTTAAAGTGAAATGTAGTTCAGATTCCCAAACTTTATGGAGGCCATCTTTTCAGTATATTGCTTATCAATAAGAAAGTTATAAAGGTGAGATGCTACATGTCCGTGAGAAAGATGTTTTTGTGTAAAATGTATAACTGTGGGAAATAGATCTGTCACATCTGAAAGTATTTGCTCAATTTCTATGAACTGTTTTAACTGAAACCAATGGAGAAATTTTGGTGTAAGGAAAACTGTTGCTGAAGAGATGGGAATAGAAACATTGAAACATGACGGCAGATAAGGGCCATATGACCCATCCAGTCTGCCCATCCTCAGTAACCACTAACTCCTCCTTTTCCTAAGAGATCCCACGTCTCTGTTCCACACTTTCTTAAATTCAGACACAGACCTTGTCTCCACAAACTCCACTGTGAGGCCATTCCACGCATCCACCACCCTCTCTGTGAAAGAGTATTTTCTTAGATTCCTCCTAAGCCTATTTCCTCTTAACTTCATTGTATGCCCTCTCATTCCAGAGTTTTATTTTATTTGACAAAAAGCTCACCTCGTGTACTTTAATGCCATTGGTATTTAAATGTCTCTATCAATCCCCTCTCTCCCAGTGTATACATGTTGTGGTTCATAAGCCTACCCCTATATGTTTTGTGACAGAGAATGCTGATCAATTTTGTAACCGCCCTATGGACCGACTAAATCATGTTTATATCTTTCTGTAGGTGTGGTCTCCAGAACTGCACATAGTACTCTAAATGGGGCCTCACCAGAGACTTATACAAGGGCACTATCACCTCTTTTTTTTCCTGCTGGTCATCCCTCTTCTTATGCACCCGAGCATCCTTCTGGTTATTTTTTATTAATATAGAGAGAGTAACTGTAATTGTTTTCACAGAGGGCCATACCCTGATGCACCCCACGGTGAAACATGGACCATGCCGGTTGCAGGTCCAAACATTAAAATAAGTGTGATAGAAATAATTAAAGTATTAGATTATAAAAGTGGTTGTTCATTTGGACCTATGACGAGTAAAGTGAGACAGAGGATTATGATCCTGTGTGAAATGAGTCACCACTGAGGTCTGTGGCAATTTGCTCCCGACATGTATTAAATTAAAAGTAGTATTGGGTTTATGTTTTCATTTAGGTAATTCCTCTCGGCATGTCAGTTTGTGCATACAGCAAACCTCTCACCTCCAGACAAGCCTTCCTGTAGCAAAAAAGGGGAACAGCATTCAATGCAACAGCTTCTTTGGCTGCTACTGTTCCAGCAGGAAATCCCCCATTTGATGCCAGTAACTGCTGATCAGTCATGCCTGAAGTCATCAGGGGAGGGCGAGGCAATGGCCTCCCTTATCTAGCTCAGCTCTTTGAGCAGGGACTGTCTTTCTTCTATGTTTGTGCAGCGCTGCGTACGCCTTGTAGCGCTATAGAAATGCTAAATAGTAGTAGTAGTAGTAGCTCAATAGAGAAAATTCCCCGCAGCAGGCCTTCAAATGGGCAAAGATTCAGGGTCTGCAGTTGAAAGACGCATACAGAAGCACTTCACATAAGCGAATTCCTTGGTGCTAACAGCCCCTTGTTCTTTACTTTCTTTTCCCCCATAACAGCCCAAAAGCAGCACCACAGAGCCCAACACCACTGCATTGCAACACAGTGCCATTTTATAGCTCTTCCCCCCAACCCCCAAGCATATATAATTTTAAGCATGACACTTGGCATAAAAATATTGTCCTCATACCAAACAAGTGCGAAAACATGGCTCATGGATTCTTTACAGCTCATCTTCATATGTGTATGGGTATCGAGTTATCAAGTTTAGTAAAATATTTTAAAGTAGGATATTTTTGTATTTGTTTCCACCTTGAGCTTATTTTAGTGAGGCAAGTTATCAAGTTTAAGTAAAGCAAAGCTTGAGTGTGTTGAAATTGTGGGAGAATAGTCTTTGTGGGCTGAGGCAACTTGCAGGGTGGTAGGGCAGTTTAGAGGGTATTGTTTGGGAGTGATGGCTACAGCATAGGGTTAGTTTCTTGGGATAAAGCGGTTTATGAAATGGTAGAGTAGTTGTGAGAGGTTGATTTTGCATGAGGTTCAGTTTGCAGAGTGGTGGAGCATTTGCAAGGGATAGCTTGAAGGACAATGTGTGTGGCCTAGTTTTGGGGATTGGGGGAATGTAGTGTGGGGGGTAATTTGGGGATTGGGAACTTTGTAAAGTGGTAGTGCAGTTATGGGTTTGGGGCAGTTGTGGGTGATAGTTTTTTTTTGGGGGGGTGGGGGTTGAGGCAGTTTACAGGGTGGCGGGCCAGTTGCGTGGGGTGGTAGCTTTTGAGCGTGGGGCAATTTGCAGGGTGTGAATTCTTGGGTGTATGGACAGTTTTCAGGGGATGGAGTAGTTTTGGGGGCATTTTTAAGGGTATGACTATTTGCATGGTGGTAGGAAATTTACAAGGGAGTAGTTATTAGGGAGTGAGGCAATTTTGGGGGCTAGAAGTAATTAATGGGATTTTGAAGTAGTTGCATGGGGTAGTTTGGGTAGTTTTGGAGATTGAGGCAGCTGACAGGATAGTTTATGGGGTTGGGCAGTTGCAAAAAAATGGAGCAGTTTGAAGGACATAATTTTTGAGGTTGAGGACTGTCTGCAGGGTGGTAGAACAGTTTGGTGGGGTGGGGATATGTTATGTGGATTGGGGAAGCATTGAATGCAGTTTAAAAAAAAGGAATTTCCTAAAGGCTATGGTTCAATGTAAGTAAATTTCTAAGCTACAGAAGCTGGAGCTCCTTCTTCCAATGAAATGAACTGGGTCATTTTTGGGGAGGGAGTGTTATTTCTCTAGATCCAACCCCCATCTGATTTGGTCCATTTTATTTTTTTAACTCGATGTGTCTTTTTCCCACAGGTCAAGTTGTCATCCTATTCTTTTAAATTTTCATACAGCTATTCTGCCACCAGACATTCACTTCTCAGCCCCCTTTTTAAAATTCCTTCCAACTACCATTGGGTTGGAAAGAATAAAAACCTCTCCTTTACTAAAAGTTTACTGAATGTTGATCAGCATAGATCATACAATAAGGCTGAAAGATAATACTCCTTCCTAACTCTAGGATCATCTACAGTCCATACAGGTTTCTGAGGTTTGAAACATGGCTAATCCTCAATACAAAGAAAAAAAAAAGGAAAATTCATAAATGAAATCGAATGGAATTCAAAGCTATTGCACACTGGAGCTACCTCAAGCTACACTAAAATTGCTGTCAGTGACCTACTGTTGATCTAATCAGACAGAAACAGATTTTCCAGAAAGATTGGTGCAAGTATGAAGTTTGAGAATGACCATCAGCATTTACTTAATCTAGGAAGAGAACACCGTACATTATTAAATTGTTTACACATATCTATCATAGTCTACTATTTCTATCTCCCATGGTTGCTGTATATTGCAGCTTATTTAGCTGATCATCCTTTTTGGGAACCACAAGCTGCCTCTGATATTGAGCCAAAGTGCTCCTGGCTACCCGATCACCTCAGAGCTTGTTTTTCTATGCATCTTTTTCAAGCCCCCCCGATGCTAATTTAGAAAGAAAACTCAGATCTATTGGCAAGCAAACTTGTATAATAGAGGAAATGTCTTTATGGATCATTTCCCCACTACTAATGAATTTTGGGACAGTTCCATAGTAAATGAAACATAGCCTGTGGCACCACAACCTTTTCAACACAGATCTGAAAGTGTCCTTTTGAGGGATGGGGCTTGGATGGAGAGAATTTTTGTTTATACAACAACTTCGACATAACAATTTTCCATGCAGCAATTTAGAGGTAGATTCTGCAGAAAGGTTTCTGAAATTCTAATGAAATTCTGCAACCCATTTGGATATAATAAAAAAGTTATTTTACTATATCACATGAAAGAACCTTCTTCTAACGTCCACATGCAGTTGGGCAATTTTGTTCTTGGTTTTAAATATTTTTTTCTGGGAAGAAAGGGTTTTAGAAACCAGTATAGGAAAAGGAAGGAGGCTGCTTAGCATGGGGATGGGGATATTGATGATGGTGGCGATGTGGGAGGAAAGGAAAGTTAAAGGATGGGAGGACGGACAACATTACTGGAGTTAAGAAGGATGAAGGAGAGTTTTGAAGATGGGGAGAAAAGATAAGGAGAAAGAACTGGAAAGGGGGAGAGATGGTGAGCACCAATGGGGGAAGAAAAAGGGGGGGGGGGGGCAAAGCAAGGAAAGCGGCTTGGGGATGGACTAATGTGGCATCCATAAAAGAGAAGGAAGGAATCAAGCTCTCACCTGCTTCTTATCTGGTGCCAATTCCTTCTTACGTACAGACTGCATCAACAACATTCCTCTCCTTATACATATGGTATTAAGCCTTCTCGCACACTCTTCTGTTCACCATTTTTCTCCTCTCTCCCATACCCTCCAGCTACCTTCATCTCTCTCAAATCCTTCTCTGCCTTGTCAATATTTACTACTTGATTCCACCCTCCAGTACGGATTCCTCTCATCTGCACACTGGGCAGCAGCGGGTAGACAAAAAGCATGGTGATACCTTAGGCACACCCTCATCCTTGGTCACCTGGATTCCAGCTCTTGGTTTGAACAATGCAGGACACCACATATTATCCCCACTGGTATGAGTAAGAAGATGAGATTTCATTTAGAAAATCTGAGACCCATATTTGCTCATACAAGGGCATCTTTCACCCAAGTTTAATATAACCAGATTAGCCATAACTAGTTTCTTGATGGCAGGTCTTTCTTAATAATGTCTTTGCATGCTGTGGTATAAAGGCATACCAACAGAGTCTAGAATATTGTAAAAAGTGGGCACTTGTTCTACAAGGCCAGCCTGAAAATGCACTACAGTAAAATTCCCTCAGGCATAAAATTCAAAATGACTATTTTGTATTTTAGGCAACAATGTTTTCAAGTATGGCCCTTGGAAAGTGATTTCTTAGCAATTCAATATTTGATTATTCTGAACCACCTTCCTCAATTTGAAGCTTATTAAAAATGGAAATGTTAATACCTGTATGTGAAAATGGGATGGTTTGGGACAGGGATGGACTGATCATTGGAAAAGGGAAGTGCCTGAGGGCCCACAGCAGTAGGGGGTCCAATCTCCCCTAGCTTCCATCTAATTTAATCACTTTTGATAGGTGGTTAGGGACCTATGACCCTTGTTGCCCAAGAGCCCAGGTCACTGTCAGTCCACCCCTGGTTTGGGAATATATAGGAGCTTTCTGAGAGAAACTAAAATCAGGCTAGTCTGATACTAGTAACAGGTGTAAGTCTTATTATAAAGTTACACACAAGGATAGATCCTTGTTTGCATGAAATATTATTATTATTATTTGTTACATTTGTATCCCACATTTTCCCACCTTTTGCAGGCTCAATGTGGCTTACATATAACCGTTAACGACGTTAGCCGATTACGGTCTGAACAAATACATGGTATGAATGAATACAAAGTGATATTGTGGTAGAATGAGGTACATGTATGGTAGGTACAGTTGGGGGAACTTAGAGAGGAAAAGGGGGAAGAAGAGTCAGGTAATGTTTGTTACGGTCTTTGGTTGCATTGTGTCGCAATTGAACAGGTATTTTTATGTTGGGTTGGTGGGGTATGCTCTTCTGAACAGGTCTGTCTTTAGTGCTTTCCAAAAATTTAGGTGGTCGAGCATAGTTTTTTACTTCTTATGGCAATGCGTTCCATAGTTGTGCGCTTAGGTAGGAAAAGCTGGTTGCATAGGTGGATTTGTATTTGAGTCCTTTGTTGCTTGGGTAGTGGAGGTTTAGGTATGATCGTGCAGATTTTGTGGTGTTTCTGGTTGGCAGGTCGATGAGGTCTGTCATGTATCCCGGTGCCTCGCCTTAAATAATTTTATGAACAGTCATGCAGATGTTGAAAGCGATACGTTCTTTGATTGGTAGTCAGTGCAATTTTTCTCTGAGTGGTTTGGCGCTGTCAAAATTTGTTTTTCCAAATATAAGCCTGGGTACTGTGTTTTGGGCGGTCCGAAGTTTCTTTATGATTTGATTCTTACATCCCGCATAGATTCCATTACAGCAATCTGCGTGGCTTAGTACCATAGACTGTACCAGGTTACGAAATATTTCCCTTGGAAAGAATGGTTTTATGCGTTTGAGTTTCCACATTGAGAGAAACATTTTCTTTATGGTGGATTTTGCTTGGGTGTCTAGTGATAGGTTACGGTCGATTGTTACTCTGAGAATTTTCAGGCTGTCTGAGACAGGGAGGGTGTATCCTGGGGTGTTAATAGGGGGCTGCATTATGCATAGGTCTGTGAACCAGAGAGCCTTCAACTGTATGTAATGTACCACTTGAAGCAAATGGAAATCAGCTAGCACACATATATGACTACCATTCCTGGAACTTCCGGGAAAGGACATTTCTAGAAAATGAGCTCACACTACAATTTGCATATATATTTATGTCTAATATACAACAACTACAATAAACAGCATTTGTAAACTAATCAGTATATTATTTAATGGATTTTTTTTAAGCAGAGCTGAGTGGTGAAAACTTGGCTCATGAACTCCTGGGTGCTAGGTTTGAGGATTTCTTCTTATCTCTCCCAGCGTACCTTTAGTGGATCCTCTTCTACTTCTATCCCACTGTCAGTTGGTGTACCTCAGGGATCTGTCCTGGGACCTCTTCTCTTCTCCATCTATACTTCTTCCCTTGGTACCCTGATCTCATCCCATGGTTTTTAGTATCATTTTTACGCTGATGACTCCCAGATCTACCTCTCCACACCAGAAATCTAAGCCGAAATCCAGGCCAAAGTATCAGCCTGCCTGTCTGACATTGCTGCCTGGATGTCTCAGCGCCATCTGAAACTAAACATGACCAAGACTGAGCTTCTTATCTTTCCCCATAAACCAACCTCTCCTCCTCCCCCATTCTCTATTTCTGTGGATCTCTCATCCTTCCTGTCTCATCAGCTTGTAACCTTGGGGTCATCTTCGACTCCTCCCTCTCCTTCTCTGCACATATTCAACAGACTGCTAAAACCTGTCGTTTCTTTCTCTATAGTATCAGCAAAATTCGCCCTTTCCTTTCTGAGCACACTACCAGAACCCTCATCCACACTCTTATCACCTCTCGCTTAGACTATTGCAACATGCTTCTCACAGGTCTCCCACTTAGTCATCTCTCTCCTCTTCAATCTGTTCAAAATTCTGCTGCACGACTAATATTCCGCCAGGGTCGTTACGCTCATATTAGCCCTCTCCTCAAGTCACTTCACTGGCTTCCTATCTGTTTCCGCATACAGTTCAAACTCCTCTTATTGACCTATAAGTGCATTCACTCTAAAGCTCCTCAGTACCTCTCCACTCTCATCTCTCCCTACATTCCTCCCAGGGAACTCCGTTCACTGGGTAAATCTCTCTTATCAGACTCCGTTCCTTTTATCTTGCTGCACCATATGCCTGGAATAGAGTTCCTGAGCTGGTACGTCAAGCTCCATCTCTGACCGTCTTCAAATCTAAGCTAAAAGCCCACCTTTTTGATGCTGCTTTTAACTCCTAACCCTTGTTCACTTGTTCAGAACCCTTACTTTATCATCCTCACTTTAATATTCCCTTATCTCTTGTTTGTCCTGTTTGTCTGTCCTAATTAGATTGTAAGCTCTGTCGAGCAGGGACTGTTTCTACATGTTCAAGTGTACAGCGCTGCGTACGTCTAGTAGCGCTATAGAAATGATAAGTAGTAGTAGCAGTAGATTCCTCCGGGGTTGTCCCACTTGACCCCATCCACAGGAAAATCTATTGTGCACACTAAGCACTAAGGGGTCCTTTTACAAAGCCGTGGTAAAAAGTGGCCTGCACTGGTCTGGGCACGTCTTTTTGGCCACATGCTGGGCCACTTTTTACCACGGCTGGGAAAAAGGCCACTTTTAATGGGCCGGGAAATGGGTGTGTGCAAAAAAACTAGCACGCGCCTATTTACGGCCTGAGCCCTTATCGCCAGTCATTGACTTAACGGTACGGGCTTATATGCTACCCTTGCAGCAACCATGCAGCATGTGCCAAAATGGCCAAGTTGCTGATTACCGCCGGAAAAGCCCCCCTGAGTTACAAAACAGAAAATATTTTCTACCACGGGGTGCCAAACTCGGAATTACCACCAGGTGCACGCGCTACCTCAGCAGCAGTTCCAATCTGGTGCATGCTACCCATACTTTAGTCCTCCTGCAGCTTTGTAAAAGGGCCCCGCAGCTTCTCGGTCATCCTGGCCCCTCAAAGCATAGAAAGTTTGTCCTCATTTCTTCATTAAAGTGGCATACTTCTCCTTTCTTTCTCTCTTTTCTTGAATAAACCATGGATATTAGTGATAATCACTTTCTGTTTAACATCTGACAAGCCTAAATTTCTGAGTGGTTTATAGAATATGCTGAGCGCCTGTCCGCTCAACTAAATTTAGATGCGGGCAGTTATGCCAAGTAAAACTTGGTGTAAATGTTGATGCTTAAATAAGGCGTGGAACAGCTGTATACTATAATAACGCACATACGTTTTGGAAACGTCCATGACCCGCCCATTGCACACCCATGGCCAAGCCCCTTGTTCAACTATGTGACTTAGAATTTATGGGCATCATGTTACAGAATACACTTAGCATGTAGAGCGCGCAAATTCTCATCCAATCAGTACTGATTAGCTTGTTAAATAATTAGGTTATGCGCATTGTTATGGAATACACTTCAATTTCTGCACAGAAATCTCAGTGTGATATATGAATATACATCACAATTCAGTCTCCATACTATCCAAACTACTTCCTCGAAACGTCTGCACACAGATCACATAAAAGTAGGCATAATTTTTTGGCACATACACATGGCCAAAGAATTTTATAAAAGGATGTTTTCCGCATGTAAAATAAGCCCAACATGTGGCAAAACCTTTATAAACCATGCTCGATTTGGGGGGGGGGGGGGGGGGAGCAGGGGCAGGAACAGAAAAGGTAAAGGAAGGGTAACGTTGAAAGGAGCCATTTAAATGAGGACAAGATATTTCAGATTGGGCTGTAAATTTGCAGTAGCAGCACTGATATATCCATTTGTTAGGATATTCTGAAGGTTGGGTTTAAGTTCCCCTCTCCCCCCATAAAAATACATTTTAGCCATCTTCTGTTTTCCACCTGCTGAAAATCTCCAACAGTAAATTCCTGCAAGCCAGAGATTCAGGTGATGCAATGGAAGAAAACAAACTGTGTCAGAATGAAAGGAAGAAGTGCAAACGGGGAGGCATTTCTCTTAACATAACATGTAGTAACCTGACTAGATAATCCTGGGATTAAGAGTAGATAAAAGAGGCAAATCTAGATGTTCTTCATAAGAGATGATGTAACATCAAAACAACAGTTGATAGAACCACAAGGAATGAGCATTATAGTAAATTCATCAAGCAGTGTTAGGGTCTTAATTTGCGTTATTTGGCCCTTAAGGTGACTTAAATGGCCCTAAAGCTACATGATATAAAATACCATGGCGATACTTAAGTCGCTGTGGTTTAAGTAATGAGATGCAAAACATGCAAATGCATGTTTTGCATCTCATTACTTTTTTTTTGTTACATTTGTACCCCGTGCTTTCCCACTCATGGCAGGCTCAATGCGGCAGGCAATGGAGGGTTAAGTGACTTGCCCAGAGTCACAAGGAGCTGCCTGTGCCGGGAATTGAACTCAGTTCCTCAGGACCAAAGTCCACCACCCTAACCACTAGGCCACTCCTCCACTTACTATGCAAATACACCATAAGTTTCATTAGGACATAAAAAAACATGTTAAAATAATGCAGCTCTTTGCTGGGGTTATTTTACCACTTGGGAGCACTAGGCCGCAAACTTGAAGCCCAAAGCTTCTGAACCTGCAGAGCAGCCTGCCCCCCTCCCTGATACTACCTTTAAAATCAGTGGTGGTCTGGGATTCTTCGGCCAGGAGCGAGGCCCACTGGCTCCTGCTTGGGGAGGGGGACCCTGCTCTGCAGGCCTCGGAGCATCGGGCCATGGCTTTGCGGCCTTATGATCACAGGCTGTGGGAATGACCCTGCTTGCGAGGTGGCTCACAAGCAGCGTTATTCTCTTGCCCCAGGATTCAACAACCTGCGGTATCGGGATCCCACAGGTTGCTGAATCCCGTGGGGAATCAAGGTGCAGTAAATGGCAACTTTTTACCACACCTTGAAGTCTCTCCTAAGTGACAATGACGGGGAATGGAGTGAAGGTTAATACTAATAAAGATGTCCAATGGACATTGCCCAAAGATATTATGAGGAATGAGTTCCAAAATCCAACTGTTTCGAAAAGTATTTTGGCCCCTTGATAAAATCCTCCTGTCAAAATTAAGCATCCAAACGGCAAACTGTTTTTAGTTTACTACCACAGAAGAACAACAGAAGCATCACGGAGCAAATGTTTACTTACTGAGTAGGATGATTATACATAAGAGGATTGCAATGATGGCTCCTGTTCCTAGGCCAGCACCCACGATTGGCTGCACCCCGCTACAGCTTCCACTCTGATCACATAAGCAAACTTTCACCAGCAGTTCCGAAGTGTTCGACATGGGAAGATTTCCAGAATCTGCGATGATTATTGGGATCTTATAAAGGCCACTGTCCAAGGATCCAATCTTAAGACTAAGTTGAGCATGATAACCTAGAAAGTTAAACAGAATTGGTTTGAGAAAAATCATAACCAAAAATCTCAAAGAATCCAAGACTAAACAAACACCAGTGCAGTTCTGTCGGTTAAAATAAGTTGTTGATCCTAAATTCTCTTTTTTTAAAATACTGATAAGACAAAAAAAAAAACCCAAAGCTTACCAGTTGATAGGGATTGCAAGGGTATGCACAGAAAAAGGTTCTGATTTGTTCTCAGATCATTTCTCAATTTTCTGGCTCAATTTTGGATATTTTTCAGTTCATTTCAGAAATTAAAGCCTAAAAAAATGTGATTATCAAACAAACCTTTAACACACACATCAGCTTTGCATACTTTAATTCAGAGGCTTTATGAGCACAGTCACTTTGGTGCATGACAAATTTTCTCAAACTGAATGCACATCTGACACCACTAACAGGACTGTATTAGCCTAAAGTAAATGTTGAAACTACTGTGCATCTGTTAGCATGCATTCAGTTTGTTTGGTGTCTTCAAATTTCAGCGAGTGCAAAATTGATTTTGCACAGATATTCTATGAATGTGTGTGTACAACTTATTTGCGTACGTTGAAGTTCTGTGCACACACAAAAAAGTTATTAAAGCAAATTTGCAAAATGAACTGCAGAAACACCCAAACATAAGGGAACAAAAAGCCAAATGAACCAAAATTGTTTTGCCTGTGCCCATCCCTATTTTGCAACTATTTGAACATGCTATTTTTTTTGTCTTCCTTTAATACTACTATATGTGAGATACACAATAGCTTTATAATCTTTAACGGCCAGCTAATCAGGAGGACTTGAGAGAGCCGGCCTTGAGTTTCTCATTTACAGTTCTTCATTTGACTAGTAATCATTATGAACAAAGGACGCTACTGTCTCACTTAAAGCAGCATTTTGACCTTGAAAGGTGTTCCCATGCCAGCACAAAGCAAAACATGGTTCAGCTGTAGGATGCATATGACAGACATGCTCATCCCAGACTATCATGTATTCTTTTTCTTCTGCTTTCCATGTCCCTGCCTGGCCTCTGTTGCCCCCAGTAAGGAGTTTGCTCCTCTAGAGGGGATGGGGGACAAGGCTCTGCAAAGAACCAAGAGGGCAGCAATAGGGAAAGAAAGTGCCTTATATGAATTTCAAAGAATACATTTTAACAGCACCTTTTAAAAATTGACACTATAGTCCTCATCTAAAGAAGGATCAACTAAGGGAGAATACACATAATTATCCAAATAACTGGATATTTTGGAGAAATGTCTCTAAAATTAACTTTTGACAATATTGAGAAACAGTTCAACATTGTTTGATGTGTACTCAAAACAAAATATAGGTTCTTAAGTCAGAAGCAGCAAAGCAAATATAGCTGAAATTAAAGCATAGTTCAGAAAACACACTCCAAAAATGTGTTATATATTATTTTAAAAATGATCTTTTTTTTGTTCTGATATTACTAAAATATCATTAAGGAATATTCATACAAATGGCACTTTAAGACATTTCAATCCAGGTCATATGGTATTTCGTAAAATGTTTTCAGAATTTAGCTTCTTCAAACTTGTTTTCCCTCAGAACGTATAACAAACGTATTGCTTTTATTAAAAATAGCAACTATCCAAGCCAGAATCACACCCTGTGTGACACGCTCCACCCATGCGCAGTGGCCACCGTGGGGGAGACAATGCATGGGGACTGATTTCACACCCCTGTTTCTCTTGCTCCCACAGCCCTGATTAAAAATAAAAAAATATATAAGAAGCTTCGTTGATGTAATTTGTATTTACTTTAATATATGATGTGTGTCGATGGTCTCTTTTGTCTTTCTTTATTTTTTATTTTATAAAATGTGTCTACTGTTCTCCTGGTATCCAGTCATCCAAAGAATTTACAATTGGCAAAAAACAAATAACATATTAAATAACACAACATGGAGAAATCATTTTGCTACTGTTAAATGGTAAATTAGTGGTCTTAGAACCTGTCCATTATGAGGACTTTCATGATGCAACAAGGGCGATAAGGTTAAAAACATTTTAATTTTTCTCCTTCCATTTGAGTTTGTGGAATTTCTATACACAGTAGAAGAAAACAAAGAGAATAAAAGTGATGAAAAATGAGGCAGCAGTCAGCCTGGTAGCTCAATGGCAGTGTTGTGTACTGGAGGAGAAGCCTAATGATTAGAGCAGAGGGCTGAGAACCAGGGAAGCCCGATTCAAATCTCACTGCAGCACCTTGTGACCTTGGACAAGCCACTTAACCTTCCCATTGCCTCAGGTACAAACTTCGATTATATAAGTCCTCCGGGAACAGGAAATATCTACTGTACCTGAATGTAACTCACCATGAGCTACTGAGAGAGGTATGAGGTTAAATCCAAGTCCCTCTACTCTGATCCTGTCTGACAAGTTGTTCCATAGTAAGGGAGTCACAACTCACAACTTAGCGAAACGACCTGGGTTTGACGACCTGGGTTTGACGACCCACTGGTGTCTTCTGCTCCCTATATCGGCTCTGAGTGCTTTAGAGGCAGAATTCACAACCGCTGAGGGGAGGGAGCAGTCATCACACTCCAGGTGCAATGAGACACTGATCTTCTAAAAACACTTAAAGTCTAAATGTTTTATTTTTTCTAAAATATCAGGGGCATGTGGAGGACAATTCTATAAAGCGACGCTTAGTTCAAGAACAGTAGGTGCCTGCTTTCCTGTACCAAATGCTAGTATAACTGGGTATAGTATATACTCATAAATACGTTTAGGCAGGAGCACTTGCACCAGCCACAGAGCTGCTGAAAATATTTTGCATCCAGATTGAGGTCATACATATGTAACTTATAGCAGTGTATAAGTTATATGTGTGTGTGTACACCCCTGCCCACGGACTGCCCAGAGTACGCCCACGTGTATGCCAACTACACTCTTATCAAAAACATGCGAGTGGTTATAGAATGGTGCCAATCTGGAATTTGGCATTCACGCATTCATGTGCACCCATACACACTTATATGACATGTATATATTAGTTCTTTTAGGGGCCCTTTTATTAAAGGGTTGCTGCCCGGCTACCCAGAACTACCACTGGCCCAATGTGGCCACCGGCAGTAGTTCCACCTCAAAATGCTCCATTTCTGGCGCAATGAAAACTACTTTTGGAATTTTTACCCAGGTGCTAACCGGCGGTAATTGCTGTCTGGTTACTGCTGTGTTACCATGGGAGACCTTACTACCACTATACAATGTGTGGCGATAAGTGCTTCCCTCTGCATGGCTATGCAGTAAGAGTAATCTTATCAAATGGCCAATTTCTGGGGGAACCTTTTACCCGCTGCGGGAAAAAGGGCCCTGACGCGAGGGAAAAACAACCCCTGCCGCCACCATAGGGTCCTTTTTACTACAGCTTGGTAAAAGGACCCCTTACAGAACTACTCCCTATATGTAACGTGGAAGGGGCATGGTTAGGTGTTCCAACAATATAGTATTCATATAGGGCAACAGACGGCAGAAAAGAGGTTCAAAGAACACACATGGAGATGAAAAAAAAGCACCAAGGGCTGTCAGGTATGGGACAGTCAAGAGTACTTAATGGATAGACCCAACATGGGCAGCGTTACAGCATAAAACACCTGAGTCGGGGGTCAGAGAAATGGACTCCTGAGAAACATTTGAGAAAATAAAAGCTTATAAAGCTGGGGCCACTTTGGATTCTAATGAGCTGAAGGACAGCCACCAAATATCTTCCCATGTGGGGCCAGTGTGCGTCAATGAGATCTATCCCACCAACCCACCTTTTAAATTCATTTGGGGATAGCCTCGAGATTGTGAGCATTTCCAAATGCATTCTTTTTTTGTCTGAGCAATGTCTTGTCCTTCAAGCATGCGGTTCTTTCTCCCATTCATTTTCCCTTTTCTCTCCTGAGGCTGGGTAGAGAGCCAGAGTAGCAGAAAAAAAAACAAAACAAAAAACAGGAAGACAATGTGGGCCACCCTAGAAGTCTCCATGGGCCACCATCGGCCCTGGGCCTTGTAGTGAAGAACACTGCTATAAAGGAATACAGGTGTCTACCATCCTTTACAGGAATACCAGGGTAAACATGAACATACAGTGGTGGAAATAAGTATTTGATCCCTTGCTGATTTTGTAAGTTTGCCCACTGACAAAGACATGAGCAGCCCATAATTGAAGGGTAGGTTATTGGTAACAGTGAGAGATAGCACATCACAAATTAAATCCGGAAAATCACATTGTGGAAAGTATATGAATTTATTTGCATTCTGCAGAGGGAAATAAGTATTTAATCCCTCTGGCAAACAAGACCTAATACTTGGTGGCAAAACCCTTGTTGGCAAGCACAGCGGTCAGACGTCTTCTGTAGTTGATGATGAGGTTTGCACACATGTCAGGAGGAATTTTGATCCACTCCTCTTTGCAGATCATCTCTAAATCATTAAGAGTTCTGGGCTGTCGCTTGGCAACTCGCAGCTTCAGCTCCCTCCATAAGTTTTCAATGGGATTAAGGTCTGGTGACTGGCTAGGCCACTCCATGACCCTAATGTGCTTCTTCCTGAGCCACTCCTTTGTTGCCTTGGCTGTATGTTTTGGGTCATTGTCGTGCTGGAAGACCCAGCCACGACCCATTTTTAAGGCCCTGGCGGAGGGAAGGAGGTTGTCACTCAGAATTGTACGGTACATGGCCCCATCCATTCTCCCATTGATGCGGTGAAGTAGTCCTGTGCCCTTAGCAGAGAAACACCCCCAAAACATAACATTTCCACCTCCATGCTTGACAGTGGGGACGGTGATCTTTGGGTCATAGGCAGCATTTCTCTTCCTCCAAACACGGCGAGTTGAGTTCATGCCAAAGAGCTCAATTTTTGTCTCATCTGACCACAGCACCTTCTCCCAATCACTCTCGGCATCATCCAGGTGTTCACTGGCAAACTTCAGACGGGCCGTCACATGTGCCTTCCGGAGCAGGGGGACCTTGCGGGCACTGCAGGATTGCAATCCGTTATGTCGTAATGTGTTACCAATGGTTTTCATGGTGACAGTGGTCCCAGCTGCCTTGAGATCATTGACAAGTTCCCCCCTTGTAGTTGTAGGCTGATTTCTAACCTTCCTCATGATCAAGGATACCCCACGAGGTGAGATTTTGCGTGAAGCCCCAGATCTTTGTCGATTGACAGTCATTTTGTACTTCTTCCATTTTCTTACTATGGCACCAACAGTTGTCTCCTTCTCGCCCAGCGTCTTACTGATGGTTTTGTAGCCCATTCCAGCCTTGTGCAGGTGTATGATCTTGTCCCTGACATCCTTAGACAGCTCCTTGCTCTTGGCCATTTTGTAGAGGTTAGAGTCTGACTGATTCACTGAGTCTGTGGACAGGTGTCTTTCATACAGGTGACCATTGCCGACAGCTGTCTGTCATGCAGGTAACGAGTTGATTTGGAGCATCTACCTGGTCTGTAGGGGCCAGATCTCTTACTGGTTGGTGGGGGATCAAATACTTATTTCCCTCTGCAGAATGCAAATAAATTCATATACTTTCCACAATGTGATTTTCCGGATTTAATTTGTGATGTGCTATCTCTCACTGTTACCAATAACCTACCCTTCAATTATGGGCTGCTCATGTCTTTGTCAGTGGGCAAACTTACAAAATCAGCAAGGGATCAAATACTTATTTCCACCACTGTATGTGCCCATAATTTAGGAATGAGCACTTGCACCACCCAGAGATGTGGTGTTCACTGTGTGTGCCTAAGTACCGAAGATAGGCATGTAACTTACAGTGCTCTATCAGTTACACACATAACTCACAGTAGTCTCTAAGTTAGGCACATAACTTTGCTCCACACCAAGACTCCACTTATGTGTACATGTAAGATACGTTACTGAATAGAACTAAGGCGGAATTTTGGCATGTGTGCATATATATGCACATACATGTGTATGTTCCATTATTGTAATGACTTAGGCTTGTAATCGATGTGTAACTGTGAACATGGGGTATATTCAGTGCTGTCCACTAGATGTATAACGCTGCGCAATACATGAATAATTAGAAACGTCTAAATTAGAAATTTCAAATTATTTCCCAGATGTCCTGTTCGTCTTAATGCTTCTAGTGATTGGATTTAGGGCCCATCATTAAGAGGTTGGGAAGAGGCCCTGATAAATAGCTGCTGGCTGAGGGATGTTGCTGCACAAAATTGGACAAACTGGATGTAAGATAGGGGAAAACTATCCTTGGGTAGCTGTGCATGAAAAGGTTCTGACTGTACTGAAAGTGTGAAGGTACAAGAGGAAACTGCGGAATCACATAAATGGATTAAATTAATACCTTGAAGGTGGCGTTTGAATTGTAGGGTCTGCTTAATGCCTTACACCGACATCTACTTGCTAGATATATAGATAATATTAATTATTCTCAATACTGAATTTGGAAAATCTTTGCAGTACTTCACACCTGACACAAAGGCTTTTCTATAGAGATATGACTCACTGCAATCAGATTTAAAAAAAACAAAACACAGGAAGCAATAAGCGGAAGGCCAAACTGAAATTAGCAAGGGATAAATAATATGAATTCCTTTCTTAAGTAAGACTTTTTGTCTTTCACATGGCTTAAACAAACATATAAAAACAAAGAAAAACACTATGTATACATGTGAAATAAATTATCCAGTATCAACTTTACCACTGAGGCGAGTAATGGTCCAATTCCTCCTAATGGTGGAAGGGTTGGATGGAAGCTCGAAGATGAATGGTCCTGCATTAGGATTAATGTCAGCGTCTGTTGCTGTGATGTTAATTGCATTGGGGTCTGGCCTTTCACAGATCTCTACCTCAACAGGGTCCACTTGAGGAGCATTATCATTAATGTCAATCAAGAATATCTGCAGTGTGCCAGTTCCACTCATCGGAGGAATGCCTTACGGGAGGAAAAAAAATTAAAGCCATTTATTTTATCAAACACTGGCTTAACTTACCAAGTAACACTTAACCCCTAATCTATTCAGTATGACAATTACATTTTCAGTGCTTCATATTTCCAACCTGGTGTATGAGCAAATTTGGCACATGACCTCATTCACACAATGCAGGACCAAGCTCCTGTAACTGCTCAAAGCCACTGTATGGCACAATGCAGTTACAGAGCGAACAGAAAAAAATGAATATTTGCTAAAGATTCATGGTCTGACTTAAAGTCTGTATGGTGGATGGCATCATCTGGCATGCAGAGAAGGCACAGAAAAGCAGGAAAAATAAATATTCCAGCAACCACTGAATCTTAACAGGGTCGACCTCTGAAATGTTTATGCTAAATTTCAAGATAAGTACAGGCAGAAGAGAACACATGTCTAATTCACCCTTAAGCAGAAGACAGTCATACCATTGTCAGAAGCCAGGAATGTGGCATTATACATGTTGTTTTTCATGTAGTTTGATTCTCTATCCAAAACTGCCGTAGTTGTGATCTGTCCACTCAGAGAATCAATTTTAAGCCAGTTTCCAGGATCGTAAAGTTTAGAGTATCTACAAGAGTGATAAGATCTGGTGAATCTTTTGAAGCAAACAGGAAGAAAAAAATTTGATGAGATCATTAATCCATTTACTGCGCTCGATGTGATGCTGCTTAACAGGAGATGGGCTAGTGGCTCCAACCTGCTTCTGAACTCTGATCAGGCTGAGGCTTTGGCGTGCTGTACAGGAAATGGCCAGGGTCCCTTAAGGGGAGTATTCTGCAGTGCTATGTAGCTGCAGGATAGTACTGAAATCTTGAAAAAAAGACTGCAATACCAGTAGCATAGCCCAATTTTGGATGGGCTTAGGGGCAGAATAGGCATGCACAAAAGGTCCACCCCCCTCCCCCCGTGCTCTCTACCCCTTCCCAAATCACAACATAAATACTTGAGCTGACGAGGATCCCCAAGCTCCATCAGTTGAAGGCTTCCTCCAGTCCTCCAAAGGCACTCAACAGCACAGAACACCACTGTCACCAAGACATGAAGTTGGATTTGGCAGCAGCATTCTTGAGCCAAAGCTGGCATCAAGCATGTTCACTTTTTGCACATGGGCGAAAACGGAGTATGCAAGAGAAGTGAGCGTGCTGGCTCAGGCTTACAAACGCCGCACCGAACTGGATGCAGAGCTTGGTGGCATGGCGTTCTTAGCCACTGGATATCTGGAGGACTGGAGGTGGTCTTCAGCTGGCAAAACATTGGAATCCCTGCCAGCAACAGTAAGGGTGTGCCGCAGCTGAGTGGACCCTTTGCCCACCTATGGCTACGCCTCTGTGCAGTACACTCCCATCTGCAGGCCAAGAGCAGGGGTTGGGGTGGGGGAATATATATATATATATATATATATATATATATATATATATATATATACATACATGCATATAAAATGAAAGGTTACCATACCCTCTTCTTAGCCCACTCTGGGTTCAGCTGATCCACCCACTCTCGCCCCGAAGTCTTTCATGCCTCCCTCTTCTTCCTCATTTCACCTCTCAGCAGACGGGCACCTCCTCGCTAGTCCCTTCCTCCAGCTCTCCCTCTCCTGGCAATCCTCGGATACGTTGCCGGCAGTGTTAGTGATTGAAGCACCCACTACCGGCTGGCTCCTCAAGTCTTCTCTTTGTCCTGCCCCACCTCCTGTGATGTAATTTCCTGTTCCCATGCAGGCAGGACATGGTACAGAGAAGACCTGAGGAGCTGGCCAGGAGTGGGTGCCTCAATCTTTGACACTGCCGGTAAGCGGTAAGAAAAAGCTTCCTGCTCTCCCCAAATGTGTTTGGGTGCAGATTTCTTACATTGTTGCGGGGGTGGGGGTCGACTTTATTTTTTCTGCCCTCTTTTTTATCTCCACAAATATGGTAACCCTAAGTAAAGTCTGAAATTCCTTTTTGTCCTTCCCAAGGTTTGCAATCCAGTAACATTAGACCATTATTTATCACACAGAAAACAGCAGAAGGTTGGAGACACAACACATTAGAAGTTCTTGGGGAACCACAAAGTAATTCAAAGAGGAAAACAAATTCCATCACTGTCTCATCTGTGCATTTCCAACATTGCACAATTTTAATTTCCTCGTGGACACAATCAATATTCAAACACTCACTACTGTAATACAAGAATCCTCTTATAAAGACTTATGGCAAATTGGTACCTAATTATTTTAAAAAGGATTACAGTTTAAATCTGTATCCAAAAAAAAAAAAGATGTGGGTTTCATGGAAGGAGGATGCATGCTTGCTTTTTAGCTTTGAACACACAGAACAGTAGAACAACAGATTATAGCAAAAAGAGACCAGTGGACTTAGCTTGCCCGTTAGTCCCTTCATACTGCAAGAATACATTCAGCAGCCAGCTGTGGAAGCTTAAGGGATTATATGATACACATTCCTTCCCCTCCCCACTGGTTCTCTACCATCCAGGGTGGATGAGCATACATGATCCCATATTTAATCCAATATCTAGTCAGGTTTACTGGGAGTACAGTACAGAAGAAATAAATAAAATGAAATGAAATGAAACACCTGGACTTGCTACCAAGTTTTGCATTAATCTGAACAATTACCACAAAAATGTTTCCCAATCAATCATCAGTCCTCCAAGGTTCTCTTGCTTTGTTAGTCAGAAATGAATCACCATCAACCGGCTGGCACTGTCCTGTTTGCTTTCTGGCATGCTGTTCTGCTAGATCATATTTCAATTTTTTAATGTTTGTTTTCATATTTGAATCTGGGGCCCTTTTACTAAGCCGCGTAAGTGCCCACGCACGCCAATTCCAAGTTACTGCCTGGCTACTGCGTGGGCCGGGCGGTAATTTCATTTTTTATGCACGTCCACTATGCATGTCAGAAAATATTTTTATTTTCGGGCGCGTGGGCGGTAATCGGCATTTGAAAGTGCATTGACCATTACTGTCCGTTTAACATGTGAGACCTTAACGCTAAGTCAATGGCTGGTGGTAAGACCCAAAATGGACGCTCGCCAATTTTAATTTTGCCGCACGTCCATTTTCAGCCCCCTCCCCAAAAAGGCATAGTTTTACAGGTGTGATGAAAAATGATTCTGTGGGCGGCCAAAACACGCACCTACATTAGCGCAGGCCATTTTTCAGCGCACCTTAGTAAAAAAAAAAAACCCTCTTTTTATATTGTATTTTTCATTTTGTTTCAAATTAAGGTTTTCTCTGGTTTTCTTTTAACCCTTAGGATTTTGTTTTGCTCATTACACTGCTACACTTTCATTTATAATTCGATGTAAGACTCTTCCACAGCCCACAAAACAAGCATCTTGCTGAAACATTTTGAGCTTTCTATAAAATTGATTGACTTTTCTGAACTCTTGAAAGGCATGTTTTATCTAAGTGTATGCACAGTAGCAACCCACTGTCATGATTTGTTTTGTATGATTCGTAGTAGTAGTATATGTTTGTTGATTTTGTTTGGTGACTGTCAAATTTTTCCAGTTGCTTTATTTTGACCCATCAGTTTTATCCTGCTCCTCTGTACTTCCAGCTCAATTGGAATCAGTTGGGGTCCCTTAACATAAGCCTTCATTTCGAACATAAAGCCTTCATTTATCACCCATTCATCATCCTTCCTCTTTAATATACCAAATCCTATCACTACAGTGCTAGTCCTGGGCTGGGAGGGCATGACCTCTGGTTCCTTCTAAAACCCTACAATCATGGGCCCTGCATTCAGTTCATAGTATCATCTATAAATGACCAAGATGCCCTCCTCTACTCCAGGGGTTCTGATTGCTATTCCTATTATCGTTCACTATCACTGATCACTGCCCTAATGTGCTTAATTCAGTACCACCACCACCACTGCTAGGATATGATAGCCAACTTCCATAGAACCTTCCCAGTATCTTTTTTTTTTTGTTTGTTTCTGCTGAACCTTTCTCCTTCCAGCTTCATGTGATGAACTTGGTTCCTTCAAATACCTTTGATACAGAGAATGTCTCCTTCCTGTGATTTACTAAAGCCTATTTAATATTTGAATGTTCCTTCCAGTTTGAGAATATCATGGCTTTCATTGTAAAGACTGGGCTACAAAATTGTATACTGCCTGCTGCACTTAACTGCCTTCATGCTTTGAATGACCAGAAATACAATGAACTCTAGATGGAACCTCAATAACATCTCTCTACTTAGACAACCAAGTTCATTTCATTGATTGGATAGCCAGACATCATCTGAATTAACTAGATCTCGTTCACCTTTAACAGTCTTGATATTCTAAGGGTCCCGCTTACTAAGACATGCTGTAGGTGTGCTAGTGTTTTTAGCACGTGCTAATTTTTAGCGTGCACTAAAAATGCTAGCGCACCTTAGTAAACAGGACCCTAAATGTTGTGTAGCCAGTGCAGTTTTGTACTCCCAATGCAAGATTGTATCTTTTTTTGGCACAGAATTTCATTTGCAAACTCTTGGTCAAATAGACCCAAAAACGTTCTGGCAAAAGATATGACAACGAATGGTCAGTACCATGCACTACCTCTCCTACTGGGACGAAAGATGCAGAGGTGCACTAGATGAAATAGCACCCTTAAGAACAAGAATATCAAGAAGACAAAACACAATACCATGGTTCAATAACGAATTTAAAAAACTCAAAACACAATCTAGGAAACTGGAACAAGCATGGAAAAAAATGAAAGATGAACACTCACTCAACGCACGGAAGCAAATACAAAGAAAATACAAATATGCAACAAGACAGACCAAAAGATCCTACTACAGAATTAAAATAGGAGCGGATTACAAAGACCTGAAGAAATTATTCCAACTCGTAAACAAACTACTAGACACCACTCCAATCATCACAACCAACACAGACATCCCATCTGCAGACAAACTTGCTAAATACTTCAATGAAAAAAATAACAAAACTACGCAACACACTTCCTCAGCATAACACAAACATCGAAAACTTCATCGATGGCATGGACCCAACCTTTGGAGAATACGCAGCAGACCGTACCTGGTCAAAATTTGCTCTCCTTACCATTGATCAGTCACACAGGTGACTCATAGGTTCTTCAATACCCACTGCAAACTGGACACCTGCCCCAGCCACCTACTTAAATCCGCCACTGACCGCTTCATAGTGGACCTCACATCCCACCTAAATTACATGCTCCAAAAAGGTCTCTTCCCTGAGGAATATGGTAACATCCTACTTACCACAATACCAAAAGACACCAAGAAAAAAAAAAAAACGATCTCGCCAACTACCGCCCAGTTGCATCCATCCCACTAGTAGTCAAATTGATGGCGAGCCTGGTGACCAAACAGCTCACTGAATACCTCAACAAGTTCTCAATACTATACGAATCACAATCAGGATTACGGCCCCTCCACGGTACTGAAACTGTATTAGTCACTCTACTGGCAAAATTCAAGCAGGAAATAGCTAGAGGTAAAAGCATACTTCTCCTCCAATTTAACATGTCGAGCGCTTTCGATATGGTAAAACCACAATATACTATTAAGACTCCTAGACCACCTCGGGATTGGTGGAAACACACTTAACGGGATCAAGGGTTTCCTAACCACCAGAACATATCAAGTAAAATCAAATTCAAACATATCACCGCCATGGAAAGCAGACTCAAGGATCACCATTATTACCAATACTCTTCAACATAATGATGATCCCATTGGCCAAAGCCTTAACCAACCAAGGCCTCAACCTGTTCATTTATGCAGACGATGTCACAATTTACATTCCCTTCAGACACGATCTGACAGAAATCACCAACGAAATCAAGCTCGGCTTGACCACCATGGACTCATGGGCAAATTCATTCCAACTGAAACTGAACACTGAAAAAACACACTGCCTCATCCAGTAAGTACAATCCCACAACCATAAATACCCCAAACCACTCCCTCCCTATCTCACACAGCCTAAAAATACTTGGTGTCATAATCGACCACAACCTTACTCTTGAGAGCCAAGTAAACTCCACAACAAAGAAAATGTTCCATTCAATGTGGAAACTTAAATGCCTAATCCCGAGGGAAATATTTTGTAACCTAATACAATCAATGGTACTAAGCCATGCAGACTACAGCAATGGAATTTATGTGGGATGTAAAGAACAACTCACAAAGAAACTCCAGACCGCCCAAAACACAGCAGCCAGGCTGATATTCAGTAAAACACGATTCGAAAGTGCCAAACCCCTCCGAGAAAAACTGCATTGGCTCCCAATTAAAGAACGTGTTACCTTTAAACTCTGCACCCTGATCCACAAAATTATCTACGGCATGGTCCCAGGGTACACGATAGACCTCATAGATCTACCAGACAGAAACAGAACTGGATCATCACGAACATACCTAAACCTCCACTATCCAAAACTGGAAAGGACTCAAATACAAAGCAACCTATGCATCCAGCTTCTCCTATATAAGCACACAACTATGGAACGCACTGCCAAAAGCTGTGAAAACAATCTACGACCATCTAAACTTCAGGAAATCACTAAAAACTAACCTGTTCAAAAGGGCATACCCTACTGACCCAACATAGATGCCTACACTCTGCAATACAGCAAATCCAATGATCGTACTGGACACTATATAACCTTCCCTCTCTTCGACCCCCACTGTGCCCGAAACAAACGCATCTTTATTCGACCACATTTTCACCTTGCAATTGTTTCTATACCGGTCTTGGCAAACACCTTACGGTACTATGTAAGCCACATTGAGCCTGCAAATAGGTGGGAAAATGTGGGATACAAATGTAATAAATAAATAACAAATAAATTCTTCCAGTTTTTCAAGTCTCTCTTTTTTTCATCCTGGTAAATTCTACTACTACTATTTATCATTTCTATAGCGCTACAAGGCATACGCAGCGCTGTACACCATACACAAAAAGAGACAGTCCCTGCTCAAAGAGCTTACAATCTAGATAAGACAGGAAAACAGACAGAACAATTAAGGGTAAGGGAACAGAGAGGTGAGGATAAAGGACAGGACAAGTGAGTAATGGTTAGGAGTCAAAAGCAGTGGTAAAGAGGTGGGCTTTAAGTCTGGACTTGAAAACGGCCAAAGATGGTGCTAGATGTACAGACTCGGGAAGTCTATTCCAGGCGTGAGGTGCAAGACAAAAGGAACGGAGTCTACAAATTCTGTATAAATAAGCACATTCTTTCTTGAAGCCCCTTTAAAATACTATCAATAAAGATATTGAAAAAGAACTGGTCCTAGCATTGAGTCTTGGGTACTCTGTTTGTCTCTTTACTTTCTTCAACACTGATTCTACTATGCACCACCCTCTCTGTTCTGTTGCTTAATCAGTTCCTTACCTAGGGATCTTTTTACTAAGGTGCGCTGAAAAATGGCCTGTGGTAATGTAGACGCGTGTAGAATTATTTTTCAGCGCACCTACAAAAAATGCCTTTTTTGAAATTTTTGCCAAAAATGGACGTGTGGCAAAATGAATATTGCCACGTGTCCATTTTGGGTCTGAGACCTTACCGCCAGCCATTGACCTAGTGGTAAAGTCTCATGCAGTAACTGTGTGGTAATGACCTACGCGTGTCAAATGCCACTTGGCAAGCATACGATATGAGCGTCTGAAAATAAAAATTATTTTTCGGATGTGTGACAAAAATGAAATTACCGCAAGAGTCATGTTGGTAGCTAGGCGGTAACTCCATTTTGGAATGCGTTGGGCACGCATAGGCACTTACGCAGCTTAGTAAAAAGGCCCCCTAGTTTACAGCTTTGATCTACTCCCATATTATTCAACTTGCTTATCAGTCTTCTACAAGGACCAATGTCAAAAATCCTACTATATTTACTTCTTTGTCTGGGATGTTTTAATGATCACATGAACTAACAACTCTATGAAATGAAATTCCAGATCAACAACATTCACTGCACCTCCCTAATCCACCACTTTTGTCACAAATTTAAAGAATTCAATCAAGTTTGTTTGACAGATCTTCCCTTTCTGAATCTATGTTATCTAGGGTCCTCTAAAAAAAGGTGTACTGTTCCGTGCTTCTAGTCTTCTATTGCAGTTTCTTTTTTTTTTTTTTAAAGGGGAGGAAGGAGAATATGTACATGGGTGGGAGGAAGGGACGGAAGAGGTAGGTAAGATACTTGACTAAGCTACAGTGACCAAATTATGGTTTACTCCTTAGGGGAGAAGTTATCAACATGGGTTACCATTAAGACAGGTTATCTTACCACTAACTTGTTCTATTTTAACACAGGTCCCATTTAATGCAATGAAAACTAGTTACTAATAACCCAGTTTAACAATAAAATAACATGTCATAACGTAGCCCATGTTGATAACTTCCCCCCTTATCAACAGAGCAAAGCCTTAAGAAAAGGACTTACATAAATAAACACAAGAAAAATCCAATTTACTACAAAGCAGAGGGGTAAAAAGTTATAAATTGTTCCCCCTTAAAATATGGCACAGATTTTGGCATAAAAATGTAATGTTGATGAAATAATCACAGAACCATTCAACAAAACATTGGTTAGAAAAGGTACAGTTCTAGATAAAACAAGGTTAAACGGAAGAGCCACTAAGTAGGCATCAACGCAAACTGAATTTGGATATACCTTATAGATTGTTGCATATAACGATCTGGATCTTGAGCAGTGAAGGTTGTTAACATGGTACCAGCAGGTACGCCCTCCTCTTGACGCACAAATTTAGGGTTAGGACTGAAGTATGGACTTTCATTCACATCGATAACTGTTATGGAGACAGATGCTGTTGACTGAGGAGGATGGTGAATGCCCTTGGCTAATGGCACTTGATTTTCCGCAGCCACAGTAAGTACAAACTTATTATTAGTCTCATAGTCAATTGGCTAGAATACAAACAAAAGGGGGGTGGATTAGTTAATTAAATGAATGAGTGGCACAAAAACTATATTTCTTGTTTTATGATGGAATTATATAGTTCTTTATGAGCAGGTACTGCTGGGGGGTGGAGGTGGAGAGGAGAAGGTAGGAGGACAGGGAACTATGGCTGTGAAATTGAAATATACAGCCTGATCAGACCCTAACCAGCGGAATCCTACAATTTCCTAAGCTGTGTGTTAACACTATTCACTAAACCTATTCTTTTTCAGATCATCAGCATAAGCAAAAACATTAAATGCTCAATATCTGTGACACTAAGTAGAAAGTACACAGCCAGAATCACTGAGGGAGTCTTCTACTAAGGCGCTATCACGTTTTTAGCGCATGCTAAAATTGTGGGTGCGCTAAATGTTAAAGACGCCCATAGGAATGCATTGGCATCTCTTAACGTTTAGTGCGCCTACAATTTTGGCGAGCGTGACAAAAACGTGAGCGGACCTTAGTAAAATACCCCCCCAAGTAAAGAGCTTTTCCTGAGCCAACAACATGTATATGAATAGAATTTTTCCACTGAAATTTGGAAGAGCAACTGTAACTTCATCAAGTTCACAGATTCATTTTTCTAGAGCCTCGGTATTCACTCCCAATCCTGAAGGGCTGCCTATGAGACAGGTTTTCAGAATATCCCTTGTGAATATGCATGAACGAGATTTGCATGCCTACCAGTCCCATTGTATGAAAATCTCTCTCTGGCGGCCCTCCAGGACAGGGAGTGACTAGTACTGCTCTACCCAGTACCAAAGCCAGTTCCTCTTGTGTTATCCAACCACAGAGTGCACTTAGAGCTACTAAAACAAAAGCTTTAAGAAAATCACAGCACATTACTGTTAGAGAGTAAGACTGGGTCTTGTATTCATCAAAAGCATGCCTACCTTTTATGATCAATTGAAATCCTGTTAAAAATTAATATGAGCTATTTGTACCTTCCATCATGCCTCTTAATTAAAAGACATTCAGCTGAGACTGCTAAGTTAACATCCATCAAGCTTCAGATGAAATGTGTCTACCCCCAACAGCTTCCCTGTCTTGCACGGGTCGTGTCTATATTCTGTGTTTTTCTGTGCTGTTATTCCAGCTGTGGCATGGCAGCGTGTGATCTGTTAGCTTTTGATGCTACTCTTGACATAGGCCTAAAAGGCAGAATGGGATAGAGCATTCTTCTGTTGCCTTAAAGGGCCTGTTCTGTTTGTGAGCACTTAGCTATTGCTGATGTTTTGTTTTCCTTTTCCGCTGCCAGTTTCTTTAGTCCGTGCTACATTTCAAGACACGTGGACCTTATCAAAGTATTTTAAGGAGCTAATAATAATTACCTAAAGTGGTCATGTCCCCACAGAGCATGGTAGTATATGGTACACTAACTATATCCTAGTTAAGGATATAGTTAGTGTACCTTTAAGAACCAAAAGAGCAGAAACTCTTGAGTAATGAACTACGATAACTTATAAATGGTTACTATTAAAAAGGATGTGGTTTTGCTGCATATCAGGTCTGACTGCCCAAGTTATTTGGAAAATGTAATTTGTTTGAGTAATAGAAATAATTTTTCAGAATGGTCTAGTGCAGTGGTTCCCAAACCTGGTGCTGGAGGCACCCCATCCAGTCAGGTTTTCAGTATATCCACAATAAATATTCATGAGATAGATTTGCATGCAGTGGAGGCAGTGCATGCAAATCTCTCTCTCATGAATGACTGGCTGGGGTGCCTCCAGAACCAGGTTTGGGGGCCACTGTTCTAGTGGTTAGACTTGTGGACTGAGAACCGGGGAAAGCCATTGGTCAAACGCTGCTGCTTCCACTGATGGTCCTCATGAGTTTGGGCAAGCCAATTCACTCTCCATCACCACAGGAACAAACTATGGGCCTCTTTTATCAAGTCACGTTAGGGGCTCCCGGTGCGGTAATGCCGACCAAGCCCATTCACGGGAACCGCTAGCGTGGTTGATAAAAGAGGCTCCAAATCCTGCATATCCTGTCTTAAGCATGAATTTGGAAAGGCAAATAAATTCAGATTCAATTCAAACCTTCACTTTTCCCAAGAAAAACAATAAAATTGTGTACACACACACACGTGTGTATTCATGTAGGGGGTAATTTTCAAAAGATTTTTCTGTGAGTAAAGGTCTTTTATACAATTACCTCGTGGTATATGCATATGCATGTTTGAAAGAGCTGAATTTAGAAATTATCAGGTAATTGTGAAATGCCTGCACAAGGTGTTTTTGGACAACTAGATTCCTTAACAGGAATGGATTTGGAAGAAAGGGTGTGAGTAGCTGATTGATTTTTGTAAGTTTTACCCTTGATTAAGCCTGTGGGCAAAACATGTCCACGCCAGGCTTTATTTGGTAACAAGCTGGTTTGAACTGTGGATTTGATGTTACTACTTATACGTTTTTTTATTTGCCAATAAGTTGATGCACATGCCACATGTAGGCATTCCTGGGGGAGTAGTATGGCTGAAGTACTTTTTTAAAATTTTAAGTGCATGCTCACATTTACACCTGAGAGCAGGTATAAACGTGGGCATTCACATTTGCATGCTCAGGGGCTGGTTCTGGATACCTATTTCATAAAGGCACATAGGCTTAAAATAGGCACTTTTTGAACTTCCCACACAGATGTCCTGTTGTAACTCAGGCCCTTTGTATCTCACAGTGACCGTGATATCTAATAATATAAAATATATATGTGAAGAACTTCTTAATTAAGAGGTTTTCAGTCTGGAAGCGTACTAACTTACCTTCACAACAGTTAACAAGCCATCATTACTATGTGCATCAGTCAATATGCTGAATCGGCCTGTAGGGTCTCCGCTAATGATTCTGTAGACTGCATTCCAGGCAGGAGTGTGTGGCTGATCCTTATCAGTTACTGTTAAATTAGCTACTGTTACATTCACTCTGTTTTCAGGCACCTCTCCAAAAAACTAGAACAAAAGTTAAAAAATATATATATTACTGAAATAGTTTACTGCAAGAAGATTTTGGCTAGATAATGCTGGATCCACAACTACTCAGCTGGCATACCGAGTACATAGCTGAAACATTTTAAGGCGGGAATCAAATTGATACTTCTGAACTTTACAGCAGGATGTGAACAAACTGATTCATATGAAAAAATATATATATATATTAGGGCTGCATTTTGATTAAAATTTTTAGTCACTTGATCACGTGATAAAAGGCAAGGTATAGCCAGCAATTTATTGGGTGGGGGCACGGGGTGGGCACACATTTCCTCCCCCTGGTATTATATCTTTACTGGTTGGGATGCCGAAGAAAAATCCACTGCCAATGCAGACCCCTTTCCTCCTTGTACTGCTTCAGGAGCGAGGAAGTCAGCGGGGGTGCCTCCAGCCGCTTCTCCCCGAGCAGGCTCAATTCATGCACAAACTTGGGGAGTGCAAGTGTCGGTGACTGAGGCAGTACAAGGAGGAGGAAGAAGGGTGACTGAGGGAGCGGATTTCTTTGGCTGATGGGGCTTTAGCAACCCCATCACCCCACCCCAGATCCATTATCTCTCTCTGAGTCTAACATCTCTCCCTTTCTCTCCTCCCATCACTGCCCTCCCTCATATTCATTATCTCTTTCTCTTCCCTCTCTCCCAATGCCCCCCCCCTGGTCCAACACTTCTCCCTTTTTCTTCCTTCCCTCCACCCTCTCCACCCCGGTCCATTATCTTTCTCTCTCTCCCCTCCCTCTCTCCCTTTAAGCCCATCTCTCCCTCTCTCTTCTCCCTCCACTGCCCTTTCTTCCTCCCCCCTTCCCCTCTGCACAATCCACCATCTCTTCCTCCCCTATCAGCCTTTTCCGTGGTTCTCTCTCAATGCCCCCTTCCCTCCCCCCAAGGTCTGGTATCTCTCTCTTCCCCTGCCACTGACTTTCAAGCCCCCTCCCCCATGCCTCTCTCTCAAGCCTCCCTCCTCCCCCGATGGCTTTCTTAAGGTCCCCCTCTCCTCTGTGGCTTTCTCAAGCCCCCGCACCTCTCTCAAAGCCCCCTCCTCCTCCCCCATGGCTCTCTCAGGTCCCCCATCCCCCATGGGTTACCCAAGCCCCTCCCCATGGCTCTCTCGATCACCCTCCCCCTTGTAACTACCTGCGGCTTGCTCTGCCCCCCCAGACCTGTCTGCGGCTCTGGCTCTCCTTCCCCGCACGCCACCTCCCCCCCCCCCAATGTACCTTTCTAAACAGAAGTCATTGGCCATGGAGGTCAGCGGCAGTCGTGCTCAAAGGCTGCCTGTGATCTGGCTGGCCCCTTCTGAAAAAAGTAAACTGCATCAGAAGGGGTGGGTCAGGTCAGAGATAAAGCTGCTAGCTTGTAGGGCTGAAGACTTCTATTCAGAAAGGTACATTGGGGGGGGGGGGGGCTGCATGGAGGTAGAGCCAGAGAAGTGGGCAGGTTCAGGGGGGTGGAGATGGGAGAGGCATGGGAGGGAGGCAAAAAGCAGGCAGAACAGGATTAATCATTATGCATGCATAAATTTTTAATCGCAATTAATAATTAACATGTTAATCAAACAGTTAACTGTGATTAATGTTCTTCCCTAAAATATATATATATATATATATATATATATATATATATATATATATATATTTGGACCTATGATAAATAAAATGTATTAACTGCCTTAGAGCATGAAAGTGTGTGATAATGTATTTTAGTAAATCTAGGGAGACATACCCAATAGACCTCTACAGTCAAGGGCAACTTCAGAGGACTTAAGGTCCAAAAGGACCATCATTTTGCAATGTTCTGAAATCCTAACAGTATGTTTTGAACTCTGAACAAATATATACAATCCCTCTGGGACACTGGATAAAACTGGAAATGTGTTGAACAGAATACCCTTATTGGGCACATCTTTAAATCCTCCATTACCTCAGGCACAAACTTAGACTGTAAGACCTCCAGAGATTTAAAAAAAAAAAAAAGAAAAAAAAAAAAGCCTACTGTACCCTTATATAACTCGCCTTGAGCTACTACTGAAAAAGGTGTGAGCTAAATTCAAAATCCATTCCCTTCCCCTTATTCTTCAACCTTTTTTGTACTGTACTTACTGTACTAGCAGTGAACTCCGGAGGATTGTCATTGACATCTGTCACTGTGATGACAACTGTTGCTGTATTTGAGAGACCGTACGTCGGGTTTCCCTCCATGTCTGTAGCTTGAATTATTAACGTGTACTGTTGAACTTTCTAAAACACAAAATCAGATATTTACAGATAAATTTCACTACTTCTTTGGAAGGTCATGTCTCCAATACACTGAATATCACTGAGTAGCTTGAATCTGATGCAATTAATGCGGGTAAACATAACTCTACATAGGTTAAGACAACACTGAGATTCCATCTCTTGCACTAGTAAAGGATACTAATACTATGTATTTCTATCATTAATTGGCAGGCTCTATATTTATTTTATTTTTAGTAAGCTAGTTCAGATCCTTACAACAGAGGTACCAAAATCCTAGGCAACCTAAAATGAGGAACCTGTTACCTGCTACCGACTTCAGAGGAACTAGTCAGGGCCAAAAGCCCAGGGACACTGCCACAGTAGAGGAGAGGCTGGAGAAGAGGAAAAGGGAGGCAGTGTGAGGGTGGAGAAGAGAGGCTGAAGGCAGGAAAAGAAAAGCAAAGTCAAAATAAAGTGTCACTACACAACAGACAGATGAAAACAAAAACAGAGATGGGATTTTACAAAAATTTCCCACCCAGCGTGCAGGTAGAGAATTCCCACAGCCTGTATGAGTGGACTTTACATGCGGTGCGCAGAGGCCTTCCTGGGGTTGGGGTTAGGAAGGGGCCTGCACCTACAGCAATCAAATGGGACAATTTTCCACAGCAATACTATGTACACTAAATAGCAGGTGCAATTACATGCACAGTTTTTTGGGGTCATTTTCAAAGCAAATGTAGGCAAGCAGTTACACTTTGAAAATCCTGCAAAGTTTGCATAGCAAAGAGCACACACTTTACTTTTTGCTAATATGGACACTTATAAAATTATCCCCTGAAAGTTTATAGACATTGTGGCTACTTTGTAGCATACATTAATTATTAGGTTTACTAATGTAGTCACGTGTACTATGAAATGTGCATCATGGACAATATTCATATGATATGCATAAAGCTAATATTAGTACACAAACCATCATGGTAAAACAGTAGACAGTTTGCCCCAATCCAAAACAAAGTAGAACTAGGGGTGGGCAACAATTGCAAATTTTAATCATGATAAACCGAGTGATTAAAGTTTTAATCACACAATTAATTGCGCCTAATCACGACATGCATTTTAGGCATTTCTCTCATCCTTTCCTACTGGCTCTCTCCTATTGAACACAATCATCTCTATCTCTCTCGCTCTCTTTGTTTCTTTCTCTCATGCACTCCTCCCCAGCCTTCACCCTGTTTCTCTAATGCCCCCCTCCCCAGTCTTTACCCAGATTCTCTCATGCCCCCCTCGTCAGCCTTCACCCAGATTCTCTCATGCCCCCTCCCCAGCCTTTACCCTGATTCTCTTATCCCCCCACAATTTGTTTTTGTAATGCAGACCTCCCCCCCCCCCCCACACACACATTTATCTCAACCACAGGGCTCTTGCTCCAGATTTTCTCTTCTTCCTTGGCACTGCCTCAAAGTCCTTTTTCTTCCCCCTGCCCGGTCAGGCTCTGCAGATACTTGAGCCGCGCTGTGCAGGAAATTGGGGAAGTCCCTCAGGACTTGAAACTGTGAGACTTCCCCAGTTCTCACACGGCGTGGCTCAAGTATTTGCAGAGCCTGGCTGGGCAGGGGAAGAAAAAAGACTTTGAGGCAATGCCAAGGAAAAAGAGAAAATCCGGAACATGAGCCCTGCAGTCGAGGTAAATGCGGAGGGGGGGGGGGGGGGGGGAATTGGTCTGCATTAAAAAAAAAAAATCAGCCGGCATTAAACGCTACTAACTCATTAAGGGGATCTTTTACAAAGGCGAGCTAGCGGTTTTTGTTAACGCTAATGATTACTGCATGCTAAACACGACAGATGCCCACAGAAATATATGGGTGTCGCTAACATTTAGTGCGTGCTCAAAATGCTAGTGCACCTTTGAAAAAGGATCCCTAATAGCGTTATTAATGTGTTAATTGCCCACCCCTAAATAGAACCCTTCAACCCGATCCCCATAAAGCCAATTGAAGAAAGAAAAATATATTAACCCCTCATTGATTTAAATCTGAAGTCACTCCTCATTCCAACACATATAAAGCAGATCCCCCCCCCCCCCACCCCCAAATCCCAGAACCCCTCTAATCCTCAATCCAGTCCTTGTCCCATTGTTATGATACGGCTCAGTAGTTCAAAATGGCAGATCAAGTAAGAGCGGAAACCAACTTCTGAGCAAAAGTTAAATTTTAAGCATGAAAAGATCACATTAAATGTAGCTTCTGCTTAAAGGTCCTTCACACATAACCAGAAAATGACTAAAGATATTAATGCAGACATTTATTTTATCTCTCTGTATCTGGAAATACTGATGAAATTTAGGCCACGCCATTGCTTGTCAATCTTCATTAGTTTCTGGCTCTGGCCCAGATTTTTTTCAAAATGCTCTGCTTTGGGTTTAAAATTTTGAGGGATTGGCTCTGGAATACACGATTCACTTTTTACAATTTTCAACAGCTAAACGATCGTTGCACTCCAATAAATGGCTAACTTTACATTTTCCTAATGCAAATAATATTCAGTGAAAAATTATTTGGAAGATCAGTTCCCGGCAGCAGGTTTTGAGTGGATAATAAACAAGTTGAATGTACATTCATTAATGATTATTTTCTCTTTCAATGCACTATTAAGACTTTTTCATTCTATACATTTTTAGGGACCATGTTGAATTGATTTGTTTTATGCATTTTTTAATATTTTGGTTAGATCTCCTTTCTGTATATTTCTTCACTACTGACTGATGGGCCGATGATCAGAAGCAAACGCAGGCATTAGAGGCTGTTAGCGCCATACTAGCACCTGTGTTTTCGACCACCCCATGATCAGAGCCCCTGAGCCCGTGAAACAATGCGCTTGGGGGCTCTGAACACAACTAGCATGCAAATGCATACAAAACAGTTCTCTTAGCGCAAGTAGCATGCAAATGAATGCTAAACCTATTTCTCCCCAATGATTAGCGACCAGCACGCCAAGTACTGGCTCGCTGGCTGTGGTAAACCCTACGACAGCTTGGAGCTGGTGTTAGGTTTTGCAGACCATTGGGGAGGAATGGTGAGCTCTGTCCAGCATGCACTTGCATGCTAGCAGGCCCCCCATTCCCCCCAAAGCAGCAGCCCACCCTCCCCCACAGAAGCAGGAACCCCGACCTCATTCCTCCCCAGCGACACAGGGGCTGGAGGTCCAGTGGACCTCTAGTCCCACGGACCCTCCCCCCCCCCCGATACAGGTTCATGGGGGATGGAGATCCAATGGGTCCCCAGCCCCCCTAACCCCCTGGCATCCCCACATTAATGGAGCCCTGGTGGCCCAGTGGGCCGCGAGTCATTCCCTACCCCACCCCTCACCTGGTGGTCTTAGCGGCCCTTCCCCACCCCCAACCTTTGTTGGAAAAGGGAGGTGACCTCCCTCCTCATCCATCGGCGTCGCCTCATAAATGGCGGTGCCCAACCCTGCCCAGTGCATCCTGAGATGCGCTGGTGGGCCTTCACACCATATAAGGGAGTCTCATTTGCTCCATTGACATCTACATCTTTTGCTTGAGTGCTGACTCCTAAGGTGGAACCTAGATTCAGGTAACTAAGATTTGGATTATTCTTCCCAATGTGCATCACTTTGCATTTGCGCACATTAAATTTTATCTGCCATTTGGATGCCCAGTCTTCCAGTTTCCTAAGGTCTTCCTGTAATTTTTCACAATCCGCATGCATTTTAACAACTTGGAATAGTTTTGTGTCATCTGCAAATTTAATCATCTCACTCGTCATTCCAATTTCCAGATCATTTTTAAATATGCTAAAGAGCACCAGTCCCAGTACAGATCCCTGTGGCATTCCACTATTCACCCTTCTCTATTGAGAAAAATTGCCATTTAACCCTACCCTCTGTTTTCTGTCCAGTAACCAATTCCTAATCCACAGAAGGACATAGCCCCAATGACTTTTTAATTTTCTCAGGAATTTCTAATGATGAACTTTGTCAAAAGCTTTCTGAAAAACTAGATATACTACATCAACCTGCTCACCACTGTCCACATGTTTATTCATGCCTTCAAAGAAATGAAGTGCGAGGCAAGACTTCCCTTGGCTGAACCCATGCTGACTCCGTCCCATTAAACCATGTTTGTCTACATGTTCTGTAATTTTATTCTTTATAATAGCTTCCACTATCTTGCCCGGCACTGATGTCAGGCTTACTGGTCAATAATTTCCCGCATCACTCCTGGAACCCGTTTTAAAAATTACCGTGAACATTGGCCTCCCTCCAATCTTCAGGTACTATGGATGATTTTTATGACAGGTAACAGATGACTAACAGCAGATCAGAAATTTCATGTTTGAGTTCTTTCAGTATCCTGGGGTGTATACCATCTTGCCCAGATGATTTATCGCTCTTTCACTTGATGATTTGGCTCAGTACATCTTCCAGGTTCACCAAGATTTCTTTCAGTTCCTCCGTATTGTCACCCTTGAAAACCATTTTCGGTATACGTAGATCTCTTACATCTTTTTCCATAAAAACTGAAGAAAACTATTCATTCAATCTGACATATTCCATGATTCTCAACCCAGTTCTTGGGACATGCCTGGCCGACTAGGTTTTCAGAATACAAAAATGAATGTGCATGAGATAGATTTGCATACAATGAAGGCAATGCATACATATCTTATGCACATTCACTGTGGATATCTTAAAAACCGACTGGCTTGGTATGTCCCAAGGACTGGGTTGTGAATCGTGACATATTCCAAAAATGCCTATTGAAGGGCCAGTCTTCTGTAATGTGACACACAATCAGTGTTGTCAACTACTTGTGGATTGCTGAAAGGCACATTTTTTTTGTTACATTTGTACCCCGCACTTTCCCACTCATAGCAGGTTCAATGCTGCTTACATATTATATACAGGTACTTATTTGTACCTGGGGCAATGGAGGGTTAAGTGACTTGCCCAGAGTCACAAGGAGCTGCCTGTGCCTGCAGTGGGAATCGAACCCAGTTCCCCAGGACCAAAGTCCACCACACTAACCACAGGCCACTCCTCCACTATATTTTCCTAAAATATTCTCTTCCCTTTCTCCTCTTCTCCTTAACTCTTACTTGCCTGCTCCTTCTCTCCTTCTCCTACTTCTCTTTTTCTTTACCCGTCTCCCCTCACTAAATCTTAATTTCCTTCTTCTCATACCCCTCTTGCTCCTTTACCCTTCCTCCTGTTTGTTTTTTTTTTCTCCCCACAATACCCTCTCCTTCTTTCCCCTTGCCTTGCTTTTCTACCACTTGATCCTCTTCCCCACTCCCCCCACCCCTCATATCAGGCTTCTAGCAGAACGGATGCACAATTTTCCAGTGCACAACCTCCTTCCTCACAGCAGACAAGGTGTGGGGGGGGGGGGGGGGGGGCGTCCCTTCCTTTGGCCACAGAAGCAGGCTTTGATTGAGGGGCAAATCTCTTCTCTCACTTTCTAATGCATCAGCAATAGTTTTCTCTCAGGCTTGTCCAAGACAGCTGTCAGAAACTTCCTGCTCCCAGACCCATTTGTTTTACAGGGGAACCAGCGCCTCTGCCTAGTGTCAGATCATGGTTGCTGTGTCCACAAAACATTGTGCTAGTGGCCGTATCTGAGAAGAATTACACTAGAAGAAGTCAGCATGATTTTTTTTTTTGCCTCGACATACCAATATTCTAATTAAATACTACAGAAGCATTAAACTGTTAAAAATACAGACTTCTATGCACAGCCAAGGTACACATCAACAACCTATTTTAATGCAGGAACAAAGTAATATCATTAGGGCTACAAGAATTAAATTTAATTTCCTCAGATCTTACCTGATTGTGATAAGAAATGATTACAACACTATCAGAAGTGAATATTCTAGTGGGATTGGGTTTGGTAGGTATATAGTTATCAACACAGACTATAAAGTTGAAATTATATGATAATGGATGAATATATTATGATTTCTTACTTCTATACACATAGGATTAAATTCTATATATGGTGCCTAAAAAGAAAAATCTGTTCCGAAAAAAAACATGCTTATTTCTATTCTATAAACCATGCCTAAAGTTAGGCGTGGTTTATAGAATACACATAGCGCCTGTTCCTGCAACTAAATTTAGTTATGGCCATTTATGAAAACTAAAAGCTGGTGTAAAAGTGAATGACTAATGTAGTTGTGGATCAGGCATATTCTATTACACTGTGTATACATTCTAGGAATGCTCACAACCTGTCCTTGTCCCTCCAATGGCCACACCTCCTTTTGAGTTCCACACAGTACGGACTTATGCGCATTGCTTTATAGAATACGCTTAACGAGCTACGCGTGTGAATCCTAATTAGTGCCAATCAGTATCAATAATTGCTTGTTAGCATCCAATTATCTGCGCAGATTGGCTTGATATCCAATTAAGTTCCACGTACAAATTGGCTACACAAGCCGATTTGTCCGCAGAACTCTAGTCGTCATATAACAGAATCTGCGAGACGAGGGGGGGGGGGGGTGATTCTATAAAAGGCATCCAAATTTCAGCACTGGAAAAGACTGGCATTAAGCACCCTTTACAAAATAGCGCTTAGCACCGATTCTCACATTCAGCTTTGGGCGCTAGACTTATACCTGCTGACACCTGGTGCAAATTTTGGCACCCAAGTTGGGCACGGAGACCCATCATTCTATAACACTGTGCCCAACTTTTCGGAACGCCCAATCGTCCCCTGTCCCCTTTTGGGATATGTATTATGGGATTTAAGCACCAAGATGCACGCGCAAATTTCAAGTGGTGCCGGTTAACATCAATAATTGGTTGTTAGCGATTTGGGCACAATATATAGAGTCCAGGGGACAGAGTTTCTCAGTTTTTCCAGCATACATATAACACTGAATCAAGAGATATCTAAGAAAATAAAAAAAACTTTGCTAAATATTTGGTTCTAAAAGCAGCTGAAGGCATGTCTTCCTTTGTCTAAGATACCTCCAAAGGAATCTGAAACTTAGCTTTGCTTCGCCAACTAGCATTCAAGTACTGTCACAAAGCACCTCCTTAACAATCGGAAAGGTACCATGAAATTCCCTACAAAGAAATCTGCAGAGACACAAAAAAGCAAACATGGACATGGTCAGTCCTAATTTAGTTTAGAAACTGCAGTATGAGGAAAAGGTTAGCTAGCAAAGTACCAGAGCATCATTCAAAAAGAAGCCTTAAAGAAAAGCAAGAAGCTCGCTACTGTGGATGTCACTATGGGAACTGATCCACAGGATGCTACTAACAAAACTATCAGGTCACAAGGAGAAAATCCCCCCTCCACAATTTATTTCATCAGTGCATTCAGCACTGTAGACCTTAGCCCTCTCCAGCCTCTGGCCCCTTCTCTTTGTACATCCCTGGGACTGTGTGGGAGTATTTCTGCTTTAGATATACACAAAAGCTGGCCTCAGTGGACCTTTGCTCTGCAGGTGCCGCTAGATTAGTACTAGTTGAATAAGTCTCAGCCCCAGAGTTAACGTAAGGCGAATCCTCAGTTCTGAAGACCAAACACAAACCTGACACACTCCAGACTGTTGGGTGTTTATGATTCTCCTTAATAATATAAATAATGCTTCTAATTCTGTGACATGTATTTTTTATGGGTTTCCCCCATTTATTTGTATTATTTTTCATGCATAAAATTCTTTACATACTTATGTTCCCAAAATAACCATTCATTTGCTCTATTTTTCCATTTTCTGGTTCATTAGGGCTGGATATTTGTATTTATGAACTGCTCTATATTTTCCTTTGTTTTTTGGTTTTGTTTTTGCAGTTATGTTTTCCATTGGTCTCTTCCAGAGAGCCATCACTCACAAAACCTCTAAACTAGTCTAATACACACCCCAGCTCAAACCAATCTCACTGGCTCTGAAAACACATATTTGCAAGTATTTAATGAGAAGCATAGACATCAGTTTCTACAAGTAATAATGCTCTTCTAAATCAGTTTTTGAGCAGACTGAAACAAAATAAACATATGCAAAACTGACACATCAATCTCACCCATATTTATTAGGTAAAATACAAAACCGGCAGGCCTAGCTAGCTACAGAACTCTCTCTTGGATCATGTTTCTTGGCATGAACACTCCTTCTGTGTATGCAGCAGACTTGTAAATAAAATGTGAAATTTCAACATTGAAACATTTAATAAATATTTAATAAAATGTGAAATTTCAACATTGAAATATTTATTTTTTTCCTTTTAGGAATTTTATTCTTCTGCTACTGTTGTTTTGATTGAAGACCACAGAAAGGCAACGACTAATACCTTTCTCTAATCAGACTCGTATTTGGAGCAAAGAATCAGTTTTCTTAAGCTTACAAAAAGCTGAATGCTGTCTCTTAAAGTATTTAGAAAGTACAGTGCAGCAGTGCTGCTGCACACTCCCTTCTGCTCTGTATTTACACCAGCGGACTCCAGGCCTATCCATAGCACAGTGAAATCATAGATTTGAACTTGCTCTTCTGTTATGTTTCAGGTTATAACTCCAACAGCTCTGGACTAGCAATGTGCATTTTTTTTTAACAAACATGGGAAATGTTGTTTCATATAAAATTTAACCTAAAACGGAAAATAATCCAAATAACAATGACCGTACCCCTCCTCCACCCAAAACAAAAAACAGAAACAAAAAACAAAACCCCATAAATAACAGGGGAGACTATATAAAACAAACATTTTGGTTTACACACCCCTACTTTGACCTGCCTAGCTATGTCTGTTGGCAGCCAATCCTGGCTTTTATGGGAAAATTAGGTTCTTACCTTGGTAATTTTCTTTCCTTTAGTCACAGCAGATGAATCCATTACGAATGGGTTGTGTCCACCAACCAGCAGGGGGAGACAGAGAACACTGAAAACCATAGTACCTCTAGGACAGCTAGCTCCATCTGCCTCTCAGTATTTTGAAGCTTCCAAAGCAGTGTTAAACCGCAAAGTAGCATAACATGAACTTTCCTCACAGCGAACACAAAGGAGGGACGAACTCAACTTTCTGTAGAAGAACAGAATTCCTGAAGACTGTTTTCCAACTTCTCCCAATGAGGGAGCATGTCTGCAGGAAAAACTGAACACAAAACAGAGTCAATCAGGGAGGGATCATGGATTCATCTGCTGTGACTAAAGGAAAGAAAATTACCAAGGTAAGAACCTAATTTTCCCTTCCTTGTCATCAAGCAGATGAATGCATTACGAATGGGATGTATCAAAGCAATCCCTAGATAGGGAGGGAACAAGCCACACCAAGCGCGTCCCTCCTGGCAGCCACATCCAGCCTGTAATGTCGAGCAAAAGAAAGCTTAGAAGCCCAAGTTGCTGCACTACATATCTCTTGAAGACAGAGTACTCCAGTTTCAGCCCAAGAAGAGGAAATCGCTCTTGTGGAATGAGCCTTAAAGGCGTCAGGCAGAGGCCAGTCAGACAGCAGATATGCAGAAAAAATGGCTTCCTTAAGCCAATGGGCTTTAGTGGCTTTAGACGCTGGAGACCCTCTGCGAGGACCTGACAACAATACAAAAAGGTGATCAGAGGTCCTGAAAGCATTTGAATCAGAGGTCCTGAAAGCATTTGACATCTGCAGATACTGCAACAGAGCCCAGCGCACATCCAGGAGGTGCAACTGCCCAAAGGATTATGGTTTAGGTGAAACGCTGAAAGCACCTTAGGCATGAAGGAAGGCACAGTACGTACCGTTACTCCGGACTCTGAGAATTGCAGAAAAGGGTCTCGACAGGACAGCGCCTGGAGCTCAGATACCCGTCTCGTCGATTCAATGGCCACCAAAAAGACCGTCTTTAGAGTCACATCCTTCTCTGAAGCTCGCTTCAGCGGCTTGAAGGGCGAACACTGAAGAGCCTTTAATACTAGCTCCAGGTTCAAGGCCGGGCAAGGGGCCCACACGGGAGGCCGAAGCACCCCTCTCAGAAACCGTGCAATGTCAGGATGTGAAGCCAGGGAGAGGCCAGTGACCTTCCCCCGAAAGAATGACAATGCTGCCACTTGAACACGCAGGGAATTATAGGCCAAGCCTTTTTGTAAACCATCCTGCAGAAAGTCAAGCATCGGCGAGACAGAAGCCCGCATGGGTGTGATCGCTTTAGAAGCGCACCAAGCCTCAAACTGGCGCCAGATCCGAGCATAGGCAATGGAAGTGGAACGCTTGCAGGCCTGCAAGAGAGTGGAGATGACCTTGTTAGAATAGCCCTTGTCTCTCAATTGCGCCCTCTCAATAGCCATGCTGTAAGACCAAAGCGGCATGGATCCTCCATGGTCACCTGCGTCAACAGGTTCGGAACCAGAGGCAAAGGAAGGGGAGCCTCCACCAGCATCCGCCGGAGGACCGCATACCATGGCCGCCTGGGCCAATCCGGGGCAATGAGGATCACCACTCCTTGATGTAGCCGAATTTGCAGGAGGAGCCGCCCTATTAAGGGCCAAGGAGGGAACACATACAGGAGGACTGGAGGCCAGGGTTGAGCCAAGGCATCCAACCCCGCCGAGCTTGGATCTCTCTGTCTGCTGAAAAAGGACGGGACTTTGGCATTTGTGCTTGATGCCATAAGATCCATAACGGGCTTTTCCCATTTGGCACAGATCTGAAGGAACACTTCATCTGCCAGTTCCCACTCTGCTGGGTCGATTTGATGCCTGTCTCCCCCTGCTGGTAGGTGGACACAACCCACTCGTAATGGATTCATCTGCTGCTGATGACAAGGAAATGTGAGATAATCATAAGAAAAAATATTTTTTATTGATAGTTTCACCTCTTGTTGACACATAGCGAAAAACACTAATAATACGTTCAACAGAACAATAAACTACTGAATAAACTCTTTTCACATTGGTCTGCAAACCAGTGAAGAGCCACATATGCTTGATGCATGCTTAAGGACAACAGAGGTATCAGCAAAAGTAAACTTTTCAGTAGCAAAATAAATCAGTAACGGGTTAAGAAAACCGACTTATTTTGCTGCTATTGCTAATTTCTTTGTGGAATAAAAGACCAGAAGAGGACCTTGCTGAAGAAAATGCAATCTTTAATAAGTTGAACTGAAGCTCCCAGGGTTCACAATCAGATACCCGATATGGCCATGTTTCGCCAAGAGTGCAGGCTGCGTCAAGGGTATAAAGAACCAGTTGGTGCAAACTTAAAAACACTACCATCGTGGATCAGTATGTGTCTTCCTGAGCCCGTTTTTACTGTTCCAAACGGACACTGGTCCATGCTGTTGCTTTTTTAAAGTTTGCACTAACTGGTTCTTTATGCCCCGATGCAGTCTGACTGCATTTTCTTCAACAAGCTTCTGCTCATTTATTCCATAGTGGATATTGTGGACCGGTTGCCTTCTTGTTTTCTTACCATTGCTAATTTCTTTACAGCCACAGTCAGAAAAAGCATGCTTACGGGTTTCAGCACTGGAAATCTGGACATTAACCTATCAATGCAAGTCAAAATCACACTCCCGCCCCCCTATTTAGAGGGATGGTCATTCTCGGGTATAAAGACTGTCGTTGTTTAGGCCATAAATTTTGGAAGTGTTTTTATTTTTCTTTTTTGTAATATCTCTCTAATTTCTGGGAGATTCTGTATTGGGGACAACAAGAGGATTATTATATTGCTCGTTGTTTAATTTGTTTTCCTTTTTCATAGAATAGAAGGTACTCTCCTTCTCTTTTTTCCTTTCCTATTTTCTGTACAAGTTGTTAATTACTTGGTTCTACATGTATAATCTAATACAAAACAAAATCACACTCCCAAAACAATACTTCTCCCATCTGTACGCCCATTTTGCAACTGCGCCCTATAGCATGTGTGCCCTTACAAAATAGAGCATAGGGAGCTTATATCTAAACCTCCACTACACAAGCTGTAAAGGACTCAAATACAAATCAACCTATGCATCCAGCTTCTCCTACATAAGCACACAACTGTGGTACGCACTACCAAAAGCCGTGAAAACAATGCACGACCACCTGAACTTCCAGAAATCACTAAAAACCAACCTGTTCAAAAAGGCATACCCGACCGACCCAACCTAAGTGCCTAAACCTCGCAACACAACGAAACCAAAGCTCGTAATAGTCTACACAACTCTTCCTCTCTACGATTTCCCAATGTGTCTATAAACACATGAACCTTATTCGTCCACAACAACTCTCTATATTTGTTTCACTACCAGAAATGGTGATCGCCTAGGTATTATATAAGCCACATTGAGTCTGCAAATAGGTGGGAAAATGTGGGATACAAATGTAACAAATAAATAAATACACAAAAGTGATAATTTTTTCTGCCCTTAAGGGGTCCATACCCGTGAGTGTCAATTTATAGAATCGCCCTTACGGGGGGAATTCAATAGATGGCGCTAAACATTAGGTGTCAGGATGACCCGTGCTAAGCTAATATTCTGTAAAGGAACCTCTGCACAAAGGGATCCTTTTATCAAGCTACAGCAAAAAGGGCCCTGCTCAGCGTGCTGTTTCTGCACCCCGAGGCCCTTTTTACCGCAGCGGGTAAAAAGGCAAAAAAAAAAAGAGATATGGCCATGCAGTAAGATTTCACTTACCGCATGTGGCCATGCAGCGAGGAACACTTACCACTACCCATTGAGGTGGCGATTAGGGCTCCCGCGCTAACCCTGCGGTAACTGGGTAGCAAGTGGCACTGTCCGATTACCGCCGGGTTAGCGCCTGTGGTAATATTTTTCAAATATTTCCACTAGTGCCAGAAATGCCACGCACTAGGTGTGGAACTAGCGCTGGCGCCCAAGTTGGGCTGGCGGTAACACCAGACTGGCACGTGGTAAGCCCCTAATGGGTTTACTGCTGCTTTGTAAAAAGGCCTCAAAGCTAGTATTCTGTAAAGGACCCTCTGCACAAATAGTGTACATTTCTTGTCTAATTTTGGGCATGAGCACTTATGCCTGACAAAGGCTACTGTAAATGCTGTCACCCAATTAATGGAAGTAAAGGCTGCGAATGCAGGTATTCTATCACAATGCACCAAAATTCTGGGAATGCCCCCTTCGGAGCTGCGCACTATGAAATTTAGGCGTGTATGTTCCAGAATAGGGAGTAGGGCAGATCCACGCATAAGTCCTAATTACTGCCAATTAAGTGCTTTACTCCAATTATTGATTGTTAGTACCTAATTAGCTAATGTGTGGATCTGTGATCCACACCCAAATTTTTGGCCAACCTGTACAGAATCCAGCAGATATTTTACAGCACATACAACAGGAACACACATTTCAGACCCATGTCCAATAAAAAGATGAATATCACTCGCTGTTTTGCTGGCTAAATGCCGATTTTGCAACCTACGCCTCTAAGCACCATATTTTAAACAACTGAATGTCCAGAATCAGCAAGTCGAGGAGTCGAGTAGATAATTATTTTAGGAATTTTTTGTGAGGGGTTTGTATAGCAGAGGCACAAACATAATTGCCCTCTCTGTCATTAAGTTCAAAGGAGCAGTTAGCTGACACTTATGACTGTTCCACAGCAGGTGTAAATAACAATGGATATATTCAATAACATGCTCCCTTTCAAACTGTCTCCCTCACGCAAGCTTTCTAAAATAGGAACTTACATGCACAGCCATTTACATGTGTAAACTCTGTTATTTACATGAGCAAATCCGCACTAAGCTATGGTAGGGCTACCGCATGCATCGTGTGCAGCAGAACCTGCGGTAGTTTTGTGTTTGCTGCACGGTGTTTCTCGTGCCAGAAAATAGTTTTCTATTTTCTAGCGAGGGGGCAAGGTGTAGGTGTGCCCGGGGGAATTCAGTCATTGCCACACACTGTCCAATTACCACCGGGTTAGCGTGTAAGCCCTTACCACCTGCTAAACAGGTGGCGGTAAGGGCTCAGGCAGTAAATTGCTGTGTGCCGATAATTTTTATTAGTGCACGGTCATTTTCGACTTCCATTTAAAATAATACAAATTCTGGCTGCGGTAACAAGTGTCCTCAGCCCGCAGCACTTTCGTGCGCCCACACTACCGCAGGCCACTTTTTACCGCAGCTTTGTAAAAGGACCCCTAAGACAACTGCAATCTTACAGTTTGAGTCATATACAGTCAACATTTTTTTCCAATCCATTATGAAAATCCCAAGCAGAAATGGTCTTAAAATATATGAACCTCTATTTACTTCTCACCCAGGTTCAATGCACCCAAGCAAATTCTTAAAAGAAAAGGAATTGTTTTTCTTATTTTTATGAGATAAATGAAAAGGCAACACACGTGCTGCACACGCCAAAAGTCCTAGAGCCCATAAACTACACACATGGTCTTTTTACCTCTCTATCCAGCCCAGCTGCCAAGGTGATGATGTCGCCCGTCTCATTGTTGATTGTATACATATTGGGAGAGGGAGTGTTTGGAGACTGAGACAGGATTTTGTATCTTAACATGCCATTTGGTTGTTTCGGATCATCGGCATCAATGGCTGTGACTGTCATCACATAAGTTCCTAAAGCCAGAACAAAATATATTGAGCGTGAGGTAAACAGTTTACTCAGATTACCCAGGGTCACTTAAAACCCAAGAACCTAGTCAAAACCATTTTACTTCCTTTGATAAACATTTCTCATTGTATTCACTGTTTGGAGAAAACTGATTAGCCCTGGGGCTCACAATAAAGTGATTTGAAAGCAATTAAGATACCTTAATAGTATACTGAAGTGCTTTGCATTTACAAAACAATCACATTTTCTGGTGTAGAATCTAAAAAAAAAAAAAAAAAGTTCTACACAACCAATTAAAAGTAAGACAAACAATGAACACAATCAACTGGAGAGGCTTTTCAAAACTGGAGAAGACAAAGAAATTATTAATGGGGGTCAAAAGAGGATCTCTGCTGAATCAAATGCTGACCTCGCTCAACATGTGGCAAATGGTACTGGAATGTTGAAAGTTTCAAGGTATCAGGCTGACACAGGGAAAATCATTTTCTGTGTTCTGCAGACCCTTTGCACATATTTCAGAATTATATATATATTTTTTACAGTTCTGAAATCAGTTACAGAGAGAGAACGATTATCACCCCTCCACCCCTGCCATTCGGTAAGAGAGCTCAGACAAACTTTTCACCACAACATGATTCCTCTTCTCCATCTGCCTAGGTCTATTTCCCTTCCTTCCCCTCTTCCATCTGTTCATCTCTCCATCCTCTTATTTCTTCTCTCCCTTTATCTGCTGTTCTTCTCCTCCCCCCCTCATTACCCATTCCCTTCTCTGTTTCCTATAGACAGCTATTAAAGCTCCAGAGACTCCACAAGCTCTTCTGTGTTAGGCGGGGAGAGTCTGATAGGTACGGATGGGGAGAGGGATTTTGGGGTGATAGTATCTGAGGATTTGAAGGCGACGAAACAGTGTGACAAGGCGGTGGCCCTAGCTAGAAGGTTGTTAGGCTGTATAGAGAGAGGTGTGACCAGCAGAAGAAAGGGGGTGTTGATGCCCCTGTATAAGTCGTTGGTGAGGCCCCACCTGGAGTATTGTGTTCAGTTCTGGAGGCCGTACCTTGCGAAGGATGTAAAAAGAATTGAAGCGGTGCAAAGAAAAGCTACGACAATGGTATGGGATTTGCGTTACAAGACGTATGAGGAGAGACTTGCGGACCTGAACATGTATACTCTGGAGGAAAGGAGAAACAGGGGTGAAATGATACAGACGTTCAAATATTTGAAAGGTATTAATCTGCAAACTAACCTTTTCTGGAGATGCGAAGGCAGTAGAACGAGAGGACATGAAATGAGATTGAAGGGGGGCAGACTCAAGAAAAATGTCAGGAAGTATTTTTTTCACGGAGAGAGTAGTGGATGCTTGGAATGCCCTCCCGCGGGAGGTGGTGGAAATGAAAACGGTAACGGAATTCAAACATGCGTGGGATAAACATAAAGGAATCCTGCTCAGAAGGAATGGATCCTAAAGAGCTTAGACGAGATTGGGTGGCAAAGCCGGTGGCGGGAGACGGAGATGGTGCTGGGCAGACTTATACGGTCTGTGCCAGAGCCGGTGGTGGGAGGCGGGACTGGTGGTTTGGAGGCGGGGATAGTGCTGGGCAGACTTATACGGTCTGTGCCAGAACCTGTGGTGGGAGGCGGGGCTGGTGGTTGGGAGGTGGGGATAGTGCTGGGCAGACTTATACGGTCTGTGCCCTGAAAAGGACAGGTACAAATCAAGGTAAGATATACACAAAAAGTAGCACATGTGAGTTTATCTTGTTGGGCAGACTGGATGGACCGTGCAGGTCTTTTTCTGCCGTCATCTACTATGTTACTATGTTACTATGTCTACTGCTCAATGGCAACATCCCTTTTTGTTTGTATTTGGAGGTTTAGAAAACACAGAGCATACAACTGACTCATGGAATTCAGCGTGGGTTAAACTTTGCGGATCTTAGGTAGCAGAAAGAACGGAAATGATACACTAGGGAAATTAGAACCCTAAAAAGAGTTACAGTTACAACCTAGTACAGCAAGAGTACATTGGAGGGGGGGGGGGGGGGGGGCAGGGTGTAACTAGCTATAGAGGAACTGGCCTTAAAAGTTCTCATTCCCACTTCTGACTCCAATAACCTTTGAATCACCCAACAAATTTCATTCAAATGTGTTCAGTGCATAAGATAAACAACCAGCAGCAGAGGCGATGATCCTAGAACAACCCTAGCAGCAGAAAAAGAAGCAGACCAGAAAGAGTGAAGTGCCGAACAATTTTAATGAAAAAGACACCCGACATGGCCACTTTTTGCCCTACAGCTGTGTCAGGGGTAAGAACTAGCAATAAACAAACATAACAATTATAAACAAATGAATATTAATTAAATATATAAAACAGCAGATAAAACATTCAAAAAGCTAAAAACATTAAAAATGATATGAATAAAACCTCAAGACAAATATACATAGTCTATATGTAATAAAAAAAAACTATCAGACTATATAAACACTTAAAAACATACATAAAAAATTACTATATTCAATGCTTCCATTTTTTTGCCTCATTTCTTATAGAAAAAATCTGGCTGTAATGCTTCATGCATTTGTTAGGAAGCAACTCATAATTAACATGGTTATGGCTAGGTGCAAGTTTCTCTACCAGCTGGGAATCATGAATGCTCTCATTACTCCTTGATTAACCAAAACCTGAAACATTTTGCCAAAGGATTGTGAAATGTGGCACCTTGGACAATTAAAATCAATATTTTAAAAAATGCACCTAATAACAAAACTCTCACTGCTTCCGAACATGAAAGATATGTCCACAATGGTTTATAACTAGCATAAAAACATAATAGCCTGCAAGGTCACAGCCAAAAATCAAGGCAGCCAATAATAAAACCGTTCACTATGGGGTACTTCTAGAAGTGGGCCCCTCCTTGCAGCACGGCGAGAGCCTATTCTGTGACAGTATCTGGGTGCCCAAATTACATTACAGAATACTAGTGTAATCCGGCAATGGAATGCGTTATGTTTATATATCGCATGCCACTGCGTTATATAAATATAACGCATAATAATAAGACTTTACGTGACTGTGGGCACTTGAACGCAGCAAGAACATTTGTAACTTGTGTTCATAAGTGGCAGCACTTATGCCCCTCCCATGCTCCATCCATGTGAATGCCCCCTGGTATTTATAGGCTGTACCCACTGCTCCCTCCAACTGCATTGCAGCCAGTGGGGGGGGGGGGGGGGGGGGCGGTGCTTCAATACTGTGTTTTCAAATCACTACGGACAGGTAGGTTACCTGGAGTCCTGCAGAGCTTGCCTGTCCTTCTCTATTGAAAATGTGATAGTGAGACAGCACCCCCAACTGGCAGGACTGTAGGTGGAGGACTCAAGCTCAGCTTATAAAGAACAGTGGCTGTACCACGCACGTGCAATACTGCTTAGTCTCTCTGATGCCACTTGCCCATGAAAGTGCTGGTATTCTGTAAATTTATGCACACAAGTGCTGTGTAAATATGGCACTCAGTTATAAATTGTCTTTCCTCTGTATTTCTAACAAAATAGAAAACCACTCCACTTGCCATTTTCTCTCCCTAAAAAAAAAAAAGAAACCATTTTCACAGAAAGCCCTAGCTATTAAAAAATATACAATATTTAACCCAGAGCTGGCATATGCCACACTTTACATTTGGCTCTGCAAGCTACAAATACACATGAGTACACTTGAAGGGGGGGGGGGGGGGGGGGTTCACTTCACTTAAGTAGCATTTATCAGAGTTTTCATACGTACACCCACCCCGGTCACTTATCCACACATTCCCTGTTATCTAGTGTACAAGACAGTAGTGGTCGACTTCCACTCCTGCCCAGGGTTCAATCAGCCAAACTGACCCCTACTGGCAGTCTTGAGAGATTATTGCTTGAGGCTGGATCTACCATTTTGAACCTGGGGCTCAGCTGGGCCAGGAGCAGAGAGAGACCACTTCTGCCCTGTACACTGCTGAGCTGGGCTGCAGAGTCCTGAGCTTTGCTGGAAGACATTTTCAGCTGCTTGGGCTTAAGGATACCCGCCAGCTACCACAAAGGGGGCCTGAGCTCAAAGTGGCCTACCCGGGCCCACCCATGGCAATGCAACTGCAGTACGTAAAGGGAATTGTTGTTTTCTCTTTAGATCAGATGCACTAAAAGGCTTTTCCTGTTCTGTCATAGCCTACTGTATCTTGCTCTTTGTACTTTTCTGCTTTCATCATCTATCATTTTTTTTACTCCTTTCCTTGTTCTCCTGTCTTCTCTCTTGTCCTTTCTCATCTCTTCCTCTGTACTCAAGTTCTGCTCACATGGATGATTTTGCAGTTCATTTTCTCTATTGCACATCTTTGCCTTCCTCTTCTTCCATTCAATATGGTGTCAGGTACAACTTAGACTTAAAACCTACTGGAAAGGGACCTATGAACTGTACCTTCAGCGGAGGACTTCAGCTGACGCAACTTGGGGATTTCATGCTGACCTCCTTCCAATCTGCTCTTTTACGTGCCAAACAGGATTATTATATCCAACTGACTAACTCTCTTGGCTCTAACCCTAGACTTCTCTTCACCACATTGATCTCTCTTCTCAAGGTGCCCCTCCCCCAACTCCCCCTTCATTATCTCCTCAGACCCTTGCTCAATTCTTTCACGACAAGGTTCAAAAGATAAACCTTGCATTCTCTACCTCGCCACCTCTCCCTCCACTAGTCCATTCCCCTCTCTCTCCTTCCCCTCATTCCCTTTCCTCCTTTCCTGAAGTTACTATTGAGGAAACTACAGTTCTCCTTTCTTCCTCAAAATGTACCACCTGTTCCTCTGATTCCATTCCCACCCACCTTCTTAATGCCATCTCTCCTGCTCTTATTCCTTTTATCTGTCACATTCTCAACCTCTCACTTTCCACTGTGACTGTCCCTGCTGCCTTTAAACATGCTGTGGTCACACCTCTCCTTAAGAAGACTTCACTTGACCCTACTTGTCCCTCTAATTACCGACCCATCTCCCTCCTTCCTTTTCTCTCCAAATTACTTGAGTGTGCTGTTCACCGCCGCTGCCTTGATTTTCTCTCCTCACATGCTATTCTTGACCCACTACAATCTGGTTTTCGCCCTCTCCACTCAACTGAAACTGCGTTTACTAAAGTCTCCAATGACCTATTACTGGCTAAATCCAGAGGTCAATATTCCATCCTCATTCTTCTTGATCTTTCCGCTGCTTTTGACACTGTCGATCACAGCATACTTCTCGATACCCTGTCCTCACTTGGATTCCAGGGCTCTGTCCTTTCCTGGTTCTCTTCCTACCTCTCCCTCCGCACCTTTAGTGTTCACTCTGGTGGATCCTCTTCTACTTCTATCCCTCTGCCTGTCGGCGTACTTCAGGGTTCTGTTCTTGGTTCCCTCCTCTTTTCTATCTACACTTCTTCCCTTGGTTCATTAATCGCATCCCATGGCTTTTCCTACCATCTCTATGCTGATGACTCCCAAATCTACCTTTCTACCCCTGATATCTTACCTTACATCCAAACCAAAGTTTCAGCGTGCTTGTCTGACATTGCTGTCTGGATGTCTCAACGGCACCTGAAATTAAATATGACCAAAACCGAGCTTCTCATTTTCCCCCCCCAAACCCACCTCCCTGCTCCCCCCATTTTCTATTTCTGTTGATGGCTCTTTCATTCTCCCTGTCTCCTCAGCTCGAAACCTTGGGGTTATCTTTGACTCTTCTCTCTCTTTCTCTGCTCATATCCAGCAGATCGCCAAGACCTGTCGTTTCTTTCTTTACAACATCCATAAAATCCGCCCCTTTCTATCTGAGCACTCTACCAAACCCTCATCCACACCCTTGTCACCTCTCGTTTGGACTACTGCAATCTGCTTCTTGCTGGCCTCCCACTTAGTCACCTCTCCCCTCCCCAGTCGGTTCAAAACTCTGCTGCCCGTCTCGTCTTCCGCCAGGGTCGCTTTACTCATACTACCCCTCTCCTCAAGTCGCTTCACTGGCTCCCTATCCGTTTTCGCATCCTGTTCAAACTTCTTCTACTAACCTATAAATGTACTCACTCTGCTGCTCCCCAGTATCTCTCCACACTCGTCCTTCCCTACACCCCTTCCCGTGCACTCTGTTCCCTGGATAAATCCTTCTTATCTGTTCCCTTCTCTGCTACTGCCAACTCCAGACTTCGCTCCTTCAGTCTTGCTGCACCCTACGCCTGGAATAGACTTCCTGAGCCCCTACGTCTTGCCCCATCCTTGACAATCTTTAAATCTAGATTGAAAGCCCACCTCTTTAACATTGCTTTTGACTCGTAACCACTTGTATCCACTCGCCTCCACCTACCCTCCTCTTTCCTCTACACATTAATTGATTTGTTTGCTTTATTTTTTGTCTACTAGATTGTAAGCTCTTTGAGCAGGGACTGTCTTTCTTCTATGTTTGTGCAGCGCTGCGTACGCGTCGTAGCGCTATAGAAATGCTAAATAGTAGTAGTAGTAGTAGTAATTTCCGCCAGCTCAGGTAATTATTATTTATGAGTTGGGTGTGGAGGAGGAGGAGGAGGAGGAGGGTGAGGAAGGGTCGCAGAGCAGGCAGAGGTGTCAGAGAGGATATTTCCCCCAGATTCTATATATTGTGCCTAGTGCTCTGCACCGAAAGCCAAGCGTATTCTATAACAATGTGCATAACTTAATTGGATTAACAAGCTAATCAGCGTTGATAAAAGCAATGAACAAGCAATAATGAGCACTACTCGCCAACAGGTGGATGATCAGAAGCAAATGCCGGCGCTAGAGGCTGTTAGCGCCATACTAGTGCCAGCGTTTGCTACCGCCCCATGATCAGAGCCCTCGAGCGTGTGAAACAACACGCTCGAGGGCTCTGAACGCAACTAGCATGCAAATGCATGCTAAACAGGGCTAAACATATTCATCTCCAATGATCAGCGACTAGCGCGCCAAAGATTGGGTTGCTGGCTGCGGCAAACCCTACACCAGTTCCGAGCCGGCGTTAGGGTTTGCAGATCATTGGGGAGGAATGGTGAGCCCTGTCCAGCATGCATTTGCATGCTGGCAGGCCCCCATTCGCCCCAAGAAGGCAAACCTGCCAGCGACAGGGGGGCCCCTTATATGGTGTGTAGCCCAGCCCAGCGCATCCCAGGATACACTGGGCAGGGCTGAGCGCCGCCATTTTGCGGCATCGAAGGAAGAGGAGGGAGGCAGGCTACCTCCCTCCTCCGACCCACAAGGTGGGGGGGTGGGTAGGTAGGCAGGGAGGGGGGGCGGATTGATCACTGGACCACCAGAGACCCTTTGCGGGGGGTTAGAGACCCACTGGATCTCCAGCCCTCCCTGAATCTAGGGGGGGTCGTTGGGTGGGGGGCGGGAACGGCGCTCCAGCGACCTCCAGCCCCCCTGTTGCTGGGGGGGGGGTTGGTCACCCACTGGGTCACCAGGGACACGAGGGGAGTTAAGGGGGGCTGGAGACCCACCGGATCTCCAGCCCTCCCTGAACCTTCAGGAGGGGGGGGGATCGTTAGGGGGACTGGAGGTCCACCAGATCCTCCAGTCCCCGTTGCTCAGGGAAGGGGTAGTTGAGGCCTGGTGGTCCCATGGACCTCTAGCCCCTCTGTTTGACAGGTTTGGGCTTTTGACAGCCCAGACCTGTCAAACAAGTGCGGGAGGATTGTGCTGAACGCATGCTCAGGCACAATTCTCCCGCACTTCTACCCCATGATCAGAGATAATTGCGTGCTTAAATTTGCATGCAATTATCTCTGATCATTGGTGTGATAAAGCCCTGTGCTGTTCAAGCGCTATTTTAGAGCGCTGTTTGGAACAGCGCGGGGCTTTTGATCATCTGCCTGCAAGTGTATTCTGTAATGCAGAGTCTAAATTCTAATGTGCACAGCCAAAAAGGGGTGTGGCTATATGCGAAGAAAGAGGCATTTTGTGGGGGTTTCAAAATTTACACGCACTGTTATGGAATATGGACCTCAGTGCCTAAATCTACATGTCGGTATTTATGCCAAGTAAAATGTGGCCTAAATGGATGCGATCAAATTTGGTCACGTGGAAAGGCGCTTGGACTATTCTATATACCACGTGTTAATTTAAGCCCATTCTATAAAATTTAGGCATACTTTAGAGAATACACCTAGTCATAATTCTTTTTAACGTGTGGATTTTTCAGGCGCAATATATAGAATCTGCCTCTTCATGCCCACACAGTTTTTGTAGGCCTACCCAAAATCTACGGTCTGGCTATGCTACTGAAATACTGTATTATATGGCTTTTGAAAGATTTCTAACTTGGCTGCCTGTTCTTACTGCCTTAGCAGCGAAACAGAGTAGGTCGTCAGGGCTGTGGCCTAACCAACATTTTGTCTACACAACTTCAGCAGCTAGGGCAGTGATGGCGAACCTTTCAGAGACCAAGTGCCCAAACAGCAACCCAAAATCTAATTATTTATCGCGAAGTGCCGGTATTCATTATGGGCGGGGTCACCACATATGACTCCACCCCTATGACAGCCACACACCCCTTACACCAGCCATGGCGCATATAAACAGACATCATTGAAAATATTATACTAGTATAGGAGAAAAAAAATAACATGATTTTCTTTCATTATAAATCATTTCTGTAAGTTGTTACAGCTCCAGTATACCCAATGCAAAATAAGACAGGAGATGTAAATTCTCAAATTGGACATATTCCAAACACTAAAATGAAAATAAAATGATTTTTTCTACCTTTATTGTCTGGTTATTTTGTTTTTCTATCCATATTGGTCCTAGTCGCTGATTCTGCTGCTCTCTATCTGTTCTCTTAACTTCATTTCCAGGACTTCCTTTCCATTTATTTCTTTACTTTCCTCCTTTCTTCTTCATTTCTTGCCCTCCATCCATGTCCAGCAACCCTCCTCTCCCCTCTAGCCACAAATGTCCAGCCACCCTCCTCTCTCCCCTGCCCTCTCCTCCCACCACCCTCCTCTCCCCCTGCCCTCCCCTCCAGCCACCAATGTCCAGCCACCCTCCTCTCCCCCCTGCCCTCCCAACGGCAGGCCTCCCTCCCACCCAGCACCAGGCAGGCAGGCCTCCCTCCCACCCAGCACCAGGCCACCCAGCACCAAGCCTCCCTCCCTCCCTCCCAGCATCAGGCACCAGGCCACCCACCCAAGCACCAGGCAGGCCTCCCACCCAAGCACCAGGCAGGCCTCCCTGCCATCCACCCAAGCACCAGGCAGGCCTTCCTCCCTCCCATCCACCCAAGCACCAGGCAGGCAGGCAGGCCTCCCTCCCTCCCACCCACCCAAGCACCAGGCAGGCCACCCACCCAAGCACCAGGCAGGCCTCCCTCCCACCCACCCAGCACTCCCACCCAAGAACCAGGCCTCGCTCCCTCCCTCCCACCTACCCGGCGTGCACCAGGGCACCCTCCCTCCCTCCCACCTGGTGTCAAGCATTCCTCCCTCCCTCCCACCCGGCACCAGCCCGCCATCCCTCCCTCCCTCCGAACCCAAAGAAATTTAAAAGTCTTCCCTTGTCCGAATAGGCGGCGTCAGCATCAGCAGTAGCAGCAAAAAGCGTGCTGCTGGTTCGGCGTGTTGTCAGCCTTCCGCCTCTCAAGCTCTCTGGTCCCGCCCTAACAGGAAATGAGGGCGGGACCAGAGAGCTTGAGAGACGGAAGGCTGAAGGTGCGCCGAACCAGCAGCACGCTTTTCGCTGCTACTGCTGATGCTGACGCCGCCTACTCGGACAAGAGAAGACTTTTAAATTTCTTTGGGTTCGGAGGGAGGGAGGGATGGCGGGCTGGTGCTGGGTGGGAGGGAGGGAGGAATGCTTGACGCCAGGTGGGAGGGAGGGAGGGTGCCCTGGTGCACGCCGGGTGGGTGGGAGGGAGGGAGCGAGGCCTGGTTCTTGGGTGGGAGTGCTGGGTGGGTGGGAGGGAGGCCTGCCTGGTGCTTGGGTAGGTGGCCTGCCTGGTGCTTGGGAGGGAGGGAGGCCTGCCTGCCTGCCTGGTGCTTGGGTGGATGGGAGGGAGGAAGGCCTGCCTGGTGCTTGGGCCGGGTGGGCTGGTGCCGGGTGGGAGGGAGGGAGCAATGCTTGACGCCGGGTGGGAGGGAGGGAGGAAGGAATGAATGCTTGACGCTGGGTGGGAGGGCTGAAAGTCTCGGGTGAGGCGACCAGCGGCGCGCGTGCCAATAGAGAGGGCTCCGCGTGCCCTCTCCGGCACGCGTGCCATAGGTTCGCCATCACCAAGCTAGGGGATTTTAGTGGGTGGGGAAAATGTTATGATTGCTTAACTGACTGGGTTTTTTTCCCCCCTCCCTGCATCCCTCTGGGAAGCCCAACTTTTATTTCTTATGACCTTGTCACTTCAACCCCCTACCAGCACACCTCAGTTACAACTCAGACTGTATGCACAGAAACAGGGAAATAAGTCATAAGTCTAACTGCAATTCGCTTCTAGCTTAGATCCAGAAAAAAACTGAGTAATTAAATCTAAATCCAAATCCATATAGCCAGCCAGCAACAGGATGTGGAAGACCTCCATGAGAATGATTTTTTTGTTTCTGATTCCTTAAGGCAAACTAAATCCTGCTCTCCTGAGCTTTCCCTCATGGCTCAGCTAATTACACAAGCACGAGACAACCATCCAAGTTGGCAGTCACACTGAAATACTCTTTAGCATGAATGAGCTGGGGCCAAGATAAAAACAAGACTGTAACATCTGATAGTTAAATCATTATGAACATTTTTCATGTGATTCATATTTACATTGCATTCCCTATTGTCTGACTACTGTTTCTCCTTTTTGTATGCTGTGTATTAAAAATGTGATCCAAACCAACAGGTCAAAAAGTACAGCAGAAGGTGGGAGCTGTCCTGAATAAACAAAATGGAAATACATTTGGAGGGGCATTTTCAACAGATGTCTAAATCCGATTTTGGACACTTTGGGAAAAATGTCCAAAAATACAATAACAAACATGACTAGTTTTAAACCAGAAAATGTCCAACTTTTTGTTTCGAAAATGATCATTTGCTAGATGTTTTTGTGTTTAGTGCTTCTATCTTCTATCCATACTTTATCTCAATCGCTGGGAGGATAGATGCAGAAGCGTACTAAACGAAATAGCACCCTTAAAAACAAGATTATCAAGTAGACAGAACACAACACCATGGTTCAACAACGAACTAAAAAAACTCAAAACACAATTCAAAAAACTAGAACGAGCATGGAAAAAAAATAAAAGATGAACATACACTCTATGCATGGAAACAAATTCATAAAAAATACAAATATGGAATAAGACAAACCAAAAGGTCCTATTACAAAACCAAATTAGGACTGGATTACAAAGACCTGAAGAAACTATTCCAACTCGTAAATAAGCTACTAGATACCACCCCTATCACCACAACCATCACAGACATCCTACCTGCAGACAAACTTGCTAACTACTTTAACGAAAAAATAATAAAATTACGCAGCACACTTCCTCACCACGACACCGACATCGAAAACTTCTTCAACGATCTGGACCTAACCCCTGATGGATACCCAGCTGACCGTATCTGGATAACATTTAACCTCAACACCGAATCAGTTACACAAGCGACTCAGAGATTCGCCAACACCCATTGCAAACATATCCCAGTCATCTACTTAAATCCACCTCCGACCGCTTCATAGCAGACCTTACATCCCACATAAACTTCGTGCTACAACAAGGTCTCTTCCCCAAGGAATATGGCAACATCCTACTCACCCCAATACCAAACGAGCCCAAGAAAAGCACAAAAGATCTTACCAACTACCGTCCAGTATTGTCTATCCCACTAGAAGTAAAAATGATGGAGAGTTCTGTAACTAAACAGCTTATGGAATACCTGGACAAGTTCTCAATATTACATAACTCACAATCAGGATTCCGCTCCCACCATAGTACTACTACTACTACTTATTTCTAAAGCACTACTAGACGTATACAGCGCTGTACACTTGAACATCAAGAGACAGTTCCTGCTCGATAGAGCTTGCAATCTAATTAGGACAGACAAACAGGACAAACAAGAGATAAGGGAATATTAAAGTGAGGATGATAAAATAAGGGTTCTGAACAAGTGAATAAGGGTTAGGAGTTAAAAGCAGCATCAAAAAGGTGGGCTTTTAGCTTAGATTTGAAGACGGCCAGAGATAGAGCTTGACGTACCAGCTCAGGAAGTCTATTCCAGGCATATGGTGCAGCAAGATAAAAGGAACGGAGTCTGGAGTTAGCAGTGGAGGACAAGGGTGCAAATAAGAGAGATTTACCCAGGAAACGGAGTTCCCGGGGAGGAATGTAGGGAGAGATGAAAGTGGAGAGGTACTGAGGAGCTGCAGAGTGAATGCACTTATAGGTCAATAAGAGGAGTTTCAACTGTACGCGGAAACAGATAGGAAGCCAGTGAAGTGACTTGAGGAGAGGGCTAATATGAGCATAATGACTGGCAGAATATTAGTCATGCGGCAGAATTTTGAACAGATTGAAGAGGAGAGAGATGCCTAAGTGGGAGACCTGTGAGAAGCAAGTTGCAATAGTCTAAGCGAGAGGTGATAAGAGTGTGGATGAGGGTTCTTCTGATAGTGTGCTCAGAAAGGAAAGGGTGAATTTTGCTGATATTATAGAGAAAGAAACGACAGGTTTTAGCAGTCTACTGAATATGTGCAGAGAAGGAGAGGGAGGAGTTGAAAATTACCTCAAGGTTACGAGCTGATGAGACAGGAAGGATGAGAGTGTTAGCCACAGAAATAGAGAATGGGGGAGGAGGAGAGGTTGGTTTAGGGGGAAAGATGAGAAGCTCAGTCTTGGCCATGTTTAGTTTCGGATGGTGCTGAGACATCCAGGCAGCAATGTCAGACAGACAGGCTGATACTTTGGCCTGGATTTCGGCTGAGATTTCTGGTGTGGAGAGGTAGATCTGGGAGTCATCAGTGTATAGATAATACTGAAAACCATGGGATGAGATCAGAGTACCAACGGAAGAAGTACAGATGGAGAAAAGAAGAGAACCCAGAACAGATCCCTGAGGTACACCAACTGACAGTGGGATAGAAGTAAAGGAGGATCCACTAGAGTATACACTAAAGGTACGCTGGGAGAGATAAGAAGAAAACCAGGAAAGAACAGCGTATCAAGAAGTAGGCTGTGATCAACAGTGTCAAAAGCAGCAGATACATCGAGAAGGATGAGGATAGAATAGAGACCTTTGGATCTGGCCAGGAACAGATCATTGGAGACTTTAGCAAGCGCTGTTTCAGTTGAATGAAGGGGGAGAAAGCCAGATTGAAATGGATGAAGAATAGCTTGAGAAGAAAGAAAGTCAAGGCAACAGCGGTGAACAGCACGTTCAAGTATCTTGGATAGGAAAGGGAGGAGGGAGATGGGGCGATAGTTGGGAGGACAGGTAGGGTCCTTCCTCATAGTACCGAAACTGTCCTAGTCACCCTCCTGGACAAATTCAAGCCGGAAATAGCCACAGATAAAAGCATACTTCTCCTCCAGTTCAACATGTCGAGCGCATTCGACAAGGTAAAACACAACATACTACTAAGACTCCTTGGCCACTTCAAGATTGAAGGAAATGTACTTAATTGGATGGGAAAATTAGGTTCTTACCATGATAATTTTCTTTCCTTTAGTCATAGCAGATGAAGCCATTACATATGGGTTGTGTCCATCAACCAGCAGGGGGAGATAGAGAGCACTCAACTTTTCTCAGTGCCTCATGGCCAGCTACCTCCACTGCCTCTTCAGTATTTGAAGCTTCCAAAGCAGTATGGCAAATCGCAATGGGAATAACATGAACTTTCCTCACAGCGAACGATGGCCCCTTAACAAGGGCATGAACTCAAAAAAGGAGGGAATGAACTCATCCTCCTGGAGGGAATAAACTCGTCCTCCACTTTGTATAAACGGAGGGAATACTTGCATCCTCCTGGAGGGAATAAACTCATCCTCCCAAAACATGAACTGGAGGGAATGAACTCATCCTCCTATAACTGTAACAAGAATCCTGAAGACTGTTTTCCGACTCCCCAAAGAAGGAATATAACTTCAGGAAACAAGAACAGCACCTAAAATCAGAAATACTGCAATACAGACAATCATACAGGGAGGGCTCATGGCTTCATCTGCTATGACTAAAGGAAAGAAAATTATCATGGTAAGAACCTAATTTTCCCTTCCTTGTCATCAAGCAGATGAAGCCATTATGTATGGGATGTAACAAAGCAATCCCTAAATAGGGTGGGAACAAGCCACACCACGCGCTAGCACCTGTGCTCCAAAACGCGCATCCCTCCTGGCAGCCACATCCAGCCTGTAATGTCGGGCGAAAGAGAGCTTAGAAGCCCATGTTGCAGCACTGCAAATCTCATGAAGAGATAGTGCTCCAGTTTCTGCCCAGGAAGAGAAAATCGCACTTGTGGAATGTGCCTTAAAGGCTTCAGGCGGAGCCCGGCCAGACAGCAGATATGCTGAAAAGATAGCTTCTTTGAGCCAACGGGCAACAGTGGCTTTAGACGCTGAAGACCCTCTGCGAGGACCTGCAAACAGCACAAAAAGATGATCAGAGGTCCTGAAAGAATTTGTAATTCGCAGATACTGCAACAGAGTCCTGCGCACATCCAAAAGGTGCAACTGCCCAAATGAATCTGGAAACTCCTCCTCAACAAAGGAGGGAAGAAAAACAGGCTGGTTTAGGTGAAACGCTAAAATCTTTTAGGACCAATTCTGAGGGGAAAAAAAAAGTCCAAGGGAAAAACACACAAAAAGAAGTGATGTATGAGGGGACAGCATTCTTAGTAGACTGGTCACACAAACGTCTCAGCAGAGCAGTGAAACACCCTAGGGGGCACTGCAGTGGACTTCACATAAAAGGTCCCACCTCACATTTACTCCCTTATATTGTATGGTGAGCCCTCAGAAACCTACCAAAAACCTACTGTACCCCACTGCAATAGCCCTTACACCTGCAGGTGTTACCTATATGTTGGTACAGCAGGTTTTTGTGAGTTTTGGAGGGCTCACACTTTCCACCACAAGTGTACCAGTTAGAATGGGATATGCAGTCCACTGCACCGACCACTAGGCTACTCCAGGGACCTGCTTGCTGCTCTAATAGGACTGGCCATAACATCTGAAGCTGTCATAGAGGTTGGTATGTATTGTTTCTTTCACATCTTGGGGGGTGGGAGGGGGTATGGGGTGGGGGTCATACTTTAATCCCTCCAGTGGTATTTCATCATTTAGGGCACCTTTTTGTGACTTAGGCATGATTGAAACAGATCTAGACCAAAACATCTAACTTTTAGCCATGCACATTTTTGTTTTGTTCCATTATGGCAGAAAAACATCTAAGTTTTAGGAATGCCCAAATCCCACCCCAACAAACCCCTTTCTGATCTGCACACACTGCACAGAAAAAGTCTTAAATCCAATGTATCAGCAATTTTCTGTGGCATTATAGACTGCCTGGTGAAAAGTATGTATGTCGATCCAGTAACACTTTCAAACGACAGCAAAAAATAGCTCCTAATAAGAATTATCAGCAAAAAGGCTGTCCTAACTATATCTGGTCAGTTGTCTGGATAGCTGACTGAATATCACAAAAAGCTTCTAACTGCATATTTTATTTTGCTCACATGTGTGTTAATATTCATAAGATTTGTCCAGTTAACTAGTCAAGTCTTTCCTTTTGAAATTTCAGCTCTGCTGACACGTTAAATTTTATCCAAAGACTGGGGAGGAATCGTGGTATGCCAGAAAGCACAGTTCTCTAAACTAAATAATGCAGATATTTAGTGATACCTAAAATTAATCCAGTTAATTTAAGATTGTGATCCTCATTGGCCTGACTTAACCTGTTATATTCTTTGAAAATCCAGCTAGAGGTAATAGGGGGCCCTTTTACAAAGGCTTGTTAAGGGCCAATGTGTGTGCAGTGCACATCAAATTGCCATTACCGCCCAGCTGGCATGTGAGCCTGGCAGTAATTCCGAGTTTGAGAAAATAATTTTCTATTTTCTACCGCGGGGCATTCCCGGCAGTAATCGGCAGTTGACACACGCTGGACAGTTACTGCACGGGTAATGCATGAGCCTTTATCGCTAAGTCAATGGATGGCGTTAAGGGCCGGCTCAAGCCATAAATAGAAGCGCACTGGTTTTAATTTTGCCGCATGCCCATTTCCCGGCATCCTCCAAACCCCCCCCCCCCCCCCCCCCCCCCCCCCCCGTTTTTCCAGACACGGTGGAGAAATGTTCCAGCGCGTGTCCAATACATGTAGCCACGCTACCGCAGGCCACTTTTTGGCGCTCCTTTGTAAAAGGGTCCCTAGATAAATTATTTTTGATGTACTACAGCCCTGCTGAATATTAGCCTCATAGCATTTGCTAACACAATTCCTTTGCTTGGTTGATTTGCTTTAGGTAAGGTCATTTTTAAATCTGGGCACTCATATACAATAGAGGAGACGTCTCCGCCCCAACCAGAAATTAACATAGGGTGCCTGTGTACAAAAGTCCTATTTCCTCCACCACAGAAACCTGTGCAAGGTTGATTCAAGGCCTGTGAGCACAAATTCATAAGCCCCAAGCTATATTTTCTTCCAAGCATTCGGCAGCGCAGTCCCAGAAGATGGTGCACTGGCACCTATGAAAATTGGGTACAGGAGGCAGTTGCCTACATCTAAGTTCAGGAAAAGTTGGAGTCTATCAATAGATCCAGTGTGCTGTGCTTATTGTACGAGTTGTTTTTCAAGTCTTTTTTGTGACTCATTTATACATATTATTTAGGGGTCCTTTTTCAAAGGCATGCTGAAAAATGGCTTGCGGTAGTTTAGGCACAGGTTTTGGGCACGCGCCAATCCATTTTTCAGCGCGCCTCTGAAAAAGGCCTTTTTTTTTTTTTTTTTTTGCTGAAAATGGACGTGCAGCAAAATCAAAATTGCCATGTGTACATTTTGGGTCTGAGACCTTACCGCCAGCCACTGACCTAGCGGTAAGGAATCCGAGTGGTAATGACCTGCGCATCCATTACGCGTATCCGAAAATAAAAACTATTTTTCAGACATGCGTATCGGCCGCGAACCAAAAATGAAATTACCGCAAGAGCCACATGGTAGTCGGCGGTAACTCCATTTTGGCTCGCGTTGGGCACGCGTAGACACTTACGCGGCTTAGTAAAAGGACCCCCTTAGACTAATGCTTCCCAAGTCCAGTCCTGGAGTACCCGTTGCCAGTCAGGTTTTCAGGATATCCACAATGAATATGTATTGATTTGCATACACTGTTTCCACTACACACAAATCTGTATCATGAATATTCATTGTGGATATCCTGAAAACCTGACTGGCACGAGGTATTCCAGGAATGGTCTTGGGAAAAACTGGTTTAGACCAGGTTGAACTGTAAGTTTACAACAGGGAAGGCACTAGTTTCAATGCATGTGTTTTCAAAGGTCAACAAGTTTAAATAGAAATAACAATAGAAAAGCTGTCCTGGTCTTAGATCAGCCAAGGATTATCCAATAACAGCATTTCAAATATGACTGCTAACTTATTTTCAAGCCATCTTGTGTTAACATGAGAACAATACATGCTAAGCTGGTCTCACCTGGCTTGGATCCTTCAGGAACTGTTCCATTCCAAATCTGGTGTAAGAATTCAGGCCTGTTGTCATTCATATCAATGACATTAATGACAATATCGATGGGATTCTCCACCTGGTTTCCATTCACGTCCACTGCATGTGCCCTTAGCTAGAAAAACCCATTGAGATGTGTAAGAACTTCAGGAAGGAACCACACAAAGCAAAGTTAGGCAGAATTACTATTTTTGCTACAGATGTAAGATATTAGAAATCTTCCTGTCACTTCCCAAATGCTGGGCTTTCTCACAAAAAGGACTCGTCATTCTTTCCACACCTGCCCATTAAGAAGGCACTTCTGTAACACAGCATATTGACATTTATGCACAAGTTTACATACGTGTAACTACTAAAGTTCTGATTAAGTGCTACTCTATAAATACTTGCTTGACTACCATAGGGATGAATTCAGTAAACGGTGATCAAAATTTAGCGCTAACAGGCATTCCAGATCAGCACCCTTTATTGAATAGTGCATAACACCGGGATCCACATCAACTTAAACCTGGCATAAAACCTGCTGCGCAAGTTAGGTGCGGATCCCGGATATTCATGCATGGTGAACACCCCTGACTTGCCCCATGCTCCTCCCATGGTCACTCCCCTTCTGAGTTACACGCTATAAGATTTGAGCGCAGTTCATTACAGAATAGCGCTTAGCAAGATGTGAGTGCAAATAAAATATGTTGTGAATTAATGCCAATAACTGATTGCTAGCAGCCACTTATTAGCACTACCCGGCTCGTTATGCAATTTAGTTGTACATGCATCTTAGTGTGCAATTTTGCACATGGAAATCTGCATGCCGTGTACAGAATCTGACCTGTAGTGTGCATTTTCCAGCTCAAGCCTACATATGTAACTTGCAAAACACTAAGTTACACAGCTATCTGCAGCATTCAGGTGATAGCACCAGCTCAATGGCTGGCAGCAGTGTTCATGCTTAAGTGCCTATGTACTTATATACTCAATTACACCAGTATTCTATAAAGGAGAAGCAGGCGCCTACTTTCCCTTATACAAAAGGCTACTATCAGATGCTCTGATATAGAATTACCCTTTGAAGGATTCATTTTAAAAAGCATTTTCTGCAGGTAAAGCATCTTTTGCATGTGGAAAATGCATTCTTTAAAACTGCATAGGGGTATACGTGTGAAAAGTTAAGCACATCACAAGATTCGGCTTTCTTGTATGCTTGCCCTGGGATGGGTAGCATGGAATGGTTCTACTAATTGGGTTTCTGCCAGGTACTTGTGACTTAGATTGGAAATTATTGGCATTAATTGTTGGAAGCAGGATATTGGGTTAGATGGACCATTTGGTCTGAACCTGTATGGCTATTCTTATGTTCATATGTACATATATGCATTCCTTGGGGAACAGTTTGGTGGAGCTTAGACGAAGTCATACGTACACATGTATTTTATAAAATAAACCTGTAAGTGCACACATTTACAACTTTTCTTCGGAGAAGGTGCAAGTTTGTGTGAGAGAATCTGTGTGTTACTTGGGGGTTATTGTAAAAGGCACAGAGGTAACTGAAAAAAAACAAAAATACCCTACTCCATGTGAAAAAAAAAATCAAACTATGTATGAAATATGATGCCAAACTGTTGGTTACAATTATATTTGTATGAAGATTTCTAATTGCATGTGTTTCTATATACGCCTTTATAAAATACACACCTTTTGACATGTCACATAGATACCATGATTTGAAATTATCCACTAAATGTAGGCCCCAAGACATTTCTGCTCTCAAGATGACTCCCATGTCTCCCATGCTGTGCAAATTGAGGGATAGGGTTTAGGAGAGAAAGAGTAGCAGCTGGGTCCCAGAGTCGTACGAAAAAGCTGGTTCGGTTAAAGTAGTAAAACAAGGTGGTACATTCAGATTCTTGGAAATGATGAGATTGTGTGTTTGTTTCCATACAAAACTTCCCTTATTTTGCTTTATTTATATTCAAAGCATGTTTTTACAGTATTAAGACTAAGGAGACATTTGAAATAAAATCTTTAAAGAAGAGACATTGATTCAGAAAAATCACCTGAAGACACATCCGTCAGATCAATAGGCCATCGTCTACTCTTCGGCAAAGGCAACGTTACAAAGCCATGAAAAGAGCAGAAAATGCATAAACACACTTGGAAATCATAAAAATCAAGATAAACCAAAAGGACTGCCAAAAAATGATCATTTCTATGACCAGCGCACAGCTCTAATGATTATGCATGCAGAGAAGCCCATCTTTGCAGGGAGGCAGTTTTAAATGAAATATGCTAAACAGCTAGAAGAAAAATATATGACTGTGCAAACACAGCTTTGCTGTAACAGGAGCTCCGCTGAACTCAATCACAAAGGAACTTTAGCTGTTTAATCCTTACTGAACTCCTGCTCGATGCTAAAAAAAATTAAAAAGCTCTTTTTTATCGCTAAGCTAATTTAAGGAAACAATATCTAAAATGTTTTACTTTTCACTTTCAAAAAAGAAAAGCCTAAAAAATGCATGAAACTGCAACAACGCTGCTTTTCAAGGTCAAATGACAGTGCAAAAACCCCATAGAAAGAATCAATACAGAACTTAAAACCAAGATGCCTCTTACAGCTCCTACTGCGGTTTTTCTGAGCCTCAAGGGTAATTCGCAGAGCTTAGACTCTAATATAGACCTTTATTAACCACAAACAGAGCCAGATGTAAATGGCAGCTTACTCTCCCTCCTCCTCAGCTAAGAGAATGGCACATTTTAAGGCTCCCCCCATACAGTGTTTGGAAAAAGGAGGAAATGATAGGATTATTCTAATACTTGACAAGCTTCCATATAGTACAACAAGAAATATTCCACGCAGAAAAAAATGTATGGATATGGGATCATGATGTGAAATTGTATGGACAAATATTTAGAACACAGAAATCACAAGAAAACTCTTTACTTGAGAGGCTGGTGAATGCGTGGAGCAACCTACCAGCAGAGGTAGTTGCAACGTATACATATGTCTTGCACAGACATAGTGCAGTGGTAAAAGCACACAAGAGTGATGTAATAGTGAAATGAGGATGGGGGCTTCAATAGTGCTTAATCATATGAAACTTTGCTGCAGACAGGGGCTACAGCTGTATCAAAGTTTCAAGGAGGCTGCGGTAATCTGCACAGCGAACTTTGACTCCAACCTTACTATACACATAAATGTATTCAAGCTGGGATAAGGCGCCAAGATGTTGCAATATGCTCATATGAGTGCCGAGATGTTGCAATATGCTCATATGAGCATTAACGGGGTATTTTTCAAGCTTTGTGCTCTGGGAAAAGGTTTACGGCTACTAGGTTACACCAACTTCTAGACGGCTAGTACCACTGGGTTCTAAGCAGTTTACAAACTTAGGGCCCTTTTATTAAGGTGTATAGGTGCCTACGCAGGTCCAACACATGTTAAATTGGAACTACCGCCTGCCTACCACGTGCCCCGGGCAGCAATTCCTTTTTTGACTTGCATCCAAAGTTTTCTACTGCATGGTGCTAACCCGGCGGTAATTGGCAGTTTATGCACACTGACGCTTACTGTCCAGTTAGCCTGTAAGACCTTACCGCTAAGTTAAGGGGTGGTGGTAAGGTCTCAGGCCGAAAATGGACGCGCACTGGTTTTAATTTTGCTGCACATCCATTTTTGGCCTAAAAAAAAAAAATAATAAATAAAAAGGCCTTTTTTCCAGGCGCGTTGAAAAATGGACCTGCACATGTCCAAAACATGCGCCTACACCAGTGCAGGCCACTTTTCAGGGCGCCTAGAAAAAAGGCCCCCCTAAAGAATAAACCAAGACAGAAACTTGGGAATGACAATAACATCATAATATCAGAAGAAATGAACTATTATCATACAAATATTTTTAAAAGAGTAGTCTTAAAATATTTCCGGAAGAGGGCATAACTGTGCAAATTATCTAGCCTTAATGCTAGATCTTTTCAGACTCTTGCAGCCTGAAAAGCCGCACTTTAAATGTACACTTATGCACATAAGTGCTAGCATTCTAGATGCAAGTGGCATGTAAATGTGGGTGGCTAGTTTATAGAATCACTTTTCATATATTTATCCGAAATGTAAATCAACTTTCTACATTCTAATGGGTTGGAAGATCCGAGGCAACATGGCGTCCCCAAAAGTAGATCACGACAAACAAATCTGATTTCTTGACTGGGTAAAAAAAAAAAAGAACTGGATTGAGGTCAAATGCTGGATGTAGTCTACTTAGATTTCAACAAAGTCTTTAATACTGTTATAAGGGTCCATGCCCTGCCTATAACAGCAATACAGAGCCTGATGGCATCCTTCTGGATTTGATACTTCTGTACATTGCTTTAATGCGGTTTGACTTTTCATCCCCAGTTGGCATAGCGACACAGAATTGCTTGTGGAATACTTGGTGAAGCAACCATCTAGCTATTGCATCACTGCACTGCTGCTGCCCATTGGAATGGAACAACCGAAGCATCGTGTACTTATTACCGGGACATCTGATTCGGAATGTTCCAGACATTCTGGTGCCTGCTTCAACAGATTTGGGCTTATTTTTAATAGACAACCTCCAGAAATGTATTTATGGTCCATTTATATCCCACATTTTCCCACACATGCAGGCACAATGTGGCTTACAGAAAAATAGGAGGAATTACAAATTATGAAGATCCAGATAAGCGAAAAAGATAAAACAAGGGGGCATTGACTAACAGCGGAAAACTAAGCAGGGAGGGGAACGTAAGGGAATATTAATCAGCAGGAGAACTAGTGGAGTAGGTTGCAACAAAGAAGTATGTCTTCAGTAATTTCTTGAAGAGGGTGTGGTCCAGTTGCATTTTGAGGTGCCTTGGCAGAGCATTCCACAGTTTTGGGCAGCAATAGCGGAAAGACGAGGAAAAAATCTTCTTGTATTTGATGCCCCTGCAGCTTGGAAAGTGGAGTTGAAGATATGACCGGGCAGCAGGCACAGAATTCCTGGGTGGAAGATCAATCAAGCTCAGCATGTAGTCTGGGGCAAGCCCATAGATAATTTTATGGGTCAAAGCACAAACTTTAAAGGTAATACGTTCCTGTACAGGTAGCCAGTGAAGGTTGTAGCGCAGAGGCTGCGCATGTGCGAATCGATTCTCACCCAAATCAGTCTCGCGGCTGTTTTCTGGACTGTCTGGAACTTTTTTAGGAGAGAGAGTTTTGCAGCCCGCATAAATCCCACTGCAGCAATTAAGGTGGGACAATATTAGCCAGTGCACAAGGGTGCGGAACAGCTCTCTTGGATGCGCCGGAGCCTCCACATAGCATTAAACATTCGTTTGCAGACCAGTTGCACGTGGTTGTCGAACTGTAGGTGCACATCCAGATTCACACCTAAAAGCCGCAAACTGTTGGAAATTGGTAAAACATAGCCTTGAACTGGAAGAGTAGTTTCAGTAAGTGGACTATGGGGGGACGAGAGTATGATACATTGGGTTTTGTCCTTGTTGAGTTTGAAACTAAGCACCTGAGCCCAATGTTCGATTGTGGAGAAGCAAACTTCAATGAGACCAGCTATTTCGGATATGGAGGTATGAAAGGGGATGTAGATGGTTATGCCGTTGGCGTAGATGAATGGATTGAGGCCAAGGTCCGCTAAAGCCGTGGCTAATGGTACCAGCATGATGTTAAATAATGCTGGAGAAAACGGCGAACCCTGGGGTACCCCGAAAGAGGCAGACCATGGAGCAGAGATGGTTGAGTTCATGGTGACCCGATAGGATCTGGTGGTTAAGAAGCCCTTGAACCAGTGTAGAACTGACCCACCCACGCCGAAAGAGTCAAGAAGATGAAGGAGTATGTCGTGGTCTACCATATCGAAGGCGCTGGACATGTCTAATTGAAGCAAAAGTACTTTCCGACCAATGGATAGCTCGTTTGAAGTTTGATAAGCTGGTGACTAGTACTGTCTCAGTGCTGTAATGGGTAGGGAAACCTGACTGTGAATGGTGAAGGATGTCAAAGTTAGTCAGGAATTCATTCAACTGGAGGTTCACCATACTCTCCATAAGTTTGATAACCAATGGTATGGAAGCCACTGGGCGATAGTTGGAAAGAACATCGGATTTAGCCTTAAGGTTCTTTGGTATGGGAGTGAGTAGAATGTTACCATGCTCTGGCGGGAAAGTCCCAGTTTCTAGTATATAGTTGAGGTAGGAAGTCAGATCGTCAACAAAACATTTCGGAGCAACTTTCAAAAGGTGATTTGGGCAGACGTCCAGTCTGCAGTATTTATTAGAGAACTTTGTGAGGGCAGTGGATATGTTGTCAAATAATAGAACATTGAAGGTGGTCCATGTACGATCAGCCGGGCAGGAATCCTCGGGCTTTGGCAAGGAGCCTAAGAATGCGTCCACAGCTGGAATACTACTAACACAGCTGGAATACTACTAACCGATGTTGAACGCAAGGCTAGGATTTTCTCTTTGAAATAAGTTGCGAGTTGGGTGGCAGATGGAAGGTCTCCATCAGAGACTTCTAACCTTCGGGTATCAAGGAAGGAGTTTAGAAGGTGATGCACCTTTTTAATGTCCCGGCCCGCAGACTGCAATGTAGTTGAAAAATAAGTTTGTTTTGCTTGCCGGATGGCGTATTTATATTTTCGATGGCAGTCTTTCCATGCACTAAGTGCTAGATCACTTTTTCGCTTGCACCAAGCTCTTTCTAGTCTTCTGGTCTCAGTTTTTAGAGCTTTAAGGCTGGCAGAGAACCAAGATGTGGAACTGCGGATGTAGGAAGTTTTGAGGCGTAATGGCGCAAGACAGTCTAACACGGCCAGACATCTAGTTTCCAGATCGGTAAGGTAGCGAGTTGATTGTGTATTGAACATGCTGTCAGCACTATAAAAATACTTCCAGAATAGAGAAGGATCAATGACGCATCTAGAATAGTATGTGTAAGTCTTTCGAGGCTGGGGGAGACCTGAGATTCGCCAACGGAGAGTAAAATGCAGTTTGTGATGGTCAGACCAGGAAGTTTCGGACCAACTAATGTCACGCAGGAGGAAATTGGCATCGTCCAAAAATTTAAAAGAGAGAAGATCTAATGAATGCCCTTTGCAGTGGGATGGGCAAATGTCGGGGCAATTTAGGTCCCAAAGTCGAAGGAAGTCAAAGAATTGAATAGTGTCGGGTGAACTAGATTGGTCTAAGTGGAGGTCAAGGTCTCCCAGCAGAAGGATGTTAGAATTCACCACACAGATATGGGCGATAAAGTCCAGTAGGTCAGATTGACTACTATTCCAGTGAACTGGTGGCCTGTAAAACAACACACAAACTAGGTGATTTTAAAGTGATGAGTGATGTACGGTGATTGCAGCGATTTCCAGCGAGGCAGATAAGAGTTGCGAGCATGGCTCAACCTTGAGGTAGGAGCGGTATATAAGTGCGATACCACCACCACCTCTTCTGTTTGTCCTGTCCCAGTGGATGATCTTATATCCCTTAGGGCAGAGATCCAGTACGATGGGGTCTTTGGGAGTTCTAATCCAGGTTTCTGTGATGAACAGCATGTCTAGTGCCTCTGAAGTAATCCAAATGGGTTCGGGGACTTTCCTGGATTCTAGGAACTACACCTTTAGTGACGTAGAATGTGCAGGACTTTGTAAGAGGCCTCTGCAAAGATCAACTGAGCTGCTGCTTGCTTTTTCTTCAGACATGAACTGCCATCGTGTCAAGTGTCTACTAGCTGTATTCTGCACGGCACATCTTTACTTTGCCTGGACATCAGAACTTTCTGCGAGCTGTTCATCTGTTTGTTTTTGTTCATCTTCTCTTGTTTTTGTGATCTTTTTGTGAGGAATGTAAACAAAAACAAGAGAAGCAGGAAGCCTATATGGTTCTCCAAACAAGTAGCTGAAAAAATAAGAGCAAAAGAGGCTTTGTTCAAGAAATACAAAAGAATGCAACGAGAGGATCACGGAAAAGATTATAGGATTAAACTCAAAGAAGCAAAGAGGGACATATGGCTAGCGAAAGCGCGAGTGGAAGAAAAATGGCTAAAGATGTAAAAAGAGGTGACAACCTTTTTCAGATATATTGGAGAAAGGAGAAGAGATAGGAATGGAATTGTGAGACTGAAAGATAAAGAGAATGGCGATAAAGTGAACATGTTAAACAATTATTTCACTTCGGTGTTCAAGGAGGAAAATCATGAAGAAGGACCGCGGTTGACTGCCGAGGGAACATCTGGGAATGGAGTGGATACTGCATTGTTTACGGAACAAAGAGTTTATAAATAGCTTGAGAATCTGAAGGTGGACAAAGCTATGGGGCGGATGGGATACAGGAAGGTCCTGGCGGGACCTCTTAAAGATGTATTTAATACATCTTTAAAGACGGGACAGGTTCTGCGGGATTGGAGATGGGCGGATGTGGTCCCTCTTCACAAAAGTGGAGACAGGGAAGAAGTGGAAATCTACAGACCGGTAAGTCTCACACCAGTGGTAGGAAAAATATTGGAATTGATGCTGAAAGAAAGGATAGTTAATTTTCTAGAAGCCGACGGGTTACAGGACCCGAGGCAACATGGCTTTACCAAAGGAAAATCCTGCCAAACGAATCTTATTGACTTCTTTGACTAGGTGCCCAAAGAACTGGATGAAGGACGTGTGCTAGATGTAATCTACTTGGACTTCAGCAAAGCCTTTGATACGGTCCCCCACAGAAGACTCGTGAATAAGCTGAAAGGGTTGAACTTAGGACCGAAAGTGGTGAACTGGATAAGAAACTGGTTGACCGACAGGTGGCAGAGCGTGGTGGTAAATGGAATCCGCTCGGAGGAAATGAAGGTGAGCAGTGGAGTTCCTCAGGGGTTGGTGCTGGGGCCTATTCTGTTTAACAAATTTATGGGAGATATTGCTGAAGGGTTAGAAGGAAAGGTGTGCCTTTTTGTGATTGACACTTAAATAGCCAATTGAGTGGATACCCTGGAGAAAGTAGAAACGATGAGAAGGGATTGCCAAACCTTAGAAGAATGGTCGAGGGTCTGGCAGTTAAAATTTAATACTTATCTCTCTCTGGGGCAGAAGTTTGAACAGATTGAAGAGGAGAGAGATGGCTAAGTGGGAGATCTGTGAGAAGCAAGTTGTAATAGTCTAAGTGAGAGATGATAAGAGTGTGGATGAGGGTTCTGGTAGTGTGCTCATAAAGGAAAGGGTGAATTTTGGTGATGATATACAGAAAGAAACAACAGGTTTTAGCAGTCTGCTGAATATGTGCAGAGACGGAGAGGGAGGAGTCGAAGATGACCCCAAGGTTACGAGCTGATGAGACAGGAAGGATGAGAGTGTTATCCACAGAAATAGAGAATGGGGGAGGAGGAGAGGTTGGTTTAGGGGGAAAGATAAGAAGCTCAGTCTTGGTCATGTTTAGTTTCAGATGGTGCTGAGACATCCAGGCAGGCCAAGCTCATGGAAGGGATTGTTGAGAAGCAACTAATGGACTACCTAACCAGTCACACAATTCTACATGATTCGCAATGGGGATTCAGGCCCCAGTTTAGCACAGAAATGGTCTTAACACTGTTGGCAAACTTTAGAAAAGAAATAAAAAAGGGGATAAAGATAATACTACTACAATTCAACATGTTTTCAGTGTTTGACATGGTTGATCACTAAATTCTACTAAAACTTCTATATGAAATTGGAATCGGTGGAACAGTCCTCAGCTGCTTCCAAGGCTTCCTGACTGCTGGGACACACCAAGTGAAGATGAACCAAAAATTATCAGCACCCTGGAAAGCAATTTGCAGGGTCCCACAAGGATCCCCACCTCACCAACACTATTCAACATAATGATGATCCCTCTGGCAAAACTCCTAGCAAAGGAAGGTTTTCATCCCTTCAGCTACGCAGATGATGTGTCCGTTTATATTCCCTTTGAATATAACTTGAAAGAAATAAAGGGGAAGATTAGCCAAGGGATCAAGCTGCCGGAGGCCTGGGCAACCACCTTCAAACTAAAAAAGAACAAGGAAAAACACAGTTTCTAGTGCTTACTTCCCATACTGCCAAGGAATCTACCCTAGCTTCGAGACTGACTGAACCAACTACCCAATCCTAAAGATCCTAGGATTCACGTTGGATCAAAATCTCATACACAAAGATCAGGCAGCAACTGTAACAACTTGGATGTTCCAAATTCTTTCCAAACTGAGAAGGATAAGGAGTTGCTTTACCAGAGACATATTTCACAAGCTGGTACAGTCGATGGTCTTAACGCACTGCAATGGAATATATGTGGGTTGCAAAGAAGAAATCCTGAAAAAACTCCAAACTGCACAGAACACAGCAGCAAGACTAATACTAAAAAAGAAAATCTCATTACGATACAGCACGACCATTGCTACAAGATCTTCACTGGCTCTCAATAAAGAAACACATCACATTCAAAATATACACCCAAGTCTACAGAATAATATTTGGAATGGCCTCGGCCTATATGAGAGATGTGATTGACCTACCACTCAGGAATGCAAAAGCTGAGTTCATTCCTACCTAAGGGATCCTTTTACTAAGGTGTGCTAAAAAATGGCTTGCGCTGTTGTTGGCGCATGTATTGGACGCGCACAGGTCCGTTTTTCAGTGCAACTGTAAAAAAGGCCCTTTTTTTTGGACAAAAATGAATGCGAGGCAAAATGAAAATTGGCGCACACCCATTTTGGGCCTGAGACCTTACCGCCACCCATTCACTTAGCGATAAGGTCTCACATGTTAACCGGGCGGTAATTGTCTGCACATGTACAATGCCAATTACCGCCCAGTTAGTACTGCGCAGTGGATGCGTGTAAAAAATTAATTACCGCTTGGGCCATGCGGTAGCTGGGTGGTAGTTCTGAATTGGCACTCGGGTGCGTGTAGGCGCCTACGTGGCTTAGTAAAAGGGTCCCTAAATCTCCATTACCCAAAATGCCAGAAATTAATTTATAAGACCATACACTCGGTAGGCTTCTCATACCAATGCACAAACCTGTGGAACGCCCTACCCAAAAGCACAGGTGCGTAAGTCAAGACTTCAAATTTTGCACCATTTCCTTCAGAAATTTCTACTACGAGGACCAGAAATAATCTCATGATAATGTAGACCAGCCACAGTTCTCTCAGGGGTCCTTTTACTAAGGTGCACTGAAAAATGGCCTGCGCTGTTGTAGACGCATGTATTGGACGTGCGCAAGTCCATTTTCCAACGCACCTGCAAAAAAGGCGCTTTTTTGACCAAAAATGGACATATGGCAAAATAAAAATTGGCACGCACCCGTTTTGGGTCTGAAACCTTACTACCACCCATTGACCTAGCATTAACCGGGCAGTAATGGTCTACGCACGTACAATGCTGATTACCACCCGGTTGGTGCGCTTAGTGGATGTGCGTAAAAAATGAAATTACCGCCTGGGCCACACGGTAGCCAAAGAGTTGTTCAAAACAGACATGCGTAGGACGTACGTATGCATCTATGCAGCTTAGTAAAAGGGCCCCTCAGTTCTTCCATTGTTTATGATCTCATTCACATAAAGCTTTGCTTCCTGGGTGGTCTCTCTGCCTTGTGATGCTATCATCCTCACATTCTCAGCACACATTATCATTTGCTTCCAGCTTAGGTTTTTTTTGCGCCTTTTTCCCTATTTCCAGCAGTCGAGCCCATATCCCGCTTTTAGCACTTTGTTCCTGCATCTCTTGCTGAACCCACGACTCTTGATTTCGTCTTTTTAAAGGTATGAAATCACAAACCTCTTCATTCTATAAAGTTAGGCACCAATTGCAAGTGTAAGATATAGAATACTAGCACTTATTTATTTAGGCATTTATATCCCACACTTTCCCGCCCATGGGCAGGCTCAATGTGGCTTACTTATGTGTGAGACTGCTACAGTTACATGCATAAGTGCTAGCTAGGGATTAAGCAGTATTCTAAACTTTAGTATGCAGCTCACTTAGTGTGTAAATGCAAGAGGATGTGCCTCACATTTATACATAAAATACTGTAAGTTAATATGCAGTAAAGAGCCACATTTAGGTACTAATCATTTCTATAGTGCTACTAGACGTACTCAGCGCTGTATACAATATGGGTCTTATTCAATAAAGGTTATGCTCCTAAAATTTATGAGCATAATTTATGCTCCAAATTTATGGTCCTAAATTACGAGCATACTCTATGCTCCAAAATAGATTATGCTCATAATTTATGAGCATAACCTTTATAGAATAAGGCCCTATATGCAGACACTTTCTCTGTCCCTAGAGGGCTTACAATCTAAGTTTTTGTACCTGGGGCAATGGAGAATTCAGAGGTTCTTTTACAAAGGAGCGCTAGTGTTTTTAGTGCGCACTAAATGCTAGCAATGCCCACAGGAATGGGCTGCTCTAGCGTTTAGCAAGTGCTTATTTTTAGCGCGTGCTAAAAATGCTAGTGTGCCTTTGTAAATAACTTGCCCAAGGTCAAATGGAGCTGCAGTGAGAATCAAACCCAGGTCACCAGGATCAATGCCCACTGCATTAACCATTAGGTCACTCCTCCAGGTACACTTGTTTATACCTGCTAAATATTGGCACATAAATGCCGATTATGGTAGTATTCTACAATAGGATTCTGTTGCCTAGAATTCGCGTTTAGTATGCCGCATTTTGGTGCCTAAATTTTGACAATCTTCATAGCATTGCCCCTGAAATGTCTAAGACAGATATTTCTTCTAGGACTTTAGATTTACAAATCAAAAGAACACTTACATGGAAAGATGCTATCTGCTCCCGATCTAAGGGTTTTGTCACCGACAGCTGACCTGTAATTGGACTTATGATGAAGATACCAGTGGGAGGCTGGTCTGCTCCTGGTCCAGTTACACTGTACCGCAGTGAAAGGCTTTTATCACGATCAGACCTAATCTAATTGGCATAAAAAAAGAAAGCTTGTTACACCAACATGCAAGATAGTCCGATAACTTGAAAAAGTTTAATACCAAATACTTTCAATTACAATTTATAAGTCAAGCTGGCAGTTGTATGCCTTGGACACCAATGCTAAAACCTGAAAACACAACACAAATATGCATCCAAGCATGACAAGCAGAATGTTAAGGCCTGATTTAATATGTCTTTCTCCCCATTCTGTATCTATCGGAAATTACACTTATTAAACAAGATCCTTAATTGCAATTTCTAAGGGACAATTTTGGGTAAGACATCAAGAGGAGACCCCAGAAAAATAAATCTAAGCATCAAAAGGTGCAAAAAGGTTTTGTTTTGTTTTTAAACGTATGATGGGTAGAAGGGCCAATACACGGAAATTACACTTATTAAATAAGATCCTTAATTGCAATTTCTAAGGGACAATTTTGGGTAAGACATCAAGAGGAGACCCCAGAAAAATAAATCTAAGCATGAAAAGGTGCAAAAAGGTTTTGTTTTGTTTTTAAACATATGATGGGTAGAAGGGCCAATACACGGAAAAGACAAATATACAGAAGATGATTTTGCTGTATGCTCTGGATTAGAAACATTTCAGTTTAAAGGGCTGCTTCTGAGGTGCCCTTTTAGCACAATAAAAATTATATTTTGTTTTCAATTACCTGCCACAAAAAAGACCTGTAAATCATTCTGAAAGAGTAAATCAAAATGCAGTGCTAGAAAGATCCTTCTTGTTCTCCACCTGACTGTTGTGAAATTTCCTTACCAGCGGGTGGTGGACTGAATTGTCAATGCCTCTCTACTTCTCTCCCTCATAAATTCTCTTCTGCTGTGAATTTTAGCGTTCAGTTCCAAGATGGTGGCTGTTAAGAGTACTGTATTATCAGAACTGTAGCAGTCAGGAGAAGAAGATGGCACTGTCCTGCATGCCTTCTTACACTTTCAGAAGTGATTTTATTGCAAACTCTGTCCTCCCCACCCCAAACAAGAAGATCCATCCAGAACTAAGAGAGTTCACTGGAACCAAATTCAGTGCTCAATAACACTCTCTTTAACACTGAACTGCTGCTCTAGGTTTTTCACAATCTTATCTAGCATTTTCAGTTTTGATGAGCTTACCCGAACTAATTCCTGAGGAAAGGAACCTCTGGAGTTTTCTGGAACATTAATTGGAGGGATGACCCAGTCTCTTTTCCGCCTGTACAGATGACCATCATGTTTCTCTCGCTTGGCTGGAAACAAAATCTCTCTGATTTTCTGAGATTCCTTACAAAGGAAAAGTGGAAACCACATAAACACAATGTGAAATATCTGTGGTAAATCCAAAGCTGTAAAAAAGATATTCAATCTAAACGCATCACTGCTGCGGGATATTAAAATATCAAGACTGCAAGGTGGTTCGCAAAATTCACAGTGCTTTGGGAAAGCAAAGAACATGTACGTTTTTTATAACAACTGTTTCAACATCAAACCAGAAACTCTCCTATAGTTAAATGTTCTTGCTGGAAAAACTATATGAAATTTAAATGCATTTCATGAGAGTTCCTCAACTCCATCACCCACCCATCATGTTTTTTGCAGCGAACAGCTGTTAGCATGCTATGGAATGTATTAGTACAATCTCATAGATCTCATTAGATAGAACTACAGTTCAGAAAATGTGCAACTTTACATTAAATTCAGATCTGGGTGTTCTAAAGTATAATTTGACTTCCAAGTGAAGTTTAATACGGTAAGGAATGTCTCAAATATTTATGAGCCTATTAAATCCCACAGAATTAATGCTGTAATTATTTTAAACCTATGTCAGCCAAGATGGATGCTATAGATGACCCACTTTCCACACTGGGTATTAATCTCTGCCGGGTGTCAACATTTCTTTACCATTCCTCTCCCGGTGTCTGCAGTCACCACAGCCATTAGCTCCTGATGACTCAAGGCAGGGGAGCTGCTGAATGATTTTTTCCTGAGTCTTGCAGAGATAAATTCTCAGGTCCTATTTCAGAACTTTATGCTCCTCAATGAAAGATGTATGGAGTAAAACAATGTATGGTATACTCCAGGAAAGGGTTTAGGGCAAACACGGAGTCTTTGCCACACTGCACGGACTGTATGATTTCAGAAGAACAAGTCAATCTCAGGGCCTCAGAAGGTTCCAGTATCCGATGCACCAACATGCTTATTCTCACCAAGAAGAAAACCATGTCTTTTTCAATTGACACAATTCATGGGTTAAAACACACTTAGGAGTTCTTTCACTATGCTACGCTAATGATTAGCACAAGCTAAATGCCACACAGCCCATTGTATACCTATGAGCTGCATGACACTTAACGCACACTTATTTATTTGCGTTTGCTAAAAGGACCCCTTTGTGATGTTATATAGGGTTATTTTAATCAGACATATCTCTCTCTCTCTCTCTCTCTCTCTCTCTCTCTCTCTCTCTCTCTCTCTCTCTCTCTCTCTCTCTCTCTCTATCTATCTATCTATCTATATATATATATATATATATATATATATATATACATACATACATACATACATACATACATACACACACACACACACTGAAGAAATAGCAGCACGGTTACGGCTCAAGGGATGTTTTAGAGGTGAAGGCTTATTCAAGGTGAAGGCCGACCAAACTAACAGACATGACTGTAGCTGGAATGGTATGTAAACAGGAGTTCAGGAAACAGAAAATAAGATAATATAAATGTAGCAGGGAGTTTTTGGCTGAACAACACAAGAGAAAAGGATGATGATTGAGAAGAATGAACTAATGTTTTATGAAAGGGCTTTGTATGGAAACAGCATATAAGCAGCAGTCTGATGAGTAAATGTTTGAGACAGTCTCAGCCAATACTTTTGTATAAGCAAAACGTACTCCTATGAGAAAATCTTTAATTCTGCATACTCTATTGGTAAGTTAATAAACTGCTTTTCTCATACACGTGGCCTGGTCTTTTATCATTCCAATCTTTTATTTGTATGATTGTTGGGATGGTGGTAAAAAGACCTAAATCTTAACTAATATATATATATATATATATATATATATATATATATATATATATATATATCCATAGATAGATAGATAGATAGATAGATAGATATACACACACACATACACGCACGGTGATTAGAAAAAAAGGAAAACCCTACATTTTGTCCTCTAACTTTGCTGTTTAACAGCGTAATTTAAGCAAATTTGGGTAATTTGTACCAAAATAAGGGCTCCTTTTATAAAGCAGTGCTACCGATCAGCAGCGCACTGAATGTGAAGAAGACCATTCAATTCCCATGGGCTTCTTCGCATTCTGCCCAGCACATGCTAATCGGTAGTGCTGTTTTGTAAAGGGAGTTTGTAACTCAACAAAAAAAGTTACTTCAGTTTTTACTAAATATAAGCTAGACAACTGTTTTAAGTTTTATTCAAATTTTTGTGCCTTACATTTTACAAGATACGTGACAATAGCATTAAGGTGTGGCAACATATATTGTTACTGCCTTGTATTCAATACATTTCTGCATGTTTACAGATTTAAACAGGTGCATAATAACTCACGGTGGGCTTCTTTTACAAAGCCGCGCTATCGATTCTCAGTGCAGCAAATGAGAGGAAGCCTATTCAATTCCTATGCGCTGCTTTGTTAAAAAAAAAAAAAAAAAGCTCGGTATGAGGTAAAAATATGTGGGTTCCCTTTGATATCTGTTCACAATCCTGCTTATAATCGAACGAGAAAAACGCCCAAGTTCCGACCTAAATCGGGAGATGGACGTTTATCTCACAAATACGAATAACGCGGTATAATCGAAAGCCGAACTTGGACTTTTTCAACTGCACTCCATTGCAGAAGCGTACAAAGTTGACGGGGGCGTGTCGGAGGCGTGGTGAAGGCGGGACTGGGGCATGGTTATCACCCGAACAGAGATGGGCGCCTTTCGCCAATAATGGAAAAAAAGTATGCGTTTGTAGCTAGAATTTAGGGCACTTTTCCTGGACCCTGTTTTTTCACGAATAAGGCCCCAAAAAGTGCCCTAAATGACCAGATTACCCCCAGAGGGAATCAGGGATGACCTCCCTTGACTCCCCCAGTGGTCACTAACCCCCTTCCACCACAAAAAATGATGTTTCACAACTTTTTATTTTCACCCTCAAATGTCATACCCACCTCCCTGGCAGCAGTATGCAGGTCCCTGGAGCAGTTGTTAGGGGGTGCAGTGAACTTCAGGCAGGTGGACCCAGGCCCACCCCCCTACCTGTTACAATTGTGCTGCTTAATGCTTAGTTGCCCAACCCCCCCCAAACCCACTGTACCCACATGTAGGTGCCCCCCTTCACCCCTTAGGGCTATAGTAATGGTGTAGACTTGTGGGCAGTGGGTTTTGAGGAGGATTTGGGGGGCTCAACACACAAGGGAAGGGTGCTATGCACCTGGGAGCTCTTTAACCTTTTTTTTTTGTTTTTGTAAAAGTGCCCCCTAGGGTGCCCGGTTGGTGTCCTGGCATGTGAGGGGGACCAGTGCACTACGAATCCTGGCCCCTCCCACGAACAAATGCCTTGGTTTTATTTGTTTTTGAGCTCGGCGTTTTCATTTTCCATTATCACTGAAAAACAAAAACGCCCAGCTCACAAATTGTCGAATAAAACATGGACGTCTATTTTTCGCGAAAATACGGTTCGGTCCGCCCCTTCACGGACCTGTTCTCGGAGATAAACGCCCATGGAAATAGACATTTTCGTTCGATTATGCCCCTCCACGTAGCATAAGCAATGACATCACAGCGTCACCACTTTGCTCAGTAGAAAAGTAAGCAAGCAGCAAGTTCTGGTGGTCAACTACAACATTTATTTTGATACAAGTTACTCAAATTTGCTTAAACTATATTGTTAATCCACAAAGGTAAAAGGCAAAATCTAGGGATTCCTTTTTTCCAATCACTGAGTATGTGTGTGTATATATATATATATATATATATATATATATATATATATATATATATATATATATATATATATATATATAATTTTTAAAACTAACATTTTACTGTTAATAGTAGGAAGGGGAGGACTTCAACTAAACCAAAACTACTACCAAAAAGTTTTTAATTATCAAAACAAAAAATTGTAGTGGAGGAAAAGACATCAATCATAAATTTCATAACCCATCCCACAAAAAAAAAAAAACGTTTGATCCAATCTTTCAAACTAGATAATATCAAAACAAAGCTCAAAAATGCAGTGTTCCATGCTTGATGGAGTAATCTTCACTCAACAAGTCTTTTCCTGTATAAGGCATGGGACACTGTATTCAAGATAATATCAAAACAAAACTTTTATTTTTTTTTATAATTTGGGAAAAAAAATTGGTAACATTGTTTTAGTTGAAGTTTTCCCATTTCTACTACTAAGAGTAAAATACAATTTTTGATTTTCTATTATTGTTTACTCTTTCCTTTTTTTGACTGCTCTAAATACATATATACAGGGTGAGGCAAAAAAATAAAAACTAACCCCCTAGAGTTTCTTGCTGTTTTCTCAGCAACCGCATGGGATTTCAAAGTGAGATTTTACAGCTTTATTTGTTGCTACTATCTATGTCAATGTGCTGAGTGGAATGAGATTATCTTTACACACAGCAAAGTTATACACTTTTTACTTGACCACCCAGTGACTTTCACACATTTATAAAAATGATTGCACTGTAAATCTACCATTACTAACCCCCCCTCCAAAAAGAACATCACAAAAAAACGGGGTACCAGATTTCTGTTAATGACATAACAGTGATGTAGACTTTTGTCTGGGAAGCAAAGCTGGAGGCTTATCACAAGCTCCACCCAAAGCCGCAAATAATTGCTAAACACAAGGAAGCACTATAGATGAATCTGGGACAGCCTGCCACAGGGACCAATGGAAAGGCTGTTGAGAACTTCCTAAAGTGACTGAAGGCCTGTGTTAAAGCTGGGGGTGGACACAGTGGGAGTATTCACAGTGACTGTGTAATTCTAACACATTGTTAATTGTATTCTTTGAATTATGTTATTTTACTGTGTTTTAGCTCGAACATTTTTAATATACAAAAATTGCTAGGTATTAAGGCTAAAATATCAGTAACATCAATATAGCTTAAGATAATTAAATGTTGTTTAAGAGTATTACGTACGTATGGGACTAGATTCTATATGTAGCGCCTGAAAATTCCACGTGTAAAAAAAATACACCTAGGCGTAATCTCTAAAATATGCCTAATTTTTATAGACTAGGCTTAAATTTCTGCATGGTATATAATAATGCTGAGCGCCTCTCCATGATACCAAATGTAGTAGCGGCCATTTACGCCATCTTTTACTTGGTGTAAATCCCGACGCTTAAATTAGGTGCAGAGTAGGTGTATTATACAACAAAGCACACCAATTTTATAAATGCCCACGCCCAAAGCCACGACCCCTGTTCAACTACGCAACTTAGAATATAGGCGCACCACGCTACCAAATATGCTTAGCGAGATGTGCGTGTAAATCTTAATGCCAATTAGTGCTAATTGCTTGTTAGAACCCAACTGACAGCACTGAGTAGCTAGTTATCCAATTAAGCTATGCACATTGTTAGAATACAATTCGATTTCTGCACAGAAATTAAGGCGCCACATATAGAATCCCAGGGATGACGACTAAATAAGTATGTAAAATTTCTCGTTGAAATCAAAAGTGGTTACTGAAAAACAGCAAAAAACTCAAGGGGGTTACTTCTTTTTTTGCCTCACCCTGTATGTGTGTGTATTATATACACACACGCACACACACGTACATATACATATTATGCGGTGTGAAGAAAAGCAGAACATATATTACAATAATACACTGGAAAACATTACCTCTGTGTGCCTGCTGGAACACATTCCATATGATGGCATTTAATGGAGATGAGATTTGTGGATTTTCCTGTTCTAAATTTGTCCGATTTGCAACAGTTTCCACCAGAGGGCATTCAACCAGCCCAAAAGGACTGCAGTCAGGAACAATTTATTCTCCTTTTTTCCCTATAACTCTCTAATCTAGATTACTACGTACCAGAAAGGTTTTCTTTCCACTGCTGTATGTGGCTGATACATTCCACTGCTAATAAATATGGCTGATACATTACAATTAATTCCCTAAATATCTAAACTGTAGCTTGTATACTGTGCAGATCCCAGCTGGAGGTTCAAGGCGGTTTACATAAGGGGACAGTTTGAATAGGGAGAACTAGGGAAAGGGAAGGGGTGGAGGGTGGGGAGAGGTTAAAGATCAGCAAGCATAGGTAGTCGTCTCGAAGACTAGGGGAGGGAGGCGGAAGAAGTTAATTGAATAGTAGGGTCTTCAGTTTTATGCTTTGCTTCAAGTAGTTCGACTCAGAGCAGATTGTGGTTGGAAGAGAGTTCCATTCCGCAATGGCTCATAAGGTGAACATAGAGTTTATCTGCCTTTTATATTTAGAGTTTTGGGCAGTCAGGTACTTTAGGAAGGTGTTGTCTCGAAGTCTGGCAGAGTCATAGAAGCAGTGAGTGAATATTTGGGTCAGTAGTTCTGGGGCATCCCCATCCAGTACTTGAAACATTATGCAGATGGTTTATATATACCAAAATATACCAACACTTATTTGTTTCATTTCAAATAAATACCATGACCAGTGTGAATTCTGGTACAGATCCTAAAACACTTAGAAGCGGCTTAAATTTGGAGGCAAACTTAGGGATACGTGAAGCACATTGCACAAGGGATGTCCAAGTCATTCACAGTTCCTTAAGCATTTATAAAAGGCACCTGCTTTTGCCAGAATGTAGAGAGGGAGCATCACTTTCACAAAACTACACATTCTCAAGAAGTGCAGCGTCAAGCAGAGATTTCCACTCTTAGTGCCAGTAAATACCCGTGTAGGTGCTGGATTGCCCAAGATACACATACAAGAGCAGCAAATTAAGGAAGTCTGCAAAATCACTTCTAAGGTGGTGATAGAAACCACTTTGGTAAGCAACACTACACCCTCACTCACCGGTGGAAACTGCAGGTCCACACAAGCAGGTAGCCGACACTTATGACTGCCTCGGAGCAGGTATGATGGCCGACAAGGGAAGTCTTAAAATGTGTGTGTAGTCATTGAGAAACAAGAGCTATACACATGTTTTTTTTTTTGTACCATACAAACCACATCTCCTTATAATCTATAGGCCTGATATTAAGCAAATAAAACTGAACGCCCAAATTTATGCTCCTAAAGTTGTGCTCTATTTTCAGCTGAAAATTCATCTTAATTTAAGAGCTTAAAAGTTATGCATATAAATTTAGGCTTGCCATTAGTTAGCCTACATTTATAAGCCTAATGCTGAAAATTAGTGCTAAGCTCTTAACTTCTTCTCCCGGCCCTAAATCCACCCCTAAATTCAGGAGTTTATTGAAATTGAGTGTAAAGTTAAGCACTCTGGTAAATTTTCAGAGAGGCTAAGTTATAAGCATAACTCTCAAAGTTAAAACCTTTGAATATCAGGCCCTATGCATCCTACGGCACCTGTAAAATTGCTACATATATAAGCAGATGCCATGCAACCGTTTAAAGACCATCTCCTTCAACTGCTAACTTGATGAAACACGCGCTGTAACTTTTGTCTTATGATCACTTAACAGATGATTTTATGCATTCCATAATATTTTCTGCTCAGTATTCTCACAGAAATAAATTAGGGACAATAAAAACTGAATTCGTTCCTCACATCTGCAAACACCTTCTGAAAGATAATTTGCCAGATGAAGTATTTTAATGCAAGTTATTTAGTTCTATTCATCTCACTGTTTGATTGACAACATTAGTACAGAGACTGGGAAGACTTTACTATTTGTTGCATTTGTTTCCCACATTTTCCCACCTATTTGCAGGCTCAATGTGGCTTACATTGTACCGTAAAGGCGATCGCCAATTCCGGTAAAAACAAATATACAGTGATGTTGAGGTAGAATGAAGTTCGTGTGAGACAGGCTCATAGGGAATCGTAGAGGGGACGGGTTGTGCTGTATCCATTAAGTGCTTTGATTTCATAGTGTTGCAGGGTTCAGACGTTTTAAGTTGGATTGGAAGGTATGCCTTTATGAACAGGTGCGTTTTTAATAATTTCCGGAAGTTTAGGTGGTTACGTGTTGTTTTCACGGCTTTTGGTAATCCGTTCCATAGTTGTGTACTTATGTAGGAAAAGCTGGATTCATAAGTTGATTTGTATTTGAGTCCTTTGCAGCTTGGGTAGTGGAGGTTTAGGTATGTTCGTGTTGACCTGGTTGTGTTTCTGATTGGTAAGTCTATAAGGTCTGTCATGTATCCCGGGGCCATTCCGTAGATAATTTTATGAACCAGGATGCAGATTTTGAAAGCGATATGTTCTTTGATAGGTAGCCAATGCAGTTTTTCTTGAGGGGTTTGGCGCTTTCGAATCGCGTTTTTCCAAATATGAGTCTGGCTGCTGTGTTTTGGGCGGTCTGAAGTTTCTTTATGAGTTCTTTACATCCCGCATAAATTCCATTGCAATAATCTATGTGGCTTAGTACCATTGACTGTATCATGTTGCGAAATGTTTCCCTCGGGAAGACTGGTTTCACACGTTTGAGTTTCCACATAGAGTGTAACATTTTCTTTGTTGTAGATTTCACTTGGCTCTCTAGTGTTAGGTTGCGGTTGATTGTAACGCCGAGGATTTTCAGGCTATCTGAGATGGGGAGGGTGTAGTCTGGAGTGCTTATTGTTGTGGGGTTGCTTATGTTGTATTGGGGTGACAGGGTGAGGCAGTGTGTTTTTTCTGTATTGAGTTTTAGTTGAAATGTACTTGCCCATGAGTCCATGATGTTCAAGCCGAGCTTAATTTCATTGGTGATTTCTGTCAGATCATGTTTGTAGGGAATGTATATTGTGACATCGTCCACATAGATGAAAGGGTTAAGGCCTAGGTCGGATAAGGACTTGGCTAGTGGGGTCTTCATTAGGTTGAAAAGGATTGGTGATAGTGGTGCACCAGCCTACATGTCAGACCTGATAGACCTACCACCAAGGAATGCCAAAAAATCATCCCGCACATTCCTCAACCTTCACTTCCCCAACTGCAAAGGTCTAAAATACAAACTAACGCATGCATCAACCTTCTCCTACCTGAGCACACAATTCTGGATTGCGTTGCCGCGCAATTTAAAAACAAACTATGATCTCACTAACTTCCGCAAACTACTAAAGACCTATCTCCTTAACAAGGCATACCACAAAGACCAACAAATGTGAACCTCTCCACATATATCCAGAAAGACTAGTATATCTGCTTGTTAGACCAATATCTTGTCCTATTATAATCATGTCACCCAAAATCTGTCTGTAATACTAAATATTTATCTTTCATGTATTTCCATTATTCATGATATATTGTAAACCACATTGAGCCTGCAAAGAGGTGGGAAAATTGTGGGATACAAATGCAATAAATAAATAAATAAATCCCTGAGGTACTCCGCAGTCTGTTTTCCACGGTAGTGATATGTTTGAACTTGATTTCACTAGGTATGTTCTAGTGGTTAGGAAACCCTTAATCCATCTAAGTATATTTCCTCCAATCCCAAAGTAATCTAGGAGTCTTAGTAGTATGTTATGGGTTACCATGTCGAATGCACTAGACATGTCGAATTGGAGAAGGATGCTTTTACCTGTTGTTATTTCCTGCTTGAATTTGGCTAGGAGAGTAATTAGTACTGTTTCAGTGCTATGGAGGGGGCGAAATCCTGATTGTGATTCTTGTAATATGGAGAATTTATTTATGTAATCAGTGAGTTGTTTGCTTACCATGTTTTCCATCAGTTTGATTACCAGTGGGATCGATGCTACTGGGTGGTAGTTGGTGATTTCGTTTGCATTTTTCTTGGTATCTTTTGGAATTGGGGTGAGTAGGATGTTGCCATTTTCCTTAAGGAAGAGACCTTGTTGGAGCATGTAGTTTAGATAGGATGTGAGGTCTGCTATGAAGCAGTCAGGGGCAGATTTTATTAGGTAGCTGGGGCAGGTGTTCAATTTACAGTGGGTGTTGGAGAATCTTTTGATCGCCTGGGTGACTGTTTCGACAGTAGGGAGAATGAAGTTTGACCAAGTTCAGTCAGCTGGGTATTCTCCAGGAGTTGGATCCAGACCACTGATGAAGTTTTCAATATCAGTATTGTCCTGGGGTAGTGTGTTGTGTAGGTTTGCAATTTTTTCTTTGAAATATTTAGCAAGTTTATTTGCTGATGGGAAGTCAGTGTTGGTTGTAGTGACCGCTGTGATGTCTAGTAGTTTGTTTATGAGCTGGTATATTTTCTTCGTGTCTTTGTAATCTGGCCCTATTTTAGTGTTATAGTATGACCTTTTGCTCTGTCTTATTGCGTATTTGTATTTTCTTTGCATTTGTTTCCATGCATTGAGTGTGTGATCATCTTTAAATTTTTTCCAGGCTTGTTCGAGTTTCCTGGATTGTGTTTTCAGTGTTCTCAGTTCATCGTTGAACCATGATATAGAGTTATGCCTTCGTGAGGTTCATGTTTGTAAGGGTGCTATATCGTCAGGTATGCTTCTGCATCTTTTATCCCATTCTGTGAGGTAGTCTGTGAAGTTCGTTTGCACTGTCCATTCATTATTGTATATCTGTTGCCAGAATGTTTTCGGGTCACTTTGGCCTCTTGTGCTGTAGGTTGTGCGTTCTTGTGTGTGGTGTGAATCCTTCTTCTGCCATTTTAGGGATAGGTTTAGTTTGTTGTGATTGGTCCATGGTGTTTCTGACCATTTAGTATCTGTTATTATTATGTTCTGGTCTGTTGACAGTTTGTGTGCCCTTTGACATGGGTTGCTTGCATTTGTGGCCATTTGAGATCCCATAAGTGGAGGAATTCCTTGCATTCTCGTGTGTTAGTAGAGTTTGGGTCTTCTAGGTGAAGTTTAATGTCTCCTAATACTAGTATATTGGGATTGGTTGTGCAGGTGTTAGAGATGAAGTCCATGAAGTTTGTCTGGTTTTCGTTCCAGTTACCTGGTGGCCTATAAAACAAGACACAGTTTAGGTGATCATGCAGGGTTTTGTTGTGGATTCTGATTGAGGCAATTTCAAGTTCGGTAGTTATGGACTCGGCAGTGATTTCTGTGGTAAAGTAGGATCGATAGATTAGTGCTATGCCTCCGCCTCTCTTTTCCTTTCTGGTCCAGTGAGCGATTTTGTATCCTGGAGGGCATAGGTCTAGGATTATTGGGTCCTTTTGTTCATGGATCCAAGTTTGGGTGATGAAAAGTAGATCAAGGTTTTCTGACGTGATCCAGTCTGTTACTATTGTTGTATTGTTTACTACGGATCTGGCGTTGATGTAGCCCACTTGAATTTTTTGGTATGGGTCTACTATGTTTGGTGTTGTGTGGATTTTTGTTAGTTGTCGTTTCTTTGTTAGTGTGGGTTTGTTATGAGCTTTCCTTCCCTTCTGTTGGTGTTGACCGCATGTTGGTGTTTGTCCTTTATTTTGGTTGTTGTCAGTTTGATGAGATGTGGCGTGTCCGGTCAGGCTTTGATGATTATGTAGTATGGGGATGATGTTACTTTCTGTGAGTGGGGTGGTTAGTGTTAGGTGGCTCAGTGATATGGAATAGATTACTAGGAGTAGTTTGATGGTATTCATTTTGATATTGGGTCACTTTGGGCTGCTAGTAGGCCGTGATTCGATGGGGCGCATGATGGGACTTTATTCTTTGGTATGGAGTCTGGTGGTCTGTTCTTGCATGTTTCATATGTTTTTGGCTTTCCTTTAGCCTATTGGGATCAGTGGTGGCTCCAGGTCCAGTAGTATTGTTGGTGAGCATGGGAGGTGGGAGGGAGGGGATAGTTCTGGATGGGGTTCGTTTATATTTTGCCTCCTATCAGCTAGTTGCTTCGCTGTAAAGTCTCAGTGTTTTGAGGAAAACCTTGGCACTCCAGAACACATCTGAAGTCTCTTTCTTTTCTGATGTGTCTTTATATAATAAATACAGATAGTTTACTCATACTACATGATACTAAGGGCACATATATGAACCAGATGATATACAAGGCAGTGCAGTTTCTTTTCTCTAGGTTGATTTACCATGTTTCCCCAGACTTGAGATGAAAAAGCCATACCTTGAGTGACTCCTGCGCCAACGGCACTCTTGCAGACAGCTTCACAACTGCCTGCCACTGCTCTAGAGTCACCTCATCCTGCGCATATACCAAGAACTCTGTCTGCTCAGCAGGAAGGGTAAAGGTTTGGCCCGCATAAATCACACCATCCCCATCCACCAGGAAATTGCTTGTGTCACTAGTCCTGTACTGTATCCTCCTGTCTTCACTGCAGTCAGTAAATTTCACTGCAAAGAAGAACACAGATAAGCTTGAATATAACACACTTACCAAATCATTTGCGTGACCAGTGAAGCAAGTAGAAAGCTGGCATTCAGTCAAGAAAGAAAATCTTGGACAAAACATGCAGAAAACTATCAGCAGTGTTAACATACTGCTATGCTTGTTTTGTGCAAGATAAAATAAAATAAATTCAATACACACACAAGGAAAATGTGACAATTTGTTTGATTTGGAATTCAATCAAAGCAGATGGCAGCTTAATTTGATTCCACAGAAAAATCTGTGGATTTTACAAAAATCTCTGGCAAAATTCCTTTAAAGTTTTTCTCATAAATATGTGGAAATCCACATCCGATTTCTGTGGATCCACCATGAGGTTTACCACAGACCCATTTCCTAATTTTAGAAAAAAAAATAGATAATTTTGCAAATGAACTTGAGATCCATAAACATTATCTGCATTTACAAAATTAGCTCACTAAAGTTGTGGAAATACCTCATAAAGGTACAACAACAAAAAAAGGGTGACACCTGAAGAAGCTTGGGAAATAAGATATTCATAGAAGTTCTGAACTTAAAAAGGCATATAAAAACAATGCTCTTAAGACTACTTTCAATGCATCAGAGCTCCAATAATGGTAACACTGCCCATCAATAATGCTAGGAACACATTTTATTAATATGTAGCTTTGTGTAATAAACTAAAATAAAATTGCACGACCCCATATTTTGCTTACTGTCAAAACTTTTCAAACATTTCTACAGGTTAAAGGGGACAGAGATAAACACCAGCATGAGGTCACAAATACCATAAACATCTTATCAACTGAACTTTAGCAGAAGGCTGACTTCCTGTAAGGTGTTAGTCTTTTAGCTAAAAACTAGATTTGACTGAAAACAGTTCAATTTTCCAGTTAACAAAACAAAACAAACAAAAATAGAAACTAGTAAAAGAAAATAGTAGGAAAAGCATACGGAGCAATGTTCATGGAATTTTCTAACCCCTCTGCATGTGTGTCTGTATATATGGGGGGGGGGGGGGGGGAGAGGTATATATGTGTATTGTGTGTGTGAGTGTTCATGTGAATGTGTGTGTGTGTGGGAGGGGGAATACATGTGGTGATTTCTTTGTGTCTGTGATCAGGTGAGAAGATGAGAAGGAAAGGCAGTTTGAAAGGTAAAATTCCTTTGTTACAATATTTTAGTGAATCAGTGCCATCAGGAGCTGTTGAAGCTGTTTCGCCTATAGAAATGTACTGTGATATTTTTGGAGGGGGTTCATTCGTCTTCTGCACCCCTGCAGATGCAAAAACTTCATTTGCATAGCAAAGAAACATCCTCTAGATCACCCTCTTCCTTTCCTGTGGCTAGAGATGCCTTCCACTTCTTACCCCCCCCCCCCCCCCCCCCCCACTGCCTTTCCATTGGCTGGACCTACCTCTACAGACTCTGCTGCTTTAGGAGGGGGATGGGGTGGGTCCAGACATATTATCCATCCTTCTATATTCTTGACTTTTAATAATAAATTTTGCTGACTTCTGAAAAAAGGCAGACAACTCCTGAGTGCTGAGTACATCTCACAGGGCCCCCACAAACATGTGGATACAAAGGAGAAATTAGGTCCTATCTGCAAATTTGTGTTCCCTTAGTCCCTTCTGGACCAGCCCAGAATGGCTGTTGGGTTGTGCACGCCTACCAGCAGGTGGAGACTGAGAAGACTGATTTCCAGTCAGCCAATAAGAGCCCTGCTCAGCCCCCTGGAAACCTCAGTATTCACATATCAAAGTAATAGGAAAGACAGAAACCAAACAAAAAGTAAAGAAAGGTCCACTCACTAGACATAAGAGACGAACATTGTGCAGGGACCTCACAACCTCATAAAGATTCACAAACAGCCACCCAAGGGGTATGCCGAAAGAAGCCTGAGTGGCCACCTAACTGAAAGGGAAATCCAGCCTAAATCACTCTGTAACAGAAAATAAAGCAAGCATAAGAGGTACAGCAGAATGGCACTAGAAGGCCCATGGACAAAAAACTGACCTCTAGAATATCGCAATTGAAGACAGAAGCCAACACTTCTGGAGAAAATCGTCACTGTCTGAAGAGCCGACTGATCAGAGACAAGCCAGAAAACATAAATTAGTTGGATAGAACATGGCCATTGGATTCGGAAAGAACTATTGACCCGAAGAACCACCTAACAAGGATTAGGAAACCAAATTGAAACAAGAGAGGATCCAGGAACCGCGCCTCTCCATACTGCCCCCCCCCCCCCAAAAAAAAAATAAAAACCAGACAAATTAAGGCAAGGAATGACAAACATACAGGAAGCTTTCTGGCCCACGAGGAAGGCCTACAACCCCTCGAGAAAACCGCCCGACAAACATATGAAGATATGGATTCATGCCGTCGACAGGCAACTGATCCTGCTGCTCTGGCAGAGGAAAATAGAAACATAGCTGACTCCTTGATCAACCACTGCCGCGTTCCTGAACAGATGGTGAAACTCGTATTGTTGCAGATGAATCCTTCTGACCCTAGAACCTGAACCAGCATCCTAGCTGAGCCGGGTATGTCCCCCTTTCTGGCATCAGAGAGATTGTTGCTACAAACTGGACTCCAGAAGTTCCCTCTGGACACTGAGAAGACCGAGCAGCCAAGATTGGCAATACAGAAGTCTAAGGAAGACGATCGAGTCGACCACTCTGAGAGGAGAGACTGTACGTGGGCTAGGCGGAAACCCCTCAGTCCAGACAACCCCTATGTAGCGAAAGGCAAGTTGGAAGAAAAGCAGCCGAGTTCTCATGAGCAAAGAAATCCTTGACTCCCAACTCATGGGAAAAGAAGAGATGCAGAAAGTCAACTGGACTCCAGAGACTATGAAAATAAGAAACAAACATGTGAAACCAACGTGAAGAAATCCCAAACACCCTATGCAGGGAAGGTCCCAAATAAGTCGGAAACCACTAAAAACTTTGGCGACTCATGATAGCATGCTGACAAAATCACTGTTAAGCCTTTGTATAATTTAGACATAGAGGATCTCAAAGAGAAAGCACAACAAGAAGGCAGCAAGCTGTTCTAAATGGTGAAAGAAGTGAGGTTACAAAAGAGGAAGGAGATCCTGAAAAAAAAAAGAGAAACAGGAGGAGAGAAAGTGATTCAATACCCAATAGGTCACTATGTGCAAGCGGTTATAGCCATGAATCCCCAAGCAAACGTCAGGAAATGGCATGCTGGTACAACAGCTATGGAGAAAACCAAAACTGAATCCATGAGCTCTCGAGAATGTGTTTGGTTTGAAACTTTCAATGCAGAATACAAATAACAGCATATAACAAGCACTGCAGACATTCCCCCACGTATGGACGACTGAATAACTTGGACTTCCCCCAAATATCTGGTACTACAAACTCCATAAGGACGGATGATATGCCTTTCGGTGCCTCAAGCACAAGAGAAGACCTAACTGAGAATTACACTGCAGATACAGAAAACATGAGAAACTGAGATGTTGTCACAATCTCCCGTGGACATATAATTTTATCCTACAGATCTGACAGAATAGGAGAACCATCCCCAAGTCATCCACTGGTCCACAGGAACTGTAACAACACATCAGAAACCTGATCAATAGTGGAGAAAGAACTCCTGTATACGATTAAGAATCTTCCTGTGTTTCCTGTTTTTTTTGGAGGGGTTGTTTTTTAAAATATCAAATCATGAAGATAGTGCTCTGGAAAAAAAAAAAAAAAAAACCAAAAACCTGAGCAAAGCTGGAAGCATGTGCTGAACCGTCGGGCCGCACCAGTGCCACCACTGGACCCAAACCTGAAATTCAGGAGCAAACTGTCAGAACCAATGGGCGAAAGCTAAAACAGTCCCAGAGGTATCAGGGCTGGCACATGGCAAGTTCCCTTAGAAGATCAGAGAGAACCTACTGCAGTGGCTAGAAAAGTAAAAACAGAACAGACCTCAAGGAATAATTAAGGAGCCCTTTTATTAAGGCATGTAGGCGCTTACACGCGTCCAACACATGTCAAATTGGAACTACCGTCTGGCTACCGCATGCCCCGGACGGTAATTCCATTTTTGACGCACGTCCAAAACGCACGGTAGAAATTTTGTACTGCATGACACTTACCCAGCAGTAATCGGCAGTGTATGTGCGCTGACAATTTCTACCCAGTTAACGTGTGAGACCTTACCACTAAGTCAATGGGTGGCGGTAAGGTCTCAGGCCGAAAATGGATGCACGCTGGTTTTAATTTTGCCGCATATCCATTTTTGCCCCCCCCCCCCCCCCCCCCAAAAGGCCTTTTTCTGGCACATTAAAAAATGGACCTGTGCGCATCCAAAACATGTGCCTAAACCAGCACAGGCCATTTTTCGGCAAGCCTTAGTAAAAGGGCCCTTAAGATAGTTGAAGCCAGCGTTCAAAGGCCGTAAATTCCAGGTCTTATTCAAAGGGGAAACAAACAGAAACCATGCAGAGAAAAAATTAAATTGTGACTTTGCATCAGTCAGAGTAAATTTTGTCCTTGTATCATTCAGATACTGGCAATCAGAAGAGAGACAGACAGTCAGAAAATGATCACTACTAGGAAAAAAAAAGGATTTTTTTTCCCCTTGCATCCTATAGATTCTAGAGAAAATACAGAATCTGTCCTTGCATCCTTCAGATTCTAGAGAAAATATATATTTTGTGCCTCATTCAGATTACTGGCAGACAGAAATGACATTGTCAGAAAGAAATTAGTACCAGAAAGTTCATTTTATTCCTTTTTTTCTTTACATATAGAGATATAGACTCTCACCCCAGAGTCCTCTCAGTCTGACGGAAAGCTGACAGACCACTGCTAGAAAACCTGGACCACTCCTCCACCACGACGAATGCAAACAAAATGGCAGTTTCCTGCCAAATAACACCTGCTCCAGAAAGCATCTAACAGCCCTACTAAGGGGTACTTTTACTAACGTGCGCTGAAAAATGGCCTGTGCTGGTGTAGACACGTGTATTGGACGCATGCAGCTCCATTTTTCAGCACACCTGCAAAAAAGGCTTTTTTTGGGGGGTGAGGATGAAAATGGACATGTGGCAAAATAAAAATTGACGTGCATCCTGAAATCTTACTGCCACACACTGACTTAGCGGTAAGGTCTCACGCGTTAACCAGGCGGTAATCATCAGAGCGTGTATACTGCCGATTATTGCCCGGTTAGCGCCGTGTGCAAAAGTGTGCAAAAAAATATGGATTTCTTCCATTAATTAGATGTTCAAAAAGAAAATAGATCTGTTTCCTGCTAATGTTATAAAAATAAAACGCGGTGTGTTAAGATGTAAATTTTGAAACAACCATTGGCTGCAGACCAAATGAACTATGGGAGGAGGGGCACGAGCATAATTTGACTAGAAGTTGCTATTGGTACTTACTTCTGCATTTTGTTTATTGAGTTTGATATACTGCATATTAAATAATATTACTATGTAATTTACAATAAAATAAGAAGATATATAGAAGATAGTTTACTTCTACTCAAATACCTTCAGTAAAAGGGCCCTTTTAGTTAGTATCTATATTAAATATTTCTTCTGATGTTAATGGTGTAAACAACTGAGCTAATCTTACCCAAGCAATTCTTCCATTTACTTCACAAAGGTGACAAATACACTTAAGACTAGTAGTATAACAGTAAATTAGGTGTACCTAAATCCACCCATTGTTCTTGGAAAGGATCTTATTTCAAAAATGAATCAGGCTTTTTTTTTACCTTGTGGAGAATATTTTTCTGGCTTCTAAAAAACGATCTTGGAAGGCATATATACACATTCATAAAATGAAATAAAAATGTGGAAAATATTACCATTTTCAGTGTATTAATCCTACCTAACCAAGGGGTCCTTTTACTTTTACGAAACTGCAACAAAAGAGGCTTGCGCTGGCATGTGTTTTTGATGCACGCCAAAGCTCCCTTTTATCACAGTGGGTAAAAGGCAGTTAAAAAAAAAAAAAAAAGAAATGGACATGCAGCAAGTGAAGCACTTACCGTGTGCCCAGTTTGGGTGGGAGAACTTACTGCCACACACTGAACTGGCGGTAAGGGCTCCTGCACTACCCCAGCACTGACCGATTATTGCCAGGTACACACTGGCACTACAAAAATAAAAATATTTTTGTAGCACTGGAAATGGTGCACTCAGGGGGTGGGAACTACTGCCGGGCTGCTGTGAGTTTTTTCACCCAACAATTATAAAGCATCTTAAGTATTCAAACACTTATAAAAAAAAAAATAAAGGTCATTATGGGGGATCTTTCACAAAGCGGCGGTAAGCCCAACGCGTGCTTACTGCTCGCTAATACGGAACTGCTACCGTCCCAAGGCGGCCACCAGTGGTAGTTCCGGCTGAAGCATGCACTATTTCTGGAACTCCAGAAGATTATTTTTCTGTAGCATGGAGCTAACCCTGTGGTAATTGGGCATTGCCGTGTACTGCCTAGTTACCGCTGGGTTACTGCGAGAACCCTTACCACCTCCTCAATGGGTAGAGGTATGTGCTCCCTGCCTCATGGCCACATGGTAAGGGTCATCTTACTGCGTGGCCATTTTGTCCACTAAGGTAAAAAGGGCCCTGGTGTGCAAGAAAAATGGCTCCTGCCTCAGGACCCTTTTTGCTGCAACTTAGTAAAAGGACCCCTATATGAAGATGTATTTAAAAAAAAAGGATAGGCAGTTAAATGTCATACTGCAGACAGTACTATTCAACAATATCATATTTGTCAAGGACACGTTCTGAAAGGCTGAAGTTGCATAAGGAAATACTTGGAGTACTATGCATTATAACTTCTACTGTCTGAAGCCAGAAGGAAAATCCATTCAAGAATGAGCTTCTCTTGAATGTGATCTCATGCCATAAATTCACTCCTTCACCAGATAACACTGCCGCCAGCCAGACTTACTGCATTTAAAAGACAGCAGGAAAGCTACCACTTTCATTCTTCTGAGAGGTCAACACTACAAGTTCCAAAGAGAGGAAATTTAGAGCTAATTGCACCTCTCAAGTTTCAAAAATCTGGATTTCTACCTTCCTCTGCTTCAGTCAATTGCTATTATCCTGTGTCCAGATTCACAGCATATTAAGACTTGAAGAATGAATCACTATTAGCTGATGACATATTCTTTCAAGAGGTTAATTTATTTCCTATAAACTCTTCTAATTACAATTGAATATTTTTGACCTTTGTCTGCTCAGTAGGCATACAGCCTTTTTTTCAATCCATTTTACAAGCATGTCTGACAAATATGACATCTTCTGATGAAGAATGCTAAGACTTGGACCCCCTCCTCTACTCCTAGGCAGACAAATTAAACCTAAAGTATTAGTGATGGCTTCCAACTGCACACGCAGCATGGAGAAAAACAACTGTGAGTTTCCTGGATACATACAGTACACATAAATCTGCAAGGCACATTCCCAATACCGATTTATTTTACAAGCTGCACAGACGCATTATTCATTATGCAATTAAAATATCCATAAAGTATTTTGAGAATTTGGTGTTTGCAGATTGTTAACCTTTGTACCGAAAAAAAAAAAATCATTAAGGGAGAAAAGACGTAGTGGGGGAATTTGGACCTGTCTGAAAAGGACTGTTACAGACTATACTGTCCAACTCTAGCACTGCCATTGCTTTACTATTTATTGCCCGGACGCCTACCCAAGAAATACATTTCATTTTACTAATTGGTTTGGGAATTTCTATAGCAGAGAATGAGCACGGGCTTCAGCATTTCTTAACTGTTCGAGGTAAGATAAAATGAAAGATCTGAGTCAATGATGGTAAGTGTGGGATACAAGTGTCATGTATTACTATTATTCATTTAGTTCAGGCTAAGAGTCTGTCTAACAAACCACCCTAATGTTCAAACCCAATGGGGACATGAAGGTATTTGGCCCCCTTTTACTATGCTGCAGTCGTGGGTAGCATGCACCAAATCGACCCTACTGCCGGGGTAGCGTGAGCACCCGGCGGTAGTTCTGAAGTCAGCACATGCAGTTTCCCCGCAGAAGAAAATAATTTTCTGTTTTCTACTGCAGGGGCATTCTCCGTGGAAATTGGCAGCATGGCCGAATTGCTGCACTCTGCCTGATTACTGCACGAGTATTGTGTGAGCTCTTACTGCCTTCTCTCAATAGATGATGGTAAGGGCTCAGGCAGTAAATAGCCGCACACGCTAATTTTAATATTAGCGCATGGCCATTTACTGCCCCATTTTAAAAAAGTCTTTTTTTCCCTTGCCACAGTAAAAATATAGCCCAGCTCGTGCCAATTTCACACGCCAAAAGTAGTGCAGGCCACTTTTTTTTTTACTCTGGCTTAGTAAAAGGGCCCCTAGGGGCCTCTTATCGAGCTACGGTAGCGGATCCTAGTGCGGTAATGCTGACTAAAACCCATTCACTTTGAATGGGCTCTGTCAGCATTACCGCACAGCTTGATAAAAGAGGCCCTAAGCCAGAAGGCTTACATCTCCAGACAAGAAAACAAATGGGAAGACACATTCATGAAGCACTTCCCCTGTAATGGTATCAGTTTATTACTGAAATATGTAGCATATTTGCTGGATTATATATACACCAATATATTTGTGTATCTTTTAAAAATATATATTTGACACTGCAGCAGAGAAAATAGTCTCATTCCAAAAGCCCTCTTCCCTCTCCCTTTGGGGCCTCACCTTGCCTTTTCTCATTCCTTAAACAAAAGACTTAAGACTGCTTTAAAGTTTTAAATTGACTCTATTCCTCTGATCAACACAACAAAGATTGGACCTAACCAGAGGATGCAAGGAGACAGAGAGTCTGGAGAACCCATTGAAGACAAAGACTTCAGAGGGGAGACCATAAACAGGACATCTGCTTGTCAAAGGTATACCTGCCCCTCCCATCAGCTTTCAGACATGTGTAGAAAGGAAGGACTTATAATGTGGTCATGTGAACAGACTACATTAACCATAATGCCTTGCAAAATATCCAAGACATGCACACACCATGCTTCTCTGCTAACATTATAAAAGGCCTGGAAACAGCCCAGCTCCCTCCTCTTGGGACCTGCCTCTCTTGGGACCTGCTGCTCTCTTTGGGGTCTGCTGATGCCTTGCTCCTGAAACATGTGCTCATCAATCAGCTGGACCACAGCATGCTTGTAACAAGGACTTGTAAGTTAACCTACCTGCTACTTTGTTCTATTTTAAGCACAGATTACCTGTAAAGATCTCTTAAAACCTACCTCTCGTGTGCAATTGTATATTAAATCAATCTTTTGGAAACTAAAAATACGGTCTATTTGTGTTCTGAGTATATACTTAATCTATTCAATTTATTGCAATTATCACCTTTGGTGATTGGTGGAGAAATTAATATCCTAAAACTTATAAATACAGCACCTGCTCTTAAATTATAAGCAGTGGCGAGTTGCTCTAGAGCTATTTTCCCCAAAATAAATCATTTCTTGTAACACCCCCACTGTCTTCCCCTTGCCTGTATAGACACTGTCGCTTTTCTCTCACCCCTAATCAAATTACTGTGCCATTGGGGGATGGAAGCAAGGCATTGCCAGGGACTCCTGCTCCTCCACTCGTCTTTTTTTCCTGCGTAACGTGACCAATGACTCAGGGATTACACACGTGTTTCGGCACACAGAAGAAAGGAATGGGGCAAATGGAGGTGAAAGGTTGAATATATTTTTTGTAGATGATTTCGGAGGAAAATGAACACTACAGCTGCATTCAGAATGGGGCAAGTGGAGGTGAAAGGTTGAATATTTTTTTTGTAGATGATTTTGGAGGAAAATGAACACTACAGCTGCATTCAGAGGATGGCATCAAACACGGTTCATCTCATAGCCAAGACTACTAGAGACCACACCTATTCAACACACTGCTCTTCACACCCTTTACCACAGGTCTTAAACAAACTGAGAACACTTAGGCCCAGATGCATCAAACGTAAAAAAAATCTAAAACGTAAAAGTCCTTACCAAATTTTAAAAAACGAAGAATGCACCAAAAAAAACAAGCCGCACATGTTCGGTGCGGTATTGTAAAGTACAATGCATCAAACTGGTGTAATCCCCGTCGTTAATCGGCCCCTAAAGCATGCGCAGAGCAGCCAAGCGTTATGCTGGCTGCTCTGCGCATGCCACAAACATCAAAACAAACAAACAAAAAAAACAGAGTTTTCAGAGCAGTAACGATACACCCTAAGGACAGGACTTCCACCGTCACCGAGGACGACTGCAACCAGAACCTTTCCACCATTTCTCCAGACCCCGGGCAGGGTCCCAAACGGTTCTCTCTGCACCAACGTCATGGTGCAAAACAGCTCACCTGAGCACACGAACTCCCAAGCCCTCCCTCTTTCGTACAAACTGCAGCTCTCAACTTGAGCAGAGTTAGTGTAGCGACGTCATCTTCAGACAGCCAAGAGTTCTATCATCGAAATGCAGCAGTGGTGTTGCCAGATAGGGAAAAAAAAGTTTTGCAGCCCCGGCCCCCCTCCCTTCCTGTCTCTCTCTTTCTCCTTCTCCCACAGATCCGCCCCCCGCCATCGTCCGCCCCCCTGCCCCGCCCTCCTGAGGTCATCGCCGCCGCTCCCCCCCTCCGCCTTACTGGGCCCGTGCACTACTACTACTATTTAGTACTTCTATAGCGCTACAAGGCGTACGCAGCGCTGCACAAACATAGAAGAAAGACAGTCCTTGCTCAAAGAGCTTACAATCTAGTAGACAAAAAATTAGGTAAGCAAATCAAATCAATTAATGTGTACTGGAAGGAGGAGAGGAGGGTAGGTGGAGGCGAGTGGTTACAAGTGGTTACGAGTCAAAAGCAATGTTAAAGAGGTGGGTTTTCAGTCTAGATTTAAAGGTGGCCAAGGATGGGGCAAGACGTAGGGGCTCAGGAAGTTTATTACAGGCGTAGGGTGCAGCGAGACAGAAGGCCCGAAGTCTGGAGTTGGCAGTAGTGGAGAAGGGAACAGATAAGAAGGATTTATCCATGGAGCGGAGTGCACGGGAAGGGGTGTAGGGAAGGATGAGTGTGGAGAGATACTGGGGAGCAGCAGAGTGAGTACATTTATAGGTTAGTAGAAGAAGTTTGAACAGGATGCGAAAACGGATAGGGAGCCAGTGAAGCGACTTGAGGAGAGGGGTAGTATGAGTAAAGCGACCCTGGCGGAAGACGAGACGGGCAGCAGAGTTTTGAACCGATTGGAGAGGTGTGAAGGCGCTGCACGGGAAGAAGATCATCTGATCGCCGCGAGTGAGTCTTCAGGACATCTCTCTCCTTTCCTGACCTGGGCCCGCCCCCGTCTGACGTAGGTTTCTTATGTCAGACGTGGGCGGGCCCTGGTCAGGGAAGGAGAGATGTCCTGAAGACTCGCAGCGATCAATGTTCTTCTTGCCCGTGCAGCGCCTTCACACAGAGGTGAGAGGCGCTGCGCGGGCCCGGTAAGGCGGAGGGGGGGGGGGTTCGGTGGAGGGGGGAGCAGCGGCGATGACCTCAGGGGGCGGGGCACGGAGGCGGAGGATGGCAGGAGGCAGAGCTGTGTTAGAAAGAGAAAGAGAGAGATAGGAAGGGAGGGGGGCCGGGGCTGCTAAACTTTTGATTTTTGTTTTGATTTTTTATTTAATACAGGGGGAAGGGGGGAGTAGCGGCGACCTCGGGCAGGGGCGGGGGGGGGGGGGGGCAAGGCCGCCCATACAGGACGCTCCTGACGAGCGCCTTTGCCCCCTCCCGATCCTTTTTTGCTTTTTGGTTTGATTTTCTTTTTTATGCTGGGGGAAGCGGGGAGCCACGTGTTTGTGTGGGTTATTTATATTTTCAAACGTGCCAGCTTGGATTTTTATGCTGCAGGGAGAAGCGGGGAGCAGTGTCTGTATGACAGCTCAGGCCTTAATGACAGCTCTGACCTCACGTTAAATATTTCACGGTAAACGATTCGGTGCAATCGTCGGTATGGTTAGTGCATCCCAAATTGTCCACATTGCAAATGTAAGTGACTCGTTTGCATTCCGTTTTCGTTAGCTGCTAGCGTCGTCGGAAAATGGCCTTTAATGCATGCTGCGGTTGAAAATTTCTTCGTTAAAGGGTCGTTAAAGTTTAGTGCATCTGGGCCTTAGATGGGAAAGTTAAAACAAAGGAATACTGAACATAATGTCTTCTCTGCTTCTGCACATCCTGCTAAAGTAACTCTCTAGGAGGTAAAGTCAGAGTGGTGAATCACTCCAGGATGTGCAAACAAAGCAATTGTCCTGGGCCCCTAGGCTACAGAGGGCCTATGCCTGTTTGATGTTGAAGGCCAAATAGTCTGCTGGTGGGCTTTCGGGCCCACTCCCAAATTACTGCCCTGGACCATGGCATGTTTAACACCGGCCCGGCACCACACACAGCAGAAGATTGTACTCAATTAGTATAACGTGAGAGACATGACACACTGCAAACAAGCACAATAAGATAGTTATAGAAAACCAGCAAGTAGGTCAGATGAAAATCAGAGGTGTGAGCCCAATGCTCTTCTCAACAAGGAGTTCCATCAGGTTCAAGCTGAGAAAATCAAGACCCCAAGACATCCGAACAGGGCCTTAGCTAGCTATGTGTGGACAGTGCAGCCACACAGAGCAAAAGAGAAGATGGGCTTCCCTTGCTGGTGTGTCACTAGCGGGCAGGGCAGAAGCATTTGGGGGCATGTCGCACATGGTGTGCTCACAGCTTGCAACGCTCCTGCATCTGAACACAGCTGGAGTGAAATTTAGTGATCAGGACAAGCAGCGCTTTGGAAAAATGCAATGCACATTTCTATTGCACCAGTTGCCGAAAATAATTCCCTTCAGACTACTTTTTCACCCTGACACTTCATTAAGCAAGAAGGCATGAAAGCTGTTATACACAACGTAAAACTTAGGACGCAGCTTAAAGCTGAAATGCCAAATGTTAATGAAGGGGAAAGAGACAAGTCGTTTTAAAGCAGTAACAAATAATAATCAAATGAAAACCAGTCACCCTGGTTAGAAAGGAATACTGAGGCAACGAAAACAACTTGATGAAAACTGGATTCGCCGATGGCTTCTAATTTTGATATATCCCGTTTCATGTACTGAACAGCATTACAACTACAAGGCTTATTGGCAACGCTCCCTGGTAAGCATTCTAACAATTCCACTAAATGTAAACTCCTTTCTGCTTCAGCGATATTCCTCCTCCAGGCAAGAGTACAATAGGAAATTCAATGTAACTCTCCTTCACCAGACACACCTTCCATTTTTCAGCACCTTGCTATTTATGTAAAAACTACCAGGGCCCTGCCAAAATTATCCTGCTTGTATTAAGAGTGGCCATTACACCTGAGAATAACCATCTATAATTAAAGTTTCCTGAAAGAGCATAGGTTGTGCAAATAGATACGTTGTTCCTTCAACCACATGGCCATTAATGTCTTTTAAACTTGAATCAGTAAAATCTGTCTTATTTTTTAAAGCTCTGTTGATAGTAGTACAGGGATAACGTAGGCGGTTCATTTTTCACAGGGTAGTTAGAAATGATACATTATATCAGCAATTATTGGCAATTTTGGCAGTCAGCTATTTCCATCTTTCAGAGAATTTTAGGAAGTTAATTCTCTCCCCTTTACATTCTTTAATTTGACATTTAATTTCATTATATTACTTACATGCTGCACCTCTAGTATTAATATTGCTTGGTGCAGTTACTTACAGTTAAAAATACATCATTTAAAAAAATCCCCATCATAAACAATATAAATTAAATCACAAAATAGAAATAAAATTGATTTTACAAAACCTCATAAAACATCTACCCGACACAAATTTTAACATCCTATACATACCACATACTAATCCCTGTCACACAGTCCAGTTTTTAACAGTTTACAAAATGTTATTTTATTCAACCCTGAACTCCAGAGGCATCATATTCTACAACTCTGGTCCTCGCACAGAGAAAGCCCTAGAACATAAGGAGCTTGTTCTCATTTTTCTGACAGTAAGATATATACTCAGCAATGCCCTCCGAGATGACCTTAAATATTCCATTGGTACATACCAAGGGATTTTTTTCTGCCAACTAACCGGAGACAGAGCTTCTTCACCCTCAACCAAAATTTTAAAACATACCACACAGGTGGAGAACCAACAGAAAGGGTTCTAGCATTCAATCTTCTAGAACAGTTGTCTTCTCTAATTTTTAAGTCGGGACCACTTTGGATCCGAATGAGTTAAAGCAGAGCCACCAAATATCTTCCCATACGAGGCCTCAACACTGCTGATCAATGTGTGCAATGACATCGACCCCACCAGCCCGCCTTCAAACATTTTTTTGTGTCTGTCCTCAAGGAGGTGGGCATTTCCAAATACATTCTTTTCTTCTATTGAGAAATGCTTTGTCCTTCAAGCACTTGATTCTTCCTTCCATCCACTTTCCCCTTTCTGCCATGAGTTTGGGCAGAGAGTAGCAGAAACAAAGCCAGAATGATGATGTGTAGTCTCGGAGTCCGCCATTGAAGAACACTGTTCTAGAATATCCCAAAAATCAATCTCACAGCCATATTTTATACCACTTCTTGGCCCTGGATCATTCTACCTGACAATCTCATGTAAAACCCATTAACTGAAGCCCTGAAACAGGCAAGAAATTCTCAACACAAGAATTCATGGAATCTGACCTATTAAATTTATCTACCACCACAAAAGCACTAGGGATGAGCTTTCACTAGCGTCCAGTCAGTTCTTTAGGGCACCTTAAACAATTAGGCATACCCCACAGTATCTGACGTAAACACTGAATAATGAAATATGGCATTTTATCAGGAAATGGACAGTTTTCAACCCCGATGCATGATCACACCCAAACATTTTGTCTGAATCACCCCAACCTATTTACCGATACTTCTTTACTGTATTTGTCACTAGTACCCCTATACTGTATTTGTTCACACCGGAGTCTGTAACCACCTCTCCAGAACTATGTAAGCCACTTTGAGCCTACTAATAAGTGGGAAAAGGTGGGATACAAATGCAACAAATAAATAAATAAAATAAATTACACACACATTAACCTATGAATTAATGGTAATAAAAAGAAAGGAAAATAAGGTGATACCTTTTTTAGCAGACTAACTTAATACATTTTTTGAAAAGCTTTTGAAGGCAGAGACAACTTCAGGTTGGTTATGAGCAAAAGATAATATCAAAATATATTCAGTGAAAAATGAAAAGCATTCTAATAACACAGAGAGGTGGACGGGTAACTATAAGGGACAAGCCAGTATAATTTTATGATTTGTAATATGATAAGGAAACCCATATCCTTCCCGGTTAAGTCATGTCTGGTAAGTGTCAAAATATTTCATCATTTTAATTTCAAAGGTCTTATGTTCCTGGATTGTTTTAAAGTTACTTTTTAGTATTACAACCATAAGGTCATTGATGCAGTGTCCAGGTTTTGAAAAATGCTTACCCACAGAGCTGACACCTTTATTTGCTTTGTGAGTTCTGATGTGGTGCCTGTATGAATTGATGTTTGTCTTTAGCAAATGTCTTCCCTCCCCAATACAATGCCCGTCTTCACATTTTCCACATTGAATAATATATACAACATTTGAGGAGGAATATGTTGAATATTTTTCCCATGTGGGCAACAGTGGCATCCTGTGATGTGCTGGCACAACTGAAGTTTGTAACAAGGACTAGTGCCCTTCTCTTCTTTCTGAGCTTCTGTTGGGACCTTAATTTTCACTAAGGGCTCCTTTTACTAAGTGGCGATAAGCCCAATGCGGGTTTACCGCTCGCTATACAGGAAGTACGGTTGGGCTACAGCATTAGCCCGGCGGTACTTCCCACCCCTAGTGCGCCGTCATTTCCGGCGCTACAAAAATGTATTTAATTGTCCCATTTGTCCTAAGGGGCCCTTTCACTAAGCTGTGGTAAGCTCTATGTACGTGCAGTGCGTTCCCAAAGGAGACTACCACCAGGCCAGCAAACCCTCCTGGCGGTAATTTCAGATTTGGCGCGCACTCATAACGTGTGAATGAATTATTTATTTCTTCCTACACACACCAGTTCCGGCGGTAATCGACACTTGGTGCGCGCTGACCGGTCACCGCACGTATAGTGCATGAGCCTTTACCGCTAGATCAATGGGTGGTGCTAAGGGCTGAGACTGGTTCTGGGCACGCACTGGTTTCATTTTTATCGCAGGCCCTTTCCTGTCTAATTAAAAGAAAACAGTCCTTTTTTGTAGACGCAGTAAAAACTGGCCCGGCATGTACCTAATACATGCCCCTACACTATCACAGGCCAGCTTTTAGTGCTGCGTAGTAAAAGGGCCCCTTAGTTTCCACACATATTTAGGATGTCATAATTGCTGAACTCTGTTGCTTTGTCTCACAAATCTGAAACCCATGCCAACAAGATGGCCTTTCTAGTGCAGATTTGATCCAACTTTTGAAAAACTATACATGCCCAAAGTTTGTGAAGTCACAATGTCAGTATTTATGAAAAGCTTTATTTAAATATATCACACTGATAAAGCCAACATTAACTATGCATTATTTAAAAAATGCCCATGAAATGTTATTTACAAAAACCTCTAAATCGTATTTCATAATTTGCTTTGTCTTTTAGAGCACTTAGGGCCCTGTATACTAAGCCACGCTGCAGGTGCGCAAACATTTTAGCACGCGCTAACACTAGAGACATTCATAGGAATATAATGGGTTTCTCTATTGTTAACATGCGCTAAAATGTTAGCGCACCTACTGTGCGGCTTAGTAAACAGGGCCCTGAGATTAAATGACCATTAATATCTGCACAACTGGCTAACTTGGCACCATCCCAACTAAGGAGCTTAAGTCAAGGCCGAAAGCCTTCATGTTGATTCCCTCTTTAAATGATTAAAGATAGGTTAAACTGAGTGAAGGGACATTCTCCAATTGTCAGATGGCAACTGGATTATCTCAAGTTCAGTAAAGCTCTTAAAATATGGCTTTTCTGTAATCACTCCTAACCATTATATCAAATTTGTCCTAATATGACTCAGACTACCTCCATTTCCGAAAATAAATTACAATACATATTTTAATTATATAATGTCTGAGCATAAGTCAATTGATGTGGTGAATTTCTCCATCATACCATAGTTATTAGAATGGTATTAGTGATATATTGCTTTCTGTAGGCATATGTTATGTTACTTTATTTTTAATGAAATTAATTATTTATATATTTTTATTAGCAAAAAGTATGTCAGAAAAAGATGGGAGAACCCCCTCCCCCCCCCCCAAAAAAAAAAAAAAACAACAACTCAGAACATTATAATACCTCTGTAACAATTCATGGTATGACCATACCTTCAGTTTTAATGTACACAGTTGGTTGTCTCATCTCAAAAAATATTAAAGCTGATCTGGAAAAGGTACGGAGTCAAAATGTTAAAGGGAGAGACCCAGCATGGAGGTTTGTTTTTGTTTGAGTGGTGCTTGATAATCATGAGTTGACATTTGGTTCCCTGTATGACCCTAATGTTAAAAAAAAAAAAAAAAGGTTGCTTGGTTGAGATACAAGATGAAATCTGTATTGGGTGGGAGGTTGACTATGGGGAGAGACTTCAATACTGGTAGATCGTTCAGGTTCTATCATAGGGGAAGGCCGCACCAATAAGAAGGCCCTCCAAATGATGATGGACAATCTGGGACTCTCTGACTCCTGGACAGAATTCTAGATCCCATTTCTAATTATTATATTTTTTATTCACATGCGCATGGGACATATTCCTGAAAGACTTTGTACTTTTAGATACATAGTTTGGGGATAAATTATTACATTCTGACATTGGAAATATTACTTTCTCAGGCCATGCTCATTATAGAGTTATTCTGTCAGGACCTCTGTGATGAGAATTTGAGAGAAGAGATGGGCATTTAGGGGTATGTTTACTAAGGTGCGTTAGCGTTTTTTACGCACCTGTAAATTTAAGGCGCATTAAACTTTAACACGCCTATACATTTCTATGGGCATGTTGGCGTTTAATGTGCGTAAACCATTTACGTGTGCTAAAAACGCTAGCGCTCTCACAGCGCCGCTTAGTAAATATAGGTCTTAATAACTAACTGCTTCAAAATGAAATTCTTAGACAAGCTTATTTAGAAGTTGGCCAAAACTGGCAAAATTTGCATGGGGGATCCTGTACAATCCTGTACAATCCAGCTACCAGCACATCTTCTGAGAAAACATCTATTGCTGAAAGGACTGTGGAAAACAGGAGAGCTAGACTGAATCCTGAGATTGTTGATGACTCATTCATCCACAGATTAAAAAATCGTAAGTGCTTTTTAGGGTATATTTCTCCCCATTAGGGCATACAGAGCAGGTTGTATTTTGTACCCCTGGACATATTAACAGGGTGGATTAGGATTCCTTGGGGTAGCAGAAGTCAGCTATTGATTGGGATGGAAGGGTAGAGAGTGGTGGGGGGAGGGGTTATTATAGCTACTCGCTATTACTGTTTTCTAATTGTGACTTATAAACAACAGATGCACAGTATATTGTTACTTTTTATATGTTAATAAAAAGATTTAAATATAAAATCATAAGTGTTCTAGGCTTCTGTAAACGAGGACAGAGCCCGCGGGGATGGGGTGAGGACGGGGACAGAACCTGAAGGGACGGAGACAGGGCCCATGGGGATGGAGACAAAACCTGTGGGGGATGGAGACAAAACCTGTGGGGGACGGGGAGGGGATGGAGATAGAACCCAAGGGGATGGCGTGGGGATGAGGACAAACTTCATCCCCATGTCTCTCTAAGGGGTAGGGACTAATATTCAAACAAACATCCAAATTAAAATCATATAAAAGTTAAATGGTATTTATGTCTATGTTTTTAAGTATGTTCTTTTAATATATTTCAAGTATGGGCTTGCTTTTAATTGAATATTTGTGTTTTATAGTTAATATGCATGTTTTACATGGTTTTATTAGTATAAATATTGAATTTTTATAATTTATATGATTTTAATTTGGATGTTTGTTTAAATGTTAGTTCCTACCCCTGACACAGCCTGAGGGTGAAACGTGGCCACTGCACATCTTTCCAGATTTCTGGTCTGCTTCTCTTTGGTTATAACTAGGCCTGCCGCACATAAAATCATCCACACTTCTTCCAATGTACACACTTTATGCATTTTTCCCACAGCAGTAAAACAAATAGAAAAGGGGGAGGGCCAGCAATATTTCAGTTTATTAGCAGTAAAAATCTCTAGGACCAGTTTCATATGTTTCCGGCTCTGCTGAGTATTGGATTACAAGTCTTGAAACACTTGCACTGGGGCTTCATTATAGGCAAGAGTGCTTTTCTGCCTTGCAAGTTGCAGAATTTGTTCCTTATCCGGAAATTTAGAAAACCACAGTTAGGGCCCTGTTTACAAAGGTGCGCTAACTTTTTTTGCGCTTGCTGTGTAGATGCCCATACTCCTATGGGCGTCTGCATGGACAACACACACTAATTTTTAGCATGCACTAAAAACGCTAGCACACCTTTGTAAACAGGCCCCTAAGATATCTCTTGACTTATTAACTAGAGGAATCCCAAACACCCCATTATGCTCTATCTGTGATATTCAGCCATAATGGAACAAAACAAAAACATTCAGGCTATAAGCTGGATGCTTCGGTCTAGGCTTGTTTTATTAACGAATAAGCCACAAAAAAAGGCCCTAAATGACAAGATGACCAATGCAGGAAAAAAGGAATGTCACCCCCTTACTACTTCAGTGGTCATGACCCACTTCCACCTCACAAAGATGTATATGAAACAGTACATACCAGCCTCAATGACAACTTCAAATGTTATGACCAGTCCTATTACAGCAGCAAGCAGGTCCCTGGAATAGCCTAGTGGTAGGCGCAGTGCACTGTGGAGAAGATGACCCAGTCCCATAATCCACTCTATTATACTTGTGGTGAAAAGTGTCAGCCAACCCCCACCCCTCAAAAAACAAACAAACAAACCCTACTGTACCCATATATAGGTGACACCTGCAGCCATAATGGCTATTGTAATGGTGTATAGTTGAGTACAGTAGGTTTTTCGTAAGTTTTGAAGGTTTCACCATACAATATAAGGGGGTAACGGTGAGATGTGTAACTAGGACCTTTATGTGAAGTCCACTGCAGTGCCCCCTAGGGTGCCGCACTGCCCTGCTGGGATGCCTGTATGGCCAGTCTACTAAAAAAGCTGGCTCCTCCTACTTCCCAATGGCTTGATTTTGTGCGTTTTTCACTTGGAATTGTTTTTTTTGGGGGGGAGGGGGGGGAATGATCCAAAAAGATAGATGTACTAAGCAGGGTTGTAGCTGCTATGGGGCCATGAGGGCCTGGGCCCCCGTAAATTTGGCCCTGAACCCCCCTGCCAACTCCCCTCTCAATCCCTCCCGCTAACCCGCCGTCGCCGTCTGTACCTTTGCTGGCGAGGGACCCCAACCTCCGCCAGCCAAAGTCTTCTTCCTGCGTTTGATTTCTTCTGAGTCTGACATCCTGCTGCACGTACAACGTGCAGGACGTCAGACTCACAGAAACAGAAGCCCTGCATCGCAAGGCTTCATTCTGTTTCTGTGAGTCTGACGTCCTGCACGTTGTACATGCAGCAGGACATCAGACTCAGAAGAAATCAAACGCAGGAAGAAGACTTCGGCTGACGGGGGTTGGGTCCCCCGCCAGCAAAGGTACAGACAGCGACAGGTGGTGGACGGGTCGAGAGGGGGGGGGGGGGCAAACTTGTTGGAGGTGGTGCTGGCGGCGGCAGGGGGTGTCAGCAATGATGCCGGGGGGGGGGGGGGGGGCTAAAATGTGCCCCCTCACCTCGGCTCTGCCCCCCCCTACCGCTGAAGTCCAGATACGTCCCTGATACTAAGCACAACATCATGTAGGAAATGGTCATTTTCAAAGAAAAAAGGTAGATGTTTTTCTAGTTTGAAAATGGTCATTTTCACTACTTTATTTTAGTACGTTTTCAGCAAAACATCCAAGGTCAGATTTAGATGTCATATTGAAAATGCCCCTCAATGTGTTGTATATTTCAACTAAAAAAAATGTTGTTCCACATTTCTTAAAGGTATTTTCCCTATTAAGGCTACAATCTCTTATCACCTGCCTCCTAATCCTTTTTCTAGTCTCATCTTTCCGTATTCTTCCTTCTTTCTTTCTCTCTCGCTTTCCACCTCTTGGCATGTCATTTATTTATTTATTAGGATTTATTTACCGCCTTTTTGAAGGAATTCACTCAAGGCGGTGTACAGTAAGCATGTCTCAGTCTTGATTTCTTCTTGACTCTTCTGCCCTCCAGTATTTCTTCCTTTTTCTCCACTGCAACTACTTTTTATCTTTGCCTTACACCATTCCACCTCTCTCTTATTCTTCACATCTTGCATCCTTCTCTTACCTCTGCCCATCTTTCTCTCTCTCCCAGCCTCACCTACATCTAAAAGCTCCTTGCTTTCCTGCCCCTGACTCTCAACCTTTTTACTTCCCATCTTGCAAAACCACACTTCTCTATCTTTCTCAGCATTCCTTTTCAGTTTTTACTGGTCATCTTCCTCAGTGTCTCCCTCCCAACCTTATTCATCCTGTCTCAGTTCACTTTTCAGCGCAGCCACTCTCTCTATGCTCAGCTCAGCCCCCAGCCCTGTAAACAGTAGAAGAAGCTTCAGGAGGGGGTGGAGGGAGGTTATAAATAATACACATACACTCCAACCCTGCTGCCTACAACATTCTGGAGCCATGCTGATTAATGTTTTAGGACTCACAGGCACCATATTGGTAAAAAAAAATATATAGATAGATATATCTCAGGTAACAGAAAATAGTAAATATAAAACCATCTACAATAAAATCTTACATCATCTTTTTTAAAAATTTTAAATAGTTTATAATATTACACGTAAGCCCTAATTCTGTGTGTTCTGAATTTTACTGAAATTTCTTGACTTGTCTCTCAAGGCAACCTTTCCTCAGATATAAACTCCTTGCAGAGGACAACATATTATGACTGTTAGAGCAGTGAATGGATGGAGCTATTTATTATGGCATTCCCCTCTAGAAATTGCCACAATGGTATAACCTTGCCCCCCACAACCTCCAAAAATCCTGAAAAGAGCTCAAAAGAAGATCCAAACTTATATCTGAAAGATGGATCCCATCAGGCTGATAAAAACCTAGACAATTCATAGCTTAACAAATCACGACTCAAAACCAAATCCCTAAGCAACATAACAAACTTTGGCCAATTTAGAATTGACCTTCTTCGGTAACCGCTCCACTGTTTTTACTTTCAAAGCCCCATGCCAAATCCTTCTAGGAATAATATGCAATTAAATATATTTATTTATTGGTATTTATTAACCACTGTACAGTAGGTACAGTTTAACATAAAACTTACAGGGCCCCTTTTACCAAGCTGCGGCAAAAGGGGGCCGGCGCTGGAATCACCGCATGTTTTACACGGGTGCCGAGGTCCACTTTTACTGCAGCTGGTAAAAGGGAAGGTCTTGCTTTCCTGCAGGAAATGGCTGGGCAGCAAGTAAAGCACTTGCCACGCGGCCATTTTGGAGGGGAGAGCCGTTACCGACACCCACTGAAGTGGCGGTAAGGGCTCCCGCGCTAACCAGGCAACACATGGCACTGCCAGATTATCGCCGGGTACAGTTTGACGCTACAAAAATAAATACATTTTTGTAGCGTTGGAAATGACAGCGTGGGAGGGGTGGGAAGTACCACCAGGCTGCTGCAGTAGCCTGGTGGTACTTCATTATAGCTTACCGCCGCTTAGTAAAAGGAGTCCACAATTTTGTTAACAGCATAACAATAGTAAAATAACCAAGAATAAACATAAATACAATGAAATGAGGTAAACTTGAAAACAGTAAATTGAAACCTAATAATAGAACTACCGTGAAACAGCAGCAAAAATATAAATGAGACACAATGTTGAAAACTAACTCCAAATCCACAGCAAATCCATTTTCATCTGCCTGAAACCCCTTTAACGAAAAATAAATCATTATCTCCTAAATGAATTAACAATAAATGTGGAGCAGTCAATCAATGCCTGGTCTTCAAAATGTTAATGGCTGGTCTAACAGAATCCTGCGATTGTGCAACTAACAGATCCAGAATCCAGCTGGTACCAAATTTAAGCGAGTTCCCTGGTGTGACTTCTCTGCCTGCTTCTGAGCTCAAAACACAAAAGAATGGCCACAGAGCTAAACAATTTATTTCATCTGATGTACGGGAATAAAAACGATGTGAAGACACAACTCAGCAATTCAAACATTAGAGAAATCAGTTAGCACACATAAGACTTATAACAAGCGGAGCCCTGCCTGCCTATTCTCTTCATATCTACAGGAGACATACCCTGGGCAGGCACCAACACTGATCCAATCTGAAAAAAATGAGTACCAAACAATGACAGTTTAAAATCAGCAGCTGTCAGAGGATTCTTGAGAACAGCAGCAAATTGATGCAGCATCAATGGAGACCTATCAGGATGCACCAACCAATAAATACCCCTTTCCTTCCCACCACTCTGCATTCTCTAAATACACCAGCTACCCATAATAAAGTCAAACTCACTTAAAGCTCCCTCTCCCCCAGTACCTTTCTCGAAGGTGCCACTAACTCACCAAAACATAGTTCTCCAAAAAATGCCACACAAAATAAGACTACTTGATAAAAGAGATATTCAAATCCATGGCAACACATCAAATACAGCAAGAAAAGTCTCATGGCAAACAGGTTGATAAAGAAACAGACCACCACATAGTAGTTTAAATGAAGGAAGCCTTGTAATGATTTCTTGACCAAAAATGATGCAATAAGGGAGTCTTTTACAAAGGAGAAGTAGCAATTTTAGCTCGCACTAAACACTACAGACGCCCATAGGAATATGTGGGCATCTCTAGCACTTAGAGCATGCTAAAAACTCTAGCGGACCTCTTAATATTCCACGACAACAAGATAACACTTGTCACCCAGATGAATCCCTCATACACACGTATATTGTAAAATCTAGCATCACACCACAAGCACTGCAGCTACCACTGCAAGGTTTCCGCTATCAGCAAAATCACCTCCAACCCCAACTGTAACACTACTAAGTATTGCTAGATAATGAACTAAAGAGGGATGGCATTCATAGAGTGGAGGAGTGGCCTAGTGGTTAGGGTGATGGACTTTGGTCCTGGGGAACTGAGGAACTGAGTTCTATTCCCACTTCAGGCACAGGCAGCTCCTTGTGACTCTGGACAAGTCACTTAACCCTCCATTGCCCCATGTAAGCCGCATTGAGCCTGCCATGAGTGGGAAAGCGGGGGGTACAAATGTAACAAAAAAAAAAAAATACTTGGCTGACATATTTATAGCAGCTCTGTCCACCTCCAGCACAAGTAATGAAAACTGGAACCACTGGAAATGAGACAAAGCATCCATGAATATGATGAGCAATCAATATAAAACATTTAAACTATTCTTCAAAACACCAGTTGTGGGTCAAATAGTACTGATAATTGTCTGACATGGGGGGGAGGGGATAGTGGGAGACAAGAAGAATTCTCAAGTCAAAGTTATCACATTTCTGTGTTCTAAAAACTTTCAATAAAAAGACTTAAACATAACACATAATTGGAGACAGGATTGCGAACACCTCCCACTGACAAATATCTGGGTCCAACACTCCTGGAAACTACTGCTCCCTGAGGATGACAGCAGCAGGGATGCCGAGAGACTGAGCCAGGCCCGGGGCAGGGCCGCCATCCCCCCTCCGCCGCAACTCCAAATACCTTGGCTGGCAGGGATCCCGAGGCCCTGCCAACAGAAGTAGTCTTCCTCTAGGACTGCTCTGCACTCCGCTGCATTTCCTGCCCTTCCCCTGCAGCTGTCTTTTTCTGTCATATCCCACGTGCCCAGTTTCAAAACCAAGCATGCGCGGCCTGAGGGGAAAAGCAGGCAGGCAATGCGGCAGAGTGAAGAGCACCTCTTTCCCACCAACCAAACCAGAGGCACTGGCCCAAAGCCCTGCTGTGTCTGCTCCTCCCCAGGCTGCAAAGGGGGCTCGGTGCCGGAGTTTTCTCTCACCTGCTCCTGTTGGGACATGATCACCCAGGTCCCATCAGGGGAGAGGGAGAGAGACCCCGGCAACAGGCTCCCCCCTTGGAGGCTAGGCCAGTGGAATTTTGTCCCCGCCCCCTCCCTCAGCAGCCCTGGACAGAAGAAGGCAGAGTGAATGCCCTCCTCCTCCCAAATGGAACACCGGTGTTTAAATTTACAGGATTGCTGCACACACTGAACAGAACTGAAGTTTAAGTGAGACTTTCCACCCCCTCTAAGTCATCTACCAAAAAACAGGCAAGACATCCAACTTCCGGAGCTTAAGGAACCAACTTCGGAAGTGAACTGATTGACAGCCCATTCCTGCATTGACACAAGCCATCCCGATGTTCCAAACCCAGCAAACACTGACAAAGGAAGGGCTATCCAAATCCCTGAAAGGACTAAGGCTGAACTGCTGTCATCTCAGTCAGTCAAATATATACATCTCTTAAATCTCAAGCTTCAGACTTCTCCTTTGCCAGCTGTTTCTTAAAATAACCTTCATAATTTGGAATTTTCCTTGTAAATGTGTTTTGAAGTTAAATTCTGTTAATTATGTATTCTTTGAATCAAAGCAGTTAAATTATTTTTTGGAGGCTAAGCTGGCTGAGTCTTCAGTGTTACAACCAAGGCCTATAACAACATCAACTCCATAATAATATATATCCCTGGGACTTCCTCTCAGACACCTTATTTTGTAGCATAGTTTAAATGTTAAATTTAACCTATGACATAAGTTTCCTTGTAAATTGAGCATTGCCATCTAGTTGTGGACTAAAGATGAATAAGTAGATCAATATGTTAAATATTTTAGTAATATCTTGTTTTCCTGTTTTCCTTTGACTTATAATCATTTTTCTCTATTTCAAGTTTAATGCTTGTAAAACTGTACAATTCAATAAACAAATTTTTTAAAAAATAACCTTCATAATTTAACTATGTCCATCTGCTATTAAAATCATATCACAATAAAAAAATATAACAACAAGGATACAAAGCAGGTTTGGCCTCTCCAAAATAGCTGCACAAATATTAAAAACTCAAGTTAATTATGAATACATTTGGAAATCCTGGCCTCCTTCTTTCCCTCATCACATTCCTAGCCTTGCCAAATTCTTGTTCCTTAACTAAAAGAGAAACTATACTTCCCATGCAAAATGTTTTGCTTCACTTTTAAAGGAACACAAGTCCAAAGCATTAAGGGGCCTTTTTACAGAGCGGTGGTAAGCCCGATACGGGCTTACCCATCGCTGTTCTGGAACTACCGCTGGCCCAACCCACTGCTGGCGTTAGTCCCACCCCGAACACGCACAATGTCTGGGAGAAAAAGAAAAACCCCGGAAATGGCTTGTGCGGGGATAACCGGTAGTAATTGGGCATTGCCACATGTTGTCCGGTTACCACTGGGTTAGCACAGGAGCCCTCATCGCCACCTGAATACGTAGCGGTAAGGGCTCCCCGCCACATGGCCACGCGGTAAAAGTTATCTCACCGCTTGGCCATTGTTTTCGTTTTTTTACTGGCTGTGGAAAAAACATCCCTGGCGAGCAGGAAAAACGACCCCTGCCGCTAGCGCAGGACCCTTTTCCCCACAGCTTGGTGAAAGGACCCCTAAACATATGACCATGCTGCTTAAACTGATTACTATAACCACCAGCCTGGCCCTAGAAGCCCGATCGTGAGATTCTAATTGTTAGACTCTGAATCAGAACTAGCAGATTCAGAAGAATCCAAAAACCTCATGCCCCCAACCCACAGGCTCGGAATCAATATTTCTGTATTTGCGCTTTTATAAATCCAAATGCTTTACCACTCAATGCAACTTCTCAAACGCTTCCCATGCTTACTCTTTCCCTTTCCCCCCCCCCCACCCCCCACTTTTCTTAGTCCTGTCAGTAATCACAAAGTCATTAGAATCAAAATATTTACTCTCAGAGGACCCAAACTCTGAACAGCATCCAATTCTGCCAACTACTACTTACAGCAGCCAAGAGCAAACACCAGGAACCAGCCTTATTAGACTTAAACATTTTTTTTTGGACTGACTGCAAAGAAGATCTCTCAGAACTCTTCCCACCCCATCCCACCCTCCCCTCCCTTTTGATCTATCCAAATTCACCCACCTATCTTTGATCCACTGCTGTCTACCACTGTGTCCCAAGCACCTACTCCATGAAATTCCAGTGTCTTTTTCAAACTCTCTTCCTAGTAATCCTCAAATACCAACTCCTCCCCCCTTCCCTTGCACAGATTGTAACTTCCATTTAAGACCCATATTTTCAACCCCCCGAATCAAAAATTAAAGGTACATTAAAAAAACGTAACTCCCACCCTACAGAATCCCAGCTATCCTAATAACCACCAGAATAACCCCCCAAAACTCTCCAACTGAAAAAAAAACCCTGTAATAGACTAAAAAAAACACCCCAAACCTCACCTCAATACAATTATAGGACAGGCAGTAAGACTCTGCGGCCATCTTTTCCTCAAAAAGCCATGTTAATCATGCTACCTACCCTGAACTGGACACCAACAAACAGTGCTAAGTCACTGCAAGCACCACAGCCAAAAAAAAATCTCCTCTCAGAGAACCACAGGTTACTTAAGTAGCACAGGCCCAAATACGAACATCATGTCATTCTCTTGCCAGACACAGCAAGAATGATAAAATACTGGGTAAGAAAATAAGCAAATTAAAAAAAAAAAAAAAAACATGAACTTTTCTGTAAACTCAGCCCTGAAGCACAAACCACAGCCTGAAACACAAGTAAGAGAACAGTCTCCTCTGTGCCTTCACTCCTGCTCCCTTATTGGCTGCTTTGCACCAACCAATGGGGTTGAGAAACAGTGTGTTTAGCCGCATTAATCAACCCCATTAAACCCCTGGCTCTCTCTCATTCTGACCACAAACTTGGAATTCAAGTTTCAGCTTAATAGCATTTGATATACAGCTCAACAGAAGGCTTTCTGAGTAGTTTGTACATCAGTAAGTACAATGAAATTAAGAAAGGAAAATGAAATTAAGAAAGGAAAACGAAATTGCAAATTTTTTTTAAGAGGATAGTAAGAAGAAACAGCAGTTTCTATGACCCATATAATCCTAAAAATAAATATGTTCTCCAGCATCTGTAGGCAAAAAATGGGGCAGTTTTTACTCATATGTTATTTATGTTATCTTGCCACATCATAGAGAAATGTTCACATTAAAGCCAAGCCAGTGCCGTAGCGAGGGTGCCTGACACCCAGGGTGGGTCGCCGCTGCGCACCCCCCCCCCGGGTGTAGGGCACGTCACCCCCCCCCGAAACGCACCGTATCTTTCAGCGGGGGGCAGGCGGGAGGGCCGATCCGCCCCCAGTGCACGTCACTGGGAGCTGCGTCGGCTCTGCTGCTTCCCTGCTTTCTCTGCCCCGGAACAGGAAGTAACCTGTTCCGGGGCAGAAAGAGCAGGGAACCAGCGAGCCGACACCCCCCCAGCGCGTGCACCCGGGGCGGACCGCCCCACCCCCCCTTCCTACGCCACTGAGCCAAGCCTTGCAGAGCTTTTCCAGAGCTAAATTGATCTCAAACTACCAGGCTTATTTTCGAAAGAGAAGGGCGCCCATCTTCCGACACAAATCGGGAGATGGGGGTCCTTCTCTCAGGGTCGCCCAAATTGGCATAATTGAAAGCCGATTTTGGGCGTCCTCAACTGCTTCCCATTGTGGAGACCACCAAAGTTCACGAGGGCACGTTGGCACTGTAGCGAAGGCAGGACTGGGGCGTGATTAAGAGATGGGCATCCTCGGCCGATAATGGAAAAAAGAAGGGCGTCCCTGATGAGCACATGGCCGACTTTACTGGGTCAATTTTTTCTTGCGACCTAGCCATGAAAAGGTGCCCGAACTGACCAGATGACCACCGAAGTTTATCAGGGATGAACTCCCCTTACTCCCCCAGTGGTCACAAACCCCCTCCCACCCTAAAAAAAAACATTTTTTGACAGCCTCTATGCCAGCTTCAAATGTCATACCCAGCTCCATCACAGCACTATGCAGATCCCTGGAGCAGTTTTAGTGGGTGCAGTGCACTTCAGGCAGGCGGACCAAGGCCCACCCCCCTACCTGTTACACTTGTGGTGGTAAATGTGAGCCCTTCAAAACCCATCTGAAACCTACTGTACCCACATGTAAGTGCCCCCCTTCACCCCTTAGGGCTATGGTAGTGGTGTGCTATAGAAATGATAAGTAGTAGTAGTACAGTTGTGGGGAGTGGGTTTTGGGGGCTCAGCACCCAAGGTAAGGGAGCTATGCATCTGGAAGCAATTTCTGAAGTCCACTGCAGTGCCCCCTAGGATGCCCGGTTGGTGTCCTGGCATGTCAGGGGGACCAGTGCACTATGAATTCTGACTCCTCCCATGACCAAAGGGCTTGTTTCCATTATGGCTGGAAACTGGGGACAACCATCTCTAAGGTCGACCATCTCAACATTTAGGTCCACCATCTCTAAGGTCGACCTAAATGTTGAGATTTGGACGTTCCTGACCGTATTATCGAAACGAAAGATGGACGCCCATCTTGTTTCGATAATATGGGTTTCCCCGCCCCTTCACAGGACCGTCCTGCGAGGGCGCCCCGTTCGATTATGCCCCTCCACATGTCTTTGAAAAAGAATTTTAGCCCATAAGGCCTTATGTGTGGGATAAGCTGCATAAAACCTTTGCCCTTCACTTGTACGGTAAAAGCAATCTGGCTGTTCAGTCTTCCGACACACAGTGAGACACTTGACCAGTTCAATGCAGCATATCACCTACATTCCATTTCCCATAATCCTTGGTCACTGAACAAAGTCAGAGTGGACAGAGTGAACAGACAGGGCTAAAGTTCTCTCTCCACTGGCTATGAAACATTTCAAATCACAGAATAATAGTCATCAGTATAATGCAGATGCACAGACCAGATTACATTTGATTCACTGGTCCCATTTAATTCCTCCTCTGCTGCTCGCCAACACCATTTCCACCACTGACAGCTCTTCTCTTTATTTTGATAGCATCAAACATATTAAAGAAAACATCTCAGATAAAAGGATGGATGGTATTTACTCTATGTGCAGACAATTGCCTTTGTTATGTCATTCTTGCTGTGGTTTCTAACAAATGCTGTTCTGAAACCAAGATTGCAAACCGGCACAGTGGCAAACATGAGCAGCATCCATCCTTCTGAGAAACGCTGTCAGGATTTTACTAACTTGGTATTAAGAGCCTCTTTTCATTAAGCGGAACGCAACAATCTCACGCTATTTTCTCCTGAATAAGATTTTAGACCACATTAAAACATGAAAATAAACATCAATCTTGTGTGCCCACACCGCACTGAATACTACCTTTTAAAATCCAATTTGCTCAATAATTAAAGGAGATTCTTCACTCAACGTCACGCCAAAGGAGAGATGAAACATGTAGAAAATGGGAAACAGCTATGAGTACAAGACAATATAATTAACCTGGATATTTAAAATGATCATTTAAATACAGTACAAAATGTATGGTTATAATCTTCTGCAATCAAAAGAGCCAGCTTTTGAAAAGAACCTTTCTAAGCAACTAAAAATGTCCTTAAAGCAGCTGTTCGAATGGCTGGAAATATTTCCAACTATATGCCAAGGAATGTGTAATCAGACTGAACAGCTCAACTGGCTAAACAAAAATATCAAGAATTTCTGCTATTAAAAAGAGTCACGGATAGGCATCTCATTATCCAAGATCAAGCTTACGTTCAGAACATACATCAACTAGAAAGCAGCTAATATACAGATCTACCAATCCAAAAGAATGCCCTTATATGCAGCATCTTGGTATCTATCATTTGTCTTCACTCAAAAGAGTTAGGGACAATAGGAAAACTATCAGCTTGGTCTTCTCTTGGTCATACCTGTTTTTTTGTCATATTCATGAGACGCCTTGTCTCCGATTTGCTTTGCATCTTAAGTTTAATCATACTGTGGCTATGATCTCTGTTTAAAAAACTTTATCCTTCAGTCTGCTGCTCATCCAGTTACCTGCATCCATGCCTCAACTTCGGTCTTCAAGGGCCATGAACAAGTCCAGGGTAGCGAAGATACACACATTAGCCTTGCCTACAAAGTTCAGCTCGGTTTACATAAAAAGACTATACCCAGGACGTTACAACTTCTTCTTTCCAGTAACATCGCTTAATAAAAAAACAAAGTTTTGAAACAAGAGACTTTAGTAAATTGCTAAATACTTTGTAATTATACCTACGCAAATACACTCAATAACTGTTTATTTGGGATTTTCTGAAAACCAGAACTGTAAGCAGCCCTTGCCAAGTGCCCTCTTCTACTTTACACATCTCCTGAGTGTGATAATGCCATGGAAATCTCAAGAAGGTTAGTACAACAGCTCCCCAGCTCATTTGTATTCATCATGATGGGAACAACTAAGTGAAAAAGCTTTCAAAAGCTTTAAACATTAATGTCTTTTCAAGAAGAAAATCACATTTAAAAAAAGATTTTGACAACTGTAATATTTTAATGGCCATATGAATGGCCTAAAACAGTTTCCTAGCACTGCTCCATTAATTATAGGAAAATCAGCAAAAAATGTATAACATATCCAGATAGTTCATTGTTTATAACATCACATGTTCATCTTCTAAGACCCTAAACACTTACCTAGGGGTTCTTTTACAAAGCCGCACTAAAAAATGGCTTGTGGTAGTGTAGGCGCGGGTTTTGGGCGAGCGCCGATCCATTTTCTTTAACGCACCTGTAAAAAAGGCCTTTTTAAAATGTTTGTCAAAAATGGACGTGCGTTAAAAATGAAAACTGCCGCGTGTCCATTTTGGGTCTGAAACCTTACCGCCAGCCATTGACCTAGCAGTAAGGACTCACGCAATAACCGTTACATGCGCCAGAAAATAAAAAATATTTTTCAGATGCGCTTAGCGGACACACGCCAAAAATGAAATTACTGCAAGAGCCACTCGGCAGTCAGACGGTAACTCCATTTTGGCACGCGTAGACGCTTACACGGCTTAGTAAAAGGACCCCCTAGTTATGGAATGTAAGTAACATACCTTGCTGATGTGTCCTGGATTATCCATTCTGAACTAATTTATTTTGCTGCCAGTATCTCCTCTTAAAGGTGAAAACAAGTGGTTTTCAAAACCATCCTCAGATTAAGAGGTTTCTGCATGTGACAGTGTAATCTTCACTTATGTGACTGGGTTCTGCATTTTGTAGAAATTTAAAATATTTTCCTAGTAAAAGTCAATCTTTGCATATAATGCTGGATAGTGAAGATGTGTATCTACCAGCATGCTTTTGATTTCTTAGGGGTCCTTTTACTAAGGTGTGCTAATACTTAATTCATTACCGTACCTTAGATAAAAGACTCCTTATTGTACATATACCCCCAATTCTTTAAAAAGCGCTAAAAAATGTGCGTGCAAATTTGCACACGTATTTTAATTGAATAACGAGCTAATTAGCACTAAATGTTTTTAATGAGCAATTATTGGCACTAATTAGATTCAACATATATGTGTGTACATTTAAACACAGGATCCGTGCCTACATTTTATGCTTTAGTCAGAAAAGGGGGGCGTGACTTTAAGTTACATGCATAATTATAGAATAAGAAGAGGACTCCACATTTTTGTTGGTGCAAATGGCCACCCCTAGATGTAGGTGTGATCCCTAGGTTTATGCACTATTCTATTTAACATTTATGTTGTGTGTTTAATAAATACACAACAGAAAAGTTAAATAACTGCAGTGGACTAACACGGCTACCACACCTCTCTGCACTATCCTATAAATTGCACCTAACTTTAGGCACGGTTTATACAATACTGCTACACACTTTTTTTCAGCACTGATTTTTTTAGGCACCATTTATAGAATCCCCCCCCCCCCCCCCCAGTTTACCAGCAAAATTGAGTTGCTAGTGCTTGGACTAGGAGGCACACAGCGAAGCTATTAAGTAGTGAATTTAAAATAAATCAGAGAAAATATTTCTTTACTCAATGTGTAATTAAACTCTGAAATTTGTTGCCAGAGAATACGGTAAAAGCAGTTAGCTTAGCGAGATTTAAAAAAAAGTTTGGATAACTTCCTAAAAGAAAAGTTTATAAGCCATTATTAAGATGAATGTCAGATAATCCACTGTTTATTTTTAGGATAAGCAGCATAAAATATATTTTACTGTTTTAGGATCTTGCCAAGTTCTTGTAACCTGGATTGGCCACTGTTGGAAACAGGATACTAGGCTTGATGAACCTTCGGTCTGTCCCAGTATGGCAATACTTATGTTCTTAAGTAACCTAAAAATCAATTCACAAAAAGTTGATTTGCATGTGTTAAAACAGGGAAAAGTGAAATTTTATTAGGTTCACACAGTATACCTGTTCATGAAAGGCCACATATTTGGGTGCCACTGTTGATTCTGGATTGTCTATTCGAGCCCAAATTAGTAAAGATATTTAGGATGCCTTTTTCCAGGGCATTTTTTGAGGGGGTACTTGGGGGTACTGAGTACCGGCACCTTTTCCATTGTCTGCTGAAATTGACCCATGGTCCCTAAGTTTTAATGAAAGACCTCAAGCTCTACACACTAATTCTGCCTTGTCATAGATTCTGTGACTGGTTGCAGGGGGCCTGGCTATTGTGGGGTGGGTCCCTTAGTGATCACCCCACCCCCTGAAGGGTGGCCTGGCATTTGAGTACCGGCACCTTTTTTGCTAGAAAATATGCACTGCCTTTTTCTAAAACTACATGTGGTGATACACAGACATACAGCATACTTTTCACACGTTAGTAACAATCTACATTGAATTTATCGGAAAGATAGATTAATTTTTTGCAATAGTATGGTCCACTGAGTTTTGTATGTTTAAATGTAATCATATTACTCCGTCTCTGGGTATATTGTACTGGTTTTGTGTGAAATTAAGGGTTTATTTAAATGTTTGTTTTTTATATTTAAGCGTATTGACTTATTTTGAAGATAATGAACTTTGTTAAAACAGCTTGAATTTGAGAGATCTTTGCAATCTAATCACTGGCTTGTTGAATATTCCTTCCCTGTGTGAAGGAAAGAAAACACAAGTACACAGGTAGATCTTGAGAAAGTGTAACGCTTTATTTCTTGTACTTGCAATGACATGCAACACCAGACATGGCACCGTGTAAAGACCAATCACAAGATTATTATAGTGACGATCTATTCAAGCTATTTCTCATCGCCTTATAAAAACACTTTTTCTGGATGCACTGACGTTATTGACCCCTGAGGCAGGCACTTTGTGCTGAAACATTGTGCAGTGTCAGGTGTTGCATGTCACTGCAAGTACAAGAAATAAAAAAAGAGTTAAACTTTCTCAAGATTTACCTGTGTATCTGGTTCTTCTCAAGCCACCTCCACCTTTCCACTGTCATTTGTTCTGCAACATTCCACGTAGGATCTTTCTCATTTTTTTTTCTTTAATCCACATTTTCCCTCAAACCATTCAACCCCCCCCCCCCCCCCCCCCCCACACACACACACACACCAAATAAAAACAATATATATCCAACAGCCACTGACTATATTACCTCCTTCTCCATCGGTCTATGAAAACCAGTGAAGCTCTTTCCCACTTGGCCTACACATGCTGATGCTGGCATACCACCTTATGCTGCCTCCTCCCACACTGGCATGAGCTGTGACATTCTTTAGGCTGTAATGCTGCATGTCAGTGCTCTTGTAACACAACCACATGCTCTTGGCACTTCCTTTTCACTATTTATATCATTACACTATTTCAATGTCTATCATTTCTCCTTCTCCTGGGTCCATGAATCTAATTTCATAGGGATTTATGATGCAAACTTTTAACATTTTGGTAATCCTTCTGAACTGTTTCCCCCCTAGCTATATGCTTACAACCTCCAAATTTTGACACACTACTCCACATCACACACCATTGGGGAAAGTTTTATGCTTTGGAAGGTTAGTGTATCTGGGTTTAAAAAGGTTTGGGACAAATTCCTGGAGGAAAAGTCCATAGTCTGCTATTGAGACAGACACGGGGAAGCAATTGCTCGCCCCAGAAAGTACATGGGTATGTGCCATTACAAAATAAGGGAATAGAGGATGAGAGACGCAGGAACAGGGAGCCACGATCATTTATGTCATGTCAATAGCAGACGTGAGTGTTTGCGGCTATCTTAACTTACAATGTTCTGTGATCCCACCCATTGCCCATCCATAGTCCACCCTGGTGTATGCCCTCCTCACACATACAGGGAAATGGCAATGCCCGTGTATGTGATGTGATAGTGCAAACTACATACACGGGTAAGAGTAGTGGTGTCTCCTACTCACGTATGTGCTAGCATTCTGTAACATATGCAGGTATTTGCCTCCTATACTTAGGTGCAAATTTACAGAACTGCCTTTCAGATACATAAACCTAGGGCAATTTTATGAACCTCTATTTCTGTGCATACAATGCTGATTTACATGCAGAAATGCCTTATGGAATTACTCCCTAAAGGGTCCTTCTACTAAGCTGCGCTAATAAATTTAGTACATGCTAAATGTTGCACAGCCCATTGTATACCTATGCGCTGAATGGCACTTAATGCACACTAATTCGTTAGTGCACAATAAATCCATTAGCACACCACAGTAAAAGGACCTCTAAATATTTCACAGAACAGCCATAAACATTGGCATATTAACCATGAATGTGCCAACATACTAATTCTGAAAGCCTGTGAACACACAAAAATGAATGAATTAATTTAAAAGGCAAAGGAAAGAGCCATGGTGCACAAAGACAATATGTATTCCTCTGCGTGTGTGCACATGTACACATATAAACACTTTTGTCTCACAACCTAATATTGGGTACAAAGTCTGATAAAAAGAAACATGTGGTTCAAGTGGAGCCCCAGAGTATTATGGGGAAAATTTCCCTTGGGATTCTAGAAGGGCATCTCTGGTGCACATCCCCCATCCTCTTCTGGTGAAATGGGCAAAAGCAGGTAAACAGATGGAGATCTGCAGAAAATCAGGAGTTAAAAAATATATATATACTGAAATAGAAAAGAAACTTTAAAAAAATGATCATATTTTAAAAAGGGGTATATAACCTCCTTCCTTCTTTATGCTGTATCCTTATTTACCATATCCCACCCTAGCCCCTGCCTGGGTTCTGATATGGAGATTCCCTAGCTGATTCTGATCATTATGGTCAGAGAAGACAGGCAGAAAGTGGCACTTTTGGAACTTTTAAATCTTCAAGTCACCGCAGGAACAATTCAGAATAGCAAAAAAAATAATAATAAAATAACAAAGAGAGTTCTGTTATTGTCTGTGATTGACAGCCAATATGATTAGTGTTAGTAACTATGTAAATTAGGATAGTACTTCTCCTGTGACAGCTTCACTGAACACAAATCTATTACGAACCCTGAATTCAGTCTGAAACCTTTAGATTAACCTTTCTTGGTCTGCTTACTTTTTCCCCTAACACATCATCAGTTTTGTTTATCCTTTGCTAACCTTAATGGTGAATATTATCTTGCACGGCTTGTGCCAGAACTTTATGTATAATTAGGTTTTTCCTGTACTTGGGCTCATCTAAAACAACAAACAAAATGATGTTTACAGGCAGAAGTTGCAATGGGGTTTCCCCCCCTATTTTCTAGTGCTGAGAATTACTGCAAGCGCACAACATGCCAAAAAATCAGACACCATATATTGCCCAACCAAAAAGATGCTTGTGAAGCAGAAGGGAGAATTATGCTTATGTACAAGGGCTAGATTTACTAAGCGGCGCATTAGTGTTTTTAACGTGTGTAAACGGTTTACATGCGTTAAATGCTAATGTGCCCATAGAAATGTATAGGCACGTTAGTGTTTAACGCGCCTTAAATTTACAGGCACATTAAAAACGCTAAGGCACCTTAGTAAACATACCCCCAAATAATGATCGCTATTCAATTGCTAAAAATCATAAGGCCTCAACTGCCTTGACATCTAAAGTTCCTCTCTCAAACGATGTCGCTTGGCGGCCATCTGCAGACTTAACTGAGTATATGAAGTCAATGTAAAAGTTAAATGAAGGTCTGGGTGGGCACACAACTCTGGCAACTGATACTTAGAAAGCTTTTTCAGGATATTCAACAATTTTCAGTGTGCTCTCATGTCCTCACCATGTAACATTACACCCCAAACTCACTTTTATTCTAAATTTTCTATCAGAAGGATTTAAAAAAACCTAATTTCTATAAGTGCTATACAAATACATAACTCCAATTATGTTAAACTTCCAAGAATAAAGGCAGCCAGGAGATGTGAAAGGGTGGAGCCACTTATATCTAAGGATACAAAGAGAAAACTAATTTAACAATGTGACTAAGCAGACAGCTGCACTATCAGATTTGGGGGGGGGGGGGGGGGGGGGGGTTTGGTTTGTTAAGGATTTTTTTCTTTTATTCTTATCTCATATAGCTTCAGCATTCCGATGTACATCCCCCAGACAATCCCTGTCCATAGCTCATTATTCCACTGAAAGATCTATCAACAGAATCACAGCACTCCCCATCACAGGAGATACAAAGCAGCCATCCTCATTATCAGATTTTAGTCCTAAAATGGACATTATCCTTTAGAGTGAGAGGCATCCAGGGGCTGCTGGTTGGTTTACAATACTTTCCAAGACTTATTACACAGTTCTTAGCACACTCCATCCAAGAATCATGATGCCCTAGCACTGTCTATAACCATTCACAGTTTCTGGGCTCCATCTGCTTTCTGAAATAACCTTTACATATAAGGATCTGAGTATTTCATCTATTAATACTTGAGGTTGCTGGGTTTATTCCAAACTAGGCATTATTCAGGGCAACAACGTAGATTAAGCTTTGATTTTCATAGGTTTGGAGAGATATCTACCACCTTCGCCAAATGGGGTACATACGTTGGACACTAAGAAAGAGTGATAAATGATCTGACAGAGTATGAGTCACCAAGTGCACAATACAATTCAGTTCAGTAGAGCAAAAAAATCTCATTTCATCACCTACAAACTCAAACCTTGATATAAGTATTTTTATCCTCATTAAAAGCCTTGACTGAACATGCGTCAAACAATGACTATAGCTCCTTCCCATTACTTTCCATTTACACTTTGCCTCTTAGGATCTGAGAGGAGTTAGAAAGTAAGGTGACTAAAGAAAGTTGCACATGAGGTCAGAGAGATGGCTAAATATGAAACATTCAGCTGCTTTTACTGCTCTGAAAGGAGGTGACAAACACCATGTCTTTGATCCCTCCCCCCCCCCCCCCCCCCAAACCAGACGCTACACCATGAGAATTCAAACTCCTGAAAGGTTTGCAGCAGGGCTGAAGAATCGGAGTCGTAAGCAATTCTGGGTGGAGTCTGTCATTAAAAACGTGCCGACCCCAACAACATCTTCAAAATAAAAACTTACACTATACTATATTGTAAATGTATTATTTTATATAGAAATGGTTTAATAGTCCTAATTTCCTTGTGTTTCTGTAATTAATCACATTTCTCTTACATTTGCTATACACAGTAGGAGTAGGAGTCGGAGTCAGAGATTAGAAAATAGAGGAGTCAGAGTCAAAGGTTTAGTGTACCAACTCCACAGCCCTGGTTGGCAAACAGGGGACCATTGTTCTATGAGTAATATATTTTCAGAATATACAAAGCCTAGAACAGGTAGGTATGTCCATGCTACCAAAATATCATCTCATGCTTCATGCCTCAGCTTCACCCATTGCAATGTGTCCTGCAGCAACACCTGCCCATCTGTCATTCTTTACCCATCATATCCCCTAGACTTAGCTTTTTTGTTTCTTAATTTCTGGGCCTCTTCCTGTGATTGTAGGGATATCTGACAGTTCCATTAACCAGCTGGCACTAGTCTTGTGATTTTACATTCCCTACACTTTCCTGTTATATGTTCCCTCCATTAAAGACATCAAATTTGCCTTCCATTTCCTTTTATCAATTATGATTGTAACAAAGGTTGCCTTGTATTTATTTATTTGCTGCATTTGTATCCCACATTTTCCCACCTATTTGCAGGCTCAATGTGGCTTACATTATGCTGTAATGGCGACGTATGTTTTCACAGTTTGATGTTTATACCTTTTTTTAATCTAATTTTAAATTGCAAACTGCTTAGATTTTTTTCCTGACTCTGCAGTATATCACAAAGTTAGATGATGATCCTTCCACATATTTGAGACTTTGTGTTCAGTGAAGTAAGAATTCTCCTTTGTTCCTCCTTTATACACACTTGACATATCAGCTACTTCCTTACATCTTACCTGATCATCTTTTTTCCTTTTGTCCTACCAGACCAGTCCAGAACCTGTAAGGACACTAAGGAAGCCATTTTTATTTACAGTGTAATCATGTGACATTCTGCCTTCATCTAGGGTAGAGACCTCACTCCTAGACAAACCCGAGCTACAGGATAGTGTAATGGAATTTGGAGTTTCCTGACACTCAAAGAACAGGAAGAGACCTGTCACTAATCAAAGAGGAAATGGTCTGGCAAGTAAAGTGCCTGTGGCCCTCCTTCTGCTAAGAGTCCATTGAGTAAGAAAGGGTTGACCTAGCCTACAGCTGGGGCCCAGCAGGGCCCGGGTGCTGCTTTTAATGTGACAAACTCAGCCACTTCCAAAGGATAGCAAGTTGGGTAGGCTTGAACCTTCAGGCACATTGCAACAAGGTACAAGAGAAACCATAGATAAAAGGAGGTATGTATGGAGAATACTTGACCAAAGTGTCTTGAATTTTATGCCTCATAGCTTAATATATGTTTCACTGTTGCTGCATAGGTATTCCTGCACAACCAGAAAGTGCTTCCTAAAAAATATTAGGCCCAACTCTATAAATACAGTCTTTGCAGAGTTTAAATCACTTGCTTCACTTGGGTTGTCAGGGCAACGCCAATTTTGAAGTTAGAGTCACAGGCAAGTCGAGAATGATATGAATGTTCAATTTCTTCCAAGTGCAGAAAGACAATCCCCCATTTCTAAAACAAACATTTACAGAAACTGTGCTAGGAAATAAAGTGAGATCACTGAAAGAAGCAAATTTGAGGGTACTTCTTTTTTATTATTATTTTAATGGAGCACACACAAAAAGAGATGCTGAATCAGTTCAAATTTGAAACTGGTGAGCAGTAACGCCAATTGTCAAGGCTTCAATCTTAGCCATGGACACTCTGTGCCTCTCATAATCATTCATAATTCAATTACATGCAAAAGAAAGAAAAAAACTATTGTGTTCACTCACCTCAGGTCTACAAAAAGGGCTTAGTTTACAAAAGGATGGGAGGGTATTAGCTTTATGATTTAAAAGTCGTCACTGGGGAATTCAACAGAGAGGAAGAAGCAGTCTGAAGAAACAGAGGGGTTAATACAGAAAGCCAGTGCAGGTGGATGCACCTGGTTAGCAAGATGTCTGCATGTAATTTTATAGCTGCACAATGCAGAGAAGTGTTTCAGATATAAGATGACACTGCAAGAATCAGCACATAGGACACAACATATTAAAATGAACAGTAATGAGTATATTAGCTATTCGGCCCCAATATAAAGTACGCAGAAGATTAAGGCAAGCAGAACGCTACAACTTCAACACCAGGTCTGAGGAGGCATAAAAGGGTTGGTTGAGGGGATTTAATGCCAGTTGCTGGGATTTAATTCCAGATTCCCCCCCCCCCCCCCCTTTTGCTGTGAGTATAACACTGCCCACAACTTTTAAGACAGAAATGGAGATGACACATATGAGCGGAAAAAAATCTGATTCTGCGCATATACTGGAATATTATTCTGTGCACAAAATATTGGCATCGCAAACATTTTGTGTACAAGAAATTCTTGCAAGGACGATATATATATATCCACAGAATAACATGCCAATATGTGCACAGATGCGTGCTGACACTTTTGTTCGAATGTGCTCACAGTACTAGCTGACCTCAGCACTGAACCTTATGCACTTGCATCAGATAGACTTGCTCCGATTATCACACAAGTTCTGTGTCCTTGGAATTTGCATATGATTAGCTTACTTTTGGCCCCTTTTACAAAGTGGCGGTAAGCCCGATGAAGGCTTACCGCTTGCTAAACAGGAAGTACCGCCGGGCTACCGCAGCAGCCTGGCGGTACTTCCCACACCCAGCACGCCGTCATATCCAGTGCTACAAAAATATATTTTATTTTTGTAGCGCCAGTGTGTACCCGACGGAAATCGGGCAGTGCCACACGCTGTCCAGTTACTGCTGGGTGACAGTAAGGGCTCCTCCTGAAATGGCCTTCCGGTAAGTGCTTTACTTGCTGCATGGCCATTTCCTGCCGAAAAGAAAGATCTATCCTTTTACCCGCTGTGGTAAAAGGGGGTCATGACAGTGCAGGCCCCCTTTTGCTGCATCTTGGTAAAAAGGGCCGTTTATTAGAAGGCAAAACTTTCTTGCAAGTTCATGTTAGAAGCCATAAACTCAGCCATCACCACATGGCTCTAACATGTGGCTTTCTGCATGGGCCCCAGGAGGGAAAAACACCTTCCTAGCAGAGGTCATAAACATGAGAAGCAATGCTAATGCTGGCAATAGAGAGTCAATTACCCTCCCCCAATACACACACACTGATACAGATCAGGCCACCATCTCTCTTCCAGTAGAGATTTACACTTAAGGTAATGCTGTGCAGTGTTTTGGATTGTTCACTCTCCTTGAGTAGCTTTTAAAATTTAAATCAGTTTAAATATTTATAAACTGCCTTTCTGTGTCATCTGATGCCTCCATGGCAGTGTGCAAACGGTACAATTACAGCTACACACAAATCAGATTAAAACCTACTATATTTCAATATCGTCACACATTTTTTACAAAGCCAAACTACCTGTCTTAAGTCTGCGATGGGCAAATATGGCATTTAAAATGTATTTGAATTATAGAACGCTTAAAGGATATGTACAGATGCACAATGACTAGGGCCAGAGCCTTGAGAATCAGTGCTACTTGTGCTAATTAAATTGCTGTCTGTGTGCATGCTACTACGTTTCCAATAGACTTTCATGCAGTCTTTTTTTTAATTGAGATTTAAAGTAGCATAACTGGATTAATCTACACTGTACTGCCATATGGTAGGTGGACTTGTTTCTCGAGTTGTCGTTTTACACTAATGAAGATATAGTGAAATTTCTCTTTCCGAGTTAAAGTTCTGTGAAAAGCTCACACTTGGCATCAGTTGCATATGCAGAAGTCCAGGTATTCAATCCTTGACAAAATTCACTGGCAGCTTAAAAGACCAACTAGATCAGGGGCGGACTGACCATTTGTCTCAGCCGCCATTTTGAAAACACAGCAGTGCCGACAGATGGGGGGGGGAATGCTTCCCCCCCCCCCCCGAGACCACCAGGGTGCTTCAGGTAGGAACCAGGCAGCGGAGGCATTGTCTGCAGCGGTGGGGGGGGGGGGGGTCAGCAGAGTGGGGGTAGGGGGGTGTCGGGCAGTGGCTGGGCGGGGGGCCCAGACCACTCTCAGTCTGCCCCTGAACTAGATCCCTTCTTTTCCAAAATTATCTTACATTTATAGTTAGTTCAGTAGTTCCCAAACCTGTCCTGGGGGAGCCCCAGCCGGTCATGTTTTCTGGATAACTGCAATGAATATTCATGAGATTGATTTGAATGCACTGCATGCAACTTTCTCTCACGCATGTTCAGTGTGGATATCCAGAAAATCTGACTGGCTGGGGTCCCCCCAGGACAGATTTGAGAACCACTGATCTACTGAATAGGTTGGCATTCATTTTATTTTAAAGCTCTTTCAGCCTAGTGATGCCTACTAACTTCTGCATCAGAACCGCTCGCAGATATCACCCCGATTCTCACTACTTGGTCAGAGGGATGGGGAGAGTGGGAAAGATAATTGTTAAAACAAGAAGAATGGACATAAAGCTCACTCCAATTATTCCTCCACCCATAAAAAGAGTGACAAGGGCTGAAATACATTTGGCAAATAAGGAAGGAAACAAGTCAATAAAACCAGAAAAGTTTCGTTTACTATGCACTTAATATTCTGCTAAAGAGAACTACTATCAGAGCAGTTTACAATTCCAAATAACAATAAAGAGAAGAAAAGAACTATAATAATAAAAAGGAAAGAAAGAAAGTCAGAAATCAATTCTGCCACACATCCGACCATCCTCCCCACCCCCCCCATCAAACAACAACTCAACACCTAGACCCCAAATGCTTGATGAAACAGTTTTAAGTTTAGTCTTAAAGTCATCAAGAGATTGTGTCAAACGCAAATCCAAAGGAAGGGAGTTCCACAGAGTGGGTCCCAGCACTGGCAGTGGACGAACGAGTGACCCTGAAAAGAGCGAAGCATCCACAGGGGAGTATAGGGCAACAGAAAACAAGTCTAATAAATTAGAGTTCCATAGGAGAGAGCCTTAAGTATTAACAGTAACAGCTTATACATCACTCAGTATGAGAGACAGGGAGCCAGTGCTCATCTTGTATGAAGAAAATAATATGCTGCGTTCTCCATTAACTGAGAAGCTATCCAATGAAAAATCTGATCTCGATTCTGATGTAGAACAACAAGAGAGCAGAAAGGGCCCCAGAGGAAGGCCACTGTTATTTATTTATTAAGATTTATTTACCACCTTTTTGAAGAAATTAACTCAAGGTGGTGTACAGTAAGAATAAATCAAACAAGAGCAAAAGATAATTACAGCAGTAAAAATATTTAAATAACAATACAAAGTATGGAATAGTATACTATTTACAATGTCAACACAATACGTAAGAGGAGTTAGAAAGTAAGGTGACTAATGTAAAGAAAGTTGCACATGAGGTCAGAGAGATGGTTAAATATGAAACATTTAACTGCTGTTACTGCTCTGAAAGGAGGTGACAAACACCATGTCTTTGATTCCCCTCCCCCCCAAAACCAGAAGCTACACCATGAGAATTCAAACTCCTGAAAGGTTTGCAGCAGGGCTGTAGAATCGGAGTCCTAAGCAATTCTGGGTGGATTCTGTGTCATTAAAAACGTACCGACCCCAACAACATCTTCAAAATAAAAACTTACACTATACTATATGGTAAATGTATTATTTTATACAGAAATGGTTTATTAGTTCTAATTTCCTTGTGTTTCTGTAATTAATCATATTTCTCTTACATTTGCTATACACAGTAGGAGTCAGAGTCAGAGATTAGAAAATAGAGGAGTCAGAGTCAAAGGTTTAGTGTACCAACTCCACAGCCCTGGTTGGCAAACAGGGGACCATTGTTCTATGACTAATATATTTTCAGAATATACAAGGCCTAGAACAGGTAGGTATGTCCATAAATCTTTACAGTAAGTTGGGGAACAACAAGGAGGAAAATTCATACGACTGCAATGGACTACAAGAGAAAAAAAAACATGTTAAAGAAACAGTTTACATATATATATTTTTTTTAAATAAAGCTGTCAGATACAATACCAACACAACATGGAACGTTGCATAATGAATTCAAGGTAGGCAGCCTTAAAGCTCTGGAGTAATTTTATCTGAGCATAAACATTAAGAGCAGCAGCCAAATAGGTACCACAGAGGGCATTCTTATCAATTTAAGAGGTTCTGCCATGGGCACAAGATATCATATACTTTTTATTTTTTTGTAATGCCATCAGTTTTTGTTATACTGCAGCACAGGGGGACAATAAACCAGAGGTTCCCTTCCAAACTTGCCTTTTACTTTATTCTGTTGGCCTCCACTAACTTTTATTCCTAGGTGTTTTTTGCTTATTTTTCCCATTTTACTTTACCTTGATTAAAAAAAAAAAAAAACAGTGTGTCTTATAACCTCCCCCCTCCTTTTTTTTTTTTTTTTTTTTGTTACAGCTCAGCATTAGCTCCTTTTCTTCACTGGCTGGTAGGGACTGTCTCAGGTTACTGCAATGCTAAGGTCTATTTCTTCCAGGTGGCCTTTCCTTCTGCAAACACAAAACCATGAAGGGTGCTTATATTCACATAGCTTGCAAATGGGCTTCCCAAGGATTGACAGAAAATATCAACTGTCACTATATGACCACAATAAATTATAATGTAGGATCAAAACCACCAGCAAAAGTAACAGAAAATAACCTGAAGGATCCTGAGATATACTATGAGGGTTGAACGAAAAGTAATGCTTCAACCTCCATAATTTATCAACGGATGGCCGTACTGATGAGCTACATGTGTTCACTTCTTCTTTGAAATCTCTTTCTTCATCTCAGTTGGAGAGAAGTTTCTGTGTGAAGAGGCTGTTTTGCTATTGCTTGTGAAATGGAAGAACGCAGTGAGCACTCGTAGGTGCGAAGATGGGTCTCAGTCTTACCCCATAACCACCACACAGTCTAGACTTAGTGGCAATCGATTTCCATCTTTTTCCAAAATTGAAGGAATACCTTCGGGGTTATCTGTTCAGCTTGAATGAAGCAGTGGAAAAGATTGTGGGTTGATGAGACAAGATGTGCAGTTCTTTTGTGATGGCTTTCAAAAACTTGTCCATCGTTGACAGAAATGTGTGGCAGAGCATATACAAAAACATGGACTGATGAGACAAAGTCAGCACGGATTTAGTGAAGGGAAGTCTTGCCTCACCAATCTAATGCATTTTTTTGAGGGGGTAAGCAAACATGTGGACAATGGGGAGCCGGTTGATATTGTATATCTGGATTTTCAGAAGGCGTTTGACAAAGTGCCGCACGAAAGACTCCTGAAGAAATTGCAGAGTCATGGAATCGGAGGTAGGGTATTATTATGGATTAAGAACTGGTTGAAAGATAGGAAGCAGAGAGTAGGATTGCGTGGCCAGTATTCTCAGTGGAGGAGGGTAGTTAGTGGGGTCCCGCAGGGGTCTGTGCTGGGTCCGTTGCTTTTTAATGTATTTATAAATGACCTAGAGATGGGAATAACTAGTGAGGTAATTAAATTCGCCGATGACACAAAATTATTCAGGGTCGTCAAGTCGCAGGAGGAATGTGAACGATTACAGGAGGACCTTGCGAGACTGGGAGAATGGGCGTGCAAGTGGCAGATGAAGTTCAATGTTGACAAGTGCAAAGTGATGCATGTGGGTAAGAGGAACCCGAATTATAGCTACGTCTTGCAAGGTTCCGCGTTAGGAGTTACGGATCAAGAAAGGGATCTGGGTGTCGTCGTCGATGATACGCTGAAACCTTCTGCTCAGTGTGCTGCTGCGGCTAGGAAAGCGAATAGAATGTTGGGTGTTATTAGGAAGGGTATGGAGTCCAGGTGTGCGGATGTTATAATGCCGTTGTATAGCTCCATGGTGCGACCGCACCTGGAGTATTGTGTTCAGTACTGGTCTCCGTATCTCAAAAAAGATATAGTAGAATTGGAAAAGGTACAGCGAAGGGCGACGAAAATGATAGTGGGGATGGGACGACTTTCCTATGAAGAGAGGCTGAGAAGGCTAGGGCTTTTCAGCTTGGAGAAGAGACGGCTGAGGGGAGATATGATAGAAGTGTATAAAATAATGAGTGGAATGGATCGGGTGGATGTGAAGCGACTGTTCACGCTATCCAAAAATACTAGGACTAGAGGGCATGAGTTGAAGCTACAGTGTGGTAAATTTAAAACGAATCGGAGAAAATTTTTCTTCACCCAACGTGTAATTAGACTCTGGAATTCGTTGCCGGAGAACGTGGTACGGGCGGTTAGCTTGACGGAGTTTAAAAAGGGGTTAGATAGATTCCTAAAGGACAAGTCCATAGACCGCTATTAAATGGACTTGGAAAAATTCCGCATTTTTAGGTATAACTTGTCTGGAATGTTTTTACGTTTGGGGAGCGTGCCAGGTGCCCTTGACCTGGATTGGCCACTGTCGGTGACAGGATGCTGGGCTAGATGGACCTTTGGTCTTTCCCAGTATGGCACTACTTATGTACTTATGTACATGTAATACAAGAGCAAGTTTCACGTATTATTTTTGTTTTTTTTACTCATTACTTTCATTTAAACAAAAATGATAGAGGAAGAGGCATCACCTTTCATTCAACCCTTGTACTATTACTACTGGGGAAAAGTGTCCTCCTACTGGGAGCGGGCCAACAACATTCATCTCACCTTAAAAAAAGAAATCAAGAGGTAGCCTAGGCAACTCAATATCTCCTCTTTCCAATTAAAGGGATTATTTTTTTTCCAAGCCCGACCAACGCAATACTGACAAACTGAACAGGAGCTCCCAAAGCACTATGGGCACCTTTTGCTACTTGGAATATCATCTTGCAGTGCCTCAGGTCTGACAGTTCTACTCACCACTGTTCCTCTGCTACTCTGTAAAGAAACTGCTAGAAGCAACTAGAACTTAACAAAAGGCTAAACCCCTCCCCACTCCACCTCCTCAAGAATAACCAACAAATCATTTCTGCTCCATCTTGCTTGAGTTCCCCTCATCTCCTGAGTAAAAGGACACTCACAAACAGCAATGGGACAGTTAGTAGTCAAATTCCTTTTATATATATACTAGTAAAAAAGGCCCGTTTCTGTAGGCAAGGAAACAGGCCTTAGGCAGGCAATCCCCCCCCCCCCCTGTGCTACGGCCCCCTCGAACCCACCCCCTCCCGCAAACCTGTCGATCCCCCCCCCCCACCCCGGAACGCCAAAAACTTCCGCCACCGTCGCCGCCGTTGTTGTGCTACCTTCCCTTCCCTTCCCGTAGGTTGTTCAATCATCTTAGAAAGTTTAACTCTGACGTCAGATGCACGGAGTTAAACTTTCTAAGAAGATGATTGAACAACCTACGGGAAGGGAAGGGAAGGTAGCACAACAATGGCGGCGGCAGTTTTCGGCGTTCCGGCGGGGGGGGGGGGGATCGACAGGTTTGCGGGAGGGGGTGGGTTTCGAGGGGGCCATAGCGCGGGGGGGGGGGGGGTGACAGCTGATTCCGAGGCAGTAGGAGGAGTAGGGAAACACGCTGCCTTGCAATCAGCTGTGTTGACGTCAGTGACGTCCTGCGTGTCTGCCTTGCAGACCACTTGCAGCCAGGTACCCACGGTCCCAAGCATGGAACGTTGGAGGTGAGAATTATTATATAGGATATAGATATATATATATATATATATAGATATATATATATAGATATATAATACAATCAAGATGCAGTGAATATTAAACTAAGATGTGCTTTACAATACATTAGGGGACCTCTTATGGTATATGTTACCTTGCACAGGTTTGGGCTTTCACTGTCACCTCTCTGATAATTGCCATATCACTCAAACATGGCCTTATATCTTAAGCAGAACCTCCTGTGAAGTTTGTGTCAGCCTTTCTAGCCTGCCAACAGCACCAAACGGAAGGACTTTAATTTCAGGTGTTATGTTTTCACTCTTCATTCTCATTCTAGCTCTTCTCTTTTGTTTATACAGGAATAACTCAGAAGCAGCTCAATTTGTTTTGCTACTGAAGGATTTCTTATTTCTTTCCTGAGTTCCAGAGGCTATCTGGGCACAGTCTTAGACTGTGACTCACAAAAGCCCACCATGGGTACATACTCAAGCCTTATAGGCAGTAATAAAAATATGTTTCGCCTCCATTTTCCCCATTTCTCTTTTCAGCCCAGCAGCTGTGCTATCTCCTCCCAAAGGCTCCAGGCACAGAATAGTTTACTTAACACCCACAAGCAATTTGCATGTTTATAACGTTTGTAGAACATTTTTTTAAAACTATTATTTAAAAGGTACAGCTTTTTAAGGCATCCTCCATCCCCACTTTGATTCTGCTGAAGCTTTTATGGGGCAAAATGAAGGCTTAAGGACCATTCAGACAAGGGCATTTTTTGTAGTCCATTTTTAAGTGCACCCATAATCTTGTAATAGCAGAGGATGATGGATCCCTAGAACAGGGGATGATGTGAGGAACAGAAATAGCTCTATGGAAATTAGGGCTGAGTTCCCCAAAGAAATCCTGAGGAACCTTATCACCTCATGGTTAGTGCTCTATACAAGCTATCATTTTCTGATGTGCTGCCAACAATATTGGAAATAATAATAATAAAACTACTATGGCTACTTATCATTTCTGCAGCATTACTAGATGTACGCAGCACTGTACACTCAACATGTAAGAGACTGACCCTGCTTGACAGTGCTTACAATCTAATCAAAATAGACAAACAGAACAAATAAGGGATAAGGGAATTACTTAAGATGAGAATTATAAAACACACATGGGAACTGAACAAGTGAATACGAGTTAGGAGTTAATAGCAGCCTCAAAAAGGTGGGCTTTTAGCCTAGATTTGAAGATGGACAGAGCTAGAGCTTGACATACTGACTTGGGAAGTCTATTCCAGGAGTATGGTGTAGCAAGATAAAAGGAGCGGAGTCTTGAGTTCGCAGTGGAAGAGAAAGGTACAGATAAGAAAGATTTACCCGATGAACAGAGTTCCCAGGTAGAAGTGTAGGAAGAGGTAAGAGTAGAGAGGTACTGAGGAGCTGCAGAGTGAATGCACTTGTAATGTCAATAAGAGGAGTTTGAATTGTATGCAGAAATGGATAGGGAGCCAATGAAGTGATTTTAGGAGAGGACTAATAAGAACGTAGCAACACTAGCGAAATATAAGTCGTGCAACAGAATTTTGAATAGATTGAAGGGGAGAGAGATGGCTTAGTGGGAGACCCGTGAGAAGTAAGTTGCAGTAGTCTAAGGGAGAGGTGATAAGAATGTGGATAATGGTTTTGGTACTGTGCTCAGAAATGAAGGGACAAAGTTTTAGCTATTTTAGGGCACTCTTGGATTGGAGGGGTAATGTTATAGGCTGAGAACCTAGAGAACTGAGTGCAATTCCCACTGTGGCTCCTTGTAACTCAGGGCAAGTCAACTTCTCTATTTCTCCAAATTTAGATTGTGAGCCCACTAGGGAAACAGAAAGTAACTACATATAATAAATGTAAACCGCTTTTGTTGTCCTGCAGAAAGGCAGTATATCAAATCTATGATCCTTTACCCTTTTATTCTAGGGCACTTATTTCCCCTTAACTTTTTAGGTAGAAGGTGAAAGTTGTTCTTACCTGGTAATTTCCTTTCCTTGAATCCTGCTAGTGTAGTCCAGGAAAGTGAGTTATTGTCAAGTTTCAAGTTTATTGGATACTTATTACCCCACCTATCAGATGAACCATCTGGGCAGCTTCCAATCTAAAAGGAAAAGGGGGAGTAGGACTATAGATGGACTAGATAGCATACAAAATGGATAGACGTGAACTCCAATGCAGATAGGGGGAGGGAGAAAATATGATGTACTTGGCTATGTGCTCGGACTTGCTACCAACTGAAAAAAAGGCTATCCATAAGCCTCCTTGAAAAAAAAGTCTTCAAGTCCACCTTAAAGGCATCCAGGGAGGACTGAAGCCTCAAAGCGAGGGGCAGTTTGTTCCAAAATTCCGGTGCCTATACAGATGGAAGCTGAGAATACTGAGATTTCTGTAATGTTATCACCTGTACAAAGAGTGGCGCAGCCCTGGAACCAGTTGGTATACTATTGACACAGCAGATCTGAACACTCAAAGAACACTGGAGAGTAACAGTGTGGCTCTAGACCAAAGAGCAGTAGCTAAATACAAGCTTAGGGAGCCATAACCAGCGCACCATCACTGTTCAACATCCTGCCAAACTAAGCATCCAAATTAAGTGTCCAGCAGTAAACTTAAGAAAAAAAATATCTCAGAGCCACATCATACAAACACCATCAGGGAGATGCTTCGCACAGCCATAAAACCACAGGGATACCAAGCATGCAAACTTAACCATCACATGCATTCATACTCATGGAGCAACAGCATGCATCTAACCTCATCAATCCAGGAAGTATCCAACATGATACAATAGCACAGAACAGCATACAACTGGCATTTTGGGACAACAGCATGGATCAAGCTCATGCAACCAAGCACAATAACATGGTGTAATCGCATGTACTAACCTCCTGGATCCCGTCCAGGAGTATGGATTCAGACCAAGTAGGATCCCAGCACAAGAAACCAAAAGCAAGAATCTCCCTACAGAACCGACTCTTCCAAGATAGGGATCATATCACTCCCAGAACCACTACCAGAAATCTGAGAGGATGTCTCAGAAACCAGAGAATACCAAGGAAAAACACCCTAGAGAACCAAGTTTGATGCAACTGTGGCAGGGACAGGCAATTCTGTTAGTTACTTGCATAAGTGGAAGCTCCACCTATGTCCCCATCCATGTTCTACCCCCATGTACACCTCCTTTAGAAATATGTGTGTGTATTAAGTGGGTATTTGCAGAATAACGCTTAAGTGCCATACTAGCATTTACATGCATAAGTGCACACACACAAGTAATACGCATGTAAATGTAAGCTTCTGGTTCGCAGAATTATCTCTGCACACAAAAGGGTTTTTATAAAACTACTAGTGGAACCATGTCTATTTCCTAAACAATGAAACGGGCCCTAGGAAGGTTGTGATGTAATCTTTTTTTTCTCTCTGCCCTGCCCTCCATGTCCAACGATTCTTCCCTCCCCTCCCATCCCATCCCCTCCATGTCCAGCGATTCTCCTCTTCCCTGCCCTCCCATCTGTGTCCCGCGATTCTCTCCTCTACTCTCCTCCCATTCCATCCATGTCCATCAATTCTCCTCTGTCCTGCCCTCCCCTTCCCTCCTTCCCCTCGATGTCCCACGATTCTCTCCTTCCCTTGATTTGTACCTGAACGTTCTCTGGCTGGCTGGTGCTGGCTTCCGTTCCGTTCGTAACATCCCTCCTGATGTCAGCTTGCCTCCAGTGTTCCCTTCCCTCTCACTGTTCCGCCCTCTGACGTCATTACGTCTTGACGCAAGGGCGGGACAGTGAGGGGGAATGGAACGCTGGAGGCTGGCTGACGTCAGGAGATGTTACAAACCCAGACAGCCATGGAATGTTGGAGGTGCAAATTATTATATAGGATTCCAGGAGGTACATATGTAAAAGTAAGTGAGGTACAAAAAGATGCATACTTTTAACCACACACCTGTAGGCGTATTCTGGAATGAAGATTGGAAGAGCATGGATGGAGTTGCAAAGCTTGCATTCTCTTTAAGATACATACTAACATCTATACCAACTCCCATGTGGCTTCAATCTAGCATCAGTTTCAGGGGTTCACGGAGTTATCCAAGGACCAACTAACAGTGGCTGCACCAAAGCATAGGTGCAGCCAATGCAACAGAGCTTCTTGGGTGTGCTTGGACAAGGCATCTCCCCCATTAATTTATGGACTCTACACAATTAGTTGCTTTGTTATCCCAGTCGGGAAGATGCTGAGTTATTGTGGGCCGGGTTCTCTGTGGGTTTTGTAATTCCTTTCGAGGGTCCTCATTTGACACGTTGTGAGACTGCGTGCTCAGTATGTGCTCGGTAAAGATTCATGCTGCTGTGGTTTGTGAGAAGCTTGGAAAGGAGTTGTTGCTGGGTAGAATCATGGGACCATTTCAGGCCCCTCCATTCGATAATCTGGTTCTTTCTCCTTTGAGGATGGTGCCTATGGAGCCTGACAAGTTCTGTCTGATCCATAACTTATGACCAGTTAGGTGTAGTGTTAATTCCTTCACTGACCTGCATTATTGTTCAGTGTAACCACAGGAGATTTGAGCAGAGCAGGTCTCGGGAGAGAGCCCTCCAAAAGAACCCTCTCTTGCTAAGCCTGTATAACAGAGCTCATCGATGTTGACTTCTGACCTGACAACTGTCCATTTCCTGCAGCATGGAATCCCCACCCTTGCCGCATTCTCCAGGGCCTGTTGCTCCTGGGGAGACTTCTAGACCCACACAAGGATTACTCCCATTAGGGTCCCCTTTAAGAGGTGCTTTACCTCCCTTAACTCCAGCAGTCTGTACTGCGCCCAGGGACCTCTCTTCTCTAGATATCGGCGGTGGGAGCGGGCTCCTCTCATCTGGGCTCAAGGAGCATTCCACTCCAAGTTGTTGAGCCAAGGCCTCCTTCACCAGTGGCTCGTTGGCTGGGGACAATTTACATACTGAGAAAGCCACAAAATATGTTATCAGAGGCTGCAACGCTGCGATGGAACTAGAAGGATAGCTCCTATCTTTCCCTCATCGCTTCAGGGTCATTGCTGAAGCAAAAGGTATATGGCGAGAAAAGAAAACTTTGAGAATCAGACATGCACAGCCTACATAGCACTCCAGGCAGCGGCCCGATTCTTCTTGCATTGTTCATTATTATTTTTTTGTTTGAGAGGGCAGCCCATTCTGACCAATGTTCACACATGTCATGTAGGTTTTTTTTTGTAGTGTGGCATTTGAACTGAGGATTCCTTTGGCCTTAGAAAAATCTGAGGGTCTCAGTTCTCATTTAGTTTTCCTTGGTGTGGAATTCGACGTGGGGAGTATGGAGTTGAGATTACCCTGGGACAATGTACAGGCTTTATCCGTAGCTACTGAGTTAGCCTCTTACAAAAGTAAGTTGATTTTGCAAGAAATTCAATTTTTGGTAGACTGTTTCAAATTTTGCGGCATGGGTAATCCCAGTGGGTCAGGTTTTTTTCTCACTGTTTAGCCTTGCTGACATATGGATTGCAAAAGAAGCATCATAGGGTGCTTATACTTCAAAGTGTATGGGAGGACTTGGAGCTCTGGAGATCCTTTTTGTGTCAATTCAATGGGGTACAGGTTTGGTTTTTTGCCTCCAGTTTCTACAGGTGACTTATTATTGTTCACTGATGCTCCTGAGTCACAGTTTTGGAATTTAGGGTAATTGGTAAATATCCATCTGTGGTCAGATCAGTGGAGAGCTCACGGATGGTGTCTGAATGTTGATGTGTTGGAACCTTTTCCTGTACGGGGGGTGCTAATGCTTTGGGATGAGTGTTTATGTAATCGCAGGGTTCTTCTGTCTTCTGACAATATTGTTGTGGTTCAGTCAGCAGGCAATCTGTACGCTGTCCATTATTAGTGGAGTTTTGGTGGTCTTGAGATGTCTGCAGTTGAATTTGATGTTGGAGGCAAGGCATGTGCTAAGTGTTTCTAATGATATTGCTTATCCCCTCTCACACATTCAGTAGGCTTGTTTTTGGGCAATAGCCTCTGGAGCAGTGGAGACTCAATGAAGATGCCTACAGACTGTGGACGCATTTCCAGGAGACTACTTGCAACTCCGTCAGAACACCTTAGTGCCCCAGTACCTGGAGGGCTGATCATGCTGGTTGGTGGAGCTTTCAGGAACCTTTGATTCCACTAATTGTAGGGTTTCCCCTCCTTTTGAAGGAAGTTTGATGGTGAAGTTTATTTTATTTGCAAAACAATGGGTTGGTATCTGACTGAATTTGGGTTTATTTTTCCGAAGCTGTGGGGTTTTCAGGAGCCCCGGGAGTCCTTTTTGATTCAAAAATTGCTTTGTGGATATGCTAGAGGTGTCACTTCCCAAGGTGCAGCCCCAGGGTTTGCCCATTTTACCTCAGACTTTGTCAGCCTTGATGGTTGGTTTGCAGAGTATTTTGTATATTGACCCTTGAAGTTTTGTTGTTTCAGCTGCATTTTCTGTTGCCTTTTTTGAGGCAATGCAGGCTGAGCGAGCTTGTTGCCTCATCTATGATGGTGATGGGTAGATCTGCTTTACTGGTTCAAGATGTGGTGGCAAGATCTGGGTAGTTGAGATTTCTTATTCGTCGTTCAAAAACTGATCAGTTGGGTAAGGGTGTGTGGGTTCTTTTGTGACAGTATGTGCAGCTGGGATATAGCCTGGTGTTTTTGGCCAGCAATATATAAGCATACTTCCACCAGGTGGTATTTACTGGTTGGTGTACAGTGATTGATGTTGACTCGTTTTCAGTTAGCTGCAGTGCTCAAATCAGGGCAACTTCTTTTGCTGCGGGTAAGGGTGGGTCCATGGCATTGATCCACCATTTGGGACGTGGACTTCCAATAGATATTTAGGTTATGTGAGGCAATGTCATTGTTTGTTCATGTTATTCTTTGTTCTGTTTTATTTTATTATAGTGTCCTGCCTTTGCCTATTACTGGTGGATGTCTGCATTTGGCTTTGTGGGCACCCTTTCATTTTTTGGGCTGGAAAGAATGCGGAAGAGACCCTCTGGGGAAAACATCATGGCTTGGCTGCTTTGGACATCAACATTCACTGGTTAGGTCTGCGAGGGATAGGATGGGTTCGCTTGTTGCCAGCTCTGTGTCAAGCTCAGTATTCTATCCCGATTTGATTTTGATACATTTCGGGTGGGGAAATGATCTTTCTTATGTGAACTACGGCGTAGCCTCAATTAGGATGAGGAAGTGGGACTTAATTTTTGTTTCTTGTCAGATCCCTTGCACTCATTTGGTCTGGTCTCAAATAATTCCCTCTTTGGTATGGAACGATGCTGAACAAGTACAGGCTATTAATCATTTAAGAAAGCGGGTTAATAAGGAAGTTTCCAGTTTTCTGGGTTTATTAGGTGGTTTGGTTCTCATTCATGATTTGTTAACCACAAATTGTCCTGGTCTTTACAGAGATGATGGTGTACACCTATCGAATACTGGTTTAGATATTTATTGGAATCATTATTATGTACATACCTTAAATAATACAGGTGTATGCTCTGCTTGTATGCGATACCACCAAAAGTGGAAATGAGGCCTTGTCAACACTGCAAGTCTCCTGGAATTATAGATGTTGAATATTTTATGCATGTATAAGATTGGGAAGGGGCGGCTAGTTTGACACCATCTAGCTACAAGGAGGGGGGTGGGAGTCAAAAAAAGGCCACGCAGGCATTGTGTTGAATGATTTAAAGATTGTAAATCTGTTATTTTATTGGTTTCCATGTTAATAAAGCTGCGCCCAAGATTTGTTTTGGGACTCTTATTTGGGTGGAGTTTTGGGTGAAAGCGAGGTAGTTGTAAATGCCAGTGTTATGTTGGTTTACCCCTAGAATTTTATAAATACAAAGGTCTTTTTAAATAAGTTACAAATAGGCGCCTTATTTCCCTATCAACCTCTGTTATAAAATTAACCTCTAAATCAATAGCAGCTGAATATCATTTTCCCCAGCATATCTTCTGTGGACACAAAAAAATAAAAATAAAAAAAAGAGAGAGAGATTTGTTATTTATGTACTTTGAATTACTCAAACTTAATCAGAAGGGTCTACAAAGACAATTGGAGAATGCTAACAGCAGTGTTAGGGGAACACTGAACAAAAGGTCATAGGGTGAGAATAAAAAGGAGCAGATTCAGAAGTAATCAAAGAAAATATTTCTTTATGAAAAGGGGGTGAATGCTTAGAACAGCCTCCCAGTAAAGGTGGAATAGATGAGAATGGTATCTAACTTCAAAAAGCATGGTATAAATACAGAGGGTCTCTGAGGGAGAGGAAGGTATTGTAGAACTTAATAGTTGGTGCAGATGCACATCTGGATAGGCCATATGGACTTTATCAGCTGTTGCTTCCTATGTTTCTGTGTACATATTCATATCCCAGTCACTATAGTTCCTCTTGATCATTTTTTTAAGATAGCTATATTGAATACATATTTCCATACATTAGACCTAAGAATAAAGATAAATGTATATAAACACATACAATGAATATGCAAGCGATGGCCTGGAAAACAGGACTAATCGGGCTCCCAAAGGACTGAGTCAACAACCACTGGCATAGGGTGTGGACAGGGAAAGAAATAAGAGGCAATTTCACAAAATATGTTTGTTCACAGTAAAAACAGCTGAGCAAGAATTCATCCAGCCACAGAATGGCTAACTTTCTATGATTTCTTTCTACATTTTTCTACAGCGATCTAAAAGTTGTGAAGGGATAAAACTATGAGGAAAGTGAACTTGTAAATTATACCCCAGAGAAGAGAAACAATTGGAGTTTTCAGATTGAGCCACTTCAGAGGACAACTAATGTAGGTTTCTTGTCCTAAATCACCCGATACAAGTTCAGACATTTGAAAGAAGAAGAGAGGGCAACATTAACTATCATGCACTAACGAGTCACTAGATTTCCACTAAAAAAATAACATAAGCGTTGTCATACTAGGACAGACTGAAGGTCCATCAAGCCAAGTATTCAGTGACCAATCCAGATCACATGTACCTGGCAAGATCCAAAAACAGTAAAACAGATTTTATGCTCCATATCTCAGGAATAAGCAGTGCATTTTCGTTCAAACCTTTTTTAAACCCTGCTATGCTAACTGCTTTTACCATGTTCCGTGGCAAGAAATTCCAGAGTTTAATTACACGACTGAAGAAATATTTTCTACAATTTGTTCTAAATTTACTACTTACTATCTTTATGCCTTTGACAAAACAATTTATTTTACAGGTGATACGGCAGAAGAGAAACTACACAATCTTTTGTGAATTCTAGTGCTCAAGAGCACAGAAATGTGCTTTTGAGCATTCTAGCAAGTTATTTATGGTGTCATACACCCTGAAACCCAGCAGACTACTTTCACCCATGAGCGAAAAATCTTCATTAACAGAACCTAACAGCAACAACAACAAAAATCCCTTTTCACAGCCTTCTGCCCTTTCATCTCCATACAAAACTAGCAGCCCACAGGAGCCCTCCAGCTTCAAGAAGCCTGCAATGAAAGCTTGAACTTATTAATGGTCTGCAGTAGGGGGTCCACAGAGACAAATTTATTTAGCTTTAACAGATCTGAAAGCATGAATGTGTGTGCAAAATTTCACGCCACCAAGCAGGTGTCAGGAGTTTTCCTGGCCACGGAATAACTACCTTTCACTTACAGCCCTCTTGGGTGAAAAAATATACTGCGACTAATGATTAATTCATCTTTCATTCTGAAACAATTCAGATATAATATGCTACACAGGGCAGAACTTAAAGAAAAAAAGAATATCACATCTGATCAAGGAAGAGAGTTTATTCCAATACATGCACTTGAGCTAACAGGAACTAATTTTTTCCTTGCACAAGATAAGCAAACCAAATAATAATAATAATAATAATCTATTATTGTTATTATTATCATCATCATCGTTTAGCAAAACCTTTCTTCTTACCCCTCCCACTAAATGGCAAAGATGTACATTTGGTTCCCTATGGCACCATTTAGTGCACATTTCACTATTCACGTTCCTGGTAGAAATATCTAACTTGGCATCTCATACACCGAACCAAAGGTCTATGGAATCCATACTACTGGTCGCCAACCCCTGAGCCTTGTAAAATGACCAAATTTGTACACCCCCTCAAAGGCATCCACAGTCAATTCTGCAGCAATGAAAGAAAATTCCTTTCCACCCTAAATACATTTTTATATAAAATAATTCTAGACTGCCTGAGAAAATATCCCAGTAAAGTGATTTACAATAGAATAGAGTAAGCGAAAGCATTTGGCCTGTCCTTAAAAGTCTAAGAATGGATAGAAATGACCTACTTAGGTATCATCCAGTTTCTTCCTTGCCGTTCCTAGTAAAAGTTTAGAAGAACCTAGTTCTACTTGAACTGGAAGAGTTTATAGAAGCTAAGTATGGCTGTAGTCCCCTCCCCTCCCCCCCCCCCAAAAGAAAGAATCATGGGACTGAAATATTGTTCTGGATTACCTTTATTATTGTCAGGATGCTTACTGGTATAACGACATTACTGCTGCCATTGATACAATCAACTATGATATTCTGATTAAACGTTTGACTAAAACTGGGATTGATGGATTGGTTCTATGTTGCTTTAATCATTTCTTACTAAACGGAAGTCACATGTTTGGATGGATGGTAGCTGTTCATCTTGGTTTTTTTTTCTTTTCTTTTTTTAAATTATCAGGGATCTGGCCTGCTTTTATATAGCACTGATTTCTAAATTATTTTCAAAGCTGGGTATAGATTATATGCCAGCGATATCCAGTTCTTTATCCTGAATGATAGCTCTTTAACCCACGTTACTGAACATATTTTACTTTGTATTCGTACCATCAAGACTTGGATGCATCATCATCATAGGTTAGTACTGAATACTGTCCTCCTCGTTTGTTGCAAACTCAAGGGTCTGGTCTGTTAGATATTTCTTTGCTGAAGCAAGCCCATCTGTGTGGAAGAACATAAGTACATAAGTAATGCCATACTGGGAAAAGACCAAGGGTCCATCGAGCCCAGCATCCTGTCCACGACAGCGGCCAATCCAGGCCAAGGGCACCTGGCAAGCTTCCCAAACGTACAAACATTCTATACATGTTATTCCTGGAATTGTGGATGTTTCCCAAGTCCATTTAGTAGCGGTTTATGAAGATGGACTATATTTTTGAAATGCCTTCTCAATATAACTGAACTTATCACTAAGCTTTTGACATTTTGAAAGAAGCTGAAGGCACATTTCAGAAAACATATCCAGGTACTGACTGATAAGATAAATTTGGCAGCCACCCTTGATGATATATATCAAGGCCTGAAACATGTTTTGTTTTTATGCAAGTCTGTCTTTTGACTTATTTTATTATTTTACTAGTAAACAAGGCCCGTTTCTGTCACAAATGAAACAGGCGCTAGCAAGGTTTTCCTCGGAGTCTATGTTTGAGAAAGAGAGTGTGTGTGAGAGATGGAGGGTGTGTGTCAGAGAGAGAATGAGAGAGACAGAGTGTGTGTGTGTGTGTTTGTGTGAGAGAGACAGAGCGTCTGTGTGTGAGAGTGTGTGTGAGAGAGAGAGACAGAGAGATAGAGACTATGTGTGTGTGTGTGTGACAGAGATAGAGTGTGATAGAGAGTGTGTCAGAGAGAGTGTATGTGAGAGACAGAGAGTGAGTGTGTGCCCCCACCCCCCTCTCTCAGGACCCCCTTCCTCCACCTTTGTGGTCTGAGGACCCCCTTCCACCCCCACCTTTCTGGTCTCAGGACCCCCTCCACCCCCACCTCTCTGGTCTCAGGACCCTCCTCCCCCCCTACCCTGTAGCCACCCATGTCCAGCAACCCTCCTCTCTCCCCTGCCCCCCTGCAGCCACCCATGTCCAGCGACCCTCCTCTCCCCCTGCCCCCCCTCCAGCCACCCATTTCCAGCGACCCTCCTCTCTCCCTTGCCCCCCTGCAGCCACCCATGTCCAGCGACCCTCCTCTCCCCCTGCCCCCCCACAGCCACCCATGTCCAGTGACCCTCAAGAAACGCCCGAGCCTCCCCTGCTGCAGCCCACATGACCACGACTCAGATCGCGAACCCGATTCTGACGCAATCAATGGCCCGGCAGGGGCAGCATAGAGAGTAATTGGAGCCCGAGGAGCGACCATCCTCCTTCCGTCTGCCCCAGGGCCGGAGCGCACAGACCAATGACTAAAGCGTTCGAAACGGGACAGCGCAGCCGATGATTGATTCGAAGGCTGAAACCGATGGCTGCAAGGGGAGCCAAAGGAGAACAGCGGAACACCCACACAGAAGACCTGAGCATAGCTCGAGACCAACCACATCAGAGCCTCTGCATGGATTACGACCATGCTTCTCCCTGCTGGTTCAGGTCCTGGGCTCTTCGAGAGACTGCAGGGAGACACTGGATCTGACTGAGCCAGCAGCTGAGAAGAGGCATCCGGGAGCAGCAACCCGACGAAACAGCAACCGGTACGCGAGGGCTTGGACAGGGAGAGACCGACGTCGCAGCACCACGCTGACTACGGAGGTCGCAGTAGGACCAACCTGGGAAAAAGCTGGAGCCCCATAGACAGGGTCCATGAAGTGGTCCAGCGCCGTGGAGCACGTGTCGTGCTTCCGTTCGGGCACCTAATCCCTACTCGAGCAGCACTCACACTGACGAACTCCAGACCTTTTCCACTGCTGCTGCCTCCAGCCGCTGACTGAGGAGCGACTCCTCTTTTCTAGTGCAACACTATGCATAATCTCCTGTGTATAACCGCTTACCCTAATCTTGGAGTCAGCACTCAGCACTACGGAGCCTCTGCACCTGGAGCTCTGAGGTTTTATTTTTCACCCGGGACCTCGTCCTAATGGGTCCAGTGACGTCAGCCAGAGCTACGCAGCCTAGCTCACAAACTCTGAAGAAGCCACGGACACAGGCAGGAAATCGCCTAGAACGTTGGAGGTGAGAATTATTATATAGGATTAGTATTGTTTTTATTTATGTTTTATTTAGGAGTCTGTTTACTAAGCCACACAAGCTGGCAATCAATATTTTGAAAGATATTTTTTCAGGGTGGGAGTGGGTTAGTGACCACTGGGGGAGTAAGGGGAGGTCATCCACAATTCTCTCCGGTGGTCATCTGGTCATTTCGGGCACCTTTTTGTGTCGGTCGTAAGAAAAACACGGCCAGGTAAAGTCATCCAAGTGTTCGTCAGGGACGTCCTTATTTCTTTCGATTATGGGTCAAGGATGTCCAAGTTTTAGGCATGCCCAAGTCCCGCCTTCGCTACGCCTCCAACACGCCCCCTTGAACTTTGGCCGTCCCTGCGACGGAAAGCAGTAGGGGACGTCCAAAATCGGCTTTCGATTATACTGATATGGACGACCCTGGGAGAAGAACATCCATCTTCCGATTTATGTCAAAAGATGGGCGTCCTTCTCTTTTGAAAATGAGCCCTTGAGGGGTAAAAGGAGTACTCAGGGAAGACAAAGCCATAGCGGACAGATTAAATTAATTCTTTGCTTCGGTCTTCACAGAGAGAGATTTGGAATAGATACCAGTGCAAGTATTCAAAGCTGACGAGTCAGAGAAACTGAAAGAAATCTCTATAAAACTGGAAGATGTAATGGCGCAATTTGACAAATTGAACAGTAGCAAATCACCTGGACCGGACAGTATTCAAAATGAACCGAATAGAATTGAAAAATGAACTTGCAGAACTATTATTAGTAATATATAATTTATCTTTAAAATCAAGAATGGGTCCGGAAGATTGGAGGGTGGCCAATGTAACGCCAATTTTTTAAAAAGGTTTCAGAGGTGATCCGGGTAATTATAGACGAGTGAGCCTGAGGTTGGTGCTGGGAAAAATGGTAGAGACTATTATAAAGAACAAAATTACAGAGCATATTCAAAAGCATGGATTAATGAGACAAAGCCAACAAGGATTTAGTGAAAGGAAATCTTCCCTAACCAATCTATTACATTTCTTTGAAGGGGTGAACAAACACGTGGATAAAGGTAAGCCAGTCAATATTGTGTATCTGGATTTTCAAAAGACATTTCACAAAGTACCTCATGAAAGACTCCAGAGGAAATTGGAGAGTCATGGGATAGGAGGTAGTGTTATGTAGTGGATTAAAAACTGGTTAAAAGATAGAGAACCGAGTAGTGTTAAATGGTCAGTATAGTCAATAGAGAAGGGTAGATAGTGGAGTTTTCCCAGGGGTCTGTACTAGGACTGCTGCTTTTTAACATATTTATAAATGATCTAGAGACGGGAGTAACTAGTAAGGTAATTCAATTTGCTGGCAACACAACATCCAAATGGCAGATGATGTTTAATGTAAGCAAGTGCAAAGTGATGCATGTGGGAAAGAGGAACCCGAAGTATAGCTACATAATGCAAGGTTCCACCTTAGGAGTCACTGACCAGGAAAGGGATCTAGGTGTTATCATTAATGATACTTGAAACCCTCTTTTCAGTGTGCGGCAGCGGCAGCTAAGAAAGCAATATAATTTTAGGTATTATTAGGAAATGAATGGAAGACAAAAATGAGGACACTATAATGCCTTTGTATCGCTCCATGGTACGACCACACCTGTGCAATTCTGGTCACCGCATCTGAAAAAAGATATAGTGGAATTAGAAAAGGTACAGAGAAGGGCGACGAAAATGATAAAGGGGATGTGACTTCCCTATGAGGAAAGGTTAAAGCGGCTAGGGCTCTTCAGCTTGGAGAAAAGGCAGCTGAGGGGAGATATGACAGAGGTCTATAAAATAATGAGAGTGGCACAGGTAGACATGGTTGTTTACTCTTTCCAAAAATACTAGGATTAGGGGGAACGCAATGAAGCTACTTAGTAGTAAATGTAAAACAAACCTAGGAGCTCCAGGGGAAGTCTATGGGAAATACACCCAAACAGGGAGAACAGGCAAGAGAGATAGATGGATGGAGACCTGTACCACTCAGGCAAGGCCCTGAATGACCAAATCAAAACCTCACACAATGGCAGGAAGAAGTGTGACTGGAGGCTACGGAGCCAAACTCTGAGCTCAACCAGGTACGGGCCCGAGACTGTGACCTGGGAGTGGCCGTTAGGCTCGACCACGCTGTGCACCCATGGCCAGCAGATTGGGGAACTAGGTCAGGGACAGGAGCATCATCTGCACAACCTACCACTTGCTGAAGGTAGAGAAAATACTGGATTGTTCCAGGGAGCACCTCTGCTTATGCTGGTGAAGCCACTGGCAAAATTCAGTTTTTATCCCTTCCACCTGCTGGTAGGAAGAGCTAAAACTCATTGGATCAGAACAGTGGAGCTGACGCTATGAAATGGCTTAAAGTGCCACATCTCTAGCGCAAAAACAAAGAAAACGAAACGTTTAACAGAATTATCAATGCTGCCTCCTTGACAATAGCAAAAAATTACACCAGGGATCTACTTTCATATTATGTTACTTATACAGTATTTCAACAAGTTTGTCCACACAAAATGCATTACATACCTTTGCAAAGGTGGAAAAAATAGTTCAATGGAAACTTCACTACATGAATACTAGAGAGAATAATCTCCCATAAGAGTGCATATCAGCCTACCTGACTACTGGTCAATTGAGTTTTAATGTGTTTTTAATTGACAGGAATCTGGAATAAGCTACAGTGTATGGCAGAATGACAAAACTCTTCATTCCAGGATGGAGAGCTCTCTTAATAGTTCACTTCAAATTTTGAATTAAGACAACAGTTGGTCATTAATCATCAACCTCTCTCTCTCTCTGAGAGAGAAGTGTGGTTTTGGCAAATATTTAGCACTCCGTTAAGAAAGCAGTTTTCAAAAGGTACTTATGACTATAAAATTGGGCTTTTTGAAAACTCTCCTCCCTATGTACCAGCCACTACACACCTGATTTTTTTTAATCCAAATATTATGGGGTAACAGAGTCTGTTATAATAAGTTTTAAAAAGGAACAAAGAAATATGACAATTCAAATGTCACCTCAATAAGGAAAAAAAACGTCAGCCTCCATAAACTCCTCAATAAAGGGGGCAAGGCAAAATTAAAGCTCTATGGCAACGGAAAATCATCTCACACAGAAATAGTGTGAACAGGAGAGTATGAGTGATACACATCAAATTATATGAATGTGCAGTTAGGCCCAGAAGTGACCCCTAGAGAGAGAAGCACAACATTAAGTGGAGCCACCACTGCTTTATCACTCAGAAAAAGGAGACAATGCATTTTCAAGGAAATACAGAGGTCCTTTTACTAAACAATGTTAAGTACTTACTCCCGGATTCTATAAAGTGCGCTTACATTTAGGCACTGAAAATCGGTGTGGATTCTTTAACACCGCGCATAACTTAATTGGCTTAACAAGCTAATGAGTGCTGATACCAGTACTTAACAAGCAATAATCGACACAGATTACAATTTAGGCGCACCACTTGCTAAGCGCATTCTGTAACGATGTGCGCCAAAACTCTAACGTGCAGAGGCAAAGGGGCATGGCTATGGCTGTGGGAGTTCCAAAATTTAGGCGCCTAGTGATAGCCCATTGCGTCTAAATCTACGCGCTGAGATTTATATCAGGTTTTTGCTGGCGTAAATGGATGCGTGCAGATATATCAGCGCTGAAATAGCAACTAAGTGTATTCTATAATCGGCATCTAAATCTAGGCACCCATTATAGATTACGCTTAGTTAGCAGTAAGCCACATATAGAATCTCCCCATTTTTTATTTTATTTGTAGCATTTGTATCCCACATTTTCCCACCTATTTGCAGGCTCAATGTGGCTTACATTATGCCGTGATGGCGATCGCCATTTCTGGTTACAGAATTTCAAATGGTAATATATTTAGGTGTATACATACATGGTAAAGAGGAATACATTATGGCATTGTATAGAAGTTTCTAAGTGATAAAATGAGTTGTAGCATAAGTTAAACAGTCAAGTGACAAGAGTTCGGCCTTGTCTAGATCGTGTAAAGTCTATTTATTTTATTAAGGACTAGATTCAGTAAATGGTGCTGAAAAAAATGTGCACTAAGCACTATTCTATAAACGGCACTCCGAGTTGGGTGCCATTTATAGAACAGCATGTAGCATTGGGATCCACGCCTAATTCTGTATGTGAAAATTTACACCTACTGAAGCCTGGTGAAAATCCTCACACATATATTCTGCGAGTTTCCCTCGAATTCTATAATGCTGTGTGCATCTTTAGCGAATGCCCCTGACCCACCCATGCCCCTCCCATGGCTATGCCCCCTTTTCTGTGACTCACAAAAAGATCTGCACGCGCAGCTTTATAGAATAGCACTTAGCAAGATGCGGGCGCAAATCCACATTGTTGCCAATTGTGCATGCAAATTGATGTTAGCACTCAATTATTGATGCTAATTAGCTCATTAGCCAATTAAATTGCACACGTAAATTGATCCCATGCCCAAATCTGCATTTATAGAATCCGGGGATTAATGTATATTTTGTCATGTGCTGCTAGCACAGAACTGCATTAAGGGGTTTAGCGGTATTTTTGCAGATAACACACGGTAAGTTATCATGTCAATAGATGCCACAGGCAAAGAATGAGCATGGAAGGTGTTTTACCATTAGCAAACTGCACATAAAGCATAATAACTGGCACTTTTGCAGTAACATGGGGCCACTTATCACATCTGGCTAAATGCTTCCACACAAATTCCAAGTACCGTAACACAAGCTAAGTGCACATTTAACACGGCACCTATAAGGGCAAATGCTGAATACACCTCCAATGGTTGACACATTAAATTTGCAGCTATCACAAAGTCTTGTGTTAAGCTGTGGTAACTGCAAATATTTGCATGGGTTTCACCCAACAGGTCATCTCCCCATATGTAGCACAGAAAAACTGCCATCCACCATGTCTTGCCACCCCACCCCACACCCTAAAAAAAAAAACTGCTATCCACCTTTTCAGCTATATGAAAATTCCAGAATACCCTCTGTACTGGAAGGAATTTCCATCACTACAGGTTGAGGCCTGTTAGGTCCATGGCTCAGTAATTATAATTCTTCATGATTGCAGCTCCCAGCTGTTTTCACTAAGGGGCCCTTTTACCAGGGCGTGGGAGGGCTATCACATCAAATCGGCACTACTGAGTTTGGTGTGCGCCAAATCCTGCTGTAGAAAATAATTTTCTATTTTCTATCACGGGGGACGTTCCCAGCAGTAATCAGTAGTTAGCACGCACTGCATGGTTACCACGCGGGTAGCACGTGAGCCCTTACCACTAGGTCAATGGGTGGCAGTAAGGGCTCAGGCAGTAAATAGGCGCGCGCTAGTTTTAATATTAGCGCAGGTCCATTTTCCGTCCCTTAGAAAAAGTCCTTTTCTCCGGCTGCGGTAAAAGAAATGGCTCAGTGCATGCCCAAAACACGCACCAACACTACTGCAGGCCACTTTTTACCACGGCTTAGTAAAAGGACCCCTGAGCTCATGGTTATATTCCGTAACTTGACACAATCAATGGTCTTGAGCCACACAGACTATTGAGACTATATGCGGGTTGTAAAGTGCAGCTTATGAAAAAACTCCAGACAGCACAAAACACAGCTGCCAGACTGATATTCAACAAAAAAAGATTTCATAGCGCAAAACCTCTTCGATTAAAATTGCACTGACTCCCTATTTTGTAAGCCACATTGAGCCTGCTAATAAGTGGGAAAATGCGGGATACAAATGTTACGAAATAAATAAATAAATGGTTTGTAGTTTAGCTTTCTCCAGGTTGAAGTGACCCCTCATTTCTCAACAACAAGGCCCAGAAGCAGGCAATAAAATACAGACACACCATGCAAACTCTCTATCCTGCTCTATCTTTTATCCAGCCTGAAACACAGCTATCCAAGGTTTCAATCCTATATTTACCGGTTGGGGTGACAATCAACTTCCCCAGAAAATACATTCTTGAAGCCTTCTCTCAGTCTTCCCAACATATATACCAATATTTCTCTTTCTCTCTCTCAGCCTTCAGATTGTATTTTATTGTGTGGGTAACTAGCAATATGATTTGAACTTATTAAGTCAAAGAACAGAACAGATCCCAGACGAAGGTCACATTCCGTCCATTCCTTCTCTTCCCCATTATCTCTTGTAGGTTTTCTGCTGTATTAGCTTCATTTTACTGAATTAGTGTCTGCCTCTGTGGTGCATTGTAAGCCACATTGAGCCTGACACTGCTGGGAAACTGTGGGGTACAAATGAGATAATAAATAAATAGCAAATAGTTATTTAAAAATATTTAATAAAAAATAACCCAATGTGGCCACGTTTCGACCAAAGGCTGCGTCAAGGGAAACACTATAAAATATATAAATTTTAAATCAATACATCAAAACTAAAATAAGGTATATAAATCAAACAATAAAATAATAAAAACATACAATCAAGACACTTGTATACATAAATAGGGTATATCATAAATAAAAGATTCAATATATATTTCCAAGTCCAATAACAATTAATCATAGATAAAAGATAAGTGAATAATAAAACATAACAAACTAACTACATCAGTGTACTGTGCATTTCTGTAAAATAGAAATATGATATAAGAATCAATGGGTGCAAATTAAAACACACTTTGTATGGTGCTGGCAAGAAAGTTGTAGTGTCATAGTAATGATGTCATAAAGGGCAAATATCCATTAGGGACTGAAAACAAACTCTCCCCTATTATTTCAACACAGTCTAAAGAATAAAGTAGAATTTATAAAGCTTACGCAAATAGGATCAAAAAAGTCTTTAAGGTCTGAGGAGCAGGACTAAGAAAAAATAGTTACTTACAGAACAGTAAATCTCCGTCAGAGTAGTGTCGTCTCCATAAAATGAACATGAAATCTGCCACAATGTGCACAGCTGCAGGTGTTTTATACTCCAAATGAGGTCAAAGGTCAATATAAAAAAAAATCTCTCTTATCAAGTTTTTTTTTATTGAAGCAATCAGAGAAACATGTAGACAATAAAAGTTGTCTGCAGTCTGGAATTCAATCATCGTATGATGTGATTAGGATTAAAAAAAAGAAAACACTAGCATTGTACTTGATTCAACTTGTGGAGCCTTTAACTAACAAAGAACTTATGATCGCATATAAAAGTAGTATGAACCTGAGAGATATTTTAGTACCATCACTATTTGTTAGAAAACCTACAGTTAAATCCAGATTATCTAACAGACATTACCCTTGTAGAAGTTGTTTAGTGTGCTGTATTAATAAAAGTGTCAAATCCATCAGGCTTCCAATGAGTGGGAAAGAATATATATTACAACATTTCGCTAATTGTAAAACAGAAAAAGTGATCTATACATGTGTTTGCTCTTGTAAACATATGTACATTGTTAAGACCAAGAGAGCCCTCAATAAAAGAATGATAAAACATCCTAGTGCTCTTAGAAGATAGATCTTGGAGAAACCTTTGATAGAACATGTAATTGAAATAACCATAAATTTAAGGAATTTAGGGGTCCTTTTATTAAGGTGCACTGAAAATGGGCCTATGGTAGTGCAGATGCGTGTTTCAGGCGTGCGCAAATTATTTTTCAGCGCACCTACAAAAATGCCTTTTTTTGCCGAAAATGGACGTGCAGCAAAATCAAAATTGCCGCGCGTCTATTTTAGGTCTAAGACCTTACTGCCAGACATAGACCTAGCGGTAAAGAATTTAGGCAGTAATGACCTACATGTGTCAGATGCCACTTGGCGCGTGTCTGCTACGCGCGCCAGAACATAAAAAATATTTTTCAAACGGGCGTAGCGGATGCCCCTCCAAAATTGAAATTACCGCAAGGGCCACACTGTAACTGGGCGGTAACTCCAACTTGACGTGCATCGGGCATGCGTAAGCGCCTAAGCAACTTAGTAAAAGGAACCCTTAGCTTTTTCATGTTACAAAAATTTTAAAATTTAAGTGTTTGGTTCAAGAAAATATGTTATCTTTATATTCCAATTCTAGATTCAGAGTTCTTTTTGTTGTTTAAGAAAATTCTCTAATGTATTTCTTGCTTATTATATTTCCTGTATACAGGTGCTTAATTTGGGAACCCACAGTGTCAGAGGGGTAAAGTTATGTTTTGAGTTTTATGCAGTAAAGCTATGAAGGGGCTGTAGGAATTGGAAGTAAATGTATGCACATTAAAGGTTAAGGGTTAAAGAGATGTTTGAGTAAATGAGAAAATGTACTATAATGAGGAGAAACTTATTATAATGTTAAAAATCATAATACTGTGAACAGTCCCTTGACAAAAACCTTGAAACCTTTCTGTTGAAGGTTGGCTATGAACAGTATAGCACTAGGACAAACAGTTCACCTCCTGCAAATAAGCAGGAAACACTTCCTTCCACTTGATTTAGTTCCTACTGTATATGTTTGGTTACAGACAGTGCGTGAAGGGAATGAGGAACAGAGAACTGTAAGGGTTGCCAGAGGAATAGGGAGAGTGAGAATCACAAGTGAAAAGAGAAAAGTATTTGACAGTGTGTGAAAGGGTAGGAGAAAATGAGAGGACTTGGTGTGACAACAGGGTGAGTAAACAGATTGAAAAGTGGCAGGAAAAGAGTGAGTGAGGAGACTGAAGAGGGTGTAGTATGAGTCTGGAGGGACTTTGGCAGGGGGTGTGAGTGTGAGAAAGGATGGGTGTTAAGAGGTGTATAAGAATAGATCCTTAATTTTTCCTCGTTTGATCTCCATTTCCCCTTTCCTGGATTTAACCAGGACTTAATTTGCTTTGGGGGTTTGGAAAAGAGTGTTCTCTTGTTCTTTGTCCAGAGGAAGAGTGTTCCAAAGTTGAAGTTCTAAATAACTGGATGCAGTGTTATGGGAGGTGTCCACAGAGCTGAATGTGGGAGGGAAGATAGAGGAAAGATTGTTGTGATGATCACAAAGACTGTGAGGGAGTGTAGGAGATCAGGAGACTGGAAAGATTATCAAGCCCTGAGGGTGTCGAGGCCCTTAAATACCAGGATAAGGATCTTGAACTTGATCCATGCTGAGATGGGAAGCCAATGTTCAAAGATTAAATAAGGCAGCAGTGGACTGGGCAAGTTGAAGATACTTTGAACTAGATTCTATATATCATGCCTAAAAATCAGAATACGCCTAAATTTCTGCACAGCTTACAGAATACACTGAGCACCCGTTATACCAAGTTAAACTTGGTGTAAATGCCAACATCTAAATTAGGTATAGACCGGGTGTATTCTATAACAACACGTACAGATTTTAGAAACACCCATGACCCAACCATTCCATGCCCAAGTTCCCTTTTCAATTACGCGACTTAAAATTTATGCGCATCACATTACAGAATATGCTTAGACAGTTGTGCATGCAAATTCTAATTAATGCCAGTGTCAATAATTGATTGTTAATTGGTAATTATCTGCATTGACTGGCTTAACTAATTAACTTGCATGCATAAATCCAGAATATAACTGCGCAGTCATGCTATATAGAATCCAAAGGTTAACAGAGGCTAGCCGGCGTATAGAGAATTACAGTAGTCTAAATGAGAAATGTACAAAGCAGTCTTTTCCCAGGTCTAACTTAATAATGCTTTATACACTTTTCTTTCAGGAATCTTATCTATACCTTTTATTAAACCCAGCTATGTTGTTTTTCATCACATTTTCCACCAATAAGTTCCACAGCTTAACCATACATTAAGTGAAAAAATATTCTCTCCAATTTGTTTTAAATACACAACTTACTTTATGCTATATCTCTTGGTTTACTCTCAAAAAGTACAAAGACTATCTATTTGTCGCGGCTCTGATGTCACTCTGGTGTTGGTGAGCTCTCGAGTTTTCCCGAGCTCCACTAGGCCCAGGAAATAGCCGAGCACCCCGAATCTTCACCCGCGGCGACCGCCGTTCACCGAGGGTTGAGCCCCCAGCTGCGGGCGGCCAGCAGGACTGCTGGAACCACGGGGTGACGGATGACCTGGCTGGCTGTGGATACAGAGTCCTTGGTGAGCGTACCTAGCCGGGCGGCTAGCTGAGCAGTAACAAACACAGTCTTGGAAATAGCTAGCAGGCTGCCTAGCTGCCACGAGGAACAAACACAGTCTTGGAAGGAGCTAGCAGGACGGCTAGCTGTCACGGGGAACAAACACAGGCTTGGAAGGGGCTAGCAGGACGGCTAGCTGGCACGAGGAACAAAACACAGTCTTGGATGGAGCTAGCAGGACGGCTAGCTGTCACGAGGAACAAACACAGGCTTGGAAGGAGCTAGCAGGACGGCTAGCTGGCACGAGGAACAAAACACAGTCTTGGATGGAGCTAGCAGGACGGCTAGCTGTCACGAGGAACAAACACAGGCTTGGAAGGAGCTAGCAAGACGGCTAGCTGGCATGAGGAACAAAACACAGTCTTGGATGGAGCTAGCAGGACGGCTAGCTGGCACGAGGAACAAAACACAGTCTTGGATGGAGCTAGCAGGACGGCTAGCTGTCACGAGGAACAAACACAGGCTTGGAAGGAGCTAGCAGGACGGCTTCAAACAACAAAACGGAAGCACTGGATCCTTTCTGTGCTTCCGTTTAAATCCCCCGCTCGTCCTGGCCGAAGAACAGCTGGGACCAATCCTTTCTGTCCCGGCCGGCAGTGGGCCCCGGATTGGTTCTCCCGTCTGAGGGGCAGAGTTCCTTCGTGGATGCGCCAATCCGGCGCAAGTGGGCGGAGCCTCCTCGCTGGTCCTGCTGCAGCGAGGAGGACGCCGACGCCGGCGCCGCCATCTTGGCTGGCGGATCTCCTTCTCCGAGGCCGGCGTTAGTTCTTCTGGATCGCCGGCCTCGGAGCAACCTGTGGTCGCGGCCATCCCGGCGGCAGCCTTCCCTCGTCGCCCCGCACCCCACGGAAGCCCCAACCTCCTGCCCCGGCCCGCGGACCGCCAGGTAAGGGCCCGGAACGGGACAGTATCCTCCCCGGAAGACCCCTTCCTCCGGGGCCCGGGTTTGAACGGATATCGGGCGTGGAAGGCTTTGATCAGTTCTGGAGCATGAACATTAGCCACGGGTTCCCAGGAATTATCTTCGGGACCATAAGATTTCCATGCTAACAAATAATACAGTCTTCCTCGCCGCCACTTTGAGTCAAGAATCTCTCCTACCTCGTACTCCGGGTCCGGGGCCACTTGGAGATCCTCGGTTCGGGCTGGAGGTGGGTGCCACCCGGACTCCCGGAACCTCTTCAATAGCGAGATGTGAAAGGCGTTATGTACTCGTAGATTGGCGGGTAACCGCAATCGATACGTTACCGGCCCAATTCGTTCTTGAATTGCATATGGCCCCACATACCGAGGTCTCAGTCTTTGGGACGGTCCTCGGAGTCTCAGATGTTTCGTGCTTAACCATACTTTCTGTCCTGGTTGGAGCACGGGGGCGGGCCGCCGATGGCGGTCAGCAAAGATCTTGTTCTTGATCGCGGCCTTCTGTAATTGTTCCCTAGCCACCCGCCAGACCTCTTGTAGGTCGGCTATGACTTGATCCCCCGCCGGGTTCATGGCGGTAGCCGGAAACGGTCCTGGAAGCCGGGGATGTCGTCCATATACCAGGAAGAACGGGGACTGCCCTGAGGATGAGTGGTCGCTTTGGTTATAGGCGAATTCGGCCCAGGGAAGTAGAGAAACCCAGTTATCCTGTCGTTGGTTGACAAAGGCTCGCAAGAATCCTTTCAGGGTTTGGTTAATCCTCTCAACCATGCCGTTGGTCTGAGGATGGTACGCGGATGAAAAATGATTCTCTACCCCCAAGGCCGTGCACAAAGTTCTCCAGAAGTGAGATGTAAATTGAGGCCCTCGGTCACTGATGATCCGAGTGGGCAGTCCATGTAATCGAAAAATGTGGTGAATGAACGCTTGAGCTAGAGAGGCGGCCGACGGGAGGTTCATGAATGGGACAAAGTGAGCCATTTTAGAGAACCGATCTATTACCACCCAGATCACGGTATGACCCTGGGACCGAGGTAAGTCCGTGATAAAGTCCATGGATATCTCCGACCAGGGACTGGTCGGTACGGGCAGTGGTTGTAGGTCTCCCACGGGGGGTCCTCCTATTGGCTTGGTTCGGGCACATACCGGACACGAGGTAACAAACTGGAGGATATCTCGTCTCATCTGTGGCCATCGATACTGTCTCGTGATGAACCGGAGTGTCTTATGATACCCGAAGTGACCTGCCCATCTAGACGAGTGCCCCCATTGCAGAACCCTTTTCCGATCGGCGGCCGCCACGAATTTCTGGATCGGGGCAACCTCTCCTGTGGCCGCACAGACACAAGCGGGGTCTAACATCGGATGAGTCTCTGTAGTTTCTTCTGGTGTCTCGAAGGCCCGGGAGAGCGCATCTGCCGGGGTATTCTGGGAGGCCGCTCGGAATACCAATTGAAAATGAAATCGGGCAAAGAATAATGACCACCGGGCCTGTCGGGGATTCAGCCGCTGGGCCTCTTGGAAGTATAGGAGGTTTTTATGATCAGTGATGACCGTGAACCGGTGTTCCGCTCCTTCCAGTAAATGTCTCCATTCTTGCAGTGCTAGTTTCAGCGCCAAGAGTTCTCTATCCCCTACCGTATAATTCCGCTCGGCAGGAGAGAATTTCCGTGAAAAAAAGGAGCACGGCTGACGCCGGCCTTCGGGGTTGATTTGAGAAATGACCGCCCCGGCTCCTAGAGCGGACGCGTCCACTTCTACAATGAAAGGTTTCTCAGGGTCGGGGGTCAATAGGATAGACGTGGACTCAAAGGCCTCTTTTACCTGATGAAAGGCTGTTTGCGCCTCCAGCGGCCAATCCCTCACCCTCGCGTTCTTATGGGTGAGCGCCGTCAACGGGGTGGTCAACCTGGAGTACTGGGGAATAAATTGGCGATAGTAATTGGCGAAACCCAGGAATCGTTGCAAGGCCCTCAGGCCCTTCGGTTGAGGCCACTCTCGAATGGCTTGGAGCTTGTCTGGCTCCATCTGTAACCCTCCTGGAAGCAGGATATGCCCCAAAAAGGGTAAGGATCGCTGATGGAAAGCGCACTTACTCAGCTTAGCAAATAGATGGGCTTGACGAAGGCGGGACAGCACAGCCCGTACATGGCCCGGGTGCTCCCGGGGGTCCTTAGAGTAAACTAGGATGTCATCCAGATATACAATCACCGTGGAATTTAGCAATTCTTCTAGTACACTATTGATAAGGCGTTGAAACACCGCAGGGGCATTGCAGAGACCGAATGGCATTACCCGATATTCAAAATGTCCCTCGTGGGTGTTGAAGGCCGTTTTCCATTCGTCCCCTGCCCGGATTCGTACTAGATTGTAGGCTCCCCGCAAATCCAACTTCGTGAAGATCTGAGCTCCTTGCAGTTTGTCCAAGAGCTCAGGAATAAGCGGGAGCGGGAATCGATCCTTCACGGTGATGGCGTTTAGACCCCGATAGTCGATGCACGGTCTTAGGGTCCCATCCTTCTTGGTAACGAAGAAAAACCCCGCCCCGGCTGGGGATGTAGACGGCTGAATGAACCCTTTCCGTAGATTCTCCTGGATATAATCTCGCATTGCCTTGAACTCTCCTCGGGACAGTCTGTACAATCGGCCCCGAGGGGGAACCGTATCTGTCTTCAGATTAATAGCACAGTCAAAAGAGCGATGCGGCGGTAGTACCTCCGCCTCCTTGGGGCTGAACACATCTGCAAAGTCTCTATAAATCATAGGCAGGGCGCCCAGTTTACCCAGACCCTCCCCGGGCAACGTAAGTAAGGCCGGACAGCTGCCCGCCCGATCCTTACAACAGTTCTCTTGACAGGAATTGCCCCAGGTCTGAATCTTTCCCCCGGTCCAGTCGATAACCGGGTTGTGGTATCGTAGCCATGGTAATCCCAGAACCACAGGGTGAATGGTCCGGGATAACACTAAGAATTCGACTTCCTCCCGATGCCCCTCTCCGACTTGCAGCCCCAATAGGGGAGTAATCTCGGTGACCGGCTGGGGAAGGGTAGTTCCCTGGATGGAGGTTATCCGCAGCATAGGCCTCCGGGGGAGCGTGGGCCATCCCATTTGCTGCAGTAGTTCGAGCCCAATAAAATTGCCCCCGGAGCCCGAGTCCACCAGGGCTCGGGTCTGAACCGTGGCCTCCTGCCACCGTAAGGTCACCGGCAGGGTGATCAAGGTCTCTTGTAGGGGAGCGGAGTGCCCCAGGAACCCTCCCCTCAGGGTGCCTTGGGGAGCGCGTTTCCCGACCGGAGGGAACAAGTCCGGAGGAAGTGCCCAGCCTGCCCACAATAGAAACACAGTCCATTAGACTGTCGTTGCTGTCTTTCGGCGGGAGTCAACCGTTGTCGGCCCATCACCATGGGCTCCTCTCCGGGCTCCGTAGTGTCCCGGTTCCCCTGGCGAGAGGACGGCCCTTTGCTCGTCCGAGAGGACCCTCGTACCCACTTCTGCCGCTCCACCCGGGCTCTGGCTCGCTCCCGGAATCGGGTGTCCACCCGGATACAGAGGGAAATGAGGGCATCCAATTGCCCGGGAATCTCCCGTCCCGCTAATTCATCCTTGATTCGTTCTTGTAATCCCTCCATAAAAATGGCCATCAAGGACTCCGGATTCCACCGCAGCTCCGTGGCTAAGGTACGAAACCGGATGGCATAGTCGGCCACCGTACCCTCTCCCTGATGAATCCGGAGCAGTTCCGATGCCACGGAGGAGGGTCTTCCCGGAAGGTCAAACACCATCCGGAACCGGCGCTGAAATTCACTATAATCCTCCAAAATGGGATCATGTTGCTCGTCCAGGGGGGCTACCCAGTCCCGGGCCTTTCCTTCACAAAGGCCCATGATGTAGCCCACCTTGCTTTGGTCCGAAGCAAAGGCCTCCGGTTGCATCCGGAAGGCCAGATTACACTGGTGGAGGAACCCTCGACAACCTCCCGGATTCCCGTCGTATCGTGCTGGTTCAGGGAACCGAGGTCCCACGCGGAACCCTCCCATACGGGGAGCCGCTGCGGCCCCTTGGACCGCAGCGGCCTGGTTCTGTACCTGAAGCGTGGATAGTTGCGAACATACATTCTGGAGCGCCCCGGACAGGGCATTAAGCTGTTCCTGCTGCTGCTGAAGAACCTTGGCCAGGTCCCGTAGATCAGGTTGCGTCGGCGAGCTCATGGCTTCCGTTTTCTGTCGCGGCTCTGATGTCACTCTGGTGTTGGTGAGCTCTCGAGTTTTCCCGAGCTCCACTAGGCCCAGGAAATAGCCGAGCACCCCGAATCTTCACCCGCGGCGACCGCCGTTCACCGAGGGTTGAGCCCCCAGCTGCGGGTGGCCAGCAGGACTGCTGGAACCACGGGGTGACGGATGACCTGGCTGGCTGTGGATACAGAGTCCTTGGTGAGCGTACCTAGCCGGGCGGCTAGCTGAGCAGTAACAAACACAGTCTTGGAAATAGCTAGCAGGCTGCCTAGCTGCCACGAGGAACAAACACAGTCTTGGAAGGAGCTAGCAGGACGGCTAGCTGTCACGGGGAACAAACACAGGCTTGGAAGGGGCTAGCAGGACGGCTAGCTGGCACGAGGAACAAAACACAGTCTTGGATGGAGCTAGCAGGACGGCTAGCTGTCACGAGGAACAAACACAGGCTTGGACGGAGCTAGCAGGACGGCTAGCTGGCACGAGGAACAAAACACAGTCTTGGATGGAGCTAGCAGGACGGCTAGCTGTCACGAGGAACAAACACAGGCTTGGAAGGAGCTAGCAAGACGGCTAGCTGGCATGAGGAACAAAACACAGTCTTGGATGGAGCTAGCAGGACGGCTAGCTGGCACGAGGAACAAAACACAGTCTTGGATGGAGCTAGCAGGACGGCTAGCTGTCACGAGGAACAAACACAGGCTTGGAAGGAGCTAGCAGGACGGCTTCAAACAACAAAACGGAAGCACTGGATCCTTTCTGTGCTTCCGTTTAAATCCCCCGCTCGTCCTGGCCGAAGAACAGCTGGGACCAATCCTTTCTGTCCCGGCCGGCAGTGGGCCCCGGATTGGTTCTCCCGTCTGAGGGGCAGAGTTCCTTCGTGGATGCGCCAATCCGGCGCAAGTGGGCGGAGCCTCCTCGCTGGTCCTGCTGCAGCGAGGACGCCGACGCCGGCGCCGCCATCTTGGCTGGCGGATCTCCTTCTCCGAGGCCGGCGTTAGTTCTTCTGGATCGCCGGCCTCGGAGCAACCTGTGGTCGCGGCCATCCCGGCGGCAGCCTTCCCTCGTCGCCCCGCACCCCACGGAAGCCCCAACCTCCTGCCCCGGCCCGCGGACCGCCAGGTAAGGGCCCGGAACGGGACACTATTCACATTTACCCATTCCAATCCTTTTAGGATTTTATAGATCTATCATATCTCCCCCTCAGCCATCTCAGTGCTTTAGAGCCTTATCCTTTTTAGCTTTTCCTCATATTTAAGTCTTTCTATCCCATTAATCATTTTGGTTGCCCTTCTAAATTATGCAATACTTTCACATAATTGCTCAGAATTTTGAAAAATCTGCCAGAGGAAAGCTGTGACTGTGATTATAGATCATGTCTACTCAACCAGTTTGCTTCCAAACTAATCTTGCCTGCTACACAAACTGCTAAGAAACAGAAAATTCCTCTTGACCCATGACTGTAATCTGCTTTGTGGTACATAACGATAAGGTGAGTAATCAAGTTTAAATAAGTCATGTGTGGTCTATCATCACCCTGGACTTTTTTTTTAATCATCTACTGTGTTTAAGTACACTACTGCTACAAAGTTGTCTGATTTTATCCCTTTGCACAATCTTTTGCTTGAAAGCTATTACGATACCCCCTACTACTCATTTCCAAAATACTTACTCATGATTTCTCTCTTTTACACATGAAGCTCTGAAGCTAAATGTTCAAACACAATGAATCTCCACCTGAGCAAAATGAATTCTATGAATATAAATGTCCATTTTCCCACTAAGGAATTCAAAACCCTCACCAGTGTAACTTTTTTAGTTTGAGGGAGAAACAGACTTCAGGAGCTCAATCACTATAAAATGGTAAAAAGTAAGCTACATCAAAGACCATCATTAGTCCAAAAAAATCCTCCCACGAATTTTTACAACCAAAAGCAGCAAAAAACAAAATTAGCAGCAACATCTGAAATAGCTTAGTTCCTTGGAACTCTCCATTTCACTACAGTAGCTACACACCACCACAATACCACTTTTGCCCTCAGCAGAATCCAAGATGTCTGATCCTTAAACCCTAGCCTGCCACACCAAATCTAGTAAGGGAAAGAATAATTAGAGGGGCATTTTCGATATGACGTCTAATTCTGACATAGTGATTTTATAACCAGAAAAACGTCTTTTTGTTTTGAAAATGTCCATTTCCTAGATGCCACTGTTTTTGTGGAAGCTGCATAGAGTATTATTTGTTTTTCTTGTATTTGTTGATGAGGACTTCACAAGTAGATGTCCTTTGTTTTACTTCTGACTGGTATTTATACCCCCAATGCAGGCAACAGCCGAAACACGGCCGTGGCAGGCTGAATAAATTGCTTCCCCTGACATCTGAGTCTGCTTTGTTTTGTCCCATCTGTGGCCTGTTACATTCTCCTCTTATATCAACTCGGAGACCTGTTGCTTGATCCTGGAGTGTGAACACTACTATAAGAAAATAAACTGGTAAAGGCAAGTATCCAGCTGTTGGGTATGAGGGAAGGGAAAGGAGGGGGAGAGACAAAGAGAGGGAGAACATTTGGGAATGAGAGATTATCAGATGTTCCTCCTCCTCTCTCTTTTCAAAAAGATGAGACACACTACTTTGCATTCTGATTTTATGGTGGTTCTTGTGTGAAATGTTGGCCACTCCTTATTTTCAACTAGCTTTGGCAACCAGGCTCAAAATGGCAAGTGTCGCTCATCTTGAACCAGCTGAGATTTTAGAGAATAGAATGGGATGTTCCTGTGCTGCCTAGCAAGTTGAGACTTAAAGCACATAAGAATATCCTAGGCTGGTTTCGGGTGCAAGATGGTGCCCTAGAGAGCAGACATGTACTCATTGTTCTACATTTCCTACAAGCAGCGTGAAAGAAAAGATCGAGGAATGCCCCCCCCCCCCCTCAAGGCTCCAGGGAAGGTATCTAGTACTCCAGTTCTCACTCAACGTAAAACTGATGAATTTGCTGAGCATCTACTAGCTGCTGAGGTATCTCTGCTTGTAATGAGGCAGGGTGAAGCTGAGCCTTCCTCATTTCCGGGTAGGAGCGTTTCGCTATCCCCCAGAGAGCGTGCATCTGACAAATCCCACATTGCAGAAAGTAAGCCATCTGTAAGACAGTACAAAGTTGGTTGACCAGCACTCCGTGGTGGTTTCCCCAGATCTGGTGCCATCAACCGTGTTGGCATCCATTGAGCAGAGCACAGCACTTGCAGAAAGAGTTATGGAAAGCACTGGGACCACCATTACAGGTGAGAAGGAGGAGACTTCTGACTCTTTAAGGACATAGGTTCTGCCTGGAGAATCCCAGTCTGCCATATTTGAGCCAGTAAGATCGACATCTTTTATTCTTGAGGAAATACGGAAGACAATTGTGTCACTGGGCCAGACTATAACGTCTCAAATCTTGAGTTAAGCTGGTAAAATCAAGTGTTTAGAACAAAAAGTTGACATGCAAGATTCACATCTGACTTTGCTTCAGAACTCTTCTGAAACTCTTACCACTTCAGTTCAATGAGTGGATACTTTGGCTTCGAATCTGGTTAAGAGCCAAACAAATCTTGAATTTAAATACAAAAATTTGGAAAACCAGGTACGTAGGAGGAATCTCTGTTTAATTAACTTTCCTAGGATACCCAGTATATTAGCACAAAAAAAAACATTTGAAAGATATCTTACTGAGATTCTTTGAATCTCATTTTTGAAAGAGAAAAAAGTTCAAAAAGTGACGTAAAGCACCATTTGAACGTTTTTGGATGTCAAAAAACAGTATTCTTGAAACCTACTTTGCAGACGTTTATCTATGCAATTCATCTGCAGTGTGTCCAAATCACAAGGGGGGGCACATTGGGGCATTTTGAAGGCAGGATTAGGCGTGCCAAACACGTGGACGTTTTACGGCCATAATGGAACAAAACAAAAACGTCTAGGACTAAAACCAAGACGTTTTGGTCTAGATCTGTTTTCAGAACGAATAAGGCATACAAAAGGTGCCCTAAATGACCAGATGACTACTGGGGGGAATCAGGGGTGACCTCCCAATACCCCCCCAGTGGTCACTGACCCCCTCCAACCCCCAAAAAATGTGAATAAAAATATGACTTACCAGCCTCTAGGACAGCCTTAGATGTTAAAGTCACAGAAGTCTACAGATCCCTAGAGTAGTGTAGTGGTCGGAGCAGTGCACTATAGAGTGGGGAACTCAGGTCCTTATCTCCCTCTACCTGTCACACTTGTAGTGGAAACTGTGACCCCTCCTAAGACCACATGTAGGTGCCTCCTTCACATATAAGAGCTATTGCAGTGGTGTACAATGGGGGATAGTGTGTTTTGGGTGGGTTTTGGAGGGCTCAGGGGACAAGATAAAGAGCAAATATGAGATGTGTACCTGGGAGCATTTTTATGAAGTGCACAGATGTGCCCTCTAGAGTGCCCCATCAATCTCCTGGTATGTCTGGTGGACCAGTCTACTAAAAATGCTGGCTCCTCCTACATCCCAATGGCATGAATCTCTTTTGCACTTCTTTCTTTTTTATTTCATAAATGGACCAAAAAACAAAACTTCTAAAGCACAAAACCTCCTTTCCTATCCAGATTTTGGACGCTTTGTCCAATACGTCCAAAATCGTACTTAGACGACATATCAATGAGTACCGAAAGAGTCAATGCCTCCTGAGTTTTCTATCTTTCTCCATATTTTAAAAAAAAATCTAGAGATGGAGATTTGGATCATTTATCACCAATATCTGAGGACAGTTTAAATTTAACTGATTTTTTGAGTCATCAAAGGATGAAGTTGTGATTCCATTTACACTGATTGTTACCTATGGCTCTTGAAACTTTGGTTAAGGCACAGATGCACACTGTTTTGCGCTTTGAAGGTTTGTATGTTTCCCGATGTAGCTAAGGCCATTCAAGAGCTCTGGGTGCTTTATCTCTTCTGTATTTTCCCTGTAAATGTATGGTTAAATATAAGAATGAGAATTTTATCTGAACCATCACAACTAGTAATGTGCCTGAATAAACATAAGATCAGGGTCGAGAGAGAGAGAGAGAGAGAGAGAGAGAGAGAGAGAGAGAGAGAGAGAGAGAGAGGGCTTTTGTGGTCTGAGGAGCCAGGTGTTCAGATTTAACTCACCTGCTCTATTTGATATTGTTTGTACTACTCTGCTCTCTAAGGGGCCCGTTTACTAAAGCTTAGAAACAGCTAAGTGCTGAGCATCGTATTTTATACCTATGGGTCATGTAGCACTCAGCGCATACTATGCTTTAGTAAAAGGACCCCTATGGTTTTATTTCTTTATATATTACTATTGTTATTTCCTCTATATGGCTTGTTCTCTTGTCTCCCCATTATTGAGGACTTGGTGAAAATGGTATGGGGTAATATTACTTCTCAGTGTTAATGTTTGAATTTCCTATATATTTAAATTCATACATACTATTTGTTCTCTTGTTTCAAGAATTGTCTTGAAGTATAATTTGGAAATTTAATTTAAAAAAATACCCCCTAGGCTGAACATGGTTTTTGAAGTGCCCCTCCCTTGGTCCCTGTCTGATTCCTTATGTTAACTGGTTGCAAAAGGATGGAATTGGGGGGTGGGGGGAGAACCACTCGGCAGCAGAAAACAGCAATGTGACAGATTAGGGCTCTTCCTGTTACAGCACTGTGGATTAACAGAAATTAGGACACAGCACAAATTATTTAAAGAAAAACAAAACAATTCTGCCACACTAATTTTCTATGAGCTGAAAAAAAAATTGTGGGAAAAGATAGTTACTATCCTTGAAGGAATTTCTTTTGGTGAAACTGTCAATAATTCTTTCAAAATGGTACGAATTCGGTAGCTGTAACAAAATGACACGCATGAAATTCTGACAGGCCAATTTCAACAGCAGATCGATGGTTCTTAAAATGTTTATTACCGTAACACACCAGCCCTGTACTGAATCATTACAATTTGATTTTATTCTTTATAGATAGGACATTCTGCCCCCCACCCTTAAATATGCTCTTTCAAGATCCCTGGAGCAGCTTGCTCTGCTGACTCTCTTCCTCTGCACAGAAAGCATGACTGTCAATGGCCGAATCTTCACCCACTGTGCTTTGACTGTGGCACCCTGCATTCAACATGATTAATTTGACTTGTACGTGCTGGAAAATGGTGTGCTTCTGATCATCCAGAAGTACACACTTAAACATTTCCTTTCACAGTTGCAAATCAGTCCCATATACAATTTAAAGCATTAACAGGATATTTTTTTAGTTTCAAAGAAGAAATCATTTGCAACGCTTTTTATTGGAATATGTGATTCTTCTCTCTCAAAATCTCCATTATTAGGAGTATCATCAGTCTATAAACAAATCTCTATAAATAAACTGTACATTTTGAACTCTTTCACAATTGTAAAACCAACTGCTATAAAAACCTCTAGAGCAAACAATTTGTCTCTATTGTACACAACAGTAGTTTCATCCTCCAGAAGCACTTGTTCCTTTAACTTCAATGTCAATAAAACTGAATGCCTAATATTTAGAATTTAGGAGAGTAAAAGCTTTTTCTACAATGCACATAGTCAATAGTGTCTGAGCGTACGACTTACAGGGTCTGCATTAAGCTCTGGCAGATCGCAAACTCTCTTGATGGAGATGAGAAAATGTGCATAACACCTTCCCAGTGGAAAAGGTGGGAGCAAAATGGCAAACAAATTGATGAAGAGATAGGACAAGCATAGATAATTCTTAATGGGGTAGAAGTTGCCAGGAAGAAGTGTGTCTGCAGCAGTGCCACAGGAGAGGAGGAAGGGCAGCATAAAGGAGAAATTATGTCTTACCTGATCATTTTCTTTTCTTTAGCCAGGGCCACTATTCTGAACCAATGGGCATTATCCCTTCCTACCAGCAGGTGGACGTAGAGAAAACTAAGTTCTGCCGGTGACATCACCAGCATAAGCAGAGGTGCTCCCTGAAACAATGCAGTCTGCATCTGCTCAAGCAGCAGAACATCCCATGACCCATCAACCAATGTAGTTGCTGATAATCAAGCAAGCAAAACACCAGAGTGGCACTCGCTACCCTGCATATACCAGGATTTAGCCATATCACGGGAAACCGTATGGCTGCTAATCACAAAATCAATTTTGCTATCTTTTTTTGAAGCACAGAGCACACCCAGAACCCCGGGTCATGAATTTCCAAGGGTGGAATTTCAGAACAGCATCACTGACTAAAGAAAAGAAAATTATCAGGTAAGACATAAATAATTTCTTCTTTCTTAGCGCTAGCTCCACTGTTCTGATGTAATGAGACGAACTGAAGCAAATCTATTGGCCGAGGGAAGACAAGCCCCCCCCCCCACCCCCAATGATGGATCTGGCAAAGTCTGAGTGGGCTCTGGCCAGCACATCCAATCTGTAGTGCATAGCAAAGGAATCAAGCGACGACCAAGTCACCGCCCTGCATATCTCCTTAGGGGATACCACCTGTGCCCCCATTCAGGAAGCGGCCCGAGCCCAATGTAAGTAGACTCACTAGCTGCTTTAACCTACTTCGCAAGGGGGCCATGGAAAAGTAAAAAGAGTTGGTCCAAGAGACAAAACTTGTCTCCTTGAGGTACCTGAGCAGGATCCTTCAGACATCTAACTTGTCAAGCCTATGACCCTTCAGCGATGATCCTTACACCACCATGGAGGGCAAGCAAACCTCCCTATTCACATGGAACAGAGACACCACCTTAGGAAGAAAGGATGGTACCGTGTGCAAGAAGACAGAATCCTCTGAGAAGGAAAAATAGGGATCCCGACATGACAGGGCCTGCAATTCTGAAACCCTCCTAGCAGAGGTGATGTCTAAAAGAAAAACCCCACTGTCTTGAGGGTAAGATCCTTTACGGAAGCCAAGTACAGGGGCTAAAACAGAGCCTCGGACAGCACCCAAAGGACCAGATTGAGGTCCCAAGAAAAAAAGGAAGGACAAAGGGGGGGGAGGGCACAGATTCGCCACCCCCTTCAGAAACTGAGCTACCTCTCTAAGCAAAGCCAGAGAGATGCCCTCCCCTTCCCCCAAAAGCTGGACAGTGCAGCTCCCTGGACCCTCAGGGAGATCAAGGCTCTCACGAAGACCCAACACTTCTCAACCTCCTGGTCAAAGGCATAGCGATGAGCAAGAGCCCCGGCGATCCCAAGGGGACCATCCAGGGACTCCCTCTCTGCCCTCATCAAGTGGACTGAATGAGCCACATGTACACACTATAAAAATAATCCATTACCCCTGCTCAGCTGATGGTTCTGAAGGCCACACAGCATGTGCCGCCAGCATGCCCTACCATATGGCAGACGCTCAATGGTCTGCCTGACTGCCCCAGCCTACCTTGTCCCGGGGTCCCACATCTCTGCTGTCCTCGGCTCTCTCTTTGTGTGCCTAGTAGAGAATGACCTGGGAAAGGGGGGAGCTGTGGTAAATCCACAGTAAAAGCAAAAAAAACCTGGCCGTTTACCACAGATGTTGGAGCAAAACGTTTTACTGCCCAGCGGGAACGGTAAAAAGCTTTGCTCCAGTGGTTAAAAAAAAAAACAGTTGCAGTTCCTGGTCTGGCATCTCCGTGCCTGCATTCCTCCCTCCCTCCCTCCCGCAGTACATCTACATTATGCAGGCAGGCCAGCTGAGCCCACAACGATCCTCACAGGCTTGCTCCAGGACCTTCTCTCTGCTGGGTCCTGTATTCTAATACAACATCCTGAACCTAAAGTGGGAGCTGGAGAAAAGGGAGAAAGGTGCTGGACCATTGAGGGCAGGGAGGGCTGGCCGGAGGGAAGGGAGAGAGAGGTGTTGGACCCATGGGGATAGAGCTGGAGGGAAGGGAGGCCTGCAGGGGAGGAAGGGAAGGGACACAGAGGGGCAATGCCAGATATGGAAGGGGGTATATGGCTACAGAGGGAAGATGCTAGACATCAGAGAGAACAGGAATGCAGAAGGGAGATGTTGGACTTGTGGGGGGGGGGGTGCATAGGGACACAAAGGAGTGATGCTGGACACAGGTGGAGGGGATAGGGATAGGCTTAGGGCTCTCTCTGGCCAGGAGGCAGATGTCCTAGTTGTACCCCCCCCCCCCCCCCCCCCCCCAACACCAGCTCTGGCATGTGTGATCTTTTTATTTTGCACCATACAGGAGGAAATGCATATCTTTCTATTTCTGTGGCGTGGCTTCTTGTGGTTTTAGGTTAATATATGCATCATTTTTGGTCAGTTATTATGCATTTGGAATTTGTGTTCTCCGTGTGTGTGTGACAGAGGTATTCTGTTAGCATGAATTTTCTATGTAGCATTCTGTAGTAATTTGGCTTGTTCAGTTTTCCTGATAGTAGTGGAGGGTATATTTGTGAGAGGAGACAGGGATTTTGTTGATCCTCGTCTGCACTGTTTGTGATTTCTAAAACAACAGTTGTACAGAATAATGTTTCTTTTTATACTTTAATAAACTGATGTAAATATAAAATCAGAATGAGGCTTGTGTAGATGTGATCCGACAGAGTTCACGGGGGCAGGAACAAATTTTGTCCCCACATCATTCTCTAGGGCCTACAGATAAATTCCGCTATTTAGTATGTAACCCTAGCATTAGCCCCCTAAAAAAGGACATGAAGCTAGCCAGGCCAATTGATTTTTTTTTTGTGGGGGGGGGGGGGGGTATATGTGCAGGCATAGGGCCAGAAGCACTAAACTTTACGAGGTAATAACGAGCCATTAACGAGCAAGTAGTAAACCCTGGCATGCACTACTTTTTTCCGATGATGGTAGCAGCTAACGCAAACGGAATGCAGATGAGCAAATTGTGTAGAAACCCTATTGAAATGAGATGCACTAAGCTTTTCCACTTGCCCTAACACTGGAAAACGCCGGGAAAGCTAACAAGAGGTCTATACCTCTCGTTGGGGCTGCACGGGCTTCGAAAACTTATAAAATGTAAAAATAAAAATCGGGAGGGGGCAAAAACGCTCGTCAGGAACGTCCCTTATGGACATTCTTCACTGTAGGTATTATAGGTTTTATAAAAAAAAAAATCGCAGGCATCCATTGCATCTATAGTACGCCGCTCCCCCCTCCCCCTGCATTGAAATCAGAACTTTTACGCAGCCCCGGCCCCTTTCTTCCCTGCCTCCCTTGAAATGACAGCTTCCCCGCCATCCTCCGCCCCCCCATGGCCCCACCCCCACCGCCCCCCCCTGAGGTCATCGCCGATGCTCAACGCTAATGAGATGCAAAGACAGGCGAGCTCACAGGATTGAGCATTAGGGAGATCGGTGGGAGGACTGTGCTTGGTGCATGTGTAGAGGAGTTCCTGGGTAAGCTCTGGTCCTGTGCGAATGCACCTGGCAAAACCCGAATGTCAAGCACACATTGGCGTCTATTTTCTGTGGCCTTAATATAAGCGTTTAATTTTCTTTTTTTTGCTTTGATGCTTATATTACATGTGGTTTGGGTAAATTTGATAGTTTCTATATGCTATAAAAAGGTCCATTGGTTGCCGATAGAGGCTAGAGTTTTTTTTAATAAATTTTGCTGTCGGGTTCATAAGATATTGGAGGGTTTAGCGCTGAGTTATATGTTTTCCCTGATTACTACATATTTTCGAAACATGATACTCATGGCAGATTTAATATATCTGCTCCCTCCTTTAAAAAGGATTGCATCTTAACAAAATACTTTACAGTTTTATTCTCTTACAGTCATCTCTAATCTGGAATTCTTTACCAATATTGTTGAAAAGTCAATCTAATTATTTACATTTTCATAAAATGTTGAAGACAAACTTAGTTAGAAAATATGTACTTTCCAATTAATCAGTTGTAATTGCATGCTAATTTTTGCTGGACCAGTTTGGTCCTATTTTGTAATCCATTCCGAACTTAATTGTGTTGAGGGGAGTATAAGATTAACATTAACTCTGGATACAGACGCCAATGTTTGCTTTCACATTTGGGTCTTTTGCGACTTGTGCATATCTGTTTCTCACGACCAGCGCTTAAGGGCTTGCGCGGGCTTCCTTCTTCTTCCAAAAGCAATCAAAAACAGCAGATTTTGAAGAAAAAAATCACAAGAAATCCTCTTTCCCAACACCCTAAGGCCTGCTCCGACCTGGCTAAGGCAGTTTTGTTTTAGGTGCTCTTTTCCAAGCACTGGGGAGGAATGCAAAATGAACTCATTTACACATGCTTAACTACATTAGCATGCCACTTGGGCTGTTCATCTGTGCACTCCTGGCCTCTGAACATTCTGAGCGGGTAAATGTGGGTGCTAGTAAGGCTCTAATGGCCTCTAGAGCCCATTTTTGCTTTTAAGCATCAGAGCCTCTGTATCCCTTTGTTTTTATTTTAAATGAAGGTTTCTAGCTCTGCAGGTTATGAAGACTGCTGTGCATTCACTAGAGGGTGAAAACTGTCTTGCTGAGTCTGCAGACTGTGAGAAACAATAGCACAGACAGTAGCATTGACTGCACCCATTCATCTTACCCACGGGGTTAACTTCAAAGAGCAGTTGTGACCATTTGTATGTAAACCCTATTAAACCACCATCAAAAGCACAAACACTCAGTTGGAATCAATAAACTTTAATTAGCCAGAGACAGCTGGGTACAGTTTTGATTCTGACTGGAAGTCCCCTATAATATCTGCAAACTGAAATTCAATCTTACTGTCCCAGGTTGGCTACTCAGAACACAGCGAGTCTACTGCATATGCAGGAAAGATCACATATAGGAGTCTTGTCTTACTGCAAGAGTAGAAGGCTCCCACCTACCAACAGTGATCTGGTCATTGACAGCAACTAACAAAACCCATATAAATGCTCAAAAAATATTTTTTTTGCATTAAAAATGAGATAGTGTGGTTGCTGGGTTAAATCTACCAATATGTATAGAAATTAAATGTTAACACAAGACGATCTCTAATGTTACTGGACTGATTTGATACATTCTAGACTAGTTGTAGATCTATGCTCTATTTATTCAAGTCTGTTCCGAAGTAGCTACTTTATTAACCAAATACACAACTTCCCTACATTTACAATTATTTTTGTTTACCTCTTAATTATTTCTATTTCATATTAAAGGAGCTTTCACATCAACAGAGTGAACTTGATAAGCCACAGAATTATACATTAATAGAAGCTACACACACATATAGCCCTAGTGTGTATATATATTATCATAGATAAATATACACACTAGGGTTGTACCAAATATTCATATTCAATTCGATTTGGCCCTGAATACATTATTCTTATTTAGCTAAACAGTGATTTAAATTCAAATATGAATAATCTGGGGCCCTACTGTAGTAAATCCTACTGAAATAAATGATCTCAGATTTCATGTTGCTTCTTTTAATATTTGTTATATTAAAGCACAATGCCCATTATTCGAATTCGGTCGAATAGTAAAATATGCTATTCAGTACAGCTCTAATTTACATACATATATATATATATATATATATATATATATATATATATATACACACACACACACACAGTGCAATCCGCTTAAGTGCAAGGATCTGGGACCAAAGAAATGCATGCAGTTAACCAGAGCGTGCACTTAACCGTTGTGAAGCTTGATATCTGATAAACATATGTACAGTACTGTTTATTATTATACGTACAGTATACAGTCTCAGTTAACTGACATTAGGCTTACTTGAAGTAATCAGTTATAGTCCTCTGTACACTCTTGGGTCTGTGAGTTCCATAGACTACGTCTGCCAGACGGTAAAAACTACTACTACTACTACTACTAGTTAGCATTTCTATAGCGCTACAAGGCATACGCAGCGTTGCACTGACATCCAGTGGCCTCCAGATAGGCCTGCACGGTGTTGAGACTCTCCAGCGCACTTGCAAAAGTGACAGGAGGAGGTTGTTGAATTTCGTCAGCATGTGCCTCACTGCTCATTTCTTCATCTGTTCCATCATCAGCCGTTGTTGCCTGCGTGTAGGCACATACCTCGACATCAGTGCTGTCTTCAGCTGTTTGTAGATCGTAATCAACAGCTATGTAGCGATGGAACTCCTCTTCAGTAACATCGGCTGGGATGTCAATAACCTCTTCATCTGATGCGTTTGCAACAGCTGCATCTGTTTCGTCCCTCTCCACATCCTTAACAAAGCTTGCCCGCTTGTAGCAGTTCAAAATGATTGCCTGTGTAACATGATTCCAGGCTTCTTTCTGCATATGTAGGGAATCCAACAGTGATAGATTACGAGCCAGTTCAACAGCACGTTTATCCTTACCAGTCTGGTCATCCATAACGCTCATCAGACGAAGTAGCACAAGAGCCCGATAATGTTGTTTGAAATTGGCTATTATGCCCTGATCCATAGGTTGGATCAGAGAGGTAGTGTTTGGTAACAGGAAGACCACCTTGACGTTAGACAGCCTGACATCATCACTGTGTGCAGCACAATTATCACAAAGCAACAAAATCTGACGCTTTTGTGCCCGCATTCTAGTGTCTAACTTCTTTAGCCACTGCTTCCAAATTTCCGCACTCATCCATGAATTTGCGTTAGCCTCGAATGACACAGGAAGTTGCTTAACATTCTTGAAGCAACGGGGCTGTTTGCTCTTTCTTCCAACTTCTCACTCCCATCCATAATACAGCAAAGGAAGATAGTCAGTCAGTCCTTCGATGTTTTACCTCCAGTAGTTTCGGCATGTTTTATTGCAAGTGTTCCATCAGGAATCGCTCGCCAGTAGAGACCATTTTCGTCAGCATTGAAAATGTCACGAGGTGCAAACTCGTTCAAGATGGTAGGAAGAACCGAAACAACCCACTTTTCAGCACCAAAGACATCAGCATCTTGTTTCTCACCTTGCTGTTTCTTGAATTGTATGCTGTTCCTCTCCTTCCATCTTTCCAACCATCCAACAGTGGCTTTGAATTCAGTTAGTCCAAGACTTTCAGCTATCTGGTTAGCTTTCTCCATAAGCAGTGGACCACTTACAGGAAACTGTCTGTTCCTGACTCGAGAAAACTACTGAAGAAGAGCATCTTCTACCTCCTCAGCTTTTCCAGCCCGTTTTCGTTTCCTGTGTGGATTTGTATTGTTTTGCCAGTCTTCCAGAAGCTGGTCCTTCTACTTCAAGACACATGAAATTTGACTGGGATTGACACCATATTCTTTAGGAATAGATGCTTGACTTTGTTTGTTTTCTAATTTTTTAAGAACTTCTATTCGTTCAGCCTGTGTTAAAGGCTTACAGTTCCGCTGCGGCAACGACGACCCCAGTGTACGCTCTAACAACATTCTTTCTCTTATTCTGCCTGTGCCAGTTAAAGAGGCAGTAAATTTGAAATCTCGTTGGTTGTCACGCACCAATTGGTTTCCATATTCCATGCGCGTGGTTATGCAGAGTCTTTCCTTTAGAGGAGCGGTCTTGAACCATGCATATAAACGAATCTTGCACTTATCAGTGGTGCGCTAAACCAAAGTTTGTCCCCATAGAAGCTGATGGTGCCAAAAATGGGACCGAAGTACGGCATGCAGTTAAACAGAGCATGCGCTTATCCGACATGCACTTAAATGGAGTGTGTGTGTGTGTGTGTGTGTATATATATATATATATATACACACACACACACACACATACATACATATCACAAAACACCTAGCCACCCACCTGGGGTTACAGCGCAGTCACTTAGAGGGTCTATCCCCAGCATAGTTCATGTCCGCCTGCACCTGCTGCTTGTGCTTTACACTAGCACCCTCCTCCCACCGACTGGGTCATAACTGCTTCTGGGCGAGTCTCCTGCTACCAAATTATCCCCAGTGATTTCTAGGTAACTGGAGCCACAGTCCCAGTGGCCCCACAGTTCCCAGAAAACACTCACAGATCCAACACACAAACCACCAGGATTCTTTATCAGTCCAGACAGGCAGAATAAAAAAAACCCAAATGTGTTTATTCTCAGAACTTGGAACAGTGCACAAAAAAGTGCAATTAGCAAACAATAACAGGTAACTGAAATATGGATCAATTATAACACTAAACATCTATATACTGACTAAACAGCACCTGGGAGGGTTAAGATATAGAACTATTCATAGAGCCTCATCAAAAAGATTTGTCTCTCTTTCCTCCCAGGCTAAAACTGAAGCAACAGCCAGAATCTGCTGGGTAATTTCAAACTCCAGGCCAATCAGACCCCAGAACAGTCAGGTTTCAAATCAGAACTGGTTACATCTCTACAGGCACTTCCTATTATCTGTGTGCTAACTAAAAGAAAGAGATGTCAGTCCTCTGTAACAAGCTTTAAGCATATACATGCATCATCTGCTGGCCAAACTAGAGAAATACTCTTCAGAATTAATTTAGGCAGGAAAACATCCAATACATTTTACAGGCTTAAAACACACTGTTTCTTCACACCTCCCCCCTTAAGAGAGAGAGTCCCCAGACTGCGACCTCTACAGACTGCTGATCGGGTCTTGACAGTCCAGTGTTAGGGCGGTTCTGGCTATTCAATTTGCGAATAGTGAGGAATATCTTCTGACAGACGCTTTTACCACACTCAGCACATGTGAATGGTTTTACTCCTATGTGTATTCTCTGGTGCTTTGTTAGCTGTGATTTATGAGTAAAGCTTTTTCTACATTCAGTGCATGTAAGCTGTTTCTTCCCTGAAGGAATTCTATGCTGTTTTGACAATAATTTCTAGCAGCTGACACTTTTCTTACACTCCATACTTGAAACTGGTCTCTCTCCTGGATGACATTTTGCATTTCTTATGGGGCTTCCTTCCTGGTTGAAGCTACTGTCATAACCAGGACATGAAGATCAGTGTTTTCCTGATATTCTGTAACGTTTGCTTTATTGCTTTTCTCATATTTTATACTTTTACATAGTCCAGTTTCTTTACTATTTTTCAGGTGTTGCATTAGCTCCTTTTTCACTGAAATCTTTCTCATACTTAGAGCAAGTAAAATGTGTCTCTTTTATACATGTTTTCTGCTGTTCTAGTTTTCCCTCTTGACTAAAGATTTTTTCACAGTCTCTCTTCAGTGTCAGATCCCTCTGGTAAGGTCTCTGAGATCAGGTATAGGCTCACTATCTTGACACTCTTCTGGTAGGCTGCACACAGTTAGCACCATAGCTATACAATTTGCATAGACCTTTAACATATTTACATGAAAGGTACGCTGCTTTCTGTCTTGAGAGTCCATAGATATAGCTTGTATCATTCAGGTGCCTTATGACCTTGTACAGTCCCACCCAATTAGTTTGAAGTTTATTCTGATGAACTGGTACTAAAACAAGTACATGCTGGCCCTCATAAAACTCTCTACTTCGGGCCTTACGATCATACCAGGTCTTTTACTTAGTCTGGGCTGCCTGCAAGTTAACTCTGACCAAGCCCACAAATTTTCTAATCTCTGCCGCATATTAACTACATATTCAATTACAGGGGTGTCAGAGGTATCAACTTTCCCTTCCCAATGTTCTCTTATTAGGTCAAGGGGCCCTCTCAACCTCCGGCCAACTAGTCAACTATAACAAGCCTACGTTTCATAGAAGGTATTGTCTATGAATCCAAAACTACCATCTCAAGAAGAAAGCATAGCACTTGGGTAACTACTAACACAAAATATAAAATACCCTGAAGTGCACCACTGCACAGCTCTCTTAGGGCCTAATTTACTAAGCTTCCCCACCCTAACAGAGAGAGAATATAAGAGAAAGGCTTTGGTAAATCAGGCCCTGGATGAACATTTCACATTCAGACACCGAGGCAGATATAAATTGGTACTTGTGAGAAGTTCAGTCTAGGTCCACACTCCAATTTCACTTATTAGGTTAAGAGAAAGATTAGTATCAAACACACAAGAGCTATCCAATTTCCTAGGGCTGCTATTTAATTTATTGTGACACAGAAAGGGCTGATACTTATTTCCATCTCTGTGCAAACATTCTGGATCATGGATTGCCTACTCCAGTCTGCATGTTTGCCATTTCTTCACCTACTGTCTTGAGGATTTGGAAATGTGTGCCTTGATCTTGGAACTTAAACTAAGTCTGATCCCCTAAATGTTTACTGAGATTTTAGCAGGACCCTGATTATAACACCTCTGAATGTAACCTCTACCAAACACCATTTGGTAAGCAGTTACTTAGCAGTCAGATGCTCACTGGTAGACTGTGCAGGTCTTTGTCTGCTATCATTTACTCTGTTGAACAGCTATTTGGAGGACAGCAGTTTTTCCACCCTGGTTATAGTACACCGAGTGTCAAATCCGGTACACAGGACTGCTCCACGAACTCTCTAGGTACTGCTGAAAAGACAGACTCATAGGCAAGAACTAACCTTGGTAACTGAAGTAATGCATTATTTATGGATCCCGAGCTCAAAATATTTGCTGTGACCAGGTCAGACCCTGAGCCAGTTTTACTGACTTGAATGCCAAATCTAATGCCATGGATTAGCATGCAGAAAGAGAAAGAGAGTACACCATTCAGCAAACAGAAAAAAGTTGGACTTCACGGATTTACGCTCCTCACTTCAAACCAACCAACTTCTTACTATAGAAAAACAGTTCAACAACTATTAATTTTGTTAGCACATAGACAAAATAAATACAAGTTTTAATACAGCAGGACTTAAGCATACTTGACACTGGGGTCCAGCTAAATATCAGGAGTTTGGCACTGGACCCACCATTCTGTATAACCTCTTAAAAAGGAAGTGCTTATTAGGGTTGGACAGTCAGAAAATTTACGTGTTGTATTTTTCTTTTTTTTTGGCTGTTTTGTTTCAAAACTAATGTCATTAACAGTGCACACCATGTGCACATAGGGGTAATAAATAGTGCCTTAATGTAAGCACTGGGATGATGGGTGCTGAGCATGAATTCTATAACAGCAGCTCCACCCATACTGCCAGATTCTATATAGTGCGTCTCAAGATCCACGCTAAAATCCAGACATATTCTATAACAATTAAAACTTAATTGACTTAACAAGCCAATCAGCATCATTACTTACTACTAATCATTTCTATAGCGCTACTAGATGTACGCAGCATTGTACACATTATATGCAGGTACTTTCTCTGTCCCTAGAGAGCTCATAATAAGATTTTGTACCTGGGGCAATGGAGGGTTAAGTGAGTTGCCCAAGGTCACAAGCAGCTGAAGTGGGAATCGAATCCAGGTTGCCAGGATCAAAGCTTGCTGCACTAGTCATTAGTGCAGCAACAATAATGAGCACTAATTGGCAATAATAAGAATTTACACACACAACTCACTGTTCTGTAATGAACTGCACCTAAATTCTAATGCATGCAATTCAAAAGGGGTGTGGTTATGGGTGGAGAAACGGGCATTTTGTCAGCGTTCCAAAATTTCCACATGTAGTTATAGAAAATGGCACAATGCGTGTAAATCTATGCGCAGGGATTTACGCCATGTTTTCGTTGGTGTAAATGGAGGCGCGTAGTTTTAGGTGCTGGGATATCAACTAAGCGCATTCCACATACCGCATCTAAATCTAGGCGTAACTTATAGAATACACTTAGGCAGAAATGTGCTCCGTGCGGATTTTTCACACGCTATATAGAATCAGGTGCTTAACCCCTTGGATTCTATAACAAAAACCAAGGAGATGAATACTAGAATATCACTAAGGGGTCCTTTAACAAAGATGTGGTTAGCACGCACCAAATCAGCCCTACTGCCGGGGTAGCACGGGAGCCAGACGGTAGTTCCATAAATTGGTGTGTGCAATTTCCCGCAGTAAAAAATCATTTTCTATTTTCTACCTTAGGGGGTGTTCCCAGCAGTAATTGCCAGCTTGGCCACATTGTTGTGTAATGCCCAATTATCAGGGGGTTAGCGCATGGCCATTTACTGTCCCATTTTTAAAAAGTAATTTTCCCTGCCATGGTAAAATGTGGCTCAGCACGCCAATTTCACACTCTAAAACTAGCGCAGGCCACTTGTTTACCACGGCTTAGTAAAAGGGTCCCTAAAGGAAAATAAAGAAACTTATAAACAAGCTCAGAAAGATATTCACAGTCGTGCTACATACTAAATAATATAATTAAGTGATTGGTTATTCAGAAACCTAAATTGTCAACATATTTGATTTGATTGTAATACTTCATATACTGCTTAGCGCTAGGAGCACTCAAGTGGTTTACGATGAAACAAATTGGACACATACAATAAGAATAAAAATATAACTATCTAAACAACCTAAGATATGAGATGACATCAAAAACATCCCTTTCAAGGCTATGGAGTTTGCTGAGCAATTCAATACCAGACAGGTGTTCTGACTCCCTAACCCAATTCTCCAACCCAAAAAAGAAATGGGGGAAGTCAGTGAACAATAACAAACTTGGTGGACTTGGGGGGGGGGGGGGGTTCTGCTTCTCTACTATGTATAAAGACTATTTTGTTTTATTCATACAGCCCAAATCAGTTAAATACAACCATCACACATCAGTGCTAGGACCACATTTCAGGTACCTTGCAGTAATTAATTACTAAAGGTTGTAGGTAGTGGTTGGTGGAGCTGTAACACAAATTCTGAGACTTGGGGAAATGGGAACATTGATGTATAAAGCAGACGAGAAGATTGTTTTGGGCTTGCACCTTTTATGACTAACTGGAGAGATTTAACAGATTCGAAATACAATCCCCAAAGCTTGATTTATTGCATTCAGAAGATTAGTTGCATTTTTAAGAGTTTTAAATGTCAAATTCAGCACAGGAAATTGGTGTTTTTGTGGAAAGTGTTTAAAGTAGACATGCGGGGCCCAAATCACATTGAGAGACCCTTAAGTGCAGTGGCAAGGAAGGTCTCCTTCCAAATGTGGATGTTAAGACGGGGAGATGCTGTGGGTTCCTCTTTAACATTCTATGATGAAAGTGATACTGCCTCTTCTGTCCTGGGAGCACTTCCATCAGCAGCTGGATCCTATCACTACTTAAAGGCACAGGGGGTGGGCATTTAGAGTTCTATGGGCCTTTAAAAGTGGCAAGTCTAGGAACGCACCCATTAATGACAGCAGCCAGAGCAGCGTGGAAGTGGCTATGCAAGAGGCACAACTTTGACTGGAGAGTGACTCCGTTTTTACCACTGCTTAACAATCTGGACTTCCGAGGGGACTTCCTCAGCAGCCTTTGCTCACTGGCGGAGGAATGGAATACAATACATTTACCAGCTGGTGTCAGAGGAGGGCAAGGCACGGCCATTTGCGGAGCGGCAACAGGAATTTAGACTGACTGAACGTGACCAGTTTGCCTACCTACAAATCCACCACTACATCACAGCCTTGGGCTGGAGTAATTTGAGTGAGGATGTCCAGGATACATTAAATACTGCTCTGACGCTAGGAGCGCAAAACCCAGTGCCATTAGAATGTCATCACAGATTCCTGCAGGATTCAACAGAGGACATAGACTTTCATACCAGAGCACGGAAATGGGCAATTGACCTACAGGTAGAGATCACAGGAGACGTGCTGAGCAGATCCTTGATCTCTATACGCGGAACCTCAATCTTCACTCGATTCTGGGAGATGCAATATAAATTTGCTTTAAGACTGTACGTTTCCCCAACGAGAGCCTTCAGGCAGGCTTTGGTCAATCAGATGCCTACCCATGGAGTGCGGTGGCCCACGCCTCGCTGGCTCATATGTTTTGGTCTTGTCGTTATATGTCGCAATTGTGGACTCTTATTCTCGGTGAGACGAAGAAATATTGGGGATGCTCAATCCAGAGACAGCCTTTACTTCTTTTTGGAGAATTTAAACAAGTTAAACCCACCCTGCCAGGTTTTTGGTCGTTTGTACAGCGGGAAACGAGTTATCCTCCTTCATTGGAGAGAAAATAGAGCGCCATCAATAGGAGCATGGAGGTCACAAATGATAGAACTGCTGAAGCTGGAGAGCTGCGGAGTTCAAGATCTGGACTCTAAAGAGGGTCGGGCGCTCCAAAAAACGTGGGCGAACTTTTGGGAGACACTACAACCCCTAGCACGCAGTAGACTCCTCAATTGACAGTGTCATAGAAAGGGCAGGACAGACCAATGAGTGTTTTCTTGTGTTGTGCGCAGGGGGGGGGGGGGTTAACGGGGGGGGGGGGTTATTCTTTGGGGAAGGGGGGAGGGAGAAGGGTTTGGGGAGGGGGGAGAGGGTGGGGGGTGGGGAGAAAATTGTACATTGCTTCTAGACAGACATGATCAGATCATTGGATGTGTTTGTATTTGGACAAATGTCTTGTATAAGTTCTGTCACTGTTCGTTTAATAAAAAGATTCAAACATAAAAGTGGCAAGTCTGGTGGAACACCATCACTCAAAATGCTGCTGTATGCCTAGACCACTTCCTACTCTCCCTACTGGGAAATCTAGAACTGCAGACCAGCAAATTACTAGAAAGGAAAACATTCCTGCCATTTGGTACTCTTCAAAAGCATACTCAGCTCAATACACCTCAGATTTATTAGAGAGTGAGAGCTGCACAGAATTCCCACAGGACAAAAGGGCATCATACTTAGCTTTGTAATGTATCCTTTAGTACAGTGGGAAGGGGAAACCTCTATATCTGCACTGAAGCAATCAGTTCTCAGAGGTTTTAGGATGTACGATATTTGCTCTCTAAACACTAGCTGCCTGATATTCAGCGCTATTTAACTGGCCAGGAACGTTTCCAGTTAAATAGCCTTAAGCCAGCTAAGCGCTAATATGCAGCGTGATAGCCAGATAGCTCAGCTGAATATTAGCTCGCTTAGGGCCTTATTCTATAAAGGGTATGCTCCTAAATTTACACTCTTAAATTTACGCTCCTAAACTTACTCTTTTAAATTACGAGCGTAATCTATGCTCCTAAATTTATATTCCTAATTTAGGGACTATTACGCTTATAGATTTACTAGCCGTTCAGCCCGTAAAAACGGGCTAGTATAGGAAGGGGGGGGTTGAAAGGCCCCTCACCCCGCCGCTGAGTTCGCCGCTGCCGCTCCCCCTCCGAGTTGCCCCCCCCCCCGGAGCCGTCGCTACCCACCTTCCACCCGGTCGGGCCCTCGCTCCGCTATTGAAACAGCAAGGGCACGCAGCACACAGCTCTACTGCTGAGCTGCCGTGGCCTTCCTTCTTCTCTGCCTGTGTCCCGCCCTCGTGTTACGTAACGTCGTCGAGGGCGGGACACAGGCAGAGAAGAAGAAGGAAGGCCGATCAACGGCAGCTCAGCAGAGCTGTGTGCTGCGTGCCCTCGCTGTTTCAATAGCGGAGCGAGGGCCTGACCGGGTGGAAGGTGGGTGGCGGCGGCGACTCCGGGTGGGGGGAGCGTTAGCGACGGCGGTGTCCCTCGCAAATGCGCAGTAGAGACACTCTCTGTTCCGGCACTATCATCACGTATTGACACATGGGCGGGGCAGAGAGGGTCTCTACTGCACATTTGCGAGTGAGTACGACATTCGCCATTTATATATATTGATAAGCATAGATTTATGAGCATAAATTATGCTCATTCATTTAGGAGCATAACCTTTATAGAATAAGGCCCTTAGTGGATACCTCGGTCACCAGCTATGTCGTGTGACATAGCCAGTTAGCACCAATACTTACCGGCTAAGTTTAGCACACAGATAGGCTCGCACACATAGGTCAATCTTTGGCCGCTATAACTTAGGCAGTCAGCTGATGAATATCGACTTAACCTGGCCAAAAAAAACCCTGGAAATTCAATGCCGGTTGCCAGACATGACCCGGCATTGAATTTCCAGATTTGCTGCCAACTGTGGGAGTTAGCCGGGCTGCCTCCCATGGTTTCAATATCAGCCCCTAAATCCCTTGCCACCTAGTTTGATTGAATATTAGCAGACAACCCTGGTATTCTAATAGTTTCATCTTATAACACAGCACAATTGGAGGAAGACGAGATCATAAAATTCTAGCTCAGTCTCTTCCCATCTCAAAGGCTGCTTTTAGGGAATGGGAAAGGGAATGTGACTTGATATACTGCCTTTCTCTGGTTTTTGCAACTGATTTCAATGTGGTTTACATATTATACACAGGTACTAATTTTGTACTTTGGTATACCACATTTTCTTCCACTGAGCAAACTGAACAAGTCACCTATAGATCATTTCCAACCCCAGCAAAGGGATTCTCACAGGTTATCAGGAATGAATATTCCAACCAAGGGTTCTGAGGTTTGTGGAACAAGTTTATTTTATATAACGCTTCATCCAGTCTGAAGAAGTGCAGTGCAACGAATGAAATTAAAAGAGACAGACATACAAGCCTTGAGTCATAAAATCACCGACGCTACCATCATCCTGTCCCAAGCAGTATAATCACACGTGACACACTCCCAATACTGTATAGTCAAACATATGGTAGACCAGTCTGCTTATGCTATGCCATCACTGTTAAGTCACAGGGTCAACCTGGGCTACTGTTTTGAAAAGCTCATTCTGCAGCATGCTAGCTCAGAAGATCTGCTAAAAGCAGGGACACTGAGAGATAAAGCTGGACCCACCACCACCGCTGCCCCCCTCTCGCAGTAGTGAACGAGACAGACTGCTCTACTGGCTACAGGTTCTTCTTCCTGCTGTATCCCCACCTCCTGTGAAATAACCTCTTGTCTCCGAATAGGCAGGATGCGGCAGGAAGAACGACCTGTGGCCGGCGAAGCAGTCTCTTTTGATTGCTGGCGTCGGGCCCTCTTTGGAGGCTGAGCCCAGGGAATCTTGCCTCCCCCCACCTTGGTGTCCCCCGCTAAAGGAGTTCAGAGGAGTAGCCTAGTGGTTACAGCACTTGACTGATAACCCACCTGCTCCTCCTTGTGATTTTGAGCAAGTCACTTAATCCTCCATTGCTCACAAGGTGTAAGCCAAATCCAATAGATAATAATAATAATACAGTCACACAGAATCCAACATCAAAGAAAGCCTGTAACTTCTACTAGGTTTCCCTCAGCTATGACATAGAATCCTTTCTCTATTTTAAGATTTTGATTGGATGAAATATAAACACAATTTCTGTTTTTGTTTTGTAGTAGCTCAGCATGGATCTCCTTCACCTAGTCCAATCCCTATAAGCACATACCAGCTGAAAGTGCAGTGTGTGGGCCAAAGAAAAATTACTGTGCTTTCAAATAGGATTCATTATATCACTTTTAGTCTTCTGACTATATGGTTGCTTATACATGCAAGCAGAATGCTTGCTTTATTTATTTGGATTTCTTTACAGCCTTTTTGAAGAAATTCACTCAAGGTGGTGTACACAAAAATAGCCATAGACATAAGCCATAGACAATTACAGCAGTAAAAATATTCAACCAACAATACAAAGTATGGTATATATGCTACATTTCAATGTCAACACAATACACAAAAAAGCATTTAGTCAAAGCCTGCTGAAAAAATTATATTTACCAGCCTCAAAAACATAAAAACTATTTCAGCTCTCCCCCAACCTTTACAGCCTCTAGAAACTGTAAATGCTTAGGGGGAAAACATGTCCCTTGCTCTCATATACACTCTGAGGCATATTTTCAAAGCACTTTGGGAGGCTAAGTTCCATAGGTTTCTATGGAACTTTGGGAGGCTAAGTGCTTTGAAAATAAGCCTCTATGTGTTGTATCAGCAGCTCCTTTTTGCTTTCTTTGACACTGTCTGTATACTTTCAGCACAAGTGAAAAACAGTAATCTTCCAGGACACCCCTGTAATTGCATGGCTGTTTCACTGAAACACAGGGCTTTCAACACTCCCATTTTCTTGAAGAATCCCTTTTCCTTCATTCCTGGCTCATAAAGAGAGACAAAAGCTCAAAAATGCTGTCAAGTAACAAATGCTGAAGCTGGAAAATAAAAAAATAAATCACACTTTCCAAAACATGAGGGTGCATGCAACAGTTAAATGATGATTTTTTTTAAAAAAACTATATTTAAAAAAACTACAAAAAACAAAAGCTGATGGATCTGCTAGTTGTCTTGCTGGGCTGATGGTATTTAGCTTTCCTTCCACTGCAGAGGCTCTCATCTCATCAGAACGTCTGAATCCTCCGGGGTTCTCGCAGAGTTCCAGTCACCATCTTTTGTGCTAAGCCACTAAAGATGGTAATTTGTCTCTAATTAACGGAACTGAGTCACAAAGAGGCCTTTTCTTTCAGATGCCATTTAAATATCTGAAATGGCCAGCGAGATGAAGCTTTTAAGGCTTGCTAGGCTTTAAGTCCTTGGTAACACAATGCTTTCATTCAGGGTTCCTGCTTTGCATACAGTCAGAAGGCTGGAGGTTATCTACATGTTGTGAAAATTCTTAAGATGGAATTCACAATGGGATTGAACAGCATGCCACCAGCTTTAATATTTTAGCTAAACAGTCATGATAAAGTATAAAAAAAATGTGGAAGTTTGTCGTCATCCTTCAGTTAAGACTCCACCTTTGAAATGGTATCCTTTGCAAGTTGCTAAATTTGATCACATTCTTTGTCAGGGATCAATTTCTATGAAAGCAGAGACAAAGGCCAGGATGAAAGACAAGCTGGACGCAGAGCACACAAAGGGCTCTGCATCTGTGTAAAGAAAAGCATGATAAAGCGGTGCCTCCACTGATCCGTGATGATGAACGAAGATGTAACGTTGCAAATACAAGAGGACCAAAAAGCGAGAACGCAGCCCTGCAGAAGCACAGTCACATTTTAAATGCACAGCTGAATTTCACAGTACTTACAGAAAATCACACCAAAAAAAAAAACCCCAACAACATCAACAACAAAATAAAACCCTGCAGCCATGCTAACTCATTGGGAACAGTCGAAAAAAGGATTTTAAATTAAATACTGCAAAGAGCTGAAAGGTAACCCAAGGTTAAGCTACTGCATTCAGAGACAAAGAGAGAAAAGAACTATGATTAAAGGTCTCATTCACCTCAATTCAGGATAAAAGTAAACTCTGGAAAAAAAAAAAAAAAAGATACTGTCCAAGCTGGATACATTATTTTTTTTTTTTTTAAATGTGTCTCACATGGTCTCTCTATTTTAGGAAAACTGAACAAGTCTTCTATGTGTTCCAAAACTATGAGTGTGACTCTCATTCCTTTCACATATGGCTAGCAGATAACTAACTCTATGGTATTAAACACAAAAAAAGACAGTGGCTTGTTGGATAGTAGGGAAGCATGAGAGACCAAGTACCTCTTTTCATTTCTGTGGGGATACTATCCCTATAGTCAATACTTTTAAATATTTAGTGATTTGGTTGGGCCACCAACTGGACTTTAGTGGTCATATAAATAGGTTACTAAGTCGGAGGTTTCTGACTTTGCATAGACTATGTGCTATTAGGGGATACGTGGATGATAAGGCATTCCAATGTTTGATGTATGCCCTGTTCATGTACATATATTAGAGTATGCAAATGAAAATTTTAATTGGGCTACCTCAACGTCGATAACGGAAACTTCAAACATTGTAGAATGTTGCTACTCGTATTTGGGTAGAGCTGGTTTTCAAGACTTATTTTCGTAGGAGAAGGGCACCCATCTTCCGACACAAATCTGGAGATGGGCGTCCTTCTCCTAAGATCGCCCAAATCGGCATAATCAAAAGCCGATTTTGGGCGTCCTCAACTTATTTCCGTTGCGGGGACGACCAAAGTTCAAGGGGGTGTGTCGGCAGTGTACCGAAAGTGGGACGGGGGCATGGTTAACAGATGGGTATCCTCGGCCGATAATGGAAAAAAGATTTTTTTTCACAACCAAACATTAAAAAGGTGCCCGAACTGACCAGATGACCACCGGAGGGAATCGGGGATGACCTCCCCTGACTTCCCCAGCGGTCACTAACCACCTCCCACCCCGAAAAAAACTTCATAAACTTTTGTCTTTTTTTTAAGAGTATGTCCTTCGTTATGCCTCCATCCCTGTGACTGCAGTTGAGGACATCCTTCTCTGTGACGGCAGTTGAGGACGTCCTTCCCTGTGACGTCAGTTGAGGACGTCCAAAATGTGGATGTTTCTGTGAGAAGGACATCCATACCTTTGCTATGCCTCCAACACCCTCTTTATTTATTTATTTGGATTTTGGATCACAAGTAGTAGCAGTGGGATTTAAACCGGCCACCTCTGGACTGCAAAACCAGTGCCCTAACCGCTAGGCAACTCCTCCACTCCACTCCCTTGAAATTTGGCCATCCCTGTGTGTGTGGGGGAGAGGGGCAGTATGCAGGTCCCTGGGGGGGGGGGGGGGTATGTGTGTGTCAGCGGAGGCATAACGAAGGTGTGGACGTCCTTCTTTCAAACATTTTGGACATCCTCAACTGCCGTCACAGGGAAGGACATCCTCAACTGCCGTCGCAGGGAAGGACGTCCTCAACTGTCGTTGCTTCCCCTCCTTAGGAAGGAAATCGTGTGCAAATTAGCTAACAGCGAGCAGCTCATTTGCATGCAATTTCCTTCATGCATGCCCGTTCCTTTCCAGATCGGTAAGGGAAGGGCTTTTTCCATTCAGTTAGTGGGACCAGTGCACTACGAATGCTGGCTCCTCCCATGACCAAATGGCTTGGATTTGGTCGATTCTGAGATGGGCGTCCTCGCTTGCCATTATCGACGAAAACCAGGGATGACCATCTCTAAGGTCAATCTAAATTTCATGATTTGGGCATCCCCGACCGTATTATCGAAACGAAAAATGGACGTCCATCTTGTTTCGATAATACGGGGCCGTCCTTAGAGATGGGCGCCCCCGTTCAATTATCCCCCTCTATGTTACTCCCTTCTATGTGCAATTCCATCGGCTGCCTGTCCATTTTAGGTTACAACTTAAGATACTGGTACTTGCGTATAAGGCTTAATATGAGAAAGTTCTTCAGCACCTTGCTTCCTTAATTCAGTTATATGTCCTGACTAGCGAACTATGTTTGCAGGCATCATTTAGTCTGGTGGTTCCAGGGGTTAAAGAAGTCCGTTTGTCTGCTACTCATCGACAGGCTTTTTGTGTGGTTGCCCCTGTCCTCTGGAGTGAACTCCCTATAACATTAAGAGATGAACGCTGTCTACAGCGGTTTAAACGTCTGCTAAAAGCCCATTTGTTTACCTTAGCTTTTTCTTCTATCTTGGGAGCTAACTGATTTTTAAGTATGTTTCAGGAGTAAGGGTCTTGTGTGTAGTGTGCTTTCCTGTATCTATTGATAACTAACTGCAAATACAAGTTACAACCGTAACAAGTCAGATGCTAAAGAAGAGATTTAATTTACACAGACACCATATGAAAAATGCTAGTACCAATCAGGATGTCACCTCTGTGGGGCAGCACTTTACAAAACCAGAACACTGTACCAGTGATTTCATGGTAAGAATCCTGAAAGGGAACTTTAAAACAATACAGGAACGTAAGACCTTTGAAGTCAGAATGATTAAATATTTTGACACCCACCAGACAGGACTTAAAGATCTGGGTTTTCTAGCCCATTATAAACCATAAAATTGTACTGCTCTGTCACCCTCCTATTTCCATGCATATCTCCCTGTCCCTCACCTATCCACCCCCATCCTGTTAAGACCGTCACTGAAATGCTTTGATGTTTCACTTATATATACTGTCATCTACCAACATTTGCTTATTTCCGATCTGACAAAGAAGGGCAACCTTTGAAAGCTAATCAAGAAATGTATTAAGTTATGTCCAATAAAAAAGGTATCATCTTATTTTCTTTTCCATGTTTTATTTTGTTTTATTTCTATTGATTACCTGTATCTATTGGAGTTCCTCCTCTGTGTTTTATGTTATATAACGTTTTTATTGTAAACTGTTTTGATATTGTAATATGTAATGCGGTCAATCAAGTTTAATAAATTATATAAGCAGCATTGCTGTCAGGTCACCATCAATATCTGGAATTTGAAGGAGGATGCACACTGATCATGCTAAAATCATTATACAACTTGAATATAAGGCAAGAAGCTAACAGAAGTTTCTTCCCAAATCAACTACAAGCTTGTCTCATTTAAATTTGTACTAAATGTTTTGTACTTTTTTGGGACCTTGCCAAGTATTTGTGACCTGGATTGGCCACTGTTGGAAACAGGATGCTAGGCTTGATGGACCTTTGGTCTGTCCCAATATAGCAATACTTATGTACTTAAATTTGCTCACCTGGCCCAACTCCACACACAGCACCGAGGAGAAAGGAAATCGGAATTTCTCTTTCTATGGTTAGAAAAGTATTTCTTCACTTATGATTCATCAGTATATATCACAGAAAAGACTCATGCCCTTTATATGGGAAAAAGTAAATTCACCTGCACTGCATATTCTGCCTTGCTTTAGTACTGTACATCAAGCACAACCATTCCTTTCATATACCACAACCAGCAATTATACAACTTAAGTCGCTCTTCCTACAGTAACAACATTGTGATACTTTTAGAGGGTACCAGACTACCCTTCCTGGTGGCCTAACAGCGGTCCAGGATCACATGTATAAAATAATAATTATGCTTAAGTAAGCAAATTAGGAGAAATGTGGATATTCCACCACCTGCAATCCTTATATATTCAAGGTCTTATTATAATCAGTTTTACAATACAGTGTGCATTTTGCAAGGTCATATTCACTGGCTCATTTCCCCCCCATACTTGTAGTCAGCTACCAGCCTGTAAATCTATCTTCTAGAGTCCCTCACTGTGTGACTGACTATAGCAAAAAGCTGAAGAACGTGCACTGTAAACTCTTCCCCACTTCTTCCAGTTAGTCTGTACAGGGTAGTATTTTGACATGGACTAGGTCCCCTGTGAACTACACACATATGTGTAGCACCTTCTCTATCACTTATATGTCCATATGTCTGCGTGCTCTTTCAAAGGGGATAACCCACATACAACCCAGTCCTCAAGATACACCTAGCCAAGTCAGATTTTCAGGATATCCACAGAGAATATGCAGGACAAACATCTACATGCATTGCCTTCATTATAAACAAATCTATCTCATCTATCTCCTAAGGACTGGGTTGAGAACCACTGAAGTAGACAATGGACTAGAATCACAGGCATAACTGGGGGGGGGGGGGGGGGGGGGGGGGCGCAAGGGGAGCAGTCACTCCCCTAAACGGATTTTAAAGAAAATGGCACTTATGCCGATGCCAGCTGTTGTCAATCAGGGATATATATATTTTTTTTTTTGCAGGATTGACTTTCTCCCCTCCCCACCCCACTGTGGAAGGGCATCCCTCCCTCCCCAAGTGCAACACTGCTTTCTGTTCTCCCCTGTCAAACCTCCTTTGTTCAGCGGCCCATGCAGAGTAAAACACGCTGCTGCCCGAGCCGGTGTTGGATCCTTCCCTGCGAGTGTCTCGTCCTCACAGAAAAAGGAAGTTATGTCAGAGGGGCGGGACACGTAGAGGGAATGATCCGACACCAGCTCAGGCTGGCAACAGTGTGTTATATGCTGCAGGGGCTGCTAAACGAAGGAGGTTTGACAGAGGGAGGGAGAAAAGAAAGGGGTGGTGGAGTCGGGGAGGTGGGTTTAAGGAAGCAGGCACTGGCCTCAGGGGTGGATAGTTGAAGGAAGAAGGAGGTACTGGACAGGGGAAAGAGCTGAATGAAGGAGGTACTGGTTGAGGGAGGGTTGAAGGAAGAAGTAGGTATTGGAAAAGGGAGAGAAAGAGACACTACTGGAAAATGGTGGGGGAGATAGGGACACAGAAGGACACTACTGGAAAACTGTGGAGGAAATGGGGGGTTATATTGGAAAGGGAGGGAGATTGGACACAAGAGGGGTAATGCTGGAAAAGAGAGAGATTGGGAGACAGAGAGACACTAATGGAAGAGGAGGGGAGATAGAGATACAGGGACAGTGCTGGAATAGGGAGAAGATGGGGACCCGGGGGGAGGGGTTTATGCTTGATAGGGAAGGAGATGGGGACATGGAGGGCCAGTGCTGGAATACAGGAAAGATGGGGACCTGGGAAGGGAGTTATGCTTGAAAGGGAGGGAAGATGAGGACACAACGGGTAATGTTGGAAAGGGAGGGATATGGGGACATGAAGAGTAATGCTGGAAAGGGGGGAGATAGGGAGGGAAGGTAAAATAGATTTTGTGTAATTTCACAGTGTCTGGCCATATTTGAAAATAGGGTCTGAGGCAAGGACCTTGTCACCCAAATTAAAAATGGTCAGGACTAATGGTCTCTACATCCTGTAGAGTCACCACACAAATATAAGCCCATCTGATTTAAACAAAGTATCTAGCAGTGGAAGGAGTATGTATACTGTTCCTGAGGTGATGGTCACATTCTGAATATTTGTAATTGCATTTAAGAAGACAGGCTGTCTATTCCAGCCAGTCACAGGACCTCTGCTGGATCTTGCTTCCTGATGTAACATCCGGTTTCCTAGTAGGCGGGATGCAGCAGAGGCAGCCTGTGTTAATCATTGCTGGCCACAGCTACTGCATCTGAGCAAAAAAATCAGCCCGCTGCCTGGCTGACATTGACTGGCGCCTATTTTAGAAAAGCCTACTCCCTTTGACATCAAAACCTGGCTAAGCCTCTAACTAGAATATTATGTAATAACAGTGGTGATAAGCTAAATTTCTCTCTCCTTTCATTCCTTCTTTTTCAGTCAAGCCAACACCTGTATCTTGGTACACAGCATCAAAGTCTCTCCGGTACAAGATCAACTGTAGGAGGAAAATGTGCATCCAAAGACTGCAAGAGTGGCTGAGGGATACCATGATCTTGACATATGCACAAGGTACGTTCCCTACGAAAATGCGGCTTCTAAACGTCAAGCAACATTGCAATGCTTATTTCTTCTTTCTACAGCACTACTAGAAAAGTTTCAGTGACTCCTTAAAAGTGAAAATGTCACCTGGTATGCAAAATATGGCACGGGTCCCTATTACTTATGAGGAGCCACACCCAGTACCAGGCTAAATCCGTCTCCTCCTTACTCTTTAATCCCTTTGCCCAGTAGTAAACTTTCCCATTAGGGGATGATAACCTTTCTTTTTTTAGTTCACACCTTTACCATAGTAGCTCAAGGTGGGCATGGATTAATGAGACAAAAGCCAACATGGATTTAGTCAAGGGAAATTTTGTCTCACCAATCTACTACATTTCTTTGAAGGGATGAATAAACATGTGGATAAAGGTGAGCTGCTGGTTGATATTGTGTATCTGGATTTTCAAAAGGCATTTGACAAAGTACCTCATTAACAACTCCTGAGAGTCATGGGCTAGGAGATAGTGTCCCATTGTGGATTAAAAATTGGTTAGAACAGAGAGTAGGGTTAAATGGTCAGTATTCTCAATGGAGAAGGGTAGATAGTGGGGTTCCCCAGGGTCTGTGCTGGGTCCGCTGCTTTTTTAAACATATTTCTAAATGATCTAGAAATGGGAATAACTAGTGAGGTAATTAAATTTGCTGACACACAAAGTTATTTAAAGTTGTTAAATTGCAAGAGGATTGTGAAAAATTGCAAGAGGACCTTACAAGGCTAAGAGACTGGACAGTCAAATGGCAGATGACTTTTAATGTGACCAAGTGAAAAATGATATATGTGGCAAAACAGGAACCCAAACTATAGCTACATGATGCAAGGTTCCAAATTATGAGTTCACAGACCAGGAAAAGGATCTAGGTGTCATCACTGACATGTTGAAACCCTCTGCTCAGTGTGCAGCAGCTGCTAAGAAAGCATTAGGAATTTATTTTATTTATTTAGATTTTGCTCACACCTTTTTCAGTAGTAGCTCAAGGTGAGTTACATTCAGGTACTCTGGATATTTCTCTGTCCCAGGAGGGCTCACAATCTAAGTTTGTACCTGAGGCACTGGAGGGTTAAGTGCCTTGCCCAAGTTATAATGCTTTTGTATCATCACTCTATGGTGAGACCACACCTCAAATAATGTATGTAATTCTAGTCACCACATCTCAAAAAAGATATAGCAAAATTAGAAAAGGTACAGGAAAGGGATGGTAACCAAGACCGAGAATATTAATGCCCCTGTATCACGCCATTGTGTGATCTCACCTTGAATACTGTGTTCAGTTCTGGTCGCCATATCTCAAAAAAGATATAGCGGAATTAGAAAAGGTTTGGCACGCGCCCATACCGCCTGGGCATGCGCCAAATCTGAAATTACTGCCGGGGCGCGGTAGCCTGGCAGTACTCTCGTTGCATCTAACGTGGCTTTGTAAAAGGGCCCCTAACTGCTTTAATGCCCACAGTTTCTAGGCTGAAAGTTGTGACAGAGTATTTTTACAGTATGCACTTTGATTCATTAGATGGTACCATAGGTCAAAAAATTATGAATGATCATGCCTAATATCAATCAATATTCAAGTAGTGATATCACAGAACAAAGGAGGAGGTCATTTGCTAGTTTATCATCATGTATGGAAATGCAGTGCAATGTAAGAATATACAGTGCCTCATAGAAATCTTCATTGCCATGTACATTTTTCACATTCTGCTATCTAAAATTACTATTCAAAATTCATTACAGTTTTGTTTCATTCATACATACAACATACTCTATATTTTCAACATGAAAGAATCATGGAAATTTTCAAAAGGTAAAAATAAGAAACCAAAAACCTGACTGCATAAACTCTCCATACCCTTTGTCAGAACAAACCTAAATTAGCTCTAGTTCCAAGGTTCGTAATAAGTTAAATAGAGCCCACTTATATCCAACCACCTTACTTGAACTGATGCTACTATTACCACTAGAAGAACTGACCTGCTGCTCTTGTTTTATGAAGTGAATTTAAGTATGAATCTTGCTACTTTTTGGAACTCTGCCAGGTACTTGGAAATAGGATACTGGGCAAGACGGACCACTGGTTTGACCATGTAGGGCAAGTCTTAAGATCTTATGTCTAAATGTGCTAAACATAAAGCTGCCAAAAGAACTTCAGGATACAGTTATTTGAAGGAGATTGAGAAAAGGTTTTAAGAAAATACCTTGAAGCACTGTCAGGTCTATCAATGTAAAGTGGAAACAATTTGGCACAATCTAGATTCTGCTTCGATAAAGCCATCCTTCCAAATTCAGTAACTATGGGTGAAGGAAATGGCTGAGGCTGGTTACAGTGAGGCCTAAGAACTACAAAGGCCTGTGCCTGATCCATGGGAAAAATGTTGACTGTTAATGAATTTCAAGTTCACACCACAAACTCAGTCTTTAAGGGGAGGTAAGGAGAAGAAAGCCACTGCCAAAGAAAAGCCATCTGATGTTATACAAAGCATTTTCAAAGAAAAACATACAGACACCTCACACATCAGACCACAAAATTTTTTTCTATGAGACCAAACTGGAACTTTTGGTTTCAATGTTAAGTGATGTGGTGTGTTTGTTCAAATTTCCCAGTATAGTACTTTACCCTTTAAATCAACCCAAACCTCTCTGATTCTCCAACAATAATATCCTTATGTACAGTTGACTGTCCAATTAGGCTATAATCCTTAAGGAGAACCAGAAATTCAGTGGCAGTGTCATTGTAAGGTCTATATTGAAATGACCCTAATCACTTCCTCTCCAAGACTTGCTGGTGTTGTTCTTCTGCTATTATTATCCTGCTGCTCCTCCTCTGACAAAAATTCCACTTCAAAGAGGGAAGAAAGTTTTAAAGCTTTACAACCTCCAATGTCTTCTCTGCTGGCAAAACCGCTCCTGCTCGGTTTCAGTTGGTGCTTTGAATATTCTACAGCAGATTTCATTAGTCTCTACAGGACTGCATGTTTCCCAAAATATGTGTCATCAGGAGACTAAACCACTGTTGCTAAAACTTCATTCAGGATCACTTCAGTGTGCAAATTCAACCGGAGGAGCTTCCCTGCATTGGAAGCTCTCACCAGGAAGACTAAAGACTGCAGCTGCAGAGGATTCCCAGTAAACCTGAAAGAGCCTGGGATAATCTCCCAGGAAGAACACACAAAAAATGCACTATCCATTACATTACATTACAAATATTCTTGTATTCAACAAACACCTTGCAAGTTCTATGCGGATTACATTTAAAGAAACCAGAAAAACTCTGGGAATAACAATATAAACAACAAAATGCAAACAATATTCAGCCATTAAATATTTTTTAAACACCAAATAATTCTGCGTAGTTCTAATATATTAAGGAACAGAATTCCAAGCAGCAGGGCCTTGATTAAAAAAAAACACTCTAGACGTAAAATAAAAGATTTATATTTCAATCCCTTCGGGGTAAGGAAATGAAAAGTCATAATATCATAAAAACTCCTGAGTAAGCAGCTCTACTAGTTTTGACAAATATAGTGGAGCCCAACCAAAATACCTTAAAAATTAATTGTACAAATCTTAAAGCAACCCAGACCAATCAAAAAAGGAGTGACTCTATCATATGTATGAACTTCATACATTAAATGTGCCGCCGTGTTCTGGACTATTTGTAATCTCCTAATTAATCTTTTTTGACAGCCAACATAAATACCGTTACCATAATCCAGTAATGACAAAAGTAGACTCAGTAGTAATAAGCCTTGGCTGATCAAACAAATATCAAATCCCACTGTGCAAAGTTGGTAGACACATCCTAAATGACTTATGGATGTTACTGCTGCAAAGGGAGACCTCTACTGAGTATTACTGTGTCAGGGAATGTGAAGACGTATGCATGCTATCAACTATTTAGTATCTTATACTTAATAGATTTTGAATTATATTTTTAAACAGCATGGGTATGAAGACTTTTCAAGATTTTTTAACATGTAAATTTGTAATAAATTCAACATGGAAGAGCTCAATACCTCCTCTCTCGCTCTCTTTTTTTTTTCCAATTTAATCCTTCCTTCTTTATTATATGTTGTAAATGATATATTCTTACCAATATAAACAATATCAGTTATTATAAGAACATTGTCTCCTCATGTTTTTTGAGTAAGAGAGATCTTACAGGATAAGAACATAAGAGTAGCCATACTGGGTCAGACCAATGGTCTATCTATAGCCCAGTATCCCGTTTTCCAAACAGTGGCCAAGCCAGGTCACAAGTACCTGGCAGAAACCAAATTGTGGCAACACTCCAAACTATAAATCCCAGGGCAAGCAGTTGCTTCCCATATCTGTCTCAATAGCAGATTATGGACTTTTCCTCCAGGAACTTGTCCAAACCTTTTTTAAACCAAGATACGCTAACTGTTACCACACTCTCTGGCAAAGAGTTCAACAGCTTAACTATTCGTTGAGTGAAAAAATATTTCCTCCTATTTATTTTAAAAGTATTTCCATGTAACTTCCTAGAGTGTCCCCTAGTCTGTGTACTTTTGGAACGAGTAAAAAATTGATTTACTTCTACTCGTTCTACACCACTCAGGATTTTGTAATCCTCAATCATATCTCCACTCATCCACCTCTTTTCCAAGCAGAACAGCCCTAACCTCTTTAGCCTTTCATCATACAAGAGGAGTTCCTTCCCCTTTATCATTATGCTTGCTCTTCTTTGAACCTTCTCAAAACCTGCTATATCTTTTTTGAGATACAATGACCAGAACTGAACGCAATACTCAAGCTGCAGATGCACCATGGAGCAATACAAAGGTATTATAGTATTTTCGTTCTTATTCACCATCCCTTTCCTAATAATTCCTAGCATCCTGTTAGCTTTTTTAGCTGCCATCGCACACTGAGCAGATTTCAGCATATTATCTACAATGACAACTAGATCTTTTGCTTGAGTGATGACCCCTAATGTGGACCCTAGCATCAGGTAACTATAATTTGGATTATTCTTTCCAATATGCATCACGTTGTATTTGCCCACATATTTGGATGCCCAGTCTTCCAATTTCCTAAGATCTCCCTGCAATATTTCACAGTCCGCACACATTTTAACAACCTTGAACAGTTTTGTATCACCTGCAAATTTAATCACCTCACTCGTCGTTCCAATTTCCATATCATTTATAAATAAGTTAAATAGCACCAGTCCCAGCACAGATCCCTGTGGCACTCCACTGTTCACCCTCCTCCATTGAGAGAAATGACCATTTAAAACTAACCTCTGTTTTCTGTCTAATAACCAATTCAAATCTACACCAGAACCTTGCCTCCTATTCCATGACTCTTTAATTTTCTCAGGAGTCTCTCATGAGGAACTTTATCAAAAGCTTTCTGAAAACCTAGATACAATACATCAAACGGCTCACCTTTATCCACATGTTTATTCATGCCTTCAAATAAATGAAGCAGATTGGTGAGACAAGACTTCCCTTGGCAGAACCCATGCTGACTCTGTCCCATTAAACCATTTTTGTCTATGTGTTCCATAATTTTATTCTTTATAGTAACATAGTAGATGACGGCAGATAAAGACCTGCATGGTCCATCCAGTCTGCCCATGACAAACTCATATGTGTATACCTTACCTTGAATTTGTACCTGTCCTTTTCAGGGCACAGACCATATAAGTCTGCCCAGCAGTATTTCCAGCCTCCCAACCACCAGTCCCGCCTCCCATCACCGGCTCTGGTACAGACCGTATAAGTCTGCCCTCCCCTATCCTCGCCTCCCAACCACCACCCCCTCTTCCCCCCAACTGCTCCGCCATCCAATTTCAGCTAAGCTTCTGAGGATCCATTCCTTCTGCACAGGATTCCTCTATGCATAGCCCACGCATGTTTGAACTCCGTTACCGTTTTCATCTCCACCACCTCCCGCGGGAGGGCATTCCAAGCGTCCACCACCCTCTCCGTGAAAAAATACTTCCTGACATCTTTCCTGAGTCTGCCCCCCTTCAATCTCATTTCATGTCCTCTCGTTCTACCGCCTTCCCATCTCCGGAAAAGGTGCGTTTGCGGATTAATACCTTTCAAATATTTGAACGTCTGTATCATATCACCCCTGTTCCTCCTTTCCTCCAGGGTGTACATGTTCAGGTCAGCAAGCCTCTCTTTATACGTCTTGGAACGTAAATCCCATACCATCCTCGTAGCTTTTCTTTGCACCGCTTCCATTTTTTTTAACATCCTTCGCAAGATACGGCCTCAAAAACTGAACACAATACTCCAGGTGGGGCCTCACCAACGTCTTATACAGGGGCATTAAAACCTCCTTTCTTCTGCTGGTCACTCCTCTCCACTATTTTGCCCGGCACCGACATCAGGCTTACTGGTCTATAATTTCCCAGATTACCCCTAGAACCCTTTTTAAAAATCGGGTTCACATTGACCACCCTCCAATCTTCAGGTTCTACAGACGATTTTAACAACAGGTTACATATTACTAACAGCAAATCAGCAATTTCATGCTCAAGTTCTTTGACTACCCTTAGATGTATGCCATCCGGTCCAGGTGATTTACTACTCTATTTGTCAATTTAGCTCAATACATCTTCCAGGTTCACCAAGATTTCTTTCAGTTCCTCCGCATTATCATCCTTGAAAACCATTTCCGGTACAGGCAGATCTCTTACATCTTCTTCTGTAAAAACAGTAAGCAAATCATTCATTCAGTTTCTCCGCTATGGGCTTGTTCTCCCTGAGCGCCCCTTTTGCTCCTTCATGATCTAATAGCCCCATGGATTCCCTCACAGGCTTTCCGCTTCTGATGTACCTGACAAAGTTATTGTTTTAGCCTGTGCAGCAAGTTTCTCTTCATATTCTCTTTTAGCCTTCTTTATTAATGCTTTGCATCTGATTTGCCAGTGCTTCTATTACTTCTTATTTTCTTTTTCCATTCTTTGAAGGACAATCTTTTGGCTGTAATGGCCTCTTTTACTTCACCTTTTAACCATGCTGGCTGACGTTTTCTCTTCTTTCTACCTTTGCAAATACATGGAATGTATCTGGACTGAGCTTCCAAGATGGTATTTTTGAATAACATCCACGCCTGATTTAGTGTCCTAACCTTTGCAGTCGATTCTTTTAGTTTCTTTTTAACCATTTTCCTCATTTTATTATAGTCGCCCTTTTGAAAATTAAATGCAGATACAGTAGATATCCTTTGTGGGTTCATCCCAGATAGTAGCTCAAACTTGATCATATTATGATCACTGTTTCCCAGGGGACTTAACACCGCCACCTCTTGCACTACAGCACCAAGAACCGGATCCAAAATGGCTCTCCCTCTTGTTGGTTCCTGGAAAAGTTGCGAGAAGCAGTCATTTTTTACATCTAGAACTTTTATCTCCCTGGCACTCCCTGATGTAACATTTATCAAGTCAATATTGGGATAATTGAAATCACCCAGCTTTCCTAATCTCTGTAAACATTTCTTCATCTGCCTGCTCGTTATGTCCCAGTGGACGGTAGTACAGCCCTACAAGAAAAACTCTTTCCTTTCACAGATGGAATTTGTATCCATAATGATTCCACGCTGTCCCATTGATTGTCCTTTTTCCACCAACTCTCTGAGATGCCTATTATACCTACCTCATCATTTAGTGCTATGTATTCTAAGTCTCCCATCTTATTTTTTAGGCTTCTAGCATTTGTATACAGGCACACAGGCACTTCAGTTTGTGTTTTTTTCCTTAGATCTACAAGCTGCTTAGAAGTTGAAGGGGGTAATGTTCATCCTTTTCCCTGCTCTCTAATTAAGCACACCTGGCTTACTTTCAGCAATGTTTAAAACTCTACTGGGATTCCCTACATGTCCTGTTTCAATAGTATCCTTCAAGGATACCTCACATTGAACCATACGCTCCTGGGTGACCGTTGGCTCCCCCCCCCCCCCCCCCATTCTAGTTTAAAAGCTGCTCTATCTGCTGTTTAAAAGTCAGCGACAGAAGCCTAGTTCTAACTTTTAAAAAGGAGATAGAGGTAGATTCATACATTCCCTGTGCTACATTACAACATCTCCCACATACTTTAATCAGACTGCATCTAGCACAATGGTTCCTAGGTAAGCATGGATAGCTTAAAGGCTTCAACCACATACAGTTATTTCAGCACTCTGTAAATAAGCCAAGATGAAATTGATTTGCTGGAAACTTTGCCTTCTCCTCTAACACAATCCCAGACACACATTACAAATGACGCCATGATCTATTGGCTAAATAATGGAAGATAAACATTTTATACCACCCAATGTTCATGCATCCTCACATACTTCTAAGCTTTACGATTCCTTTCACTCCCCTCAGAGATCCTCTATTCTTGTCTCATGCTTCTTTGTCTTTGTGCAATGTTTCCATCACTGTTACTGTGAATAATTATTTCCTGCGCCTTCCCCCTTTCACCCTCATCCCAGAATGCCCATTCCATAGGAGACGAACAAGCCACTGGCTATATCTGCCCTCAGTGGCTTGTGAGCAAAGCAGGATGAGGCTGAGGTGCTGAATACATGTTCTTGGATAGCAGACTCAGTGCCACAGCAATGTTAGGAAAAGAAGAGGTTAGCAAAGATGGTAACCTGACATGGCTACAGTTCACCCGCACATAAAGAGCTTCTGAGTAAGACAGGATTAGGCTGAGATCCTGGGTTATGGATCTACATGAAGACTTCTGCCACTGGGTCACATAGAAAAAGCTAGAGGGAATAAGAAAGGAAAGAAAGGCTGGACAGCAGAGGACAGCAGAGGATAAGCAAAAAACAAACAAACCAAAGGGAGGAGGGGAGGAACAAAAGAAAAAATATGTTTTCCCTGATGCCTAAAACTTTTGCCCAAGGCCTGTATTTTCAAAAGCCTTTACAATACACAAAAACATACTTATTTTGATTGTATCCACAGCTCAGGCTTATAGATAAAAGGTGACAAGTGTGAATGTGTAAGACTCCAGAGAGTACTGTGTGATCATCTTCTGCTTCTAAATTATTAATGGAGAGACAGAAACAAAAGGATAAATTATATTGCAGGAATGGATCAACTTCTTCAAACTAATGGTGTAAAATAGGGATGCCTAAGAGTTTGTACAGGCCTTTAATCATATTTGTGTGGTTATCCATGGACAAGACTAGGTATTAAACATACTAGGTGAACGATCACCTGTGTGCCCCCTTTAGGCCTTACTGAGATTTTGATAATTGAACTAAATCACGTACATCACCGTGTGGTAACTGTTAGGAAATGTGCATAGCCAAGAATTTTTTCAGTTTATTTTCTGGTTTTTCATGTGTTTTTCAGTTTCTTTCACACATTTGTTTTAATATCTTTTTCAGTAGGTGTATTATATTTAATGTGCACATGCAGAGAATCAACTTTGCATGCTCTAAAATTAAGGCACCCAAACTAAGGGCCAGATGAACTAAACTTAACGAGCCAGCAACATGGTTTTTAAACTGGTTCTAGCCAGTTTAGTGCGCAAGTAATAAACCGGGGCATGCACAAAAGGATTCTCCAAGTCATTTTCCTGTCACGGTAGCAGCTAACGAAAACGGAATGCAAATGAGCTAATTACTATTATAATGTGAATGTGATGCGATGCACTACCGTTTCCGACCCCATGCACAAAAGCAGTCCCTACCTTTACCATGGAAATTTTAACGGGATGTGTGGACCTGCTAGTTCTTCATTATTGCAAGTAGAAGGGGAGAAACAAGGCAGGGAAGATGGAGCACAAAAAAAAAATAACAGCTTACACGCAGCTTTTTTGTGTGTATGAAAGTTGTGCCATATGTTTCTTTTTCAAATTTGGGGGGGGGGGGGGGGGGGGGGGGGAATGTAAAGCATAAAAGTAATGGTGACTTACCAAAAATGCAAGGAACTTAAGGGTCCATCAAAGAAACAGTGTCTTTGGGACACGGGCTTGGTTCCACCCCAGCTGTTCCTGCTGCTTCCTTCTACTGGCTGGCTAACATCCTAGAATGCCCATCTCCCTGAAGATGGACTCTCATTGGTTGGCTGCTGTCCCAACTCCTCCTCCCTGAAGGACTTCCCTGATGACATCACTTTAGAGCTGTGAACTGATTGGATCCAAACTTCCAAGTGTCCGCCTCCACAGAGAGGGGCTAAACCAATTGGACAACATCAGCCTGGGATGTCCCACCTACTCACTAATGGAGGGGGAGGGGCATTCTAGGATGTCAGCCAGCCAATAGAAAGAAGTAGCAGGAGCAGCCCTGATGCTGTTGATTCTTCACAGAAGAGCGGAGAGCAGCAGAGAGGTTTTTCCCATTTTTTCCCAGAATCGGGAGGCAAGGAGCTGCAATACAGGTATGCCCATTCAAAAAAAGCACTTTTGTGTTTGCCAAAAAAAAAAAGGGTGAATCTACTGCTATAATACACACAGCTTGTCTGTGTGGATGAGAGCCGTCTGTAGCATGCGCAGAGCAGTCATGTGTAGCGATTGACTGTTCTGCGCATGCTCAGCTCACTGACTTGCTTCCCCCATATCGCATGCAAATGAGCTGGGTCGCAAAAGCAATGAGCATTTCTTTGTGAATCCCTCTGTGTTTCTAAATCGGTAAATTTTTACCGATTTGGAAACGCAGACGGATCCTTAACAGGACCTTTGTGCATCTGCCTCTAAATATGCTCTAACAAACGCACATCCCAGCTCTATTGGGCTGCTTTCCCTGAATAGACCACCCCCTATTCAGTTATGATTGGCACCTGTCTTCCTGCAACTGCATAGGAAAGTCAATTTTAGCAGCCTACTACACAACAATGGTCACTTAGCCACTGGGTTGACCCCTGAATTGTCATCCTACGGTAGCAACCTCACTTCTGGTCCCCTGCCTTAGTGAACAGTACCAATTAGGCTGGACTCTTGGTCTAAAATGCTTTAAGCAGAGGACATAACAGGCCTCCTGACATTGATTTCTTGGTCTTTAAAATTAAACCCATCTGGTTATGAGAGAATCACCTTTGAAACTACAGGGGAGGACACATGCATCAGCTTTCTGGAATGCTAAGATGTTGAAACTCCTTAGAACTTCCACACTGCGAGTCACTGAAATTTATGGATAAAATAAGAATCTGTGGAGGTGGGAAACAAGAGGCATATTTTCAAAGCACTTAGACATACAAAGTTACATAGAAACCTATGAACTTTGTAAGTCTAAGTGCTTTGAAAATGATCCCCATAGTGATTTTTTTTTGTGATTCATGTTGCAGTTTCATAAACTTGATATTGATTTTACAAAATAGTTGGAAATCCTGCAAAAGCATAATGTTCCTTGTTACATTTTAAGCAAATTGTAATGGTCCACTGAATGCATTTCTATCTAGCACTTCTGAGTACATCAGTTGAATTTTACCAGTGTTCATTATCTAATCTTGGCAGCATACACTATAATTACAGGTAAATATTTGTCCCAAGATGTTAGGCTTCACTAATTCAGAAGCAGAGCCTGGACTAGCCTTTTCTACATCAGGGCTGCTATTTAGAATTATAACTCTCCTCCCCTTGGCTTTCTATGCAGGTTGCTTTAGTTGTGAAGGGAGAGGGGTGCAGGATTACATGGAGTACAGGATTGCTACTGCTTCTGATGACCTGCCAGGGCCAGTTGATCTATCAGTGAAGGTGGGAACATTCAGCCTTAACTCCAGGACCCAGGATTCAAACTGCGACAACCCTGCTCATTAAAAAGACAGCACTGTAAATATTATGCTGGGCGCCAGAGCTCATACACAACAATTGTATACACACAATGGTCACTGAAGAAAACAACCCCCACCCCCATACACCTTGATTCCCTTTCAGGCTTGTGTGCTCATACTAAGTGGCCCAAAAAGATGAACAGCCTCACCTACACTTTTTGCCAGTCTTGCCCACCTCTAGCATTGGCCTTATATATTTCAAAATTACAATTAGAAATGATAATAGACTGCCTCTTGTGAATAATTAGCCAAAAGTGGTGCACATTTAGGTAGCACAACAACTATAAATTAGTACAAAAAGAGGTGAGGACAGTATCTACACCTATTTCCATCAGGTCAAGCATGCCACCCACACACTCCTCTCTAAAGGGCATATAACTGGGAAAAAAAAACAAAAACAAATGCCAATAGTCCAGTTCTGAAACATTTATGGGACTGCAAATAGTTAAATTCCAACAGCATTTCTCATGAAAGGCTATTGGGCCACCTATAAGGCTAGTTTGGCATATCTGCCATATAGAAGTGATACTTGATCACTGTTCTTGATTTGATTTAAGGGTGCTTTCTGGTATATACAAGCTTAATTTATCTGAAAGTTGCTTTATGACGCCTTGAGGCATGCAGTGTCAACACTAACAACTGAAATTTGATCCAAGCTGATACAGCTAATCAGGACTGCAAAGCTGGGGTGGCTCTCACCCTTTGTGAATTCCCAATATGAACAACACTCTCATATTTTGTGCTAGCTGTTAATGGTATAATAAATTAAATGGCAAGCCCACAAAATGTATATTACAATAAACCAGTGGTTCCTTAACCTATCCTGGGGGAACGCCCACACGGAATATGCATGAGAAAAATCTGCATGCAGTGGCAAAGGTGTATGTAGGGTTACCATTTTTTGTCCTTAAAAAAAAAAAAAAAGAGGACACTTGCCCCGCCCATACCCCGCCCCATTTACCGCCCTCGCCCCGCCCCTTTCACACCCTCTCCCCGCCCCTTGTCACACCTCACCTCGCCCCACCCCCTGTCGCATTTTCCCCTCCCCCTGTTCACCCCCTCACCTCATCTCCCCTCCCCCCGGCCCCGTCACCACCTCTCCCCTTACTCACGATCTTCCCTGGTGGTCTAGTGACTTCGAGGCAGGAAAGAGCCCCCTCTTTCCTGCCCAGCGCGCTGCTCTGCATCCTGTATGCTGCCTGTGACGGTCTCGGCGAGATTCAAAATGGCCACCGAGAATTGAAGCGGCCTCGCAAGACTTCAATTCTCGGCGGCCATTTTGAATCTCGCCGAGACCGTCACAGGCAGCATACAGGATGCAGAGCAGCGTGCCGGGCAGGAAAGAGGGGGCTCTTTCCTGCCCCGAAGTCACTAGACCACCAGGGAAGATCGTAAGGGGAGGGGAGGTCCACCGCCCGCACGCACGTACGTCAGCGTCAGCCCGGCCATTTGTCCAGAAATCCGGACAAATGGGCAGGCTGGCCAAAACCCGTCCGGACATGTCCTCAAAAAGAGGACATGTCCGGGTAAATCCGGACGTATGGTAACCCTAGGTGTATGCAAATGTCACATTAATAGTCACTGCAGATATCCTGAAAACCTGACTGCTGGGGCTTCCCCCAGGACAGGTGTGGGTGCGTGTGTGAATAAAGTAGGGCTGTATTTCCATTAAAATTTTAATTGTGCGATTAAAGGTATGTTTTCATCTTTTTTTTTCCCACTACAGTTCCTTGTGACTCTGGGCAAGTCACTTAGGGGTCCTTTTACCAAGCTGCAGGAAAAAGGGTCCTGCGCTAGCGGCGGGGGCCGTTTTTTTCCATGCACCAGGGCCCTTTTTACCACAGCAGGCAAAAAAGCTTCCAGACACACATAGCCATGTAGTAAGCGAACTCTCAACCCGTGGCCATGCGGCGAAGAGCTCTTACCAATAAGGGCTCCTGCACTAACCTGGTAGTAACCAGGCAGTATGCAATGCCCAATTACCATTGGATTAGCGCCGCGCAAGCCATTTTCGGGGGTTTTCTTTTTCCCCCAGAAATGGCGCACGCTCGGGACAGGACTACCGCCGGCAACTGTGTTGGGCTGGCGGTAGTCTTGGAAGAACTAGCAGTAAGCCGGCATTGGGCTTACTACTGCATTGTAAAAGGGCCCCTTAACCCTTCATTGCCCAGAGTCACAAGGAGCTACAATGGGGGGAAAAATAAACATACCTTTAATCACAATTAATCGCACAAATTTTAATCAAAATGCAGCCCTAAAAATGTAATGAAAAGATAAATACAAAATAAAAATTAAAGAACCTAAAACAGTATGCAGAACAGAAACAGCCTTATTGTGTGTGTGTGTGTGTGTGTGTGTGTGTGTGTGTGTGTGTGTGTGTGTGTGTGTGTGTGTGTGTGTGTGTGTGTGTGTGTGTGTGTGTGTGTGTGTGTGTGTGTGTGTGTGTGTGTGTGTGTGTGTGTGTGTGTGTGTGTGTGTGTGTGTGTGTGTGTGTGTGTGTGTGTGTGTGTGTGTGTGTGGAGAGAGACTATTATGCCACTATGTTACCTTTTCACACGTCCATGGCATCTGCTTCCAAGCTTTCCTTACATGCAATCTATATAGTCTACCCCTTCTCAGGAAAAGCAAATGTTTGTGGTCTGGCTCTGCCATCACAGCTGTCACTTCTCCCTCCCACTGCTCTGATGAGCACCACTGGGTCAGTGGTATTTGAAGCGTTTGGCATAAAAAGATTTGGGTGTTCAAGATAACTGAAGCATGTGTCAAAAACAACAGTGAGGAAAACAAAACTAATTGTTTTCATTCCCTGGCCATTAAATCTTGTCATTTGGCACTTTGTTCTTGATTATGTGGTAACTGTTTAGCAGGAAATGAGGCATCTTTTAACTTAATGCAGCAGTGCCTCCTACTCCTGGCAAAAATTTGCTACTAGTAGGAGGAATATCAAAGCTAAATAAATTAAGCACAAATAAAGGTTAATAAATAAAAAGCAATGAAAATCCCTTTCTATTGGGTTAAAACTTTTTTGTTACATATTGGAAATGTATATATTGATTTTTTAAATTTACATTTTAAAATGAAATACTAAATGAAAAAAAAATGGTTAGTGGGGGGAGAAGGGATGGTATTTCAGCCTCACCCTTTGTCTGCATCTCAGATTTATTATGCCCTTGGCCGGCAGTTTGGCGCTTTTGTAACCTGTGATCCAGTTGATGGATGGTAGCTGGTGAGCTAGAAATACAGAAGAATGCTTGACACCCTGACAGGCTGTTTATTCAACTGCTGGTTAATCTAAAACTGGGGGTGGTTTTTAGTGATGTGGAACAGTTTTAGAAAAATATGACCAAAGCAGTTCCTCATCTTTTTTTTTTTAATTTCTACTTGGATCTGATTAGCTTTCCATGGTTCTGTTTTGCTCTAAACAGAAAGTGCTGCTTCAAGTGAAAAGCTCTTAAGGTACAGGAAAACTACAAACTGTATAACTTATGGAAATAAACTACCAAAGAACAGTGGCAGTCTGCCTGTATGCAGGTTTTTGGCCTCGCCAGCAAGAGACACGTTTTGTGGCCCTATTATTAAGCTGTGGTAAGCACTAATGCATGCATACTTCAGGTTAAAATCCACTGCCACGGGCTGTGCTCAGGTAGCTCGCAATAGTTTTGTGTTCACACATGCTGGGGGCATGTTTGAGGGTGAACAATAGGCATGCCCAGCGCTAATTGGTTAGACCAGCTGCATTGCTGCGGACTAACCGATTAGTGTGTGGTTAGCGCAGGAGCCCCTTACCCCAAGTAAATAGGTGGTGGTAACGGCTCCCGCACTAAAATGAAGATACTTACCTGTAGCAGGTATTCTGTTTATGTTTATTAAAATTTGATATAACACCCTATCTGGACAAGCAGGTCAGGGTGGTTTACAATAAATAAAACAACAATTATCTATCTCACCAACCCATTCTGTCCCTCTCTCCCCTCTTTACAGACTTGTTTGGATGCAGTTGCAAAATGGCTTTTTGAATATCAACTTGTATTGAACACCGACAACACTGCTTGCAGGTTTTCGGGTTCTTACCCCCCTCCTTCATCACCTGTCACACTCTTTGGATCACCTGTCTACCCAATCCCTCATTACCACGATCTAGGGATAATTCTTGATTCCTTCTTCTCTTTCCTTCCTCATATTTCACACTTGGCTAAACTCAGTTTCTTCACCTTCTGTCAGTTAAGGACCATCCGCCATCTTTTAAAACCATGATCAATTTCATGCTCTCATTCTTTCCTTCTTCATATCTCGATTAGATTGCAATATCATCTATGCAGGTCTTCCACGCGCCACACTTAAGAAATTACAAACATTCCAAAACACCACTATAAGACTACTCTGTAGTGCTTGTCAACTTGATCACACAACTCTGTTACTAAAGCATCACCACTGGTTACCTGAAGAACATCGGATCACATACAAGATAACAGTGCTCACTTTTAGAATTGGCTTCCCAACTACCTCTCTCGGTTAACTGTTCTCTACATGCCTTCTCGGGTCCTCAGGTTGTTAAATGACCACCATCGGGTCCTACCAGGTCCCAGATGTGCACATTTAGAATCTACCAGGCACTGCGCTTTCTTCCCCCCCCCCCCCCCCCCCCCCCCCCCCCCCACGTGGAATAATCTTCCTCTTTCCCTCCAAAACGATCTCTCTCTTGAAAGCTTCAAATCAAATGTAAAGACCTGGCTCTTTAAGCAGGCCCTATACTATCGTGTTCTCTCTTATCATTACTCACTGTGTACTTTCTTCTTCTGGAATGAATGTGGCTCTTCCTATCATTTCCCTTCCTACTACGTGTTTTTTTGTATTAGCTTGTACGCCGCTCTGTTCTGTCTTGGCAGCTAGGGCAGTCTAGTAAGCCCCAATAAACTATAGCAATATATAAAACAAAAAAAAAGGAATTCCAAATATAAGGCAGAAAGGCCTCACTCACTTCTCCAAGGTCAGCACGCCATTCATTCTCACACGTAGATGATATCATCCACATTGCCAGGTGAAGAGCTTTAATAAGCTAGTATAGCTTTAAGAACAACACAATGTCCCCACCATGCATGCATGAGTGCCTTCTCGCCTGTCGTAAAAGCACAGAACTATCAGCAAAATAACAAAGCAAGAAAACAAACTCCAAGGGGAGGTGGAAGGGTATGTGAGGATGAATGGCCTGCTGTGCTGGGAGAATATGTGCTATGGGTAAGTATCTTCACTTTCTCAGGGGACAAGCAGGCCATATTCTCACATATGGGAATCCTTAGCTACCAGGCTCACTGAAAACAACAACCAACAGTCAACTGGACCTTGGAAAAGAGCAAAATAAGAATTAACCTGAAACTATATACAACTGTGTGAGTGTGCAGCCTGGAACAGAACAAAACAGACCCATGGGGGTGGAGTTGGATTCTAGACCCCGAACAAATTCTGCAGAACCGTCTCTCCAAACTAACTATCACTTCGAGTATCCTTGCTCAAGGAAGCAGTCTGATGTGAAGGTGTGGACTGAAGACCACGTTACAGCCTTGCAAATTTCTTCAATGGAGGCTGACCTGAAGTAGGCTACTGACGCCACCTCTGACATTGTGAGCCTTGACATGACCCTCAAGAATCAGTCCAGCCTGGGCATAAGTGAATTACATGAAATCTGCCAGCCAATCGGAGATCGTACATTTCCTGATGGCAACCCCATCCTGTTTGGATCAAATTAAACAAAAAGCTGGGATGACTGTCTGTAGGATCTAGTTCACTCCAAATAAAAGGTCAAAGGTTGCTTGCAGTTCAAGGTATTCTGTGCACTGTCACCAGGACAGGCATGAGGTTTTGGAAAGAATGTTGGAAAAACAATAGACTGATTCAGATGTAACTTCAACACAACCTTAGGTAGGAACTTAGGGTGCATGCAGAGAACGACTCTTATAATGACATTTTATGCAAGGTGGATCCGCCACTGGGGCCTGAAGCTCACTGACCTTGCGAGCTAAAGTAACAGCCACCAAAAACAGGACTTTGCAGGTCAAGTATTTCAGATGACACGAGTCCAGCAGCTCGAAAGGAGCTTTCATCAACTGGGTGAGGACAACATCGAGGTCCCATGACAGGGGAGGAGGTTTGACAGGGGGCTTTGTCAGATGCAAACCTCTCATGAAGTGAACAACTAGAGGTTGTCCAGGGATGGGTCTACCTTCTACACAGCAATGCTATGCACTAATTGAACTAAAGAGAACCCTTATTGAGTTGGTCTCAAGACTCAAAAAGGTGTAGAAGGTTTTCAAGCAGGGTCTGTGTAGGGCAAGAAAGGGGATCTACGGCCTTGCCTTCACACCAGATAGAAAACCTCCTCCACTTGAAAGAGCAACATCTCTTTGTAGAATTTTTCCTGGAAGCCAGCAAGACCTGGGAGACACCCTCAGGAAGACACAAGGAAGCAAATTCTAAGCTCTCAGCATTCAGGCGGTAAGGACCAGAGACTGGAGGTTGGAATGCAGAAGAGATCCCTCATTCTGTTTGATGAGGGTTGGAAAACACTCCAGTCTCCAAAGGTTTTGGAGGACAACTCCATAAGAAAAGGGAACCAGATCCATCTGGACCAATATGGAGTGATCAAGATCATGATTCCTTGGTGTTGCTTGAGTTTCAGCTAAGTCTTCCCCACAAGAGGGATGGGAGAATATGCACACAAGACTCTTCCCCCCCACCAAATAAAGGAAGAAGACATCAGATGCAAGTCTGTCATGGGCCTGGAACCTGGAACTAAGGGATTTTGTGATTGAGTTGAGTGGCAAAGAGATCCACCGAGGGGGGTGCCCTACACTTGGAAGATCTTGTGGGCAACATCCATGTTGAGTGACCACTCGTGCGGTTGCATGATCCTCCTCAGTATTTTGGCCAGGCTGTTGGATTTGCTCACTAGGAAAATGGCTTTGAGAAGCATCCCATGCTGGACTGCTCACTGCCTAATCCGGACAGCCTCCTGAAACAGTGGGTGTGATCTGGTATGAGAGTATGTGCATCACTATACTCTTGGCAGATATCCTGGACGCCATATCAAAAGTGTCACAGGCACCCCTGGCCAAGACCTTTCTACACGCCTTATACTGCTTCATAAACTGGCTAAGAGATTTGGCCTGCTCCTGTGGGAGAGAATCCGCTGAATCAGACAAGGTCCACAAATATAGGCTCGTGTAGAGCTGGTAAGATTGACTAAGGGAGCTGAGCATAGAGGACTGATACTTCCACCCAAAAGAATCCAGGGTTCTAGCTTCTCTGCCAAGGGGCACTGAAGCATAGTCCCTAGAACCCCTCGCTCTTTTAAGCGTGGTTTCCATCACCAAGGAATGATGAGTCAACTGAAGCTTGTCAAACCCTGGGGAACTCTGGGCCCTATATATGGTGTCCTAGGAGGAGATTCGTAGTCCAGGACCTGGAACACCTCAGCCTTGGGCTTGTGCTCCATCTCCAAACAAATGGGAATAGCAGCTACCATTTCCCTAACAAAACCTGGGAAGGAAAGGAACTTAAGTGGAGACTTTCTCCTTTCCTATGGAGGGGAGGGGTCAGGTAGGATACCATAAGATTCCTCTTCCGAAAAGTACCATGGATCCTCATCAGACTCCCATGAGAGTTCCTCATTGGTATAAGTGAAGAACTCCTCATGGGAAGGCCAAGAATGAGCTGCCATCTACCGGCACCACATTCCTCTTACTAATAGCCGAGACTATGGTATCTACCACCGGAGACCTCAACAATGCCCTGTCTTGATCCAGGACTGAATATAATCAGATCATGGACCAACCCAACCAAAAAGGTGCATCCTGCATGTCCCTAATGTCCTGATGCATCGGGAAAGACCTACAAGACTTGTGAATACCCCTGACCAGGGGATCAACCTTACATACTTCAGCCACCGCCAATCACCTTCAAAATTCAAGGTAGAGGACACCAAAGAAATCAGCTCCTGCAAATCCTCCTTATGAAAACACCCTCATCACCAAGGGGTCATCACCAGGAGGAAGCTCATTTGAAGAAAGGAACTCCCCCTGAACCCCCTTGATCGCAGCCTCACCCCCCCCCCCCCTCAAGATCTTCAAAAGCATCATCCAAACCAGACTCTGGATCCAAGGAATCCAGGGAACTGTCCTTCTCCTCCAGATCCCAGGAGATCCTAGGACGCTTCACAGGAGAAGGAGACCCCCCCCAGAGGGGCTTGACTTGCTTTAAAAGAAAAGCCCGATACATAACCAGCACAAACTCTGGAGGCAACCCCCCACCAGGAATCCCCCTTTCACATTTACTGAAGCAGAAGCAACATCTGAAGATTGAGGACTGCTCCTCAGCCAGCACCGCAGATTGATCCAAAATGGCAGTGATTCCCGCCAAAATCCAGCCTTGAGGAAGAGGAATCCGTCAAGGAGACTGCTGGCACTGAAATTGCCGTCGAATATGACACAGCAAATCTCCCGACAGTAAAACATCAGACTCCACTGCGGTACAAATCTTACACAATCCCACCTGAGTCAGTCCTTGGGGCTAATAAACTGAACAATGACACAGCTTCTTTGCCATAATCACAGTAACATGCACCACCCATTCAACCACAAAGGAAGACAGCCACTAGCAACGCGCTAAAGCCCCAAGGCACCGGTGTGTCTGAAAAGAAAAGAAAGTTCTGCTTTGCTCGTTCGCACTTCAGGTTTATATATTTTATTTATTTATTTAGGCACAGAGCCCAACGTGGTTATCTCCCTCGAAGGGGTTGAGGCTGCCCAAAACTCCTGCAGAAGGCCCCAAAGGACCTGAAAAGAGAACGGGTAATCGGTGGGAGGAGGGACTCAACTTCCCAACTGTGGCACCCCCAAGGCTAAAAGAGAGCCCCCATTGGTCTCAACCTCCGCATACCATAGGAACACCCAGTGCACAGGAAAACAAAAGAAATAGAGAAAAGTGAACTGAGACTGGAGGGTTCACTACCTACCCCCACCACAGTCTGGCTGGGGCTGAACAGGGACCTTATTGGCTCTCTCAAGAGTCAGAATTCTCAGTCTCCACCTGCTGGTAGGCGTGCATAACCCATCAGTCATTTTCTGAGCCAGTCTGGAGGGATGCTAAAGAAAAGCCTCATAAAAACAGATTACACACATAGAGCTACCATTGTAGGCCTCCAGGTCTATTTAACATCATCAACTGATCCAAGTAACCAAAAAGGACTAGATTCAGTAAATGGTGTCCAAATATGGGTGCTGAAAAAATGCACACAGAGCGCTATTTTAGAAATGACATTCCGAGTTGGGTGCCGTTTGTAGCGTAGCACATAGCATTTGGATCCGTTTCCAACTTTTGGGTGTGAGGATTTACACCAACTGAAACCTGGTGTAAATCCTCGTGTAAATTACGTGTGGATCCCCCAAATTCTATAATACTGCATGCATCTTCAGTGAACACTCCTGACTCGCCCACACCCCCTTTTCAGTTATGCACTAAATGATTTGAACATACATCTTTATAGAATAAGTGCATAGAAAGATGCACACACAAATCCAAAATGTTGCAAATTAACACCAATAATTAAAGTTTCATTTTATTTGTTATACCGCTCAAGAGCAAACCATCTAAGCCTAAAATACACTAATCTAATATAATAAAACGCACCGTGAACGTTCTAATGAGGACAACGTTCTGAAGTCACTCAAACATTTCTTAGGGTTCGTGGATTCGTGGTGTGAAGCCAGCCAGGCTGCCAGCCGTCTCTGCCCCGCCCTCGCGTCAAACGTCATGACGTCCAGGGCAAACGTCATGACGTCGACGGCGCAAAAAAAAAAAAAAACAAAACGCAGCGTCAGGGAAGGAGGCGGCGCTCCCGACGTCTCTAGCCTTCCCTTCGCTGTGTTCCGCCTTCTTCTGACGTCAAGGATGACGTCAGAAGAAGGCAGAACACAACGAAGGGAAGGCTAGACGTCGGGAGCGCCGCCTCCTTCCCTGACGCTGCGCTGCCGGAACCGCCGCCACGGAGGTAAATTTAAAAAAAAAAAAAAGGGATGTAGGGGGAAGAGAAGAGGGTGGGCAGTTGAACAATGGGAGCGGGAGGGCAGAGGAGAAACGACAGCAAGGATGCGAAGGGGGGGAGGAAGAAGGGGGCGGGACATGCTGGGACATGGGAGACAGAAGAGCATGGATGCGAGGGGGGGTCATGGAAGGGAGAGAGGGGAATTGCTGGAAAAGGATGAATGGAGGGGGCAGGGGACAGAGAAGCATGGATAGGCATGGATTGAGATGGCAGGGCTCAGGGTGAGAGGGGAATTGCTGTAAAAAGGATGAATGGAGGGGGCAGGGGACAGAGAAGCATGGATGGGCATGGATTGAGATGGCAGGGCTCAGGGAGAGAGGGGAATTGCTGGAAAATGATGAATGGAGGGGGCAGGGGACAGAGAAGCATGGATGGGCATGGATTGAGATGGCAGGGCTCAGGGAGAGAGGGAAATTGCTGGAAAAGGATGAATGGAGGGGGCAGGGGACAGAGAAGCATGGATGGGCATGGATTGAGATGGCAGGGCTCAGGGAGAGAGGGGAATTGCTGGAAAAGGATGAATGGAGGGGGCAGGGGACAGAGAAGCATGGATGGGCATGGATTGAGATGGCAGGGCTTAGGGTGAGAGGGGAATTGCTGTAAAAAGGATGAATGGAGGGGGCAGGGGACAGAGAAGCATGGATGGGCATGGATTGAGATGGCAGGGCTCAGGGAGAGAGGGAAATTGCTGGAAAAGGATGAATGGAGGGGGCAGGGGACAGAGAAGCATGGATGGGCATGGATTGAGATGGCAGGGCTCAGGGAGAGAGGGGAATTGCTGGAAAAGGATGAATGGAGGGGGCAGGGAACAGAGAAGCATGGATGGGCATGGATTGAGATGGCAGGGCTCAGGGAGAGAGGGAAATTGCTGGAAAAGGATGAATGGAGGGGGCAGGGGACAGATGGGCATGGATTGGGAGGGCAAGGCTCACACTCTCTCTCTCATATACAATGTCTTTCTGACTCTCACTCTGTCTCACAATGTATCACATTCACTCTCTATGTGCCACACAGTCACTCACACACTCGCTTGGTCTCATACACTCACTCTCACAGAGAATCTGTGTCTCACACACACACTCTCTCTCGCACACACACACACACTCTCACAAACACACTCACACCCAGACTCACTCTCTCTCTCTCTCACACACACACACTCACACTTTCACTCTGACTCTCACACAGTCACTCTCACATACACTCTCCCAAACATACACACTCCGAGGAAAACCTTGCTAGCGCCCGTTTCATTTGTGTCAGAAACGGGCCTTTTTTACTAGTATAACATAAAACCAGAAACAGAAATAAAATAGCAGGAAAGAAAGAAGAGTAAAAGCAAAAACCCCAGCACACCATACCCCCATACTGCCAATCCCAGGACTGAAGGGCAACTAGGATGAAGGAATCGACCACCATAAGCTTCATGGAAAAAGGATTTTCAAGTGCTACCTACAATTTTTTAAGGAAGGTTCTAAATTGAGAGCCAAAGGAAGTTTACCCCAGAGGGCAGGCCCAGTCACTGAAAAGAGTCTGTATATTTATTATGAAATATATGTCAAAATGAAGGAACACAGAGCAAATTCTGTTGAGAAGAACGCAAGGGACAGGTAGTATGGTAGCATCAAATGAGGTACGTAGCTTCTTCATCTCAGAAGGCCCTGTAAGCTCTACTATTACCCGTGGCCTGTAGTTCACCTCTGAGCTCAGAAACAATTAAACTAACCTCACCTCCGAAGTCCTAGACCATGGAGGGGAAAGAAAACAAAGGATTTTCCATTCAAAAACTCACTATCCTCAATCAACATAATAATTCACAACCGACAGATATGTGGCAAATCTTTGGCCGTAGCCTTATTCGTACAAGATCAAAGGTATTACAGAATAAAATTTCGACCAATAAATTTAAATAATTAAGACGATGTCGTACTAGTCCATTCATAAGTCAACACCTTAACTCTCCATATTTTCAGCCTGTGGTAACACCAAACTGCATATTATTTTATCACTTTTTCACCCTCCCTTGACATGTAAGCACACCGGTGTCGCACGTGCCTTACCGCCTATCCTTTAAGAACCTCTATATAACCATACTCACAACATATTCAAATTCACTTGACATCTAAGCTATCCATAATCCCCAATCAATTGGCAGGTGGGCGGGCAATTAATTTATTTTAAAACCTTCAAAATCCTTCCCAAAATTTCCACCGCGTCAACCCCGTTATACCTGTGGCTAGCGCTATCAATTAATTATACCATTGTGACTTCCTGTCTCATCCAGCCTCATCCTACTCAGCCAATCCCAGCCAATCTCAGTCAAAGAAAAGCTACAAAAATGGTATGGGATTTGCGTTACAAGACATATGAGGAGAGACTTGTTAACCTGAACACGTATACCCTGGAGGAAAGGAGAAACAAGGGTGATATGATACAGACGTTCAAATATTTGAAAGATATTAATCCGCAAATGAACCTTTTCCGGAGATGGGAAGGCGGTAGAACTAGAGGACATGAAATGAGGTTGAAGGTGGGGAAGACTCAAGAAAAATGTCAGGAAGTATTTTTTCAGTCAGAGTGGTGGAGATGAAAACAGTAACGGAATTCAAAAATGCGTGGGATAAACAAAGGAATACTGCTCAGAAGAATGGATCCTCAGAATCTTAGCGGAGATTGGGGTGGCAGCACCGGTGGTGGGAGGCGGGGATAGTGCTGGGCAGACTTCTACGGTCTGTGCCCTGAAAATGGCAGATATAAATCAAGGTCAGGTATACACATAAAGTAGCACATATGAGTTTATCTTGTTGGGCAGACTGGATGAACCGTACAGGTCTTTCTCTGCCGTCATCTACTATGTAATCCCCTTCTCCCATCCAGAGTACCCAATCAAAACACTAATCTTAAAATAAACTAAACTCTCTCTAAAACGATCTGGGAATGGCTCAGCCAAGTTATATGCCCTTCCTCAAAATTAAGTCGGGTCAACATAAAATGTTAATCTGTTGATCAAGCCGGATACATGAATGGTTAAGGAGCAGAGAATGGAAACCTAAGGATGAGAAATTGATAGTTGCAGCCCATGACAGTGGATTATGGACGAGATGGTTCACAACAAACACAGAAAAAACTGGAATAAAAAACACCAGTAAATTCTGTAAAAAAAAAAAAAAAAAAAAGAGATGGCATAAGATTTCTACATGGAAAGGCACAACAATTTGACACGTCTCATTCACTGGAAACTTTCTAAACATTAAAGCATCACTAGAAAAGCATTGGGATCATGACCCTAAGAGAATTATGGAAAACAAAGAGGTTATGATCACCTGGGACATCGCCATCCCGACAGATAAAAGCTGGGTACAAGGAAGCCAGATATAGTGGTACGATTAAAAACACCAAAATGGAATTGATCATAGAGATGTTGCTCCCAAGCGATTACTCTGTACATCGTGTGGTGAGAGAAACTAAATCCTCAAATATCAAGGAATGCTGTCCAAGAATAAGAAACTGTGGCAGAAAGATACAGAAATAATTCCCACTGTTTTGGAAGCCACAGGACGGATTAAAAGGAACTTTCATTCATATCTAGATAACTTGCCCAGGGGTCTCTGAACCCCGAAACAAAACACTATACATGTTATTTATGAACTCAGAGGAAAGCTCTCTTTGGCTTCCAACATACATAAATATAAGATTCCAACATGATAAAAGTACTATGGCAAACATTAGCAGTAAATTTGAGAGATTGAGATCATACCCCACACACCCTGAATTAGGAGTATGGCTCTTTACTGCACAAAATGAACCCACTTGGAGACATTGCCTCCTCCCCCTACCACCGATATTTCTGTACATCTTAGATAAAGAATACACATCTGGTTTTTTTTTTTTAATTCCTTGTCGGGTTTTCCCCAACTCAGAGGCATAAACGTGTTTTTAAAAGATGCGCATTTCGGCCAAGGCTTGACACAAAGGATAAAGAGAGCAACTTTCTTTTAATCCCTTATTGCTCGTTTTTTTCTTGTAATTACAAAATTATGGCCTCACTGCTTAATTGGCAGCACTTGTCATTTTATAAAATGGGCTGACGACACATATTAGTGTCAGCAGTTACATGTGAAAGTTGCAAAATGTCCACTCTATGTGTGTGCTCACACTTACAGGTGGAAGATGTGGTGTTGATGTTCTTTTCAAGCACGTGTAAATCTGTAAAATGGCTGCTGTTGCTGCTGCTGTGAGTGCCAAAACAATACATGGTGCATTCCTGCACTTCCTTATACATATTTTACAGAAAGCTTCACATTTGGCAGAGCCTTTTGTAAAATAGAGGGGGAATTGAGCACATCATGAACTGGATGTCTCAGTTTTGATCTCTACAACAATCTAAAATACAGACCACAGTCTCCCAGATTAATACATAGTTTTCATTTAACAGATGATCAGATTATCAAGGAACCTCTCAAAAACTAAGTCCAATATACATCCACACAGGTATAATTCAGCCACACAAAGTCCCAGGAGTTTAACAAAATGCCAGCTCCTACTCCATTTTACTACTCAGTAGCCCTTCCCCACCCCCAAACTGTGTCAAATTGATCTGCCATGGTGAGTTCGCATAATCTCACTTCACAGATAAGGAGACCTCTCTCTTTACAAAATGAACCTACATTACACATTCCAAATTCCTCAATCCTCTTACAGTAAGTCCTGATCAGCAAAACAACAAAACCCCTAGGCTGGCAATTTGCCGATGCAAATATTTTGTTCTGATAATCTCATTCGATTCAGGCTTCACATATTGCATTCTCTTGGTACTATGTGGATTCCTGACACACCAATTTGAAATTCAGCAGGATGAAAGGTCTCACACCCCCTCCCTCTAAAAGCAGACCCATGAAAAGGCATTTGGGGGAGCGGGGTTGTATAACAACGCCATGAGCCTTTACATGTGACCTACTTGAATAATTTGCTTATGAAAGAATATACATTTGTTTAATTTTTTTAAGAGAAGGTCGGTGCTTAAAGCCTGTAAGTGGTTTGAGCAATTGCAGGCAAGCAAGTTCCTTTCAATAACTGTCTCCCACCTTGTTTGAAAGGGTTCTAAAAGAATCCAGTCTGGAACTGCAGGGTCCTTGCCAAGGCCGGTTCAGGTCCCCACCTAAGACTGAAGAAATTCCAACACTACGGACTCTGAAATGGGGGTCTGAGTTTCACATCCGCTTCCCAAGCACAATTGAAATTCAAGCAGAATTTCTCACACCATTGTTCCACGTATTGCACATGCCACAAACTCTTTACCAGTACCATTCTAAAGCTTCAAAATATAGACCTTGAACAATCTTTTTTAAAACCTGTATTTTCTTCTATATTCACTGAAGGAAGTTATCAGGGTGCCTGCAACTATCCTCCTTCCATGCTAGATCTCAGAAAGTTGGCTTCATTTAAGCTGCCAGCATATGAAGAGGTGGCACATCATCCTAGCACCCCACCACCACCCTACAGCACCATTCTGGTCCAGGTGGGTGGGTTTCGTTCCCACTTGGACACAAGTGTGGTAACACCCTCACCAAGCTCAGAGAATTACAGCAGCTGCTCCTGTGAGTCCAGCACTGTCACATCCCCCAGCAGCACCTCCTTCTCCGTGCAGATCACAGATGAAACGGACACCAGCCACGACAGCACACCCAGCAAGGTCGGTAGCAGAGCTCCCAGTGCTGACACTCTTGAGTGCTAGCCCTGGGCTTGAGGACCAGGATGTTGCTGGTGCCCCCAGAGAACCCACCACCATCAAGGAATTTCCATCCTCCAAGCAGACCATTTTCTCCTCCTATGTAGATTTCTTTGAGGTGGACTGCCATCGACGCTCTGATATAGAGGAGGTGGACGAAGAAGAAGGGGATGAAGAGCATTTTCGACACAGACGGTTAACAGGGGATTCTGGGATTGAAGTGTGCCGCTGCCAGGTGCAGGGAGAGGAGAGTGAGGAGGAGCTTCACCTGTTGCATGACGGCCCTGGCTGCTCAGGCCATGCGAAAGAGTTGAACGACCTGCAGCGTGGGGAGGCTGCACAGCCCTCAGAGTGCGAGAGCCTTTGTGGATACCAGGCTAGCGAGGAGCTAGGCTCTCCAGATCAACCTGTCTGAGCAGTGAGAAAAGCCAGAAAAGCAGGCAGTGCAGCCACTTGTGAACAGAATGGTTGAACATCCCTTCTACAGTCTGATCTGTTGCTGAATGGCTCTGAAATGTCATCAGACTTTCCAGTTATTACTGTTCTGTTTCTGTAGCACAGAGAGCTGGCTTAACCTCAGCACTGGGTGGGCAAGCTGCTGATTTTTTCCCCCTCCCCCTGAAAACCAGAGGTCATACTGCATAAGGTCATCTTTAACAGTGTCCGGTTATTCACCAAGAAGTGTCTGCCCACTCGAGCTCTATGCATTGTATTCCATTTTGTCTTTCTCCAAATCCCAGCCCTCTTTTGTACATTCCATCTGTGTAGGAGGGGTTATCCTGTACTCTTCCTGGATTTGGGCTTCAGCTGAATCATCTTCACATTAGACTACTGGTTTTTACAGCTTCATGTGCCCTCCTACAATATAGGCTATGTCTTTCTCCTGACTTTTAACAACACAGTGGTCTAAGTCTTTCTTCTTTTAACACCACACACTTTCCTAATATTGCAGTGTATTGGTATAGTCTTTCATTAGCTTCTGTGGAGTCATGTTGAATGATGATGGCATGGAGTTCTATCTCGTGGCCATTTTGGGGTATCTGTGAAATTGAGCAGTTGTCGAGAGCCTGGTTTCTAGGAAGTAGGCATGAAAGTCGCAATAAAAATCTAACATTATTGGCATTATGTAAGCCACATTGAGCCTGCAAAATAGGTGGGAAAATGTGGGATACAAATGTAACAAATAAATAAATTAGTCCAGTCGCAGCAGAAGTGAGGGAGTGAATTGGAATGATAACTGAATTATTTTTTCTTTGATGCCCTGTACCTCTGGAGAAATATAAACTGCATATAGATGTCAGCGAAGGGCTACCCTGTATTTGTTCACACCGGAGCCTGCAAAGGCCTCTCCGGTACTATGCAAGCCACATTGAGCCTACAAATAGGTGGGAAAATGTGGGATACAAATGTAACAAATAAACAGCTCTAGAATGCTACAACTTAACAAGAATACTATATCATCATATCCCTTCACTCACTGCTCTAGCTCCACGATATTTCATAAAGCAGAGGAAATGATAAGATACTGTTAGCTAGGTATTCATGCATACTAAAATGGCAGGACAGAACTTCCTACTATACCTATAAGAAAGCAAGCAAATACACTGTAGAAAATAAATGAACCTGTAGCGTGGTAGTGGTGGTGCTGTATGGAAAGGCCAGCACATTCCTAAGAACCATGGAAGTCCAAATGTGCTATGAAGGTCCCTCTTGGGAAAGAAGGCCTCACTACCCTCAGCTTGGGGTGCTCATTGACATATGAGCACCACTTAAAAGTTCACTCTGAGGTCACTTGGTCTTGAGAGTGTGGCAAGAGAAAAACCACCCTGTTTAAACAGGCATATCCTACCGATCCAACTTAAATGCCTGATCTCGGCCACACAAGAAAACTAAAGCACGTAATGAACATAACTCTTCCACTCTACGATTCCTATTGTGGCTTTTGCCACATGAACTATCTTACCATAAATCACAATGTATTTGTTCACACCGGAGTCGGCTAACGCCTCTCCGGTACTATGGAAGCCACATTGAGCCTGTAAATAGGTGGGAAAATGTGGGATACAAATGTACCTCCATTGCCCCAGGTACAAATAAGTACCTGTATATAATATGTAAGCCGCATTGAACCTGCTATGAGTGGGAAAGCGCGGGGTACAAATGTAATAAAAATAAAATAAATTAAAAAATAACAAATAAATAAAATAAATAAGACCTGACATAAGCAGCACATCTCTTACAAGTTAGTCACGTTATGTTAAATAAAAAGGTATTACCTATAGCCTGTTTTTCAACCCTTCTTTCTACATATGCAACTTGTACTTTAGTCCTAGAGCAACAAAGCCAAAAACAAGCAATAGGAAACTCTCTTAAAAAGTACAGATAAAGTAGCACATACCAGTAGATTTCAAAAAGGTTTCTAAATATGCAAAGGTAATTTATTTGGCACCAAGCACTCATTAAATGCCAGCTGAACACATTAATCAAAGCAGACCTTTTAAATCAATTGTTCATTTTTCATATTGCATAAATCTATTTTTGTGCTGAATAAATCAAAACATGATTGTGCAAAAAGCAAAATAAATCAAAAGCTTATGAATGTGTAAAACAAGTGCTGCTCTCAAAGTGTTTCTATAAGAAATATTTCTTCCAATGGAAGTGGTGATGCAGATTCCTCATCTTCACAAAAGCTTGCAAAGTATTCTATAACATACTTGAAATATAAGATTCCAACTTAATAGGCAATGACAATCTAGAAAGCCTCCCACAGGGCCAGTGTTAAAACATGCTGGGGCCCAGAGCAGAAATTTGGAAGGGGGCCCCAAAACCCACCAGCAGGCTCTAGCTTCTTCAGCTGTTGGAGGCTTGAGGGCCCCCAGTTGCATGGGATCCTGGGCAATTGCCCTGTTTGCCCCTCTAACACAGGCCCAGGTCTTGCACATCCATACATTTTAAAACCAACAAACTTGGAGCCCTGTTTACTAAGGTGCGTTAGTGTTTTTAGCGCGCTTACACTTAGCATGCGCGCTAACCATGTAGGCATCTATAGTGATATTGTACGCACGTACATGGTTAACGCGCATTAAAAATGTTAATGTGCCTATAACGCTGCTTAGTAAACAGGGTCATTGCTGTCTCCATAAGAATCTGCAGCAACTACTCAAAGACTGGGTCCAATGAAAGAACCCACAACTACCACCAGAATGCTACCTGGGTCAGAAGAGGCAGGCCACAGCTTCTGCCTCCAATAAATGACCTGGAGAGAGACAGGGAAAGATTGAGGGGGAGAGAAGCAGAAAGAACCGGAAAATAAGAGCACAACTGATGGAAGAAAGAAAAAAAAAGAAAAAACTTGGCAAAAGTATTTTGTCTAAAGTTCGACAAAATACATTTCTCAAACTAAGATTCAAGTTCACAATTTAGATATTTCAGAAATGGGTATGAGTGGGTTGCATGAGTGAGGAGGGTAGACTATATGTTGAGGACTGTGGGTGGGGAACAGAGTTGCCTACAATTATATAGTTAGAATCTGCAGGTGCTTAACGTGTGTGGTGCAAGAGAGAAACTGAGATTTCAGGGTGTGTCTGACTATACAGGAAATGAGTGACTGGGATATGAGAATAACATCCTTCTACCTTTCCTGTGTCTCCTCTCACCCTCCTTTCCCTCCAATCTTAAAGTCTCACAGGTCTCCTGTAGGTGAGGGTTAAGAGCCCCATCATCACTGAGTCCTTGCCTGTGCTGTCACACAATCTCTTCTGCCAATAGTGGTTTTCTGCCTACCAAGTCCTTTTCTGAATTACTACCAGGTAGAGCTGCACAATTAATATGTTAATTGTTTAACTAGCATTAAAAAAAATCTAATGTTATTAATACCAGGGTGGGGTGGGGGTGGGGGGCTCACCTTAATTCCTTCTATTGTTTGCCTCTCTGTGTATTCCAAGTCTCATTCTGGTGCTCTAATAGCCTCTGTTGGTGTTTCAAGCCTTACTCTGGCCAAGGAGGTTTTATGACAGCAGATAGCATGAGCCTATCTGGCCCATTATCTGGGCTGAAGGAGGTGGACAGAGCTTGCTGCCATATTGGCCAGAACAAAACAATTGCTATCGCTATTGAAAACCATAGCAAACTTGTGAGGTTTTATTAAACCTCCTAGTTTTGCATTTTCTGTGTTGGGAGGTGATCGGGGGAGGGGAATGTAAGGGGAGTTGGGGGGTTGGGGAGTGTTCGAGGTGTCTGTGAAGGGGGGGAGGGTTATATTTAAAATGTGTTTGCCATTGCTTCAGAGCTTGCTTTGTTATTTGGAATGCTGTATTGTGGATTTCAGTGCTGTGCTACATGCCTTTATTGCTGCTTATGATAACAATAAAGATATCCTATATAATAATTCTCACCTCCAACATTCTGAGGCTGCCTGGAACCATTGTTTCCGCTGGAGGTGGTGTCCCTCATGTAGTAGATAATAGTGACGTCACACAACCCACACCAGATTGGCCAGTAGAAGGGAGAGGGGCGGAGCCACGATACAGGGAGCAGCGAATCAGCACAACACTGGGAATGCACAGCAGCAGGAACAGAAGCCTCTCTCACACAGTTACTCTCACATGCACTCTCTCAAACATACACACTCAGAAGAAAACCTTGCTAGCACCCGTTTCCTTTCAACCAGAAAAGGGCCTTTTTTTACTAGTTTCTATATAAAAACAATAGCAAACACTTAAGACCAACTATGTCTGGGGGGGTTTGTTTGGTTTTTTGACAGAGTTTTTTTTATGAGAGCTTTCCATATATATATATATATATATATATATATATATACACACACACACAGATCATGAAATAAAATATAAAATCACTAAAAACATAAGAAATTATTGTTGGCGTTTTAGCTATAAACAGAGCGCTCGGGAGAGACGAGCTTCAAATTGGACGAGGTGCCATGCACCAAATTGGACGTGAGAAGAAGCAGGTAGGAAAGTGATTAGGTGGCAGTAAATGAAGGCAGCATCACGTCTCAGAAGCTAAAGATGTTTTCTCTTTTTTGTAACTATTCTTCATGTTTATGGAATCAGTTATTTGGATTTTTCTCGGTAAACATTTGTTGATAGATTGTTTAAAGTTCTCCAATATGGCGGCAGCCCAGGAGAGATGGCTTCAGCTTCTGACATCATGCCGTCTCCTGTCATTAAACTTCCTTGACTCTGACTTACTGAGGACGCTGGAAGGAGCATTTCCCGCCACTGACCCTGATAGAGCTGCTGATCCTCCCTCAGAACCACCTATGCTACTAACCCCATCAGAGCTGTTGCTGACCCCCCCCCCCCAACCTCATAGTTGCTGGTGCCTCTAACCCCCCTCCCCCATGAGAGCTGCTGGTGTCACTGGGACCCCCTGAAAGCAGGTATCGCTGATGGAACCCCCTCAGAGCCGCTGGTAAGAGCTGGAAAATTATCAGACACAAGCAGATGCATTGTTCACTCTCTCTGTCTCTCACTGAAATCATACTGCAAGAGGAGGAAAGAGTGAATGGCTGCATATTGGGCTGCTTCCTCCTCCTCCTGTATCTGCCTGGAGCTGACTGATGTGAACTGCGGGGTAGGGTTACCATGTCCAGTTTTACCCGGATATGTCCTCTTTTTGAGGACACAACCGGGCAAACGGATGGATTTTGCCAGCCTGCCCGTTTGTCTGGATTTGTGGATGAATGGGCAGGCTGGCAGGCGGATGAGCAGGCGGGTCTCAGGGTGTCCTATCCTTCCCTCCCCTCCTTTACCTTAGTGTGATGCCCTGGTGGTCCAGTGACCTCTTCGGGGCAGGAAAGAGCCCCCTCTTTCCTGCCCGGTGCATCTGCAGACTGTCCTTCTCCTGGCACCTTCAGCTACTACTGAGAAAGATACCAGCTGAATCCAAAAAATATATTCAGAAAAGCCACGTTTTTGCACTTAACTGGAACACGTCTCTGTGCACAAGGTTATAGAATTGCCTTCCACATGAATGAAGGAATTGTTTTTATTTATTTATACATTTTAATTAATTACAAAGATGCAATAGTCTTTGAAAGAAAACACCAAGATTCAGAAAAGAATACATTCTGAAAAGAAGAACAATAAGAAATAATTAATTACTTGGTTAATTAGTCCACAATTAAGAGAGGAATCCGTGAATAAATCCAAAGGAAGTTGGATAAAAGAAATTTTACAAGAAGAGATATAGGTAGTTCCCCCTTATAATCTTAATCAGCTAAACATTTGGTTCTCCTCCCGTGCTACCCTGAGAATTCAAAAAACTGCGCAGTTGGAGAGGTTCAAAAACACATATTTCTTATCTTTAAAGAGAAGAATACATTTACATGCAAATTGTAACTGGAAGCGAACATTTAATAATAATGTCTCTTGTTTCATCTCTAAGAATTTTTTCCTCCTTTCTGGGGCCATTTAGATATATCAGGGAAAATAGACACTTTTCCTCCTAAGAATTCAGGTTGAATGTTTTGAAAATACAGTCTCAATAGGGCTTCTATTCTGCTTATAATCAAAAGAGAAAAACGCCTATATTGCGACCCAAATCGGGAGATGGGCATCTTTCTCCCGTGGGCGCCCAAATCGGTATAATCGAAAGCCGATTTTGGGCGTTTCCAACTGCAATCTGTCGCGGAAACGGGTAAAGTTGACGGGGGCGTGTCGGAGGCGTGTCGAAGGCGGAACTGGGGCGTGGTTATCGGCTGAGGAGAGATGGGCGTCTTTAGCTGATAATCGAAAAAAAAGGCGTTTTTACCACGATTCCGGGTCACTTTTTTTGGACCCTTTTTTTTCACGAACAAGTCCCAAAAAAGTGCCCCAACTGACCAGATGACCACTGGAGGGAATCGGGGATGACCTCCCCGGACTCCCCCAGTGGTCATTAACCCTCTCCCACCAAAAAAAACCCTACTTTAAAAACTTTTTTTTCAGCCTCTATGCCAGCCTCAAATGCCGTACCCACCTCCATGACAGCAGAATGTGTTCTATCCTGTGACAGCCTTTCTCTGGTTCTGATGTGGCTCTTGGTGAGTGTGACACCTTTTCTGTTATGCGCACTGCAGAGTCACATCAGCAATGCATTGTGGTGGGTGTAGGGTATTGGGCTCTGTGATTCCACTAGCTTGTGGCAAATGCTCACGATGTTGGTAGGCTCTACTCCCATGGTGCTTTTCCCCCTGCTTACTGGGTCAGAGTGTGCCCTGTTTTGATTCCGGTAGTCCATGAGGTAGTGGCCATTTTTGTAAGCCAGTTTTAGACCCATTTCACATGTTAGCCACGTTACAGAACTTAGTTCTTCCCTTGAATGTGGCTGAAAGAGGGCATTGTACAGCATTCTGCCAGCTCTGACCTACTACTAATCTCAGTACCTGGGAGACTGGTTGCCAGTGGGGCACAACCTCTGATCTGCAGTTAACTGTGAGTAAGCGTGCTTATTCCAGTAAAGGACATTTTCGGAGAGATTAGTCTTCAGGTGTCAACTGGTGTGCCAATGTTATATAGCAGCAACAAGTCCCTTGAGCACTTTTAGTGGGTACCGCAGTGCACTTCAGCCAGGTGGACCCAAGCCCATCCCCCCCACCCGTAACACTTGTGGTGGTAAATTGGAGGCCTCCAAAACCCACTGTACCCACATGTAGGCACCCCCTATGGTAGAGCTATGGTAGTGTTGTACATTTGTGGGTAGTGGGTTTTGGGGGAGGGGGGTTGGGTGCTCAGCACCCGTGGTAAGGGAGCTATGCATGTGGGAGTGTTGTCTGAAGTCCACTGCACTGACCTCTAGGGTGCCCAGTTGGTGTCCTGGCATGTCAGGGGGGCGAGTGTACTATGAATCCTGGCCCCTCCCACGACCAAATGGCTCGGATTAGGACGTTTTTGAGCTGGGCGTTTTTAGTTTCCATTATCGCAAAAAAAAAAAAAAAAACGCCCAGCTGAAAAACGTCCATTTTTTAGAAAATACGGTCTGCCCTGCCTCTTCACGTACCCGTTTTCGGACATTGACGCCCATGGAGATAGGCGTTCGCGTTCAATTATGCCCCTCTTTGTTTGTTTTCTAATTTTTAAAGAACTTCTATTCAATCAGCCAGTGTTAAAGTCTTACAGTTGCGCGACGACGACTCTAGTGTACACTCTAACAAAATTCTTTCGCTTATTCTGCCTGTGGCAGTTAACCAATGAGATTTCAAATTTACCGCCCCTTTGTCACGTGCCAATCGGCTTCCATATTCCATGCGTGTGATTATGCGGAGTCTTTCCTGCAGAGGAGCGGTCTTAAACCATGCATATAAGCGAATCTTGCACTTATCAGTGGTGCACTAAACCGGTTTGTCCCCATAGAAATTGATGGCACCAAAAACAGGAACAAAGTCCGGCATGCAGTTAAACAGAGCATGCGCTTATCCGACGTGCACTTAAATGGAATATAAGGAGAACAGAGATTCAGTGCCTTGCAAAAGTCTTCACATCTTTGTACATGTCTCACATTCTGCCTTCTAAAATATACAATAAAGTCAGAGTTTGTATCACTTATCTACATGACATACTTACACTTTCAACACAAAAGGACAATTATACAAATATTCAAAATTCAGGAGGAATCAAACAGTCTTGAAGCTCTCTTGACTCAATATTTGGTGGAAGCACCTTTTGCAGCAATAACAGCTATGAGTTGTTTAGTCTGAGTTCCTACCAGCGTTGCACAATGGGCTGAAGCAATTTTTGTCCATGCCACTTGGCGGAATAGCTCAAGATCTTTTAAATTAACTGGAGATTGTCTATGGGAGGAAGTCTTCAAGTCTTGCCCCAGATTTTCCATTGGATTTAGCTCTGGGCTTTTACTAGGCAACTTGAGGACATTCACTTTCTTGTCCCTAAGCCATTTATTTTCCTATTTGGATTTTGCTCACACCTTTTTCAGTAGTTCAAGGCAAGTTACATTCAGGTCCACTAGGTCCTTACACTCTAAGAATGTACTTAAGGCAATGAAGGGTTAAAGTGATTTGCCCAAGGTCACAAAGAAGAGCAGCAGGATTTGAATCAGGCTTCCCCTGGCTGTCACCCCAGTGCTCTAACCACTGGGCTATGCCTTTGCTTTATGTTTAGGATCATTATCCTTCTAATTCAGTTTTCTCCCTAGCCCCATGTCTATGGCAGACTCAGATCCAGACCAACACCAGGACAGGTCCCGCTCTCTCCCCCCCCCCCCCCCCCCCAGGATCTGCTTGTACTTGTTGAGACAACTTTCCTCTCAGACCTCACCATCTTCTCTGTCTCCACAATATCCCCACAAAATAATACGACCTCTGCTATGACTCATTGTAAGAACAGATTTGAAATGATAAGCAACAAGATCAAAAGCAATACTTTGGTCTCAGACCACAGAACCTTCTTCTACATGCTTGCAGTGTCCCCTAAGTGTTTCTTTGTAAATGCAGTGTTGCATATCATATGGCACCAGTGGCTTCTTTCTTGCCACACTCTTCCCATAATGACTATGTTTGTGTAGTGATCTTGAAACGAACAGCCAAACTATTCCATATCCAGAGTTCTTGCTCAGCAATGACCTTAATCTACAACTGCTGACTCCTGACTGAATCTATGTCTTGGTGGTGCCCAACTGTTTCCATATTACAGTAGGCTTGACAATGCCCCAGTGGACATTCAAAGATGCTGAAGTTTTCTTAATGTTGTCCCCCAATTTGTTTCTTTGAATAACTTTATCCTGGAGGTGTTTTGGCAGCTCCCTTTTTGGCAAATTTACATTAGTTTTGTTTATGCATTTTATGTACCACCCTTAGGGCTGAATACACAGCAGAGCTGTTTACAGCAAAATAGAGAAGGAAAAGAGGAGAAAACATCTGCAGTCAGCATCTTGGGAATACCAATCCCCACAAAGTGCCAACCACTACACAAACCAAAGGATGAGAGAGGTCTTGAAGGCAACCTTAAAACATGTTGAGGCCTCAGATCTAATCGCATGCAAAGTGTTCCATAAAAGAGAGGCGATCTAACGTAATGCCAATCGCCGAGAAGATGCAAAACACATTTGAGTAGGTGAACACTGGGTTAGCTGATTCATGCACAGCACAGTTACGCAAGCAACAGGAAATTAATAAATTGGGTCGATAGGATGGGACTCCAGTATGCATAATCTTGTGCACCAGGGGTATCTTAAATCATACTGTAAAGAAGAACTGCCAAGCCAGTGGAGGACGGATAAAAATGATATGGCTAGGTTGTACAAAGAAGTTCAGAAAAGCAATCTGGAGCTGTATTTTGCAGAAGCTGAAGATGATATTAAAAAAGCTTCAAGACCAGAATATAAAGAATTGCAGTAGTCAATGTGATTCAAAGCAATGCAAAAACCAGATTCAAAGATCAGAGTATGTTGTGTACATCAGTAAAACAAACTCCTTCTTTAATGCATTTTAAATTATATTTTTTTAGTCAGCAGAATGTGAAAAATGTACAAGGCACTGTACACACATAGATAGATAGATAGATAGATAGATAGATAGATAGATAGATAGATAGATAGATAGATAGATAGATAGATAGATAGATAGATAGATAGATAGATAGATAGAGCTACTAAATAAATTTGATATAGATGGCGGGGGAAGTCCCCCAAATTCCTATTCCATTTTGAAAGCACTGGTTCTGGGTTACTTGTGATGTCTACATCTGTAAAGTTCATGGTCTACTATGGTAGTAGAAGTAACCAGCAAGACTGGACTATTGCATACCTTACAGAGAGAGGTGATCCACAAGTTGAAAAAAAAAAAAAAAGCAGAAAGCATAACATAGTATAGAATTTATTCTTCTATTCCATGTATACCTAAAATCAGGTTCAATGTGGATTACAATTTAAAGAAAATGGACACAATTCCAAGAATTACAGACAAAAATTGTAAAATTGTAAACAATACTTCCACCTAAGTCTACTAACATAACATATATTTGAAAAAGGAACAAGCCTTCTAAATTTTCTGTAGTCTAAAATAGACTTAAACTGATGATTTTCAGCTTAAGATTTTCAATCATTTTTATATTTTCATTTTGATAGTCTTTATTGATATAGACCTTAATACAATGAACAGAGTACCATACGAAATGCAAGACTCAAACGAGGGAACATCAAAGATAAACCTTTCCCTCAAAAAACATTACTGATAATCACTATTAAAAAAAAAAAGATATAAGCCCCCCACACACACACAAGAAAAGATTTCAATCATTTAGCAACTGTCATTCTTTTTGTACAATTCCTTATTATTATTGTTCTTTCTAAGTAAGATGATTCACAAATTATCATTGTCATTGTGTAATTAGTTATATAATTGGTTTCTTAATATTTCATTGTTATGTATTAAAAAAAAAAGCAATAAAAATACCTGGAATAAAAAAAGGAGGACTCAGTAGATGGCAGGATTAAACAGTGCAGCTCCTGCTTTATTTATAGGCAGAATAATTAGTACAATGTAGACCCCTTATAAGACATCTCAATAAAATGTGGGATTGTTTATAACATAGTCAAGGGTTTCCCCCTCTTTTTCCCCCACATACACGGGATCTACAGTGTACTTCTAATTAGAAACACAGTTTGAAATATTATCCACAAACAAATGTAGTGTTTTTTTGGGTGCTCTGCTGCTTAGCGTTATTTAACTCATGCTGGTTCTGTTGATTAGAGAATTAGGGCCCTGGGATGCTCCAATGGTCTCCCTTAGCTTCCATGCCTCTGCATTGCCAGTCACCAGAAAAGCATTCCACACTTTGAAATTTGGATGTGGGCAATCAGTTTATTTTGTACACAGTCTTGGTTTCCCAATATAAAACAGACTACGGAGAAAGAAGACCAGCGCGCGTGTAGTAGGCACCAGGGGACCCCAACCCCCACCAGCCGAGGTGGAAGGCGACGGCGGGAGGGGGGTCAGGCGGGTCATTGGCAGGGGGTCCAGGGCCAAATCTACGGGGGCCCAGGCCCCCCTGGCCCCACGTAGCTACGCCACTGGTGGGAGCGTGTAAAAAATGAAATTACCGCCCAGGCCACGTGGTAGCCGGGCAGTAGTTCCAAACTGGCACGCATTGGGCGCGTGTAGGCACCTGCACGGCTTAGTAAAAGGGCCCCTCAATGCTGCGTACACTACAGCTACTGTTTACATATAACACTCACAAACTATGGTGAAAATCCTGAAAAACCTGATCATATCCCAGTACACAAGGCCCAAAGAATTTGTCATCCATGATTTTTAAGCACTGGGAGAGAGTTTACACAAGTTTATGACCACTATTTGCATAACTGAACCCAAATTCATAAGGACCTTCGGTGAGGAAACCTCTCAGGGAGCTTTAATCTACAGTTGCACAAAAAAGTGGCTTTGTTCACATGTTCTGAAGAGTCCTGCTGCTTAACTGAAAAAAAAAAGGTGTGGGGGGGGGAGATTTTTTAACAAATGCAAAGAGCTGCAAAGTTAATTTTCAAAGGGAACCTTTCAGAAGTGTTTCCTTTTAAAAATTCTGGGCCAACAGGGAAGCAAGTGGACCAAAGTTCCCATGGACACTGCCCTCTTCCTATGACCAAGCCAGGCAAACTCCTTTCAAAGCTGCCTTCCAAATGTTAATTTGGCTGTCCCTCTTAAAATGTTTTTCTTTTACTGCCCCATTTCTGACCTTCACTCCAAGCCAAGAAATTTCAAGTACTGTATATCTGCACTAGTCATTTCAAGGCTTCATTATTGTAATGTTGTTTATGCTGGGCTTTCATCTTCTCTCCTTAAAAAATTACAATCAGTACAGAACACTGCTATATGTATTCTCTCAGGTGTGCGGCATTTTGATCATATTTCTCCCTTAATTAGACAGCACCATTGGCTTCAGATCACTTTCCATATCCAGTACAAGATTTTAGTTTTGACTCAATGTACTTTTTTTCTGAAATTCCAGCTTACTTATCTTTGATTATTCTGTATAGACCAGTACGTATTTTATATTCATAGGAGCCAGCTCTGTGGGTGCTTGGACACCCCCCCCCCCCCAATATTGAACAAACTCCTTGACATTTTCCAGGGAGAGGTAATTTCCATTGGGATTAGCACCCCCAATAATTTTAAAAAGTTGGTTCCTATGTTTATGTTCCTCAAGAATCAACTATCCATTCCTACATTGGCACACTAGACTTCAAACAACTTGCCACTCTACCTTGCTTTTTTGCCTCCGTACCGAGCAGTCCTACCAACATTTTAAAGCTGCTTTGAAGACTTATTTACTAAAGCTTTTCCTATTAACCCCTGAGTTGTGGTGGACTAATCTTTTCTCTATTTTCTAGCTTTGCTATTTTCTCTTTAACCTTTTTAGATGGGAGTTCCTCTCCATTATTTAATGCTTTTATAATTTTATTATATGAAAGGTGGTATATTAAGTCAAACTAAACTAAACTAGCATTTCCATTCGCCAGATTTGCTTACCTCAAGACTGTCAAATTAACAAAGAGTGAAGAATGGGTGGCTGAAGACAAATTTTCCATCACTGGTTTCTGGGGCATGTAACAATGCCACTGATTATCAATTCCCCATTCTCTGTGGACATAGGTGCCATCAACAAAGCAAGATGAAGGAAAGAAGACATGACCAAATATGTTGGTAGCACCCACCTGCAAACTGCACAATATGCCCTGCTTTCTGTCACCTGCATGTGCCCCCCCCCCCCCCCCCCCCCCCCCACTGCTATCTCCCTCCTCTTCCCTCGGTTGCTTCCCTTGCTGACTTCAGATCTCCGGGTACCTTTCTTCTCCTCACTGAGCCCAGCTTTTAATGTATTGGTTTACTTGAACACCTTTCATAGAAACACATACAAGAAACTGACAGACAGATGCAGCTACCTCCACAATTCTAGTTTCCACCCTTCAAATAAATAAAAAATCCATTATACACAGCCAAGCCACACGATACCACCGCATCTGCTCTGACCCAAGAGAAACACCTCAAAATCTTGACTGAATCCTTCAAACAAAAACAATACAATCCCAAAATAATCTCCAAGAAGATTTTCTTCCCTCAAAATACCCAGAGAAAACCTACTGCAGTACAAACAAAAGAAAACCAAACAGAGCGCTCCTTGTGACATACAACCCAGAGCTAGAAAAACTGAGAAAAATCATATTTCAGGAAGATGAATTACTGAAAAGAGATATCCCCAGCTCCTCCTGCACTGGCCTTCCAACAACCACCTAATCTGAAACAAAAATTAGTGAAAACAAAGCTCCCAGTAGAAACTGAAAAAGAGAATGGCTCACGTCTCTGCAATATATCAAGTTGCAAACTGTGCCAACACGTATCATAGGACCCCACAGTCACTCTGGGGAAAACATTCAGCACACGGGGATCCTTCCCATGCTCATCTGCAAATGTAGTGTATATTATTCAGTGCAAAAAAATGTGAAGAAGGATGCTATTTTGGAGAGACAGCAGGCCAAATGCTTAAGACCTGGCTCAATTTACATCAGCACCACATTAAACACTACAGTGCTAACCAGGGTGACACCTCTGTAGGACAGCATTTTGCCAGACTGAGCACTGCATGAAAGACTTTATGGTAAGAATACTAAAAGGAAATTTCAAAAACATCCAGGAACGCAAAATCTTTGAACTTGAAATGATAAAATATTTTTGACACCCACCAGACAGAACTTAACAATCTGGGTTTCCTATCACATTATAAACCGTAAAATTATACTGCTTTGTCACCTTCTGATCACCCATCCATCTCTCCCCATTTCTCATCCCCCCTCCCCCCCCCCCCACACACACACACACCCCTACCTTTTCCCCATGAGAATGTCATTGGAATGCTTTTATGTTTCACACATATTCTGACTTATGTCATCATTTTCTCATTTCTGACTTTCTGATCTGAAGGGTTACCTTTGACAGCTAATCAAAAATGTATTAAAAAAGTATCATCTTATTTTCTTTTCTTTGCTTGTTTTATTTCTATATATTACCCTACCACTTTACCCAGAGAAATGCATGTGGAAAACAGGAACCCGAACTATAGCTAGGTAATGCAAGGTTCCACGTTAGGAGTCACTGACCAAGAAAGGGATCTCGGCGTCGGCTAAGAAAGCAAATAGAATGTTAGTTATTATTAGGAAAGGAATGGAAAACAAAAGTGAGGACATTATAATGCCTTTGTATCACTTCATGGTGCAACCAAACCTCGAATATTGTGCAATTCTGGTCACCGCATCTCAAAAAAAGATATAGTGGAATTAGAAAAGGTACAGAGAAGGGCGACAAAAATGATAGAAGGGGATGGGACGACTTCCCTATGAGGAAAGGCTAAAACGGCTAGGGCTCCATATCCATCTGCCAACAATGCTGCTGCAGCACCCAAAGCTAACAAAAGAGGAAGTAAACACTGGGAATGGAACTAGACAGCAGCACACATTACTTTCCCCTGGCGCCACTGGACTGGGCCAGTCGGCCCCGATAGCCTTACATTCACAAGGATCAGAATGGCTAAGGAATTTAAAACACAAAAACAAAAACTCCAACACACACACAAAACAAACCAGGAGAGCAAAAAAAAAAAAAAAAAAGACCCATCCAGTCATCACCAACATTTCCTCTGAAATCAATAATCAGAAGAAAAACAGAAAACTCTCTCTTAAATGTCGTGACTTAAATAAAAAAATCCAAGCAATTCACAGATACTTAAGCTATGGTCAGCAAGAAAATATACATTCTATTAAGAATGTTAAAACAGACTACAAGACTGCTGACATGTTATGTTCTTAAAGGATGCATGTCTCTGTTTTAATAGCAAGCATGTGTATTTCTGGCTAAAATAGGAAGTTCATTTCATTTTCAGTTTTTAAAAAAAGTATCTTTCTTCCTCATCTTATTTCTAAAATGATTATTGTGCTAAAATAAACGTATAGAGTATGGTGCAAAAAGAGGGCACAGGGTTCAAAACTGAACACATACCACGGGGGAAAAAAATTACAAAAGCATGAAAGGATTCTTTGCTTTTGAACAATCCAAGTCGGTTGATTACTTACTGTTAACGCAGAGCATCTCTTTCAATTACAAACACAGGAACGGAAAATTCCTGGGCACTTAAGGAGCCCCTATACTAAAATGGGATAAGATTTGGAGTTAACGTGGCTTAATGCGGGATTTTCCTGTGCAGTAATGCCAAATCTAGCCTTGCCACTTTTCAGGGCATTTCCTCTTATTTTTTTTTTTAATTCAACTTGTACACTGATGTTATTAGTGTACAGTACCTGCTAGGAGTTAATATGTGAGTACTTACCAGTTCCTATTTAGGAGGCACTAAGGGCCTCTTTTACTAAGGCGCTCTTACGTTTTTAGCTCATGCTAATATTTAGGGCACGTTAAATGTTGGTGACGTAGCCTGCCCTAAATATTAGCGCACACTAAAAACACTAGTGTGCCTTAGTAAAAGACCCCCCCCCCCCAAGTTCTTCCGCATTAAAGCTGCATTAACCAGCTCATTCCCTGCCTATATCATGCCACTTCCCAAAAGTGTATTCTAAAAATTCATAACGTAAAGATTGGAATGTACAAACAGGCAAAATACTGCAAAATGCTTCAACATCTTTCTACAGTAGACTGTATGTGCGCACTAAGGTGTGCCGAAAAATGGCCTGCCGAAAAATGGCCTGCACTGTTGTAGATGCGTGTATTGGACGCATGCAGGTCCATTTTTCAGAGCGCCTGCAAAAAAGGACTCTTTTTTTGGCTGAAAATAGACGTGTGGCAAAATAAAAATTGGCAGGGGTCTATTTTGGGCCCGAGACCTTAACACCACCATTAACTAGGCGGTAATCGTCAGCAAGTGTACACTGCCAATTACCGCCTGGTTAGCGCCACGTGGTAGAAAATAAAAAATATTTTCGGCCGTGCATATCAGACGCGTGTAAAAAATGGAATTACCGCCTGGGGCTCGCGATAGCCAGGCAGTAGTTCCAAACTGACACGCATTGGATGTGCATAGGCACCTACGTGCTTTAGTAAAAGGTCCCCTAACTTCCTTTAGTAAAAAAGGCCTCTAAATTATGCACCTGCACATTGTACCCATCTTGCGCCCTGGCTCAACGGGTGCCACCACAACAGATTAGAGTTGTTATAACCGCTGGAGGTCACAGAGAAGGTAGAGCACAGGAATTAGGGGAGCAGCAGGAAGTCAAATTAAAAAAAAAAAAAATATATATATATATATATACATACACACACACACATACATGCATGCATGCGGACACAGAAAAGCTTAAACATGACAAGAACAATTTATTTTTCTTGTCAGGCTTCTAAAATTTTAGGCAGCCACCAAGTTTTCTATTTCTTCAGCCCTGCGAAGTGTAGCGTACCAAAGTTATACAACAGCTCTAACCAGCTTTGCAAAACACACCCAATAAACTAATTTAAAAACTTCCGTTTTGGAAGGCAGTTTTTCCAAAAGTAGCTAATTCACCATTAAGTTTTAAATAAATGTTTCAATCACTTGATAAAAAAAATGTCCTGGTTTTCCAAATGCAAGCTACCAAATTCATCCAGAGTGCTTTTCCCTCAAAATGTCTCACAACAAACACCATGACAACTCATTCCCATTCCTTTTATGTCAAATACCAGGTGTTACAGCTGCCAGTACACATGGCAACCATGCGGCGGCTGAGATTTACTAGACAATCCGGACTAAAAACAGATTTTAAATTCCACATAGGGCTACATTTATCATCTCAGTAAACTGAAGCACCTGCATTTCCGTGCTGCTATTAACTTATCATTATACTTCCCTTGTCACCTGAAGACTAGTGTGTCTGTGCCAGTTACTGCCCATGCAGTCTCAGACAAACACATTATTGGCAACAGCATTTCACCAAGACGATTGCTACTCAAATTGCTCATCTTTGGCTCACACTGTTGTACTTAAAGTAAGAGCCTTTGGCACACTACTGAAAGCAAAACCAATGAAAAGCAGGCATAAAAATTTCTACTGGGCCTAGTTAGGAGGGCCAATTTGGAAAACCTGTTTTGGCTGTTCAGTGGGCCATGTGGGCAGCAGGGGGAGCTCTCCAGTGGAATGCTCAGATTCTATGCTAAGCACTCTCCTAGTAGCTGCACCTGTTCTTGCTTTTCTGTTTCCAAACTCCTGTGGACTCCATCAATACTCTGTACACAGACTGAAAGGGCAGTGTCATTTTTTCTCAAAAAAAAATAAAAAAAGCCATATTTGAACAAACTTTTATATCCACAGGAGAGACAAAAGGAAAAATAAAAAGATCCTGTTTTACAAATATTCCTGAAACTGCTATGAAAGATGAGACTGGGAAACTATTCTACATCCACACTGTACCGAACATGGAATCATGTAATATGGAAGTGTTAATCATCCACTATTCCTCATTTGGATTTAGCTCACACTTTTTTTTAGTAGTAGCTCAAGGTGAGTCACATTCAGGTACACTAGGTTATTTCCCTGCCCCCAGAGGGCTTACAATCTAAGGGGCTGAGGCAGAAAGCTACTCTGGGTAGAAGTGTGCAATTACTGCAAGGTGTACATTCACATTACTGGGCGAACAATGCACAAAGGTGGTCAGCACAGAGGTTAAGTTGCAAGGTACACATGGACATACAGTATATTAAAATGAATGCTAATGAGGCCATTAGGTAATCCTCCAAAACGCACAAAATTAACAGGGGATATTCACCGCCAGGTCTGACGCAGCATAGTAAGGTTTAGATGATAGGATTTAATGTGAAGTTTGGGGGATTTACTGCTTGTTTTTTTTTTTTCTTTATCCCTGTGACCATAGCAAGTACCTGCAACATAAAGAGACTGAATGGGAGCAAACAGATCTGTGTATGTGTCCGAACAAAAGTACCCCAACAGAATCGAACCAAAACTAGGTATCCTCTAATCTCTGGTAGTTAAATCAAAGGTGACAAACTACTATAACCAGGATATAATAAACCTAATAGTTTTATCATTTCTTTTGTAATGTTTTGAGAGCACCCTCAGATATTCCCACTACAGAAAGCACAACAAATTTCTGTTGCTTAGTGGTGTAGCACTTCTTTCATCGGGTTACTCATTTTTTCATGGTGAATCACCGAATAAGTGCTATCAGACTGGTATAATTCTTCAAACGATATAACAATGTCCTACCAGCCTTATGTGCAATTCAAAGAAGTGTAACCTGCCCCAATGTTCATCAGTATCAGTGATATCTTAAGGCGATTAATGTTAAAATATTTAATGAACACTTATCTGAGTCATGCTGTATCCGCGTTACTTTTATGCTGTGTCCAATATCTCCTTGTGTCTGAAAATAAATCTCCAACTTTTCGCCTTCCCCTGAACATGCCCGACGCCGCAGGTTTCAGTATTCTTTCTTGAGGGACTAGGGTTAAGGCAGCCTACTGCTCATAACGTTATCAAGACACCAGCATACATCTGCTCACGAACCAGAATGTTGTTCTAAACACAAATATTTGCATTGCAAAACTTTTATATGTAAGAATCTTTGGGGGGGGGTGCTAATATTTATCCACACATCATCATTCTTGTTATGTGCAGATGTGTGCTAGCAGTTTTGCTTTCTTTGCATATGTACACTACAAAACCACCCTTACCACAGAACCTTTGTGTGCACGTATCTAGCAGGCCTTCCCTGATTAGTGCACATGGTCTGTGGGCTTTGAATTTGCATCTCATTAGCTTACTGCATCACCATAGAGTATTTTATCATTAATCTCTAGAAGCCATGCGGCTCTACTGCATGGCTTTCTTCACTGACCCATAAGTTTGTACCTGAGGCAATGGAGTGTTACATGACTAGTCCAAGATCACAAAGAGCAATAATGGGATTTGAACCAGTTGTCAATCCCTTGCTCTAATCACTAGGCTACTTCTCCACTTAATGGCTGTGAGTGTGGAATGATGGCTAACTGGGTCTGTTGTGTCTTATCAGTGAAGACATTGTCAAGGGGCTGTTTCCTATTCACAGTCTTCCCATGTTGTCCACCTCATATACCCTCTCCTTGGTCAAGGTGCTGTACAAACTAACATACAATTAATCAGAAAACATTATACCTCCTTATACTAAGAAATCACATATCTAAAACAGTGAAAGGCCAAATTTTCAAACCCTTCCTAAACTGCAAGAGGAAAGATTTTGATATGCCTGGCAGGCCATTATTATTACCCCCTCAATTCTTTTAATTCCAAAAGCCTTTCTTCTCCAAAATTCCTCTTTTATAACATCCTTGCCAGGGAACACTAACACATTGTTCTGAGAAGATCAAAGTGGATGACTAGGAGTGTATTGTTCCAACCAAGACCACAGCATTCTGGGAATTTTGTCAGATCTCACTTTTAAACTACTAGTTTCAAGAAACATCTTTCCGTCATAGGCAGCTGGTGTAGATTGCATAGCAGAAGGATAAGTCCAGTTCTTCTAGGGCTTCTAGTTGAGAACCTAGCTTCAGTATTTTGAGCCACTTGTAGCCTTATTGGGACTGAATCTCCCAATAAATACAGAATTGCAATAGTCCACTGAGCAAATAACACCTGTTGCACTATCATTCTGAGAATATCCTTCTCCAGATAAGGCCTATCTTCTAACTAAAGTAACTCCCAACATTTTGAGTTCACATGTTCACTACCTGAAATCATTTCCACTACTACTTGGACTTTCAATTTTTGCCATTTTATATCACCACAAGTAATCCAGCTGATTTATTAATACTCCAGACCATTTCACTCTAGGAAAACCAGTCACGTCTACTTATCATGAAAGCAGAGATGACTCCTTGCTGCCGAGACCCATCACCATTCAAAGGCAGCATCAACTGGATGTCAACATACACATAAAAAGAAAATCCAAAATTCTAACTAGTGAACTAAGTGGGGACATAGAAATGTTAAATAACCACAGTGACATGAGGCGAACCCTAAGGAATCCCCAATTTTAGAGATTTTCCAATTAACAATACCACATTAACCTGACTTTATAGCTTCTGCCATCCAGAAAGGCTTGAAGTCACTGAGACACAGCTCAAACTAGCCCCAGTTGATTACACCTATTTAGCAGATTCTGCGTTTCAACTGTATCAAACGCTGCATGGAGGACAACCGATATTAGAATCCCTTATCCCTCCATTAGTCAATTTCAGCCAATAGAGTCCCCAAAATAGTCTCTGTTCCACGACCTTTCCTAAAAATATCCAAACCATGATCTAAACAATCATAATCTTCTACATAATTACTAGTCTGGGCCGCAAATTCCTCCTCTACTAGCTTTACTATCAAAGGCAGATTCAAAATTAGATTAACATTCTCATACAAGTCAGCACATAAGCCTGCCTTTTTAATAAGATGAATAACAATCACTTTCTTTAAGTGAGGCGGTACCATCCCCTGAGACAAATAAGCTTTCAAAAGATCAACAGTCTCCTGCAGCATTTTGAACATTTCTTAAATTAACAAAAAATGGGGAACAAAACGGGAGCAGAAGCATAAAGGTAGCCATCAGTGGTAATATTAACTTTCAAACCCTATCTACTGGAACCTTGTAGAAGGACTCTAGGACCACTTCTTGTTTATTACCAGAGGAGCTGCAGTCAACTACACAGGAAGTTTTCAAATCATAAATTTTCCTTAGGAAAACAAAATGGACAACAGATTAGCAGAACAATTGGCATGACTTTAGGACTTTTCCTACTTTCTCCCAACAGGGAATGCACTACCTGTAATAACTGCTTGTTTTAAACTCTTATCAAAACATCTAGAGAAAATCCCATGCTCATTCTCCTGGATCTTCTTTAAACAATTTGCTTCATATCACCATCTTTTCTTATCTAATATGCTAGACTTCTTCCAAATTCTTTCTAGGACTCAAACCCTCTTCCCATGTATTAAGAGTTCTTCAGTAAACAATTCCTTATTACTCAGGGCTTTTTTTGAGGGGGTACTTGGGGGTACTGAGTACCAGCACCTTTTCCATTGTCTGCTAAAATTGACCCGTGGCCCCCAAGTTTTAATGAAAGAGCTCAGGCTGTACACACCAATTCCGCCTTGTCATAGATTCTGTGACTAGTTGCAGGGGGCCTGGCTATTGTGGGGTGGGTCCTTCAGTGATCACCCCACCCCTGAAGAGTGGCCTGGCATTTGAGTACCAGCACCTTTTTCTTCAGAAAAAACACACTGTTATTACTACTCACCCAAACACAAAACCGGCATATGGAAGCAACCACATCCAAAGCTAGACGTATTTTTGTGCGTGATTTTCATATAAATTCCTCTACTGTAACCACATGCCTCTCTGTGATCTTCAACGCTTCAAGCTTCTGCCTACTGACATGAGTTCTCCCCCTCACCTCCTTCTGCAGCCTCCGATCAACCTCCCTAATAGTACCAATTTCTCTATAACACATGCAAAATATATCACAAATGGGCAGACCAAGGAATCATCATGGTCTTGAGAAAATTCACATTAACTAACTTCACTTGGGAATCAATATAAAAAATCTAATAGGTAACCATCCTGCTGAGTTGACTCTGGCACAAACTCAGATAACCCAATAGATGCCAGTATATCCATTAGATATGAGGCTTTTCTATCAAGGGCATCTTCAAAATATGCATTTATATCATCCAAATCCATATCAACACTAAAATAGAGATTCAAGGATTGAATCTCCTCCAACAATTGGTTCTACTTATCCCAAGCAAGAGCTGGTGGACAGTATACCAGCAGCAATGCCAGGTTATTTGAAGCACCTACTTTAAGGGCCCTTTTACTAAGCTGTGTTAACAAGTAGCCTGTGCTATGATTAGCGCATGGGTTTCCCGCGTGCTAAGGCCACTTTTAGCATGGCTGTAAAATGGTCATATTTTACATTCTTGCAATAATGGACATGCGCTAATTTTCCCATTAGTGCCTGGCCATTAGAGGGTGAACCCTTAACTACACCTATTTTCTAGGCAATAAGGGCTCACGCATTAACCGCACAGTGGCGATGTAGCTGCACTAACCAATTGTGCTGGGCACGCCTACTCCCTGCCCCCAGCGCTAAAAAATAAAATTTATTTTTTAGCACGTGGGAAGCATGCGCAGATGCCAAAACTACTGCAGGAATCCTGAGCGCGCCCTGAAGTAAGGGCTTTTAACCTGTGGTAAGCATGCATTAGTACTTACTGCAACTTAGTAAAAGAGTCCCTTAATTAGATTACTTTCAACCTCCTGCAAGATGTCTCTCTCTTCCTGAGCCCGTAGTAAAAATACTTTTGCTATGAATGCTACCCCCCACCTCCCTTTCTGATGGATATGCTATCTAAGCCCTCGACACACAAAAAAACCTTCTTAAGATCTCCAGTTTCAGAAAGTCAGGCAAATGTACTTGCTTTGGCTTATTCCAGAGCTTGATGCCAGTCAGTCACGCAAGGAAAACTTTTAGGAATCAATATCCAAGGGGTCCATGCCATCACAGATTGGCAAGGATATCAAGGATGAATTCCTTCAAGTGTACTCTGAGTAGTTTGAAGATAAAAGGGACAATTGGTATTACGCCACCTGACTCAACCATTGTACTCATTAATCTGAAGGCCAAGAATGTGTCTTTTGCACTACCCTAACAAGCAGAGCTCAAGCATCTCACAGCACAAGGCATGCCACGACCATTGGAGTTGGTACTTGAGCACCCCCAATATTGAGAAAACTCCTTGTATGTGTCCAGGGAGGGGTTATTTCCATTGTGCTTAGCACCCCCAATAATTTTGAAAAGTTGGCTCCTATGCCTAGGTTACAGACACAAAATGGGCCACACCAAACTGTGCCAGTTGAAAAACAAAATGGAGATACGTGGATCTGCAGATTTTATTTTCACAATAGAGACCTCATAACCCAACCGCAGAATGAAAAATGGTAATCAGAAGGTACAAATCAAGAAGATAAAAGATTGGGGAAAATCCACTATTTCTGGGATAAGCAGAATAAAGTGTTTTGTACTTTTTTGGGATCTTGCCAGGTATTTGTGACCTGGATTGGCCACTGTTGGAAACAGGATGCTGGGCTTGATGGACCTTTGGTCTTTCCCAGTATGGCAATACTTATGTACTTATGTAAATATAAAAGTTTATGGCTAAAGAAAGAGTCCAAAATAAGAACAGGGAAACAAGAGTACAAAAAAAAAAAAAAAAAGAACGAAAGAAAAAGGACATTATAAAGCAAAAAGTCCAAAAGGTACAGATACAGGTTCCCCTAAGAAATGGCTCAGAATTACAATCCAATTACTTCTACCAGCCATCCTAAACTTTGCTGTATCATCTAAAAACAAAATGGGGGGGGGGGGCTCTAACTGTGGAGGATCCCCCAAAAATATATTCAACTTCATGATACACAACTTTGCATTTAGCAGGATTTCAAAAGAAAAGGTTTTCCAATTTTAAGAAAATCTGATTGCAAATTAAAAAAAAAAAAGCTTTCCTCCTAATCTGTGGTAGTGATTAGATATATCTGACATCATTGAACATTACAGCCCATGAATGACTTGAAACTATTCCTTAAAACAATGTTGTGTAACCTACTCCTTATCAGGTTCCAAAACTAACCAAAAGTGTTCCAGTGGACTTAGCACTTTTACATTGATGTTTCCAAGTCCCACATTAAGGAAAGCTTGAGAAGCAGTCTGGTCACAAAATAGCCTTATCAACAGGTCGGATTTTCTCCTTAGAAGAGAAAGGCACTCCATCAAATAGTTCTCGAACAATTTCAACCCTGAAATTTAAATGCCGATATGGAAAATTTAGAGCTCCAACATTCCTAGATCAAAGAGTTTAAAATGATTTCCACTCTTCTGTTCAAATTATCATTATCCTTCATCAGAGGCTTTAAATTCCTAATAATCCACAGTTCTCTTTAAACTGTTTAATATTCTCAGAAAAGTTCTACTGAAAGCCACATGCCTCCGTTTTGATTTCAACAACTCCCACTTTCTGTTTCAGGTTCTGTAGTTCAGGTAACACAGTTTTCTTCAAATATGAAAAACAAGCACAAAAGAAATGGAATGAAAAAAGGAGCATCTGCTCCAAATTTACAGTGGATTATTGACCTACTTGTAAGAAAAATAGTTACTCAGACTGATGTAAAGAACTATGGGAGCCTTAGAAGAGAGTGTGGCGCAGGTTCTGCAACCAGTTTTTTTTGTTTGTTTAGTTGGTTTTTTTTGTTTTTTGTTTTGCTCTCTCATAGCCATCCTATGTGTGAACAAGGACTTGGATTCTCAGCACACTGCTCATTTAATCCCTGTGGTAGTAAGAGCATTAGCTATTAAATTTAGATAAAAGAAGTATACAGAAGACCTGAAAGGACAGAAAACAATTTCTTTGTAAGGCTGAAGCTTTAACGTGTGGTCTCAGGAAGAGCGAAAAGTTAGCTTGTTCTGAGGCTAATGTCAGTGAGCAGTTTATGCCTGTTCCTTCTCTGTTGTACAAACATGAAGGATCTGGAACGTTTTCTTATTTTGTTGAAAGGAATGGGTGAAAAAATATGGCAGAGATGAGGAGCTAAGGAGATTGCTTTGCGGAATACAGGGCAAGAGGGAGGTGCTGCTGCTGTGAAATGATGGGTAACATATAAGAGCACAGCTACCACTGAGCAAGGCCAGCAAAAATCTCAGAGCCACCTACTTTTGAACTAACATGACCTCTGACAGTCCAGCATCTCTCTCTCCCCCTTAACTTTCCCTTCCCCCCATGAGTGTGCCATTTCTCTGTACCTCTCCTCCCTCCCCCATGAGTCCAACATCTCTATCTAGCACCCCCCCCCCCCCCCCCACTCAAACTCACAGCGTTTAGCCAACTGGCTTAATGATAAATACAGCAGTGGCGTATCTAGGGTAGTTGACACCCGGGGCTGGTCATTTTTTAACACCCCCCCCCCCCCAAATCCAGTACTAGGAATGCCGAGAATACAAAACACTCAGGACCTATAGAGCAATTCTACCATACCATAAGCAGTCATTTCTACGAGTCACACAAGGAAAAGGAAAGCATCTTAAACACTACAGTGAGCACTAGAACATCAATTCACCTATTGTAAAATGAAACCAGACAGAATAGTACAGATCGTAGATCCTGCACAGTCAATGCCAACTGAAAGCCATGTCTTTTTCACAAACACAGATACACCCTAATCCACTATAGAATAAGTAATCATAAACTTTCTATTTAGACAAAAATTAAACTGAACCCCCAATGCCAGACTCTGCATACAATGCAACACCACAGAAACAGAAACTGTCCCCTAGTACTGTGCAAAATATAAAGACAGCAGATGTAAATTTGAAAAAAAAACCTAACAAGTACCAATCCCACTTTACAAATTAACAAATAGAAATAAAACAAATATAGAAAGTAAAATAATACCATTTTATTGGACTAATACATTTAGCTTTCAGAGGCCAAAACCTCCGTCCTCGGGTCAGTACAGTATAGTGCTGTTACAGTATCCTATCCTGACCTGAGGAAGGGGGTTTTGTTCACCGAAAGTTAGTCAAAATGTATTAAAATTAGTCCAATAAAAAGATTACCTTATTTACATGTTCTATTATAAACATTTAACACATCTACAATACTTTATCCTAAAGCAAAAAAAATAAAAAAATATATTTTATTTACAGTTTGTTGTCTCTGGTTTCTGCTTTCCTCATCTTCTTTTCACCGTCTTCCTTCCATCCAGCATCTGTCTTCACTTTCTCTCTCTCTCTCTCTCTGCCATCCAGTGTCTGCCCTCTCTGCTGTCCCTTCCATCCACTGCCTGCCCTTTCTCTCTGCCCCTTCAATCCACCATTTGCCCTCCCTCTCCCATCCATCCAGGGTCTGCCCTCCCTCTCGCTCCCCCTTCCATCTAGGATCTGTCCCCTCTCTCTCTCTGCCCCTTTTTTCAGCTCCCAGTTCCAGCCCCCTTCTCCCCTCTGAACACCCCCACTTCCAGTCCCCTTCTCCCCTCCCCTTCTCCTGAGACCCCCACCCCAGTCCCCTTCTCTCCTCTGAACACCCCCATCCCAGTCCCCTTCTCCCCTCCCCTGTCTGAGACCCCCACCCCAGTCCCCTTCTCTCCTCTGAACACCCCCATCCCAGTCCCCTTCTCCCCTCCCCTTCCCTTCTCCCCTCTGAGATCCCCACCCCAGTCCCCTTCTCCCCTCCCCCCTCCCCTGTCTGAGATCCCCACCCCAGTCCCCTTCTCCCCTCCCCTTTTCCCCTCTGAGACCCCCACCCCAGTCCCCTTCTCCCCTCTGAGATCCCACCCAGTCCCCTTCTCCCCTCCCCTGTCTGAGACCCCCACCCCAGTCCCCTTCTCCCCTCTGAACACCCCCACCTGAGTCCCTTTCGCCCCTCTCCTTCCCCATCTCAGTCCCGTTAAAACCGGCGAAGCAGCGTCGCAGGCAGCGCCTCGTGCCCTGCTTGTAAAAAAAAATCAAATCTCCTTCCTTCTCCTCGTCTTGACGTCTTGACATTGACTCGGGCCTTCTAATCAAATTGATTGGAAGGCCCGAGTCGACGTCAAGACGAGGAGGGGAAGGAGATTTGATTTTTTTTTTTTACAAGCAGGGCACGAGGCGCTGCCTGCGGCGCTGCTTCGCCGGTTTTTTAAATGTGCGGCGCCGCGGGAACGGCCACGGGAGCGGAGCACCCCCCACCCACTGGCACCCGGGGGGACCGCCCCCACCGCCCCCCCCTTGGTACGCCACTGAAATACAGGCTATCTCCAGGGCCTTTCCTCTATCACAAGTACATAAGCATTGCTATAACGGAACAAAACAATGGTCCACCAAGCACAATATCCTGTTTCCAACAGCGGCCAATCCAAGTCACAAGATCCCAAGGAGTAAAACAGATTTTATAATGCTTAACCCAGAAATAAGCACTAGATTTTCCCAAGTTTACCTTAATAATGGTTTATGGACATTTCTTTTTAAACCTTGCTACCTTAACTGTTTTTACCATATTCTCTGTCAACAAATTTCAGAGCTTAATTACGTCAGGTAAATAAATGTTTTCTCCAATTTGTTTTACATGTACTACTTTGTAGCATCACTGCATGCCTCCTAGTCTTGATTTTTTTGAAATAGTAAACAAGCGATTCACGTCTACCTGATCCACTCCAGCCATCTCTTCTCCAAGCCGAAGAGCCGCATATTTTCAAAGCACTTAGCCTTCCAAAGTTCCATAGGTTTCTATGGAACTTTGGAAGGCTAAGTGCTTTGAAAATATGCCTCTTTAGCTTTCCTCATAGGGAAGTCGTCCCATCCCCTTTATTATTTTGATCACCCTTCTCTGTACCTTTTTTTTTTTTTAATTCTGCTATATTTATTTTGAGATGCAGTGAGCAGACATGGCACACAATATTCAAGGTGTGGTTGCAATATAGAGCGATACAAAACAATTATAATATTCACATTTTATTTGCTTTCTTAGCCATCGCTGCACACTGAGCAGAGGATTTCAACAACACCTATATCCTTTTCTTGGGTGGGAATTCTTAATGTGAAACTTTGAATCATTTAGCTATAAGTTTGGATGCCCAGTTTCCAAATCTTGTAAGGTCCCCTTACGATTTTTCACAAACATCTTGTAATTTAACAATGTTGAATAACTTTGTGTCATAGCAAACTTGATCACCTCACTCATTATTTCTGTTTCCAGGTCATTTATAAATATGTTAAAAAGCAGTGTCCCAACACAGATACTTGGGTAACTCCACTATTTAACCTTCTCCATTGAGAATTTTAACCCTAATCTCAGTTTTGTGTCTTTTAAACAGTTCTTAATACACTGTAGGCCACTGCTTCCTATCCTATGACTTTTAATTTCCTCAGGAGTCATTCATGAGGTACTTTGTCAAATGCCTTCTGAAGATTCAGAGCGCCAATATCAACCAGCTCACTTTTATCCACATGTTTATTCACCCCCTTCAAAGAAATGTAGCAGATTGGTAAGGCACAATTTCCCATGGCTAAATCCATATGGTCTTTGTCTCTAGCATTTTGCCAGTACCAACATCAGACTCACCAGTGTATAATTTCCCAGGTCACCTCCGGGACCCTTTTTTAAATATTGATTTTACATTGGCCACCCTCCAATCTTCCAGTACCATGCCTGAATTTATAGATAAATTACTAAAAATAGATCTACAATTTTTTTCAGTTCTCTGGTCCAGGTGATATGCTTCTGTTTAGTTTGTCAAATTGTCCCATTACATCTTCTATTTTTACAGAGATTTGTTTCAATTCCTCCAATTCATCACCATTAAATACTATTTCTGGCACAGATATCTTCCCTACATCTCCCACAGTGAAGACTGAAGCAAAGAATTCATTTAATCTCTCCAATATGACCTTGTCCTCCCTGACTGGCCTGTTTTACCTCTCGATCATCTGGTGATCTAACAGATTCTTTTACTAGCTACTTGCTTGGAATATGCCTTCAAAATATTTTATTATACATTTTGCCTCTGAGGCAAGCCTCTTTTCAAAGTCTTTCTCTGCCTTATCAAAGGTTTGCATTTGACTTGCCATTCATTATGCTGTTTCCTATTATCTTCAGTTGGATATTTCTTCCATTTTCTGAAGGATGTTCTTTTAGCTCTAATAGCTTCCTTCGCTTCACTTTTTAACAATGCTGGCTGTCATTTGGCCTTCCTTTCACCTTTTTAAATACGTGAAATATATCTGGTCTGCGCTTCCAGGATGGTATTTTTGAACAACATTCATGCCTAATGTAAAATTTGGGGTTCTGTAAGATATTTTGTTTTTTTAACTGTTTTCCTCATTTAATCATAGTCTACTTTTTGAAAGCTGAATGCTAATGCTGAATTTCCTGTGTTTACTTTCTCCAGTTATTAAATCAAATTTGATCATGTTATGATCACTGTTGTCAAGTGGCCCCAGCACTGTTACCCCTTGTACCAGATCAAGTGGTCCACTAAGGCCTAGATCTAGAACTGTTGCCCCTCTTGTTGGTTCCTGAACCAGCTGCTCCATAAAACAGTCCTTGATTTTATCTAGGAACTTTACCTCCTTATCATGCCCTGATGTTACATTTATCTAGTCAATATTGGTGTATTTGAAGTCATGTAATCGACTGTGCCAATGGATAGAGGATGCAGTTGAGATCCTGTTGGAGTGGAGCTTGTGTATGAGAATGTACCAACTGGAGGAATGAAAGATCTAAAAGCTTGCTAACTTGGTGTGGGTTACACTGAATGATAAACAGTACTGAAGTTAATACTTAGTTGCTGATTGTTTTCTACACTGTTGGGATTTGTGTCAGGACATAGGCCACTTTAGCACAATCATTACTTTTGATGTGGATTTTTGTAGGATTTTCTTTCTATTCCTTACCTTTTTTATTCTGGTTGAGATTTTTTGACAAAGGATGTTTTCTCCATAGTGGTTTTTATTAGGAGTTTTTTTTTGCCATTTGATCTTTTTTCTCTCTCGAATAATGTATTTTCGTTTTTTGGTTCTTGAATTTTTGTACTGACATGCTATGAGGTTTTCCATTAACAAGTAAATCTGATATGACTGGTGTCTCGAGGGCAATTTCTCCAAATGAGTTAGTTTTGCGCACACCATGACAGGAATGAACCTCACACCTCAGTCAAGGCGTGGGTATGATCTCAGTCTCAAATTTACTGAAGGACCAGATAAGTCTTTTCTAATCATTATAAATATATATGATGTTTTGTTTCATACAACAATGATATTTCTCAGCACTTGGCTTAAATTGATCCTGGAATTTAGAGAATATCACTCTCTGATATGATTTTATTGCTTCTTATAAACATCTAGTGGAACAGAATAGAATTACAATCTTTCTGGCAAACAATTTTGTATAATTTTGTTTAATTTGATTAGTTTGCTGTCTCCAGTTATTTATGTATTTTGTGTAGAAGAGTATTTGAAGCCACCCATTATTATTGTGCTACTCAATTTCTTAGCTTCCCTAATTTCTGCTAAAATTTCAACATCTGTTCATTCTGGCAAGTGGACAGTAGTATACTTCTATTGCTACCCTTTTCCCCTTTACACATGGAATTTCTATCCATAAGGAGGAGTCCATGGTGTATTTTGTACCCTACAGAACTTTTAGGTCAAGGTCTTCTTTATCAGAGCATTACCTCTCCAGCAATTTGATCCACCCTACTACTGAAATTTAATTTGCACCCTGATATGACAGTGTCCCACTGGTTACTTCCTTCCACTAGGTCTCAGAGATGCTTACATATCTACCTTTTCATTTATTATTATACTAGTAAAAGAGGCCCGTTTCAGAGCAAGGTTTTCATGGCAAACACCCCCTCCCTCCCTGGCCAACCCCTTCGTTGTTCTGCCATTGCTCTGCCCCCAACGTCATGACATTTGACGCGAGGGCGGAGCCCGGAGCGATGTCCCACCCCCCCCTCCGCCTCCCTGCCTCCCTCCCTGCCAACCCGTTCGTTCTTCTGCCATTGCTCCGCCGTCGAGGGCGGGGCCCGGAGCGATTTTGATAGCTTCACCACCACGAACCTTCAACCCTTTTTGAAGGAAGTCAGGGCTTGGCTTCACTGACGTCAGTGTCCTCAGAACGTTGAGGGTGAGTTTTATTATAGTAGATATTCTGACTCTCCCTTCTTATTTTTTATGTTTTGAGCATTTGTATACAGACACTTCAAACAATGATTTTTGTTTCCATTAACTACTTGCTCAGCAGTTGACAGTGATAATTTGTAATCATTTAAGTCTGTCAACTCGATATATAAGGGCACCTGGCCTACTATAGCATTTACTGCACTATCAGGATGCCTTAACTTCCCTGTTTAGTGATACCCTTCAAAGATACCTTCTTCCGAACCATGCAATTTTGAGTGACTGTCACTCTTTGAGTGACTGTCATTCTTCCGCCAGATTCTAGTTTAAAAGCTGCTCTATCTCCTTTTCAAATGTTGATGCCAGCAGCCTGATTCCATCCTAGTTATGGTAAAGCCTGTCTTCCCTGGATATGTTCCCCCTTCTCCAGAATGATGCTCAGTTCCTAATGAAATAGCACCCTTACAAATAAGAACTTCACGTAGACACAACTCGATACTGTGGTTCAACGAAAAACTGAAAAAACTAAAAAACACAATCTAGGAAACTGGAATGCACGTGGAAAAAAAATAAAAGACGAACACACGTTCAACGTATGGAAACAACTACAAAGGAAATACAAATATGCAATAAGATAGACCAAAAGGTCATACTACAAAACTAAAAATCGGGCCGGACTACAAAAACACGAAGAAACTATTCCATCTCGTGAACAAACTACTAGACACAACACCGGTCACCACAACCAACACTGACATCCCATCTGCAGACAACCTTGCTAAATATTTCAATGAAAAAATCGTAAACCTACGCAAAATCCTACCTCAGAACAACATGGACATAGAAAACTTCATTAATGGACTAGACTCAATCCCTGGTGAATACCCTGCTGACCGAATATGGTCAAAATTTGCTCTCCTCAGCACCGACACACTTACCCAGGTAAATAAACAATATTCCAACAGCCATTGTCAACTGGACACCTGCCCCAGCTACCTAATACAATCTGACCCCACCGCTTCATAACAGATCTCACATCCCACTTAAACTTCATGCTTCAATAGGGTATCTACCCTAAAGAAAAAGGCAACATCCTGCTCACCCCAATACCAAAAGACACCAAGAAAAAAACAAACGACATTACCAACTACCACCCAGTAGCATCTATCCCATTAGTAGTCAAACTAATGGAAGGACTGGTGACCAAACAGCTCAATGACTACATAAATTCACTATACTACATGAGTCACAATCAGGATTTCGACCCCTACACAGCATCGAAACAGTACTACTCACTCTCCTAACCAAATTCAAGCACGAAATAGCAAGTGCATTCGACATGGTTAACCATAACATATTGCTAAGACTCCTAGAATACTTCGGAATCAGTGGTGGCACTCTCAACTGGATTAAGGGTTTTCTAACCACAAGAACATATCAAGTGAAATAAAAAACAAACATATCGTCATCGTGGAAACCAGACTGCGGAGTATTGCAAGGATCACCACTATCACCAATCCTTTTCAACCTCATGATGACTTCACTAGCCAAAACATTATCCACCCAAGGCATTAACCCATTTATCTATGCTGATGACGTTACATTATACATCCCCTACAAGCACGATCTGGCGGAAATCACCAACGAAATCAAGCTAAGCTTAAACATCATGAACTCATGGGCAAATGCATTCCAACTAAAACTCAATACAGAAAAAAACACACTCATCCCAATACAATACATACAAACCCACAAACATTTACAACCCAGGATACACCCTCCCTATCTCAGATAGCCTGAAAACTCTCGGAGTAATAATCGACCGTAACCTATCACTAGAGACCCAAGCAAAATCCACCATAAAGAAAATGTTTTTCTCAATGTGGTAACTCAAACGCATGAAACCATTCTTCCCAAGGAAAATATTTCGTAACATGGTACAGTCAATGGTACTAAGCCAAGCAGATTACTGTAATGGAATCTATGCGGGATGCAAGGTTCAAATCATAAAGAAACTTCAGACCGCCCAAAATACAGCAGCCAGGCTTGTATTTGGAAAAACACGTTTTAATAGCGCCAAACCACTCAGAGAAAAATTGCATTGGCTACCAATCAAAGAACGTATCTCTTTCAAAATCTGCACGACTGTTCATAAAATTATTTACGGCGAGGCACCGGGATACATGACAGACCTCATCGACCTGCCTACCAGAAACACAACAAAATTTGCATGATCATACCTAAACCTCCACTACCCAAGCAGCAAAGGACTCAAATACAAATCCACCTATGCATCCAGCTTTTCCTACCTAAGAGCACAACTATGGAATGCATTGCCAAAAGCAGTAAAAACTATGCTCGACCACCTAAATTTTCGGAAAGCACTAAAGACAGACCTGTTCAGAAGAGCATACCCCACTGACCCAACATAAAAATACCAGGACACTTGCGACACAATGTAACCAAAGACCGTAACAGACATTACCTGACTCTTCTTCCCCCTTTCCCTCTCTAAGTACCCCCCCCCCCCCCCCGATTGTACCTACCATACATGTACCTCATTCTACCACAATATCACTTTGTATTCATTCATACCATGTATTTGTTCAGACCGGAATTGGCTAACGCCGTTAACGGTTATATGTAAGCCACATTGAGCCTGCAAAAAGGTTGGAAAATGTGGGATACAAATGTAACAAATAAATAAATCTAAATCCCTCCCTCCCTGCATCATTGTCTCACCCACACATTGAGGGCCAGATGTACTAAACTTAACGAACCATTAACGAGCAAGTAGTAAACCCTGGCATGCACTAAAGACTTTTTTCAGACGACGGTAGCAGCTAACAAAAACGGAATGCAGGTAAGCAAATTGTGTAGAAACCCTATTGTAATGAGATGCACTAACCTTTTCCGATTGCCTTAACGCTGGAAAATCTAACGGCATCTCGTTAAGTATGCGCACAAGCCAGACAAATAAAAATGCTTTAAAAGAGAAAGACAAGCATAAAACAGAGCAGTGAGAGGCGGCAGAGCAGAAGGAAAAATCACGTTTCTCGAGAATCGAACTGAAAAGCAGCACAGCCACAGCAAGAGAGGGCTCAGCATTTCCCCTTTCACAGGCTTCCTCCCTCCCTCCGTGTGTGATCGGGATCCAAGAAGAAGGCACAGCTCCCTCCTCCAGGTGTATCTCAGCCAATCACAGCGCGTTTAGCTGTCACTGGTGTCAGCTGAGCGGCCGTGCGCTGCTCTCCCTCCCAGCTGCTGATCACCTTTGTGCCGGATGCTGTGCTTACTTTGGCCGCCTTGTTCACGCCGCACTCCACTCGATGCAGGGCAGTTGAGGCTGCCCATCCATAAAGATGGCCATTTTGGCCGTCATTCCACCCCCCCCCCCCCCCCCGCAATAATAAAAACGTCCTTTTGAACGTGCTTCACCCAGCTGAGAGACCCAGAAGTCTCTGAGCCAATCACAGCGCATTTAGCTCATAGACGGGGAGGGAGCGGCAGGAAACCATAGATTGTGCTAGGGGGCAGCTAAGCCCTTGTGCAGCGGGGATCGGACGTGCTGCTGTTATTTTTTTTTTTTGAGTGAAGGATTGGCATGCGCAGAGCAGCCAGCATAACGCTTGGCTGCTCTGCGCATGCTCGACTGGCCGACTGTTTACCGATGGAATAGAGAATGCAAGTGAGCTACAACGAGCAGCTCATTTGCACTCTCTTTCCTTAATGCATGCCCGTTCCTTACCGATTCGCTAAGGGAATCAGTAAGGGAAGCGCTGTAACGATTTTTTTAGTGAATGTAGCCCTGAGACTCTCTGCTCTGCTTTTCTCTTGGGTCTCACCTAGGGAATGACACGGGGATGGGGACCCGCGGTAACAGGTCCCATGGGGATCGGGTAGGGATGGGGACAGAGCCCATGAGGACAGGGACCTTTGTCCCTGTGTCACTTTCTACTTTGAAGCCTATTAATGAACTGGACTGTTATTTATGTTTGATTGATGCAGACCACAATATTTTTATTTTTTGGAAAAACAAGCAAACATGCTGGCCACAGATAGCAAAATTTGCATAGGAGATCCTGTACATCCTGCTACCAGCACATCTTCTAAGAAGACATCTTCTATTGCAGGAGGGGCTATGGAAGACAGGAGGGCTAGACTGAATCCTGAAACTGTTGATGACTTCTTATTCATCCACAGATTAAAAAATCATAACAGTGCTTCATAGGGCATATCTCTCCCCTCTAGGGCAAACAGAATGGGTTGTATTTTGTACCCCTGGACATTTTAACAGGGTGGATTAGGATTCCTTGGGGTAGTAGAAGTCAGCTATTGTTGGGGTTGGAAGGGTAGATGGTGGTGGTGGTGGTGAAAGGGTTTATTATAGTTGGGAGAGATGGTATTATGTGACCCATCTTAATTTTTCCACCCTGGGGCCCAGTCCTAGCTACGCCACCAGTAATGGGCTCAACTGTAGCCATTGAAACGATACCATACCAATAATATTTAAGCACAGATTAGCATTCTAGCCATGCACATAATGTATGCACACACAACTCCAGGTACCAATATAAAGGTTCTGTGCACAAAACAGTTGCTTCTGCTGCCAATGCATGCTCAGGTGTACACGTTTAGATGGTGACCACCATGCTCTATGTTTTGTGCAAATAATTTAAGTACAGTACTTTGGATACAGCATCAAGATAGGAAACTGTGCACTGAGCTTCATCACACAGCTCTAACGCATAGCTTACAACATCGGCCCCTTTAGTTAAACAATTCTAGATTAAGCCTCCATCTACATGAACTTTCAAGTTAGCACCGCTGTACCTTTAATTCCAATTGAGCTTATTTTTGTCTAGATTTCTTAATATATTTTTATATACTAATACTCCTTCACTAACCATAAAAATGTTTGATGATCTATGAATTAGGTCTACAAACCAAGAGATGTCTGAATAGATATTACCCTAAGTTTTTAATCTTTTTTTAATCAAGATAATGTATTTCTCGACGTCAATAAAAAATCTCCAGAGTACACATTTCTTGTAACGCCTTCTTTATTTCATTCTTTAGCTTTTCTGCTTCTGAGTCCGCTGCTCAAATGAAGATCACAAAGGTCTAATAAATGCTTATTAAAATGGCAAACCACCATTTGCAAGAAAAACACAGATGGGAAAGTTATACTCAGGCCCTGCAAGTGATAGTTGAATAAATTATATGGATCCACCACAGCAGAATATGTTAAACCCAAAAGCATCTCCTCTCAAGACACTAAATGGGGAAAAAGCACCTTCAGATAAAATAAAATCAGACCCTTGGTGAGCCTAAATCATATTTTAAAAGTCCAGAGCTCATTTAACAAAGGGGTATGGTTCAAATAAGTTCTGATAATGTTGCCTTTCCTAACATGTATGCTTTACAGTATGCTGGGACATGGACAGATTATAGGCATACATAAGACCAAATCTAGGTGCTCACATCCTCTTGTCTACTAAGAATGTATTTCTTTCACTACATCTCAGCAGCTTGTACCAAGTCTCAGGGGGTAATACCTCAACATGGGTTAATGTTGCACATGGTACAATGACCAAATCCACCAGGGAGATGCAGTTCAAAGAAGATTTGTTTAAGCACCAAAACAAGAAGGCCCGACATGGGCCGTGTTTCGGTGGACGAAGATGACAGCCTCAGGGGTCTCTATGCACAACTTAGGACACTGAGACAAGTAAAAGCAATGTCTGGTGCAGAAGACAAAGCCAATAAAAGCAGCAGCCTCCACAGGCAAGCAACCAAAATTAGGGAAAAGCAGCAACAGTGAATCTTGGCAAAAAGCAAATGTAAAGCATAGTGCAATCCAGAGTATAATAGCATCTATCTCTAAGGATTACATGGTAGCTTCTGTTTTTGGACATGTTGCATGTAGCATGATAGTAATGAACCTCATTCCTAAACCAGGGTATGTGGCACATAATCTCAATTTACTGCTAATGCTTGCCCATGGTACTTGCATCCTGCCAAAGACAGCCTCTTTCTAGGGCAGGGCATCTCAACCAAGTCCTTGGGGCACACCCACCAGTCAGGATTTTCAGGATATCCACAATGAATATGAATGAGACAGATTTGCATACCAAGGAACTAGTGAATTCAAATCTATTTCAAGCATATTCACTGTGGATATTCTAAAAACCCCAAGGACTGGATTGAGGCCCAGACGCACTAAACCTGAACGACCCTTTTAATGACCCTTAACGAAGAAATTTTCAAACGTAGCATGCATCAAAGGCCATTTTCCGAGGAACCTAGCAGCTAACGAAACTGGAATGCAAATGATAAACTACCATTGAAATGTAGACAATTCGGAATGCACTAACCATACCGACGATAGCAACGATTCACTTACCGCCAGAAATTTAACGTCCGCTCAGACCTGTAGTTAAAGCCTGAGCTGTCATCTCCCCGCTGCCCCCTGCACGATGAAAAACCAAATTGCTGGCATGTTTAAAAAGAAAAGTGGCTCCCTGCTTCCCTGTGCCTAAAATAAAAAACGAAACTAAATTAAAAAAGGATCGGGAGGGGGCAAAGGCACTCATCAGCAGCGTCCTGTATGGACGGCCTTGCCCCCCCCCCCCCCCCCGAAGTCCCCGCTGCTCCCCTCTGCTCCGATTGTGAAATAAAAGCTGTTAAAAATGAAACCTTTGCAGTTGCTGGGCTCCCCCTCCCTTCCTGTCTCTCTCTTCTTCAGTCGGCAATGCTCCGCCTCCTGCCCTCCTCCACCTCCGTGCCCCCCCCCCCCGAGTTCGTCCCCGCCGCTCCCCCCCCCTCCACCGGACCCCCCCTCCACCATAATGGCCGGTGCAGCGCCTCTCACCTATGTTTGAAGGCGCTGCATGGGATGGATCAGCTGTTCTTGATCTCTTCTGTCTCCTCCGATGTCTCCTTCTTCTTCCTGTGCCCGCCCTCCTCTAACGTCAGTTATCTACGTATAACTGACGTCAGAGGAGGGCGGGCACAGGAAGAAGAAGGAGACATCGGAGGAGACAGAAGAGATCAAGAACAGCTGATCCATCCCGTGCAGCGCCTTCAAACATAGGTGAGAGGCGCTGCACCGGCCATTATGGTGGAGGGGGGATCCGGTGGAGGGGGGGAGCGGCGGGGATGAAATGGGGGGGCGGGGCACGGAGGTGGAGGAGGGCAGGAGGCGGAGCATTGCCGACTGAAGAAGAGAGAGACAGGAAGGGAGGGGGAGCCCAGCAACTGCAAAGGTTTCATTTTTAACAGCTTTTATTTCACAAACGGAGCAGAGGGGAGCAGCAGGGACTTTGGGGGGGGGAGCAAGGCAAGGCCGTCCATACAGGACGCTGCTGATGAGCGCCTTTGCCCCCTCCCGATCCTTTAATGTTTGTGGAGACATGCAGGGGAAAGTGGGGAGCCACGTGTTTGTGTTTTCTTTTTTTTCTTTTACGTTTCTGGCATGTGCAGAGCAGCCAGCATAACGCTTGGCTGCTCTGCGCATGCTTTACGAGCCAATTACCGACGGGGATTAGTGCATCGTTCTTTACAATACCGCACCGAACTTGTGCAACTTGTTTTTTTGGAGCATTGGTCGTTTTTTTAAATTCGGTAATGGCTTTAACGATTTTGCTTTTTTTACGTTTGGTTGATACATCTGGGCCTGAGAACCACAGTTCTCAGGTACATATAAGATGTAATATATATAGGCAAACATTTCCAAGAGTGCTTGAAAATCACTTTTAATCAAACCTGTGGCTCCAACACAATGGGAAGTAATATTGTGTCTTTCTGCTCCATTTTCTTGGTCTCAACTTCTTATTAGGGGAATGTAGCCCCAAAAGTATAATTTTGTTTACTTTCCTATGTCGTTCACAGGATTTTTATGTTTGTATATTTCAGGGGCAATATAAATCTGACACACTGTTTGATGACAGTAAAATAAACCCTGAAATGCTTTTCTCTCTTTTGGAGGCTGAACACTATATGAAATGATATGCAACATTTCCCATGTTCTTTCTAAAGAATGTGCGCCCCTACTTTTCAAGTTATCATATGTCTGATCAAGTTTGGATGATGCGCCCAACTTACATAAGTACATAAGTACATAAGTAGTGCCATACTGGGAAAGACCAAAGGTCCATCTAGCCCAGCATCCTGTCACCGACAGTGGCCAATCCAGGTCAAGGGCACCTGGCACGCTCCCCAAACGTAAAAACATTCCAGACAAGTTATACCTAAAGATGCGGAATTTTTCCAAGTCCATTTAATAGCGGTCTATGGACTTGTCCTTTAGGAATCTATCTAACCCCTTTTTAAACTCCGTCAAGCTAACCGCCCGTACCACGTTCTCCGGCAACGAATTCCAGAGTCTAATTACACGTTGGGTGAAGAAAAATTTTCTCCGATTCGTTTTAAATTTACCACACTGTAGCTTCAACTCATGCCCTCTAGTCCTAGTATTTTTGGATAGCGTGAACAGTCGCTTCACATCCACCCGATCCATTCCACTCATTATTTTATACACTTCTATCATATCTCCCCTCAGCCGTCTCTTCTCCAAGCTGAAAAGCCCTAGCCTTCTCAGCCTCTCTTCATAGGAAAGTCGTCCCATCCCCACTATCATTTTCGTCGCCCTTCGCTGTACCTTTTCCAATTCTACTATATCTTTTTTGAGATACGGAGACCAGTACTGAACACAATACTCCAGGTGCGGTCGCACCATGGAGCGATACAACGGCATTATAACATCCGCACACCTGGACTCCATACCCTTCCTAATAACACCCAACATTCTATTTGCTTTCCTAGCCGCAGCAGCACACTGAGCAGAAGGTTTCAGCGTATCATCGACGACGACACCCAGATCCCTTTCTTGATCCGTAACTCCTAACGCGGAACCTTGCAAGACGTAGCTATAATTCGGGTTCCTCTTACCCACATGCATCACTTTGCACTTGTCAACATTCTCCCAGTCTCGCAAGGTCCTCCTGTAATTGTTCACATTCCTCCTGCGACTTGACGACCCTGAATAATTTTGTGTCATCGGCGAATTTAATTACCTCACTAGTTATTCCCATCTCTAGGTCATTTATAAATACATTAAAAAGCAGCGGACCCAGCACAGACCCCTGCGGGACCCCACTAACTACCCTCCTCCACTGAGAATACTGGCCACGCAATCCTACTCTCTGCTTCCTATCTTTCAACCAGTTCTTAATCCATAATAATACCCTACCTCCGATTCCATGACTCTGCAATTTCTTCAGGAGTCTTTCGTGCGGCACTTTGTCAAACGCCTTCTGAAAATCCAGATATACAGTATCAACCGGCTCCCCATTGTCCACATGTTTGCTTACCCCCTCAAAAAAATGCATTAGATTGGTGAGGCAAGACTTCCCTTCACTAAATCCGTGCTGACTTTGTCTCATCAGTCCATGTTTTTGTATATGCTCTACAATTTTATTCTTAATAATAGCCTCCACCATCTTGCCCGGCACCGACGTCACACTCACCGGTCTATAATTTCCCGGATCTCCTCTGGAACCCTTCTTAAAAATCGGAGTAACATTGGCTACCCTCCAGTCTTCCGGTACTACACTCGATTTTAGGGACAGATTGCATATTTCTAACAGTAGCTCCGCAAGTTCATTTTTTAGTTCTATTAATACTCTGGGATGAATACCATCAGGTCCCGGTGATTTACTACTCTTCAGCTTGCTGAACTGACCCATTACATCCTCCAAGGTTACAGAGAATTTGTTTAGTTTCTCCGACTCCCCCGCTTCAAATATTCTTTCCGGCACCGGTGTCCCCCCCAAATCCTCCTCGGTGAAGACCGAAGCAAAGAATTCATTTAATTTCTCCGCTACGGCTTTGTCCTCCTTGATCGCCCCTTTAACACCATTTTCGTCCAGCGGCCCAACCGACTCTTTGGCCGGTTTCCTGCTTTTAATGTATCTAAAAAAATTTTTACTATGTATTTTTGCTTCCAACGCTAATTTCTTCTCTAAGTCCTTTTTTGCCCTCCTTATCTCCGCTTTGCATTTGGCTTGGCATTCCTTATGATCTACCTGTTACTTTCAGTTGGTTCTCTTCTCCACTTTCTGAAGGATTGTTTTTTGGCTCTAATGATTTCCTTTATCTTACTGTTTAGCCACGCCGGCTGACGTTTAGTCTTTTTTCCCTTTTTTCTAATACGTGGAATATATTTGTCCTGAACCTCCAGGATGGTGTTTTTAAACAGCATCCACGCCTGATGCAAGTTTTTTACTCTGCGAGCTGCTCCTTTCAGTCTTTTTTTTCACCATTTTTCTCATTTTGTCGTAATCACCTTTTCTATAGTTAAACGCTAGCGTACTTGATTTCCTAGTTTCACTTCCTTCAATGCCAATATCAAAACCGATCATATTATGATCACTGTTATCAAGCGGCCCTCGTATCGTTACCCCCTGCACTAGATCATGAGCACCACTAAGGACTAAGTGCGACCCTCAGGGGGAGGAATGCTGGCTTCGGCCTAACCCCTGGTAAGCCTTTCCTCAGCTGAGAGGTACCCACCTCTACCACCAGCTGCCTTTCAGGTGCTGTGGAGGACTTGCAGCTCATCTGCATATCCTTACAGCCTTCTCCGGGGTGACACCCAGGTCCACCCCGATCCACTCAGGGCCTCTGCTCTAGGTGCCCAGCGCTCCCACCAGGTGCTGTGGAGGACTTGCAGCCCTTCTGCATTTCCTCACAGCTGTATCCGGGGTGACTCCAGTTCCACCCCGACCTTCCCAGGGCCTTCTCTCCAAGTGCCCAGAGTTCCCAGGTGCTTTTTGGCTAGGATCAGGCGACCCTCAGGGGGAGGAATGCTGGCTTCGGCCTAACCCCTGGTAAGCCTTTCCTCAGCTGAGAGGTACCCACCTCTACCACCAGCTGCCTTTCAGGTGCTGTGGAGGACTTGCAGCTCATCTGCATATCCTTACAGCCTTCTCCGGGGTGACACCCAGGTCCACCCCGATCCACTCAGGGCCTCCGCTCTAGGTGGGGCATTTTTCTCTTTGTATCTAATCTTTTTCCAGTTGCTAAAGTACCTTAATCGTTTATGGCCCCTATTCACATTCTCTTCCTAGCTCTGTCCCTTCCTAATCTTTTCCCTCACCCCCTACCTCTCTCCGCTACAGGAACTCACTTCCCATCCATTGACTTCATCACCTCACCTTCTCTCCTACCCTCTTCCTCCTTTTTGGCTTTTAATCTCCGTCTCCTTCTTCCCTCCATTTTGCCTTCCCCATTCCACCTAAATACCTCTCGCCTTCGACGCCTTCGTGGCCACACCTCTCCTACTCTCCTCCGCTCTCTTTTACTCCTTCTCTTACTCTCAGCTGGTGACATCAATCCCAATCCTGGCCCTCCTCACCAACTATTATCCAAACTCTACAGATCTCACCGTGACCTCTCTAACCTCATCTCTATTCCTCTACTCCCCTCCTCTTCTCTGCCCTTCTCTTGCGCCCTATGGAATGCCCGCTCTATCTGTAACAAACTCCCCTATATCCAGGACCTCTTTATCTCGCGTCACCTCCATCTGCTCGCCATAACAGAAACCTGGCTCTGCCCTGATGACTCTGCTTCAGTCGCAGCCCTGTGCCATGGTGGTTATCTATTTTCACATACTCCTCGCCCTGCTGGCCGTGGGGGCGGTGTTGGACTACTTCTCTCTCCCTCCTCCAGATTTCAACCCCTTCTTCCACCTCAATCTCACTGTTTTTCCTCCTTTGAAGTCCACTCTATCCGCCTTTTCTCTCCTCTGCCTCTTCGAATAGCGGTCATTTATCGTCCCCCTGATAAGTCCCTTTCATCCTTTCTCAGTGACTTTGATGCCTGGCTTGCCTTCTTCCATGATCCTTCCTCCCCCTCTCTCATCCTTGGTGACTTTAATATTCCTGCTAATGATCCTTCCAACTCTTATATTTCCAAGTTACTCGCTTTAACGTCGTCCTTTAATCTCCAACTATGCTCCACCTCCCCCACTCATCAAAATGGTCACTGTCTAGATCTCATCTTCTCCTCCAACTGTTCACCCTCTAGTTTCCTTGCCTCCGATCTTCCCCTCTCTGATCACCATCTTATAACTTTCACACTTAAATCTCCTCCCTCCCAGTCCCGTCCTATCCTATCTAATTTATCTAGGAATCTTCACGACATTGACCCTTCATCTCTATCCTCCCATGTTTCAAACCTCCTCTCTACTGTGGCACCATCCACGTCTGTCAACGAGGCTGTTTCTTCTTACAACAATACTCTATCCTCTGCCTTAGACACTCTTGCACCTTTGATGACCCGCCCTGTAAAGCGTACTAAACCCCAACCTTGGCTGACTTCTAATATCCGCTACCTACGTTCCTGTACCCGCTCCGCCGAACGCCTCTGGCGGAAATCTCGGGCCCTTGCTGATTTCTTACACTTTAAGTTCATGCTGACCTCCTTCCAATCTGCTCTTTTACGTGCCAAACAGGATTATTATATCCAACTGACCAACTCTCTTGGCTCTAATCCTCGACTTCTCTTCACCACATTGAACTCTCTCCTCAAGGTGCCCCCTCCCCCCAACTCCCCCTTCACTATCTCCTCAGACCCTTGCTGAATTCTTTCACAACAAGGTTCAAAAGATAAACCTTGCTTTCTCTACCTCACCAGCTCTCCCTCCACTAGTCCGTTCCCCTCTCTCTCCTTCCCCTCATTCCCTTTCCTCCTTTCCTGAAGTTACTATTGAGGAAACTACACTTCTCCTTTCTTCCTCAAAATGTACCACCTGTTCCTCTGATCCCATTCCCACCCACCTTCTTAATGCCATCTCTCCTACTCTTATTCCTTTTATCTGTCACATTCTCAACCTCTCACTTTCCACTGCGACTGTCCCTGCTGCCTTTAAACATGCTGTGGTCACACCTCTCCTTAAGAAGCCTTCACTTGACCCTACTTGTCCCTCTAATTACCGACCCATCTCCCTCCTTCCTTTTCTCTCCAAATTACTTGAGCGTGCTGTTCACCGCCGCTGCCTTGATTTTCTCTCCTCACATGCTATTCTTGACCCATTACAATCTGGTTTTCGCCCTCTCCACTCAACCGAAACTGCGCTTACTAAAGTCTCCAATGACCTATTACTGGCTAAATCCAGAGGTCAATATTCCATCCTCATTCTTCTTGATCTTTCCGCTGCTTTTGACACTGTCGATCACAGCATACTTCTCGATACCCTGTCCTCACTTGGATTCCAGGGCTCTGTCCTTTCCTGGTTCTCTTCCTACCTCTCCCTCCGCACCTTTAGTGTTCACTCTAGTGGATCCTCTTCTACTTCTATCCCTCTGCCTGTCGGCGTACCCCAGGGTTCTGTTCTTGGTCCCCTCCTCTTTTCTATCTACACTTCTTCCCTTGGTTCATTAATCTCATCCCATGGCTTTTCCTACCACCTCTATGCTGATGACTCCCAAATCTACCTTTCTACCCCTGATATCTCACCTTGCATCCAAACCAAAGTTTCAGCGTGCTTGTCTGACATTGCTGCCTGGATGTCTCAACGCCACCTGAAATTAAATATGACCAAAACCGAGCTTCTCATTTTCCCCCCCAAACCCACCTCCCCGCTCCCCCCGTTTTCTATTTCTGTTGATGGCTCTCTCATTCTCCCTGTCTCCTCAGCTCGAAACCTTGGGGTCATCTTTGACTCTTCTCTCTCCTTCTCTGCTCATATCCAGCAGACCGCCAAGACCTGTCGTTTCTTTCTTTACAACATCCGTAAAATCCGCCCCTTTCTTTCCGAGCACTCTACCAAAACCCTCATCCACACCCTTGTCACCTCTCGTTTAGACTACTGCAATCTGCTTCTTGCTGGCCTCCCACTTAGTCACCTCTCCCCTCTCCAGTCGGTTCAAAACTCTGCTGCCCGTCTCATCTTCCGCCAGGGTCGCTTTACTCATACTACCCCTCTCCTCAAGACCCTTCACTGGCTCCCTATCCGTTTTCGCATCCTGTTCAAACTTCTTCTACTAACCTATAAATGTACTCACTCTGCTGCTCCCCAGTATCTCTCCACACTCGTCCTTCCCTACACCCCTTCCCGTGCACTCCGCTCCATGGATAAATCCTTCTTATCTGTTCCCTTCTCCAGTACTGCCAACTCCAGACTTCGCGCCTTCTGTCTCGCTGCACCCTACGCCTGGAATAAACTTCCTGAGCCCCTACGTCTTGCCCCATCCTTGGCCACCTTTAAATCTAGACTGAAAACCCACCTCTTTAACATTGCTTTTGACTCGTAACCACTTGTAACCACTCGCCTCCACCTACCCTCCTCTCTTCCTTCCCGTTCACATTAATTGATTTGATTTGCTTACTTTATTTATTTTTTGTCTATTAGATTGTAAGCTCTTTGAGCAGGGACTGTCTTTCTTCTATGTTTGTACAGCGCTGCGTATGCCTTGTAGCGCTATAGAAATGCTAAATAGTAGTAGTAGTAGTAGTAAGTCTAGTATTTTTCCTTCTCTTGTCGGCTCCTGAACTAGCTGTTCCATGAAGCTGTCCTTGATTTCATCAAGAAATCCTATGTCCCTTGCGTGTACAGATGTTACATTAACCCAGTCTATATGCGGGTAATTGAAATCTCCCATTATTATTGTGTTGCCCAGTTTGTTTGCGTCCCTGATTTCCTTTAACATTTCCGCATCCGTCTGTTCGTCCTGGCCAGGCGGACGGTAGTACACTCCTATCACTATCCTTTTCCCCTTTGCACATGGAATTTCAATCCACAGTGATTCCAAGGAGTGTTTTGTTTCCTGCAGAATTTTCAATCTATTTGATTCAAGGCTCTCGTTAATATACAATGCTACCCCTCCACCAATCCGATTCACCCTATCACTACGATATAATTTGTACCCCGGTATGACAGTGTCCCACTGGTTATCCTCCTTCCACCAGGTCTCAGAGATGCCTATTATATCTAATTTTTCATTTAGTGCAATATATTCCAACTCCCCCATCTTATTTCTTAGGCTCCTGGCATTCGCATATAGACATTTCAAACTATGTTTGTTGTTCCTAAGTACATCATGCTTAGTACTTGACAGTATTAATTGGCAATCTTTTGTCTGATTTTTATTGTTATTTAAAGATACCCGATCTACTACAATCTCTTTTGCAACCTCACTATCAGGATACTCTATCTTCCCTGTTATGGTGATATCTTTGAAAGATACCTTATCCCGAACCATGCTCTTTTGAGCGACTGTCAGCCTTCCCCCCATTTCTAGTTTAAAAGCTGCTCTATCTCCTTCTTAAACTTGTCTCAAATCAGCTCTCAAGTGCTCTTTTCTTTAAGCACTAACAGTGTACTATAAAATACACAGACGTTCGGGTACATTGAACACCTGCCCTAAGGAGGTAGCAGTCTACAGTTGGGCCTCCAAGGTACAAGAAGATAACCTGACTTGCACTTCTTATGTCAACAAAGTGTCAGATGCAAGACTCCAAGTCAGGTGTCCTGACGCCCAGTCCTTTATTCAATCTAATAAAGTCACTCTCTCATTCTTTGCTACAGTCTCTCAAGTATTTTTATACTGCAAGCTGAGTAATGTTAACTCAACATTTCCTGTATACTAGTCAGCAGAGACTCAAAGTGTCCCTTCTTTTCCTTTATCTGAAACACTACAGCTCATAAATTTCTTGAACACTACTTATTTGCACTCTGAATGTCAAAGATTCATAACCACCATACAAGTGCAGATGGTAACCATTTTAATTACAGAAGTTTTCATTTTATTAATCATATAACTGACGTTTCATATCTTGTTGAACATTCTACGTTTGACAAAGCATACTTTGCGGGTACCATTTCATTCAAACAAATGATTTTTATGCAGATGTTAATGTATATTAGATTTCAGGGCCTGATGTATTCTTGGGTTCATAAAAAGAGCACAGCTTCTTTTGGGTCTCTGAAAATACAATTCTAAATTACGAATGAGCACTGTGATACTGTACCAAATTTTCTGGGTTTGTTTGGTTTTTTTTTTTTTGGGGGGGGGGGGACCAACACAAAAAAGCATCTTGGAATGTGATGTATGAGAAGCACAACCCAGTGTGACACCAAGTTCATACTATAGCACAACACAAAGCCAATTTCTCCAAGGACTAAATATGAGAAAACCTGCACTAGAGAAAACCAGTGATGAAGTTTGAAAATGTTAAGAGATGGGGGAATCTACATCCAATTACAGGTCTTTTATATTTTTTGTGTTAATCAAAGCTTGTCAAACAGCACTTAAATATCCTTGTCCTGAAAATATCAAAACCAAATTGTTTTGTCATTACCTTGTGACATCCTGTGTATTTTAAAGGAAGAAATTAACACCAAAGTTCTATGAGGACTGATAGTAATATAAGTGAAACCTCTCTCCTGCATTTCAATTAGGTAACTTGAAAAGAGAAAGCAGGGAGAACTAGCAATTAACACCTTGGGCATCTGACTGACACCTTCACAATCTCGTTTAAGAACATCCTCTCTCTCTTGCCACACAAAGAGATTGCCTGCTGTATTTTCAACTTTCCCCAAGCTACTAACAGTATTAAGCATCAAAGAAATGCTCCTTTGTAAAACAATTTTCTGCCCAGTTGCAGGATACAACCAATTAAGTCTCAAAACAGTCTCCACCATAAAAAAAGGTGAATAAACAAAAGCAGCATCCGCCACATGTTTCTCCTCTCCCCCAGAGTTCAAGAAGTGAAAACTATTGTTACTTAGGAATTTCACATCATCTAGATACCACAAATGGGTGCCAAATTAGCAGGCAACAGGGTCATTCTTTGGGGCCATTTCAGACAACTGTACTTTCTCAGGGCTGGGGTGGGGGGAGTTAGGGGAGAGGGAATGTGAATGACTGCAAGTTCATCACATCTGTACATATAAACTTTCAGGATTGCTTTGTGCCTTCTCAGCATATGTCCTCATTAACCAGATACAACTAATTGTAATAAGTCGCTGGAATTTCCAGCCGCTGCTCAAGGACAAACTATGCAAGTGGGCAACAAAATGGGTCCAGCTGTCGAGATAGCAAACAGATGAAATGCAATTATACACATTTGGGACCCTGCCAATTCAAACGCATCCATACAGAATGGCGCTCAGCGTTCGATGGCACATCTGGTAAAGGACACGTTCAGAGTCCATTAGAACTATCCACTGCAAAAGCACATGCAGGCACAGGGCTAGCACAGCTCAGACTCATCTTGCAAATTAAGAGATTGGTTTTTATTCATCAATATTATGTCTAGGTTTACACTGAAAGGTTTCACTGGAAACAACTGATTTTTATTGCATTAGTAACCATTAATATTGCTACCATTTCTTCTCCCCTAAATAATTGTTTTGTGGGAACTAGTTCTAAAAGGTCAGACTTCCGACCTAGGCTTAATGAATTAACTCGTTTGAGTCTGATTTTAGACTCAAATTCTTTTCCCTCAGGTAGGGTTAACATTTTGATAAGGGAAAATTAAGTGGGGGGGGGGGGGGGGGTAGTCTGATCAGAGATTCCTTTCCTATACATTAGTAGGAGGGAGGGAGAGGAATAAGAGTGCTGGGTGCGGAGAGAGGAATACACTCTAGTGTAGGGGTTCTCAACCTAGTCCTCGGGACACACCTAGCCAGTCAGGTTTTCAGGATACTCGCAATGAATATGAATGAGATAAGTTTGCATACAATGGAGGTAATGCATGCAAATCTGCCTCATGCACATTCATTGTGGATATCATGACAACCTGACAGGCAAGGTGTTTCCCAAGGACTGGGCTGAGAACCTCTGCTGTAGTGAATGGTCACCAGCACCTCCTCTTTTCCCTTACCCTTTCTTCTAGACTGCACATCTTCAGCTTCTTCAGTCTCAAAGCATGTCATGTATCTTTTTGGTGACCCGTTAATTCTCTTTATCATTTTGAAGCTGAATATGACTATGGGGTTCATTTTCAAAAGAGGAAAATGTCCAAAAAGTGGCAAAAATCTGCATTTGGACGTTTTTCTCTATTGAATTGTAAACCGCTCAGACGGTTATTTCTATGGGCGGTATATCAAGTTTTTAATAAACTTGAAACTATCTGCTTAAGAGTTGTTGAATATCAGCAGATAGCCTCATATAAGCCATTTAACCAGTCAGGACTCTCTCCTGCCTTCTCTTAAATCACTTTGATTTACAATGTTGACATTGTAAGTAGTATACTATGCCATACTTTGTATTGTTATTTGAATATTTTTACTGCTGTAATTGTCTATTGCTCATGTTTGATTTATTTTTATTGTACACCGCCTTGAGTGAATTCCTTCAAAAAGGTGGTAAATAAATAAACAAACAAACCCCTTGGTTTTCATGGGATGTACATGGAATTTTTGTTTAATTCATTTTCAATCATATTCTAAATTTCTCCCCAATTTTCAGATGCGTTTTTCAGTTTATTTCACATATTCATTTCTAAAAAGAAATGTGTATGCATCTGGAATGTTAATGAGTGTAGTTATACTAATTTTTTTAAACCACACTAATGAATGAATGTTCCTAGTTTTCATCATACACCCTTCAATCTTGTAGGCCAATGATCAGAAGCCCTCTGCTGTTCCAAACAGCAGTCTAAAAATAGCGCTGCAACAGTGCAAGTCTATAACGTCCCTATGATGAAAGATAATAGCATGCAAATTTATGCACGCTATTATGTCTGATCATAGGCGTACTTCTGCGAGAGGACTGTGCCTGTCAAAAGCCTGGACCTGTCAAACAGCAGAAGAGGTTTGGCAGGTCCAGGATTTTCTCCTGGACCTGCCAAACGTAAGCCCACCCCCCAAACACAAGGCCTGGAGGTCCACCCTCCCACTCCCCAAACACTAAAAGAACCCTGGTGGTCCAGTGGGATCCCTGCTTCCCCTCCTTCCAACATTGAAAAAGATGGCCTGGTGGTCCTAGTGGGACCGCTAGCCCTCCCTCCCTTCTTCTGTCCCTCACGGCACCTCCCCCTCCCACACTGGCTAACCTGTCCATAGTTGGAGGAGGGAGTCCTCTTCAGGTGCCTCCTCAAAATGGTGGTGCCCTGCCATGCCCGGTGCATCCTTAGATGGGGGAATTGTAAACCGCTCAGAAGGTTATTCCTATGGGCGGTATATCAAGTTTTTAATAAACTTGAAACTATCTGCTTAAGAGTTGTTGAATATCAGCAGATAGCCTCATATAAGCCATTTAACCAGTCAGGACTCTCTCCTGCCTTCTTAAATCACTTTGATTTACAATGTTGACATGCCAGGACCGGGATACCTCAGACCCCAGAAGCTTGACTAGACCCAGTGGACCAGGCCAGGAGCAAATTAATCCAGAGCTGAACAGACATGACCATCCACTACTACTACTACTTAGCATTTCTATAGCGCTGCCAGGGTTACGCAGCGCTGTACAAGTTTAACATGGGGAAGGACCGTCCCTGCTCAAAAGAGCTTACAATCTAAAGGTTACAAACTATGTAGTCAGTGTAGGTATCATGAGTGGGGAAGGTGGTTATGCGCCAAAAGCAAGGGAGAAGAGATGGGCTTTGAGTAAGGACTTGAAGATGGGCAGGGAGGGCAGGGCGCATGAAGTATGGGCTCGGGAAGGCTGTTCCAGGCATATGGTGATGCGAGGCAGAAGGGGCGGAGTCTGGAGTTAGCGGTGGTGGAGAAGGGTACAGATAGGAGTGATTTGTCCTGAGAGCGGAGGTTACGGGCGGGAACATACGGGGAGAGGAGGGTAGAGAGGTACTGGGGGGCTGCAGATCGAGTGCATTTGAAGGTTAAAAGGAGAAGCTTGAACTGTATACGGTAGCGGATCGGGAGCCAGTGAAGTGACTTGAGGAGAGGGGTAATATGAGAGTATCGGTTCACGCGGTAGATAAGATGTGCGGCAGAATTTTGGACAGATTGAAGGGGGGATAGATGGTTAAGCGGGAGGCCAGTGAGAAGAAGGTTGCAATAGTCAAGATGAGAGGTGACGAGCGAGTGAACGAGGGTTCGGGTGGTCTGTTCAGAGAGGAATGGGCGAATTTTGCTAATATTATAGAGGAAGAAGCGACAGGTCTTAGCTGTCTGCTGGATATGGGCAGAGAAGGAGAGGGAGGAGTCGAAGATGACTCCAAGATTGCGGGCTGAAGCGACGGGGAGGATGAGGGCGTTGTCAACAGAGACGGAAAGTGAGGGAAGAGGAGAAGAGGGTTTGGGTGGAAAGACAAGGAGCTCAGTCTTTGCCATGTTCAGTTTCAGATGCCGGTTGGACATCCAGGCAGCGATGTCTGAAAGGCAGGCCATCCACCTGCTAGATAGAGGGAATACTGAAGTTAAGGTGAATGCACATGACCACATATCATAAACCTCTGAAGTTCTCTCTATCTCCACCTGCTGGTAGAGGGACATAACCCGCAAGTCTCTGGATTGATCTCTGGGACGCTATGGAAATACAATTTTTTGACTGATCAGTAATCTAGGAATCTGTGATTTGCTATAATAATTTGCTACAGAGAAAAAAAAGAATAACTGAAATATGACTAATGCCAAAAGCTTACAAAGCCAACATATTTTTAGTTTGCTATTTTTTTTTTAAACCTTTGCACTTCACAAGTTGATGTTGGTGCCTTGGTGACCTTTACCTTCTAATGTGAATTCGAGTTTGGCATGTTGAGTGCAACTAACTGTTAACAGCTCATAACATTTCTGGCTAGAGTATCAGTACACTCAAAAAAGACAACTTGGAAAGAACCATCACAGGCAGTTAACTCTGTCAAGTTGCACCCACTACAGAACAGGGCACTTGAAAGAGCTTGCTGACTTCATATTTCTGCTACGTGGCTGCAGATGAAGTCATTTGACCAAAGTTAATCTTGGCCAGATTCAGAGAGCATTGTCCTGGCTGTGGTATCTGCTTGAAAAATTTCACATCCTGATCTGCATGGGCAGAGAAGCATGCAACTGCTGAACTCAGCACTGATGGAGCACAATGACTCTTGTGTTTCATGTGAACAAATTTCTCTGGTCTGACACCAAGGTGGCAGTTTTAGATTAAGACTGTAAATTAAGTTTTCAGTTTACCTAAGTAAGCAACTCCTTTAAAAGGATTTTCTTAGTAAAGGAAAGCTTATGGCAGCACTGATTTTCAGAGTGGGAAGAAATGTATTTTGGGGAAGTCTCTTACTAAAAATGACAAAACCTACTTACTGCCAAGTTCTGCAGATTTGGTTTTCCTTTTTATCCTTTCAAACCCTACAGAAGTTGAAAAGAGGTATACAAAAGGGGCGTCAAGAATGTCTATCTGGGGGCAAAATAACTCTGAAAATTTAACGAAATGGGATGAAACTTGGCATGAAGGAAAAACCAGTAAACAGACACAAATTTGATAATGGGCCAAACAACACTAGGGGTTCCAGAGACACAAGACCTCTACAAAATATCATCCAATACATTTCTATAGGAAAGAAATTCCAGCTTCTGTAGTACTGAAACTTACAGTGAAATGTAGCAGTTGGAGAAAAGGGCAAGGCAGAGCCAGGTTAAGCCGCTGGCAAACTTTGCACATACGTTATGTTCACATTTGAGGGGGCCATATGAGACCAGGAGTGGGTAAATGGTCCGGAATAGAGATCCGGGGCTTTGAGAAATAAATGCAGCTTCGCAGCGAACTTTACCAGTCTTGGGAGCAAGTGACCTCACTCCCGCTTCAAACCACCACACAATGCTCCAAGGATTTTTTTTTTTAGATGAGAACTCAACTTTACTGAGCTTTCTGCAACCAGCCATCCCTTTGGGGCAAGCAATAATCCAAGGTTGCTCCTGGTATTCCTTATTACAATCCAACTCCATCAGGCACAGACCTTTTAGGCTGTCCTCCTTCCAGAGATGCACTTCTTGAGCTGCACCCTGGCCTTGAACAGGCTTCCGCTGCTCTTGGGCTGGGTTTCCCTTACCCACCCAGAGCTCCACACTCCTTCACAGTTGCCACTATTAGGGGCAGCAGCTTCTCCTCAATTCAGTCCAGGTTTATTCTACTACTCCAGAACTCCCCTCTCCTCCAAGGGTCCTGGCAGGGATACAGGCAACCAAAGACCCAGTGTTTACCCCAACTTTTAACATTTATTACCTTTTACTCCTTCCCTTTCTGTCACTCATACCCACAGAAACATTTTTCCTACAACTTATCTCATGAGCTCACCCCTTTTGGGCAGGGTCCACACACCTCACTCAACTCCAATCTTTCCTCCAGTTCTTCTGGAGAGTCCTACCAACACTTTAGTAATCCCCAATATAACAGGATTTCTGCATCTGTCTATTCATCTTGGCTAGGTGGACGGCAGTACACTCCTATTGCTATCCTTTCTCCCTTTACATATAGAATCTCTATCTATAGGGATTCCAAGATGAGTTCTTTGTCTTGCAGAATGTTTAGTCTATTTGATTCAAGGCCCTCTTTAATGTATAATGCTACCCCCTCCATCAATTCGATCTACCCTATCACTGCACTATAACTTGTACCTTGGTATGACAGTGTCTCATTGGTTATCTTCTTTCTACCAGGTCTCAGAGATGTCTATTATATCTATCTTTTCATTTAGTGCAATACATTCTAACTCTCCCATCCCATTTCTTAAGCTTCTGGCATTTGCATACAAACGTTTCAAACAATGTTTGTTATTCCTATTTACAACTTGCTCAGCAGTTGACAGTGATACTTTGCAATCTTTAAAATCTGTCTGCTCTGCATTTAAAGATGCCTGGTCTCTATTGCAAGCTAGCTTCAGGATGCCCTATCTTCTTTCTTTTGGTGATATCTTTTAAAAATACCTTGCCCCAAACAATGTGCTTTTGAGCAACTGTCAGCCATCTCCCAGTTTCTAGTTTAAAAGCTGCTGTATCTCCTTTTTAAATGTTGATGCCAGCAGCCTGGTTCCATCCTTGTTAATGTGGAGACCATCTTTCCGGAATAGGCTCCCCCTTCCCCAGAACATTGCCCAGGTCCTAACAAATCTAAAATTCTTCCCCCCTGCACTATCACCTTATCCATGCATTCAGATTCCGGAGCTCTGACTGTCTCTTGGGTCCTATGCGTGGAGATATTTTTTTGTTTGGGGTTTGCTTTTGGGGGTTTTTTATGTCTCCACTGTTAGAATTTTTATTGGGTGAGAGCATGAAAAATGCTTTGAGCACAGAATGAATGCTAAAAACATGAAATAGTGTCTTTTGAGGCTTGATAGGTTGGCAGCTCTCCTGTACAGGTGCATTGTGATGAGCACTAACTGGATACACTCAAGAGGATAATTTTAGAAAGGCTTTGTGAATATTACACAAAATCTGCTGACACATACACATATACCAAGTTACATAAGGATTGATCTCACTTATACATTTATACGTGTATAAATTCCTAGAGGCAGTGTTTGAGGTTTACACATATACCCCCGGATTTTATATAGCACTCCTAGAGATGCGCGCCGAAATCCAGGTCTATTCTATAACGGATGTAACTTAATTGTGCTTAACAAGCTAATTAGCATAGATAACAGCACTTAACAATAATGAGCACAAATTGGGAATAATTAGAATTTACGCTCACAACTCTGTAACGCAGTGTGTCTAACTTCTAACAGGCGCAGGCAAAAAGGGGCATGGTTATGGCCATGGAAATGGGTTTTTCATGGGCATTCTGAAATTTACCCACATAGTTATAGAATATGGCCCAGTGCATGTAAATTTACGCACCAGGATTTACGTCACATTTTCACTGCACAGATTTCATGACAGAAACATCAGGTCTAGGGAATGTGTAAACAGGCACACCTGAGTGCTACACTCATGCGTCTCACTTATAGTATTCTATAAGTTGTACACCTAAGTGAGAGGCATGCCTATCTCCGGCCTACGCTCTACCCACATGTACACCCCCTTGCATTTGTGCGCTCTCACACTTCCATGTATATGTATAAGTACCCTGTTACAGAATGAGGGGAATACTTTGTCAAATGCAAAGCCTATGTGCATAACCCAGTAAACAGTCCATGGCTGTGAAACTTATCCATCGTGCTCATCGCTTCAATCATGTAACCCCTCTCCTTCACTTAGAACATTGGCTCACCGTGTCCTATCGTATCCATTATAAACTCCTTATACCTTCAAGGGCCGCACTCCTGATGCTCCTGTTTATCTGCATATTCTTCTTGTCCCTTATTCACCTGCAAGGTCTCTTTGGTCTGTTTCAGATAACCTTCTCTGTGTTCCATTCCCCACAGTACTTCATCTCACACTTTCTTGCGACACAGCCTTCAGTTACTTGGGGCCCAGATTGTGGAATTATCTTCCCTCCTCTCTCAGAGTTTCCATGGCTCATTTAAGGCCCCTTTAAAAAACCTTTTTATTCTCTTCTGCTTTTCCTTCTGCTAACTGTCTTCTATATTTACCCATCACCCCTCCATCCCTTCCCACTCTCCCCCTCCCCTCCCCAGTGCAGACTTTTATGATTAAACCGCTCAGCTTTCCTGTAAAGGATTAATTTGTGGTATATCAAATGGCTGGAAATAAATAAAATTTAAACCGGTTTTGGATGAGGCATAAATGTATCTTGGAGCTTCCTGCCATGGACTGCATGTATAAGCAGCAATTTTACAATGCAAAGCATGTCTGTATTTTCCCTTTCTAAAAGGTGCTGCTTTTAAAAGATGAATTCCAGCCACATCCACTTAAGTGTCCGGTTTTAAAACTCCATAACATGCAGAATATATTACAGCAGCTCTGCTAGCTGGAGTCATCAAAATACCAGCTGGCTGTTTTTCAGTTCTATTTGCCTTTTCTATGAGGGGGGGGGGGGGGGGGGTTACTGCTAAGCTCTCCTTTATTTCTGGAAATGGTACGTATCAAGTAAATCACGCCTACTTTTAAAGATTGCATTTCTCCTAATCATCTCTCTAGCTATTACTGCTGAATATGGTGGACCAACTGGCTGTATCTCCTTTCTTTGCTGCTGCTGTGCCTCCAGTATGTGTTTATTGTTGGTCTGTTTCTTTGTCTTTTATGTGACTTTTTATATTATTTGTTATTTCATACATTCGTTAGTTCAGCTGTTTTCACTTAAGCAGTATAGAAATACTTTTAAATAAACAAATTCATTAACTTATAAATGCAATTGCTGTAGGAGCTTCTGACAAGCAGTGGCAAAAAAGCTTGGTACTAAGAGACATGCCTTTTTTTAGGCTAACATTTATGCTAGTTTTTACGGTTATGAAAATGTATACCCTTAGGCAACTGTTGTCTCAATTTACTGACCTCAGATATGACTTTGCTAGCTTGAGGGGCGGGGAATTGGGAGGGGGGAATTATGAATATGTTTATTTTTACTCTTGATTAGTTATTACTACTTTATGTACATTTCTAATGATAGGACCAGCTAACCGCACAGTTTTCAAAAACTCAGGAAGTCAGGATCTCCTCAGAAATTACACAAATGACTGAAAAATCATGTTTGCAAATGATTTTTCAACTACGTATTAAAATTAAAAGTCAAACACTTATGGCTTAACAGGAATGCAGCAAGCCAGCGGCCTACAAATGATTTTTTTTTTTAATGTTAAATGAAAAGCACCATATTTTCCTCTAAAATTTGAAGTGATTTTACTATGTATGAGGTTCTGACATTTGCTAAAGCTCAAATGTAGGTCTATAATGAAAATGGTGTGTGAACCTTTCTGCTAAGGTTATAATTTGCTTCATGATTCACTCCCGTTGTAGCCCAAGCATGACAGGAGCTAGCAGGTCCTTTTTTAAAAGCCTTATTGGTGGAACTGGCAGAAGGCATTTCTGACTCTTCCACAGCAGCAAAGTTTAATTATTCCCTACATGATTCTCATTATTTCCAACAATTACATCTTGTTGGTGGGGGCTGATACTATTCCAGAGGTGGGTACATCATCAAAATGTGGTATCTATAGCCAACTTTACATTCCTACTCCCCTAACCTCAAGGCACACAGACTAAAGGGTCCCTCTCCAGTAAGCTTTAACCTTTCAGCAGAATTTACAATTATTAGGTAAAAAGACAACAGAGAGACTGGAGGCAAGTTGGGTTTCAGTTGACTCCCTTTAATGGGCACTCCAGTAGTGAAGGAATATACAAAAACAGAATAATGAAAATGGTAAGGCAAAGTATCCACAAAAACAATGTAAAACAGTTGACACATAATGTAGCTACTTCACTGGGTTTACAATTCCCCCCCCCCCCCCCCCCCCCCATCCTTAAACTCCAACATCATACTCTCTCACAGAATATAACTGCAAAGTACTCCTTACCATGGGAGCCAACTTTTCAAAATTATTGGGGGTGCTAAACCCAATGAAAATAATCCCTCCCTGGACACATACAAGGAACTTTCTTAATATTGGGGGTGCTCAAGCACCCACAGCACCCACTGAGTCGGCTCCAATGCTCCTTACTCCTGATGACGCCTCTCTTTGTTCTTTTTCCTCCTTTACTCTTCCCTCCCCAGGAAGTTGGTGCGTAAGTTGTGGCAAGAATTAAGTCCTATGGTTCTCCTCATCTACTATCTGAGGACAAAATGTTTTTTTCTGAGTTTTGTAAGTTGACCTTGTTGAACAGATTAAAAATACACCAGTGGCTTAGCTGGAAGGCAATTTTTGGGTGGGCCAATGGATAGGTTAGGTGGGCATGTGTTTCCTCTTCCCTTCTCCCCTCTCCCCCATGAACTTCACCGGCACCCCAAGCATGCTCAGTTCTCACATATGAAATGAACATTCATGAGAACTGAGTATGCTCACAGTACCAGTATTAGCAGTTTGGAGCACCACCACTGGCTGCCATGGCTTTCTGATGGGGGGAGGGGGTCTGGCAGACTGCAGATATCTTGTTGGTGGGTCTTGGAAATCCCCACCAGCTATGTGAATGATGCACCTAGGGCTGCCAACTTTTTTAAAGATAAAACACCCGGCACCTGCCACCGCCCTCCTCCGCCACTGTTCTGCCCCTTACCGTACTCCATCCCCACCCCCCCAACAAATAACTGCAGTGAGTGCAGTAGTACAGGATTCAGCACCTAGAAACCACATTGAGGACTGGGAGGGGCTAGTATAACAGTTTGCACTCTTCATACCGCAATAAACCACAGCTCCCTCCATAGTCCCTCAACAAATATGTCTCCTCCATACAGTATTAAATCCAAAAATATATTATGCATTCATAGAATCATTTGGCCTCTCCCCAAACAATTGGTATACAGCAGAGCTAGGCCATTAGCCCACTAAAACATGAGGTACAAAAAAAATGTTGGTTTCTAATGCAATCTCAGTAACAGCAACATAAACGTGTCAGCATATTGCGACGTAATTCAAAACTATACAAAAATTCACTTAAGACCTAGAACAAATCTACCATTCTGGTGTAACTTACAAAACTCACATAACAAGGACCATACCTAGGGAACGGCAGCACCATAAATATGGGCTCTAGTACAGTTATTGGAAAAACTGAACAAGCCGGATTACCACAAATATTTACACAGAAACTCCATGCTGATTATCTGGCCTTGGTTACTCACACAAAACACAGAATAACCCTCACCAAATTCAAACTAAGTGACCATATGCTAATAGAAATATATAGACAAAAATTCAACTGACCCCCCCCCCCCCCCCAAACCAGACTCTGGTAAGTAGGACAACAAAAGAAATTCCCCTTCTATTGATATAAAGATAGCAGATGTCAGAGCCAGCACTTTCCAGAGGGAGGGGGGAGTTGCTACCAGGGAAATTGATTTTATTGTAATTGTACTCTGCTTTGATGGTTGTGCCTACGTGAACCTTGAACCTTGATTAAGTAAAATAAGCACATGATGAGGGCACCAAAAGAAGGGGGCACCAAAGAGATTTTTTTCCTCTAGCTATCATGCCCTTAACTCTTTCACTGCCGTCTGCCACACTTATTATCCAACATAAATTTCAGTGTTTTTCTAATCATTATAATGTTTTGTTTCATACAATAATGATATTTCTCGGCACTTATTAAGGTCTAGTCAGTTAAGTAATTTTTATTTATTATTTTTATTTATTGCATTTGTATCCCACATTTTCCCACCTTTTTGCGGGTTCAGTGTGGCTTACAATAAGAAATGAATGATGGAAGTACAATTTGTTACAAATTGGTTATGGATTACATTGTGCAGAATTATGCGAGACAATCGAAGTGTCGTTAAGGAGTGCAACAATGGAACACAAACATTGAACATTGGAAGGAGACAATGGGAGCTTAAAGGGCAATACTAAGGCATAAAGACATACGGTATACATATTTCTGTGAGTAAAGGTATGAGTGATATGATAGGGCTGACGTCTGGCACCATTGTTGGGCTGTGCTTATGGCATCAGTTGGCCTTAATCTAGCTCTGACTACTGGGTATAGTTCTAGGAGCCTATTTTTATAAAAACGCATAAAGCATCTGCTGCCTTTACAAAATAGCCACAACTTTATTGAAATTTTATAAGTACTTTGTTATGCAATTAACCACCACACTGTCTAATTCCTATTCCTTAAAAATTATAGCTAATTACAATTTAGATAGCAGGTTCACCGATATCATCTTGGGACACTGAGGATTAAGAAAGGCAATGTGAAACAATTCTAAATTACAATTATTTCTGCTTTGATATTTAACTCAAACCTTCTCTGAACCACATCAGGGGCTTGGGGCCATTTTTGCCTTTTTTTTAGATGCTTGTAGACCAATCAGAATCCATGATTGTTGCGTATGTCTTCAATGCCTGTTAATTTATATTTTAACCAGACTGTCCAGGGGTAGTAGAAGAATTTCACAGATAGTACTCATAGCTGGGTTTAAAAAGGGTTTAGACAAGTTCCTTAAGCCTCTTGCTTTACAGTTACTGGTATGCTGCTAAAGTTAGGACATACCGGTAAAAGGATTTCCCAGATCCAATACCAAATCACTGGCAGTCTTCATCGCAGTGTAAGTAACCTACCAGCGCTGTTTTTCATACACATACTCAAAACCAACACAATTACAAAGGGCTAATTAAATTTTTATAGGGGGTCATCCTTCATTCATTTGGCACAAACCCAGATGTTTATTTTAGTAGCATACTGCTACATAATACTGTTCTCCCTGCTTAAAACGGCCTTGGTTACCATACTGCAATGGGCTTCCCAAATATAATAACGCAGATGTCAATCTCATATAGAAGCAAAGTGCTGGTGATCCATGGGTTATTCATATATCTTACACATCGACATATGTACAATAATCTGAAATACAGTATGAGTTTAAAAAATAAAAAAAAACTGAAAAACAATATTTTTTTTAAGCAAGGCATTCTAAAGAGCATAAACTGAGTTCAGTTAAACCATGAACAGAAGAACTGATAAAAAGCACAAGCTGCCAACCTTTGCCACACATAGGAAAGCAGGTCTTACCAAGAACCAGCCTTCTCTGGGAAAAATATTTTGTACATCTCATCCTACAACAACATAGGGAGCCTGGTCAAACTGGTGATGCACCAAATAAAATTTCTACTGCCATGTAGGTGAAAAACAAAAGATGCTCCTCTACAAATTGGTGGTGAACAGGCACCACTGTGCACTATAAATACTATGCACACGTCACACTAAACTAGGAGAAAAAAAAGATAGTTCATCTCAGAACTCTGAACTAGAGAGTGACATGGGGCATGGACCTGCAATAACTGCAGAGACGGGGACACATCCCACGAGGACGGGGCAGGGATGGGGACAGGGACAAACTTTGTTCCATATCATTTTCTACTTTGAAGCCTGTTAATGAACTAGACTGTTATTTATGTTTGAGTGATGCAGATGACAATATTTTGATTGTTTGGAGAAACAAGCAAGCATGCTGGCCACAACTAGCAAAGTTTGCATGGGGAATCCTGTACATTCTTGCTACCAGCACATCTTCTAAAGAGACAAGTTGCTCATTTTTATTATTGTTTTCTATTCGTGATTTATAAACAACAGTTGCACAGCATATTCCTTTTTATACATTAATAAAAAGATGTAAATATAAAATCATGTGTTCCACAGGGATGGGGGGCAGGGACGGGGACAGAACCTGCAGGGATAGGGCGGAGACGAAGACAGGACCCGCAGGAACGGGATGAGGAAGGAGAACCTGCGGGGGCGGGATGAGGAAGGAGAACCTGCAGGGACAGGGTGGGGGAAGAGACAGAACCCATGGGGACGGGGACGGGGTGGGGTGAGGAACAAACTTTCTCCCCCATGTCATTCTCTACTTTGAACGTTTTTTCACCCACTAAGGAAGAGGTTTTATATACTGCACCTAACAAAATGGCACTGAAATCAGTGTAAGCGTATTCTATAATCAGTGGCTAGATTTAGGTGCCAATTATAGAATACGCTTAGTTGATATTTCAGCTCCTAAATCTACGCACATCCATTTACACCAACAAAAGCATGGTGTAAATCTCAGCGCAGAGATTTAGGTGCACTGGGCCATGTTCTATAACTAGGTGCGTAAATTTCAGAACACCCATGAAACGTTCTTTTGCCTGCACACGTTAGAAGTTCGGCACACGTCATTACAGAATACGCTTAGCGACTTTTGCACTTAAATTCTAATCAGTGCCAATTAGTGCTCATTATTGCTTGTTAAGTGCTGTTATCAGCACTCAAACTTGTTAAGCTTATTAAGTTACATACGGTGTTATAGAATCCACGCCAAAATCTCTATGTGCGCTACATAGAATCCGTGAGTAAGAGGGTAATTCCACAAGGAGCTGCCAAATTTAGGTGTCAAAAATGTGTACGTGTGTATATGAACACATACCCCCAGATTCTATATATGGCACCCAAATTTGGGCATACCACCAAGATATGTGTGCAAATTGATTAACGAGCTAACCGTCAACAATTTGGTACCACAATCAATTATTGATGTTAATAGGCACTCACTGACAGGCGCCTAACTCCCATAGAGGGGCATAATCGAACGGGGTGCCCAAGTTTTCCTGAGGGTGTCCTCGCAGGACGTCCCCGCAAAGGGGCAGGGAAACCCGTATTATTGAAACAAGATGGGCGGCCATCTTTTGTCTCGATAATACAGTCGGGGACGCCCAAATGTCAACATTTAGGTCGACCTTAGAGATGGTCGTCCCCGGTTTTCGGCCATAATGGAAACCGAGGATGCCCATCTCAAAAACGACCAAATCCAAGTCATTTGTTCATGGGAGGAGACAGCAATCATACTGCACTGGTCCCCCTGACATGCCAGGACACCAATCGGGCAACCTAGGTGGCACTGCAGTGGACTAACTGATGCACTAACTGAATGGAAAAAGCCCTTCCCTTACCGATTTGGAAAGGAACGGGCATGCTTGAAGGAAATTGCATGCAAATGAGCTGCTCACTGTTAGCTCAATTGCACACGATTTCCTTCCTAAGGAAGGGAAGCCAGTGCAGAGCAGCCAAGCATTATGCGTGGCTGCTCTGCGCATGCCAAAGACGGCTTCATACATGCAGACAAGCTGCGTGTATAATAGCCGTCTACAACCAAAATTGCCACCTACAACCTCAGAAAAATACAAGTCCAGGTGAAAATGTCCAAGTGCTCGTCAGGGACGTCTTTTCTTTTTGTTTTTTTAAGAGTATGGGTGAAGGACGTCCTTCGCTATGCCTCCGTCCCTGCAACGGCAGTTGAGGACGTCCAAAATGTGGATGTTTCTGTGAGAAGGACGTCCATGCCTGCTTTGCTTCTGACACCCCCTTTATTTATTTGGATTTTGGATCACAAGTAACAGCAGTGGGATTTGAACCGGCCACCTCTGGATTGCAAGACCAGTGCTCTAACCACTAGGCCACTCCTCCACTCCACTTCCTTAAAATTTGGCCATCCCTGTGTGGGGGGGGGGCAGTTCAGGACGTCTAAAATGTTTAAAAAAAAGGACGTCCACGCCTTCGCTATGCCTCCACTGACACACTCATACCTCCCCTCCCAGGGACCTGCATACTGTTGCGATGGACCTGAGTATGACATTTCAGGCTGGCAAAAAAAGTTTTTAAAGTTGTTTTTTTCAGGGTGGGAGGGGGTTAGACACCACTGGGGGAGTTAGGGGAGGTCATCCCTGATTCCCTATGGTGGTCATCTGGTCAGTTTGCGCACCTTTTTGAGGCTTGGTCGTAAGAAAAAATGGACCAAGTAAAGTCGGCCAAAGTTCAATGAACAGTATGGGCTGTTAGTCACACTTAGGTAATCTAATACTACAAAACTGAAAAACAGCCAAACCCAATCTCAAAGGGTCATGTGTGATGAATATACAACAATAAATGACAAATGGGAAATACCCTCAGAAACCAAAGTCACTGCCAAGGTTTGACCATCAAGACACTGATATCTATATAAGATTTATGAGCCTGTGATCTTATGTCTTTCATGGGGTATATTTTCCCATATCTTGTCAATAGAATTGATTCACAATGAAACCATTACTTCCAAACATTGCCCATTTGTCATTTATTGTTGTATATTCATCACACATGACCCTTTGAGATTGGGTTTGGCTGTTTTTCAGTTTTGTAGTATTAGATTACCAAGTAAAGTCGCCCAAGTGCTCGTTCACTTGTCTATTAGATTGTAAGCTCTTTGAGCAGGGACTGTCTCTCTTTGTTAAATTGTACAGCGCTGCGTAACCCTAGTAGCGCTCTAGAAATGTTAAGTAGTAGTAGTAGTCAGGGACGCCCTTTTTTTTCCATTATCGCTCGAGGATGCCCATCTGTTAGGAACACCCCAGTCCCGCCTTCGCTACGCTTCAGACACGTCTCCGGGAACTTTGGTCGTCCCCGTGACGGGAAGCAGTTGGGGATGCCCAAAACTGGATTTCAATTATGCAGATTTGGGTGACCCTGAGAGAAGGACACCCATCTCCTGATTTGTGTCGAAAGATGGGTGCCCTTCCCTTTCGAAAATAAGCCTGATAGTGTGTATCCCAAAAGGGGAGCATGGCCATGGGAGGGACATGCGCATGTCAGGGGCTTTCCAAAAAGTTAAATACGTAGTTACAGAATACTACCTCAGTGCACTTAACAGCATTTATACCAGGGTTTCAGCAGGAATAACTCTGGCATCCAAAGTTAGGCATGGGTCCCCGTCCTTTATACATTAGCACATAGGCCCAATTTTTTTTCAGTGCCCAATTTTGAGCATCGTTTATAGAATTCTCCCCATGGGGTGGGGTGGGCGGGGGAAATTCTATAAACGATGCTCAAAAATGGGAACTGAAAAAATTCTATAAACGATACTCATAAATTTAAATACTCTGTGCCTAAATACACGTATAAGCCAAATTAAACAGAGCACGTTCCTGAAGAAGCCAACACGGGTGAAACTGCGGCCCCATCGCACTTAAGCTAAGTGCTGTTGTTTCTTATCTGGCGCTGATATACAGAGTCTGATTTGTGTACAAATGCTTGAATCTTTGAACCTAGTTATAGCACTTTAAAAGATCATATACAAAAAATAAAAAAGTAAAAAGAAAAAATAAGGAGTTTTTTTCCACAATGATAGAAACTTATCAATGGCTAAGCTTTCTGCCGTTGTAAACCTAGAATTTTTTAATCCAATAGGTTTCTGAAGGATTTTCTCCTTTTCAAGCACTATACGAGTTTGGGTAGCTCATCTCATATTACTGTTTCTAAACGCGTTTGCCTAAATACAATGGCACATACTTTCAAGGTGGGTACTCCCATGGGTAGAATTTGGCTGAAGCATGGGTGGAGCACACCTTTATATATGTAGATTACAAAAAAAAAAAAAAAAAAGACAGAACAAAACTCCACACAGAACAGTAAAAAAGACTAGAAAAAAAATCAATGGTGCAGTAAATTCCTTTAATGGGCGTTTTCCAAACAACTCCACACAGGCCGGGTTTCAGCTAATTGGCCTGCATCAGGAGTCTGAAGGCGATTATATTGCACAGTTGATGTGGCACCCAATATTCTTAACAAACACACAGAATCCAATAGAAATACGCTTAGAAAACAACCTCAGTGTGCTAGTGCAGATTATACACGAACCGCCAAAACTACCGCTGGTACAGACACTATGTATGCACTGCCAAAAATCACTGAGTTGCAGTGTGTGAACACCCTAACAGAGCGGGACAATAACTGGCTGTTTAAAATGTACTTTCATACTAAAGATGCAGTACTTTGGGGCCAGAAAGTCAAAATGATCCCGGATTTGGCTCATTCCACAAAAAACTAGAGAATGGCTTTCCTTCACCTTAGATGTCAGGCCCTTGCATTGGGAAATTTTATTTTTTGCAACCGAGAGATAAGGAAAGTTGCAGATATTTCTTCAGTATGTAGACAAGGAGAAAAAGGGGGATTCTTTACATTTTGTTAAACAGACATTTGGCTATGCGTGCTAGTCATTTTTCTTTTTGACTTTCTTTTCCTTTTTGGACCCACACTAGTCTTGTTTGGCAAGCAGAATAACAAACTGCAAGGAGGTTTGTTATAGGTTAATCACAGGTTGATTTTATTATATTGTTTTTTTAAGACAATTTATTTGTTTTGAATGAATCTTGATTAAACTGAATTTTCCTTATTACCTGATTAATAAAATGTACCTACAATAAAAAAAAAAAGACACACCAAGTTTTCTTGTCTATTTTATTCAACCAGGAATCAGGTAACTTAGAGTTGAGCCCAGTATACGGGCACTAGGGCTAGGAAAATGCCTGGGAGTCAGAAGCTGCACTTCCTATGACAGAAGCCCAGTTCTGGAACTTGAGGGAGAGCGAGCAGGAATAGCACTGGAGAGCTGGAACTGGACTGTAATACTGAAGATGGAAGGCAGTTTACAGGGTTGAAGCAGGTGCTGGAAATTCACCAGAGCTGCAGACTTGGGACTCAAATCACAAAAGCAGGAAACAGTCAGTAAAGACTCGGCACACAAGAGGTTTGATAATAAGTGGGCTAGTTGACTTTCAGCTTGCTACAGACAATTCCTGCTTTACACAAACCATTCTGTCTGATCCCCAAGGGTTTATTTTATTTCTACCCCACTTTCTGCATGAACTAGTGAAGCAGTTCACAATACAATATTAAACTATTATGCTCCAGGTATCTGAAGCAGCCTTGTCCTAAACTCTACAGGGAGAGGGTTTTGCCCTCCCTCTAGGTGAGCCTCTGCTAGCAAGCGTGTGCAGCTGCTTAAACTGGGGAGTGTGAGAAAACTCCAGCTACAAGATAAGCTAATGAACCATATTTTTCTTTATTTTTTCCTGTGTCTACACCTTCAGTGGTTACAAATATCAATCTTACAACAGCTGCTGTGTAGACAGTTGTTTGAATGGTCCCTTTGGCATCTGCTACTACCTGCTTTGCTGTCCAAACGTTCAAACTGTAGCTAGCACCAAGCTAAGCTGTTGCATTTCATAAAGCTCTCTTGGACATACAGCATCAGTTTTCACAGGGAGCAGAACACAGTATATGGTGGAATAGCTCATGTGGAGGAGTGGCCTAGTGGTTTGAACAGCAAACTGTGAACCAGAGTTCAAGTCCCACTGATACTTCTTGTGGCCTTGGGCAAGTCGCTTAACCTTCTACTGCCTCAAGTACAACCTTTGGGGTCAATATTTAGCCAGCGGCACTCAGCATTTTGCTGACCACCACCGGAGTTATGCCTGGAAATTCAATGCCTGGTCATGTCTGGGCTCCGGGAAATTCAATGCCAGGCCATGTCTGGGCTTCAGCATTGAATTTTCGGGTTGACAGAGCCAGCTATACTATAGCCCAGTGGTTCCCAAATCTGGTTCTGGGGGCACCCCAGCCAGTCAGGTTTTCAGGATATCTACTACTTAACATTTCTTTTTTTTTATAATTCTTTTTATTAACTTTTTTCTTTACATACATCCCACATAGCTGAACACATTTATCACAAAACTTTCTCATATATGAATCAACAACCTCCCTCCACCCCCTCCCCCCCTCTAGGCATCTCAGGTATACATCCAACTCCAGCTACAACAGAGAATCCTCATTATACATATGTCACCCCGTTAATCCTCGCCATTCCACATAGGATGACCATGTTTTTGAAAATCTCACCATGCCCCCTCGCCTTAGGGCTGTAAGTTTGTCCATCAAACAACAATAGTCCACTTTAGTCAATACTTGATCCACGGTGGGAGTCGCCGATTGCTTCCAATATCTTGCAATTAGAATCCTGGCTGCAGTTACAATGTATGATAGGGGCCCATGACATAAGCCACGTCCCTCCCTTAACGGGATATTCAACAAGCACAGCCCAGGAGTTAGTACAACCTCAGCTCCCAAGCCATTCTGCAGTCTCATCTGTAAGTCTTGCCAGAACTGCTGTATCATCGGACAGTCCCACCATACATGCCAAAACGTTCCTTCCGCCCCACAATTACGCCAGCAACTTGCCCTTCCCGTTTTAAACATATGGGACAGCCTACTGGGAGTCATATACCATTGATACAGCATTTTATATCCATTTTCCAATAAGGGGGTGGCCACAGAAAATGACAGTAGTCGTTTGAATATCCTTTTCCAAGTTCATATGTAGAACCCAGTAGGGACTCCCATTTATTAATACACATTTTTAATGGTTGGGACTTATGAAGTAAAGCTCTATAAATTCGGGAAATCCCTCCTTTACCTTCCCCAGATCTCAATGCCATTTCAAGCTCCGTGGCCACCAGAGACAGATCTTCTCTGGCTTTCTTCTGCACAAAGTCTCTGATCTGCATATAATGAAACCTGTCTCTGTCCCCCAAGCCAAATTCCTCTTTTAAAGTTTCAAACGAATGGCATTTCCCATCCTCCCATATCTGACCCAACAGTCGCAGAGAAGCCGCTGACCAATGCCCATACATCCCTTCTCTCCTCCCAGGGACAAAATCTGTAGCATATATTATGGGCGTAGTCAGATGATATTTACGCCCCGGGAACCATGCTGCTCTACATCTTGCCCATTCTTCTAGCGCCACCCTCATTGGGCCCATCAATCCTGATATAAGTCCCCTCAGCAACTGTAGGGGAAGCCACGACACCGCCCATATAGGCACCCCCTTCAACCCCCACTGCGCTGCATAGGTCCACAACTTATTTGGACCCCTCTGCACCGTGGCCAGCATTTGAAACAGAGCAGCTCTGTAATAAAGCCCCAAATTCGGTACCCCCATGCCCCCATCCTTTCTTAATTGATATAGTATTCTACCATTCACTCGGGGTGGCCTCTTGCGCCAAATAAAGGCGAACATTTTCTTGTTAAGTGTGTAAAAGAAGCTATGTGGCACAGAGACAGGCACAGCCATAAATAAGTAAAGCAACTTGGAAAGCATTGTTATCTTTACCGCTTCTATTCTGCCCATCCATGACATTTGCAGCCCCCCCCCCCCCCCCATCTCTCTAATTCTTGCAGGAGTTCCCGCATTTTAGGGACAAAGTTCTCTTGGTATATATCCCCCGTATCTGGTGTTAAATTAACCCCCAAATATCTAATACATTTAGGAGACCATTGAAAAGGGAAGAGAGACTATTTCCTCTTGTAACCCTGCAGGGCACTGTATTGGCATGAGTTCTGATTTTTGAGTGTTAATCTTGAGACCTGCGATTTGTCCATACCCCTGAAGTATCGTCATCACTGCTCTCAGTGAGGATTCAGGTTGTGAAAGTGTAAGCAGGACATCATCAGCATAAAGCATAATTTTAGTTTCTTGCCGCCCTATTCGAATGCCCTGCACCTCTGGATCTTGTCTAACCAAGATTGCCAGTGGCTCCATAGCTAATGCAAACAATAGCAGGGATAAGGCACACCCCTGCCTAGTACCTCTAAACAATTCAAATGAATCAGTGTATGTACCATTAATTCGTAACTGAGACATAGGGTGACGATAGAGTGCCATGACCCAACATAAGTATTGCCCACTAATGCCCACTTTCTTCAGCAATGCAAACAAATAGGGCCACAGCACTCTATCAAATGCCTTCTCAGCATCCAATGAGAGAAAGATCGCCGGTTGTCCCACCTGTTTGATTCTGTCCAATATATATTGTGCTCGTCTCGTGTTATCAAAAGTTTGCCTATTTGCTATAAATCCCGCTTGGTCCTCATGGACCAAGCGAGACAACACCCTTTGCAATCGGTCAGGCAAAATTGTAGTTAGAATTTTATAGTCAGTTCCCAATAGGGATATGGGCCGATATGAGCCGCAGCTTTGTGGGTCTTTATGCGGCTTAAGGAGTAATACCACGGTGGCTAAAAGCCACGACCGTGGGAGCACAGAGTCAAGCTGAATATCATTGAACACTTTGAGCAAGATGGGTGCTAAGATAGAGTTAAAGCATTTATAGAATCTATTACTATACCCATCTGCACCCGGGGCTTTTCCCCTGGGTAAACCTTTGATTGCTAGTGTTATGGGTGCAGATAGCAGTTCTTGCTCTGCCCCTCTCAAGCTAGGGATTTCTACCGTGTCCAAAAAATTCTGTATAGTTTCCTCTGCCACCTGCCCCTCCGGTAGATAAAGCCTCTGATAATACTCAACAAATATTCTCTGAATCTCTTCTACTTGATCCCAGCTCTGCCCATCCTCCGTTCTCACTTTACCGATGTCATTACGTCCCCTAAGCTGTTGTAATTTATAGGCTAATAATTTACTCGCTTTATTATTAAACTCATAGTATTCCTGTTGTGTCCGCTTCATTTGTTCCTTAATGACTTTAAGTTCCAAATCCAGTAGGTGAACTCTGGACCTATGTAATTCCTCTTGCTGTCTGGCCGTAGCCTGACCTTGTTTAACTAATGTTTCTAGGTGTTGTACTGTGTGTCTATAAGCTGTTTCTTTCTCCCTATGGTCTTTCCCTAAATATGCTTGCAATGCTATTATTCTCCCTCTAATCACCACCTTTAAGCTTTCCCAGAGTATCTCTGGTGTAATTCCCGGTGTGTCATTAAACTGTAAAAACTCCCCAATTTCTTTTTCAATTCTTTGTACATTTTGTGGGTCATCCAATAACCCATCAGGGAATTGCCAACTTCTGGATCTTGTACTCCTTGGAAATCCCCTCAGGGCTATTGCTATCGGAGCATGATCAGACCAGGACCGAGTGTAAATCTCTGTAGATTCTGCCTGGGTAACTATGCCTGCACTTCCCATCCACATATCTATTCTCGAATATGTATCATGTGGAGCAGAATAGCACGTGTAGTCTCTCTCGCCCATATGCATTACCCGCCAAATGTCCACCAGCCCCCAGTGATTCAGGAATTGGAGTAGTTTATACCGCTCTGGCTGAGCATATCCAGCCACTCCGGTCGAATTATCCAACGCGGGCTCTATGGTCAGATTGAAATCTCCACCTATCAATATCTCCCCTTGTACACATCGCCCGAGATGATTGCCAAGGGCAGCATAGAAATCTCCCTGGGATTGATTTGGAGCATATATGTTAACCAGTGTATAAGACTGCCCCCCAAGGGACAATACCACTATCACAAATCTACCCCCAGAATCCCTTTTTACCTCCTGTATTACCCCGCTATGGCCTTGCCTAAAAAGGATCCCCACTCCTGCTGTTTTATTTTGTTGTCGATTTGAAGCTAAATATTGGTGAGGATATCCCTGATTATATAATAAGTGTTCATGTCTGGGCAGCAGATGTGTCTCTTGTACGAACAGTATGTCCGCTCCCACCCTCTTTGCCTCCCTGAATAGCCTCCTACGTTTTATGGGGGTATTAAGGCCCCTTGCATTGAGAGACAAACAGGTTAGTTCTATCATGGGGGTTTACAATCAACCTCCCTATTCAGCTTCCTGAGACTCTGCCTCCAGCATATATGTAAAAGAGGAAACCCCCTCTGAGATACCCTTTTTCCCCACTCATCCCCCCTCCTCCCCCCCTATCTAACCGATGGGTCAACTTTATCCCACCTCTGTGAATAGAGAACGGTGACCAACCACATGCCAAGCATTGCACACAACTTCCCCATATATTCATATATAACCATATTCCCTTCGCACCCTTACCCACCTGCTCAAAAACAACATCCAATTCTTATATATTACCACTGCACCACTCCCAATATTCAAGTCATGTTGTTCTGCGAAGGTGTCAGTTTCTTGTCTGATTGCTGTCTAGTGAGGCGCCCTTTGCCTCACGCAACTCTTGTCCAGCGCTGTCGGGCCGGCCGAGATGTCAAATCCAGACTGCTGCGTTCTTCCGCACCCCCCACGGGGGCCTCCACCTCCGGCCATGTGGCGCGTGCTTCCTCCATGTTTAAAATCCGGTTCCATTTTCCTTCTTGGTTGCCTTACATGGTCTGTAGCCCCGCCCAGTGCATCCCAGGATGCAGTGGGCAGTGCTGGGCGCCGCCATTTTGGGCTACGACTGACTGGAAGAGGAGGGAGGCAGGCAGGCTGCGTCCTTCCTCCAACAGAAAGTTAGAGGGGCCGGGACGGGGCCAGGGGGGTGTCAGGACACCACGGACCACCAGGGAATTTAAAGACAACTCTGGGGGGAGGATTTGGGGTGGGCTGGAGGTCCACCGGACCACCAGCGCCCCCCCGCCCCCCCCCCCCCCCCGTCGATGGAAGAACGATTTCTGGGGGTGTCAGGGGCTGGAGACCCACCGGACCTCCAGCCCCCCGTTCGAGTTTGCCTTGGGGGGGAAGGGGGGCCTGCCAGCATGCAACTGCATGCTGGACAGGGCTCACCATTCCTCCCCAATGATCCGCAAAATCTAACGCCAGCTTGGAGCTGGCATTGATTTTGCTGCGGCCAGCGACCCAATCTTTGGCGCGCTGGTCACTGATCATTGGGGATGAATGCGTTAAGCGCCAATTAGCATGCATTTGCAAGCTAACTGCGCTAGAAGCCCTGTTTAGCATGCATTTGCATGCTACTTGCGCTGAGAGCCCTCGAGTGCGCTGTTTCAGGCGCTCGAGGGCTCTGATCATGGGTCAGCTGCAAACTCTGGCGCTAGTATTGCGTTAACAGCCTCTAGCGCCAGAGTTTGCTTTTGATCATGAGGGCCCAGGTTTGGGAATCGCTGCTATAACCTGTTAAGTACGATATTCAGTACTTAACTGGCTATGGCGCACCATATAAAGATAGGACTGGCTTTTATGCGGTCCTATTTATGCAAGTTACCTTGGCCCGTTAGGTGTGAATATTGGCACTTAACCTGCCAAGTGCTGAATCTGCCCCTGGAACACCCCCAAAATAGCTAGTTTTGAGTTAGGTGCTAACCGGATATTTTCAGCAGCACTAACCGATTAAATGCCGGTGGAAATGAGCTGTTAACCCCAAACAAGCGATTTAACTGGACAGGGGCCATTATTTCTGGCCAGTTAAATTGCTTTGAATATCCCCAAAAGATCCTATGTACTTGTCCCAAGATTTCTTCAATTCAGATACAGTCTTCATCACCTCCACCAGATGGCAGTGTTGTAGCCATGGGGGGGGGGGGAACCACCTTGAGAGCCTGGGACACCCCCAACTTAGGTTCAGACCTCCCAAATTGAGGCAATGTTTGCTGTTTTGGCTGGTGGGGGCATCTAAACCCCATTAGCAGAAGCCTTCCTCCACCTAAAGCCTGGAAGTTGGCAGCAATTTTCCTGGGCCGCTGGCATCCCCTCCCCTCCCCTCCCCCCTCCCCCAACATACTTGTTTTTGTGAAATTGAGTATACACGAGGGAGGGAGCCCCTCCCCCATACATGAATGAAAACAGAATATGTGCAGGGGTGGGAGGCCTTGCATGGAGAAGGAGGAGAGCTTTCACTGGTGGGGCCTGGGGACCTCCGCCAACTCATATATGTAGGATTGTGAGGGGAGGCAAAGAGCTTAGGGGATGTGGGGCAAAAATTGTGTGTGCAACCCCCCCCCCCCCCCCCAATACTTTGGGCTCAGGCTCCCCCAAAACCCAAGGTACCTGCCAAGAGGCTGTTCCACAAATTCACCACTATTTTCGTGAAGAATATTTCTACAAGTTACTCCAGTCTGTCCGCTTTCAAATTCATCCTATGCCTCCTCATTTCAGAGCTTTCTTTTAACTGGAGACTCACCTCCTGTGTATTTATGACATGGAGGTATTTAAATGTCTCTATCATATCTCCCCTCTCCTGCCTTTCTTCCAAAGTAAACATATACATACTAATGCACACCCATGTGAGAATATTTCCACGATGACTCACATCTTCTTTGAGAACAATATTTGCATATGATTTGGTTATAGCATTGGGTATATAAAATTCTTTTTATTTTTCCATGCATGTGTTAGGAACCTGTCACTGAACTTCAGCTCAAGTATCTTAACATGGTTTATTATACAAGACTCACAACTGGCAGCCTTCTCTGGTTTAAAAAAAAAAATCCTTAGGAGCATATTTTAAACCCAGAAAAAACTGCCAATGGTTAAAAACAAGCATGAAAAAAATCCAAGCCTACAGTACAAAGATTTTTAAATGTGCTTTCTTTTATTTTAGTCACATCGCTGACTTTTTTTTTTTATCCGTTTAGGAAATTAAAAACTTATTGGCAACAGTAAAAGCATATTTCACAGTAAAGCCCCCTCTGGCCATAGCTGTCAGCTTTTAGCTTCAAATTCAGGATCTGCTCCTGGGCAGCTGGGATAGCTGGTAGCTAACAGACTAATTACAAACCAAGGACACGCACAAAAAAGGGGGAAAAAATCCATGGAAACCACTCTGAAACATAATGTTACTCATCTTGTTCTGATAAGGCCACTGCACATCAAGTATTCCTCTGGTAACAATACTATTTTGCTAAATACCTTGCTTTTTTAAGCCATTGAAAGGCTGAATAAAAACCAGGCAGCCTTAATCTTTTTACTGAAGGCATGGAACAGCATCACAGGATTTATGTTTTTCTTTTTTACTTCACAGATGTGTAAACTCGGTTCTTTTATCAACACACTGGACCAATTCTAAACTGGTCTAAAATACAACCAGTGGGAGAAAGAAAGCAGCCTAGCAGAGGATTCAGGGGTCATTTCTGAGCAAAGCAAGTTAGCATTGGCCCCTTAAACCACCGCACAGACCTAGACTACAAAAAGAAAAAATATGGAATGGAAGATTACCTTTGTTATTAGAGCAGCTAATCTTGGTGAGAACCAGGAGATCCAGGGTTCAAATCCCACTGGCAGCCCTTGTGACATTTGTCAGGTCATGTAACTTTCCACGGTTTCAGGTACAGACCTGGATTGTAAATCCTCATAAGGCAGGTAAATATGTACTGTACATGGTGTAAACTTGCCTAGAAATACTACTAAAAAAAGGTAAAAGCTAATTTTTAAAAAAAAATCATCAAAATAAGAACAAGACAGATCATGCAACATATTCTCAACACCACCCCATCAATTCAAAAGAACCTTTCTTAGTGACATTATTTAGTTTGTCATAATTTTATTTTATTCTCAATCTCATAACAAGTCTGCTGAGCTCATGACAAATGCAACAATCCATTTCCAACCCAGCCCAGCAAAGTCTGCCTTGAATGATAAAAAGGTTTTCCAAGGATAGACCACCGAAGCAGGTACACAGTACAAGACGAAGGAGATCATACTCCACATACTCTGGCTTAGGAGTGAGGTTCATTACTGTCATGTTATATGCAAAAATAACCCGTTTGGAGACAGTGCCCTGAAACAAGCTTCAAATGCAAAGTCAGCTTTTGTTCATCACATGTGGGAGTTAGCTGTAGTAGTGCTGGGAGAAACGATTTCAATGCAATCATTTGTGGTGGTGTTAAAAACATCATTTAAGGTGAAAGACTATAAAAAAGTTAAGATCACTTTAAAGTAGCAGCACAATTCATAAAACTCAAAATGAAAATGCATGAAAAGGTCACATATATACAGGGCCGGTCTTAGCAAGTGCGGGGCCCTATGCAGACCAATTTGACGGGGCCCCACCCTAGCTCCGCCCCACCCTAGCTCCGCCCCCACCCTAGCTCCAGAGCCGGCCACCCCTCCCTCCGAGCTCCAAGGCCCCCAGCTCCAGGGCTTGTCGATCCTGCACAGTCAATGCCAACTGAAAACCATGTCTTTTTCACAAACACAGATACACCCTAATCCACTATAGAATAAGTAGTAATATTTAAACTTTCTATTTACACAAAAATTAAACTGAACCCCCAAGATGCCAGACTCTGCATACAACACCACAGAAACAGAAAATGTCCCCTAGTACTGTGCAAAATATAAAGACAACAGATGTAAATTTGAAAAAAAAACTAACAAATACCAATCACCACTTTACAAATTAACAAATAGAAATAAAACAAATATAGAAAATAAAATAATACCATTTTATTGGACTAATACATTTAGCTTTCAGAGGCCAAAACCTCCGTCCTCAGGTCAATACAGTATAGAGCTGTTACAGTATCCTATCCTGACCTGAGGAAGGGGGCTTTGTTCTCTGAAAGTTTGTCAAAATGTATTAAAATTAGTCCAATAAAAAGATTACCTTATTTACATGTTCCATTATAAACATTTATTAACACAGCTACAATACTAATATCCTAAAGCAAAAAAATAAAAATACATATTTTATTTACAGTTTGTCGTCTCTGGTTTCTCCTTTCCTCATCTTCTTTTCACTGTCTTCCATCCAGCATCTGTCTTCACTCTCTCTCTGCCATCCAGTGTCTGCCCTCTCTGCTGTCCCCTCCATCCAATGTCTGCCCTCTCTCCCTGCCCCTTCCGTGCACATCTGCCCTCTATCTCTGCCCCTTCCATTCACTGTCTGCCCTTTCTATCCCTTCCATCCACTGTCTTCCCCTTCTCTCTGCCCCTTCAATCCACCATTTGCCCTCCCTCTCCCATCCATCCGGGTCTGCCCTCCCTCTCGCTCCCCCTTCCATCTAGGATCTGCCCCTCTCTCTGCCCCTTTTTTCAGCCCCCAGTTCCAGCCCCACTATCCCACCAGTCCCCCGTTTCAGCCCCAGCCCTTTTCTCCCACCAGTCCCGAGCTTCAGCCCCCAACCACTCCTCCCTGTCCCCTTTTCAGCCCCCAGTTTCAACCCCAGTCCCCAGCCCTTTTCTCTCACCAGTCCCAAGCTTCAGCCCCAGCCACTTCTCCCTATCTCCTTTTCAGCCCCCAGTACCCACAGTTTCAGCCCCTGCCCCTTTTCCGCTTCCAGTCCCAGTACTAGCCCCCTTATCCCACCTACCCTCCTTTTCAGCCCCCAGTTCCAGCCCCCTTCATCCACATGCCTTGTATTAGAACCACCCTTTTCAGCCCCAGAACCATTCTCCCACCTGACCCATGCATGCCCCATTTTCCCACCAGCCCCATGCATGGCCCCCATTTCCCATATGGCCCCTTCTCAAACCCCAGTTCCAGCCCCCTTCTCCCATCTGAGAACCCCCATCCCACACCCTTCTCCCATCTGAGTCCCCCTTACCCCCTTCCCCCAACTGAGAACCCCCATCCCACACCCTTCTCCCATCTGAGTCCCCCTTACCCCCTCCCCCCAACTGAGAACCCCCATCCCACACCCTTCTCCCATCTGAGTCCCCCCCCCGACCCCACCCACCTAAGAACTCTGTTCTGCTGCACCCACTAACTTAAAAAAAAAAATTGAGAAGCGCCGAGTAGCAGGCAGCGCCTCGTGTCTGCCCTGCTACAAATCTCCTGCACATCGTCGGGCCGGCCTTTCCGCATTAAGTCCCGCCCTCCTCTGAGGTAATAGGCTCTTCCCGCATTAAGTCCCGCCCTCCTCTGAGGTAATTGCCTATTACCTCAGAGGAGGGCGGGACTTAATGCGGGAAGAGCCTATTACCTCAGAGGAGGGCGGGACTTAATGCGGGAAGAGCCTATTACCTCAGAGGAGGGCGGGACTTAATGCGGAAAGGCCGGCCCGACGATGTGCAGGAGATTTGTAGCAGGGCAGACACGAGGCGCTGCCTGCTACTCGGCGCTTCTCAATTTTTTTACTGAAGAGCAATCGAGCGGCAGGCGGGGCGACCCCAGGCGCGCCGCGCGGGGCCCCCTTGAGCGCGGGGCCCTATGCGGCCGCCTCGGTCGCCTCGCCCTAAGACCGGCCCTGCATATATATATTAAAAACAAAACTAACAACTTCTTGAATTCTATATCAAGGGTTCTCAACCCCAGTCTTTGAGATACACCAACCCAGTCTGGTTTTCAAGATATCCACAACGTATATGCATAAGATAAATTTGCAAGCATTACCTCCACTATATGCAAATCTATTTAATGCATATTCATTGTGGGTATTCTGAAAACTCAACTGGCTTGGTGTGTCCCGAGGACTAGGCTGAAAAACCCTGGTCTACAGGGTGAGGCAAAAAACAAAAAGAACTCCCTAGAGTTTTTTCCTGTTTTCTTAGCCACCACTTGGAATTTCAATGTGAAATTTTACAGCTTTATTTGTTGTTACTATCCAGTTTATGTGCCAAGTAGAATGAGACTAATCTTTAAACACAGTGAAATTACAGACCTTTCAGTGCGACTATCCAGTGATTTTAGCAGAAGAAATGGAGACAAGGTGACTAGTCCAAGGTCACAAGGAATGATAGTGGGAGGAATGCACTGAGGTACTTCTCCTAATTGCCCCTTTAGCTGGCAGCAACCACATTTATCTGCAGTCCAAACAGGAATTATGGCAAAGAAGCACTCTAAATTTACGCCTCCTCAAAAACTGACATGACAACCAGAAAGCAACCAAAGAATTTCGAGTTTTTCCAAGTGCCAGCTCCATTCCTAAGGACATGTCTGGCAACATTTCTGCTTGAGAAAAAAAAAAATAGAAGTTCTTCAATATGTTCTACTCAAGTTTTGATCCTACGTTTCCTTTCATGCTATTTTCAGCCCTTTTTGAAATACGTCTGAACTTTTCTTTATAGGCGCAACTGCAGCCCCAGATTGAGAAGTCCCTTCAAGTCCATGTAAGGGTTTTTGTTGTGGTTGTTGTTTAGGGTTACCATACGTCCGGATTTACCCGGACATGTCCTCTTTTTGAGGACATGTCCGGGCGTCCGGACGGGTTTTGGCCAGCCTGCCCATTTGTCCGGATTTCTGGACAAATGGGTGGGCTGACGCTGACGTACATGCAGGCGGGCGGCGGACCTCCCCTCCCCTTACTCATGATCTTCCCTGGTGGTCTAGTGACTTCAGGGAAGGAAAGAGCCCCCTCTTTCCTGCCCGGCACGTTGCTCTGCATCCTGTATGCTGCCTGTGACGGTCTCGGCGAGATTCAAAATGGCCGCTAAGAACTGAAGTCTTGCGAGGCCGCTTCAATTCTCGGCGGCCATTATGAATCTCGCCGAGACCGTCACAGGCAGCATACAGGATGCAGAGCAGCGCGTCGGCCAGGAAAGAGGGGGCTCTTTCCTGCCCCGAAGTCACTAGACCACCAGGGAAGATCATAAGGGAAGAAGTGGTGACGGAGCCGGGGGGAGGGGAGGTGAGGTGAGGGGGTGACCAGGGGGAGGGGAAATGTGACAGGGGGCGGGGCGAGGTGTGGAAAGGGGTGTGGTGAGGTGTGGAAAGAGGCAGGGTGGGCATGGCATGGGCGGGGCAAGTATCCTCTTTTTTTAAGGACAAAAAATGGTAACGCTATTGTTGTTTTAGGGTTTTTTGTTTTGTTATGAGTCTTTTCTGGAAGTTGGCTTGCTATCATCATTCTTTACTTATACCATCACTGTGCTGCCTGCATAGAGTTCTGAAGAGGCTTGCCATACTAGCTTGTACAAATCCAGAATAACAGAACTTCCAAAAAGAAAACCATTAATAAAGAAAACCACTAAAATCCTTCTTTTTCGTTCTGAGACGTTTTTAAATGACAACTGCATTTAGGGGCCCTTTTACAAAGGTGCGGTAAGCTCTACGCACATGCAGCGCACGCACCAAAACAAGACTACCGCCAGGCAAGTGTGCTCCCTGGTGGTAATTTCAGATTTGGCACGCGCCCATACTACCGGGACAATTTTTTTAAAATTCCTACGGCGCACGGCATTTCCGGCGTTAATTGGCAGTTGGCGTGAACCGACCAGTCACCGCGCATTTAGCACGTGAGCCCTTACCGCTAGATCAATGAGTGGCGTTAAGAGCTCAGGCCGTAAATAGGTGCACGCTGTTTCAAGTTTACCGCAGGCCCTTTTCCCGGCCCAATGAAAAAAAAGCTCTTTTTCCCCAGTCACAGTAAAAACTGGCACGGCGTGCACCAAATACATGCGCCCACTTTTTGCCATAATAAAAGGACCCTTTAATTGGCCTGCTATTTAAATCTAAAGCATCAATAAAGCCTGCTGTGGAACTATGGAGATAACTTATACAAGAAGATTAACATTTGTGTCGGGCAGTTTCATAACAAGGCAAACGAAGAGAGGCCTGCGCAATCCCCAACTAACGGGAAGAACTGAAAATGTAATTTTTACTTTGCCTTTATAGCAGAACAGCAGGCGCCATCCTAACCCCTGCAGGACTCCTTAGCAGGGAATTGCAGCTCAAACTTCATTACCACGTTATTGATCCCACTGAACAAAGGCTTCTGAATTTAATCGATCGGTTCAAATAACCCCCCCCCCCCCCCCCCCCCCGTTTGTCAGGTCATGCGTGAGGCACAGTTCTGGCACCCTGCGCAGTCGAGTCACAGTACACAGTCTTGTTCTCAGGCCATAAGACAGTGCTACTGTGTTACCCTACATAATTGTTCAACATGATTAACATGCAGGCAGACAGTACACAGCATTAGAAAAACAACTCCAGTAGTTTGGAACTAGGACGTTCTTTTAGCTTGCACGGTGCTGGGCTGATTAACAAAGATTATATTGACCTCAGGCATTTAAATATTCTGCACGCACTCTATTGCCTGCCACTTGGAAATGGAGCTGAACGTGGGGGTGCCAAAATTTATTTCAGGGTACGTCTAGTGCTTCTGCTCATGCTGACCCTCGCTCGCTCTCTCTCTCTCTTTCTTGCTCTCATTATCAAATGATTTGTTAATAGTGAAAGGGAAAAGTAATTATTCAAAGATGCAATTTGCTTACTTAAAAATTGCCATCATTAATTCTCATCTTTACAACCACAGTAAGTAATGTGTAAGCACAATTTTATATGCTGTTTAATACAGCTTCAGTTTTGAAAAAAAAAATACACATACACTTGTGGAAACATGGCACTCAATTCAAACTTATGAGCAGGCTTGCAGAGAGCTGCTTCAGGCGATGCTCTTGGACTTCCTGAATAATAAAGCTCATTTCTGATACTTGCATGTCGAGATAGAACTTTATACTTTTCCAAGGTGAACAAAGTGCTCTCCTCCCTCCCCCCCCCCCCCCCAAAAAAAAAAAAAAAGATCTGACCTTGTATCTGGCTTCAGGGTATAAAATGGATGCACTTTGTCTTTTTAATACTCATTTGACAAAACAATTGTAGGAAGTGTAGGATGACGAACTGTTAAACTGTCTCAGATGCAAACAAGACATTAAAAGAAAAGACTATAGGGAATTAGAAGGTACAAAGCAAAGAGAGGTGGTGGTTTACGAGGCCACACTAGACACAGAAGTCCAGGAGCAAAAATGTAAACACAACAGGCCTAACAACCCAATTTCTTTTTTTTATTTAAGTGTGTGTGTGGGGGGGGGGGGGGGGGAGAGAAGATTTCCAAAACCTGCCAACCCATGCCAGAAACATTCTGCTCTGTCCCCAGTGGAGAAAAAGAAGATGGTAGAGATGATGATGGATGATGATGATGTGGCTCTTCTGTGGAGCCCAAGTCAGGCGCTACTTCCTTTTCCCCGGTCATCAGCTTAAGTTAGGCTGCCAACATGAGATTTGGAGGAACACATTTCCAAGATGTATAAACCTTACATTTAGGACAACACAATAAAATATCTCTATATATAAAAGGCAACACCAACGTTCTATGAAGCCTCTAGCCGGAAGTGTGAAGGGGGCGAGATATCCGGTTTCCCTATGAGTGTCTGCCCCGCCCTCTCTGTAACACAGTCAGTGAAGGAAAACAGCAGAGCACGAAATCAAATCGCTGGCTCTGTAACAGTGAAGGACTCAGAGGGGGGAGGGGAGAGAGGCCAGAGGGCAGGGACACACACACTCCCACATGCACACAGAAGAAAACATTGCTAGCCCCCGTTTCATTTGCATCAGAAACGGGGCTTTTTTACTAGTATTCCTATAAAATTTAATTTGGGATACAAAGACCAAACAGCTGTTAAAATATGATATGGGTGTAGGTTCTCCCGCCACCAGCACACTTTTGCTGTTGATTACAAACCAAAATCAAGCCCTTAGTCCACTGACACAATATTCTAATGTGCTTTAATAGCATTTGTAATCCAAAGGTGCTGCTATGCATCCCCTCCATTGAAGACAAAGCTACCCCCACAATTAACACAGCCTAAATTTTGAGTACAGAGCAAAGCGGTTGAAAACCATAACATATAAGTGATGTTTTCAATTTGTTTATCAAGCCCAGACTATTCAAATTAGATGATTACGAGGCTATCTTATGTTCAAGAAGGCACTAAAAACTTTTCTATTCATGTAACAGGTTCAATTATTTGTATTTAACTAATGTTTTGATTGTGCTTTCCAGGGATTGTCTGGTTTTCTTTTTTGAGTTGTAATCCATATAAAACTTGTGGAATATAAGAACATTTGCAAAGTCAAGTGAAGTAGCTCCCAAACCTGTCTTCAGATACCCCCAGCCAGTAAGGTTGGCAGAACATGCATGAGAAATTTGCACAGATCAACAGCTTAAGCAAATATAATCACATACATATGTATTATGGATAGCCTGAAAATCCAACTGGCTAGAGGCACCTGAAGACAGGTTTGAGATTCACTGCCTTACACAAACAGAACAAAGATGAAAATGGTGGTATGCAAATACAGATGCAACGTTACCCAGTTCCAGGAGAGAGACTTTTTTGGCTAGTCCTGGTTTTCAACTTAACAGTCAAATTCCTGAGTCTCACTATAGATATCAGCCTTACAGGTCCTCTAATGAATCATACTGTCAGACTTTTAGAGCTGGTGCATATCTCTTTCTGGCAACTGGATATCTTGACAGCTAGGGAATTTTTGTGTTATTTCCGGGATGTGGGGTACAAATGTAACAAATAAATAAATTTCAAAACCAATGTTATTAACGGTACACATTATTCTTTTAAGAATGCACACTATTTGCACATGACGTACACTCTCTTGATAGTGCACACAAATGAACCATAAATTATGTGTGCACTATCAGGAAAAGTGTGCAACATATGCAAATAGTGTGCACTTTTAAGAAAAGTGAGCAACACTCGTTTCAGCTAGCCCATCCTTATTAACAACCCTGTATATTTATTTTTTAAATATTAAAAGGCAAGATTATAAGGAGCAATTATATTTTTTCGTTTTGGAATCAGGGCTGTTGAGGTTTAGGGGCCCTTTTACTAAACCGCATAAGCGTCTATGCCCGCGCAACACTAGCCAAAATGGAGTTACCATGTGGCCCTTGCGGTAATTTCATTTTTGGTGCGTGTCTGCTACGCGCGCCACCCAATCTTTTTTCAATTTCTGGCGCACGTAGGTCATTACCGCCTGGTTACCATGTGAGACTTTATTGCAAGGTCATTGGCTGGCGGTAAGGTCTCAGACCCAAAACGGACGCGTGGCAATTTTCATTTTGCCGAACATCCATTTTCGACAAAAACTTTAAAAAGGCCTTTTTTGCAGGTATGCTGAAAAATGATTTGGCGCGTGTCCAAAACATGGTCTACACTACCGGCCATTTTTCACCGCAGCTTAGTAAAACGACCCCTTAGCCTTCAACAATTATATATACAAAACATCTTAGTGTCCATATTTGTAGAAGGTAATTGGCATGATCACTAACACACTATCAGTTCCTTATTAAAAGCTCTCCACTAGACAAAGCTTACTATCTAAGGTCCTGATGTACTATGCACTTACCTAAACAAGGGACACACAAAAAGATCTTTAACAGGGGATCAACCCAGTATCTTTCAAGTCACAGTTCTATGTTCAAACCACAATAGTATAATACCAGCAAAATCGTTCTTTGGTAAGTGATCTGAGGGCAAAACTCATGTCCAACACGAACGATGTTGACTGTACTACATATTGAGTCACTAATTAATTCTGTGCAAGAAAAACTCGGTTCAACATGAAGAGTTTATTAGAAACTAGCATAGAAATTCTAACAATCTAATTCTGAAGAATGAAAGAGATGCTGAGTGTGAAATTCTTGAAGGTGTTTGTCACAAGCAGAAGGCAATGATGATTAATGGCTGCCTGTCATCCTGGTGCTAGAGCTCTCTTTGAATAGCTAACTAATATGTACGGAAGAGGAGGAACAGTTGACGGGGTAGCTTACCCCAGGATTTTCCAATAATTTGGCATCAAATCTACCTTGTCGCACAGCTTAGTTTTCTCTTTAAATGCAGCTTTCTGCATTTATTCTTTGAACTTCCACACAATTTCCCCATCTTCCTCAAATTACATACTGTTAAAGGATCAAAATTGCTTACATTTACCCTATGCAAAGAAATGAAAAACAATGGCATTTTTAACACTTTATACATTTTATTTCATGCTGGATTTTTTTTTTTTTTTTGGGGGGGGGGAATGTCTTCTTCCAAAGTTTATTTTAAAGCTAGTACTTTGTCTTATTTGAGTACCAACTTATTTTAAGTTTTCAAGACCAAAAAGAAAACACAGACCATAAGTACAATATGAGTAAATTACATGCAATTTAATTATCCCGACAGCAAATTCAGTGACAGGCAGCTACACTTGACGTGACTTCATAAGCAGACCCCCTTTTTCCCCAATGCAGTGCTCTCTTATTTAACAATTAAATATACATAATTCCACTACAAACTGAAGTCTAATACACTGCTACTTTTCCACATTAATCACTAAGGGTCATGTTTAGTAAGCTGTGCTATGGGTGTGCTAGCATTTTTTGCACACCTAAACGCTAAACACTCATAGGAATATATGGGTGTCTCCAGAATTTAGTGCATGCTAATTTTTGGTGCGCGTTAAAAACGCTAGCATGTCTTAGTAAACATGGCCCTAATTTTAAGGTGATAGAGAGCAGGAGATCTAGCAAGCAGCAAGCTTCATTCAAAACTTTTATCTTTTGTTTAAAGACCTCCACACTATCCCCGAGATTCTATATATCACGCCTTAAGTTCCACATGGAAATCGAAGTATATTCTATAACAGTGCAAGTAACTTAATTGTTTAACTAGCTAATCAATGCTGTTAACTGGATGTTAACAAGCAATTATCAGCAGTAATTGGAATTAAGATTTACATGTACAACTCACCAAACGTATTCTGTAATGTGGTGCGTGTAAACTCAAAGTTGCATAGTTGAAAAAGGGGTGGGGCGTGGGCATTTCTAAAATCTATGCTCGTTGTTATACAATACACCCGCTCTGGGCCTAATTTAGGCGCTGGGATTTACGTCAAGTAAAACATCTTGTAAACGGCCACGACTACATTTGGTCATGTGGACAGACGCTTGGCATAATTTTATACACCGCACGGAAATGTAAGCCTATTCTATAAAAGTTAGGCGTACTTTAGAGAATATGCCTAGGTGTATTTTTTTCCTCATGGAATTTTCAGGTGCCATATATATTGAATCTAGCCCCATATGTCTGTATGCAAGCTCTTTATCTAATTTCAGTAGACGTTTGATTCTGTACCACACTGGCAACCAGAATCTTTACAGGTCAGCACAAAAATAAAGCACATGCACCAATGTGCCCACTTGAATTTCACAAGGCCAACATTTTAAAAGAGCTGCCCCATTTTAAGTGCTACTACTACTACTATAAATCATTTCTATAGAGCTACCAGTCGTACGCAGTGCTTCACAATTGAACACGAAGAAAAGACAGTCCCTGTTCAAAAGAGCATACAATCTAAATCTGAATTCTTTCTAAAACCCACTGGAGAGTATTAACCTTAAAATAGCTAAACAGTTTTCCATAGTGTATCCATGATGGAGTTAAACACAAGGACAGGAGTAATAGATTATAAAACTAGCTAGATTTATACAGTGGAGGAGTGGCCTAGTGGTTAGAGCACCTATCATGCAATCCAGAGGTGGCTGGTTCAAATCCCGCTGCTGCTCCTTGTGATCTTGGGCAAGTCACTTAACTCTCCATTGCCTCAGGTACAAACTTAGATTGTGAGCCCCCCCTGGGACAGAACATCTAATGGACCAAGAAATACGATGTTTGGTGACAGAGGCAGATAAAAACTGAGCTCCTACATCATTTTCCCAAACCTTAACTGTTCCCAGATCAGTGGTGGATGTGGCTAATTTATAGAACCTGGAGACTGTTTTGGGGAGAGCGGTGAGAACACTGCATAGTTGCTCTGCCTCCCCTTTATCCTCAAGCTACAAAAGACCTATATAGCTGATCCCAGTGCAACCACACAGGTAGAGCCTGTGAAAATAAAAAATGGCTGGCAAACTCTTGAAAAGATTTTTGTCTTAGTTCTACTGTTTTTGGAATGAACATTCGCTTTTAATTAAGGCCATTCCTTTTTTATTCTTCAGCTTCTTATACTGTGCCAGTTGTGTGTAGCCATCCAGACACATCTGAGGATCAGCACAGCGATGGTTCCTTCCAAGCCTTTGTTTCATGGGCTCAAATCCAGCCAACAATTATTGTTGTAAATAAGGATCATAACCCCCTCCCCCTCACCCCCAGGAGCTACAAGCATTGCATCTGCTACACTCCCAACCAGACTCTGTCTAGGATGCAGGAGACACAACTTGGGAGGAATCTACCATCACTGAAATGGCTCGAGAAGATACCTCAAGAATCCCCTTCACCCTATCATTCAAATTATTCAAAATAGTTTTAGTACATATCCGAATCATACTAGCTTTAAATACCTAACTTTTGGTAGTGCAACAGCTGGACAAGTCCAGAAACTAATCACAAATGGGTTCTTGACTTTTTACGAGTGTTGCTTGGTTAAGCACAAACAACTTTGATGAAAACACCTCAGAGGATAGGCCACAAATCATTGTTTCTGATGAAAATGGCTGTACTTCACTCTGCATACATTGTGAATTTATTTATGCCACTAGATTCCGGGCACACACCAAAGCTTAATTGCACAGGCTGTCAGCTTCCCTGTTAATACCAGTCGCAGGCATATTTCAACACATCTCTGACTAATCCTTAGCAAAATGTACAGCAAAATGCACCTGAACTACCCCCTATAATGCTAAGCCGGAATGCTTCATTTGCATTTAACTAGCACTCCAGCTCCCCTGATATTTGCTCTTGAAGGACTTTTACAATAGCATGCTTGGGAATTAACCTGTTTCTACAGAATTTCAAGGAAAAGTTCAGAACTGTTAAAAATGATTTCTTAGCACAAAACCTCTATGCACTGTCCTTCCTTAACTCATCAGGGAAAGCTGCAGCTTTCAGGCTTCAATTAAAGTTAGGCAGCCAAAGGTGCAGCGAGGTGTAAGATACCAGTTCAAGTAGGTACGAAAACTGGAACTTGGACACCTGCCTTGGTCCCCGGGCATCATGGTTAGTACATAACAAAGTTAACTTTCCTCAGACCTGTAGTGCCTCCTTGGCTTCAGCACTACCCCGACACAGTACAGTAGCTGAATGAATATTGATCACAGTGGCTGACTGTAGGCTAGTTCCCCTGAGTCGAGGTACACTTCCACCTGAAATCACCACAGACATTTAAAAGAACCAGCATTGAAATATTGAAGCGTGTGACGACACAACTTCTCACAGACACTCAAACTCATAAGGTTTTATGGCACATTTGATCAGGTTAAAACATTATAATTGAAGCTTTTAAAACCAATTAAAATCTGTAAACATCTGCGAAGTGCTTTTAATAATATTTCAATGTAAACCCCACAGTCATATACAACCAAAGTGACAAATGCATTGTTGTTTCTCTTTAGAGCAGCTTTACTCAGGATTTAAGCCTACAGAAAGAATTCCCTCCCCCTGAGGATGCTATCAGATAAGTAAACTTAGTTTTACTCAGATTTCTTTTAAACATTGACTTTCAAAAGAATTTGTTTCTTTGTGTTAAAATTGTTGTTTCTTGCTTTTGTCTCTGCAGTACCTTAGGCACACCCCACCACCCTCATCAGGTGTATGTCATACTGTCCCAGCAATATTAAAAGTCCCAGAAGCAATAAAACTGAGCAGTCATAAAATGCTTTCAAATATCCCAGTTTTAAAAACTCATCTTTCTAAAAAAAAAAAAAAAAAAAAAGAAAACATATGTGCACACACACACACAAAAAAAAATTAAACAGTAAAAACGTATCTTCTCCTTGCGCTGTTGGCTAGCCTCCTTACTCTCAGTCAGGAACCACACAGCTATAGGACGGGAACCTGAAACTGAGGCAGGGTCTTCAGTCTTGTGTTCTAGAACCTACTAACTTATCTAGCCCTCCGTATCACAATTTCCTATTTTACAGGCATAAATAGATTTTTCCCCGGATCAGACCCCCTTGGTCCACCCAAAGCAAGTCTCCAGAGACCCCTACCACCGAAAAGAATTTTTCAAAAAATTTTCCCAGAGCCCTCTCAAACAAGGTTTAAAAAACGCATTTTAAAATTCTAATAAAAATTTCCAAGACCCAAGGGACCTCTTACCTGACTCCCCACAGGCAAACCACACCATTTCTGCCTCTGGATCTGGTCCAGTTGGACCCACCACAATTCCAAAGAAACCCTTGGCTTTCCATGGAGCTCCACTGGGCAGGATGAAAAATTGAGGCCCTGGCTTCATTTTGGGCCTATCCTGGGCTCCAGAGCCGTACTGAGTATGTAAGAGAGTTTGTACATGCTCAGTCTGCTCCCACCCAGCAAGCCAGGCCCAAAGCCAGCGATTTTCCTGCTGGGCTGCCTCCCACCTCTCTTTGTTCGCAGCCAGCAAGCCTTCGCGGATGGTCACATTTTCACAAGCTCCTGGCCCCAGATCCTCCGGAAGCTCTCCGCTAGTCACTGACCACCAATGACACCTGGAATCAGGCCCAATGTGGCCCAGAAAATGTGGGAATTACCCAACCACCCCACTGGAGCGCCTCCTGATGCCTCTTGCCCAGCCAGCCCTGAATCGTCCTGGGACCACCTGCAACCCTACGGAGCACCAGAGAAGGTTAAAAAAAAAAGTTTTTTTTTTTTTTTAATTCTTTAAAAATATAAAAACCACTTTTCCAACCCACAATTATTCTACCACTTAAAGAACTCTGATGCAGCCAATCATCCTGGACCCACCATTCCATTTTGAGTGCTCAACTCATAATACAAAGTAATAGCCATTACTGTTCAATTCTTTCCATTCTAAGAGGGAGAGGGGCTTACATCATCATCTTCAAATAAGGCATGATAAATTAAGTTCCGTTTACGATTAATCATAGGCAAAGTGATACTAAAAGATCAGGGTTGTCTACCCAGTGCACACCAAGCTGGTCTGGCTTTCAAAATATCCACAATAAATATGTAATATAAATTTGCATGTGCTGCCTCCCTTGTATACTACTTTCTCTCATACATATTCATTGTGGGTATCCTTAAAACCTGACTGGCTGAGTGTGTCCTGAAAAGCGAGTTGAGAACCTCTGTAATGGACTTTAATAAAGCTCACTTAACTACTCTGAATTCTCTCATACTGGCTAATGCTAACCAGTAAATTTTCAGTTCTAGGTGTTGGATTTTTATTTTTTTTACCAGTCACCTAGAGGTTCTTTTACTAAGATGCGCCGAAAAGTGGCCTGTGCTGTTGTAGGTGTGTGTATTGGACACGCGCAGGTCCATTTTTCAGCACGCCTGCAAAAAACGCCTTTTTTGGGGCTGAAAATGGACGTGCAGCAAAATAAAAATTGGTATGCGTCCACTTTGGGCCCGAGACCTTACTGCCACCCACTGACTTAACGGTAAGTCTCACGCGTTAACCGGGCAGTAATCGTCTTTGCACGTACACTGCCGATTTCCACCCAGTTAGCACCATGCAGTAGAAAATAAAAATTATTTTCGGATGCGCATAAAAAATGTAATTAACGCCTGGGGCACGCGGTAGCCGGGTGGTAGTTCCAAAGTGATGCGCATTAGATGCGCAAAGGCGCCCATGTGCCTTAGGAAAAGGGCACCTTGTAGATAATTATATCAATTCACTGAAATCACACTGAGCATAGCCATCTATATCAAAAGTATTTTAGACACAGAGATATACCAAATATAAAACAAACAAAAAAAAAAACAAACAACCAATAGCCACTATCTACACTGGTAAAAATGTAGAAGAGCTATATGTGGATATGTGGATTATCAGCTGTCTGAAAATATATATACAAACCAGACTGCAGATAAAAGAGCAATCAACTATACCACCCTATAGAATTTTTGTAATTTTCTCTCTTGTTCATTCAGGGTTAGCCTCTGTAATGTGGTATATTAAATAAGTTGTTTTCCTTCCATTATGGTGATGGTATATTTCAAATGTAATATTTTGAATCCTATTGTACTTATTTTCAAAATGTAGAAAATATAAAGTAAAAAAAAAAATTTAAAAAGAGAGCAATCTTATGTTTTTTTCAAAAAGAAAAACACAGCATGCAGCTAATACACTTCACTTAGCTTCCCCTGTTTTGTATTGCCTAAATTTATTTATTTGGATTTGGCTCACACCTTTTTCAGTAGTAGCTCAAGTAGAGTTATATTCAGGTATTTCTCTGTCCCTAGAGAGCTCACAATCTAAGGGTCCTGTTTACTAAGCCGCTCTGTAGGCATGCAAATCTTTTAGTGCGTGCTAACAATTAGCGTACACTAATGATAGAGACACCCATAGGAATATAATAGGTGTCTCTATCATTAGCGTGAACTAAAAAGTTAGCGTGCCTACAGCGCGGCTTAGTAAACAGGGCCCTAAATTTGTACCCAAGGCAATGGAGGGTTAAGGGACTTGCCCAAGGTCACAAGGAGCAACAGTCGGATTTGAACTAGGCACCTCTGGATATCAAGACCAGTGTTCTAACCACTAGGCCACATCTCCATTTACTTATATTTAGTCACTATCTGCTTTCAAATTCAAATTATACAGCTACCTCATGCTTGAAAATCAGTTTTGTGTGGGCTTAAAAATAACACAAAGACAAAGACCAACATGGCAGCAGGCTATTTAGCTGATCCCTTACTCAAAGTGTCAGCAAGCCCCAGTGGCAGATTCCAAGATGGAGGAGACCAGAAGCTTTGGAGTGCAATTCTGAACCCAGATTACTGGTAAACCAATTCTTTTACAAGCCCATTCAGAAAGGAAAGAGCTCACCCCTTGATCGGACTCTGTCAGGAAACCTGTCTCTTAAAGCTTTCATGGCAGTAAGTATATCAGAACCCCACATTACAGAAGATTTAAACATTTAAAAGTTCCCAGTGCTTGTCTGTCCCCTTTTTAAGAAAATGGCTTGCAGATCTGATCCAATGTGAAGAGAAGCCAACTTTTCAAAAGGACTGGGAATGCCTTTAGCCTATTAGGACAGGCAGTCAGAAATATAATGCTGGGGTTCCCAACCCAGCCCTCGGGAGCACACCCAACCAGTCAGATTTTCAGAATATCCACAATTATGTTTAAACAATTTTTATTAAACATCAATAAAATAATACAACCATAATCTTGTACAAATTGTTAATTTTTGTTTCCCAATACAATACCCCCCCACCCAACATACTTATGTTTCATCAGTTTTATGAAAAACGGTATACACTTTTATCAATAGTATATAGTGTAATCAGTACAGCCAATCCTTAAGTCCCACCATATTCAAACAACAACCAATTTGAACCTTCTACTTTCAACTTACTTTGTTAGGTCTTTCATCTAACCCCCCCTCCCAAATCCCTCCACACCCAACCACCCCCCTCCCCCCATACCCTCCTAATCTCGCCCTCCCTCTCCCTTCCCATGGAAACTCACAAACATCCTAAAGAAGGAAGTATCTTAACCCTTAGCTCCAGTATAGTGGTTACAGCACATTCAATACAAAGCTCCTTCCTTTAGCTGATAAGTTATCTATATATTTCCCCCAGATCTTCAAAAACTGAGTTTTTCGTTTCGGAGATCCTCTGGCTTCTCTTGCCTCCCACATCAGCAGCTGATGCACCAGATTCCGCCAATGCCAAAATTCTGGCACTGCTTCTGAGGTCCAGCATTTAAGTATACATTTCTTTGCTAACAAACATCCCTTACGAAAGAGCAATGTCTCCTCTGGGGTATTTCCTCTGAACGACCCGTAGATATCTAATAGCATCTGTGAGGGGGTACCTGATACATCACAAGACAGCAGCTGTGACAGGTATTCAGCTACCTTGGACCAAAAACCCTGAATAACTTGACAACTCCAAAATGCATGATAATATGTGTTTTCAGCTCTTTTACATCGTGAGCATAGTGAATTTTGTGCCCCCCCAAATTTTGCTAATTGTACTTGTGTGAAGTAGGCCCTGTGAATTACTCGAAAAGCACATTCCCGATATTGGGCCCCACTAACTAAATTGGCAATACCCTTCACCTGCCTTTTTATATCCCAAGTAGAGAAATAGAATATCCACAATTAATATGCATGAGAAACTTGCATATAATGGAAGAGGTGCATGCAAATATATTCATGCATATTCATTGTGGATATCCTGAAAACCTGACTAGCTGGTGTGCCCCAAGGACTGGGTTGAGAACCCCTGATCTAATGAATAATACAACACACATTATGTAGTTGGAAAAAGAAATGTATGGTGGGTAATAGCTATGACTGGACAGGCCATTTTTAAAATTTAGAGCACAGCAGGTGGTGTCCACACAGGGAAAACTCATGTGGCTACAGGATGTCCTAGGGAAGTGCTGAAAATGCACGCAGGCTCTCTACTCTCCCCATACCCCAATTCATTCTCACCAGTTTACCACCCCAAGTCATCTATACTCTCTTTCCAGTCCATCCTGAGCCATCCATACCACCCACACTCTCCCTCTTCCAGACAGTCCTCAATCTTTCATCTTTACCCAGCCCGTCCACACCATCCACACTCTCTCCTCCCATACCACCCCCTACACTTGTCTATGTAACATCTCTCAATCTCTTCTTCTTGTTCTCCTTTTACTCTATTTCCCCTTTATTTTTACTCCCTATACATAGTTTGACATATTTTGGGGAAATGTGCTTAATACCACTCTACCTGTTCTACTCCACCAACCTAATCTTTTCTGCTCCCTACTTCCTCCTGATATGAATGCTCTAACCCCCGCTAAGTTCCACATCGCCTCTCCTTAGGGGACAGTTCTCCTCCCATGTAGGCTAGGCTCACCAGTCCCTACACTACTAGTCCCCATCCATCAACACATTCAGCTCACATCTCACATTTGTTATTTTCCTTCCCCACGGGAATGGATGACTTTCCTGCTCCCCAGTCCCAGAGCCCCAGCATATATGTTCCCTGGAACCATTCCGGTCTTCTCCCAAAACTCAGGGACTGCAGGACAGTGGCCACTCCATGCCCAGAGAATCCGAAGTTCAGTCATTAGCAGCACCATAACCCCAGGGCCACAGCTACAAATGGTACTTCCTTCCCTCAGTCTGAAAATACCAGAGATCACATAACGAGCATGAGATCTAGATACAGTCTAGCAGTCCGAGATACAAAAGCATGTATTCATTGATTCACTGTGTGCCAACTCACTTAATATCGTTTATCGTTTATTCATTTTACTATACCGTTTCAAATTGTAGCTACAAAACAGAACGGTTTATATATTGATAAAAATCATATTAAAACGAACGTAAAAGAACTCCATCAAACTGATAGGAAAGCAAGCTAAGACACCCATTGTAAAAATAAAAAACACCAAATTCTTAATACAAACTTAATACAAACTCTAATGGCCATAGAGTGAGTGTCTAACTTGGGGAACTGGCTCTAAGCTAATGTCACCCTGTGCAAAGATGGAAATTGGCATCCCCTTTGGTGTTGGCAGCTTTGTCATAACACCTCCTCTTTTAGTAATGGTGGAAATTCCCAACACAACATCTCTCCTCCTCTTTCCTATTAAGAATCCCCCTTCTTTCTCTCCCACCTCTTCCCAGCACTATTATTCCTTAACTCCCTGTCCCCCCAGCCCACAAGATACGGAAGAACGTGGCACGGTCTCAGTATGGCAGTACCCCCTCATTCATGGCATCCTGTGCAGTCACACAGGTCACACCCTTCCCCCCCCCCCCCAAAAAAAAAAGCTTGCTTTAAGTTCTGTCAGGAGATGAGCAGCAGAGGTATGAAGGAAGAGAGAATGGAAGCCAGGACTTGATAACTGAGCCAGGAGGGAAATTCAAACAAGAAACATTTTTTTTTGGTGGTGGGGGGGGAAGAAGTATATCCCTTACCCCCTTCCAAACTCTACCCATTTCTCCAATCATCTCTTTCTGCTGTTGCCATGCTATTTCTTTGGTCTGATACAGTACAATGAACCCACTTGGCATCCCACTGCTGCCTGCCATGGGATGCAATGGGGAAATGATCTATTTAAGTTTGTGGAAAAAAGAGAAATGGTGGAAATGAAAACAGTAACTGAACTCAAGAGAGCTTGGGACAAGTACATAGGATCTCTAAGAGAGTGATAGGGAAAGTAGATGGTACAGATGGGCAGACTGAATAGGCCGTATGATCTTTATCTGCCTACATTATGTTTCTATGTTTCTATATGCCCCTGAGTCTATAATCTAATGAGCAAATTTACACACCTTGGGCATACATTTGTGAGCGTAGGTTATAGAATGGTAGCAGTTATGTGCGTTGTCAACTACTTAATTAGGTGTGATTTGGCTCTAACAACCAATAATTTGTGATAATTACAGTTAACTGGCAACAATTGGCCCTAATCTGAAATTACACACATAACTGCACTTAGGTGCTATTCTATGACATTAGCCCCTAAATTTTATACTGCGTAACTGCAAGAAGGGTGTGGTCAGGCTGCACAGAACCAGAATCTCTGGAGAAAGCCTCAGAACAGCAACGCTGAATAAGCGCACCCTTTTTTCTTTTCTTTTTTTACACTGTGAGGAAAGATGGAGGCAGGCAGCAAACGAGGGACTCCAGGAGGAGGGGGGATGGGGTAAGGCAGGGACAGGGAACAAAACCAAGTATGCCTTCAAAGTGGGCACCACCAGCCACAACAACCCCGCTCTACTGGCAAAACACAGGACCCACCCCAGGCAGAAATCCAGGAGCTGATCAAGCGACGTCCACACCTGCTGGGAGACAGAGATATACTGAAGGCAGGAGGAGCTAGCCGTCCAGGGTCACTGTGTCTTTTCAGTGTTCTCTATCTCCACCTGCTGGTAGGTGGATACAACCCATCAGTTAATGGATTCATCTGCTGTTGATGACAAGGAACTGTCAGTTATGCCCGTAACTACCGCATTTAGGCCAAGCATTTACACCCGCCATAGGAACCAGAAGTGTTTGCGCCTGTGCCGCATTTAAATGCGGACCCATGCTTGTATTCTATAACAATTACACAGGTAATTGCTGTTAAATAATTCACACTTAACGCTTGCCCTTTAACCGACCTGTAGAGAATTTTCTCTTCAGCTACTTTTCGCAAAACTGCAGCAACTGAACCCGCTATGGAGGTCTCTATTGATTTTATAGGAGGTTAACCATCCTGGAATTTCATGGAGCACCCAATTCTATTGAAAAGGGGCTACACAGAAGGAAAGGACCCTGAAGGTAGGAGCAGAGGGGGAAAAGGACGGCCAAAAGATATAACAAGTATCAAAATATTTAAAAAAAAAATTAAATGCAAAACAAAAAATACCTTCCCTGGCTCTAAAAATGTATGGCTTTAACCTAAGCTTCTAAATGTTTTTCCTCCTGTAGTTTAAGCTAATCAATTCTTCTCACATTTAAGTTTTAATTATAGTTGAAAAATGCAAAGCAGGTATATGAAAATATAACTAGAGTGAGTCACGGTTACACATGCTAATGTTAAATCAAGTCAATGGCTTTTTTGTGTGTCAAGAATCCATTCACTGTGTGCATGCATTTGAGCATTTCAATATGTACAGTCAGGTTTACAGGCAAGCAGAGGAGGAAAAGAACATACATATCTGAAACAGCATGACATTAATCACTACAGATCAGCCCCACATCATCTGAATTATCTAACCTGAAACCAGACTGGATGTTTCTATTTCCAGATTATAAAACAGCTATTGCGTGTAGCACTGCTGAACACACCACCTTCATTCTTTATGCTCAAATCTTACCACACACCAGGGTGAGGATTACATATATCCCTCTATCCCTGCTAAAATGTCATGAGGCAAAGTTCAGGATTCCTGTGGAGAGGTGGGGTAGGATACTGGCAAACTTTTGATAATGAAGTGGGGACGGGGTTATCTACTATATGGCCCTGGAGTGTCTGCAGCAGAAGGTTAGCTGATCAGCAGGAAAACTATTCCTAACCTGCTTATCAGGATGAAGTTAAGTGTCAGACGCCACTAGTGGTAGCATACAGATTTCACTCAAGCAAAAAGCCAGTGAACAGAAGTCTTATATATCATATAGGCCATGTTATACATTAGTTTCAAAGAAAATGCTCCTTTCATCGGTGTATGCCTGCAGGTTCTCGTGAAGATTATGACACATCAGAGCACATTCAGCCACAGAATACTCAATAATTCAGCCACTGCATTGCCCAAAAGCAGAAGCTAGCTCGTCTCTAATTTTGAAAAATAACTCACTTAAAGCAAGAGATGAAATTCAAGAGGTACAAAGACGCAGCCCGAGTTTAGGTTCCAAAAAGGTAAACTGTACCTGAAAACCTATAAACTATATTATCCAGGTGCCAAGTTTGCAAGACTGCAACCTTCCTACAGCAGCCATAGTTGGTTTAATATAAAAACTTATACTCTGCCCTTTCACCCTGAAGATATTTTATACTACTGAATCCATCCTGTTTAATCATAGAAACTGCACTCAATACAAGCACAGAAACACAATTAAGACTATAATACAAATAAACTATAAGATGCATAGAAATGAAACAGTTGAACTACTGTTCTCCTGAGAACAGCCCCTCTCCCCCCCCCCCCCCCCAACAGAAACACACTACTGGGGTCTCAGCAGGACATGAAGCCTCCCATCCACGGTATCTGCAACAACAGGATCTGAAATGGTTGAATTGACAGAGCTTTAAAAATCCAACAGCCTCAACAGCTAAGCTCTTTTTCATTCCTTTTTATCACATCAGCAATACACCCTAAGAAAATCCCTGCTATATTTAATGCCAGAAGAACATCCTCAAGCAAGCCTAAACTGCACCTCAATGAAATAAATGCACCATTGAGATATGTGTCTTCGGGGCTGCACAGGCCACCTGCCTGCACAATGTTTTGAACACTGCACTGCAGTCTTGTTTGCCTGTGCATGTGACAGGTGCAGCATCTCCTATGCCCATGGTTCACAATTGTTAATACAGGAAACAGGCTCCTCAGCAACAAAATTAAGGCTTCTGAAACCACTATTTCTGGTCTCAGCACTTCTGATCATAAAAGGAAAATTTGTATGTGCTATATACTCAAGGTGTAATCAGCAATATCCCTCATGGATAGCAGAGTTATCGTATCTTGTATTGAGCAGACTGGAGGTGGGGGGAAGGAGGGAGACAAATGCTGAGCTTCCTGTACTTGTGACTGGCAGCAAGTGGCTTTTTTCCCCAAAATTAAAAATCCCCATCAAGTCATTTATAACTTAGGAAAGCATCAAAATAGAATGACTTCCAACTGGACTGCAATGAAATTGTGCAGTGTTAGTGCTGACACACTGTAAGTCATTGTTCAGAGAAAACACAGTGGATTAATCCCCTGCTGTACTTCCTGTTAAATGAAAAGGATAAAATATGCAAAAGCCCATCACTAGCAGAATCTATTGGCTTAAGATGACAACAACTTGTTTAATTTTCAAATGTGGTGGGCAGATAGGAAGACGTAACATAACACCTCTATTACTGAAGGCAACAAAGGATGTTGCGAACCCTGTTCAGAGCAGTATAAGGGCGGCACATTCATGTTTTGTACAAATGTACATGCTTTTCTATATCCTTCCCCCCATTTCATATTGGAATTATTTTTTAATTTACTGTTTATTGGAGGCATCTTGTCACAGGAACAATTTTTAATACTCCACACCAATAGTCTCTCCCATTTCAAAGAGAAGCCATCCACAGCTTCTCTTTGAAAATTAACCCCCTCCCTCCCCACCACCAAACAGCACATATTAAAATATCAGCATACTAATTTGCACCTCCCATTTCTGCAGGCCGATTAACGCTTTTCTTCTTTTGACCTAAACAAAATCCATTTGCTGCATTTTATACCATAATACAATTCAGCCAAACAAATAATGATCATTTCTGTCTAAGTCGATCCAGATAAATCTGTACCAGTGTGCAGTTATCTTCAAATGTTTTCTTGGTAATTCTTATGGATATGCTGCATAATTTCCTACAGACTCTAAACAGGAACAGTCAGCAGTACAGACCATATTTATAAGGACCATCGTTTAATTAGAACCTATCTATTCAGAAATGTTTATGTATAAATGCACCACTTAAAAAAAAAAATAAGATTGCCAGGCCACAAAATAAACATGAAAAAGTTGAAAATATGACTTCTTTCATTGTTTAGTAAGTGCTGGGAACATCTACAGCAGCAACAAGAACAGCAAAGTGAATTAAGCATTTCCAAGGACAAAAAAAACAAAGATAAAATCACATTTTTGTTGAAATGCATACCATTTAAGAGAGGCTGTCCTTCGTGTAGACTGCTCCTGGAGACAGTGGCATAATAAACGTCTTTAGAAAATCCAGTCCTGCACAATACTGTCCCACCAGAGGCTTCAGTTGGTGCCTGAAAACACAACACAATTTCTGTCATTCCTTGAAGCTCTCAAAGTCAAGAAGCATTCCACCTGGCAAAATAAAATAAATTTCTCTCTAATCTTACACATACAAACCCTTTGTTTGGAAATAGCAGCAATTAGATGTTTCAGGGGTCAGGGGTTAAACCTTTTGATAAATGGAATGGAGGTAACAATTCCACTAGTTAGGTTAAAGGTAAATAATGACAAATCTTACATAGTCACAAAGTCTTAAATGGAATCAGATGAGGGGGGGGGGGGGGACAATGAGTACTGCTTCAACTGGAAAGAATTTCATTGAAAAAGAAATTCTACCAGCAGCTCTTTCCGACATGGGCATATTCAGTGCTCGGGAGCCAACTTCAAAATGATTGAGGGTGCTCAAATCAGTACATATTCTATAAGGAACCATCTAGTTTCAGGCAGCAGACATACGCAAATCACCTCTTATAGAATACCAACTAGCAGAAAAGCATTCACCATGTTTTTATGGCATGCATTTTCCCAGGTGGAGATTTATAAGTGTTTTGGCTAACATCTAGGTGTGAGCATTTATAACCAGCCATGAGGCAGTTATAATTGATCATGCCTTATATGTAGGGATGTTTCCAGCCACTTGTGCTAGTATTCTTTAAAGAAATGTAGTTGTCTACTTTTCTTTATAGAAAAGGCTTGAAATAGGCACCTGCTTATCCTTATGTTTCAGCTCAGAGCGTGCAGTTAGTTTACCGATGAAGCTCACGCTGTCAACTACGTACGGGAAGCACACAGCAGTTTCGGTGCCGGCTTTTAAAAGAACGCCGCCGCCATTTTTTATATTAAGGTAGAGCGAGCATAAGATATACCAGGAAGTTGGAACCGTAAGTCTTGAGCTTAGTTTTTTAGGAGGAATGTATTTAGAAATCACATGTGTATTAACACTCTTGTTGAAATTCTTTGTTATATATTGACGGCTTTGCAGGATTATCCCTTGACAAAGCAATCTGGCGAAACAGGTCCTGTCGGGATAACGAAGGTTCCTGGATGCTCCTCATTACATACATAAGATATACAAGATAAGTTATTTTGATAATTGATTAGTGGTAGTTTAAATAGTTTTCTTCCTACCATTCATAAGTGTGTGCCCTAAGTACTTTTCATATGAATATTTATTTTCACTAAAATTTGGATGGAGGGGGTGGTCAATGATTAAAGACTGCTATGGCTGATAGACAAGAGTACTTTGTCATAACATACAGCCAAATGATTATCTATGAGACATCCCCAAAATTCATGCTGTATTGTACTGTGTGACACTCACTTTTTCTACTTTTTGCATATGTTTGCTGAGTTGTGATAACTTAACAAGTAGAACGCCAAAAAAATTTTTTTGACAGTATCCTTATGTTAGGCACCATGTTATAGAATGACATGGAATTGGGGTATCACTATAGCAGTTACCCCTCATTCATGGTGCCATGAGCAGCCACATTCCAAAGGCTAGCCTTGAGCTGGGTCAAGAGTTGATCTGCAAAGAAGTGCTAGGGAAAAGAAAGCAAGCCAGTGCTCAGTAGCTGAAACCAAGAGGAAACCAACCAAGAAACATACATATGGCTAGATTCTATACATGGCGCCTGAAAATTCCATGTGAAAAAAAACCCCGCTTAGGCGTAGTCTATAAAGTACGCCTAAATTTTATAAAATACACCTAATGTTCTGTGTGGTTTATAGAATATGGCAAGCGCCCATCCGTGTGATGAAATTTAGTCATGGGCAGTTAAGCCAAGTTAAACTTTATCTAAATAATGACGCCTAAATTAGGCACGAAGTGGGTGTATTCTATAACAATGAACATAGATTTTAGAAACGCCCATGATCCGCCCATGCCACGCCATCTTTTCAACTGTGTAACTTAGAATTTATGTGCAGCATGTAATAGAATACACTGAGACAGTTGTGCGCGCAAATTCTAATTAATGCCAATTAGTGTCAATTAAGTTGCGCGAACAAATCCAGAATATGACAGGATTTGCACACACAACTTGAGTCACACCATATAGAATCCAGGGATAGTTTAGAGGCAGCGTACCCCCTTCTAAACTCCACCCATCTCTCCTGTCATCTCTTCCTGCCGCAGCCATGTTATTTTTGATTTTCTGATGCAGCATGAGCATTTGGTCCATCCCCAGTCTCCTATTGGATGTAATGGGAAGGGGTAATATTATTTTATTTTTTGTGAAAAAAAATTAATGTTTCTCTGTTCCTCTTTCACAAAACAGGAAGTTGCATCAGAACAGGTGGGATGTTCAGAGAGAGAGAGTGAGTCCCGGTGCAGGCCAATGGCAGCCTATGAGTGCCACCGCTGCTGACCAGGCAAAGACTGGAGCAGAGATGATTTTAAGGCACAGGTGGGAGACAAGATCTGACAGAGGTGCATATGCAACACACGCACCTTGAATACATACATACACCACTGTCCTAGCCCCCTCTATTCCTCTCTCCACTCCCAGCATCTGTCCCCATCACTTAATCTCTCTTCCCCTTACAACTCCTTTCTGCATCTTCCAGTTTTTCACATCAGAATTCTGTCCCCTTGCCAATGACCCCTTTCAATCCCTCACCCTTTCCTTGTACCTCTATTCCTCTCCCAGAAATTCTCTGTCTTTTTGTCTTAACTGCTAAATGGATTATTTTGGCAATGCTATAAAATTGCCATGCCAATAAAGTTTTATGACTTACTCTTTTATTTTCTCAGTGTATCTGCTGCTTTCCCCCTCCCCATTGGTAGCTGTGGACAGGAATTGCTTCTATCCTAGGTTACAGTTGCTCCCTCACTCCTCTTCCTGAAGCCAGTAAGTCAGACACAGCTAACCAATACTCTGCAGGAGAAGGTGGGAACAGTAGCTAGGATACAGAAGAACTTTTTTTCCTGCCTTTCCCTGCTGCCCTGCAGTATGGTACTCTGTGCTCCAAATTTAATTAAGTACATTATAAAATATTGGGGGTGCTACACACCTAAGATTCAGTTGGAACTCGCTGATGGAGGATGTGGTAAAAGCAGATAACCTATCTGTGTTTAAAAAGGGTTTGGATAAATTCCTGGAGATGAAGTCCATAAACTATTTTAAAAGGTAGACCTGGGAAAAGCCACTGCTTATCCCTAGGGGTAAGTAGCATGGAATCTTGCTACTTTTTGGGATTCTGCCAGGTACTTGGACCTTTGATCTGACCGAGTATGGCAACTTTTATCTTCTTATGATGTGTGGGAGACACCATGTTTGACAATTTGGAATTTTTAGTTTAGCTGTTTTAAGGATTAAAATAGAAAATTGAGGCTATAAATCCCTCTGCTAGGAAAAGCACCAATTTACAAATAACTTATTAAATAATAAACCACGAGGGCAAGGAGCAGAGCCAGTCAGAAACTACATTTCCAAAGTATCCCTGATGGGCAGGGCATGTACTGGCAAGTAAAGGAAACAGTATGTCTGTCCCCTCCCTACCACCTTCCCATAGTGCCTAGCATTGTCAAAACCTATCCCTTGCTCATTTTTTAAAGAATACATATTGTATATATATAAATATATTATATACAAATATGCCCAAACACACTTGCTCCTATTTTGACACCCACAGCATAGCATGGTCTCCACGCACACAAACACATTTTCTTTTTTTTATTTCAGATAATTACTGGTACCAAAAAAAGGCAGCTAGGGAAACCTCTCAGTAATAGTAGATGTTACTGAAGAGCTAGTTTGTGAGGGAGGAAAATGTTACTGTTTACAAAAGAAGATGCAAGCATGCATTTTCTGAGGTGTATTTTTCTTGCCTGTCTTTCCTAACCAGCATTTAAGTTTCACTAAGAATGAGCTGTCTAGCAGAGCGAGGGGTGTTAAGGCCTGAGGGTCAATGCCCCCCCCCCCCCCCCCCCCAGTCTAACCTTGCATACATTTGGCTCCTTCAGCATCAGAATGACATGGTTCTCTATAACTCCTCCCCTCTAAAACTGATCTCTCTTGGGAAAACCTTTCCTTGCCAGCCTACAATTGGTTTCTCAAACTATCATCATGCCAAACACCCCGGACCAGGCCATTTCTCAATTAATGCCTGCTAAAGCTTCATGGTCAGGGAAAGACATCCACCATTGCCTGCAGCTTCTTAAAAGGAGACAGACACCCTTGCTAAGCATCAATGAAAAATTGGAATAAAAAAGGGATGAGTGGAAAAGAGGAGAGCCATCTTGAACATGCCAGCAAGGGATAGGCCACCCACTCCCCTCCCACAATTGTCACAACATCCAAGGGAGAAGACTCCCATCATCTAGTCAGCCTTCTTTGAGTGAATATTTCACAATCTGACCAGATCTTGAAATGTGTATCAACCCTGGTCTAGCAGCATTATAGAAATAAAAGGAGTAACTGCAACAGACGCTTACAGAATAGAAATCCCCACTGTATGATGCAGCAGAGCCCTTTATCATTTTTAATATACAGAAGCTAGGAATAAGGGGTTTTTTTAACCCAGAAAACTGAACATTGTTACTTGCCTCATGCACATAAAGATGTCCTGTAAATTGACACTGGTAGATCTCGCAGGTATTCCTTTGCTTGCAGATTTTAAGGATAAATTTATAAGGAAGTGCCTACTTAGGTACTATTTTACTGTAGATTCCCTGGTGGTGAGATTTTAAAGTGGTATAAGATGGAACTGATCACGGTGTATGTGTTCCTATGCTAAATCTGCGCCACTTAAGGAATCTACAGAGAAAATTATGAGAAAACAACAGATCGTGAGTGTTTCTATGTTGTACAATTAGATGTTATCAATCTAGTTCCTCAGATGTTTTAGTTTTAAGTGTATAAAAACTATCTCAGTACTCTGAATTGATGAGTTTTTATTGCACAAGAATTTTAAAAAGTAAAAAAAAGTTGTTAATAAATATGGTTGAAATAATAATAATAAATATTTTAAAACAGCAGCTGTATTAAAACCCGATCTTACTAAGGTGAGAAAGGTTTTTAAATTGCACCATAAAGTGTAAAGTGCTGTTCAAGAATACATTGTTTAACAACAACTTTGTCTTTCTCAAATTAACCAAGTTTTAACTTTTATTTAATCAGAAATCTTCAGTATATAGACATTATCAGTTAAGTATTCTAATTCTTCTAACTTTGGTTATTAAAGCTTTAGTTTTGTTAGTTTGTTTTACAGTTTAGGTTTCTATTTGTTATTTTGCAGGGCCTCCCATGGTCGCCAGGCCAAGTTTTCCCTATTACACAGAAGAGTGAACCCTGGAATGTGAATTAAGGTATGTCCCCTCCCCCCCTAATTTTATGACAGAGTCCCTTGTCCCAGTCAATTACTGTTCCTGTTTGGTATCCTATTTGAACTGTACTCCCTAACCATCGAGGAGCACTAAGCTGATGAGAAGCAGGCACAGCATCCAGGCAGGCTCACCACAAGCATAGTCACACTAAGCCATCTGAACACCAGCACACATCAGTGACAGGCTAGCACAGGACCAGTTTCTCAGGCTAAGCACAGGCTTGGCTCTCACAAATTTCAGTAGCAATAGGCTTTCAAACTGCTTTTATTTTCTTTTACTCAGGAACCCAGCCTCAGATATCACAAAATTTCACACTTGCTGAATTTTTCTGGGAAAAATCTCCTTTTCCAGGTTTAGTCTCATATCTCCAGGCTCGCTCTAGCCTTTCAATCACCAGTTTTCTCTTTTTTTTTTCTCAAACATAGAGACTCTGACACACAGGTCTGACTCCCTGGTGTCTTCAGCTCCTCTGAACATTGTATCCAAGCCGTTCCCTTGACAACAGGGACTTGGCTTGTGTCATGTGCTCCTCACCAACCAATCAGCTTTCATTTTACAAAACTTACAGTTAGGTTCCAAAGCACAGAACTAAAGTTTTACAGTAAACTGCATTTTGAAACTATTATTTCCCATAGGTTTTAACGGGGAAAAAAAATCAAAATTTCGACTATTTTTTTCCATGAAAAGTTCAGTATATTTATATAAAAATCACATAAATTGTTACATCCACCGAGTACCAATCCAACCATATATTTTATATTTTTTAAATTCCAAAATTAAAGACGCTACACATTTTCCCCCAAATGCGTAAAATTAAAACAAATATCATAATACGGCTCTCCAGAAAACATCGCTGCAGAAACCCGCACAAAACTATGCGGCCGAACAAGCTACCAGATAATGGAGGATTGTTTACATGCGGTATCGTCAATAAAATCTTTCTGATGTTATATTGATCTGCTGGCTTCTTTTCCGGATTAAATGACTTGTCCAGAGTCACAATGTGCTGTGGTGGGAATGAAGGTATTTTATTTACGAATTTTTAATTGTGCAATTTATCATGATTAAACATTTTAATCGAAATGCAGCCCTAAAAATAATCAAAGGTTCTTGAAACCCAAGACCTCACTCTGACTATAATTCTAAAAGATAGGAGGAAGAACGTAGGAACCTTAAGAGAGCAATAAACACTTTATGACCTGTACCTCCAGAACTGGTGACAACATTTCTGTCAAGGTCTTTAGCCACTTTTTTTTTCTGCTGGTTATGTTCACCCTATCCACTCCCTCTGCCTCTGGCCAATGCTGTTTATACCGTTTCCCTTACTTGACATCATAAAACACAATCGGACCAAGGTCTCTCTCCTGCTTAATGTACATCACTCAAGAATAAAGAATGGAACAATTCAACAGCCAGTGGCAAGGTCATCTCAAAGTAAACATGAGAAACAACTTTGGTATTGTCCTTCACAAAGGCTGCAATCCTGGGTGGGCAGGTTAGCAAAGAACCAGACTAACAACCGCACACTGATGTGTACAGGAAACCTTCAGCCTTTACAACAACTACATTAAACAGCTATTGTACCCCAAAACAGAGAGCTCAGCAGGTGAAAAAAAAAAAGGCTATATTATCCTCCTCAGCAAGTTTTTCTCAGTAACAAAAAGGACACTACTGCCCTAGTGAATGCAGTCCAATGTAGAGGATCATTAAGACACTGCAAAAGAAAGATAGGATTCTCAATTATACAGCGCCTAAAATTTTCCCCTCCTCTCTACTCTAGTTCTAAGCTAAACTGCCACCCAACATGGCTGCATGTGAATCATGTTTAATTAAAAACAGAAAACATTCTCTCACTCTTACCATAAACAATATAGCTCCTGTTTTATATCACTTACAGATACAGAAATGAAAAAACTACAAATAAAAGGTTTTTATTAGATTAACCAAATACCATTTTTAACTAGCTTAGTAAAATTAGCAAAAGGTGATGTATCCTGTGTTCTCTTCCCCTGGCTGCACTTTACACTGCAATACTTGGAAATCCTTCTGATGAGAGCAGACCTGTATACCAGCTTACAAATACTTTCCAAAACAGCAATACTGTGTATGCTCACCCCGCCTACTTTAGGGACCCTTTTACTAAGCTGCAGTGAAAGGGGCCCTGCGCTAGTGGTGAGGGCTGTTTTTGCTGCAAACTGAGGCCCTTTTTACCACAGTGGGTAAAAAGGTTAAAAAAAACCCAAAACATAGCCATGCAGTAAGATTGCTCTTACTGCGTGGCCATGCAGGGGGGAAGCACTTACCGCCACCCACTGAGGTGGCAATAAGGGCTCCCGCATTAACCCAGTGGTAACGGGTAGTGTATGGCTCTGCCCGATAAAAGCCAGGTAATCCCCTGTGAAAATACTACCGCCAGCGCCTGCGTTGGGCCGGCAGGAGCTCCAGATTGGTGGGCTTACTGAAGCTTAGTAAATGGGACCCTAAGTATGCAGCACACACATGGATCTAAGCATTAGTTTAGGTTAGTTTTATTTAATATACCGCCTTTCATAAAAATAAAGAGGTGTACAAGTAAAATCAATAAAAACATGTTGAAAAAATAAATCCACTCAACAATGGATTAATCGGACAAATCTCCTAAAAACATACAAAAAACTCATAGGTGATACAAAAAGTCAATCCACACAAACTACTCCTTAGTAAATAGTCTATTGATCACTCAGCCTGTATCAACTGCAAAAGAACCTACTCCAACTGCAGACCAACTGGCAACATATTTCGAACAGAAAATAAAATCAGACTAGAGCTAAACAACTCTTTTACACCAATTGATTACTTCCTCAATCTTCAGGCTCAATTACCATCTTGTTCTCATGCAGACAGATTTTGGTCTGCTTTTCACCCAATTACTATTGATCAGGTCAGTCACACCCTACTCAAATATGCAAAATCACAATGCTTACTTGACACATGCCCTAATTACCTACTCAGATCAGCTCTTAATCTATTCATCTGTTATTTACATTCAAAACTTACTCTGACGATATCTCAGACTCCCATACCAAAGAATAACCAAGCAAGCTTAAGTATAGTCTCCAATTATAAACCAGAGGCCTCAAATCCTCTAATTGGTTAACATTATGGAAGGACTTGTCATGAAACAATTAATGGAATATCTACAACTCCATTCCATCTTGCACTGCTCACAATCTGGTTTTAGATCCTCTTGTAGTACTGAAACTGTTCTTACTACTCTCTTAGCCAACTTCAGAAGAGAACTGATTATTGGCAACAAAATATTAATACTTTAGTTTGATATGTCTAGTGCCTTTGACACTGTTGACCATAATATTCTTCTAAATATCCTCATTCGTTATGAAATCTGTGGAGCTGTCCTGAAATGGTTCTCTGGCTTTCTAAAGTCCAGATCATATCACGTCAATCATGTGCAATTTCTTCAACATGGTCTCCTGATTCTGGAGTACCTCAAGGTTTTCCTCTGTCCCCCATCCTGTTCAATATCATGATGATCCCCCTAGGTAATCTACTAGAAATAAATGGTCTTCTGTCATTCATTTACATTGATGATGTCACCATTTATATCCCATTCTCTAAAGAATTATACAACATAATAAAATCGATCAAATTAGGCATCAAATTAATGGAATCTTGGGCATCTAATTTTAAATTAAAACTCAATACTGAAACAACTAAGTTTCTAATAGTAACTAACCCTCACAACCATATAAATCTTTAAAATTTTACATTAGAGAACATCACTTAACTCATCAATGAAAATATTAGGAACCACGATTGATCGATTCCTTATCCTTGAAACTCTTTAATTCACTTTGGAAACTAAAGAGATTAAGACCTTTTTTTTACTAAATCAGTCTTCCATACCTTGGTTCAATCCCTGGTACTAAAAAAATTCAAGTACTGCAACTCCATTTATGCAGGAATTAAAGGTGGCCTTATCAAAAAATTATATATAGCTCAAAACACCACTGCAGGCCTCATATGTAGATCACCTTACTTTGCCAAAGCAACTCCTCTTCTATATAACCTACATTGGTTACCAATAAAAGAATATCTTTCAAATGCTGTGTTTTTATTCACCAAATTCTATATGGTTCTGCTCCATTACACATGAACAATCTCACTGAATTACCCCCATGTAATGCTGTATCATCATCCAGAGAATATCTCATTCTGCATTTCCCCAATTGTAGGAATGTAATCTAAAAAACAATTCACAATGCCAGTTTCTCATATCAAGGTACTAAAATTTGGAATTCTCTACCAAAAACAATTAAATGCACAAATAATTTACCTGTCCTTCTAAAACCTACTGAAACTCACTTTTTCAATTTAGCCTTTCAGAAAACAAATAATTCTATTTGAACATTATCCATTCATACAATTAATTTCACTTCTTCTTTCCTCCCTAATCCTATCTAGCCATAATTGTACCCATATTTATTCATCTTCACTTCTTTGTTTACAAACTTAATTATGATTTAATTGTCTTCTCTATCCATCCACCCTTAAGAACAGTTGCATCCAGGTTAATTCACCACATATGTTATATTTGTTTTACAAAGCCAATGTTATAGCATTATTTATTGTACTTTATAATCTGTTTATGTAATTTTTAATATCAATCATATAATTGTTTGTTATATAAGCCACCTTGAACCTGTGTCACTCTCAGGCTAATGTGGGGTAAAAAGGTCATAAATAAAAGAATAGAAACGCCAACCATAAAGAAAAAGAGAAAACAGCAAAGACCTTAGAAGCAAAGGAGATCTAGTAACAGAGGGAACATGAGCTGGGCAGTCAGCCTGGCAGCTGGGGTAGGGTCTAGGAGAAAGCTTCAATAAAAAGATGTGTTTTAAGGGCAATTTAAAATGCTGATAAGATTGTTCATTAAGAAGGGTGAAAAGCAGGAAATGCCAAAGGGAATAACTCAGTGAGAAAAATGCAGAGTGACTTGTAGACTGGAGTGTAGTAGGTGATAAAGCTGGTTGGTAGTGGCAGACTGAAGGACATGAGTAGTCCTATATGGAATTATGAAAGATTAAAGGTAAGCAGGGACCACTAACACCTCCCCTCACCAGAAGCCCCACTCCCTGCCATGGGAAGCCAACAGGTAATGCTATTTTTCAAGACAGTGTTACCATGGCAGGAGGGAATGAGGATTACATCTATTCCCCTGCTGGATTAGAAACTTTGCAGAAGGAGAAGGATAACAGGGAGGGATGTTCCTGGGTACCCAACATTTTTTTATTTTCTTTTAAGAAAAGGACTGAGCTTCCCACTGAACCCTGGAGCAAGGCAGGCAGCCTCATGAGAAGTCACTGATCTACCAGTATTTGAGCTCTCCCCCCACCCCCAATGAGAGAGGCCCCTTTAATCAATAATCCTGTCACCTCTCAAAATAACTCTGGGGCATGAAAACTAACAACTACATTACATTGAGGTACGTTTGGGGGGAGAGAGAGGGGGAAAGGGCCCTCAGAGCCTTTTTCACATATCCACATTCACAAAATTTGCATGAATGTGCACCACAGCAGCCCAGTAAACATGGAATTAACAACAGATTGCATGGAAAAGTTTTGCAATGGTACCTTTATGAAGTGAATTCACAAAAGTGCTCTTTGTGCAAAAACGTGCAAAACACAATTTCTTAACTTTTGCAACAGGATTTGAACTCTTAAATAAAAACAATGATTCTTAGGCTGCTGCTCCAAAAACTCAGGTGCCCTGCGGCAGTTTAGGAATCTGCGCACATTTCCCCCGTGTGTTTGCAGGGGCGGAGAGTAGGCGTGCTCAGCACTTATCAGTTAGCACAGCTACATTGCTGAATATCAACCAATTAGCCTATGGTTAGTACATGAACCTTTCTGCTTACTAAATAGGTGTTGGTAAGGGCTCATGCGCTAACAGCCACACGCTAATTTGGCCTCAGCACAGAGGGGCCATGCGCTAATCATAGCATATAGCCCCTTTCAGCCCAGCTTAGTAAAAGGGCCCTCAAACTTTTGCTTGAGGCAATGGAAATTTGCCCAAGGTCAGAAGCAGCATCATTAGGATTTGAACACTGGTGGTGTCCCTGATTCTCAACCATAAAACATAATTTTATATGATCCATGAAAACATATATATGCAGTGAAAATGAAGTCAGGCTGGATGTATGGTAAGGCCAAGAACATTTATTCATTTATTGCTTTCACCACTGATGCACCTGCTCCAGTAGAAATCTTTGCTAAGCAATTTTGTAATCTCAGAGCAACAAGAAGAATGTTACTGCTATTATACACCCCTCGTTACTGAATGCAGCTTTAAATACTTTCATAAGATTTGGTGCTTTATTTCTATTTCTGCAAGTAGGGTTGAAGGAATATTTTAGGGTGGGGGGGATAGGAGGAGCTTAACCAGCCAAAATATTTTAACTAGGGCATTTTTATTTTGTCATATTCAGTTTTATTATTTGGGGGAGGAGAGATTATATATATATATATATTTTTTTTTTTTTTTAGGGGAAAGGAGTTTCCTTTATTTTTACTTTACTCAACTCCCTGTTCGTCTCCTTTCAAAAACTATACCCAGATCTCTCTGCTTCATCTACATTGGACATTCTTCCAGTCCTCCCTATCACCATTCACTCTACTCCCCTCCATGATCCCTAGGCACAATGGTACAGGACATTTCAATGGCACTGGCTCTCGATCACACCCGCCTTGAACACAGTTTGACCAATGGTGGCATCAAATTCTCTGCAGTGGAAATCTTCCTCACCCAGGCCCATCAAACATGAACTAAATTTTACAGTACATGAAAAACCTATGGCTGACATATGGATTTTTCTAGCCCTCTCTCCAGGTAATTTATTTTAGTGCAAAGAATTAGGGGGGGGGGGTAGCCAGGTTACTTACAAGTAGTCTATGGTTTTTTTTCTTATTACATTTGTACCCCACACTTTCCCACTCATGGCAGGCTCAATGTGGCAGTGGAGGTTTAAGTGACTTGCCCAGAGTCACAAGGAGCTGCCTGTGCCTAAAGTGGGAATTGAACTCAGTTCCTCAGGACCAAAGTCCACCACCCTAACCACTAGGCCACTCCTCGGTCTAATGACAGCACTGGAAATGATTCAACATATGTCACTGCCTCAATTAATAAAGTTACAATATTTTGTTTTAAATGTTAATACAATAATAGGGTCAGAGATAGTAAAACAAAATACAAAGAAAGTTATTAACATAAACTGCTAAATTAAAAAACCACTACGTCATTCATTCCCATAATTATAACATGCCAATATTCAAAAGTACTACTACTACTACTACTATTTAGCATTTCTATAGCGCTACAAGGCATACGCAGCGCTGCACAAACAAGATGATATGTTCACTGGTGGCCAGTGAATGTTTAACGCTACTATCCAGAGATTTTGCGCCTTTATACTAGGGTGTACCAATTTAGCATATTTTACTATTCGGCCGAACACGAATAATGAAAAATATTATTCAGCTGAATATAAATACCAAATACAAATAATGGGCATTGAGCTTTAACAAATAAAAGAAGCAACATGAAATCAGTGTTTATTTCAGTAGGATTTACCACAGTAGAGCCCCAGATTATTCATATTCAAATTTAAATCACTACTCAGCCGAACACAAATAATATACTTGGGGCACTATTCGGGGCCAAATCGAATCAAATACATGGTACAGCCCTACTCTATACATATGGATTTTTTGGCCTGATACTATCTGAACAACCCAATACTGTCTGTTTAGTAAACGGGAAGAAAAGGAAAGAGCGAGGGCAGGCTTTCAAATTCTCCAGATAATGTGAATTTCAGCTGCTATCCAGATATGCCATACATTTAGTTTAGGCCCACTAGTGTAACCATATAGTAGTAACAGTACGTTATAATACATATTAGTAAAAAAGGCCCGTTTCTGACACAAATGTTTTCCTCAGAGTGTGTATGTTTGAGAGAGTGTGTGTGAGAGTGACTGTGAGTGAGAGAGAGAGTGAATGTGCGAGTGTGTGTGTGTGTGACAGAGAGAGAGTGAGACTGAGTGCGAGTGTGTCTGTGAGAGAGAGAGTGTGTGTGTGAGAATGAGAGTGTGTGCCAGGGGCCCCCCTTCCTCCCTCCTTCCCTCCGAGTTCCAGGGTCGTCCCCTCCCTCCCTCCGAGTTTCAGTATCCCCTCTCCCTCCCTCCAAGTTTCAGGGTCTCCCTCCCTACGAGTTTCAGGGTCCCCCCTCCCTCCCTCCCAGTTTCAGGGTCCCCCTCCCAGTTCCAGGGTCCCCCTCCCTCCCAGTTCCAGGATCGCTGTCCCTCTCTTCCTCCTTCCCTCCCTTCCAGTTCCAGGCCCCCTCCCTACGAATTTTAAAAGTCATCTTCACTTACCTCGTCGGGTCGGGTCTCGTCACTCATTAACCGGGAGGGCGGCTAATTCGCGAGGCAGGCAGGCTTGAGCTACTGCGGTAAGTTGGGAGGACGGCTGTTGAGTGCGTCAGTGGCGTCAGGCAGGCGCAAGCCACTTTTTTTTTCTTTTGCTGTCAAGTTGTATGGTGGTTCAAATATGCACGAGCCAGTTTTGTGTGTGTGGGGGGGGGGGGGGGGATCAGCTGTGAGGCTTGCATGTGTTTTTTTTTCTTATTTCGTGGGTTCTGATGTTGACATCATAATGGCTACGATAATGTCAGCCTGTGCTACGGAGTCTAGCACACCAACTCCGAAGAAGTCACGAACACAGGCAGCAAGACCCATAGAACATTGGAGGTGAGAATTATTATAAAGGATATTCAGCACCACCGAGTAGACTTATTGATTTAAATACCAGCGTTTAAACGATACCGTTGCCTCTGCTGCTGAACAACGGCCCCTGAGTTTTTAAATAGATGATGATCTGATGAAGAAGGGTTACCTCTGAAAGCTAATCAAAAATGTATTCACTTTAATAAAAAAGGTATCATCTTATTTTCTTTTCTCTGTTTTATTTTATTTCTATTGATTACCTAAACAGATGACTAAAGGGAAAATTAGGTTCTTACCGTGATAATTTTCTTTCCTTTAGTCATAGCAGATGCAGCCATTACAGATGGGTTGTGTCCATCAACCAGCAGAGGGAGATAGAGAGCACACTTTTTTCAGTGCCTCATACCAGCTTGCTCCACTGCCTCTCTTCAGTATTTGAAGCTTCCAAAGCAGTATGGCAAACCGCAATGGGAATAACATGAGCTTTCCTCACAGCGAACGATGGCCCTACAACAAAGGGCATTAACTCAGAACGGAGGGAATGAAACATCCTCCCGGAGGGCATAAACTCATCCTCCACTGAGACATAACTGGAGGGAATAAACTCATCCTCCCAGAGGGAATAAACTCATCCTCCAAAACATGAAACTGGAGGGAATTAAGTCATCCTCCTTTAATTGAACAAGAATCCTGAAGACTGTTTTCCGACTTTCTCCCAAGGACGGAATCTCCAGGAAACATGAACAGAACCTGAAATAGATTTACAGCAGATAGCAATCAGACAGGGAGGGATCATGGCGGGATCATGGCTGCATCTGCTATGACTAAAGGAAAGAAAATTATCACGGTAAGAACCTAATTTTCCCTTCCTTGTCACCAAGCAGATGCAGCCATTACAGATGGGATGTATCAAAGCAATCCCTAGATAGGGTGGGAACAAGCCACACCACGCGCCAGCACTTGCGCTCCAAAATGTGCGTCCCTCCTGGCAGACACATCCAGCCTGTAATGTCGGGCAAAAGAGCTTAGAAGCCCATGTTGCTGCACTACAAATCTCTTGAAGAGAGAGTGCTCCAGTTTCAGCCCAAGAAGAGGAAATTCCTCTAGTGGAATGCGCCTTCAAGGCATCAGGCATAGGCCGGCCGGCAAGCAAATAAACTGAAAAGATAGATTCTTTGAGCCAGCGGGCAATAGTGGCTTTAGACGCTGGAGACCCTCTGCGAGGACCTGATAGCAAAACAAACAGATGATCAGAGGTCCTGAAAGAGTTAGTAACTCGCAGATACTGCAGCAGAGTCCTGCGCACGTCCAACAGGTGCAATTGCCCAAAAGATTCTGGAAACTCCTCCTTGACAAAGGAGGGCAAGAAAATAGGTTGGTTTAGGTGAAACGCTGAAACCACCTTAGGCAAGAAGGAAGGCACGGTCCGAACCGTGAGCCCGGACTCTGAAAATTGCAGAAAAGGGTCTCTACAGGACAGCGCCTGGAGCTCTGACACCCATCTCGCCGAAGTAATGGCCACTAAAAAGATGGCCTTCAGTGTCAAATCTGTCTCTGAAGCACGCCGAAGCGGTTCAAAGGGAGCACCCTGAAGGGCTTTCAGCACTAGCCCCAGGTTCCAAGCTGGACAAGGTACACGCACGGGAGGACGGAGCCAAAGCACCCCTCTAAGAAACCGTGCCACATCTGGATGAGCAGCTAAAGACACGCCTTCAACCTTGCCACGCAGGGAGGCCAACGCTGCCACTTGCACCCGCAGGGAATTATAGGCCAAGCCTTTTTGTACACCATCCTGCAAAAAGTCCAGAATCGGCGAGACAGGAGCCCACAGGGGTGTGATCTCTTTGGAAGCACAACAGACTTCAAACTGGCGCCAAATCTTGGCATAAGCCACGGAAGTGGAACGCTTGCGGGCTTGCAGGAGAGTGGTAATTACTTTATTGGAATAGCCTTTGTCTCTCAATTGCGCCCTCTCAATCGCCAGGCCATAAGACCAAATCGGCCGGCGTCCTCCATGGTCACCGGACCCTGTGACAACAGGTTGGGAACCAGAGGTAACTGAAGGGGATCCTCTACGAGCATCTGTCGGAGGTCCGCATACCAAGGCCTCCTGGGCCAATCCGGGGCGTCGAGAACCACTTCTCCTGGATGCAGCCGAATCCGCAGGAGCACTTGCCCTATCAAGGGCCACGGAGGGAGCACATACAGTAAGCCCGGAGGCCAGGGTTGAGCCAAGGCATCCAACCCCGCCGAGCGAGGATCTCTCCGTCTGCTGAAAAAGCACGGAACTTTGGCATTGATGCTTGTCGCCATTAGATCCATCACGGGCTTGCCCCACTTGGCACATATCTGCAGGAATACTTCGTCTGCAAGTTCCCACTCCGCTGGATCGATCTGATGCCTGCTTAGATAATCGGCTTGCACGTTGCTCTGACCTGCAATGTGAGCTGCCGACAGAAACTGTAGATGCAGCTCGGCCCAGTGGCAAATTTGTTTGGCCTGCGCGGCTAGAGCTCTGCACTGAGTGCCGCCTTGTCGATTTATGTAGGCCACTGCTGTCGTGTTGTCCGACATCACTCTGACAGCCAATCCTTCCAGGGTCACTTGAAAAGCCAGAAACGCCTGAAACACCGCTTTCAACTCTAGGCGGTTGATGGACCACTCCGACTCCTCGGGTGTCCATAGACCCTGGGCATGCTTCCCCTTGCAATATGCGCCCCAGCCTTTCAGGCTGGCATCTGTCACCACTAGGCACCAATCGGGGAGCGCCAGCGGCATTCCTCGCTGCAGCATGCTGTCTGAGAGCCACCACTCCATACTGAGTCGGGCCGCAGGGAGCCAAGAGAGTCTGCATTGATAATCCTGAGATACTGGAGACCATCTTTGGAGTAGAGCATATTGTAGAGGTCTCAGGTGCGCTCTCACCCAGGGCACCAGTTCCATGGTGGCCGTCATCGATCCAAGCAGCTGGACAATGTCCCAAGCTCGCGGGCGGGGCATCCTCAGGAGCAGATGGACCTGATTCTGAAGCTTGCACCGCTTTTGCTCGGGTAGGTATACATACCCCAAGGCTGTGTCGAACCTGGCCCCCAAATATTCTAGAGACTGCGAGGGGGTCAGGTGACTTTTGGCCAAATTGACGACCCAGCCCAGAGATTGAAGTACTGAGACCACTCTGTTACATGCTGACTCTCTGCAGCAGAGTTTGCTCGAATGAGCCAGACGTCCAGGTACGGGTGAACCCGAATACCCTCTCGCCTTAGAAAGGCAGTTACCTCCACCATAACCTTCGAAAAGGTGCGGGGAGCTGTGGCGAGGCCAAAAGGCAAGGCCCGGAACTGGAAATCCTTTCCCATCACCGCAAACCTCAGAAACTTCTGCTGTGGGGGCCAAATTGGTATGTGCAAGTAAGCTTCTTTCAGGTCCAGAGACGTGAGAAACTCTCCTGGCTGTACCGCCGCAATGACGGAGCGCAGGGTTTCCATGTGAAAATGCCACACTCTCAGGGACTTGTTTAATTTTTTAAAGTCCAGAATAGGGCGAAGAGACCCTCCTTTTCGCGACACCACAAAGTAGATGGAGTAGCGGCCTCAGCCGTGTTCGGCGGGAGGTACCAGGGACACGGCCCCTATCTGAATCAGACCTTGCAAAGTCTCCTCTACCGCCGCCCGTTTGGCGGCCGAACCGCATCGGGACTCCACAAACACATCTCTTACAGGGGCGTCAAATTCTATTCTGAAACCGTCTCTGATCAGGTCCAAGACCCACTGATCTGAGGAAATGTTGGCCCACTCCTCGGCAAAGAGGGAAAGACGTCCTCCGATGACAGGACTCGAGGAGAGGGCCGGCGCACCATCATTGAGAGGGTCGCCCCTGAACTCCAGGCCTTGAGCCAGTGGCTGTGGAACGTTTGTCCGAGCGAAAGGAGTTCCTCTGCTGAAAACGGGCACGAGAAGTGAACCCAGCAGAACGCCCCGGGTGGTACCTTCGAGCTTCACGGAAGCGAGGTCTGTAAGAAGAGTGGACCGCCGCACCCTTAGACCGCCTCACCCAACTCCTCACCAAACAGGAGAAGGCCTTGAAAGGGCAACTTCACCAACCTTTGCTTAGAGACCATGTCCGCCGCCCAATGCCGTAGCCAAAGAAGACGGCGAGCCGCCACTGCTACTGCCATGTGTTTAGCCGAAGCTCTGACAATATCATAAAGGGCGTCAGCAAGAAAGGACAAGGCCGACTCCATCCGCGGAGCCACATCTGAAAAGGGCTCCGCTCCATCACCAGGCTGTTCCACTGCCTGTTGCAACCAAGCCAGGCAGGCTCTAGCAGCATAACAACTGCATACAGACGCCCGAATAGTGAGACCTGCAATTTCAAATGACCGTTTAAGTGCTGATTCCAGTCTACGGTCTTGAATATCCTTCAGGGCAACACCTCCTTCAACAGGGAGGGTAGTTCTCTTTGTCACAGCTGTGACTAGGGCATCCACTTTAGGCATAGCAAAGCAAGCCATATGCTCCTCACTCAGACGGTATAATTGCCCCATAGCCCTGGAAACTTTCAAAGGTCCCTCAGGGTCAGCCCATTGAGCCGAAATAAGCTCTTGGATGGAGTCATGCAAAGGAAAGGCTCGAGCAAGTCTTTTTGGTACTAGCCATCCTAGGATTCACAGAGGAGGCTGTGCCACTGGCAGGGTCCTCAATAGAGAGAGCCTGCAGGGCATCAGAAATAAGCGCTGGCAGCTCATCACGGTGGAAAATCCTCACCGTGGAGGGATTGTCCAGATCCTGAATCACTTCTGCACCAGATTCTGGCTCCTGAGACCATGAAGGCCTGCCAGAGTCCTCCGAATCCTCGCAGTCCGACCACGGGGGGGGGGGGGGGGGGGGGGGGGAATGGAGGTGCAGCACTCTCTGAAGGGGAAAGAGCCCTTCTGCGCTTCATATTCTGCCAATTATCAGGGAATAATGCCTCAGAGGGCATACCCAGGCTAGAATCCACCGGGGGGGCATTAGAAAAGGCCCCTGCATGGCTTTGTGGGAGAGCTCTTTTAAACATGTATGCTTTATGCATTAATAAGACAAAATCAGGGGAGAAAAACTCGCCCTGGGCACCCGGATCTCTGCCGGGGCTAGTAGCTCTCATATCAGCCTCACTCCGAGGCCTCCCCCGGGCTCAGGACTCTCCGACTCAGCGGAGGTCGCGCCAGGTGGTAAATTCAAAATGGCATCCGCTGCCAGCTCAGAGCGCGAAGAATCATCGCTCGCCATGCTCGGGCCGGCTCTAACGTCTGTACAGTACGATTTACAGAGCCCCGCTGCTGATCTGCGCTTGCCACACTTGGAACAGCGCTTTACTGTCTCCGCAGCCATCGCCGAAAACGGCGGTAAAATTCAAAATGGTGGTTCGCGCCAAATCACCCCGATCGCGGGCCCACCCCAGAGGAGTCAGAAAACACTCTTATCTCACTGGACCGAGTATCACAGCTCCGGTCCCACAGAAAAAGGCAAGGAAAAACCTCTGTTCCTTTTTTTTTTAACGCTGTGAGGAAAGCAAAGGTAAATAGAACTCCGGAGGCTCAGGTGAGTGGGAAAGGCAGGGAAAGGGCGAACCTATGTGCCTGCATCCACTGTTGGTGGGGAAGGACAGGGAAAGCTAAGCAATGTGTCCACATCCACGGAGGTATGAGTAGGGCAGGGAAAGGGTGAACCTATGTGCCTTTAAAGTGAAGCTGCTATAGCCTCCAACACCCCTGCTAACAACTGGCAAAAGCACAGGAGCAACCTCCAGGCAGATTTTAGATGGAGCTCGAAAAAGCTGCAGCCACTCTGCTAGGGGAGATAGAGAATACTGAAGAGAGGCAGTGGAGCAAGCTGGTATGAGGCACTGAAAAAAATGTGCTCTCTATCTCCCTCTGCTGGTTGATGGACACAACCCATCTGTAATGGCTGCATCTGCATGATGACAAGGAATTTCACATGATCATAGACCATACGGATAAGTCAGGTGAAGCATTTACATAAGTACATAAGTACATAAGTAATGCCATACTGGGAAAAGACCAAGGGTCCATCGAGCCCAGCATCCTGTCCACGACAGCGGCCAATCCAGGCCAAGGGCACCTGGCAAGCTTCCCAAACGTACAAACATTCTATACATGTTATTCCTGGAATTTTGGATTTTTCCAAGTCCGTTTAGTAGCGGTTTATGGACTTGTCCTTTAGGAATCCGTCCAACCCCTTTTTAAACTCTACTAAGCTAACCGCCTTCACCACTTTCTCCGGCAACGAATTCCAGAGTTTAATTACACGTTGGGTGAAGAAAAATTTTCTCTGATTTGTTTTAAATTTACTACACTGTAGTTTCATCGCATGCCCCCTAGTCCTAGTATTTTTGGAAAGCGTGAACAGACGCTTCACATCCACCTGTTCCACTCCACTCATTATTTTATATACCTCTATCATGTCTCCCCTCATAGAGGTATATTTGAAAATGACTGGATAGAAACAAGAAAAACAAGACAGCCTGGTTGTTTTGTGTAAGAGGTTTATCAGGGGACACACACAAACACTTCTCTTCAGACCTCAGAATATGGGTGGGATATACTAATGAAAACCTAGTGAAAATTTAGGGTCTGTCCATTTAAGGCTCAAAACACTAAAGTTAGAAACTTTCAGGAAATCCTAAAGCAAAAAAAAAAAAAGGAACCCAATGAAGTTTCTCTGAGGTTGGTGGAATATGTTCTCAAGAAACCACACTCATAATCAATAGGGCAGTCAAATTCTGAACCAGTTAATTACCTTCCAATTTTTTATAAACATTATAAACACCAACAAATTACATGATTATAATCAACAGTAAACTTCAGCCTACCATATTAGGCCACATGAAGTAAAGTAATTGGTCTGGAAAGCCAACATGAAGGGTTACAATAGTCTAGTCTACAGAAAATGAAAACATATACCAGTCTTCAAAGCAAATCAGAAAAAAAAATGTATGTATTTAAGAAATACACCAAAACTGAAAAAAGGCTGCCCTAGCTACTTTAAGAAGGGGGTTCTCTAAAGAAAGCATAACATTTACACTACAAAATACATAACCCACAGGAAACAGATACGAATATAACAACATAAGCGTTGCCATACTGGGTCAGACCGAAGGTCCAACAAGCCCTGCATCCTGCTTCCAACAGTGGCCAACAAGTACCTGGGCAAGTTCTCAAAAGAATAAAACAGATTTTATACTACCCATCCCAGGAATAAGCAATGGATTTACCTAATTCACACTCTATCCAGTGACCGCTCTATCTACCCGTAATGAAATGACTAACTTAAGGTAGTGATTCCCAAATCTGTCCTGGGGGAACCCCAGCCTGTCAGGTTTTCAGGATATCCACAATGAATATACATGCCTTCATAAGTAACTACATATTTTCGTTTCTACACAATTTTATTAGCTTTTCACACAATTTTTTATCAAATCCTATATATATTAAGCACAGTTTCCCCTTGCCAAAAATATATCTGTCATGCACAATCATACACTCACATACTCGCAAACACTCATTCTATTCCTAATTAAAACACCGTTTCACTCTTTCCCTTGACGTCATGAACTCAATACATATACCTGTAACGTTCACTTAAATCTCAGATTGCTTCAACATAGCTTCTATAAACTCATGCCAAAATCTTCAGTTCTCATACACATCTAATATTAATGTGCTTTTCACCAAAAGCTAAAGCATATCTTGCTGGCAATACCCATAAGTCCAATGAACTCCAAACTGACAAATTGATTCAAATATCAAATATCCTTCACACAATCCACTGTTCTTTCACTTATTCAGTAATAGAATGGCGTATACCCTTCACAATCCAGTTCTATGGTAGTTTTGCTTTGCAACGCGCTTTTCATGTATCCCTGTTGAATTTATCCAGTAGTTGAAGCTGGCGTCAAATTAATATACATGAGATCGATTTGCCAAGGAGGTTGTGCATGCAAATTGATCTCATGAATATTCACTGTGGATATCCTGAAAATCTAATGAACATTTGGGAATCACTGCCTTAAGAGGAGTCCTTCTGCCTCTCTTATGTTGCCATTCCTTTTCAATCTTCATGGATTTGGGCTTTGCTCACTGAGGAAATTGGGCTTCAGTTTTCATGAAAGCTAAGCCAAAGGCTACAACAACTGAAACTAATTAGCAGCAAAAGAGAGCCAGAGGGACCCCTTAAGTAAGCTTAGAGTCACCCTTCAGTCAAAACTACTTGCTGAATGTGGCCTGTTAAAAGGCCGTAAACCAAGCCAAAGTATCTCCAGCAATACCAGTGTTTGACAGTCTGCCCAATAAGATATGTTGGATCATGTCAACAGCTGCAGAGAAGTCCAGAAGCACCAAAAAGTCTCTTCAACCTATTATCTACAGAAATAAGCAGACTATTAATGCCAATAAAAATTAGATATCTGTTCAAAATTCTCCCTGTTTCATAAGTGTAACCAAAAGTGGCACACTGGATAGAGGCAGATAAACTGTGTAAATCCAATGGCTCAAAAGTTGCTTTAAGGCATTACTTCATAGGCAGAGGAATGAGGTGGGCACTGGAGTCATGGCCTGACCAATATTTTGCCCCAACACAGCATCATAACTAGAAAAAGCTTGAGGATAGGGGTCAAATACTGGCTAAAGGTGCCAAACCAACCAAAAGGATGTTCTGTTGCTCCTGTGTGGATTATTGTGGAGTGGAATTGTAACCTAGTGGTTAGTGCAGTGGCCTTTGATCCTGGCGAACTGGGTTCAATTCCCACTGCAGCTCCTTGTGAACTTGTGCAAGTCACTTAACTCTCTACTGCCCCAGGTACAAAAACTTAGATTGTGAGCCAAGTAGGGACACAAGAAAGTACCCGCATATATGACTAGATTCTATATATGGAGCCTGAAAATTCCACGTGGAAAAATAATACACCTAGGTGTATTCCCTAAAGCACACCTATATTTTATAGAAGAGGCTTAAATTTCTGCATGGTATATAGAATACGCCGAGCGCCTCACCACATGGGGATAATGTGTACAGCACTGCATACATCTAGTAGCGCTATAGAAATGATTTAGTAATTATTGCAGCTTTCAGAGACTCTGGTAAACTGCACGCAGAAAAGGCCACATTAATATACTAAATAAAGGCACAAAGTTTTAAACCAGGACTTCACGAACCAAAAGGCAGGATGCAGATTTAATGGAGATAATGACACATAAAACTTATCGTTTATCTAAAGGCTGAAATGACCTCAACTCTATAGCAATCTAGTTGCTATCACTCATCATGCCTTTAGTAGTCAATCTGACAGAACCAGGCTTATTTCTAGCTCTAATATCAGCAACTATTTTCAAAGCAAGTCACAAGCTTTTCACATTCTGACTTCTCAAAGAGCAATATGACAATGCTGAACAGGTCTTTAGTCTAATGCCCTGCTGTCACAGTTTTAAGAATAAAAATTCTTAGCATTAAAAATAGCTACATTATAAGTTTGAACAAAACAGTGGCAAATGGTGTGCATTACAATTTATATTTAAGCCTGTTTCTCAGATTTCAATTTTAGAATCTTCTGTAAACCAGGATGTCAGTTTGGGTCTCCTCTGAGAAACTAGTTGCTATGCTGAAAGAAAATCATGAACTCTACTCAACTGAAAAACGAGCTTGCGGAGCTACTGCTAGTGATATGCAACTTATCCTTAAAATCGAGCGTGGTAACGGAAGATTGGAGGGTGGCCAATGTAACGCCCATTTTTAAAAAAGGCTCCAGGGGAGATCCGGGAAATTATAGACCGGTGAGTCTGACGTCGGTGCCTGGGAAAATGGTAGAGGCTATTATTAAAAACAAAATTACAGAGCACATCCGAGGACATGGATTACTGAGACCAAGTCAGCATTGGCTTTTGTGTGGGGAAATCTTGCCTGACCAATTTACTTCAATTCTTTGAAGGAGTGAACAAACATGTGGACAAAGGGGAGTCGGTTGATATTGTGTATCTGGATTTTCAAAAGGCGTTTGACAAGGTACCTCATGAAAGGCTACAGAGGAAATTGGAGGGTCATCGGATAGGAGGAAATGTCCTATTGTGGATTAAAAGCTGGTTGAAGGATAGGAAACAGAGAGTGGGGTTAAATGGGCAGTATTCACAATGGAGAAGGGTAGTTAGTGGGGTTCCTCAAGGGTCCGTGCTAGGACCGCTGCTTTTTAATATATTTATAAATGATTTAGAGATGGGAGTAACTAGCGAGGTAATTAAATTTGCTGATGACACAAAGTTATTCAAAGTCGTTAAATCACGACAGGATTGTGAAAAATTACAAGAGGACCTTACAAGACTGGGAGACTGGGCGGCTAAATGGCAGATGATGTTTAATGTGAGCAAGTGCAAGGTGATGCATGTGGGAAAAAAGAACCCGAATTATAGCTACGTCATGCAAGGTTCCACGTTAGGAGTTACGGACCAAGAAAGGGATCTGGGTGTCGTCGTCGATAACACACTGAAACCTTCTGCTCAGTGTGCTGCTGCGGCTAAGAAAGCGAATAGAATGTTGGGTATTATTAGGAAAGGTATGGAAAACAGGTGTGAGGATGTTATAATGCCGTTGTATCGCTCCATGGTGCGACCGCACCTTGAGTATTGTGTTCAATTCTGGTCGCCGCATCTCAAGAAGGATATAGTAGAATTGGAAAAGGTGCAGCGAAGGGCGACTAAAATGATAGCGGGGATGGGACGACTTCCCTATGAAGAAAGACTAAGGAGGCTAGGGCTATACAGCTTGGAGAAGAGACGGCTGAGGGGAGACATGATAGAGGTATATAAAATAATGAGTGGAGTGGAACAGGTGGATGTGAAGCTTCTGTTCACGCTTTCCAAAAATACTAGGACTAGGGGGCATGCGATGAAACTACAGTGTAGTAAATTTAAAACAAATCGGAGAAAAATTTTCTTCACCCAACGTGTAATTAAACTCTGGAATTCGTTGCCGGAGAAAGTGGTGAAGGCGGTTAGCTTAGCAGAGTTTAAAAAGGGGTTGGACGGTTTCCTAAAGGACAAGTCCATAAACCGCTACTAAACGGACTTGGAAAAATCCAAAATTCCAGGAATAACATGTATAGAATGTTTGTACGTTTGGGAAGCTTGCCAGGTGCCCTTGGCCTGGATTGGCCGCTGTCGTGGACAGGATGCTGGGCTCGATGGACCCTTGGTCTTTTCCCAGTATGGCATTACTTATGTACTTATATGTACTTATGTACCCCAAAAGGACATAAATTCCTCTACAAGGAGAACCAAAATACTGCAGCATTGCGTAGGCACAAAGCGGATATAGTCTACCTGATGGAGACTAACCTCAGTGTCGCAGAACATCAGAAACTCTAAAATTGCTGGGTTTAATCAATGCTTTTACATTTCTTCAAGCTCCAAAAAGCCAGGGTAACCATTCTGACTCATAAAAAATATGCTTTTTCAGTACAAACATAGTCAGGATCCTGGATGGAGCTATGTGGTCATACAGGGTAAGTTTCAAGTTTATTATAGGATTACTATCCCGCCCCTTGAGACTAAATTCTATAAATACTGCCAAAAAAATCAGCACTGAAAAAAAAGCGCTAAGCGCTATTCTATAAATGGCACTCAGTTAGCACCATTTCAGGGCCCTTTTACTAAGCCGCGTAGGCCCCTACACACGCCCAACCCGTGGCAATTTGGAGCTACCTCCCGGCTACTGCACGGCCCTTGCGGTAATTTAATTTTTGACGCGCGGCCGCTACGCGCACTGGAAAATAATTTTTATTTTGTGGCATGTGGCAGAAACCGGGCAGTAATCATCATTCTACACGCACAGACGATTACCGCACAGTTAACACATAAAAGGTATGCACAGATATGGGCACATAAATTTACGCACATAGATTTTAATTAATGCCAATCAGCACTGATGATTGTTAGGGCCCAATTGTTGGTGCTAATTAGATTATTCAAATAATTTGCATCTGCATTTTAAAGCACCATTTACAGAACTTGGGGGTATACACTTCTGAATTCCAATGCAACCCAGAGCAATTACTTCAGTTCATGGAGTCAGTTTCACTCCCAGTTATCAGATCTGAAGAGAGAGCAGCTAAATGCTCCTATGTCTGGTGAGGAGATCCAGACTAAATCAAACATCTGCCATTACACAAATTACCTGATCCAGATAGGTTTAGTGGGGAATTTTTCAGGCTTTTGCAATCCCACTTAATAGGCCCATTAGAAGAATACTTTATATACAGGCAGTACAGAGGGGATAGTTCCCCTACTTTTCCCCAATCAAGCATTGATTACTGTACTCCTGAAGCTCTGGGAAAATGCTCTAATTCCTGCATCTTACTGGCCTATCTCATCAATGTTGATTTGAAAATACTAGCTAAGACTCTGATTGGCAGAACTGATGCCTCAATTGGTGGGCACACAGCATGTGGGATTTGTGAAGGGTCATCAGGCAATTGTAGACTTGAGGAAACTGGTTCTTCTGGTTGAGTATATTTTTATTTATTTGGATTTGCTCACATCTTTTTCAGTAATAGCTATATGTAGCAAAGGTTGGCAGCTTGTGCTTTTTATCAGTTCTTCTGATCATTGTTTAACTGAACTCAATGTATTTATTTGGATTTTGCTCACACCTTTTCAGTAGTAGCTCAAGGTGAGTTACATTCAGGTATACTGGGTATTTCCCTGTCCCTGGAGGGCTCACAATCTAAGTTTAAACCTGATGCAATGGAGGGTTAAATGAATTGCCAAAGGTCACAAGGAGTAGCAGTGGGATTTGAACTGGCCACCTCTAAATATCAAGACCGGTGCTCTAGCTACTAGGCCACTCCTCCACTCAGACAACACTCTATACCAGCTTTGGCTATAGGTTATGGATTTGGAAAATGCTTTTAACCAAGTAGAGTGGTCATTTTGGCTGTGGAGGTTATTTTTAGAAGCTACTCTTACCATAATGCCAACCCATCTGCAGCAGTTTTAGGAAATGGGTCGCCTTCTCTGCAGTTTTTGTTTCCACTCTCTGAGGTTTTCTTATTCACTCTTTTGTCATTAGCATGCTTGACTACTGTAACTCACTTTATATGGACCTTAGATCAAGCAATATTTGATACCGATAAGTGAACAAGTTATGTTCATCCTCACTTTTCAAGGAAAATTGTTAAATATAGAAAAAGAATGTGAAACAAATGAGAAGATATACTGAAATTATTAGAAACAGTGTATGAATAAAAATAATTTAAATATTTTTTAGGACTGATGATTGAGTTGCCGCCCAGGTGTGTCCAAGGAAGTCATAATTTGGAATGGCAGGTATGGCACCGGGTGTTTTCTGAGGTCCTATTCCCCGTAATTCAAATACAATTTGTGGAGTTACAAGGTTCTTCATATGGTTAATGTGGACATTGCTACAAGTTTAAGAACCAGTCAATTTGCCAGAAACTTACATATAATAAGTATGCTTATATATGGGGACAGCACAGGGCTCCTAGCCCAGGGGTGCCAAAAGATCCTCAAAGGAACGCAATAGCAGCTTCCAGTGGAATGGGAAAGAAATAATCCCACATGTTTCACAATTAGAGTAGCATTTCATCCTCTACTACCATTTATTTATTTATTGCTGCTGCCAGTGAAAAGATAGATCCAGTCCATGAGCCAGAATTTTCCCCTGCCGACTCTAGCTGGCAGCCATAGAGCCTACAGTGGTCATATGATATCCCAGCCCTCAACACTGCACCATCTGCACCAAGATACTGCCGGAACAAAGGGAATCTGGCAGCACACAGAACTGACATCTTCTCTGCATGTCCTTTCTACAAAGAAAGTGCAGGAAGGGGCAGGGTCACAAAACAGCTAGACCTTGAAATTAAGCACAGACCTATTCTCTCAATCATATTCACCGCATCCCTCCTCTCTTCCAAAATGGCCCTGGAACTTAGTGCTGTCCGTGGGTGGAAGCGGCAGTTCCACCTCTTGCTTTCCCACATAATCTGTTTTTAACAAGAAGTGACTGTACAGAGTAGGAGGGGCAAATCCTAGAGACCAAGGGCACACTGGCTCACGGTCTCCACATGCAAGGATGAAGGAAGTGATGACACCACCAACGGCCTGGATAGCACTAGGGTTGCTTTGCAACAGCAAAGACACAGGACAGCTACAAGTATTTGGGAGGAAACAAGGAGGAAGGGCAACAGCAACAGAAACCATGTGGTGCCTCATAGATAGCACCAACCTTGTGGAAGGGTGAGGGCACAAAAGACTCCCTGGTCGCCCAAATTTTGGTGAACAGGGCAGAGGAGCCATTAACAATTATTAGTGTTAATTTGAACCTGCCTACACAGTATTCTATAATGCTGCATGCTCAAAGTGTCACACACACAACCCAAAAGGGGGAGATGTATGGGTGGGTCATGGGCATTTTATGTTTAAATGTTTAATAAAGTTGCAGCAGTTACAAATCAAACAATAAACACAGAAAAGCACAAGACACAAGGCAAATATAAACCAATTGAACAGAGAGTAAATGACTGACTCTTATAGCCTTTCACAAAAGACACAACGCCACATAACTAATACCCCTCTGTACCCCTTCCCCCCAAAAAAAACCAACCCTACGCACAGCTTTATATAATTCTGAAACTGAATATCCAACTTGCGTGTCAGGATTTACACCAGCAGGCATAAATCCTTGCTCCCAAAGTTGGGTTCAGTAATGAGCACTGAGCGGTATTCTACAAAGGGCCCTTGATGCAGAACACCCTTTATAGAACAAAAGTTTAGCCCAGATCTTTCCGGCATTTGGGCACCATTTACTCAATCCATCCCTATAATCATGCTGTTTCATGACATTCCCACACTGCCAGGCTCTCCAGTCCGCTCCTCTGGCACCAAGAGGGGGAGGAAGGAGAAAAGGGACACTATGAGGAAAGATGAGATGAGGATTCCCTACCCTGGTTCTCTCCCAGCTGCTCTAACCATTTGGCCAGTGGTTCCCATATCTGGCCCTGGAGGCACCCCACCCACTTTGGTTTTCAGGAAACCCACAATGAATATTCATGAGATTTGCATGCACTGCCTCCACTGCACGATCTCTCTCATGAATATTCATTGTGGATATCCTGACAACATGACTAGCTGGAGTGCCTCCTGGCCAGGTTTGGGAGCCAGTGCATTAGGCTATTCCTCCACATGGAAAGCTGAGATGAGGAAGGAAAGGAGCACCATCCCCCTAATTCTACATAGGGTGCCTAACTTTTGGTACTCAAACAGAACTCAAGAACCAAAATAGAGGTGAAACATCAATTTCTATAACTTGGTGCCTATTATTGTGTTGACATTGTAATGTATTATACTATGCCATATTTTGTATTGTTATTTGAGTATTTTTTTTACTGCTATAATTGTCTATTGCTTATGTTTGATTTATTCTTACTGTACACTGCTTTGAGTGAATTCTTTCAAAAAGGCGGTAAATAAATCCTAATAAAAAAATAAATACTGTATTTAGATGAACCTATTTACAACTGCCATAGAGCAAGTGTAAATGGCGGTGCCTAAACTGGACTACTGTAATAGCTTATATTTTGGTTTATTGCAAGCATGGAAAAGAACTACAATCAGTGACAGAAAGGGAAATTTCACTCATCTAAAAAAAAAAAAAGCATATATGCCGAGGGAAGGGGGGGGAGGAAAATCATGGGTGAAAAAGTGGAGTGGAGGGAAAGGGGGTAAAAAAAACATGGTGGAGTTACAAAGAACAGATCACCTGTCTTGTTCAGTGATGGTTTTCCACTGGCTTCTGGTGCAAATACAATACAAACTACTCATGCTTCTTTTTAAGACCTGAACAAGTGTAGCTCCTGAATTATTTTAAACAAGTTTTGAGACTCTATGATCCGGCTCACCCTGAGATCAGCAGGAACCCGGCAATTGGTGTAGCCTTCTTGCTGTCCATAGCTGGACCTCTTCTAAGTTGCTTTTCAATGTCCGCATGCTATCATCAATGTTGAATTTAAAAAGAGATTGAAAGCACATTTGCAGGCAAATGCTTGATATGATATTGGGATCAAGAACCAAGTTTCAGCATTTAATGTTGTTTTTTGTCTCTATGAATGTATTTTAATTATGTATGTTTGTTACCCACTTAGTTGATAGGCAGGCTATAAATGGGAATGGGATTTGATATACTGCCTTTCTGTAGTTACAGTCAAAGCGGTTTGCATATTTTATATACAGGTACTTATTTTATACCTGGGGCAATGGAGGGTTAAGTGACTTGCCCAGAGTCACAAGGAGCTGAAGTGGGAATCTAACGCATTTCCTCAAGTTATCAGGCTGCTCCGCTATTCCAATAAATAAATAATTGTGGAGTTATACTAGTATTCTTTAACAACATCGGTGCACAAATTTGCTGTTACAGAATACCAGTTAAAGCATCTAGATTTTGGGCACTTAACTTATAAAACCCTTTCTAAAATTGATCCCCATGTGTACAGCAGGAGGAAAAGAAGATTGTGGGAGAGATAGGGTTTATTTGATGCCAGAACAAAGCTGGCACTCAATATCTCAAAACAAATATTTATTAAAGTGTTATTTATTTATTGGTGCTTATATCCCACATAATCCAAATGTTAATTATTCAGTTCAATGTGGCTTACAATAATTAAGACTAAAAATGTATACTATATATTTTTATAAGTACAAAGAAAACATGAGCAGTGAGATTTTGAAAAAAGCAAATAAAGATATAGATATCATAACATTTGCTGTTTAGTTCATTGTCTACCAATACAAAAAATTGTTTAAAAAGAATGCCGTGAGAAATCTGCAAAATATTAGCTAGCTGGTAATCCTTTTTAGCTCACTAGGGATGGAGTTCCACCATTTTGGACCTCTATGTAGTGGATGCGCACAAAAAATGAAATTATCGCCCGAGCTATGCAGTAGCCGGGCGGTGGTTCCAAATTGGTGTGCGTTGGGCACGCGTTGGCGCCTACGTGGCTTAGTAAAAGGGCCCCTAAATAAAGGCAACAGCTTAATTTACATGATTTGGATGTTCTGCATTGCAATCCAGCCTGTGGCTCTCGAGGACTGCACTTGCCATCCATGCCCAGCTCCTAAATTCCTGCACCTAGGGCTTTATAATAATTTCATACAAAGAGATGGGGCAGGGAAACTAAGGGGGTCTTTTACTAAAGATTACCACGTTATCTGCCACAGGATCTTATGCTGCAGATAATATGCCCTTATCTTTAGTAAATAACCCCCTATGTTACAATGGCTCTGCAGACACAGCATAGTGGTAATTATGGTGTAAAGATAGACAGTAATGAAATGATCGTTGGCTAATATGGCAAAAGGGTTCCTGTCATACATTTCGATGTTATTCAACCAACCTAAAGAATTAAAATTTAGATAGCAACGTTATGACTATACCAAAGCTTTCAAAAAAACACTGACTAGGAACCACTTTTCAAAGTAGTGATTACAAAAGACCCAGTAAGGTTGTAGATACAGGCATATTTTGGAGGTAGGCCGCAAAGCGAGGAAGAAGCGTCAAGATTTTGCTATTCACATGGGGGAAACGTAGGCATGGGGAAGAGGAACTTCAAACAGGCCAGTGCCGGCTAATTAACAAGCTAGCAGTCAAGAAAAAAAGAAATCAGGTCACAGCTTGGGCCAGGAGCCAGAGCTTCAGAGTCAAGGGACTCCAAACAAAATATGGAGCTGTGCAAGAGGGAACGAGGCAGAGAGGAGAGGTGTAGTCCTGGTAATAACAGTGCTGTTTACCAGCTGATGAATTCATCCAGTTCTCGAAGGGAGCTGGCAAACGCTGTTGTGGACGATTCCACTGTTTCTGCAAGTGGAGCTCTATCCTCTGATCTTGCACTTCTACCCCTCGGGCAAACGAACAAGCTGCACTTGTACTGAATCTGGTTTGGAGATTAATGGTTTTGCAAGTCAAAGCCCCTGGTGCTTTGAAAGCACAAAAAGCTGTGAACACAGATTCTGTAATCTGTGTATTTCTTGATTTAATATTACAGGAAAATGCCTTAAAAAGGAAACAATAGTAAATGATGGATAAAATGAACTTTTCCAGAAAGTAAGAGCTTATATTTATAAAGACCTCAGTCTCGTTTTAAAAAAGTGTCTTTTGCAATACATGTGGAGGGGCATTTTCAATAAAATGTCTAAATCCAATTTTGGACATTTTGCTAGAAACATCTAAAAATTGGGTGGTGAACATAGATTTTTTTTCAGGTTCCAAATGGCTATACGTTTTGGTTTGAAAATCACCTTTTTCCTAGATGTTTTGTGCTCACTGCATTTTTCTTTTGGGACCACTTTGGAAAATAAAACATCCAAGAGAAAAAAAATGCACAAAAATCAGCCACTGAGATATCTGGGGGCCAGCATTCTTAGTAGACTGGCCACACAGACATCCCAGTAGAGTTGTGGGGCACCCCAGAGGGCACTGCAGTGGACTTCACATAAAAGGTCACAGGTAACATCTCACCACAATTCCCTCCAGGAGCAGAAAAATGCCTACTGTACCTCACTGTACACCACGACAATACCTCTCAAGCTTGCAGGTATCATCTATATGTAGGTACAGTAGGTATTTAATGCACTTTGGAGGGCTCACATGTTCCACCACAAGTGTTTCAGTTAGAGTGGGATATGGGCCTGGGTCCCCTTCTCTACAGACCACTGCAGTTACCACTAGGGCTACTCCTGGAACCTGCTTGCTGCTCTAATAGGAATGGTCATCATATATGAAACTGTCAGAGCCTAATATCTAATGTCACTGTCACAACTTGGGGAACTGGGAGGGGATCAGTGACCACTGGGGGAGGAAGGGGGTTTTGTCTTAATCCCTCCATTAGACATTTGGTCATTTAGGGTACCTTTTGGTAACAGTCATGACTGAAACAAGCAGGGCCGCAGAGAGACACAGTCGGGCCCGGGGCAGGACTGCCAACCACAACCCCCCATACTCGGGCAGCCACAGCTGCTCCTCCCTTTACCTTCCAGTGTCTCCTCCCTCGGTCTGTCGTGTCCTCCTACTCCTGTGTGCCCGTACCTGGAGGATTGCATTAACACGATAACCCGGGTCCGGGTTATCATGTTAATTTAAAAATCATCCGGGTCCTGGCATACTCGGAGCAGGAGAAGAGAGACAGAACTGAAGCAGATAGGCAGGAAGAAGCTTGCTGGCATCAGCCCCCCCCCCCCCCCCCACTCCCTTGGAGGCTGAGCCTGGGAAATTTTGCCCTCCTGCTCCCTGGCGGCCCTGGAAACAGATCCAGCCAAAACCATCTTAATTTTGGCCCTAGACGTTTTCATTTTGTTCCACTATTACAGAAAAACATCCCGCACAAATCATGCTCCCCTGAAATTTGGATGAACTATGGAGCAAAATGTCTAAAATCAGGGGGGGGGGGGTTTCAAAAATCACAACTTGAACGTTTTTGAGAGAAAAACATCCTTCTGCTACCTTATGACTTTTTTGTTTTGTTTTGAAAATGAGCCCCTTGGTGTTAAGGAAGGAATTTCAAACACGGGATTTGCAAATGACCATAACATACAGAAAAGCTGGTTCTCCACAAAACAAGGTTCTTCAGATGCAAAAACTACTCCAGTCAAAACAATAACGATATCTCTTCTTCTGGTCATTATGCTGGGTGCATTTATTTCTAAAATGGTCCATTCTGTACTATTTTATTCATGTAGGAAGACCTCTCCCCCACCACCACCACCCCAACCGAACAGCACTGGTTAACTTCTCTTCTCATATCAAGACTCACCTTGTCATTTTAATATTTCAAGTTTACACAGGCTTTTCTGCTGTACCTTGAGAGATAAAAAGGAACAATGTGCTGAGCTGCAGAATCATGTTTTCTGATGCGCAATGCATCTCTCTGTCACAGTTTTTAACTGCACCAAATACCACTTTGAAAATACTATAATAATTTGCATTTATATAATGTTGTACTTCATCCCGAGAGAAGCCAAAGGCATTTTGCAATCACAGCTCTCCAGAAATGTTTATCGGATGCTACCAAATCACTGCTGAGTGAAGCACCTTGCTGGGAGGAGAAAGCCAGTGGCGGCACTGGATTAGCTAGTGGTCACTGGATTAGTCCACTCATATACACAGAAAAAGTTCAGCAAACAGGTTGCAGGAATGACCTAGTTACTGAACAAACCTAATGCATTTCTGATTAGCTTGCCTAGGTTATGCACCCATCACAACATTCAAAAGCTCGGCATGAATGCTAGCCCAATATAAAGGCATGTAACCTGCAGCCCATTTGCAGTCATTTTTCGATACAGCCAGAATCAGAATCCTCAAAATTCTGAAACTTGGCACCAGTGGTTAAAGGAATCCCCATTCACCCCCAGTTCATAATTTAACTCTGCATACAATTTTGGTATGCATAAATTCCCACTTTGACAGAAAATAGTGGATTATGAACCAGGAGGAAAAAAAAAAAAATACGCAAAGCAACAGAACAGCAGCAAGTTTGATTCCCAGACCTCAGCAGCTGTGTTTAAGCCCCTGAAAGGAGGCAGTGATCACATAACAGAAAATCCAGAGGTCAAACTTAGGGCCAGGGATCACAGAGTGCTGGTGCTGACCAGGGCAGCTTTAGACTATCAAAGGGGGGAGGGGGAGGGAGTAGCAGGGTAGGCAGGAGGAGAGGAATTCCCATATTACAAAGGACCCAGTACCATCACAGCCTATTCCTGATTCACTAGCTGCCAGATAACAATAAAATAAATCTACCTTATCAGTATGAAGGATCCCAGACACCTCTGAAGTTACAATGCAGTACCCGATAACTAAATACAAAACTAAAATATTTTTAAAACATGAACTACACTTTTCACATAAGCTTCATTTGAGTGCTTGAAACCTATTTCAGCTAAGAAAAGCCCAATGGTAACATTTACCCTTGCTTCCTACAGCAAATCTGGCCTTATAAAACCATCATGTGTGCGAGTTTCTCTGTCTCCTCCCTGTACCTTCTGAAACACTCAATTTTATTTTCACATTTCTGAAATATGCAGCACAGCAGCAAGTGACCCTCAGTTCACACATCTCACATATGCTCAACACCCCAACACTTAGAATCAATGTTTGGTTTTCTGCCTTAGTTCTCTGTAAGAAAACAGGTCAATTTAGCTGGACTCTTAAGGAGGTCAGAGCACAGTAGGATATCAAATATTGTTAATGTTGTCCTCCCATTGGAAAATAGTCATAACAAATCTCCAGAATAAAGGTGGAAAACACATGAAAGGAGAAATTAGGACTTATCTGATAATTTTCTTTCCATTAGTTCTTCACACTATTCCAGGACAAGTGGGTAGTTATGTCCATCGACCAGCAGGTGGAGATAGAAAATACAGAACTGAGCATCACTATATAGCTCCCTACTAGCAGCTCAGCTTCTCAGTATCAGTCCTCAAGCAAGGAAGAAAGAACGCCCAATCAGGTGCATGGTCAGCAACCAACACATCCAGCCCCAAGAAACATCCGAAGACAAGGTCCCTGGAAAACAGGATACAAAGACCATGCATAGAACCACCAATCAGGGCGTCGAACCACGGAGGGCTCCTGGAATAGTGTGAAGAATTAATGGAAAGAAAATTATCCGGTAAGTCCTAATTTCTCCTTCCATTATGTTTATTCCCACTATTCCAGGACAAGTGGGATGTTCAAAAGCTACCCCTATGAGGGTGGGAAACCGAACCTGCCACAGAATTGACACCCCAAATGAAGCTGCTGCCTGCGTGGCCCCTGCTATACCATCATGCTACTGAAGGAATGCAGAGAAGCCCATGCCTCTGCCCTACAAATATCCATCAGAGAAGACAACGAAGCCTTTGCCCGAGATGTAGTCACACACCCAGGAGAGTGTGCCTTCCAACACGAGGAGGAGAAAAGCCTCCCAGAATACAAGCAGAGACCATGGCCACCTTCACCCACCGGGCAAAGGAAGCCTTGGAAGCCATGAAACCCAACTGCTGTTTACCAAACTGCACAAAAGGTCTATACGAAAGGCGGAAGACATCGGGAACCTCGAAAAAACACAAGAGAGCCCTGTGACAGTTCAGAAGCCTGCAAGAGGCATATAGACGACTAAATAAAAAGAAACCAACAAGCACTCGGGCAAGAAGGATGGTACTGCCCGAAAGGAGACCCCGCCTCCAAAACAAAGACGGAGAAAGGGTCCTAAGAAGGAGCCTGAAGTTGCAAGAAGCAACAGGCCAACGGAAGCGCCCTATTAACACAGAGTTCTACGTGAGAACTATCAGCATCACCTATAACGCTGCTTAGTAAACAGGGCCCTAATTCATTAGCGCACACTAACCACCGTTTACAAAGCCACACCGACAATGCCAACAAAGCCCATTCAGTACATTACCGCAATGGCAGTCGCTAGCGCAGCTTTATAAACGAGGGTAAATCTATTACCACTTCTTAGTTAAAGGACCCCAAAGGGTCAATACAATTGCACTACATCTTCTACATACTATAGGCATCTTTGAATAAAAATTATTTCAGTTTTTTTACAGAAATCTTTCAAATCTACCTTATTCCTAAGCTCTACCAGCAACCAAGTCCATTAGCGTTGGCCTATCACAGAGCAGGCTCAAATTTTTAGTGTAGGTTTTCATGCAAAATACAAACATGGAACTTCTAATAGTCTTAGAGGTCCTTTTATTAAGGCGTGCTAAATCAGTGTCAGATAACACAGAATGTAAATAACATGATCTGCAATTGGAACTATTAATGGAAGCGGCCTGTACAACCTTATTTGCTTTCAAAACCAAAAAAAAAAAAACTTGAATCTAAAATGTATAGACCTCGGTAATGCAAGGAGATCAATACTGACATAAAATTATTTCAAATTTCCATAATTAAACAAGCAGCGCTACTCAGCACCTATTGCAAGTCTTTTGTTACCAAGAAAACGTTAAACTAATCAATCGTTGATAAAACCAAAGAGAACTGTGCGAAAATCTTACACACAAAAAAAAAGGTAAACAAAAAAACCGTTTTAACATTCTTAACTTTAAACTGGTGTCCTGTAGCCCCCCCCCCCCCCCCCCCCCCCAGCCAAGGCTATTCCACTTGGCTTTGGGACAGCTGCAGCAGATGTTCCTTTCCTCCACCCTAGACCATCCTGGGCCCTGGCTGCTGCACTTAGACCCCAGTATCAAAATTTGGATGTCCTGATTTTTCAACTCCTAGTTTAAAAAAAAAATGAAGTTGAATGTGTTGTTGTGATACACGCAGTTCCTTTATAAATAAATCTCCTCACACTGTCATAAAATAACTCTATGACCACTTGCATTTCACCTCACATTCTTCAAATATGTTCATAGACAAACTCATACAAGCTGTCTCTCATCATTCTTGACAGAAACTACATCAGAAAAACTCCCTTCTAAACACATTCTTCTCCCTGCTCTTCACTTAGAACAGACAGGTACTAGATCTTCTGTCCCAAACAAACTGCTACAGAAAATCAAAATCTGCCCCCCCAAAAAACTACATTTGTTTATAAATGTTCTAGTTTTGGGTGCTCGTATAGATCTTGATGTATAGACGGTGCCTAACTTTCTGTTTCATCCTTTTATTCTGCCTTTACTCAAAGGGCGGGGGGAGAAAGCAGTTTACATTCAATGGCAATGCGCTTAAGTCTAGGCAGTATATAAATACTGGAAATAAATAAATAAGTCCATCAATCGATATAATAGGTTGAAGCAGACGTACCATATATGATATTAATAGAGAAGGGGAAGGGATTTTGAATTTATCTTATGTCTTTCTCAGAAGCTCATTAAAGTTATAATCAGATACATCGGTAAATTCCTGTCCCCAAAGGCCTCTCAGTCTAATGGAGGGTTAATGATGATCACGAGGATAAACAGCAGAAATGGAACCTGGCTTCTCTGGTTCTCAGCCTGCTGCTCTAACCATTAAGCTACTTCTCCACTCCAGTCTAGAGAAATGATAGACATCACCACACAGCTAAGATAACTCAATAAGATTCCTCATATCAATATTATACCTCGCAAAAAAACAAAACAAAACTAAATAATACTAATAAACCATGGATAAGCAATATTAAACATCCCTGTCCCAACAATCCTCCCTCTGCAGTACCCACACACACTGTTCACTTCGCTCACAGAAAGTGTGGACCACTAATACTAGAGTTACAAACATCATCCACACCAGAAAACTTCCAGCAGATTCCAGAGGTCCTGAGGGGCTCACAAAGCACTGCAGGCAAAGGGTGAATTTGGAAGGTTAAGAAATGGATTTTCAAGACAAGGCAGGGGTAGGCAACTCTGGTTCTCAAGTACTGCAAAACCAGTCAAGTTTACAGGCTTATCCCTAAATATGCATGGCATGCATAACATGAAAGCAGTGCACTCAAATACATCTCATTATATTCACTGTGGATATCTTTAAAAACCCAATAGACTTTCAGAACTCAAAAGACCAGAGCTGCCTAACCCTGATGCATAAGTCAGGGTGAGGAGATTAAGAATATAGGAATGTATAGTGGTAAAGTAAAGGAAGGAATCTAGGTGCTGGAAAAAGGGAAACATCAGTGGAGGGAGAACAAACAAGGAGGAGTGGAAATATGATGTTGCAGGATTAGTGGAGGGAACAGAGAATGTATGGGGTATAATTAAAAAAAAAAGAAAAGAAATGCTGAACAAAGCAAAGAGAATGTGGGGCAACAGCAGGAATGATGGGATAGGAGCTCCACAGTCAAGATAGACATTTCTCAAGTGAGGCAGCTGAATGATATGCTGAGAATTTGGTAAATGTTGAAATTCATTGTCAGTGGGTGCAGTTTAGTAGCTTGTATTTAAGTATTGCCATAATGCATTAAGCCCAGCATCCTGTTTCCAACAGTGGCCAATCCAGGTCACAAATACCTGTCAAGAGCCCAAAAAAGTACAAAACATTTTATACTGCTTATCCCAGAAATAGTGGATTTTCCCCGAGTCCATTTAATAATGGTCTATGGACTTTTCCTTTAGGAAGCCATCCAAACCTTTTTAAAACTCCGCTAAGCTAACCGCCTTTACCACATTCTCTGGCAACGAATTCCAGAGTTTAACTACACGTTGAGTGAAGAAAAAATTTCTCCGATTAGTTTTAAATTTACTACATTGTAGCTTCATCGCATGCCCCCTAGTCCTAGAATTTTTGGAAAGCATAAACAGATGCTTCACATCTACCCGTTCAACTCCACTCATTATTTTATAGACCTCTATCATATCTCCCCTCAGCCGCCTTTTCTCCAAGCTGAAGAGCCCTAGCCGCTTTAGCCTTTCCTCATAGGGAAGTCGTCTCACCCCCTTTATCATTTTCGTCACCTTTCTCTGCACCTTTTCTAATTCCACTATATTTTTTTTGAGATGCAGCGACCAGAATTGAACACAATATTCGAGGTGCGGTCACAACATGGAGCGATACAAAGGCATTATAACATCCTCATTTTTGTTTTCCATTCCTTTCCTAATAATACCTAACATTCTATTTGCTTTCTTAGCCGCAGCAGCACACTGAGCAGAAAGTTTCAGCGTATCATCAACGAATGCACCTAGATCCCTTTCTTGGTCTGTGATTCCTAACGTGGAACCTTGCATGACGTAGCTATAATTCGGGTTCCTCTTTCCCACATGCATCACTTTGCACTTGCTCACATTAAACGTCATCTGCCATTTAGACGCCCATTCTCCCAGTCTCGTAAGGTCCTCTTGTCATTTTTCACAATCCTCCCACGATTTAACGACTTTGAATAACTTTGTCTCATCAGCAAATTTAATTACCTCATTAGTTACTCCCATCTCTAGGTCATTTATAAATATGTTAAAAAAGCAGCAGTCCCAGCACAGACCCCTGGGGAACCCCACTAACTACCCTTTCTCCATTGGGAATACTGACCATTTAACCCTACTCTCTGTTTTCTATCTTTTAACCAGTTTTTAATCCACAATAGAACACTACCTCCTATCCCATGACTCTCCAATTTCCTCTGGAGTCTTTCATGAGGTACTTTGTCAAATGCCTTCTGAAAATACAGATACACAATATCAACCAGCTCACCTTTATCCACATGTTTGTTCACCCCTTCAAACAAATGTAGCAGATTGGCGAGGCAAGATTTCCCTTCACTAAATCCATGTTGAAAGTCTCATTAATCCATGCTTTTGAATATGCTCTGTAATTTTGTTCTTAATAATAGTCTCTACCATTTTGCCCGGCACCGACATCAGACTCACCAGTCTATAGTTTCCCTATCTCCTCTGGAACCTTTTTAAAAAATCAGCATTACATTGGCCTCCCTCCAACCTTCCTGTATCATGCCCGATTTTAAGGATAAATTACATATTACTAACAATAGCTCAGCAAGCTCATTTTTCAGTTCTATCAGTACTCTGGGATGAATACCATCCGGTCCAGGAGATTTGCTACTCTTCAGTTTGTAGAACTGCCCCATTACATCCTCCAGGTTTACAGAGAATTCATTGTTTCTCCGACTCGTCAGCTTCAAATACCATTTCCAGCACCGTTATCCCACCCAAATCATCCTCGGTGAAGACCGAAGAAAAGAATTCATTTAATCTCTCCGCTATGGCTTTGCCTTCCCTGATCGCCCCTTTTACTCCTCAGTCATCTAACGGTCCAACCGATTCTTTTGCCAGCTTCCTGCTTTTAATATACCTAAAAAAAATTTACTATGTGTTTTTGCCTCCAACGCAATCTTTTTTTCGAAGTCCCTCTTAGCCTTCCTTATCAGCGCTTTCCATTTGACTTGACATTCCTTATGCTGTTTTTTTATTATTTTCAGTTGGTTCCTTCTTCCATTTTCTGAAGGATTTTCTTTTAGCTCTAATAGCTTCCTTCACCACACTTTTTAACCACACTGGCTGTCATTTGGTCTTCCGTCCTCCTTTTTTAATACGCGGAATATATTTGGCCTGGGCTTCCAGGATGGTGTTTTTGAACAGCATCCACGCCTGATGTAAATTTTTGACCCTCGCAGTTGCTCCTCTAAGTTTTCTTTTCATCGTTCTTCTCATTTTATCATAGTCTCCTTTTTTAAAGTTAAACGCTAACGTATTTGATTTCCTATGTATACTTACTTCAAAGCTAATATCAAATCCGATCATATTATGATCACTGTTGTCAAGCGACCCCAGCACCATTACCTCCCGCACCAGATCATGCGCTCCACTAAGGACTAGGTCTAGAATTTTTCCTTCTCTCGTCGGCTACTGTACCAGCTGCTCCATACAGTAGTCCTTGATTTCATCAACGAATTTTACCTCCCTAGCATGCCCCGATGTTACATTTACCCAGTCAATATCGGGGTAATTGAAATCACCCATTATTACCGTGTTGCTCAGTTTGTTTGCGTCCCTAATTTCCTTTAACAATTTTGCATCCATCTGTTCATCCTGGCCAGGCGGACGGTAGTACACTCCTATCACTATCCTTTTCCCCTTTGCACATGGAATTTCAATCCACAGTGATTCCAAGAAGTGTTTTGTTTCCTGCAGAATTTTCAATCTATTTGATTCAAGGCTCTCGTTAATATACAATGCTACCCCTCCATCAATTTGATCCACCCTATCACTACGATATAATTTGTACCCCGGTATGACAGTGTCCCACTGGTTATACCCCTTCCACCAGGTCTCAGAGATGCCTATTATATCTAATTTTTCATTTAGTGCAATATATTCTAACTCTCCCATATTATTTCTTAGGCTCCTGGCATTCGCATATAGACATTTCAAACTATGTTTGTTGTTCCTACTTACATCATGCTTAGTACTTGACAGCATTAATTTGCAATCTTTTGTCTGATTTTTATTTAAGGACACCTGATGTACTACGGTCTCTTTTGGAACCTCACTCTCAGGATACCCTATCATCCCTGTTTCGGTGATATCTTTGAAAGATACCTTATCCCGAACCTGTCGGCCCTCCCCCCCCCCCCCCCCCCCATTTCTAGTTTAAAAGCTGCTCTATCTCCTTTTCTTTTTTTTTATTTGTACCCCGCACTTTCCCACTCATGGCAGGCTCAACACGGCAGGCAATAGAAGGTTAAGTGGCTTGCCCAGATTCACAAGGAGCTGCCTGTGCGGGGAATCGAACTCAGTTCCTCAGTTCCCCAGGACCAAAGTCCACCACCCTAACCACTAGGCCACTCCTCCACTCCAATGCAGATGCCAGCAGCCTGGTCCCACCCTGGTTAAGGTGAAGCCCATCCTTTCAGAATAGGCTCCCCCTTCCCCAGAATGTTGCCCAGTTCCTAACAAATCTAAAACCCTCCTCCATGCACCATCTCATCCACGCATTGAGACTCCGGAGCTCTGCCTGTCTCTTGGGCCCTGTGTGTGGAATGGGTAGCATTTCAGAAAATGCTAAGGTCTTTGGAGTAGATGTGATGTCCTAGACACAACAATTCAGTGTACATAATAGACATGCTTAAGTATCTTTTCCTGATCATGAGAGCACATGAAGACAGTGGCTGCCTTCATTTGAAACTGAAGAGTCATTATTGTTACTTAAAATTTACATACTGCGATACAATCAAAAATTATTTGTTCAAAACCATTTACAATTAAAATTCTTAAAAAATAAGTTCCCTACTGCCCTCCTTATCTCCTTGCTAAACCTTGCCAGTATCTCCATAACATCCATCTTCATTCCCTAACCACATTAGTATCATATACCCCCTATACCACAACAGCTACACTTTGAGCAATTTTCTGAATGTTTAATATCCAATTCCATCCATATTAGCTTTGGTAATCATTCCACCAAGAGGAAGCCAAGACCAAAGACATTCTAATCCTATTTCCCTTTGTTTCATTTACCATAGGAATTTTCAATTTAAAAAAAATCTTGGCTGGATCTCAATTGGCGATTCAGCCTTCTGAGGCTTTCCTTTAAAGTACCTACACCTTGCAAATCCCAAACCTGAATATCTCCTAGTCTTCAGTAGGTTATACCAATGGTTCCCATACCTGTCCTGTTGATTTTTAAGGATATTCAAAATGAATATGAATGACAGAAATTTGCATCCATTGGAGGCATGCATGCAAAATCATTTCAAGAGTATTCACTGTAGATATCCTGAAAACTTGGCTGTCTGATATTTCTTCCGAAACAAGTTGGAAACCTCTAGGTTAGACTACTGCAGTATGATCTATAGAATGCTTCCAGTTAAGATAATAAAGCTTCAAGCTATTCAGAATACAGACATGCAGGGGGCTACTGGAACCTCCAAGCGGTCTAGTGCTGACTCACTCCTAGTAAGTTTAAGCTTCTTGTTCTTGCCTTCCAAAATCCTGATGGTGTAGAATGAGTAGAACTGAATCGATTTTTTACTCTTTCAAAAAGTACAACGACTGGTGGGGTTACTCAATGAAGTTACATGGAAATACTTTTAAAACAAATAGGAGAAATAATTTTTTCAATCAACAAATAGCTAAGCTCTGGAACTCTTTACCAGAGGATGTAGTGGCGAATGGTTAGCGTATCTGGGTTTAAAAAAGGTTTGGTCAAGTTCCTGGAGGAAAAGTCCATAGTCTTATATTGAGACAGATATGGGGAAGCAACTGCTTGCCCCAGGATTGGTAACATGGAATGTTGCTATTATTTGGGATTCTGCCAGGTACTTGTGACCTGGATTGGCCACCGTTGGAAACAGGATACTGGGCCAGATGGACCATTGGCTGACCCGTCGGGCTGCTCTACATATTAAGAACTGGTAGGCCTTGATAATTGCAGTCAAACCAGGATTATTTATTGAAAACTGTGTCAACCCAGTCATTTTTCATACTCATTTGAGAGTAAGGCCTTTTTCTGTAATTACTCTGGTATTATGTAAAAGTCTCCTACCAGATATCAGGCAGGAATTAAATATCATGACCATTAGAAAAAGATTAAGGGCTCTGTTTACTAAGCTGCGCTGTAGGTGTGCTAGCATTTTTAGCATGCAATAATGCTAGAGACACCCATATATTCCTATGGGTGTCTCTAGCATTAGCACGCACTAAAAACGATAGAGCACCTTAGTAAACAAGGTCCTAAGATTTTTTTGTTCCCTAAATTTATACGCTAGGTAACTGAGTGGAACAAAAAATGCTGTGATTCTGCTGATGGTCAAACATGATCAGTATTAATTTTATAATGTTTGAGGCCTTTTCAATTTTATTTTTACTTAATGCTTGCTTCTATGTATTATATTTTAATTGCTGTTTTTAGCAAATCACTTTAAACAATCTTTTTTGTCAGTAAGGCAGAATATAAAAGCCTTTTAAACCAAAACAATGTCACCTACTTAGATCATTCAAGGACTTGTTATTAATGTCCCTGAAATCCATATTATGTTCCAGTTCTGTCTGCATAAACACATAACAGGTGTATGATAGCCAGAATCCATGAAAATCTGCACATGGAAAATCCCCAGAAAATTTTATGGAATCTTTAAGTGTCCTCTAAATTTAATTTAAATCACGACATTCATCTGGAAAACTACAAAACTGAAGACAGAAAACATATATTCCAGAATACCCAAAAAGCCAATATATAATTTGTCTTTTACAACTCTAGTGCCCTATCTGTCCATCCACACAAGGGATTAATCTTCCACATCTTTAGCTAAAGGTAATGGACCAAGCGTATATTGAGAAAATGTATATTGCCATCACATTCTGTTGGAGGAGTTTTGCAGGACAGTGGCAAACTGGATTATTGGTCTCTACGACAGACTTCTTGTATATCAGGAAAGAAGGTGAATGGACTATGCTTATGGTCCTTTTGGATGTACCTGCAGCGTTCAACACATTAGATCATGGTATTTTGACTGGACAAATGCAGGCAGTAGGAATAGTGAAGGTTAAGTTGGCCTGATTTCTATCTTTTTGACCGATAAAAGACAATATGTATATGAAGCAAGAGTGTGACATGGAAGGAATTGTACTGGATTGTTCCTCAAGGATTCTGCTCATAAAGTTTTATATAGTTCCTAAGCCACATCATTTGGGCAATTGTTAGTAAAGTGTAAGTTTAATGTTGATAATTTACAGTTGTTGCTGTCATGTGAGGAGGATTCAGCAGATACGGTAACAATGGTAGCAAACATAGGGCTCCCTTTACTAAGCCGCAGAATTAATTCCCTGCGAGGCAAATGCAAAGAAGTCCAGTCAATTCCTATGGGCTTCGTTGCATTTGCTGCCCAAAAACCACACCACAGCTTAATAAAAGTGCCCATAGTGGGGTAGAACTTGGACGTGGATGAATGATAATGGCTTACTGATAAATCTGATAAAAACTGAAGTTGTGTCAACGGGCCATAGTGTTTTTCCAGTTTCAGACTGCCAATGAGTTCTTCACAATAGGTTTGGAGGCATGGAGTTAGGGAGTTTTCTTTGATTCAAAATTAATTTTCAAATCCCAGGTGAATAGGGTCATGTGAACAAACCTTTTTAAAATGACAGCGACCAAGATACATATTACCTTCAGAGGAATTTTGGACAGTAGCACAATCATGTGTGGTTCAGAGCCCAGATTAGAGGTAGAAAAACTATGGCCCATGAGGCACATGCCGGCTCATAATTCTGGCCCACTCTGTATCTTCACTTTTCAACAGGCTTCAGCCTCCTGACACTTGCTCTACTTTTGAAGTCAACACTCAGTGTCCTGAATGTCCACCTCAAATGATATGAGAATCTAAGCAAATCATTACAGGTGGCCATTCAAGGCACCGAATGACTACATCAGCAGAGTGATCACTGGAGCACTAGCATGCTCCTGCCTCACATTTGTGCACTGTTACCAGCTATACTCCTGTAGTATGTTGTTCAGCGTTAACGCATATATTTTATCTGGTTATTGGCTTCATGCTTTTCGGTCATATTGAGAGTCATGGCTGGGATGGAGGCCCCCCCCCCCCCCCAACCTGGTCACAGCTCCCAATGCAGCCCTCAGACCAAAAGGTTTGCCCACCTCTGACCGAGACTACTGTAATGCAATCTGTTTAGGCTGTGTAGCTTCAACTATAAAAGGCATTATGAAAGATGCAGAACACCATTACCTGGCTGATAACAGGAATAACTCAGTATGAGTTAATTACTATCCAGCTGAAGAACAGAAGACACTACATTGGTTATCAACACAGTAGAGAGCTGTCTAAGCTTTGTGCTCGTTTTGTAAGATCGAGGAGGGAGGGATCTTATGTATACCTACCTGAGCATTACGCTCTGCAGAAGGAGCACAAGTGGACTTTTGTAGTTAAGGGTGGCTCACTTGTTATCTATCTGTAATTGTGTTGTTTTGGCTAGCTGAACCAATGCTCCCATCTCTGTGCCACCCCCTCCCCCCCCCCCAATATACCAGCATCTCTCTCTCTCTCTCTTCTGGCCAGCATCTCTCCCTCTCCCTTCCTTCCCCCTGCCCCTCCCTAGGGGTGCCGCAAGATTTCCTCTCTTCCCTCGCTCCAGCTGTTTCTCCCCTTTGCAGGGCCAGCACCTCTCCCTCTTCCCTTGCAGAACCCAGCACCTCTCTCCTTTCTTGCCCCTCCCCCCCCCAAAGTCCAGCACCTCTTTCCCTTTCTGTGTCCCCTTTCTTTCTCACCCCACAATGGATCTCTCTTCCTACCTAACCTCCTTGTGCAGCACCTCTCTCCCTCCTTACCCCCCCCCCCCCCCCGATGCAGCATCTGTGTCCCTCCTTACCTTCCCCATGATGCAGCACTTGTGTCCCTCCTTGCCCCCCTTCCAAAAAAATGCAGCACCTGGCTCCCTCATTGCCCCACCACCACCATGCAGCACCTGTTTCCCTCCTTGCCCCCCCCCCCCCCACCATACAGCATCTCTCTCCCTGTTTGTCCTTCCTCACTCTGCCACCCACAATCCAGTACCTCTCCTCTTCTTAAGTTTTTCTTGCTACCATCTATGCAGTACAACCACTCTTCGTGAAGAGGATGCTTCAACCAATCCCAGAGTCTTCCTTCAGAAAGGGCAGGACGCAGCTGAAGGAAGGGCCCCTGGGATTGGCAGAAGCAGCTATTGCTGAGTAGCAGGCAGCTTCAGCCAATCCCAGGGCATTTCTTCAGCAAAGGCGGGATGCAGCTAAAGGACGATCCCTGGGATTGGCAGAAACAGCTACTGCTGAGAAGCAGACTGATTCAGCCAATCCTGTAGCCTTCCTTTAGCAAGGGTGTGACGCAGCTGCAGAAGGCCCTCGGGATTGCTATTGAGTGCTGGCACTACACAGATCGTGGTGGTAAGAAGAACTTTTTAAAAAAGAGGAGAGGTAGGCACTGGATTGTGAGTGGCAGGGGAAGACGCCAATGCATTAGACTGGGCCCCTTAAGCATGTGAGCTGGAGAAGGAGCCCGACTATGTGTGTCACACGCTGAATGCGTGTTACTTGGCATGTCTGTGAGCTGCCAAAGGACTCTGGGAAAAACGTTATTCAAAGATGGAGAATGGGAGCAAGGTATAAAAAAAAATTCAGTATGTTGGCATATCCCTTGAACTTGAAGCACTGCCAGGTCTATCGTTGTAAAAGAGGAAATATTTTGGCACCACCAAGATACTGTCTTTTTCAGGCCATCCCTCCAAAAACAGCAGCTGTCAGTTGGAAAAGTGCTGAGGTTGGTCACTTGAGGCCTAAGATTACTTTAGAAAAACTACTGGGGTCTCTGGCTGAGATTCAGGAAAATGCTGAAATTATTTTTAAAAAGTACCCCAAAAACATCATGTGTATGGGAGGATGTCAAATAGAAAGCAACTGCTGAAGGAAAGCTGTAGGATCCTTAGCATTAGCATAGAAAATTTTATGTACAAGTCTAGTAAAATTGGTAAAAAAATAATACTCTGAATTGTTTCACCAAATTCAGTAAACGTTGAAAACTATCCCTGGCAACTTTGTTTTTCTATTGGATTTCAGGTGTGCAACCAACATGTAATTTAAGCATTCAACTAATGACTTGACTATTAGCAAAATGAGCCATTCTTCACTGTACTGAAGATTTTTCACAATCTCTGATCATCCTGTGGCACTTCCTTAATGTGGCTTTCTTGCCCGACTGAAATTTTGTAGAAAGCAAGACTACAGCGTTAGTACTTGCTAAGATTAAAAGGAAGTCTTGAATATAGCTCAGAGAAAAAAGGCACATAGGGGACAATGATCATATGTATGTTATCTTTTACCACCTGCACAATGGTCATAAGCAGGAACTACTTTCATGACTGATAGCTCAAGACTGACCACTGCCATTAGTGTGAAGGTGTAGTGTAGTTGTTAAAATCAATAAACCACCACTTAGGACAGGGCTTCCCAAACCTGTCCTGGTGACCCCACAGCCAGTCATGTTTGCAGGATATTTAAAATTAATATGCACAAGGTCAATTTATATACAAATGTCCCTCATGTATATTCATCATGGATATCCTGATAATCCTACTGGTTACAGAATCACCAGGCAGATTTGAGAATCTGCATCTCAGACATGAACCTTTTTGTGCTCTGAGAAATTCCCTTTACTTCCCTGGGTTTTAGTTTATCCATCTGGAAGATTCCAAAACCCATTGTAGGGGTATGATAGCAGACTAAAATTAGTTGGTTATCTTTCAAATTAACCTAACCAACTAGACTTGCAGCTGATTATTTTCCTAAATCTAGCCTGTCAACCAGTTAAAGGAAAGGCTGAGCCCCTACTTTGTGATCGCCTGATCCCCCCCACCTGCATGTAAAAACAAGGCTCCCATACCACCGTCTTCTGATCCTCACCCTACACCAGACACTTTGTAAAAATAAATATATAAATATGGAGAAGGGCCCCAAAGACCTCCTCCATATTCCCCCCCCCCCTAGAAAATTCCAAGTAACCCCCTAGCCTCTTCTGTGAAAAGTGACCTGGATAAATGATGCTTGGAGTTTTGAGAGGGTAGGTTTTCATGGGGAAATCAAGAACAGAACACTACTTCAGGGACACCATATTTTTAATCCAATACTAACCAGCAAGAAACAGAAACATAAAACATGATGGCAGATAAGATCATTTGGCCAATTTGGGAGGGGGACTGTAATGTACCACATTTTTACATGACAGTATGAGACTGGAGGTGGTAGGTACAGGTGGGGAGTGGTATTGGTACCAGACACTTTCCCCCAGATTCTGTATGTCACCCAAATTTGGGCACGGATCCCAAAAGCGCATGTAAACTAATAATCAATTAGGTGCTAGCAGTCACTGGAGTTAATAGGCACTAATTAGGAGTTACATGCACATCTGCCCTATGCCTTATTCTATAACACGTGTGCCTATATTTCATAGGTTTAATGACCATAAATCCAGGATTCAGAATCGGGTCATGACAGCACCATTGGGTGGAATAGCAACATACTGTAAATGCTATACGTTGGAGGATTATTGACAAAATTGAGTTGGGAGTGGAAGGCGGTGATGTGGATAGACTACTCAATTACAAAGAACTGCACTGGAATTTTACTTTGAACACCACTGCACCTGACAGGTTGAATTTGGATTTAGACTGATCGTCCTTGATTTTAAACTCTGCATTTAATTGGTTGAGTCATGTGATTATGTATAAAGGAACTTCCTGTTTAGGACGCCATCAGAGTGAACAGAATGAACTTAGGGCATGATTGCCTATACAGGTTTTCATTATGAATGATGAAGTACATAGTAAGTGATTTAATTTATAACTTGTTTTATACATTGATTTTTTGTTTGTTTGTTTGTTTTAAGGACCAGCCTTTGAAGCAGCTTCTGCGAAACATGGCCCATGTCAGCATTGGGGGTCCTACTCACAGGACAACTGTGTTCTAATGAACGTTGACTAAGATACAGTGGGGGAAATAAGTATTTGATCCCTTGCTGATTTTGTAAGTTTGCCCACTGACAAAGTCATGAGCAGCCCATAATTGAAGGGTAGGTTATTGGTAACAGTGAGAGATAGCACATCACAAATTAAATCCGGAAAATCACATTGTGGAAAGTATATGAATTTATTTGCATTCTGCAGAGGGAAATAAGTATTTGATCCCCCACCAACCAGTAAGAGATCTGGCCCCTACAGACCAGGTAGATGCTCCAAATCAACTCGTTACCTGCATGACAGACAGCTGTCGGCAATGGTCACCTGTATGAAAGACACCTGTCCACAGACTCAGTGAATCAGTCAGACTCTAACCTCTACAAAATGGCCAAGAGCAAGGAGCTGTCTAAGGATGTCAGGGACAAGATCATACACCTGCACAAGGCTGGAATGGGCTACAAAACCATCAGTAAGACGCTGGGCGAGAAGGAGACAACTGTTGGTGCCATAGTAAGAAAATGGAAGAAGTACAAAATGACTGTCAATCGACAAAGATCTGGGGCTCCACGCAAAATCTCACCTCGTGGGGTATCCTTGATCATGAGGAAGGTTAGAAATCAGCCTACAACTACAAGGGGGGAACTTGTCAATGATCTCAAGGCAGCTGGGACCACTGTCACCACGAAAACCATTGGTAACACATTACGACATAACGGATTGCAATCCTGCAGTGCCCGCAAGGTCCCCCTGCTCCGGAAGGCACATGTGACGGCCCGTCTGAAGTTTGCCAGTGAACACCTGGATGATGCCGAGAGTGATTGGGAGAAGGTGCTGTGGTCAGATGAGACAAAAATTGAGCTCTTTGGCATGACCTCAACTCGCCGTGTTTGGAGGAAGAGAAATGCTGCCTATGACCCAAAGAACACCGTCCCCACTGTCAAGCATGGAGGTGGAAATGTTATGTTTTGGGGGTGTTTCTCTGCTAAGGGCACAGGACTACTTCACCGCATCAATGGGAGAATGGATGGGGCCATGTACCGTACAATTCTGAGTGACAACCTCCTTCCCTCCGCCAGGGCCTTAAAAATGGGTCGTGGCTGGGTCTTCCAGCACGACAATGACCCAAAACATACAGCCAAGGCAACAAAGGAGCGGCTCAGGAAGAAGCACATTAGGGTCATGGAGTGGCCTAGCCAGTCACCAGACCTTAATCCCATTGAAAACTTATGGAGGGAGCTGAAGCTGCGAGTTGCCAAGCGACAGCCCAGAACTCTTAATGATTTAGAGATGATCTGCAAAGAGGAGTGGACCAAAATTCCTCCTGACATGTGTGCAAACCTCATCATCAACTACAGAAGACGTCTGACCGCTGTGCTTGCCAACAAGGGTTTTGCCACCAAGTATTAGGTCTTGTTTGCCAGAGGGATTAAATACTTATTTCCCTCTGCAGAATGCAAATAAATTCATATACTTTCCACAATGTGATTTTCCGGATTTAATTTGTGATGTGCTATCTCTCACTGTTACCAATAACCTACCCTTCAATTATGGGCTGCTCATGTCTTTGTCAGTGGGCAAACTTACAAAATCAGCAAGGGATCAAATACTTATTTCCCCCACTGTAAGTGTTACAGTACTTTAAATTGTGGATAATGGAACAGGATTGCTATATTTATTTATTTATTTATTATTTGTTACATTTGTATCCCACATTTTCCCATTTATTTGCAGGCTCAATGTGGCTTACATAGTACCGTAAAGGCGTTCGCCAAGTCCGGTAGAGAAACAAAAAAAAATAAAATAAACAAGTCACCACTGAGGTCTCTTAAAGGTTGATATTAGGCGGCAATCTGTATTGAGAACTTGGCTGTATCTGTTTTAATATTTTAGTAGCATTAAGCTTTTATAGCTGTTCCTAAATTTCATTCTGCACAACTCAAAATGGGGGTGGCCATGGGAGGGGCATGGGCATTTCTAGAAATTAGACGCAATGTTATAAAAAACCTGCATGTTATGCTCAAGATGAGTGAGCTGTTAGGCTGTAGTCAAGTTTGCACTACCCACCAGGCCCGAAGGCTAGACAAGTCCAACTGGCAGCAGGTGAGTCTTCTGGCAGAAGGAAAGCCAACACTTGATTCAAGAAGGGCCCTGGGGCTCGCCTTAGTTGGAAGACAGGAGTAGACCAGCAGGGACCTGACAGGAGTCAACTAGATATGCAGAATATGACTGGAACAACGCCGAAAACTCTGGAACAAGGCTGCATATGCAAGAACAATGCAGAAAGCTCAGGAACAAGACTGGATATGCAGGAACAAAGCTAAAGCAACTCTCCAAGACAACGCTAGGAGACCTGTTGCTAAGGCACTGGCCAAGCAGCACTGCAGCACCAACAATACAGCCTGAGACCCCCAAGGGAGCCACAGACCGACCCTGATGACCCCTCCTTGGGCCAGAAGGTGAGTTGGGGCACGGCCACAGCCATGACAGTACCTCTTCCCCAAAGACTTCTTTCCTTTCAGTCCAGGTTTAGGTCTATGGGGAAACACATGGTGAAACCTTCTGACGAGCGAGGGGAGGGGGGGGGCATGGGCCTCAGTAGCTGGTTCCCAGGAGTTCCAAGCGATGAGGTATTGGAGTTTGCCTTGCATCCATCTAGAATATATAATGTCTTGGACCTCGTATTCGGTGTCTGGATCCGTAGATATGGTAGAGGGTGTGGGAGTACAATTCCCTTTCCACTTCAGTACCAAAGGTTTCAGAAGAGATACGTGGAACACAGGATGGATCCACAGAGTAGGAGGTGAATTGGATGCCTCGATCCCAGACTATCGTTTTCAGTAGCCTGTGCAGATGGAAAATTTCCTTGAAGTAATATTAGTCTAAAACAGACAGATGGTAGTCCTGGTAAAGGAATAACATGGGCCAATTTAGAAACATTGATCCACAACCACACAGATAGTGGTAAAGCCCTCAGAAAAGGGAAGATGTTACAAAATCCATGGCAATATGGACCCACAGTGCCTTCGGTACTGGAAGGGGTTGATGAAGTCCCTGTGTACGTGACTGTGATGGCCTGTGCTGCGCACAGACTGGGAAGGAAGTCACAAAGTTATGTACATCCTCTCTCATATGCAGCCTACCAAAAGGCATGGGATATAAGTTCTAGTGTCCTGCGGACTCCTGGATGCCTGGCGATCTTGGAATTGTGGCCCCATCTTAATACTCTATTTCAGAGGTGCTTGGATACAACTGTCTTGCCTGGAGGTACTGACAGAAATGTGGCAGCAAGGATCTTGGCAAGATCTACTATAGGTCGAAGATCCTGACTTTCATCGGTAGGCTCATAGGGCCGAGAAAATGCATTGGCACATACATTCTTTTCAGCTGGGCAGAAAACTACCCAGAAGTCAAAGCAAACAAAAAATAATGACCACCGTGCTTGACAGGGGTTTAGCCCCAAACCCCCGTCAAGTACAGAAGATTCTTTTGACAATGAATGGGTGCTTAGAACCTTCAAGAAGGTAGCACCATTCCTCTAATGCAACCTTGATGGCTAGTAGCTCTCGGTCCCCAACGGTGTTACTCTTTTCTGATGGTGAGAATTTCTTGGAGAAGGCAGCACATGGTAATAACTTCCCATTAGTGGCTGGCTGGGATAGGATGGCACTGGCTCCTATGGTGGAGGCATCGACTTCCACGAAGAAAGGCTTCTCAGGATCTGGAAAGAGTACCAGGTTGGCGCAAGGGTTGGCATCCTTCCAAGTCAGGGCAGTATGAGGCGCAGCGATGGTGGAATAGCCATGTATAAACTGGCGATAGTAAACAGCAAGGCCCAGAAAGTACTGCAAAGCTCATCACCCCTCCAGGCGAGGCCAATCACAAATAGCAGAGAGCTTGGCCGGATGCATCTTAAGGCTCTGATCAGATATAATGTAGCTCAAGAATGGCAGCTCGTTCCAGTCTAAGGTACACTTTTCCAGCTTAGCATACAGGTGGTTCTCACGGTGACGTTGCACAACCTGTTTCACTTGTGGGCGGTGTTGGAATAGATTAATATATCATCTAGTTAAACTAGGACACAATTCAGTAACAAGTCCTGGAAGATATTGTTTATAAAATTTTGGAGGACTGCTGCGGCATTGGACAGTCCAAATGGCATAACCAAATATTCATAATGTCCGTCTCTAGTACTGAAGGCCATCTTTCATTCGTTTCTCCTCATGGATATGAATCAAATTGTATGCTCCCCTCAAGTCCAGTTTTGTACAGATATGACCTCCTTGAAGTCGGTCAAACAGTTCAGATATCAGCAGAAGCGGATATTTGGTTTTGATTGTAATGGTGTTCAATTCTCTGTAAATCGATGCAGGGAGGTAAAGTACCATCATTCTTCCCTACAAAAACAAAACAAAAACCCGGCCCTAGCCAGAGAAGTGGATTGACGAACTAACCCTCTCTGTAGGTTCTCAGCAATGTAGTTGGACATGGCCTAAATCTCGGGGACAGAGAGTGAATAAACCTTTCTCCGAGGTGGCGTCTTCCCCGGCAAAAGGTCGATGGGGCAATCATACTCCCAGTGCAGAGGAGGGGCTTCCACTTGTTCAGCATAGACCACATAGACTCTGGAACACTTATGTTAACAGTAGGGCAATCCCTCTGGAACACTTATGTTGTCAGTAACCAAAGCCACAGTAGGTTTTACTAAGTCCATACAGCGTTGGAGGCAAGTAGTAATTTTGCTGTTCTCCCAGTCTAAAGCATGGTAAATCTGGGATGACTGGTTTCACAGATGTTTGGAGAAGGTAGAAGACAATAGCCTCCCTGTGGATGGCCCCTACTCGCAAACATAGGGGTACAGTTTTAGCTCCAAGGTGCCCCTGGATGTTTCCATGCACCAAGGAAACTGGAATGGCGTTAAGTCCTGGGTTAGAATTTTATAATGTCGGATGAGAGCCTTGTCAATGGAATTCTCTCTGGCTCCGAGTCAATGAAGGTCTCGGTTATCTTGATTTCTTCACCAAAGTCCAGTAATGCTGGGACTAGAAACTGGGTTCAGGGAATTCTAGGAGATGGACCTAGTGTTGTTTCCCCTGCCAGAGCTAGACTTTTTTGGACATTTAACAGCATAACGTCCTTGCTCCCCGCAATAGAGGTGCAGTTTCCGAGACCTTCGTCTAATGCTTTCTCTTGTTCTGAAATGGGGGGAATGTCTACCTGCATTGGCTCCCTGAAGTCTATGGAAGCACCCTCCCTAGTATGAGGGCGTATTGCTAGCTGGAAGCACAGCACCAAATGGACCATCCTGCAGAAAGGCTGTCGTTCCCGGGCATGTTCCTGCAGCCAGATATCTACCCAGTTACAAATGCAGATGAGATCATCCAGTGAAGAAGGGAGATCCCGTTCCACCAGCTCATCTTTAATTTGGGATGCCAGCCCCTGCCAAAAGACCACAAGACTTATTATTCTAATTTAACTCTGATGCCAGAGTGTGGAACTGGATGGCGTAACTCTCAAGGGTCTGTGACCTCTGTTTCAATCTAAGGAGCTCAGAAGCCACAGGAAAAGCCTTCCCCAGCTTATCAAGGACCCTCCGAAATTGCTCAAGGAAGTTATTAAGATCATGGAGCACTGGGTTGTTCCATTCCCAGAGTGTAAAAGCCCACGCAAGGGCTTAGCCTATCAATAACATATGCCACACAAGCCCTGTCCGATGGAGGGTCCCTTGCCTGAAGCTCAAAAATTATCCGGCATTGGTTAATGAATCCTTTACAGATCTTGAGGCTACTGTCGTATCTTGGAGGAACCACCAAACAAATGTCAGATGATGCACAGGCTGCTACCACGAGCGGGGTGGCCAAATGTCTGGGTGGATCTGGAGCTGAAGTAGTCAAGACCTGAGGAGAGGCTGCCATCTGTAGGTGGTCCTTCCGAGTAGTCAGGACCTGAACCAGACAACTGCTAAAGCTGAAAAGCCAGTTGCTGGAGCAGCTGCAGAGCAGGTGACCCTTCCGAGCTTATGGCCTTAGCAATCTGTCACGATCAAGGTAAGTGAGCTCTGGCTGCAGTTCGGTTTGTGCTACCCACCAGGCCCGAAGGCTAAGCAGGTTCAACTGACAGCAGGTGTGTCACACAGCAGAAGCAAGGCCATGCGTACTTCAAGAAGGGCCCTGGGGCTGGCCTTAGTTGGAAGACTCAGGAACCAGGCTACGGGTACTTGAACGAGTCTAGATATGCGGGAACAATGCAGAAGGCTCCGGAACCCGGCTGCGGGTACTGGAATGAGGCTGGATATACTGGAACAATGTGGAAGGCTCAGGAACCAGGATGGATATGTGGGAACTATGCTGAATGCTCAGGAACCAGGCTGCGAGTACTAGAACGAGGCTGGATATGCAGGTACAATGCGGAAGGCTCAGGAACCAGGCTCCCAGCACACTGGGCAGCACAGCGGCCATCCTGCAGTATCGAGACAGCCAGAGACTCCCAGGGGAGCTGCGGACCGACCCCGATGCCCCCTTCTGAAGCCAGAAGGTGAGTCGGAGAGCGGGGAACGACCACAGCCATAATGCTGTATTCATGCACTTAACTGTCATCAGTTGGGCATGATCATTTGACCAGCTTTTGGCAGGCATAAGGGCTCACGTCCAGAGTTAAGCACGAGAAACGTGCTACGACAGTGTTCTGTAAAGGGCACTCGGCGCACAGCACTCTTTACAGAACACTATCTTAGCGCAAATCATAACAGCATCATTTACTGAATCTGGTCCATTCTTCTTATGTTGAGGCCAAAGTTAGGCCTGCTATTGTGACACCAAGATTTGACTGGCCAAGTTAAGCAGCTATACTGCAAATCCTTGTTATCTTAACCCTTCACATACAAAACTTAGATTGTGAGCCCTCTAGGGACAAAGAAATGCCTAGTGGACCTGAATATAAGTCACCGGTGTGAGCTAAATCCAAAATAATAAATAATTGATATTGTCAGTCGATTTTTTCCATCCTAATCCTACACCCAGATTCTCATTAAAGTTAACTATTTGGAGGAAGAAAACAAAAAACATAGGAGACAAAATTTAACCTCATCAGTTCTCAAAGGCTTTGATCTAGCCTGCCTAGATCTTTGCTTACCCTCTGAATACGGGCCTCTTTGATGCCTTCATATAGTCCAAGGGAAATCTTATATGGATGCACTGCTAACGAAATTCCTTTTTATATATATATATATATATATATATATATATATATATATATATATATATATATATATATATATATATATACACACACATACATACATACACACACACACATATATATATACATATACACACACACAACATTTGAGTGTAACTCCTGAGATTCACCATACCACACCCGTTCTTTCATACAGATGTCTATTTACTAAGAAATTTTCTTCTTTGCAGTGGTCACAAAAACAACAAATTTTCTTTGCAGTGAGATGATCAGGTGGGGAATAATACATTTCACAATTCAGAAATGACCACAAACCACGAGTTTGTGGGAGAAGTAAAACCTCATATACACATGATCACTTAAGGGCAAGTTCACACTTACTTCCTCATACTGTAAATTCTACTGTGCACCAATGTTTCTCCTTACAAATGCTCCTTTTCAGACTTTTCATTTAAAATTAAAATGTATTTATTGGTAAAAGTGGCATAAAGCTTTTATACAGTTAAAGTAAAATGCTAAACACAGGTACAGGTGCTACATACATACAGAAAAAAAAACATATTTCCTTTAGAAATGTATAGCGTTTCTATGAAACCCAGCCCGTCCTCTTAAAAAAAAACCATGGAGCTGTGTTTCATCTCTGATAGCCAGGAGAAAGTGATTATTTTTTTGTGCCAGAATACCAGTGCAACAAAATCAGTGTGCCAGAACTTGAAAATTGTTGTGCACAGCCCAGACAAAATGAATGTTCTTGAGCTGAGAAGCCAAGTGAGAAAAGTTAAAAAGCTAATCTAAAAAGCCTGCCAGATTATTTGATTAGCAGCGAAACAGTCAAAAGTAGCAGCCTTCTACCCAAACCTTTAGAATAAAAAGGTTCTTAAAAAAAAAAGGGCAATCAATCTCACAGCAATCCTCAAGAAAACCTGATTTAATAGGTACCTGAAGAATTCAAAGGGAAATTGGATTCCCGAACCGTAACATTAGCTACACCTCCCATACTGAGTGATGGCCAAGTGGCTAGATCATTTCCTCTTCTCTTTGCATACCTTTGTTTTAAAGCACGAACAAACAAGACTTAAAAGGGAAAAAAAGAAGAAGGATAAAAGACTGGCCTTTTATCTCTTCAGGAGAGAAACATGTCTGTATTTTCAAGCACTCCCCGCTCTTAAAACTCCGATTCTTATATATCTCTTGCTACGAATAAAAGGGTACACCAAAAAGGCATCAAAACCCAATTATCACGAAAGATATTCTGTTCCCAGTATTCGGGTACACATTAAATCTTGCCAATAAATACTCACTCTTCAAGGTGTAACTGAATAACTGGGCATTAAGAACACATCAACCCACCCCGCCCACACACTCATAAAAACTAGTCGTAGCTGCAAATCTGACCTTTTCAATTAATCACACTACGTGCAATTTCTTTTTGTTGAAATCGAGGTTGTGAGAGTGCATTAGAAAAAAAAAAACACTCATCTCAGCCCTCCACCCCCCCCCCCCCCCCCCCCCCCACTACACAGAAGGCTTTGTATTGACAAAGCGAGACAATAAAACAATGTTGAGCACAAGGCTGGATTACATCTGATGAACTGGTTCCCACACTAGTCAGGCACACTTACTGCAAAGCCCAAAAGCGCCAGAGAGAAAGCAAAGTAGCACTAGAACCCGGACAGCGGGGGTGGATGAGCATAATCTCCCTCCCCCCCCCCCCCCCGGAGCACTGGGAAGGAACCATTTCACTTCCAGCACTGCATTTTGCTCAAGGGATTGGGGGAGGAAAAATTCAAAGAAAACGGATTCGGTTCTTCTGCCGGATCCACATGCACCCGGTCAAGAGAGACTCTGACCAGCGCCGGCGTTCTGAACGGTGTGCGAGCCTGCACGGAAGCTCCCTCCTATTTAAACACCATGGACAGTAACAGGGGAGCCGTCGCCAGGCACACACAGATCGAGGGCCGCCACATGCCACACTACTTACTTGCACGGTCCATCCAGTCTGCTCTTGTTGGGCAGACTGGATGGACCGTGCAGGTCTTTTTCTGCCGTCATCTACTATGGTACTCTCTGCAAATACCCCTGCAGCGGTGTAAGTTACAACGGCGTGCACCCAGAGCCCACTCTCCGATAATATAACTAGATCTATTACTGTGCACACTGAACACAATACACAGATCGGCTCGGAGGACCAGCAATCAACACGCCCAGCAGAGTGTGAATATGCGTCTCCCCCATGGAGCCGGTGCAAGGGTAGTGCAAGAACCTTACACCCCCCCCCCCCCATTAACTTTCATGCCTCTAGCCTACAGCACCCCACACAAACATTTTGATAATTGAACTCAACCATCAAGATCATCATAGAAGCACCCTACAACGATGCTGGTTAAAAAAGCATGTGCTGCTGGCTCTCAGGACCTATTGTTCTGTTTTGTCTGCTGTTGCTGCCTCCAATACTGTGATCTAGGCGACTGCCTAGTCTTGCCCAATGGTTGAACCCCCCCCCCCCCCCCCCCCCCCGGCAAGTAACAGCAGCAAAAGATTCATCCGGCAAAAAGGAGTAACATCAAGCCGATCGAGAGAGGCAGAAAGCTCAACTCCAACCCAGTAGAAAAAAAATGTTACCCAGCGGCATAGGAACAATAATAATAGCGGCACAAGTAGAGTCTTCCAAGCCACTCCCTGCCAGCGCCCTGCCCCAGCCCTTGAACGCTTCGGAGCCACCTGCTAACGTGGGTGAATGCGCTCCCAGGGCCCTCATCCTCCCCTCCGGCCGCTGCACCTGCAGCAGAGTACGAAGCGGACATACATACGTTTCCCCCTCTCCCACGATCTTACCTGCTGCTGCAGCAACACCGCCAGCACTAGTAGCGGCAGGCTCCGCGCCGCCCGATGCACGGGTACGGTGGCCATGGGCACAGGGCAAGGAAGAGAGAGCGGTGGTGGTGGTGGCGGCGGTGCTGCTGTTGCTCCTGATGGAGAAGGTTTCTCCCGGGAAGGTAACAATCCCTGGCACAAAGCGGGGCTCCACACGCCCCCGCCCCTCCCGGGACACCGGCAGGCTCCCCCGCCTCAGACGAGCACGAGCACCAGACCACTACCCCGCAGTTCCTCGGAGGTTTTTGTCCACAACCCGCCTCCTTCTTCCTCCTCCAGCCGCCGGAGTCCCGCAGAGAGAAGGCGATCGCAGTAAAGCTCCAGGATGCGCCGCTGGGATCTGCTTGCTCTCCTCTTCCTCCCTGGTTTATCCCCCACGTCTCTAATCCGCGCTTCTCTCGTCTCGGCGTGCAGGCAACTGTGCGCGGCCGGGACTGCGCTGATGCTGCTGCTGCGGCCTCGCCCCCAGCGCTACACCCCGCCTCTGGACCACCCGCTCCCTCCTCGCCTGTCTCCTCCCACCTCCGCCCCTGAGCAACCCCGGCCCGCCCTCAGTAGCCCCTCTTGCCCAGGGTCAGGATCGGCAGTGCTTGTGCTGCCGGTCTTTCATCCCGACTGTCTCCGGAGTCTCAGTTGCAAGACTGCACGAATAGATTTCGTTTCTTTCGCAGGTCTTTAGAAAGAAGGTACTAACACAGAGGTAGAAGGGATGAATTATTATTACTATCATTATTATTGTTGTTTATTTTTCCGGTCTCCGATGATTTAATTGTCCCCCTTCCTCTTTTTTTAACAATTTGGGGGGGGGGGGAGGATTTGGTTTTTTTTTGTTGTTGTTTTTGTATTTTTTTTTTTTTTGCTTCAGCGGAATATATTTTCCATCTGAAACAGCCGTATGCTAAGAGCCTGTACTTGCAATGAATCCCCTCTCTTTCTTTTCTTTCTTTAAACTGGGAACACAGCACAGATTCAAACGATCGGGCTACGCCCACGTTCCCTGCGTTCATTCACTTTGGGTTTTTGGTTTTTTTTTACTTTCGTTCCGTGCCTAGAGGATGAAGGTTGGAACAAGTTAAAATAATAATAACGATAAATATAAGAAGGGTACGGTCGTACGGAGTCCACATAAAACGGGTGCGATTGTTTTTCAGCTCCTGTGTGTTTCCAATGAGCCACCTGCTGGGAGAGCGAGATTGGCAGCAGGAATGGGGCTGATGGTACTTACAACCTTCTCTACTAATGTTATTTAGCCCAGTAGGACCTTATCTGTAAATGGTATCAAACCACATTTTAAGAGCCTGGTACAAAACTTCAGACTGTGGTAGTCCGTATGAGTTTTCCTGAATATGAAAATTAGAGAGCGAGAGCGTTGTTAAATACAAAGGAGGGGGAGGGACGCAGAGAGCAGTCTAAGGGTGACACATAATGAACGTTCAGGCTCGGGGGGGGGGGAGAGGGAGGAATGCTCTGCACAGAGAGAACTGACGCCCCATAATTGCCAGCCTTGTATGGAAGATGGCACTTTGTGATGATTATACAGAAATCCTTTGCTTTGCTTTCATCTACTAGGCCAGTCCTACAATTGTCAAGGAATCCAATTAAAGCTGCCCTTCCTGCATGAAATACCGTTTAACATGTGTACCATTGTGGGACGTGAATGTGCCATTTATTTCACACCTAAATTATAGATAAAAATAGAAAAATCACTGTTAAAATCCTGAGTTGTTTTGGGGTTTTTTAGGAGTAGCAAAATGTCTGGCTCTTTTTAGGACATTGCTATTTTGGGAGTAGGGTTTGCGTGTTATTTATATCAACAAACTACTCAGTTTATGCCTCTTCCCATTCAGTGTACACCATGTTTCTTTAATTTGGACTAAACAAGTGTTTAGCTTTCTACTTAAATCTTAACAGATGTATGAAAACATGAATGAAATTAGGGGGGTGCAGCCCAAAAATGTTTTATTTTCCAGTGTCCTTTACAGGAATTTTATTCTATTTATTTTTCATTTGAGGGTAATGTCATAAATAGTATATGCTCATTTTCAATAGTGTGTGCACTATTTGCACATGTGCAAATAATTATGCACTCAAGACAAATCCCTCCTTTCAGTACCCTTCTCCACCACCGCCAACTCCAGGCTCCGCCCTTTCTGCCTCGCCTCACACCATGCTTGGAATAAACTCCCCGAGCCCATACGCCAGGCCCCCTCCCTGCCTATCTTCAAATCCTTGCTCAAAGCCCACCTCTTCAATGTCACCTTCGGCACCTAACCACTATACCTTTATTCAAAAAATCTAGACTGCCCCAACTTGACATTTCGTCCTTTAGATTGTAAGCTCCGTTGAACAGGGGCTGTCCTTTTTTGTTAAACTGTACAGCGCTGCGTAACCCTAGTAGTGCTCTAGAAATGTTAAGTAGTAGTAGTAGGTATGCACTATTGAGACATAATACACACTCATTGGAAAGAATGTGCTTCTTTCCAACATAAGAGGAAAAAAAAACCTAAATTTGGGTTTTTTCTATTGTTGACATTTCCCATGTCATCTAAGACATCCCCCTACATGAAACCCTTTAAAAATATGATCAACACGTTTTCTTTTCTAGAAGACAAAAATGTTATGATCACCACTTCCCAAGCCAAAAGGAGCTTAAATGTTAGGAGCACCTTTTACAAAGTGGTGCTACCAATTAGTGTGCACTGAATGTGAAGAAGCTAATCGGTAGTGCCACTCCGTAAAAGGAGCCCAAGGTTTGGCAGAAAATAAGAAGCTTACTACGCTTTTCATAGCAAATCTTGCAATAAATGAACCAGGGGCTTACTAGGTGGGGGCATGAGCCCCTGCAGATTTAGCCCTGGCCCCCCTGCTTTCACCCCACCCCCCTGCCACTGACCTTCCCCCGCCACATTCGACCCCCCCCCCCCTGCCGTCAGGTACCTTTGCTGGTGGGGGTCCCCAACCCCCACCAGCCGAAGTCCTCTTCAGATCCGGTCTCCGGCGCGTTGCTGATCTGGATTCTGTTTTTGTGAGTCCTGACAGATACAGAATCCAGATCAATGAACGCACCGGACTCGGAGACCGGCGCTGAAGGGGACTTCGGCTGGCGGGGGTTGGGGACCCCCGTCAGCAAAGGTACCTGGTGGTGGCAGGGGAAGGTTGGAGGTGGGAGCGGGGGTCAAAAGTGGTGGAGAGGTTGGCCCCGCTGGGGGGGGGGCTAAAATGTTCCCCCTCACCTCGGGCTCTAGACCCCCCTCCCGCTGAAGTCTGGCTACGCCCCTGAAATGAACATTATTTGATTTGAAAAGTTCTGATTTTGGAAACAGCAGTTATTTTTAAAAAGCAGTCCTCTGGTATATACTACCCAGCTGTGGTAGTTTGTCCTATGAAGCAGCTTATCCATGTAATATGGCTGTGTACTCTGTGCATAAGTGTCTAGCAGTATGGCTCTCAAATGGATTGGAAACTCTGCTACCTTTGGGTGTCCCCTTGTCTAGCACCTCGCCTCTTAAGCAGGAGGAGGAGGGGGAGAATGGAAAGATAAAAGCTGAAAAGTGTGGTTCCTATTTGTAGTATATTAATTTTTCCCCATGTTCTATAAATGGCGCCCAAAGTTGGGCATGAAAGTGAATGTGACGTTAAAGAATAGATCTATTATGCGCATAAACAAGTTGGCTTTATTGGCAATAATTATCAGCAGTTGGCATTCAAAAGCGCTAATTGGCACTAATTACTGGTTATGTACATATCTGCTCTGCATCCCTATTATATAACCTGCGTGCCTAATTCATCTCACGCGTAGCTCCAAAGGGGGCATAGATAGATTTGGGCATTCCCAGAATTTAGGTGTTGAGTTGTAGAATACTTCCATTTCCATACCTAACAGTAGTTAAATGCGAGCATTTATACCAGCCTTTGGCAGGTGTAAATGCTCACGCTTCAAGTTACAGCAGAAAAAACGGTGGAGATGGCCAAAGAAGACCAGTGTGCAACCAAATGTTCATTTATTGGTATCAGTTCACACAAACATGATAAAAAGTGCACAGTCTCTTGACGAACTTGTCCAGTCACATATAACGGACTTGATACGGGCCATGTTTTTTGGCTACATTGCCTGCGTCAGGAGTCCTAAACAGCAAAACTAGACAAATAAATAGAAACCATAAAAAATGCTGGAAATACATATTATAAATACAGTCGTTCTAAAAAGACATACATGATAGAACACCTGATGTAGGCAAGGTAGCCAAAACACAGCCTATGTAGAGTCCGTTATATGCGATTGGACAAGTTTGACAAGAGACTGTGCACCTTTTATCATTTTTGTGTGGACTGAGGCTAATAAAAGACATTTTGGCTGCACTCTGGGGGTTTTTTGGCCATCTCCACTGTTTTTCTGCTGTAAGGTGTGGTGGTTTGTCCCTCTCTCTTTTGTTCCATGCCTAAAGTTAGGCATCAAAATATCTTAAGCTAGTATTCTATAAATGAACTAACTAACTTCCGCAAACTACTGAAGACCCATCTCTTTAACAAGGCATACCACAAAGATCAACAAATGTAAACTCTACACAGATAACCAGAATTGTCTTATAACATTTGCTTGTTACACTACTATTATGTTTTATCAGTACCATGTTACCCAAGATCCTTCTGTAATACTAAATGTATATTTTCTTATGTATGTCCACCATTCATGATGTATTGTAAGCCACATTGAGCCTGCAAAGAGGTGGGAAAATGTGGGATACAAATGCAATAAATAAATAAATAGGTTTCTGCATGGAGCTGGAATTTGCAGTAAGTGGTCCTTTTACTAAGCCACTGTTGGGCTAACACATGGGTGGCACACGCCAAATCGACACTGCTGCCAGGGTGGCGCGGGCACCCGGCGCTAATTCTGAAGTTGGAGCATGCTGTTTCCTGTGGTAGAAAATAATTTTCTGCTGCAGGGAGTGTTCCGGGCGGTAATCGGCAGCGCAGCCACATTGCCGCGCGCTACCTGAAAACCGCATGAGTAGCGCGTAAGCTCTTACCGCCAAGTAAATAGGTGGCATTAAGGGCTCAGGCAGTAAATTGCCACGCGCTACTTTTAATATTACCATACGGCCATTTACTGCCCCATTAAAAAAGGCCTTTTTACCGGCCGCGGTAAAAAATAGCCCAGCACGTGCCAATTTCACGCGCTCACACTTTTTATCGCAGTTTAGTAAAAGGGCCCCTTAGTGCACACCATTCCAGTGCCTGACTTTGGCGCCATTTACTGATTTTAGGTCTATATGATTTTCTTGTTTCTGTACTACATGCCGGCTTGTTGTGAACTATGCTTTGGTTCATAAATGGATGTAAGCTTGTGCATGCAGATAAGAAACCACTGTGTGTTCTATGGACAGTCTGCTCTTTTATTTGTACCACTGTTGGCATACCTAATAAAGAGAGTTTCAAGAAAAGCAGTTCTTTGTTCCATTTTTTTAAATATGGCTCTCCTAATTGATTTCAACAGTGATTTAATAGTGGGAACTGGCTTCTGATGTATACATGCCCGTTAAGAGTGGGAGCCAAGTTCCCAGTGCTACAAGTACCACATGAAAAATGTTTAAAAGTCCTGCTTTACTAAATAAATGCCATGCCCCAAATCACAGCCTCCTTTAGTAATGATTATAGTGTTTTGATGTGGTAAGAAACTTTAAAATAGTCCTCCTTTACAGAAGTAGCTTGTGGAAGGAGTATTTTAATTTCCTGTTGTGCTGGAGCTCCATCAGTGTGAGTAATTTTGTGCCTGTCTGGTGGGTGTTAGAAAGACTCAACACAATTAAATAAATGAGATACACAAAATAACATAATGGGGGGGGGGGGAAACAAGCACAGAAGGCAGTAAGATCCTGCATGGAAAGGATTAAAATCCAAGCATGTTGCATGCAACTGGAAGTGTTCTTGGCTTTCAGGGAGGGTCCATTACCCAGCAAATGTTCAACTATATATCCTCAAATATTAAAAAGTATTTTTATTGGATTTCCTGCCTTTTTTTTTTTTTTGTACTAGCTGGAGCTCATAAGTTGGAAACAGTTCAAATTCCATGGCTGCTCCTTGTGATCTTGGGCAAGTCACTTAGGGGGTCTTTTACTAAAGCTTAGCTCAAGTTATCTGCAGCAGGGTCCATAGGAATAAAATGGGCACTGCTGCAGATAACTCGAGCTAAGCTTTAGTAAAAGACCCCCTTAACCCTCTATTGCCTCAGGTACAAAATTAGATTGTGAGCCCTCTAGGGACAGGGAAATCCCCAGTGTACCTGAATGTAGCTCAACCTGAGCTACTACTGAAAAGGTATGAGCCAAAATCAAAATAAATAAACAGATGTCTGCCAAACTACCAGCTGAAACGAAACCTAAAAAACCAAACAGGTTGATCCAATCCTTGGACCTGTTGCATGCATGGATTTTGCTTTCCGCATTGCAGATTTTACCAATAAACTGAGAACTATAACTTGATGCATGCAATAACCCAGATTGGATTAGTCTGGTTGGCTGACCTGAAATGAGACAGCAGGTACAAAATGAGTGGTTTTTAATTTTTAACACAACTGCTTGATCATCACATGGGCAGCTGCTTCATCTGCTGAGCCTTTCTACTGGATTTCAAAATGACAGTATATCTGTTTTTATTATTTTAACACAGAAAAATAGCTTTCCTATTTTTTTTTTCACTCGGATGACACCATCTTCAGCCAATAGCCATCAGTTCACTGTCATGGCACAAGATTGAGGGTACTGCAATGAGGTATAAGCTGAGGAACAAACCATCTTTCCATCCGAGGTCTCGAAAATGTTCATTTTTATAGGAAATAGCAAGAGGGGGATTTAAAGTGTTTAAAGCAGCAGTGCTAATACAGAGAAATTTAAATTAGCAGTCAGAAGAAACAAAATCATTGCAGTGACACATTAGTGCTTATGATGAAATGTTCTGCATGGGTGTATGGTGATATTATTTTCCAGTATAGCCCCCCATGGGGTGAGCCTAGCTTGTAATGTTGAAATGAATTTGCTCTGTAATATTGACCCAGTTCTAGGGGTTGCTTTCTCAGAAAGCCTCTTACCCTTACTGGGACATAAAAAGGAGCAACTTGCAGCATGCAGACGTAATAGGACATAACTGGGAAGGCAGGTAAACACTATGGAAGATAGCATAACATTTTAAAATTTAAAATGATGTGATAAAGACCTCGAAGGTTTAAATAATGTGCAAGATGTTCCTGTGGAAATAAAATTCTAGAACCAGGGATCATGATATGAGACTGAAAGGGAGAAGATTAATAAGCCAATATTCTTCATGGGGAGGGTGGTGGATCCATTAAATGGTCTCCCAGTGGAGGTAACAATAATAACAGACTTAAAGAAAGCATGGGATAATGAGCACAATGGAGCCCTAGCTGCAGCAAAACAATGGTACAGCCAAAGATCAAAAAGGGTCTGTGGCAGAGATCAGGCAGACTAGATGGTCTAACAGCTACCCTGTAGTATATTTTGTCTCCTATGAATTGAGACTTCCTTTTAAGATAAATTTACCATAGGTACTTGTGTATACGTAGGCCTCACGTATAAGTTGTATCCTAACTTTGAATCTTAAGAAGTGAAAAATGTGATTACTCACAAATAGGCCACTATGCTAAATAGTAGTAGTAGTATAGAAAAACATGGGAGGCAGTAGCCTGGCAGGAGAGCATCATCTCTCTTGTTCCTTACCTGGTCCCATGGCCACCATCTTCCCATCTCCGCTGCAGTCCAGCATCTCATCTCCCATTCCTATGGTCAGCATCATCTCCCCATTTCTAATTTCCATGCAACTGCTGTGGCCCTACCTCTTCTGGTGCATCTCCAAAGGTGCCCTGCACCAATGTGAGGTCTACTAGTAGAGGCAAGTTCCATTATGCATTTCTTGTCAGGGGAAAGGCAGGATGCAAGTACGGTCCTCTATTTGAAGACTCTATACCAACGCAGAGCATCTTTGGACAACGCCGGAAAAGGTAAGATGACAGCAGCCATATGGGGAAAGGAAGTGGGAGAAGATGGCAAGCCATGGGGGAAGGAGATAAGGAAAGAAAATGGAGATGCTAAACCCAGTGTAGGTGGGTAGGGAAAGGAAGGGAAATACTGGATCCATGGCTTGGCTTGCATATAGGTCACCTCCATGACTAATATATTTCAAATAATGCATACATTTTGCGACCAATGCATGAGTATCTATGGCATCTATATGCTTCTGGTGAATGACCATGCTTATGTTTAAAGTTGCCCTATTAGTAACCTATTTTATGCATAGGGACACTGCATTTTGTAAAAAAATATATTTTTCTATTTACCTATTTCCTCCATTATAGATAAGCTCTTTACAAACTGAGTAATGGTGTGTTGTTAGGATCTGCATTTTTTTGGCATGCATTTGGTTCATTAAAGTACCTTAAAAAGTGCATACAAAATCAGTTTTAACCTATGAATTAAGAACATAAGAATTGCCATACTGGGTTAGACTAAAACTCCATCAAGCCCAGTATCCTGTTTTCTACAGTAACCAGTTCAAGTCACATGCACCTGGCAGGATCTCAAAGAGTAGATAGATTCCATTCTGTTCACATTCAAGGATAAGTATATAACGATCCCTTGTGGGCATCTCTGGGTCCAGGGCTTGACCTGGCTGGAGTCCCTCGTGGACAGCCTTTATCAGTCCCTTGAGAGTTTGGCACCTGGTGCCTCAACCTGAGGGAAAAAAAGCGTTAGCAGGCAGGATTACCTTCTTCTTCCCCCCCCCCCCCCCCAAAAAAAAAAATGGCCTCTGTGAACAAGGCTGTCAACGAAAAGTTGAACAAATTTTTTGAACTATGTACAGGTTTTACTGTACAGATATGTAAAAGCATTGAAACATTTAGCAGTGATTAAAGCTTTGTTTTGAGATAACCTCAGAAATACATAGAAGACTGTGAGGGAGTATACAGAATACTGCCCCTCACCCTTAATAAGGATCCCTCAAGTACTGCAAGCCACCTCAATACCTCTAGTCCCGCCCAGGAAGGAAGTGAGATGGGAGGGGCAGAACCAAACCAGGTTGAGAAGGCCCAGGGGGAAGGAGCGAAGGTCTTCTGCATACACCTTCACCACATACCTGTAAACCAGAACCACAACAGCCAGGTAGGTCAAGTTTAACTTGGACTTTGTAGTTTTGCGTGTTGGATCCAGCCTGAGTGCATGCAGTGGCCCTGCAGAGCAGGCCACTTATGTTCAAAGACTAGTTTTGCATTGGATTTCTCCTTCCCCAGGAACCCCCTTTCCCAACACCTTTAATATGTACTAATTTTGCTCACACTAACCTGCTGCGTGGTGTCACTTTATCTGGGCCCCGAGCCCAGCTCGTTTATGGTATCGCAAAGACCATAACCATATGTCAGACAATCTAATACCAACACTTTTAACCAATTACTTTTCTTATAGCCAGTATTCTTTTAACCAATTAGTTCAACACTCTTTGAAACCATTAATCTTCTTGCCTAAGCAGCAACTCCTGGTTCCTTCCTTCACTCTTGGCTCTCTTTGTGTGGGCATGGTAGTGTGACTTGTGTCCCATCCCTTACTCCTTCCTTATGTCCTTCCCTGGTCCTCCCCCACCCAGTCCCCAAGCCTCACTTTGCTGCTGGAGCACTCTGGGCTGGTGGCTACTAGACATCCAAGGGAAGCTGAGCCACACTGGTTTTGGCCAATCCCTGCTGCCAAACTCTGGCCGCCGATTGTGCTCCCTGGAGCTACCTCATCTGCTGGATTCCTGGTGCAGATCCACACCCTGTGAGCCACTGCTCTGCTTACGGTGCTGACCGCACCACCTTGTGCCTCCAAAGGCCTTGCCCTGAGTTGGCTCCCAGGAGCTGATGTGCTCCAAGCCCACTCCAAACCCTCCTCTTCTGCTCGACCTGGTGTCTGAATGGATCATTACCACTCAATAGGGACACGTTAGAAATTGCTGGAGCTAACCTATATATTAATTAGTTACAAACTCACTCCAACTTATTATAACAAATCACTTTATTAGAAAAATGTGCTATTATGCTAAACGCATAAATAATTTTAAAAACAATAATAACAATGATGCTATCTACTCACACATTCCCTATTCACTCGTAATACCTGTCTGGCGGCATTGCTTTTTTTCTTATTAACATATGCCGATATTATATACAAATAGTGATCTCACTTTATTTGTATTAAGCTAAATTGTTACCACAGTATCAGAGTTTATACTAATATCCCCCTAAACGTCTTGTCCCAGCCTTCCGCATGGGTACTTCATGCTTTGCAACTCCAAAGTTCTGTCCAATAAGTTGTTATAATAGTCTCTGACACAGTTCTCCGTTTAGAAAACAAAACCTTCAGTCATCCACAGGTACTCGGTAAAGGACTGAGTTAGTCACTCCTAGATTTGATGTCAGCTTATTCCTTATGCAAATGTCGGTTCCCCAATGCAGGACCGCATTTCGCTCACTTCCTCAGGAGGAACCACCGCATCATTTCAATCAATTCAAACCAGTTGCATGCCTGGGCGAGACTTCTCAGCTCAGGAGCCAACTGCCGTATCACTGAGTGAATGGGGAATGTGTGAGTAGATAGCATCATTGTTATTATTTTTAAATAAGTTATGCGTTTAGCATAACAGCACATTTTTCTAATAAAGTGATTTGTTATAATAAGTTGGAGTGAGTTTGTAACTAACTAAGTCTGAATGGATCCCCAGGCCTTCTGCCTCATCCTGAACCACTCCAAGGAGCGATGGCCCTGAGCGCTTCTCAAGGGTCACCAATCTTCCAACCTTCTTAGTGTGCATCTAGGGGTCCTGCTGTGGCCCTGAATACCAGCTCTTAACAGCTCTGCAACCAAGAGTCCCAGGGCTCCTCTGTAGAGAGCAACCTCTTCTCCACTGGTTTTCAGAAGGAGTCCATAAAGTACTGTTCCCTGCTGTGGCCCAGGATACCAGCCATTAACAAGACTTTGTGACCAGCAGTAACAGGATTTCCCCAATAGAGGGCAACCTCCCCACTGTCAGTCTTCACAAGCAGCTTATACTTTTCCCTGCTGTAGCTCAGAGTAATAGCTCTTAAGAGGGCAACCTTCTGGCTCAGCCAAAAGACCAAGCACAAAATCTCTGAGTAAGAAAGCCCCGAAAACCTTGATCTTCCTCTCAGTCAAAAGGTCACTGTTAGTATGTTCCTCTTTATTATGGTGAGTAAATTCTCTGAGTCCCCCCCCCCCCCCCCCCCCCCTCAATTAACTTCATCTATCCTTCCTCTGTGTGCTTACGTTACTAAACCTATTTTACTTTTATCCCCTTTATTGGATAACATCCCCCAAAGTGTATAAATGTGGCTCCTTCAGCTTGCCTGTCTTTCCTTCAGTGAATACTAATGTTTTTCTGCCCGATTCCCTCTCTATTTAGCTCAACCATGTAACATTTTACAAAATTGATACATTTTCTACTTCAGGCAAAATAACAGTTAGAAACCTCTTCTATTTTCTCAATGCAATACAGACATTGAAAATATGCCTCCGAAATAGAGAGTTGCACGGGGACAGAAATCTTACCCATCCCCGCCCGTCCCTGCTAGAATCTCACCCATCCCCACCCGTCCCCACTGGAATGTTACCCATCCCCGCAAAAATTTAATCCATTCCAACCCATCCCCGCAAGAATTTAACTCATTCCCCACCCATCCCCGCATGAATTTAATGGTGGTACATAAAAGAAAATTCTGGTCAGCTCCCTCAGTCTCTCTCTGGATTTGAGCCACATCACTGTAGTCAAGGAAGGAATGGAAGCTGAAACTTAGAACACTCTGGTATGCACATGTAAGATTTGTCTCTGATTTCTGGCACTGTGTGCTAAGAGGTCACCACATGCACGCACCAGTAGGTCAGGTGACATCCGATGCTCTTGCCTGTGTCAGAGCTGAGGTCTGCGCATCAGCCCGGGAGAAAAGAGGATTAATTGTAACATAGTAAGTGACAGCAAATAAAGACCTGAATGGTCCATCCAGTCTGCCCAATAGTCACTCTCATTATCAATTCATGATTAAATCAACGAGTGTGATATTATATACTTTCTTTCATGTTTCTGGAACATAGACCATAGAAGTCTATCTGGCCCTATACTTATGTTCCAGCTGCTGGAGTTCTCGCTGAAGCTCACTCCAGTCTATTCGTCTTCTCATTTGTGGGATACAGATCGTAAAAATCTGTCCAGCACTGTCCTTATGTTCCAGCCACTGAAGTTGCTGTCTAAGCCCTTTCTAGCCCATCCTAAACCAGACTGCCATTTATTAGACACAGACCATACAAGTCTGCCTGGTATCTGCCCTAGTTAATCACAACCAGAGTCGCCATCTAAGCGTCACTTGACACATCCACACACATGCAGCCATTTAAGGTTAGGTTTTTTTATAGCTTCCATTTTCTAATTAGAGATCCTCTGTGTTCATCCCAAGCCTTTTTGAATTCCATCATCATTTGTGTCTCTACCACCTCCTTAACGGAAGACTTTCCACATTTCTGCTGTTAAAGCAAGGAGGAGGAGGAGGCAGCACTCAAGGTACTCGGTAGATGAGAGGCTGATGCAGTGCAGCTTACACTTCCACGGGAACCCCACAGAACTGCTTCCATCCCCGCGGGAACCCCACAAAACCTGCTTCTGTCCCCGCGGGAACCCTGCAGAACTTGCATCCTTCCTGCGGAACCCCATTCCCGTGCAGCTCTCTACTCCGAAACTCACTGTGACCAAAGGTCTCCTCTCTCCCCAATCTCTCACCAAACCTTCCCCTTTGGGGGGGGGTCAAGTATTTATTTATTTATTTATTTAGATTTTGCTCACACCTTTCTTGCTCACACCTTTTTCACTAGTAGCTCAAGGTGAGTTACATTCAGGTACACTGGATATTTCTCTGTCCTAGGGGGGCTCACAATCTGGCAGGCAGGGCCGGTCTTAGGCAGAGGTGACCAAGGGGGCGGCATAGGGCCCCGTGCCTAAGGGAGCCCCGTTCGGCGCACCTCAACTCTGCCTCCACTCCAACTTCCGCTCGCCTCGGACAACCGCATCATCATGATGATCCCGCTCGGCCGCTCCACTCCCGCCACCACCGGCGCCCACCCCCGGTTTCGGCCCGCTGAGCCCGCCATCAGTTCCCGAATCCCCGGCGACAGTAACTTGCAGCGAGCCAGCGATGGCCCCACCCCCGACAGACAGTTGCAGCGATGGCTCACCTCCGCTCCAACTTTTCACTTCCCGCTCAATGTCCCGCCTTCTGATGAGGTATTTCCTGTTTCCGCGAGGGCGGGAGTCACTGAGCGGGAAAAGCTGGAGCCTGGTCCGAGGTGAGCCATCGTCGCTGTGGTGCGAGCTAGACAGCGAGTGCGTGCAGACTCATGGAGCGAGCAAAGCAACACACAGGGCTACAGTTGTGCCATTAAGGCAGGCAGCAAGGTATGATAGCTTTTTTTCTATAGGAACCTTTTTAAATTAAAGTGGTCTTGATTTGTGAATGGAACCTGTCCTGATGATTCGTCATGTTGCCTAACTGTCTGTCTCTGTGGTTTGAAATGTTCAGCTGTAGTATGTCCATTTTTGTCAAAGGTTTTGGCCTTTGCTTCCAGTGAGCCACAGAAGTCCCCTTTTTCCCCTTTCAGTCCCTGCCCACCTTTACCCATAGATATCCTTTAAATCTTTTACCTCCCTTCTTCAATGCACCTTAATTTTATTAATTCTTCCTTCTGAGCCTTACTCATCCTCCTCTAAGTGGCCCCATATGCCTCATCCTTCCCCAGGGTTCACCCCAAGTCTCACCTGTACTCCACTACACCTCAGTCACCCTCCACCCTCCCAGTATCATTCATTCTCTCACTAGTGCTGCCACACATCCCCATCCATCCCCATCCATCTTCCTCCCTTAGTGCTCTCCCACTCCAGATCCTGTTATCCTTTTCCAATATTTATGTCCAAGCCTCTCATCTCCCCGGTAGCCTGTATTACAGCCTTAGAGGCATATTTTCAAAGCACTTTGGGAGGCTAAGTTCCATAGGTTTCTATGGAACTTTGGGAGGCTAAGTGCTTTGAAAATGAGCTTGTTAGTCATCTTTGCTGCAGTGCTCCCCTAACTTCATTCATCCTTTCGCTCTCACTCATCCTGCCTCCCCAGTGTTTCCCCTATTGTTAGTCACTTAATTTCTCCACTGCTTTCCCAGGTATCTCCCCTCTACTCTCCACATCCAGTGACTTTCCCCTCTTCACCTCCCTCCAGCATCTCTCCCTACCCTATCCCTCTATGTCCAGTATCACCCATCTCTCTTTTCCTCTCCATGTCCACTGTTTCCCTTTTATATCCTATTCCCTTGCACCCCTTGTAATAGGGGAATTTGAAAGTACTGGATCTTTTCTTAATATTTTTCCTTTATTCTCCATTGTTATGAGAATTGGAACTACTAATTGTAGTGGACTTGAACTGAATAATTTCTGGGGAGGGGAGGTTTCATGATAGCATTGTGCTTATTATTTCAATCAGTTTTATTGTACAAGTTTAGTTTCATTTGTCTTTATTTGAAATTTCGTAAATAAAAACATTTTCTAAAAATGGAATAATCTTATCAATGGGGCGGGGCTAGGGTGGGGCGGGGCTAGGATGGGGCCCCACCAAATTGGTCTGCACAGGGCCCCGCACTTGCTAAGACCGGCCCTGCTGGCAGGCAGATGATCAAAAGCCCCGTGCTGTTCCAAACAGTGCTCTAAAATAGCGCTGGAACAGCGCGGGGCGCTATTAGACCTATGATCAGAGATAATGCATGCAAATTTAAGCAGCGCAATTATCTCTGATTATGGGGTAGAAGTGCAGGAGAATTGTGCCTGAGCATGCGCTCAGCACAATCGTCCCGCACTTGTTTGACAGGTCTGGGCTGGAGACCAATGAAAAGAGAAGGACGTCCATCTTTAAATCGGAAGATGGACAGCCTCAACTGCCCTGTTGCAGGGACGGCCAGATTTCAATGGAGTATCGGAGGTATAGCGACGGGGCAGTTGAGCCTGCAAAGAGGTGAGAAAATGTAGGATACAAATGCAACAAATAAATAAAATGTCCAAAATTTGGACGTTTCTGCAATGGGTAGTTAAGGACGTCCAAAACTGGATGTTTCTATGAGAAAGATGTCTTTCTCATAGAAACATCCAGTTTTGGACGTCCTTAACTGCCCATTGCAGAAACATCCAAATTTTGGACGTCCTGAACTGCCCCGTCACAGAACCGTCCAAATTTTGGACATCCTCAACTGCCCTCGCTGGCAGGTTTGAAGTAGGGGGGAATGGGGGCCTGCTAGCATGCAAATGCATGCTGGACAGGGCTCACCATTCCTCCCCAATTATCTGCAAACCCTAACGCCAGCTCGGAGCTGGCGTAGGGTTTGTCGCAGCCAGCGACCCAATCTTTGGCATCCAGGATGCTGATCATTGGGGATGAATGTGTTAAGCGCTGATTAGCATGCATTTGCAGGCTACTTGCGCTAAGAGCCCTGTTTAGCATGTATTTGCATACTACTTGCACTAAGAGCCCTCGAGCGCGTTGTTTCACGTGCTCGAAGGCTATGATCATGGGGCAGTAGCAAACGCCAGCGCTAGTATGGCGCTAACAGCCTCTAGCGCTGGCGTTTGCTTTTGATCATCTGTAAATTTGTACCTGAGGCAATGGAGGGTTAAGTCACTTGCCCAAGATCACAAGGAGCAGCAGTGGGATTTGAACGGTCTCCTCTGGATTGCAAGGCAGGTTCTCTAACTACTAGGCCACTCCTCCACTCCACATAGTACATGATAAGACGTTCTGAGGTGAGTTAAATAACTTTTTGTTCACACAGAGATCTGAAATGAACCAGTACAAGAAAATCAACAAATACAGAGGAGAAATGCTCAAAATTAACAGAAAATAAAACAAAACTTGTTGCTGTGCGGATCCCGAGTTGTCATTCTAAACCCATGCTGTAGTCACCCAGGATGAAGGAGTATGAACAAAGCTAAAGAGCTTTCACAAATGCTCTACTGGAAATGCACAACAATTGGTGGCATTCAATTTTACAGATTCATAAATTTGAAACCTCTGTTGCAGACAAAACGGGTGAGACATGTTCTATTGCTAAAATTTGGTCTCGTGGATAATTATCTGTAATCTTATAATTTTAGGTAGCTAGTTTAAGATTTATTATTTTGATTTGCTGGTGTTTTTTTTTTTGGGGGGGGGGCAGTTGATGTTATTACTTGTTGTTGTTATTGCTTGATAAATTGTTTGTCTTTTTCTAAAACCAATAAAAGTTTTCTCACTGTCCCCATACACGTCATGGCATCATTAAACTCCCTCAAATCAGCACTGAAAGATCAACATCAATAGTTCAGTGATTCTATAAACGGTGTGGAAACTTAGACAGATTCTATAAATGGCTTGGAGACTGGCTAGGTGTATTCTGCAAACAGTGCAGAAATTTAGTTGTATTCTATAAATTGTGCAGAAACTGCCGTTAAGCATAATTATGTAAACGATGCACAACGTTTATAGAATTACCCTTAGTCGCTATTTTTTTTCCACACTAATTTTTCAGTGCCATTTATAGCATCTGGCCCTAAATCTCATCTGCCATTTGTATGCTCAGTCTCCCAGTCTCATAAGGTCCTTTTGCAATTTTTCACAACTTTGAATAACTTTCAGGCTTATTTTCGAAAGAGAAGGGTGCCCATCTTCCGACACAAATCGGGAGATGGGCGTCCTCTCAGGGTTGCCCAAATCGGCATAATCAAAAGCTGATTTTGGGCGTCCTCAACTGCTTTCCGTCACGGGGACGACCAAAGTTCACGGGGGCATGTCGGAAGCATAGCAAAGGCGGGACTGGGGAGTGCTTAACACAGGGGCGTCCTTGGCCGATAATGGAAAAAAGAAGGGCGTCCCTGACGAACACTTGGCCGACTTTATTTGGTCCATTTTTTCTTGCGACCAAGCCTCAAAAACAGTGCCCGAACTAACCAGATGACCACCGGAGGGAATTGGGGATGACCTCCCCTTACTCCCCCAGTGGTCACTAACCCCCTTCCAGCCTAAAAAAAAAACTTTAACATTTTTTTTTGCCAGCCTCAAATGTCATACCCAGCTCCATGACAGCAGTATGCAGGTCCCTGGAGCAGTTTTAGTGGGTGCAGTGCACTTCAGCCAGGCGGACCCAGGCCCATCCCCCCTACCTGTTACACTTGTGGTAAATGTGAGCCCTCCGAAACCCACTGTACCCACATGTAGGTGCCCCCCTTCACCCCTTAGTGCTATGGTAGTGGTGTACAGTTGTGGGGAGTGGGTTTTGGAGGGCTCAGCACCCAAGCTAAGGGAACTATGCACCTGGGAGCAATTTGTGAAGTCAACTGCAGTGCCCCCTAGGGTGCCCGGTTGGTGTCCTGGCATGTCAGGGGGACTAGTGCACTACGAATTCTGGCTCCTCCTACGACCAAAGGGCATGGATTTGGTCGTTTTTGAAATGAGCATCCTCTGTTTCCATTATGGCCGAAAACCGGGGATGACCATCTCTAAGGTCGACCTAAATTTTGAGATTTGGGCGTCCCCGACCGTATTATCGAAACAAAAGATGGACGTCCATCTTGTTTCGATAATACAGGTTTCCCCGCCCCTTTGCGGGGCCGTCCTGTGAGGACACCCTCATGAAAACATGGGTGGGGCGTTCGATTATGCCCCTCTTTGTGTTAGCAGCAAATTTGATAATTTTTCTCATGATTCCTGTTTCCAGGTTATTTATGTAAAAAAAAAAGTGTTATTTCTTTTGAAGTTGTTTTTTCTCAACTTTGTATATTATAAATGCAAAAACAAACAAACCCAAAACAAAACAGTGGCCCCAGCACAGCAGGGCCAGTGCATAAAGTTCTATAATCTCAAGAACACAGAAAGCAAATTACAACTATAATTCACACAAAATCAAGAAAAATAAACACAACTAAAATGCTGGGTTTTGAGTCACTACTCAAGGAAAAGATCTTTGAGTCTTTTTAGATAATTCTTTGAAATTTTCAGCCCAGTGTGCTGGGTTAACCAGAACTGCACGCATTACTCAAGGTGCAAATGCAGTAGGGACTTATACAGAAGAATAGTGATATTCATAATTTTGTTCTCCATATTCATTAATATTTTATTTGCTTTTTTATTTAGAAGCCACAGCACATTAGGCTGAAAAGGAAGGTGTTCCATGCCTGTTATCATTTTTATCACCCTTCTCTTTACCTTTTCTAGTTGCAATATATCCAAAATGATAAGTAGTAGTAGTAGTAGTAGATGGGGTGACCAGAACTTCAGCTTGAAGAAAAAAATCCACCTTAGAAGGAATATGGTGCAAGTTTATAAAATTATGAGTGAGGTGGAAGTTTAACTTGTCAGTCACCACCAAACAAGAGGACACTCCATAAAACTAATCATCAGCACATTGAAAGCAAATCATAGAAAGTTTCTTTTTTTCCATTGACAACAAGATTGAGTGAGGCACACAAGCGGGTGCCATCGTCCAACTGCGCTGGGATGGAACTACTCTCTCAAAGGTCAAAAAAACTTGGTGTACATTCTGAACATGCACAGCCCTTTCCATGTGCAGTGGTCTCCACAGCTCCTCTGTTTTGTTTTGTTTTGTTTTGTTTTCTTCTGTTCAGCCAAACATACAAAGAAAAGCTCTCCCTTTCAATTTTTTAAAATCGCCATTTCATCAACGTTGTTTATGTTGACTTTCTCAATTGCTGTCTTTCAAAATTGTAAGATTATTATGTTGCCAAAGTTGGCTATAAATCATGGCCAAAATGTAGCAGAAAGATCCAGGATTTTGATATGAACACCAAAAGGATAATTCTATAACTGGGCACTTCCACTTAGAGGGGGAGAGCATTGCAGGTTGGTATGGATACTTGTAAGCCTGCTGGGTCTCTGGTGCACTTCCTATCCTGCCTGTACCTCTTAATCTTTTCAATATTCAAATTACCCCAGTCAATTCATTTCATTATCTCAGGGATTTGTTTTGATTCCAAATTGGCCTTTGAGCTACAGGTTTTACAAGCTATCAAAAAAATGTTTCTACTGGATTCAGCAAATAATTTCCATTAAGCAGTATCTGGATTTTCCCACTCTTCATTCTCTTAAATCACACTTTTGTTATCTCTCGTATTGACTATTATTATTTTATTATTATTATTACATTTGTACCCTGCGCTTTCCCACATAATGCAGGCTCAATGCGGCTTACATAGTAATTTGAAATACAAAGTTAATAGAATTGTAATAAAACAGTAGAAAACAATGTAAAGTTGGGCTTAGTAGTGTATGATAAGTTGAGCTAGATAATATATGACTAGGATAAAAGACTGTGGCATGTCTTCTAATCTCCTCTGCAGTCTTCAAACACTCCATAACTCTGCTGCCCAATTTCTATGTAATGCAAAGTGTTGGGATTACATTACCCTCTCCTTGTCCAGTTGTATTGGCTGCCTATTCAATTTAGATGTTGGTTTAACGTTCTGTGCCTTACCCATAAGGCTTTGCATCTTGGCTCCCCATCATATCTTTCTTCTTTTACAATCCCTTACACCCCATCCCGACTACTGCATTCTCTCGATTCACACCTTTTGGCTCTTCCATTTCCTAGTCTCTCTCATTAGTGGATGAGTGGCCTAGTGGTTAGAGCACTGGCCTTGCAATCCAGAGGTGGCCGGTTTAAATCCCACTGCTGCTCCTTGTGATCTTGGGCAAGTGACTTAACTCTCCATTGCCTCAGGTACAAACTTAGATTGTGAGCCCTCCTGGGACAGAGAAATATCCAGAGTACCTGAATGTAACTCACCTTGAGCTACTACTGAAAAAGGTGTGAGCAAAATCTAAATTAATAATAATAATTGTGCTTTTTTCTTTTTATTACCTTTTCTCTGGAACAGTTTGCCCACATATCTTTCCCCAAATTTAAGGCCCTTCTAAAAACTTATTTTAACGAGCTTCCAGCGTCCAGTTAACATTGGGTTCTAGTGAATCTCTGATTCCACAGTTATCAAGATATGGGATAAGATGGTTGTGGGTCGTGGGTACTCAGGTTCTTGTATGACTGCTGTATGACTGGTTTTAACCATCTTATTTCATTTAGCGTTCTTTTCCATGAGTTTTAAGATTATTTTATTGTAAGCCTCTGACCTGTTTTCAGAATTAGTGGGTTATCAAGAATTTTATTAAACATAAATATAAACATAATTGGATGGACATCTGAAGAATTAAACACCCCATGGAAAGGGATTACACTTTTCTTTCCGGACACTTCCAGGCCAACTCTAAACTAGATCTTTTTCTACTTAAGACTGGGCAGCACAGGAGGGCGCACACTCGCACAATTAAGCTAGAGGTTTCCAATCATGCTGTGGTGTCATTGACACTGGGAGAGGTAGAGGGGAGCAGGAGGGTTGAAGAAACTAGAAATTGAATGCTTGTTACAGAGGGAGGAGGTCCTCAGGAGTTGGTTAGACAGTGGGAAGAATTTCTGGAGTTTAATGAGGATGGCAACTTTAAGCCAGGGATCTTATGGGATGCAGAGAAGACTGTCGTGGGGCAACCTAATTCAGTTGGTATCCCAACTTAAAAGGAAAAGAGAGGAAGAATTGCAAGATTTACATGACAGGTTGGAAGGGTGCAGAAGAAGCATACAAGCAAAGGGGGGTAGGTGGGGAGAAACTGTTTAGAGACATGCAAATCCTCAGACACTAAATAGCTTTTTTTGAGGCTGAAAGAACAGAGTTCCAATGTATGCTCCCTGGTGGCAGAGCAAGGTATTACACTGATGTTACAAAATTTGTCATAGAGTTTCCCCAAATAAACTCTACGCCAAACCAGGGAGTTTAACAATAAAAGTAAATTTTAATTTACTATTAATTGTGAGATATCAAATAATTCAGTTGAATTCCAAAACTAGCAGATAACCGTTTTACACATTTGGTCTTTTTACACATTTGATCCACTTACAGAGTTGCAAGATCGAACATCCTTTCTTCCAGAACATCAGCTAAGTATAAATAATAATTACTTAAATCATTTACTTGGAATTTTGGGATGAACTCATTACATATGATATAAGATAATTTATAATTTCTTTTTGTTCCCACAGGTTTCACACCACAAACACTTCCAGAGACTCCAGGTAAGTTTTGTTCTCACTCTCATTTCCTCTCTATATATCCTTTTTCTATCTATATTTCTGTCTTTTTCTTTGTAATCCTTTCTTTTTGTGTGCACACTTTTAAGAACTCAGTCACTTATCTGTTCTTTTCTTCACTTTCAGGGGTACTCTTGTCATTGGCTAGCTCTTCATGCACTTACAGGAAGATGTCACAGGTCGATTCCATGCTCTCTCTTCAAACCTTACTAGTCTGTGGAGAGAAACCTATCTCCCTGAATGGGTGTTCAGAGATTCCCTAACTAGCTACCCAAATGAAAAACTAATTTAGTAGCCCTAAACTAGCCCTCCCACAGCAATTCAAAGGACTTTGCAATGTCACACAGGCATTTTTAAATTTCTAGCCCCTGATATATATAATAATTTATTTCTCAGTATCTGAGCACATGCTAGAACACTACACATTCACACATGTTATTACAGTTTCAACAACAACTGTTGTCATTTTCTTATTAGGAATGGCAGAATACAAGTTTCAGCTGTCAAACTCCAAAGACACTTCAAATTTCACACAAGTTTTACAATTCCTGTCTCAATTACCCAGCTCCCACTCATTAAACCCCCATCCTTGAGTCCAAAATCACAGCAGGGGGCTCAGAAAGTTAACTAATGACACTCGGACTTCGCCAGCACTCAGACCTTACCCTTATATGGTGTGAAGCCCTGCCACGCATCCCAGAATATACTGGGCAGGGCTGGGCGCTGCCATTTTCAAGGCGGTGCCGTTGGAAGAGGAGGGAGGCCACCTCCCTCCTCCACCGAAGGTAGGGGGTGGGGAATAGCTGCTAAGACCACCAAGGCTCCATCTATGTGAGGGGATGCCAGGGGGGTGTCAGGGGGGCTGGAGACCCACCGGATCTCCAGCCCCCCTGAACGTGGGTCGGGGGGACCGGGAAGGTTTGACTCATGGCCCACTGGGCCACCAGGACTCTATTTGAGGGAATGCTAGGGGGTTAAGGGGGGGCTGGAGACCCACCAGATCTCCAGCCCTCCAAACATATGTCAGGGGGGTCGGGGGGACTGTAGGTCTGCTGGACCTCCAACCCCCTGTGTCGCTTGACTCGAGGTGGGGGTACTTGGGGTCTGGTGGTCCCATGGACTTCCAGCCCCTGTGTTTGACAGGTTTGGGCTTTTGACAGCCTAGACCTGTCAAACAAGTGCGGGAGGATATAGACCTGTTGAACAAGTGCGGGAGGATTGTGCTCGAGTGCATGCTCAGGCACAATCCTCCCGCACTTTTACCTATGATCAGAGTGAATAGCGTGCTTAAATTTGCATGCTATTATCTTTGATCATAGGGGTGGTAAAGCCCTGTGTTGTTCCAGCACTATTTTATATCCTCCATAGGATGTATTGTAACAGGTACATTTTTCTCAGGAGCCAAGGACTTGATCCCTCTTCGTGTTTCGGGTAATGACTTCATGGTCTCAAATATCTGCAGAGAAGGCAGGTTCACCTCTGGCAGCAATTGAAAGATTGGAATAACAGGCTGAGAAAGGAAACTACTCGTGTTTCTTGTGACCTTGGGCAAGTCACACCCTTTTCCTTTCCTTTGGGTACAAACTTAGATTAGAAGCCTATATGTAATGAACCTCAGAGTAACTCACCCTGATGGCCCAATGAAAACATGGAAGTTAAATCCAAATAAGTAAGTGACTAAAGGGGAGACAGCAGTGAGGAAATCATCACAACCTTTCACTGGCCTTGGTACCATTTCTGTTTCTGATCATCAATGTACATATGGATACCTTTTCCTCCCTAGCTTTGGAACTGAAGAATTGTAGATAGTAGCAAGTGCAACTGAGTTGATATGCAGGGTTTATCCTGATGTTCAGCAGGTGGTACCCAGTGAATGTCATATAGTTCTGAGGGGACCATATGCCTCTGTTCACTAATGTTCTGGTTCAATTGACTTGCTGGTCCCTCTTGTGTTGCTGTGACAGCTGATCAAAACAGAGAAGGAGGATGGAATACCTTCTGCTGAAAGACTATAGCTTTGCCCATGCTCAGTTCCTTCTGATTCCTACATGCAGGTTTGGTATTATGGAGGGTGTTTCCAAGTGGCTCTCGATGTACCTGACAGGCTGATCCAGCCCTGTGTTTATTCTACTGCATGCAAGGGTTTCAAGTCTTGCTTTTCTTAGGAATCACAATAAGGAAATCAGAACTATCCAGTCACCCACATGCAGTGAATAATCCCAGGACAAACCTATCAGGCACATCTGAACTAGTTGGCAACCCTACATGGAGGAGACATTTATTACGTAACAGCTTATTTATACTCTTGCAAAAGTATTCCATTGGGGATACAACATAAAAACTATAAGAATATACTAATACAATAAAATAAATCAGTAACAGAGCCAATAAAACTATTACAGAAAAATAGGAAGTCTAATAACAGCATAACATCAAAAGTTAAATAAAATACAACATCCTCAATGAACCACTAATAAAAACAGAACATAAATTTGACGAGGAGTAAAAAGGGGAAAATTCATTACCATGCAGACACCACGTCACCTTTCCACAGAATTCAACAAATACTGACTTGAAACCAATGTATCAGAAAACTACATCCATAATAAAACAACAATTTTCTGAATTCATTAAACCCAACACCCCCTCCCCCCTGTTTACTAAGCCTTGTGCTAATGCCAACACAGCCCATTCGTTTTGAGTGGGCTGCGTCGGCATTGCCATGCAGCAGCCGCTAGTGCGGCTTAGTAAATGGGGAGGGGGGTAGTGTACTGCATCCCAGTATAGTACAGTTTTTATGCACCTATTTTTTATGTATATGTGGTTATGCAATTTTATAAAAAGCCCTTTTATACATCCAATAGAAGCATTGCGCTTAGAGAAAGCTTTGTAAAATCACCCCTATGGGCCAACAGCACACGTCCTCCCATTGACTTTCTAATTGTATAAAAGTCACCAAAAATTGCATGCACAAATTTAGGTGTGTGCCCAATTTGTGCATTTAACATAATTAATGAGCAAATTAGCTCCAATAATTGGCTTTTTAACAAGCAATTATTGGCACTAATTCAATTTAACTGGTATTTATGCACATAAATGTAGGTGCTGGATCCACGCTTAAATTGTATGTGCGATTTAAAAAAGGGGGTGTGGAAATGGGAGGGGGAATTAGTGCACGTTATTATAGAATACCGGGAATACACGCCTAATGTAGGCTCACACATTTGTATCCAGTTTCAGTTGCTGCAAATGGCTGCACCTAAAGTCAGGCGTGATTCCCAGACATAGCACTGTTCTATAAACCTTGCCTAACTTTAAGCGTGGCTCATAGAATAGCACTTTTTCGGCACTGTTTTTTGGGCGCTGTATATAGAATCTAGCCCCGATTGTGAATTGTAAGTGATTTTAGAGTGCAAAGCCAACTGTGCAAATTTTGCCACACTTTAGCACCTTGGCTTCAAGGTGAGATCGGAGGTGGGGCTGGAGCTGCACTCACAGTGAAAAGGTGAGGCTAGTGAAGCCTCTGGGGAATGGGGTGGTTTGACCATTGAAGTTATTTTCTGTGGCAATGATATAACAAATACACACATGATCCTAATTTACACTTCCCAAGTTGCAAAGGAATGAAATACAAACTAATGCATGCGTCAAACTTCACCTACTTGAGCACACAGTTATGGAACGCACTGCCGCGCAGCTTGAAATCGATATACGAAATAACGAACTTCCGCAAACTACTGAAGACCCATCTCTTTGAAAGAGCATACCAAAAAGATCAACCCAGGTGAATATGCACAACTCGCCTATTTAATCTCAGAACTGTTTCCTACAATCTGCTTGTATACTACTACTTTGTTTTATCATCATGCTGACCAAGATCATGCAATAGTAAATGTTTATATTACTAACATTCTTCCACTACTCATGATGTATTGTAAGCCACTTTGAGCCTGCAAAGAGGTGGGATAAGGTGGGATACAAATGCAACAAATAATAATAATAATAATAATCTCTGTTTATCTGCCTTTTCCCCAAAGTTTAATTAAGCTAAATTAGGTACTGATGACATAACTTGCGCGTATATAGCCTTGAGTTTATAAAGCAGGACTATAGTCTTGTTAAGGGCCTTGTTTTTGTCAGGATGGTGATTAGTATACTAGAGCCTGGTCACCTACTTATGAGTTTATCTTGTTGGGCAGACTGGATGGACCATGCAGGTCTTTTTCTGCCGTCATCTACTATGTTACTATGTATGTTACTAACAAAAATATTCTATTCACAGTGACAACTAGTTAAAGGAACGCAGTGGCAGTCCTTAAAAGAGAGAGGCACTGTAAATGCAAAGAACAAATGACTACAGACTTTATTACACTGTGGCTTATGAAGGAATTTTGTTTTAGTCAGCAATATGCAATGCCACAAATCAGCTAACCCACTTCAGACAAACACAGACTGTCCCAACCCTCCCTCAGTGAGTTCCCAGGGCCTTGAGTGTTCAGGGGAGGACATGTGATCTTTATTTATCTGGCAGTAGGGTCTCAAGAAATTTTAAAGGGTTCATTTTCTTGAATACATTTTCCAAAATAGCATTTTGCACAAGAAGCAGGAGTTTCCCAATTAGACCCATTTTCTTTCCCTTCCCAGTCATCAAATGAAGCTAGTGCACTGGGACAGGCTTCTTAAATCCATCAATATCAGAGAAAAAAAACATTCTTTCATTCATTCAACCTGCTTGTCTTTTAGCAAAGTTTCATAGAACCCTTTGGTGAGTTTGATGAGGTTCTGCTAGTGAAATTCTGCAAAGCTGATGTATCAAGGTAACTACTGAGAATGAGTGAATTAGTTTCTATTAAATCCAATCCCCTCTTCTTTAAGTAGATTTGAATCCTCTCGACTTTAGACCTGCATAACCACGGCCTAGATGTCAGATTTCTGGGTCAAAGACAATGCAGCCCAGAGTCGCAGATCTGGCATGGTTTGGCAAATCACAATATCACTTTCTAGTTGACTGCCAGGAAAAAGTAAAGAAGCAGTAGTAAAACAAACAAAAAAGAGTACAATAATATAATTCATAATTTAAATGAACACATCATTATGACTTCCTGTTTTTATTGTAATGTTTATTTTTTATTGTAATATTTATTGTAATGTTTGTTGTTAAATTCTATAAGTGGGTGCCTTCTTTTAGGCACCCCGATGTAGTATGGTGAGAGCCCATTCTGTATTGACACCTGGGTACTACTACTACTACTACTTAACATTTCTAAAGCGCTACTAGGGTTATGCAGCGCTGTACAATTTAACATAGAAGGACAGTCCCTGCTCAAAGAGCTTACAATCTAAAGGACACGTGAACAGTCAGTCTGGTAGGGGCAGTCAAATTGGGGCAGTCTGGATCAGGGGCGTAGCCACGGGTGGGCCTGGATGGGCCTAGGCCCACCCAATTTGGGTTCAGGCCCACCCAGCAGTGGAGCAGAGGGAGCAGGCAGCGCTGATCCTGCATCTGCCTCCTTCTCTCTGACGGCAGCGCTTCCCAGACACTGCCTACCACCGCCACGATCTACCTCCTCCCTCTGTCACTCTCAAGAGCAGCAGTAGCATCGCGATTCAAACACGCTGCCTCCTGCTTCTAACCCGGAAGCATCTCCTCTGCAGAAGAGACGCTTCCGGGTTAGAAGCAGGAGGTAGCGTTTTTGAATCGCTACCGCTGCTGTTGAGAGTGAGATAGAGGGAGGAGGTAGATCGTGGTGGCGGTAGGCAGCGTCTGGGAAGCGTTGCCATCAGAGAGAGGGTGGACAGGTGGAATGGGAGGGAAGGATGCATGGGGGTGAAGGAGAATCGCTGGACACATGGATGGGAGCGGGAGGGGAGGGGAGGGGAGAGAGGAGAGTCACGGGATGGATGGATGGAGGTGGGGGTCAGGGGAGAGAGGAGAATTGCTGGGGATGGATGGATGGAGGTGGGGGGCAGGGGAGAGAGGAGAATTGCTGGGGATGAATGGATGGAGGTGGGGGGCAGGGGAGAGAGGAGAATTGCTGGGGATGATGGATGGATGGAGGTGGGGGTAGGGGAGAGAGGAGAATTGCTGGGGATGGATGGAGGTGGGGGGCAGGAGAGAGAGGAGAATTTCTGGGGATGGATGGATGGATGGAGGTGGGGGCAGGGGAGAGAGGAGAATTGCTGGGAATGGATGGATGGAGAGGACAGGGGCAAGAACAGAATTGCTGGGGATGGATGGATGGATAGGGGCAGGGTAGAGAAGAGAATTGCTGGGTATGGATGGATGGAGGGGAGAGGAGAGTTGCTGGACATGGGTGGATGGAGGAGAGGGAAGAGGAGAGAGGAAGGTTGCTGGACATGGGTGGATGGAGGGGAGGGCAGGGGCAGAGGAGGGTTGCTGGACATGGATGGATGGAGGGAAGGGCAGGAGAGAGGAGGCTGCTGGATATGGATGGAGGAGAGGGAAGGGAGAGAGAAGAAATGCTGGACATGGATGGAGGGGAGGGAAGAGTGAGGAAGGAGATGAGATGAGGGAAAAGGAAGAGAGGAGAAAATTGCACATAGATGAAGAAAATAGGCAGAAGCTGGATCCACTGGACAGTCAAGTCTGCGGAGGACCCAGAGCAAGAAATGAAGCAGAAAGGCAGAAAGTAAAGAAATAAATGGAAAGGAAGCCCTGGAAACGGAGTAAAGAGGACAGATAGCAGCAGAATCAGATACTGGGCCAGTATGATCAGAAAAACAAAGTCACCAGACAGCAAAGGTAGAAAAAAATCATTTTATTTTCATTATAATGATTGGAACATGTCCACTTTGAGAATCAGGTGCTCAACATTAAAAGTTTATATTTATTTATTTATTTATGGCATTTTATCCCACATTAAACATGAATTAGATTGGAACCTGGGATCATTTAATGTTTTTTTTCCTGGAGAGAGTAATGCATTGCCTCCCCCACCCCCCAGGCTCTCTCCCCGGCTATAGCCAGCTCTGCAATTTTAAGGGGAGGTGCACAGGTGGACGGGGGGGGGGGGGGCGCAGAGGTGGACTGGGGAGAGAGCCTGTTGTTAAACATTTACCAGCACACCACTGTCTAGTGCCCACCCATCCAACCTGTTGGCCCACCCAAAAATTGACTTCTGGCTACGCCACTGGTCTGGATTTCCTGAAAGGTAAGAGTTAGGTGCCGAACGCAGCATTGAAGAGGTGGGCTTCCATTGTAAAACACTAGCATAAGCCAGGATTGGCATGCCTAACTTTTAGGTGCCTGCAGTTATATGACTGGTCTAACTGCAGGAGGCTAAGGTGCCTAAAAAATCCGCTCAGTAAACATTTCCGCCTAAGCTTATTCTATAAGCGGTTCCTAGATTTAAGCGCAGTATATAGAATATGCTTAGTTGATATCCCAGCACCTAAAACTACGTGCTTCCATTTACACTGCTGATCATGTGGTGTAAATCCCTGCATGTAGATGTACACGCGCTGGGCCATATTCTATAACAATGTGTGTAAGTACATAAGTAATACCACACTGGGAAAAGACCAAGGGTCCATCGAGCCCAGCATCCTGTCCACGAATACCCATTTCCCACCCATAGTCAAGCCTTTTTTTAACTGCGTGCATTAGAATTTAGGTGCATTTCATTACAGAATACGCTTAGTGAGTTGTGTGCGTGTAAATTCTAATTGTTACCAATTAGTGCTCATTAGTGCTTGTTAAGAGCTATTAAAACGCTGATTGGCTCATTAAGCTAATTACGTTATGCGCATTATTATAGAATATGCTTGGATTTCGGCGTGGATCTCTAGGCATGCTATATAGAATCTGAGGGTAAATATGGCAAGGATGCGCGTAATTTATAGTATAGTACAGTACAGTCTCGATTATCCGATGGAAACGGGACCAAGCCATTGTCGGATAAGTGAAAAGTCAGATAATACTTTTAAAAAAGCACGGAAAACATTCTTTATGCATAAAGAACAGGCATAGGGTGTATGTATTTAAAAATCATTATTGATTATTAACACTAACCAGTAGTGTGTGAAGCTGGCAAACAGAAGAACCTGCGCACTATGGCAATGTGATGATGTCACTGGGGGGGGGGGTCTTTTGGATATACCAGATGATCAGATTAGAGAAGGTCAGATAGTCAAGACTGTACTGTATTTGGTAACTTGTTTGTATATATGGAGGCCCCTCCATGCTTATTCCATGTTCCTCCCCATGAATACCCTTCTGCATTTATGCTTTATGCCACTTATGCATGCCCTTACAGAATAGTACTTAATCAATTTGCTGCCACTTATGTGCGTAAGTGTAAACTCACCTATGAAAAGGAATGGTACAATATAGGGAATGAAGTGCTTCTGTGTACGAAAGATGATTGTGACTTGGAGGTGATTGTGTGTGATGACCTTAAGGTTTCCAAACAGGTAGAAAAAGTGATGGTCAAAGCCAGAAGGATGCTTGGGTTCATAAGGAGAGGGATGACCAGCAGGAAAAAAAAGAGGTGCTAGTGCTTTTGTATAAGTCTCTGGCGAGGCCCCATTTAGAGTACTGTGTTCAATTCTGGAGACCACACCTACAGAAAGATATAAACAGGATGGCGTTGGTTCATAGGGTGGTTACAAAATTGGTCAGTGGTCTCTGTCATAGAGTATGGAGACAGACTTATAGACCTCAATATGTATAATGTATACACTAGAAGAGAGGCAGGAGAGAGAGAGGAGATATGATAGAGATGTTTAAATACCTCAGTGGCATTAATGTACAGGAGGTAAGCCTTTTTCAAATAAAAGAAAACTCTGGAATGAGAGGGCATAGGATGAAGTTGAGGGGGAATCTATGAAAATACACTTTCACGGAAAGGGTGGTGGATGCGTGGAATGGCCTCTCAGTGGAGGTTGTGGAGATGAGGACTGTGTCAGAATTTAAGAAAGCGTGGGATTGGCACGTGGGATCCCTTAGGAAAAGGAAGGATTAGTGGTTACTGAGGATGAGCAGACTAGATGGGTCATTTGGCCCTTATCTGCTGTCATGTTTCTATGAAAGTGCCAGTATTCTGTACATTTACATGTGCAAGTAGCATGTAAATACAGGCACCTAGATATAGAATTGCCCTTCACATGGCTAAGAATATATTAGTCCTTAAAGTATTTTCTTAATAGTTAATTCTCTATAACTAGGTACCTCTGAGTCCTTCTTTTTTTAAAGTCCCAGCCCAGGGAGATACCACAAAATCAACACTTGACAAAGCTCAAGGGTACATGTACCTCATAATAAAATATTACATGAGTGTAAAACATATTCTGTCAGTAATTTCCATGTCCAAGTAAAAGTCTCAATCTTCCTGGATTGATTTGCAAAGAATGCTTCATGTTTAAATATGAGTTAGACAGAATTCCACCAAAAATATTCACAAAGGCCACGTTTTTCAATTCTCGAAAATTATTTGTAAGACAAGTGTTGAAAGAATATTCATAAGCACAAAATGCATGGATGGAGGCAATCCTGTGATGAACAAGACTTTAGAAAATCAATTTGGAATGTTAAGATATGGGTAATATTAAATATAACAATAAAAATAATAACAAAAGCTTATTACCCGTACTAACCTTCCAGTTCATACCAGTTTTCAAAATAAGTTACTGGTCAATACCCAGGAATTACAATAATAAAAACTGTAAAAAAATATTTCCTACTTCACTTTCCACTTAACAATCAAAGTAATTACAGAATAAAAGATATATCCTAATCTTCATCTCTCTAATGAACACTATACCGAATTCAGTACATATTTCCTAAATAAAAATGTTTTAATATTGAGCCTGAATTCTATGTAACAGCCAGATAATCTGATTATATTTGAAACTTCTTTAAGCTTAGTGAGTGCTAATGGACATTAGCATGGGCTAAGGACTAGATTCTATATATGGTGCCTGTAAAAATTGGCACCAAAAAATTTCCACCTAGGCATATTCTATAAACTGCACCTAGATTTAGGCATGGTTTATGGAATATGCCTAGTGGGTTTATAGAATACTAGCTGTTGAGCCCGTTAAAACGGGCTGGTATTGGGGTTTTCAGAGGTTGACGCTGCCCCCCCGTGTGGTCGCCACCGCTCCCCCCACCCCCAGAGTCGCCGCCGCCAGCCCTCCACCCGGCCCAGGCCCTCTCTCCGCTACTGAACTTACATCCATTCGCCGGAACACAGCAGGGCAGATCAGCTGAGCTGCCGTCGGCCTTCCTTCTCTGCCTGTGTCCCGCCCTTGTGTGACGTAACGTCAGCGAGGGCGAGGCACAGGCAGAGAAGGAAGGCGGACGGCAGCTCAGCTGATGTGCGTGCTGCGTTCCGGCGAATGGATGTAAGTTCAGTAGCGGAGAGAGGGCCTGGGCCGGGTGGAGGGCTGGCGGCAGCGACACCAGGTGGGGGAGCGGTAGCGGCGACCTCAGGCGGGGGGGAGCGGTAGCGACCTCGGTGACTTTGCGCAGTTTCCCTCTCTGTCCCGCCCCCGTCATCACGTATTGACGCGGGGGCAGGACAGAGAGGGAAGTCTCTATGCATTTGCGAGTGAGTCGGTCACTCGCCGTTTATATGTTTGATACCCAGCAGCCATGATTGTGCCTAATTCTAGGTGTGTCCATTTATTCCAAGTAAAACTTGGTGTAAATACCGGCACCTAAGTTAGTCACAGAGCAGGTGTATTCTATAACCGTATGTGTACATTTTCAGAATGCCCATGACCCGCCCATTTCATGCCCATGGCCACACCCCCTTTTTGGCAGCACACAGTAGAATTTACGCACACCACTTTACAGAACACGCTTAGCTTTCTCTATTTCTGTGGATGGCACTCTCATTCTCCCTGTCTCATCAGCTCGTAACCTTGGGGTCATCTTTGACTCCTCTCTTTCCTTCTCTGCTCATATTCAACAGATTGCCAAAACCTGTTGTTTCTTTCTCTATAACATTAGCAAAATCCGCCCCTTCATCTCTGAGCACTCTACCAGAACCCTTATCCACACTCTTATCACCTCTCGTCTTGATTATTGTAACCTGCTTCTCACGGCCTCCCTCTTAGCCATCTCTCTCCTCTTCAAGCAGCACAGTTATGGAACACTCTTTTAGGGGTCCTTTTATTAAACTGTGGTAAAAGGGGGCCTGCGCTAGCGTCAGCGTGTGTTATTGACACGCGCTGAGGCCCCCTTTTACCGCAGCAGGTAAAAGGCTGTCCTTTTCTCAAGAGAAGAAATGGCTGTGCAGTAAGTGAACCACTTGCTGCGTGGCCATTTGGGGTGGAGCACTTACCACCACACATTGAGATGGTGGTAAGGGCTCCCCGCTAACCCAGCAGTAACCAGGGCAATGCAAGGGTAAGCACTAGTGCTACAAAGATAGAAATTATTTTTGTAGCACTGTAAATGGTGTGCGTAGAGGGTGGGAAGCCCAGTGGTAGTTCCGGAATAGCGAATAGAAAGCCTGCATTGGGCTTTCCAACGCTTAGTAAAAGGGGCCCCTTATTATTCCAATTTTCATAAACATATGGATTTTCCTATTTTATTAATATCTAGGGGCTTCTTTTACAAAGCTGTGCTAGTGATTCTGGCGTGGCAAATAAGAGGAAGCCCATAGGAATTGAATGGGCTTCCTCTCATTTGCTGCACCGAGAATCAGAAGTGCGGTTTTGTAAAAGAGGCCCTAGGGTAATAATAGGATACTGGGTACATTTATTCAGCTTTAATAGGTATTCCTTTTGTATGCTTTGTACCTTCCCAGCTATTTGCACTCTTAATTGTCTGCCTTCGATCCCACTAGGGATTTGGCTTAAAATAAATCAATAGATTAGATTAGAAATAGTGCCAGACTTGATTTCAATATGAAACGAGAAGAGAACATTCAAATAACAGATGCTTAAGTGCCCCAATGTCGGGCGAACAAGACCAACAAATATTATACTTCAAATGTGCAGCTACATGCATATGAACTGGTATCTAGTACTTCTGAGCAGTGAAAGACAAGGACTGGAGTATAGTGGAGGATCAGCAAGTTTTTAAAAAGTTATGCCAAATGAGCCTAGCAGTCTAGTCTGGATTGTTTGCAAGTGGCTTGAACATCGGAACCCTAAGTGTTGGAAGTTCGCCGACGCAGGGCTCATCTAATATAATAATTTGCTCCTTCAATGTTCGAATGTGTCTCACTGGAATCATAACCATCTCCTGACGTCACGAACGCAGTGAGAGACATTGGAACGTTGCAGGAGCAGCTTCAGCCCTTCCTCCACACGCACCAACATCTCCTGCCCCTGCCACAACGCCCCCCCGATGTCGCCGCCGCTCACCCCTCCAACCCCCTGAGGTCGCCCCCCTCCACCCCCCCCTTGACGTCAGGAGATGTTAATCCTCCAATTTTCTACGCCCAAAAATGTTTTACCTCCTGTTCCGCAGGGCCCCCTCCCCCTTCTGTCGTTTCAGGACCCCCCCTTCCCCCACTCTGCCGTTTCAGGACCCCCTCCCCCTCCTCTGCCTCTCCCCTTCATAAGAGCCAGCTGTTTAAAAGATTTTGCCTCCTGCACGCAGGGACGCCGCTTCAAACAGCCTTTTCTTTCGCTTCTGTTTCAGCTGTTCCTGTGGTCCCGACAGGAACAGCTGAAACAGAAGCGAAAGAAAAGGCTGTCTGAAGCAGCGTCCCTGCATGCAGAAGGTAAAAACTTTTAAACAACAGCCGGCTCTTACGAGGGGGAGGGCCAGAGAGGGGGGAGGGGGTCCCGAAACGAGGGGGGGAAGGGGATCCTGAAACTACAGAGGGGGGTCCTGAAATGACACAGGGGGGAGGGGGGTCCTGAAACGACACAGGGGGGAAGGGGATTCCTGGAACTCCACTGGAAGGGGAGGGGCAGGTCCTGGAACTCGGAGAGGGGGGAGGGGGGTCCTGGAACTCGGATGGGGGGGAGAGGGAGAGGGGGGAAGAAGAGGGGGAGGGGGTTCTGCAAACTCTCAGTCTCATACACTCTCTCAGTCTCACAAAGAGTCTGTGTATCGCACACATACTCTCACACACATTCTCTCGCACACTATCTGTGTGAAACACACTCTGTCACACACACTGTATCTGTGCGACACTCTCTCACACAGACACACTCGCACCTAGTCTCTCTGTCACACACACACACTCGCACAGTCACTCTCTCTCTCTCTCACACAGTCACTCTCACACATACACTCTCTCAAACATACACACTCCAAGGAAAACCTTTCTAGTGCCCGTTTCATTTGTGTCAGAAACGGGCCTTTTTTACTAGTAAGATAAATACTTACATTTATGTTATCTTGTTATGGTTATACATTTGTTGCTGTGTTTGAAGTTCTAGGCTGGCTCAGTTGCCTTATATCAGTGCATTGGATTAATATTTTAAAGGGTGCACAGTTACACTTGGCACATATTTATGCACATTATTGCACATAAACATCACAGGAGTGAGCTACTCTATGAATGAGGTGCAATATTCCACCCGTTAGTGGTCTAAGTAGACTACCACATGAGTGTGTAAGTTTCTGAGGGTGCTTCTCTTTTATGATTTAATATAAATTGTAGCAGATATGTTCTCCTGGTTCTTACTGGGGGTTAAATGATCCTACTTAGCACATCATCCAAGAAAGTTTGGAAATCACCAGACTATGCTTTAGATACTACTATTACTACTACTACTTATCATTACTATAGCGCTACTAGACATATGCAGTGCTGTACTCTTGGACTTGAAGAGAAAGCCCCTGCTCGAAAGAGTTTACAATCTAATCAGGACAGACAAACAGCACAAGTTAGGGATAAAGGAATTACTAAGGTGGGAATGATAAAACACACATGGGTACTGTATAGGTGAACAGGGTTAGGAGTTAAAAGCAGCATCAAAAATGGCTTTTAACCTAGATTTGAAGACGGCCAGAGATGGAGCTTGATGTACTGGCATATGGTGCAGAAAGATAAAAGGTTTGGACATTGGAGGATGAGTTAAGCAATAATTTGCTTTATGTCCAAGTTGGAAAAATTGTGCACACTGAAAAAATAAATCACGTTCTTCCTTCAAGGTTACAGGGCAATGGACACAGTTTTAAACACAGTGTATCAGTTAAAGCCAACCACAGTATTGCATGGGAGCTGAATGAAATTTCCTACATGCCTCAACAAAAGTTATCAAGATGCCATTAAACATCCAGTCCTTCCAACAGGTAGATTCATGGGCAATCCAAAATATAGTATTAAGTCAAAGTGTTTGCAGAAGGGAATTCCACTATTTATTGGGAATTTGAGTGTCTAACCTATGCAAAGCCTGATAAGCTGCCAGTATACAAATGTTATTCTTGATATGCTTAGGAAGGGCTATTCCTGATGTATGGTGGAGAAGTACAGGGTAGAAAAGTTCCTGTACCAGTTCAAACCATGCTAAGTTTCAAAAAGTTCATAACCCACAAAACATTTACATCCTTGTCTCAAAAAATATGCCTGATAACAGGGAAAGTGGATGGGGCTTGATATACTGCCTTTATGTGGTTAGTTTATATACATACACAAGTACTTATTTTTGTACTCGGGGTTACATGACTTATCAGAGTCACAAGGAATAGAGTGGGAATCAAACCCAGTTCCCCAGGTTCTTAGGTTGCTGCGTGAACCAGCGGGCTACTCCTCCACTCTCCAGAAATCAGGGAAATAAACACCATCCTTCCTTTAGGGGTTTTAACCTTATGTAGTAGCTCATTTCTCCACAGAAATTTACTAAGCAAATGATCAATCTTGTTAAAAAAAAAATAAACACAGAAGGATTAGAGGTAACATTGTAAAGAGATAGTTCAATTGGGGTCAAATATCATTTTAGTGCAATTGATTTATATTTATTTATTAAGACTTACTATACCACCTTTAACTGCCACACTGCAGATCAAAGTGCTTTACAGCCTAAAATCCACATAGAAGAAGGCACATATGATTGAGGTCTACAAAATTCTGAGTGGCGTAGAACAAGTAGAAGTGAATCAATTTTTTACTTTTTCAAAAAGTACAAAGCCTAAGGGACACTCAATGAAGTTACATAGAAGTACTTTCAAAACAAATAGGAGGAAATATATTTTCACTCAACAAATAGTTAAGCTCTGGAACTCTTTACTGGAGGATGTGGTAACAGCGGTTAGCATATCTGGGTTTAAAAAAAGTTTGGACAAGTTCCTGGAGGAAAAGTCCATAGTCTGCTATTGAGATAAACATAGGGAAGCCACTGCTTGCCCTGGGATTGTTAGCATGGAATGTTGTTACTACTTGGGTTTCTGTCGAGTACTTATGACCTGGATTGGCCACTTTTGGAAACAGGATACTGGGCTAGATGGACCATTGGACTGATCGAGTATGGCTATTCTTATGTTCTTATGAACTCCATTAGCCATAATAGAAAAATCAAATCAATCATCCAAAATAAAAACAAAACACATACACATTTAAGGTAAAACTATCCAACTCCAGTCTCAGCAGCTAAGTTACCATCAAAAGCCTTTTGAAAGAGCCAGGTCTTAAATAATTTTAAAGATCATTCCCCTCTAATAGACAAGGGGAGAGAATTCCACATGACGTGCCATAAGAAAGAAAGCACTGTGACAAGCATATTCCAATTGAGCTATACGAAGACCTGGAAGAACTAGGTGATGATCTTTGATAGATCTAAGAACCCACCCAGAAGAATAGGGAATAGTAAGCAGTGATAAATATCCTAGGTTGCCAAAACGATAAGCCTTGAAAGTTAGAAGAAATTTACAAGTAATATGAAATTCAACAGGTAACCAATGATGTTGTTTTAAAGACTGGTTAATATGATCTGATCTCCATAAGTTACACAATAAACGCTTAGCATAATTTTTTAATGTTTGTAGTTTTGTGGGTCCCACCATGATAAATAATGAGGGTACCAACTCACTAGGAGTTCTTGCAATTTATACTTCTATATTCAAATGGAGGGTATCTTCTAAAGATGGTCTGAACCAGCTTCCCAGATACTTTATAGAGGTTGCCACCGAGTAAATAGGGAAGTCTCCCAAATTTGAACTTGTGCAATAGAAGTTGAGTGACGTGGAGGGGCATTTTCGATATGATATCTAAATCTGACTTTGGACATTTTGCAGAAAACGTTCAAAATCCGAATAGGAAAGAAGCTCATTTTCGAAAAAGAAAAATGTCTTTTTTTTTTTTTCAAAAATACTGTTTCGAACAAGGTATTGTGCTTTGGACATTTTGTTTTTTGGTCAGTTTTTGAAAAAAAATGAGTACGTGCAAAACATAGAGATTCATGCCATTGGGATGTAGGAGTAACCAGCATTTTTAGTAGACTGGTCCCCCAGACATCCCAGGAGACCAATGGTGCATGCTAGGGGGGCACTTCTTGAATACTCCCAGGTGCATATCTCACCTTTGCTCCCTTATCTTGTTCCCTGAGCCCTCCAAAACACATTGCCCTCCACTGTACACCACTACAATAGCCCTTATGATTGAAGGGGGCACCTATATGTGGGTACAGTGGGTTTCTAGTGAGTTTTGGAGGGCTCACAGTTTCCACTACAAGTGTAACAGGTAGGGGGAGGTATGGGCCTGGGTCCACCTGTCTGCAGTACACTGTACCCACGACTAGACTACTCCAAAGACTTGCATGCTGCTCTAAAAGACCTGACTTTAACATCTGAGGCTGTCATAGAGGCTAGTAAGTCATATTTGTATTCACATTTTTGGGGGGTGAGAGGTGGTCAGTGACCCCTGGGGTATTTGGGGGGGGTCACCCCTGATTCTCTCCAATGGTCATCTGGTCATTTAGGGTACCTTTTTGTGCCTCATTCGTTCTGAAAACAGGTCTAGACAAAACATCTTAGTTTTAGTCCTGGACATTTTTGTTTTGTTCCATTATGACTGTAAAACGTCCATGTGTTAGGCATACCCTAATCCCACCTTTGAAACGCCCCTGACATGCCCCTTGTGAGTTGGATTAATTGCAGATGAATTGCGTAGATACTTAAAAGATAGTACACATTTTTTGAATATCTTAGAAACTACCGCATTCAGTGATCAACAATTTTTAATGGTTATGTTAGATGTTACGGCTCGCTATACTTCACTTCCTCAACAAGATTGCTTACGGATTTTAGAACAAAGTCTAGAAACTAGACCTCGTCCTCATCAGATACTGACCTCTTTTTTGATTAAATTGGCTACCATAGCTTTAACAAAAAACTTTTTCCTATTCAAAGACCAGTTCTATCAACAAAAAAAAGGAGTGGCCATGGGAGCAACATGTGCTCCCTCAACAGCTTGTTTATATATGGTTCACTTTGAAAATTGTTGGTTAGGACATAATCCATGGTCCCATCATGTAGCCAAGTGATATCGGTATACAGATGACATTTTTATGTTATGGGATGGGGATTCTGATCAATTAGAACAGTTTTTTGATTGGTTAAACAAAAGAGATATTAACATATGTTTTACCGTGCAACAATCAGCGGTCCAAATTAATTTGTTTAGATGTTTTAATCACTCAACATCATAACACATTTAGTACAGAGGTTTGTATTAAACCCACTGACCGCAACACATTTCTGCATTATAAGAGTAACCATCCCAAAGCGACGAAAGAGAGCCTGCCATTTTCACAATTGTTAAGCTATCGCAGGATATGCAGCCATACCTCTATTTTTAAAGATCAAGCTAAAAAGGTATTGCAGAAATTCAAGACCTGAGGATATCCTGAACATATAACGAAAATTGCCTTTACCACAGCCAAATACAATCATTGGAGTCAATTACTACAAGGCAATAAGAAAATTGACAAGGAAGAAAACCTACAAACTTGGGAACTGAGATATACCCTAGGGATGAATGGAATGGTGCGGATCTTAAAAAGACATTGGAAAATCATGCAAGCACATCCTACTTTTCAGAACCATCAGTTAAGGATTGCATATTTGAGAGAGATCCTACAAGATAGGATACCTAATACAAGTGTTGTTCTCTCTAATGGACATAAAGAGTGCGGGAAATGCAAATTCTGCCCATGGATGATAATGGCAGAGTTTTTCACCAATCCATTGGATACCAGGAAATACCGTCTGAGGTTTGATACCAATTGCAACACCATGCGTGTAGTGTATATTCTAATTTGCACCTGTCAGAAACTGTACGTGGGAAAAACCATGCGACCACTAAAGCAATGATTAAGTGATCATAAATATAACTTGAACCATCAGTGAATTGAATCTCCCGTGGAAGGGCATAATTGAATGGAAACGTCTAACTCCATGGGCGTTTATCTCCGAGAACGGGTCCGTGAAGGGGCGGGCCGAACCGTATTTTTGAAAAAAAATGGACGTTTTTGAGCTGGGCGTTTGTTTTTTTTAGCGATAATGGAAACTAAAAATGCCAGCTCAAAAACGTCCTAATCCGAGCCATTTGGTCGTGGGAGGGGCCACGATTCATAGTACACTGGCCCCCCTGATATGCCAGGACACCAACTGGGCACCCTAGGTCAGTGCGGTGGACTTCAGAAAAAGCTCCCACATGCATAGCTCCCTTACCACGAGTGCTGAGCTCCCAACCCCCTCCCCCCAAAACCCACTACCCACAAATGTACAACACTACCATAGCTCTTAGGGGTGAAGGGGGCACCTACATGTGGGTACAGTGGGTTTTGGAGGCCTCCCATTTACCAGCACAAGTGTTACAGGTGGAGGAGGGGATGGGCCTGGGGCCACCTGGCTGAAGTGCACTGCGGTACCCATTAAAAGTGCTCCAGGGACCTGCATACACACAGGCCTCTAGGACTTGTTACTGCTGTATAACATTGGCACACCAGTTGACACCTGAAGACTAATCTCTTCGAAAACGTCCTTTATTGGAATAACCGCCTTTACTCACAGTTAACTGCAGATCAGAGGTTGTGCCCCACCACTGGCAACGAGTCTCCCTGGTAGTGAGATTAGCAGATCAGAGCTGGCAGAATGTTGTACAATGCCCTCTTTCAGCCACATTCAAGGTAAGAACTAAGTTCTCTAACGTGGCTAACACATGAAAGGGATCTAAAACTGGCTTACAAACATGGCCACTACCTCATGGACTACCGGAAACAAAACTGGACACACTCTGACCCAGTAGGCAGGGGGAAAAGCACCATGGGAGAAGAGCCTACCAACTACCAACATCGTGAGACTGTAACACAAGCTAATGAAATCACAGAGCCCAATACCCTACACCCACCACAATGCAATGCTGATGTGACCCTGTACTGCACCCGAGAGCCACATCTGACCCAGGGAAAGGCTGTGACAGGATTGAACATATTCTTCTGTCATGGAGATGGGTACGGCATTTGAGGCTGGCATAGAGGCTGGAAAAAAGTTTTTAAAGTGGGGTTTTTTTGGTGGGAGGGGGTTAGTGACCACTTGGGGAGTCCGGGGAGGTCATCCTCGATTCCCTCCAGTGGTCATCTGGGCAGTTTGGGCACTTTTTTGGGACTTGTTCGTGAAAAAAAAAGGGTCCAAAAAAAGTGACCCAAAATCACGGTAAAAACGCCTTTTTTTTCGATTATCAGCTAGATACCCATCTCTCCTCAGCTGATAACCACGCCCCAGTTCCGCCTCCACCATGCCTCCGACATGCCCCCGTCAACTTTATTCGTTTCCGCGACGGAGTGCAATTGGAAACGCCCAAAATCGGCTTTCGATTATACCGATTTGGGCGCCTTTGCGAGAAAAACGCCCATCTCCCGATTTGGGTCGAAATATAGGCGTTTTTCTCTTTCGAAAATAAGCTGGTTACTCACCCATAGTATAGAAATGTCACATACGTTTGGTGACTATAAATGTATAGTGATAGACCACATTCTGGAATCTATACGTGGGGGAGACAAGGATTGTAAATTAGTTCAGGTGGAACAACGTTGGATATACAGACTGAAAACTTTAGCCCCAGACGGTCTCAATAGCCGAATGGAATGGAAAGCCTTTTTATAAGGCTATAGTGCGCATTAAGAATAGTACTATATAGCTGTCTCTTTAAGATCCAAGTCGAACAGTGAATTGAGTTAGTTGGATGTCCCTTTAAGCTTCCAGCCTAAGCATGATTGGCTAACAATCTAGGCGTCAGTTTAAAAACCAGTCACCATTTTAGTTTTGATAATTTCAAACAGAAGAGAAGCAGACTTAGTAAAAGGTGTGTGTGTGAATATTAGCTAGATTGCTGGTCCACAAACGTTTTTTACTCTCTTTATCGAATATTAAAACTATTTAAAGAGACTACAGGTCATGCTCCTAACAAAGCATCGGTGAAACAGGGGCTGTAGAGCATACCCACTAGTCTAAGTTGTATATCAGATAAGTGACTTTTGTATTTCTAATTAAAATATTAGAGTATCGAATAATACAAAAAAATAACAATTTAAAGAGGCACATATGGTGAGGTTTTTTGACTTATGACGGTGTTCACCAGCAGTTTACATCAGAAAAAAACTAATTTTCAAAAGTAAACTCTGAGCAGCAAGGTATCCACTACAAGAGAAGCAATAGTGGTTACCGAGCATCTGAAGTATTTTCCTCCCCATTTAATTAATGGTCTAGAGAGTTATATACTTGCAAGTGGTGGATAGTGAATGATATTCTTTAAGCAAGTACCAGGTTGTTGTTGAAATAGATAAACGTCTGCAAAGTAGGTTTTGAAAATACTGATTTGGATGTTTTGAGAAGAAAAATGTCCAAATGGTGCTTTATGACACTTTTTGGATGTTATTCTGTTTTGAAAATGAGCCCCAATGTCTCCAATTTGTTCCCTTTTATTTTATAACCCACAAATGACAGAAAATAATTGGTAAAGATTGCAGGCAGAGAATTATTAAAGGAAGATAAATAAAGCAGCAGGTCATCTGCAGAAGTAAATAACTAAAAGTTTGATTGGAACAACTAACTCCAGAAATATTATCAGCAGACTTAATGGCACACAGTAAGAGTTCAGTGGCCAGACTGAACAAAAAAAGAAAGAAGACGCCCCTGTCTGGTGCCTGTACCAAGGGTAAAAGGGTAAAAGGAAGAGGCTTCCATGAATATATATTTGGGTATGGGGATTCTGACATAAATTTTGAACAAGATTAATATAATAAGAGGAAACCCAAAATGGTGAGGGGTATAAAACAGATATTGAGGGGCATAATTGAACGAAAACGTCTATCTCCATGGGCGTTTATCTCCGAGAACGGGTCCGTGAAGGGGCGGACCGAATCGTATTTTTGAAAAAAATAGACGTCCATGTTTTATTCGACAATTTGTGAGCTGGGCGTTTTTGTTTTTCAGTGATAATGGAAAATGAAAGCACCCAGCTCAAAAACGAATAAATCCAAGGCATTTGTTCGTGGGAGGGGCCAGGAGTCATAGTGCATTGGTCCCCCTCACATGCCAGGACACCAACCGGGCACCCTAGGGGGCACTTTTACAAAAACAAAAAAAAAAAAGGTCAAAGAGCTCCCAGGTGCATAGCACCCTTCCCTTGTGTGTTGAGCCCCCCAAATCCCCCTCAAAACCCACTGCCCACAAGTCTACATCATTACTATAGCCCTAAGGGGTGAAAGGGGGCACCTACATGTGGGTACAGTGGGTTTGGGGGGGTTGGACGACTAAGCATTAAGCAGCACAATTGTAACAGGTGGGGGGGGGGGATGGGCCTGGATCCACCTGCCTGAAGTCCACTGCACCCCCTAACAACTGCTCCAGGGACCTGCATACTGCTGTCAGGGAGGTGGGTATGACATTTGAGGGTGAAAATAAAAAGTTGTGAAACATCATTTTTTGTGGTGGGAGGGGGTTAGTGACCACTGGGGGAGTCAGGGGAGGTCATCCCCGATTCCCTCTGGTGGTAATCTGGTCATTTAGGGCACTTTTTGGGGCCTTATTCGTGAAAAAACAGGGTCCAGGAAAAGTGCCCTAAATTCTAGCTACAAACGCATACTTTTTTTCCATTATCGGCAAAAGGCGCCCATCTCTCCTCGGCTAATAACCACGCCCCAGTTCCACCTTCGCCATGCCTCCGACACGCCCCCGTCAACTTTGTACGCTTCCGCGATGGAGTGCAGTTGAAAACGTCCAAAATCGGCTTTCCATTATACCGATTTATTCGTTTTTGTAAGATAAACGTTTATCTCCCGATTTGGGTCGAAATCTAGGCATTTTTCTCTTTCAATTATAAGGTGGATTATCACTCAACCCTATCGAATGCCTTCTTGGTGTCAAACAACATGATGAACACTGGATAAGGGGAGATTATTTGCTTGTTGAACAATCTGGTATTGTCGAACTTGTGCACTCCCTCACTGGTGTTGACCTTATGGCAGGTGGCTCTCTCCTGAAGTCAGAGGGGCAGGGCTCAGGCAGGGATGTAATTAAATTCCCTGGGGCACAGCAGTTCAGAGATGCCCCAAGGGAGGAGGTCTCAAGGAGAAGGACCCCCCAGTGAAGATGTCTCCAAAGTGAGAGGCCCAGCGTGAAGAGGTTTCCAGCTGGGAGGTCCATGTGCAGAAGTTACCTGGAAAGAGGCCCAAGGGAAGGAGTCTGTAGGAGAGAAGCTCCAAGGAAATGAGTGTTTCCAAAGTGGTGGCTGGGCTATAGTGCTTTTGGGGGAGTCCCAGGGAAATGAGGAGTGGATCATTCAACATATGACCATATAAATTAAGGAGATGAAATTCTCAGTCATTTGATTTAATAAATGCCCATCCCCATCTACCCTCCAGATAACTTTTAAAGGCATCAATGGCTAGATTAAGACCTTTTTGAAAAAGAGTAGCAACACCATTTTTTTCGAAATGTTTGGGAGAAAATACAATTATCTACCCATTTTTTTGTTGTATTTTCTGGGATTCCTGGCTTGACAAATGGGTTTCTTGAAGAAATTATATGTTGGCTCTAACACATTTTAGGTATACCAAAATCTTGGTGTACTTGATGGTGTGGGCTCAGCCCTTTAATATTTAAAGAATCAAAGTGAACACTAGCTATTGTAGACATTAACTTAAGGTAAAGAAAAACTGCTGTATCTGTACCAATAAAAGCTCCTCTCATCCTCAAGAGAACAAAAATGATTAGAGAAAATAAACTAAATTGGTATCCTCTTTAGTCATAATTACCTAATTCCAAATGGGAAGACAAAGGTAAATAAATATGGGACCTCATGGGCCAAGTGGTGAGAAGCCTGAGCAAGGCCAAATCCTGCAGTTAAAAAAATGATAATGTGCCTAAAACAAGAAATAGTAATAGATAAGGCAAATCACACTGCATAATACAGCCATGCATGGGCACCTAAGCAGTCTTTAGCACAGAGACTGGGACACACAAGTATAGTTTTATGTAAGGTATAGGGCTTGCAGAATGGAAATAAAGATTGTCACTAATGCCCATGTTTACCAAGGAAGCACTGAAGATCTGATGTTGGGTAGTTTTTGGTGATGTTATTTCAAGAGACATGGAGCAGGACAGGATAAAACAGTCCATATCTCACTCCAATTGCCTTCAATTTTGACCACATATTGAGAAACTGTTTCCTGTCTTGCACTGTCACTTTGCCAAAATCCAGCAAAATAGAAATATAACACCCATCAACTAAAAGAGATGGCTTGGTTTTTGCTGCAAGCAAGTTTTTCAGGGCTTGTGAATTACAAAAGAACTTGGCCACAATGGGTCTAGAAGAAAGAAAAAAGGACAAAATTTTGCAAGGTCAACCAAAGGTTCAAAGAAAAGCTGTGGTATTCCAGGAAAGTGGGAGAAAACCAAGGGATCACACAAAGCTTTTATTGAAGAATGGCCCTACTTGGTCAAGTTTTGGCGACAGCCTTCATCAGGGGTAAACGTGTAGTCTTCAATCCAATGTGAACTCAATGGGACACAAGTCCATATACAATCTTTTTAAGAGCTGGATCAACCCTCCAAGGTGCTGCTAGATGCAACTGTTATTCTAGGGCAAATGCAATTGGTAAGAAGGGAGAGGGAACTTTATGCGTTTGCTCTGATGTGAGTGGCTTCTTCAATTGTAATCCAAACCATTCGATTATGTTGAATTCCAAATATTTCACAATATTAGGACCCTCAGAGCCCCTATGTAGACCCAAGGTGTGTATATTTCTGCACTGATTTTGGTTGGTTAAATCCTTGAGGTCTCGCTGTATAATGTCTCACTGTTGGAGCTACTTAGTAAGCTCTTGGGAGCAATGATCTACAGTTTTGATCAAGTGTTCAGTTTGTGTAAGGTGTTCCTGAAATATGGCAAGCTGTGGAATGATTGCTGACAACTCCAATTGATCTCTGCCATGTTCTGCAAGTTGTTTGAAGTAAATTATACAGAGTTCTAATTTCTGAGAAAATTTCTCTGTGTCAGCAACCGGAAGGCCCTGCATTATGTTTGTGTAGGGCACAGTGGCCCATGCTTTGATTATTTAATAGTGGAAGATAAGATAAAATGATTTCAGCCTACCAGACTTATTAGTGGCCATGGGAGAAACTTGATGTGTTTCACTATCCAGTAATTGTGAAAGAAAGGCATAAAATCAAGGCATTCTGATAATCCTGAAGAGAGCTTATGCTTCAGGCCATCAACTCCATCAGGCTCATGAGCATCTCCTTTAAACTGAGTCCTAACATTTTCACACTCAGTAGAGCCCCATGCTGGCTTTGGAGCAGCCTAATGGTTTGTGCAGTGCCAAGAACCAGGGCAACTGGGTTTGATTCCTAGTGCGGCTCCTTGTGACTCTGGGCAAGTCCCTTAACCCTCCATTGCCCCAGGTACAATTAAGCACCTGCATTTAAGATGTAAACTACTTTGATTGTAATCATACAAAGGTGGTATATCAAATCCCATCCCTTGCCTTTCATACTGACCTGCACAATGGACATGGCAGACTATCAAATCTGACAATAAATATAAACATACTGATACAGCATGAACAAGTCACCAATCGATAAGTGGATGGATTCAGTAAGGAGGTTTAAAAAAACTCTATGAATGACCATAATGGAATGAAAATGTTTCTTAAAAATCATAACAAAATAACAAAATAATAATATACTAAGGCAAAAGGAAGGGAAAATGACCTAGTGATAAAATCAGAAGTGAAAGCAGTAGAGTCAAGACAAAAGTGAGCTGATAACTCTGAGCAATGTAATTAATGCTGTTACTTGGGCATTTGGTGATAAAAATCGCATTGTAAAACCAAGACCTATATGTTTCTTGCATGACAGGCAGCTCTGTGACTTTAAAGGTTAGATCTGTCCGGTTTACTGGTTAAAAATCAGTTTTTTTACACATTCACTTCTTGCACTGTAAAAATGTATCAGTCCTAGAAAAATATAATTGAGGAACCTACATTACTGAGAGCCCCTTTTACAATGAGGTGGAACCCGTAACGTCACTTTGCTGTGCATCATTTTGGCACTTCCACCGGGCTACTACAGGAGCCCGTCGGTAGTGCCTGCCCCCAGTGCATACCATTTCTGATGCTTAAAAAATATTTTTTATTTTTTAGCACCGGGGGCTTACCTGGTGGTAATCAGGGTTAGCACGGGAGCCCCTACCACCTCCTAAATAGGTAGCGATAAGATCTTCCCCAGGAAATGGCCACACGACAAGGGGTTCACTTACCGCATGGCCATTTGCTTAAACAAAAAAGCCTATTATCCACTGTGGTAAAAGGGGGGCCTCAGCGTGTGGCCCTGAATGTCTATAAATGATTTACGAAGCCCTGAGGCTGATGTAATAAACTGATTTCTCAAAATGGGGCTTCAGGTTGTATAAAAGTGCACAATTGAGGTATAAACTTTTTTCGTGTGTAAAACCTGTTTTACTTGTAGTAAAGGCCTTTTAGAAAATTGCGTGACCACATATGCTCTTGAAAAGAAGGAATGTGGAACGTGTACACTTACTTTTGTGTGATCTGCCCCTGGACATTCCCAGAGGTGTACTTTGGGCAGAGTGGAGGCAGAGCAGAAACGTATGTACGCATTTTATTAAAAGTATGGAAGGACCAATGAGCCTCCAGTGATGAAGAGTGAAGATCCACAAGGTTCAAACATAATCTAATTTTATTGAGAGTATACAAGAGGCTTCTATGGTTTAGGCAGACTCGACACAGCACCATGTTTCAGCAATACTGTGACTGCTTCAGGAGTCAATACATCTAATAACATACAGAGAAAATATAAAATCAAAATATAATACACAAAGAGGAATACTAAGAATAATAAACAGATACATAAAAAGTAAAAAAAAAAATAAGGCTTAAGCTTAAAAACAGTACAACATAAGACATTTATATCAGCCTTATAATTATATGTATCACCAGCTTGAAGTCCAATTGCCTGCACATGTAAATGTTATATCATACCAAAAATAAGTAAAAACATTATATATAGTATAAAATAGGCCTCAAAAAATGTAAAAATAAGCATCTTGGTCATATGGAGGGGCATTTTCAATATGACCTCTAAGTCCAACTTTGGAAGTTTTGCTCAAAACATCCAGAATCCAAGTGGCAAAGTCATTTTTGAAACAGCAAAATGACTCTTTTTTATTTTAAGAAAATGGCCATTTGCTAGATATTTATGTGCTCAGTGCATTTATTTTTTTGGTCCATTTTCAGAAAAAAAAATCAAAGTGACAAACATACAAAATCAAGCCATTGAAATGTAGGAGATGCCAACATTCTTAGTAGACTGGCCACATAGACATCCTTGCAGAGCAGTGGGGTACCCTAGGGGGCACTGCAGTGGATTCACATAAAATCTCCCACAGAAACGTCCAAATCAGTATTATCAAAACCTCTGTTTGGACATCTTTCTCTGAAGTCCGACAGAAGGACATCCAAATCTCAAGGGGGTATGCCAGGGGCATGTTCAAGGCGGGACTTGGGCGTTCCTAAGACTTGGACATCTTTCAGCCATAATGGAACAAAGCAAAAACGTCCAGGACTAAAACTTAGATATTTTGAGCTAGACCTGTTTTTATTACGAATAAGGCACAAAAAGGTGCCCCAAATAACCAGATGACCACTAGAGGGAATCAGGAATGACCTCCCCTTACTCCCCCAGTGGTCACTAACCCCCTCCCACCCCCAAAAAGTGTGTTGAAGAACATTACTTGCCAGCCTCTATGCCAGCCTCAGATATCATACTCAGGTCCATTACAGCATGCAGTTCCCTGGAGTAGTTTAGTAGTAGGTGTAGTGCACTTCAGACAGGTGGACCCAGGCCCATACTCCCACTACCTGTTCACTTGTGGAGGAAACTGTGAGGCCTCCAAAACTCACCAGAAACCCACTGTACCCACATATACAGTAGGTGCCCGCTTCACCCGTAAGGGCTATGGTAGTGGTGTACAGTTGGGGGTAGTGGGTTTTGGAGGGGCTCAGCACACAAGGTAAGGGAACAGTGGTCAGAGGTGTACTTGGGAGCATTTTATGAAGTCCACTGCAGTGCCCCCTGGGGTCCAAATGGCTTGAATTTGGACATTTTACACTTGGACGTTTTTTTTTCCGAAAATGTCCAAAAAACAAAGACGTCCAAATCACAGGACGTCCATAGTAATTTTTGAACACAAAAGATGCCATGGTTACCTCAACATTTATACATCCAGAGATCGAAAAAGACATACAAATTGAAACATATTGTAATACAGCTCAAGTAGTATACATTATCCAATGTCCGTGCCCACATATATGTAAGAAAATCTAAAAGGATGATAAAAACACTTATAATTGAACACCATAGTTACCTCAACTGTAACATTCTACAGCACAATTAGTAGACCACTGGAATGCAGGTAGACATTCCATCACTGATTTAAAAGTTTTAGTTTTTAAACTTTTTTTTTTAATTTATTTATTTGTAATTTTAATGAATTTTACAAGAAACACTTGTACAGAAAAGGAGTATTACCATACCATACAAGAAAATATTTTATAAAGAAAATCTATTAAATGATAATTACTGCTAAAGTCCACAATTATAGGCAAGGCACAATTCAAAAATTGGTTAACATAGGAAAAAATGAGTAGAAAATGTTCCCACTTATCCTATCACGGAGTACATACTAATGGAGGAAGCACAAGAGAGTTTACGGCTGGTTCTTGTCTGGAGTCCAGGAATTTTGCTAACTGATCACTCTCAAAGAAAACATATTTAATTGATTGAAATTTAACAACACATTTGCAAGGAAAATTAAGCCAGAAAATTCCCCCCTGTGACAATACACGATCACGAAGTTTCAAAAAAGACTGACGTCTTTTCTGAGTTTGTCTATATCAGGAAATACTTTGACTTTGCAATTCAGAAAGACTTCATGTCTATGTTTAAAGAAAGTTTTCAAGATCCAGTCCCGATCCGGCTGTAGAACAAAGTCTATAATTAATGTAGCAGGTTGTACTCCACATAGTTCATCTTCAATTGTTTGTGATAAATTCAAATTTAGCTCCTCAAATGGGGTTTCCATAGATGGTATTATGCGCTCACTTGGTTTCTTAACATAGGGAGCCAAATAATAAATCCTTGCTACAGGTGGAAACAATTGTTCAGTAATTTTTAATACTTCAGAAAGATATCTTTTGAATGTTATTAAAGGAGCCACTGCTGGAACTTAGGAAAATTTACAAATCTCAATGTTTTCATCCTTTGTAAATTTTCTAAAGTTTCTATTTTCCTATGTAAATATACATTTTCTTTTATTAAAGTTATTTGACTCTCTTTAATTTGATTTGTTTCAAGTATAATTGTTTGTTCAAAAGTTTTAGATTGTTCCAACTGTTTTTCCAAGTCTGCTATTTTAGCTTGATTTGATTGAGTGACTTTAACTATTGGAGATAGTTTTAGTTTTTAAAGTTTTAAGCAATTTGGAGGGGTAGAGATATGGATCAAATTCTACTGTGAGAGGAACAAAAATTCATTTTCCAGTTAAGCACAGTTACTCCACACAGATTGAACCGATAGATTTCAGACCTTTTCTATAATTGCATGGTTTCTTCTTCTCCTTCCTTTCTTTTTAGCCTTTTATTCTTCTTGCTTTTCCTTATTGTTCCCATTTTTGTCCTGCTCCCCTACCCCCTTTTCCCCCTTTCCCCTTCCTCCTCCATCTCCTCTTCACATTCACCTACCCGCTTTTCTTTCTTTCTCCTTTTGCTTTTTCCTGTTCCTCCCCATTTTATCCCTCCCATTTCTTTTCCCTCCTGTCCCCTCCTTTCCCTTTTCCCTTCCTCCCTTAGCCCTTTTTTTCTTCCCTTTTGGTTCCTGTCCGCTTTTTCTCCATTCTTTTCACTTTTTCTCATCCTTTTATGACCTCCTACAATTTCTTCCCTCTCTTGGTGTTTTTGGCATCATTTTACTAGGCCACACTAGAAAGTGGCCAGTGCTGCATTCTTTTTTTTTTTTTTTAATGGCAATGTGATAATTTCCCCATTAGTGAGTGGCTATTACTGCTGGGAGCCCTTACCACCAAATATTTAATTGGGTAGCATGCAGTAATGTACCCATGCTACCCAATTAGTGCAGGGCATGCCTTTCCCCGCCCCCATGCTAGAAAATAATTTCAATTTTCTACCACAGGGATTGGCGTATGCCAATACCACGGGACATCTCAGAATGCCCTATGGTGGTACTGTTTTGGCATACACTACCCGTGCGGTAGACCTACCACCCTTTAGTAAAAGGGTCCCTTTTATTTTTTTTCTTATTTGCACTCCCCCTTTTTTTTACTTGTTTTTCTCTTTTACAATTGTCTTTTTCCCCTCTTTGCCATCTTTGCTCATTTTCCCCCTCTTTTTTCCTTCCTTTCCTTTTCCTTCTCCCCTTCCCCCCTCTCCATTCTTATTTCATTCCCCTTTTTTCTACCCATCCTCTTCATTACACCCAATCCCCACTACCCTTCCCCTTCTTTTTCCCTTTCCTTTTCCCCTCCTACTAATCTTTATCACTCCCCATATTCACCACCTTCTCCCTACCCTCCGCCCCTACTGCTTTTTACCCACACCCCTACTTCCTTCCCTTCTCTCTTTCCTCCATCCCCCTTCCCTCTTTCCTCTCCCCTTTTCCTTTTCCTTCTCTTTTTTTTTTGTTTTCCTCTTCCTCTTGTCCCTCCTTTTTCTTCTCTTTTTTCCCCATTTTTTCTTCTGGCATCTAAAGCTGATCTGTTTTCCCTGTTTCTGTTATTGGTTTCTACCTCTCCCTTTCCTGCCCATTTATTCCCACCATTTTTCTCCTGACACTCGTTTCTTCCCCCTCCTCCTCCCTCTCCTTTCCTCTCTTACCCCTCCCCCTCTCCCCCTTTTCCCCTCCCTTTTTTGATTTCCCCTTTCTTTTCTTTTTCTCTTTACTTTCTTCTCCTTCTTCCTCTTGTCCTCTTTTCCTTCCCCTCCTCTTTCCCTCTCTATTTCCTCTTCTCTTTCTTGTTTTTTTTTTATCTCTCTTCTGTCTCCTTCTTTATTGTACTGATTTTCATAATGCGCACACACATACAGTTGTAGCTTTGTACATATCATTTGATTTTACTCAACATGGCTTTGTTGGTGCTTGCTATACCATATGAATTCTGTTCAAATAATAATTATATAGGTACATCCCAGAACATGGCTGGCAAATCAATATTTGAATATTGAACTTATAATCGGTCATTAATAGACATACTATACGTGATATTAAGCAATATGAATCAATCTTTTAACCCTGATTTATGGATATTGTTGGGCTTAATACAAATATGTCTCAAACGGTAGTTGACATATATAGGGTCCTGTTTACTAACGTGCGCTAACAAATTTAGCACAGGAAAAATGCACAAAAACAAGCCATTGGGATGTATGGGGGGCATCATTCTTAGTAGACTGCCACACAGACATCCCAGAAGAGCAGTGGGGCGCCCTAGGGGGCAGTGGACATCACATAAAATGTCCCAGGTGCACGTCTCTCTGTTACCCCCTTATACTATATGAGGAGCCCTCCAAAACCCACTAAAAACCTGCTGAAAAAAACACTACAATAGCCCTATGCCTACAGGTATCACCTATATATAGGTACAGTAGGTTTTTGGTGGGTTTTGGAGGGCTTATACGTTCCACCACAAGATTGGGATATGGGCCTGGGTCCCTTCTCTACAGTGCACTGTACTGACCACTAGGCTACTCCAGGGACCTGCTTGATGCTCTAATAGGACTGACCATCTGAAGCTGTCATAGAGACTGGTATGTATTTTCACATCTTTGGGGATGGGAGGGGGGTCAGTGACCACTGGGGGAGTAAGGAGGGTCATGCTTAAGTGGCTGCAGAATACAAGTGATAACAATAATATGTAGCATGGAGAAATAGTCATAAAACATGGATATGACACTTGCAAAGTCAGCACAATATAGAGCCTATGTACTAAGCTGCTTTAGCTTAATACAACAATTAGTGTGTTCCAATTATTAACAAGGATCCTTAGCAGTTAATGTACATTATCTTCCGCATGAATAACTTATTTGGAATGAGGTGGGGAATGGGTGTGGTCTGCAACTTATTGCAGAGGTGAGCAAAGAGAAGAAACTGAGGTATGGGTTGTAGTTATTGCAAATGACTCTGCTTCTCAGCGTCAGCAGGAACTGCCAGTGCCACCAATGCCACCTGGATGGAAAGAGAAGGTAGACAACCTGGGCCGTACTTATTACATCAACCATAACAAAGGACAACAGAGTGGCATCGGCCAAGTTTAGTTGATATAGCATTCGATTCAGACAGTAACATGAGGCACACACAACAAGAAGCCCACAAAGTATTTTGCTCCAGGAGACATATTAGTGAGGATAGCAGTGATATTCCTGAGCCATGGGAAACAAATCAAATCTATGAACTGTCATGATTTGCTCATGCCTTTTGACTTTGATTCTGCTACATATTTGTGTTTTTGTTCAGTTGCTTGTTGAATGTATTTTAATTGTGTGTGTTGATTTGTTACCCACCTCGGATAAAAGCGGTTTAGAAATAATAAAAACATAAACATGTTAACTGTGAATGAGACAGATAATGTGGTGCAGCTAATTGCATCACATTACCTGCAATGCAGATAACCTGCAGTGTTGTTTTCTCTGTGTTAACTGAATGGGAAATTGATAGAAACACCCTCAATAGTTAACAGAAAGGTTTTGAGTCTATCACCCATTAATTGTGGCAATCAATACATGGTAAGTGCAAAATATTACTAGAATTTAGTTAATAGGGCTCTAAATTTATGAATTAATGAGCTGCTGCAAAGCAACTTCATACAGAGCAGTTCATCTATCAGAATTAGAGAACCGTGCTTGAGCTCCAGTATAGTTGAATTTAGATTTTGGGACCTTGTCCTCCTTAAGAGGTTGGACATTGGGAAAGTGTTAACAGGGGTTTAGAGTGGTGAAAAAAGCCTTATATGAGTGAAAAACAGTGAGAAGCATTCTACGGTCTGTGCCCTGAAAATAGTAGATACAAATCAAGGTCAGGTATACATATAAAGTAGCACATATGATTTTATCTTGTTGGGCAGACTGGATGGACCATACAGGTCTTTTTCTGCCGTCACCTACTATGTATATGTAGATTAAGACAACGCTAGCAAACAGAATAACAGTGTAGCATGATATGAGTTTGTCAGAATTATTGATTTTGCTGGATCAGATACAAATATATATATAAAATATATACAGCTGCAAAGACTTTACTTTCACCTCCCCCCCCCCCCCCCGGAAACTACTGATAACAAAAACTAGCTGGGTGGATACCTAAGTCCATCAACATATCTCCAAAGAATAAAAATCACAGAGACTGGAGTTAACCAAAGACAGTGAAACTCCACCTATTCTCAGACAATGACTCAGACTGAAAAAACCATCTGCCTATCTAATCTGACAAAAGAAGCCCACTTACTCTCAGACAAAGGACTCTTTTAATCCTGTCAGATGCCTTCTGGATGTATATCACAGCAGATGTCCAGACAGAAAGTCTTATGATGTCATTAAAATGTGACCAGTTTCCACGCTCCATCTCAGAACTAGATGAAACCAGTTTTCAGCTATCCCTGAGTTTTCATTGGATCAAGTACACCCCACCTGACTTTAGCCTATGGTCCAACAAGAGATTATAAAAAGCCTGGAAAATGCCCAGTTCGCTCTCTTGCTTCTTTGCTCTTGTTCTCTTCGCTCTGCCTCTGCTGGACTTCACACACATCTAAAATAAGACTTTCTCCGGGCTCCAGCAACAATTCTGCAACAAAAGACTCCTTCAGCAGCAAGGATCTCCTTCATCACTCCAACCAGCAGCCTCCATCAAAGTGAGTTACCATTATCTAGCCTAATTTATAATTCAGATTTTTTAATCTTGAAAAGCACATTTCCCCTTGTGAAAGATTCCTAAAAACTGCCTCTCTCTTGTAACATTATTACATTACCTGTATTGTAAATAAACATTTTAAAGTTAAATATATGGTCTTTATGTTCTGAGCACATGTCCTTAAACCTTACAGTGCAGGTTAATGTAATTCAACAAATATAGTATTTAATTCCCCATTTTCTTATATATTCTTATTTTTATCATATTACCTTATATTTAATTGGTGGAGAATAGAATATAGAAAAATAGAATTATAATAATATATTATATATATTATATTATTATTATTTTTACTTTTCAATAGTAATGGAAAAACGCGATTCGAAAGCACAAAACCCCTCTGTGAAAACCTGCACTGGCTCCCAATCAAAGAACGTCTTTCAAAATCTATACCCTGGTTCATAAAATTATCTTCGGCGAAGCCCCGGGATACATGACAGACCTCATAGACCTACCAACCAGAAACACATCTGAATCAACATGAACATATCTAAATCTCCACTACCCAAACTGCAAACGACTTAAATACAAATCAACTTACACATCCAGTTTTTCCTACATAAGCACACAACTGTGGAACGCATTACCAAAAGCCTTGAAAACTACGAACGACCACCTAAACTTCCGGAAAACACTAAAAACTAACCTGTTTAAACAGGCATACCCTACCGATCCAACTTAAATGCCTGAACTCTGCAACACAACGAAATCAAAGTACGAAATGGACATAACACAACTCTTCCACTCCACGATTCCCTAATGTGTCTGTTCCACATGAACCTTATCTTACCACAACATTATTTTGTATTTGTTCATACCGGAGTCAGCGAACGCCTCTCCGGTACTATGTAAGCCACATTGAGCCCGCAAATAGGTAGGAAAATGTGGGATACAAATGTAACAGCAAAATCAGCGGGTCTGATCAAACAGATTGCAGGATAGAAAAAAAATAATGGAAGGGGGGAAAAAGACCTCAGACAGGTGACAATCAGCCAAATTAATGGGATTGCTCATGAACAGTCACTGTGATTCAGTCATTGGTCCTTAACCAACCTCCTCCCTAGGTGTTAAACATTTTAAAAATTTTTTAATGCAAAAAATGCTACATCCAACCATTCAGGACATAAAGTGCAAAAACACTACGTATCTTGTAGCAGCATCAAACTCGGGCCTCCCCAATGGACCCATTTTGCCAATGGGGCTTTGTCAGGGGAAGAACGTCCTGTCATAAAGCACTGCTCGAATGGCAAGTAGTAATGTCTGCTTGCCGGTCCTGCCCTGCTCCTCTTTTTGAGCTGACGGCAGGACCGGCAAGCAGACATGACTACTTATGTATTCACAATTCAGCACAATTCTATAACCAGCCTCCTCATTTTTAATTTGTACCTGAACTCCTTTGGGAAGGTTTTGAATGTACATTTTTTTTAAAGCGTATGTTGTCTGTTTTAGTAGTGTTTTCTTCGACTGGTACCCAGTTGGCATGTATGAGGTACTGAATAGTTTGCAAAGCACAGCGAAGGTGACGCCAAAAAATCAGGAGCTTGATGATGTGTAGGTCATATAAAAGTTTTATTTAACATCCAATAGACTTGACACGAATCATATTTCGGCCTCGTATACAGTAACATCAAATATCAAATACCTTTACACGTGTAGTCTAACCAATGGAGCTATCAAAGTCACACAAACCAGTGACTTTGAGAACTCTATTGGTTAGACTGCATGTGTAAAGGTATTTGACATTTGATGCTATATGAGAGATAGAGTGTTGAACACATAAATATTGAAGAGACTCCTGAGGCAGGCCTTTGAGGCCGAAACACGATTCGTGTCGAGTCTATTGGATGTTTGATTTGTGCGAGGGTGTTTGTTTTACTGAATAGTTTAACAGAAGCCAAAAAACAGTAGAGATGACCAAAGACCAGTGTGGAGCCAAAGCAGTCTCTTAGGAAATCTGTAATTAATAACACGTATACAATGGAGAAGTATACAAACGCTACAGGGACTCGACATGGGCCATGTTTTGGCTATAGTGCCTGCATCAGAAGTCCACGGTACTTAAATCTGAACAAGAACAAAAATTCAATCACATAAATATCAATGTAAAAATGCATAGAAGATTGACACACATATACAACTATAATTATAAGGATAAATGAATGTGAATGGAACAAACATAAAAGATCAAGTTAGATTGTTATTTAAAGCCTATTTGATATAGTATAAAAGATAGAACCAATAAAGATAGAACCAATAAAATAAATAAAAATGTGTACAGAAAATATGAATAAACCCATAAATGAATATAAATGAATGTGAGTATAAAAGAAGACATACCCAAAGGAGCTTATATTGAATCCACAAATTTTCTCACAAAGCGTAGCAGAGAACCTATGTGAGAATCAAAGAAGGGGAGAAGACATAACAGTAAAATAAAAATGTTTAAAAAACACAAATCCTACTATATAAATGAAGAGTGACTGATGTGCCGCGCATGTGCAGAACAGCGCAGCTGTTCTGCGCATGCGCGGCACGTCACACCTCTCTCCCATGCCTCCATACCTGCTGGGGGGATATGCGGGGACAGTATGAGCAGTTCTTACAGCTTTTTCCCGACTACACCCACTTCGCTGCCGCTACCACCCAGTACCTACACCGCCGCTGATAAAATGCACCCAGTACCTCTGATGCTGGCACGCTGTTCTGCACCCCGGTGAAGCGTTGCTCCCATTGCGGCAAGCGGAAGAATGCGGTGGGATTGTGTGGCATCAGTTGCTTTGATGAGTGGTGACTTCGGCAAGCCTGAAACTTTCCCACGCATCGGAGCTCAGCAGCAGCGCCATGTTTGATGCATCAGGTGACGCACGGCTCTCGGTCCCTTTAGAGAGTGAGGGCATAAATCAAGAGGGAGGAAAGGAGGGAGGGGGTCCTGACACCAGAGAGAGAGAGAGAGGGGGGGGGGTCCTGACACCAGGGAAGGAGGGAGGGGGTCCTGACACCAGAGAGGGAGGGGGGATGGGGGGTCCTGACACCAGAGAGAGGGAGAGAGGGAGGGGTCCTGACACCAGAGAGGGAGGGAGAGAGGGAGGTTCTGACACCAGAGAGGGAGGTCCTGACACCAGAGAGGGAGGGGGGGGAGAGGGAGGTCCTGACACCAGGGGGGAGGGGGGTCCTCACACCAGAGAGGGAGGGGGAGGTATCTCTGTCTCACACACACTCACACACTCTCTCTCACAGTCAGTGTCTTTCTCTCACTCTCACACACTGTCTTTCACATTGTATCACATTCACTCTCTATGTGTCACAGTCACTCTCACACACTCTCTCTGTCTCATACACGCTCTCGGTCTCACAAACAGTCTGTATTGCACACATACTCTCACATTCTCTCTGTCTCAAACACTCTGTCACACACACTGTATCTGTGTGAAACATACACTCTCTATCTCACACACTCTGAGTCTCACATACGCACTCGCGTGCACTCATTCTCACACACACACTCTGTCTCACAAACACACTCGCACCCAGTCTCACTTTCTCTCTGTCACACACACACACACACTCGCACATTCACTCTCTCTCACACAGTCACTCTCACACACACTCTCTCAAACATACACACTCCAAGGAACTCTCATTTCTTGCTTTGGCTATTTCATTACATTTTTCACAACAAAAATGTTGCCCGTTTTAACGGGCTTTACGACTATATATGAACATGCACTAAGGGGCTGACAACCAATATAATTGTGTATAATATTTACCTTGAAGGAATGAAGGAAACAAATGGATATCCAGGAAAGAGTAGGCAATCAGATGTGAATTAAGCCATATTGGACCTTGAAATACAGTTACAATTACAATTTATTACATTTGCTATACCTTTTAACATACTATTGTAAGATCTCAGTGGTGTACATCCAATGATGAAAATAACAATCAGAAAAAAGGAACACAGTTAAAAGGTAGGACAGTTTCAAGCACACAAGACCATTCACCACAAACATAAAAAATCCCTCTCATAAAATTCCTATTAACCCTCTACTCTAACCCTCAACTAATGTGTTAATATGGAAAAATACACGGTTTCTGGGAAATTTGACCAATTGTAACACAACCCTAGAAAAAGGAACTCTGCGAAATCTGAATCTCACAGAGTTTTCACAGGCGAGAGCAGATGTATGGTGGTATTGTGGAACCCGTACTATCCACCATACACTTCACAGGAGTTGGACAGGCAGATGTGCCTTAGTCAAATTGGTAATTCCAATTATAATAGCCTCTTTGCTCCCTCCTCATAGCAGCTCTTCCTCACGAGTGAAGAGAAATGCAATGCCTGGATCTTTTGATGATCGAGTCTATATAGATGCCATTGGAGTTCCAAGAGGGGTTCCTGATGAGTTCAAAGCCAGAAACCAAATAGCTGCAGGATTCGAATCAGCCTTATTTTGGTGGGCTACTATAAATAAAAATTTAGACTGGATCAACTATATATATTACAACCAGCAGAGATTTGTCAATTATACCAGGGATGCAATTCAAGGAATTGCAGCGCAATTGGACGCCACTAGCTGGATGACGTTGGAAAACAGATTAGTGCTTGACCAACTTCTGGCAGCAGAGGGCGGAGTGTGCCGGAAAATAGGTACACAGTGTTGCACCTTTATCCCCAACAATACTGCTCCAGATGGATCAATCACCAGAGCTTTGGAAGGCTTAACCTCACTGTCACAAGAATTGGCAGAGAACTCTGGTGTTGATACATCCTGGACTGGTTGGTTGGATAGAGCTTTTGGTAAATGGAAAACATTTATCATTTCAGCAGCCACGACCATAATCATAGTGGTAGCAATTTTTGTACTAGTAGGATGTTGCATAATCCCTTGTGCTAGAGGCTTAGTAGAACGCTTAATCGAAACCGCAATAACAAAAAGGACCACAGCAGGACAATATGTTCTATATGAAAATCTCCTTCCCAACACCACAGGAGATAACACATTGGACTATCTCCCTCTGAGACGGACCAATCGCTATGCAAATGCTAGAGACATGGTAGAAATGTCAGCAACTGTATAATCAAATACAGCACACAGGGATACAATATAGAACGTTAAGCTTTATGAAATGATGCAATAAAAACAAAGAAATATATCTATATAATCAATGCAAAACTCTATATTTAACCTATAATCAGTATATAACCAAAGGAATGATTGATTGTTATGAATATATATACACACCTATATAAGAGTAAGAATAGAACCTGCATACTAATGGGTTGAGAAAAAGTATTAGCATAAAAGAAATGACTGAAGTAGTGCCTGTGTTATGATCTGAATCTCAGTAATTTGACCATATCAGGTTTTAGAATAGACTCCGCAGAACAACAGTTTTATAAGGATACCTTCTGGAATGGATGGTACCATGGTGCTTAACCCTGGTGTCACCCTATGGGATAGGGTGAAGAGGGGAATGTTAATATGGATTGGAGCTTGAGTATCCACTGGAATGGTGGTAAGCCAGGTTACAGGACTTAGGTCAGCAGAGGAGCCTTGACTAGGCCTGATAACCCACTAATGGCATAACAGTTGAGAACCTGCAAACGCAGGGCTATATGATGAAGTCTTAATAAAACCTGAAACAAATTACAAATTGAATATAGCATATATGATGATAGAATAATAGATAAAAATGGTTTGTAAAATCTAGCTTGTATTTCTATAACATGGCACACAGGTCATAAGATTATATAAAAATAGATTGTGAAACTGGATGTTTCTATAAAAGATAAAGACAAGATGTTCAGGGTGACGGAAAAGATGCGAGGTTTTGAAATAGCAAAAGCAAGAGATGTTTACCGGAAAAGACAGTTGGGTACAGATGGACACCTGGCTGGAAAAGAAATGTTTCAAAATAACTAGAACAGGAAAGAAGTTGGTACAAGATGGTACAAAGAGTACAAATGAACATCTGCCGGAAAAGGGAAAAAAATTGGTACAGAGATATTGGCCAATAAGATGAAAAAAATAGGTACTGCCATAAGCTTCTATTGAGATCTGTGCCTATAAAGGAGCTAACATTCAGACAGGAAAGTTAGAAGCTTCTTCAATACTTGACCGACAGCAGAGCTCCGTGCATTTGAACCTAGATGTATGTATTAAACTGAAGACTTTATCTTGGTAAGAATAAACAGAATCTTATTCCTGATAATTATCTTTGTCTTTATTCCTACATACTGTATTATATGTGCTCTTTCCTTATTATCTGCTATACACAAATAAGCCACACTCACTGAACCACAAAGAGTAGATTAAAAACATATATATATGTGGGAACATAAATGACCCAGGATACACCTAGATCCGGAAAGCCAGAAAGCAGTGGTTATGGGAATTAGTTTCGTATTGTGGCTGCTAATGCCTCCCCAGAACAGACCCCCCTGGGATTGGAGGGAAACTGTAAAGAACCTTTTGGATGAACTTAAGATGTTTAGTCCCCCATGTGGAAGAGCCCAGAAGGGGTCTAAAAGAGGGCCATTTAAACAAATGGTACTGAAAGCTAATTGAAAAAAATAAGCTATTAACAATTGTTTAAAACATGTCAACGACTGAACCTCCTGCAATGATTGTGGGAGAGTATTCTAAAGCTCCAGGGCTAAGTAAAAAAAAAAAAAAAGCCCCTCTTCTAGTCGACCATAGAGACTACCAGCTAATAGAGTACTAAAAACATGCAAACTAATATAACACACATTTAAAAGAAATGGGCATTTCCTATGGCAATGCTATGGTGGATGTCTGAGAGCATATCAAGTACATGAAGGAAAAAATGTGATACTTTCTTCATAAATCGTGATTGGTTCTTAAACATACATAAAATATGAATTGACACTGAAAAGGGCGCATACCTATAACTTAAGAAGCACTTTCCTCTTAATGGTAAAAAGCTGATGCAGACCTGTTTGTAGAAAAACATAGAGGAGTTGAGAGAAGTATAAACATTATGATCAAAATAAAACGCTAAAAAAAGGGGAGCAGATATATAAGGAATATAAAGAAAGTATTTCCCTAATGGTTTAGTGGCTTCTCCTCCACGACACCCCAACCACAAATACTGCAAATATATTACGTGGTAGTCTAGTAAAATCTCTGGTGTCTATTGGCACCTTCCACCCACCCAACTCCTCCTCTAGGTCAGGAATGTTTTACAGGGGGTACGTTTCCCACATGCCCCTGTCTCCCTTGCATTTGTCACATCCTCCCTGGTAGCTTAAAATCATCTCTGCTGCAGTTTTCCTCAGGGCAGTGGCAGTGGCACTCATAGGCTTCCTGTGGCCTGCACCGGGAGTTCCTCTCTGAACCATCCCGCCCTTCTGACACAACTTCCTGTTTTGTGAAGGGTGGGATGATTCAGAGCTGAAGTTCTGGCGCAGGCTGCATACAGCCTATGAGTGCCACTGCTGCTGCCTGGGGGAAGACGGCAGTAGAGATGATTTTAAGGTACGGGCGTGGGGCCGGGTCTGACAGGGGGTGTGTACGCAGCACATGCACCTAGTATAAATATGCCACTGCACACCTTAGAGGGAACTTCTCTGCCCTTCTCTTGCGCCCTATGGAATGCCCGCTCTATCTGTAACAAACTCCCCTATATCCAGGACCTCTTTATCTCGCGTCACCTCCATCTGCTCGCCATAACAGAAACCTGGCTCTGCCCTGATGACTCTGCTTCAGTCGCAGCCGTGTGCCATGGCGGTTATCTATTTTCACATACTCCTCACCCTGCTGGACGTGGGGGCGGTGTTGGACTACTTCTCTCTCCCTCCTCCAGATTTCAACCCCTTCTTCCACCTCAATCTCACTGTTTTTCCTCCTTTGAAGTCCACTCTATCCGCCTTTTCTCTCCTCTGCCTCTTCGAATAGCGGTCATTTATCGTCCCCCTGATAAGTCCCTTTCATCCTTTCTCAGTGACTTTGACGCCTGGCTTGCCTTCTTCCATGATCCTTCCTCCCCCTCTCTCATCCTTGGTGACTTTAATATTCCTGCTAATGATCCTTCCAACTCTTATATTTCCAAGTTACTCGCTTTAATGTCGTCCTTTAATCTCCAACTATGCTCCACCTCCCCCACTCATCAAAATGGTCACTGTCTTGATCTCATCTTCTCCTCCAACTGTTCACCTTCTAGTTTCCTTGCCTCTGATCATTCCTCCTCTGATCACCATCTTATAACTTTCACACTTAAATCTCCTCCCTACCAGTCCCGTCCTATCCTATCTAATTTATCTAGGAATCTTCACGATATTGACCCTTCATCTCTATCCTCCCATGTTTCAAACCTCCTCTCTACTGTGGCACCATCCACGTCTGTCAACGAGGCTGTTTCTTCTTACAACAATACTCTATCCTCTGCCTTAGACACTCTTGCACCTTTGATGACCTGCCCTGTAAGGCGTACAAAACCCCAACCTTGGCTGACTTCTAATATCCGCTACCTACGTTCCTGTACCCGCTCCGCCGAATGCCTCTGGCGGAAATCTCGGGCCCTTGCTGATTTCTTACACTTTAAGTTCATGCTGACCTCCTTCCAATCTGCTCTTTTACGTGCCAAACAGGATTATTATATCCAACTGACCAACTCTCTTGGCTCTAATCCTCGACTTCTCTTCACCACATTGAACTCTCTCCTCAAGGTGCCCCCTCCCCCAACTCCCCCTTCATTATCTCCTCAGACCCTTGCTGAATTCTTTCACAACAAGGTTCAAAAGATAAACCTTGCTTTCTCTACCTCACCAGCTCTCCCTCCACTAGTCCGTTCCCCTCTCTCTTCTTCCCCTCATTCCCTTTCCTCCTTTCCTGAAGTTACTATTGAGGAAACTACACTTCTCCTTTCTTCCTCAAAATGTACCACCTGTTCCTCTGATCCCATTCCCACCCACCTTCTTACTGCCATCTCTCCTACTCTTATTCCTTTTATCTGTCACATTCTCAACCTCTCACTTTCCACTGCGACTGTCCCTGCTGCCTTTAAACATGCTGTGGTCACACCTCTCCTTAAGAAGCCTTCACTTGACCCTACTTGTCCCTCTAATTACCGACCCATCTCCCTCCTTCCTTTTCTCTCCAAATTACTTGAGCGTGCTGTTCACCACCGCTGCCTTGATTTTCTCTCCTCACATGCTATTCTTGACCCATTACAATCTGGTTTTCGCCCTCTCCACTCAACCGAAACTGCGCTTACTAAAGTCTCCAATGACCTATTACTGGCTAAATCCAGAGGTCAATATTCCATCCTCATTCTTCTTGATCTTTCCGCTGCTTTTGACACTGTCGATCACAGCATACTTCGCGATACCCTGTCCTCACTTGGATTCCAGGGCTCTGTCCTTTCCTGGTTCTCTTCCTACCTCTCCCTCCGCACCTTTAGTGTTCACTCTGGTGGATCCTTTTCTACTTCTATCCCTCTGCCTGTCGGCGTACCTCAGGGTTCTGTTCTTGGTCCCCTCCTCTTTTCTATCTACACTTCTTCCCTTGGTTCATTAATCTCATCCCATGGCTTTTCCTACCATCTCTATGCTGATGACTCCCAAATCTACCTTTCTACCCCTGATATCTCACCTTGAATCCAAACCAAAGTTTCAGCGTGCTTGTCTGACATTGCTGCCTGGATGTCTCAACGCAACCTGAAATTTAATATGACCAAAACCAAGCTTCTCATTTTTTCCCCCCAAACCCACCTCCCCGCTCCCCCCGTTTTCTATTTCTGTTGATGTTTCTCTCATTCTCCCTGTCTCCTCAGCTCGAAACCTTGGGGTCATCTTTGACTCTTCTCTCTCCTTCTCTGCTCATATCCAGCAGACCGCCAAGACCTGTCGTTTCTTTCTTTACAACATCCGTAAAATCCGCCCCTTTCTTTCCGAGCACTCTACCAAAACCCTCATCCACACCCTTGTCACCTCTCGTTTAGACTACTGCAATCTGCTTCTTGCTGGCCTCCCACTTAGTCACCTCTCCCCTCTCCAGTCGGTTCAAAACTCTGCTGCCCGTCTCATCTTCCGCCAGGGTCGCTTTACTCATACTACCCCTCTCCTCAAGACCCTTCACTGGCTCCCTATCCGTTTTCGCATCCTGTTCAAACTTCTTCTACTAACCTATAAATGTATTCACTCTGCTGCTCCCCAGTATCTCTCCACATTCGTCCTTCCCTACACCCCTTCCCGTGCACTCCGCTCCATGGATAAATCCTTCTTATCTGTTCCCTTCTCCACTACTGCCAACTCCAGACTTCGCGCCTTCTGTCTCGCTGCACCCTACGCCTGGAATAAACTTCCTGAGCCCCTACGTCTTGCCCCATCCTTGGCCACCTTTAAATCTAGACTGAAAGCCCACCTCTTTAACATTGCTTTTGACTCGTAACCACTTGTAACCACTCGCCTCCACCTACCCTCCTCTCTTCCTTCCCGTTCACATTAATTGATTTGATTTGCTTATTTTTATTTTTTTTATTTTTTGTCTATTAGATTGTAAGCTCTTTGAGCAGGGACTGTCTTTCTTCTATGTTTGTGCAGCGCTGCGTATGCCTTGTAGCGCTATAGAAATGCTAAATAGTAATAGTAGTAGTAGTAGAACTGATGATCAGTTCTTCTTTTCAGCCCATGCTCCATCCAAACCCCTGTCCTGAACATCTCTACTCTAAGTTTGCTTATAAGGACTTACCTTTTTCAGTAGTAGCTTGAGATGAGTTACATTCAGGGGGTTCACAATCTAATTTTATACCTGAGGAAATGGAAGGTTCATTGCAGTGATGTACTGGTAAATGTTTAACAACAGGCTCTTTCCCCGGTCCACCTCTGCGCCCCCCCTCGTCCACCTCTGCGCCCCCCATCCACCTCTGCCCCCCCCCCAAATTGCAGAGCTGGCTATAGCCGGGGAGTGAGCCTGGGGGGCAGAGGCAATGCATTACTCCAGGAAAAAAAATTTAAAATGATCCCAGGTTCCAATCTAATTCATGTTTAAAGTGGGATAAAATGCTATAAATAAGAAAATAAATATAAACTTTTAATGTTGAGCACCAGATTCTCAAAGTGGACATATTCCAAACACTATAATGAAAATAAAATGATGTTTTTTCTACCTTTGTTGTCTGGTGACTTTGTTTTTCTGATCATGCTGGCCCAGTATCCGATTCTGCTGCTGTCCTCTTAACTCCGTTTCCAGGGCTTCCTTTCCATTTATTTCTTTATTTTCCGCCTTTCTTCTTCATTTCTTGCCTTACATCCATAAGTAAAAGCTGGGTCCTCCACAGACTTGACTGTCCAGTGGATCCAGCTTCTGCCTATTTTCTTCATCCATGTGCAGTTTTCTCCTCTCTTCCTTTTCCCTCATCTCATCTCCTTCCTCACTGTTCCCTCCCCTCCATTCATGTCCAGCATTTCTTCTCTCTCCCTTCCCCTCCTCCATCCATGTCCAGCAACCCTCCTCTCCCCCTGCCCTCCCCTCCATCCACCCACCCATGTCCAGCAACCCTCCTCGTCCCCCTGCCCTCCCCTCCATCCACCCATGTCCAGCAGCCCTCCTCTTCCCCTTCCCCTCCCCTCCATCCACCCATGTCCAGCAACCCTCCTCTCTCCCCCTGCTCTCCCCTCCATCCACCCATGTCCAGCAACCCTCTTCTCCCCCCTGCCCTCCCCTTCATCCACCCAACTATCTCCTTCCAGCCTCCCCCCAGCAGCCCATGACAACAATCTCCCTTCTAGCCCCTCCCCTACTCAACGCCAGACATTTCCTGCCTTCTTCCAGCCCCCCTCCCGATTCCAGCTCACCCGCTCCCCAGGTTGTCCATCATCTCCTGTCTGCCCTCAGCTCCCCGATAGCCCTTGTTTCCTTCCTGCCGCCGCCCTGCCATTAAATATTGTATTTTTCCTCTAGTCGTGGTGCCGGCATTGAAAGCAGCAGGCTCGGCTCGGCTCCAGCCTTCCCTCACATGGCTCCGCCCTCTTCTGATGTATTTCCTGTTTCCGCGAGGGCAGAACCATGCGAGGGAAGGCTGGAGCCGAGCCTGCTGCTTTCAATGCTGACTCAAGGAAAAATACAATATTTAAAGGCAGGGCAGTGGCAGGAAGGAAACGAGGGCTATCGGGGAGCTGAGGGTAGACAGGAGATGATGGACGACCTGTGGAGCGGGGGAGCCTGAAGCTCGCAGGGTGGGGGGAGGAGAGGCAAGCCAGCTCACAACAACCGGCTCGCAAGATGCCAATAAATTTAACAACCGGCTCTTGGGAGCCGGTGTGAGCCGGCTCCAGCACACCACTGGTTCATTGGCTTACTCAAGATAACAAACAGAAGTTAAGATCAACTGACTCATTCACCCTGTAGCTTTAGCTCTTTGCCTAGAAACACACATTCATTTCCATGATTAAACTAGCACCAATTTACTACTTATTATTTCTATAGCGCTACAAGGCATACCAAACATGAAAGACAGTCCCTGCTCAAAGAGGTTACAATCTAAATAGGACAGGCACACAGACAGAGCAACTGAGAGGTATGGGGATAAAATGGTACAGGGCAAGTGAAAAGTGGTTAGGAGTCAAAAACAGCGTTAAAGAGGTGGGTTTTTAGCCTGGATTTGAAAACCGCCAAAAACGGGGCTAGACATACAGGCTTGGGAAGTCTATTCCAGGCATGAGGTGCAGTGAGATAAAAGGAATGGAGGAACGGAAGAATTTCCTCCTTGTCTTTTTCTCAACCTCTCAACTTTGTTCCTGCCACCGTCCTTTTCAGACATTTTATTATACGTTATGTGGAGGGGCATTTTCGATATGACATCTAAGTCCAACTTTAAACGTCCAAAATTCAAGTGGGGAATATAACCATTTTCAAAACAGAAAAACATTTTTTTTTTGCTGGATATTTTTGTACTGTGTGCGTTTATCTTTTTGATCCATTAAAAAACACGTCCAAGTGAAAAATGCACAAAATCAAGCCATTGGGATGTAGGAGGAGCCAACATTCTTTGTAGACTGGCTACAAAGACTTCCCAGGAGAACAATGGGGCACCCTAAGGTGCACTGCATTTGACTTCAAATAAATGCTCCTAGGTACAAATCTCACCCTTACTTCCTTATCTTGTCTGCTGAGCCCCCGAAAAACCCACTACACCTAACTATACACCATTACAATAGCCCTTATGGGTGAAAGGGCTTAGAGTTATGAGGGATCCCACTTTCCACCACAAGTGTAACAGGTAGGGGGAGGTATGGGCCTGGGTCCACCTGTCTATAGTGCACTACGGGCAGCCCCTGATTGTATTTCTATACATCTGTCTATCTGCTTATGACCTTGTTTCAGCTCATGTACCAGGGAAGGCGCTGTCATGAGTTATATGTCACTTCAGTTGTATGCCACTTCAGACATTACTACTACAGCTGTTGATTAAAACATGCCTGGAGGCCCATAGTTTACTGAATAGGTCAGATATTGAAAGTTAAGTTTTTGAACAGAGAAAGATACATCAGACCTGTAGTGAATAGAGTATCATGATGTGTGACAATGAGGAGGACAAGAAACAGATGTGGTAGTTCAGTAAAGGGAAGAAGGGTGGGCAATAAATAGAAGATGGAACATAGAGATTTGGGTCATGCATGGAAAGGAAGCCATGCTGCGTGACAGAAAGAAAGAGAAAAGTGATTGTGTTACTTGGCTCAGGAAAAGCAGAACAACAGTCAGATTCATAACAAAAGCAGTGCCAATAGTTGGGTTAGGGAAGAGGTCCCCAACATTTTGGACTGAGGGCCACATTGGACCTTTCAAATCACTGAAAGGTTGGAGAGCTTGCTGAGTGGGGAGGGGTCCCCCAATCACACCTCCAAAAAATACCATCTCCTACCTCTTGTCCATGCGCTGAAGCTCCGGAGCCATAGTTTTGTGACTTCTCACATAGGGAGTAACTGTCCAGCATCTCCCCTCCCCCACCATTGGCCAGCATCTCCCCTAACTCTCCTCTCTTTTTTCATCTTCCCCCTTCAACATGCTCTTGCATCTCCCCTCTTTCTCCTGCCACCACTGCCACATCTAACAGGGCCCATGAAGCAATTAATGAACTTCTATCTCACATATCCCAGGGCCTTCCTTGTGCTCTCACGCGTTCTGCTCCCTGAGTGTGCAAGGAAGCATTTTTTTTTAATTTGCCACCGTTGCAATGGGCCTGGCAGGATTCTGTGGTGACAGTGGGAGTTACAAATGTGAACGTACCAGGGAAAATTAGTCCACAGGCTGTAGCTTAGAGTCCTTTGGCTTAGGGGCATCAGCAGCAAAGAGGAATTTGCAGCCAGCGGATATGAAAAATTAAAAAAAAAAGAAGAAAAAGTGTTTTTAAAAGATTTTGACTTGCAGAGAGTTACTGTGGAACAAATTATAAGGGAATGGTTCTGCCACAGTGGTACCAAGGACTTCATGTTGGGGTTCAGGTAGTGTTGTAATGAGTAATTGATAGCAAGACGAACAGTGAGCAAACTGAAAAGCTTATAACATACTATAAAGGGAGACATAGAGGGGCATTTTCGAAAGGGACGTCCAAGTTGTGATTTGGATGTCCTTGCATAACGTCCAAATCTAGGGGCGGGGAAACCCGTATTTTCGAAAAAAAGATGGACGTCCATCTTTCGTTTCGAAAATACCGTCAGAAATGTCCAAATCCTTACATTTGGACGTTCCTGATTTGGACATCCCTAGACATGGATGTTTCTGACTTTCAGATTTTTGAAACCAAAGACATCCATGTCAAAAATGGCCAAATGCAAACCATTTGGTCGTGGGAGGAGCCAGCATTTCTAGTGCACTGGTCCCCCTGACATGCCAGGACACCATCCGGGCACCCTAGGGGCACTGCAGTGGACTTCATAAATTGCTCCCAGGTACATAGCTCCCTTACCTTGTGTGCTGAGCCCCCCCAAAAAACCCACTACCCCCAACTGTACACCACTACCATAGCCTTTACGGGTGAAGGGGGGCACCTAGATGTGGGTACAGTGGGTTTTGGAGGGCTCGCTGTAACGTAACAGGTAGGGGGATGGGGCTGGGTCCGCTTGTCTGAAGTGCACTTTCACCCACTAAAACTACTTCAGGGACCTGCATGAGCTGTCATGGACCCGAATATGAAATCTGAGGCTGACATAAAGGCTGGCACGTAATATTTTTAAAGATATTTTTTGAGGGTGGGAGGGGGTTAGTGACCACTGGGGGAGTAATGTGAGGTCATCCCCGATTCCCTCTGGTAGTCATCTGGTCATTTCTGGCACCTTTTTGTGCCTTATTCGTAATAAAAACATGTCCGGATGAAAACGTCCAAATGTTCGTCAGGGATGTCCTTGTTTTTTTCGATGATGTGTCAAAGATGTCCAAGTGGGACGTGCAAGGCAGGACTTGGGAGTGCCTAAGTGTTAGGCACTCCCAAGTCCCGCCTTCGCTACGCCTCTGATACGCCCCCTTGAAATTTGGCTGTCCTTGCAATGGACTGAAGCTGGAGATGTCCAAAATCGGGTTTTGATTATACTGATGTGGACGTCTCTGGGAGAAGGACGTCCATCTTCTGTTTTATGTCGAAAGATGGACGTCCTTCTCTTTTGAAAATGAGCCCAATAGAAGACAGTATTGAAAAGATTTGTCCAGGTAATCAGTTTCTCACCATATTTCAACTTTCTGGCTTATATCATACTGTGCACCTTGCTGATCAAACTGCTATTGGATCAGTTTTCAATAACAAACTTCATGACCAAGATAGCCAAGTAATTTTTGCCAGTTATCTTGAGAAAAATTTTTATTCGAACTTGGTTGTCTAGGTTTTCAGATGATGATTCTCCTAAATCTTTTTGTCAAATTTCTATATTGGTTCAAGCCATCTTTACAGCTACATCAGAAAGTATCTATTGATGTAACAGATTTCAGATCTAAAGAAATCTCTAGCAGGCGATTGGGCTCATTTTTGAAAGAGAAGGACGCCCATCTTTTGACATAAATCGGAAGATGGATGTCCTTCTCAGAGAAACGTCCAAATCAGTATAATCTATGTCCCTTACCTCAATGCAAGCGGCGTCCTCGGGCTGTGCAGGGTCCCATCGACATGCACACTTGACTGGCACAGCCCTAAGCCACGTGTGTGTAGTTCTTCTCTGGCTGCAGGCTCCTTGATTGCTTTGCTTCCAAGCACCTGGCTCTGCTCTTCCTCTGCCTCGATTCCCTTGCTGCTCTCCTTTTGGTCTTCTGGTTCCTCCTTCCCCTGCTCTTGTCCTATGGCTGTGCCCCTTCTCCCAGCACTTTATCAGCTGAGCTCTCCCTAGACTCCTTGCTTCGGCTTCTACTTTGGTAGGTGTTACTTGCTCAGTAGTGTGCTTCTCCTCTACTTTGTTCCTCGTTGCTGACTTAGCCTGTACCTGGATTACTCTTGTCTGCTGCCTGCCTACTGACTCTGCCTGTACCTGGATTTCTCTCGTTTTGCTGCCTGCCTACTGACTCTGCCTGTACCTGGATTGTGTCTGCTGCCTGCCTACTGACTTTGCCTGTACCTGGATCACTCTCTTGCCTGCTGCCTGTCTGGCCATCACGTTCATCACCCAGCTTCCTGCTCCATCTCATAAGCTCTGCAGGCTGCCCACACCTAGGGCTCAACCTCTGGGGAACAGCAGTCAGCACAGGTGAAACCCAGGGTTGTCCAGCTGCCAAACAGAACCTGGTTCGAGTACCGGGCTTGGCAGCGCTCTGCTTAGTACAAGAACTCACAGGTCTGACAAATCAAAAGCCGATTTTGGACATCCCCAACTGCACTCCATCACAGGGACAGCCAAAGTTCAAGGGGGCATGTCAGAGGCATAGCAAAGGCAGGACTTGGGCATGCCTAACACTTGGACATTCTTCACCCATAATAAAAAAAAACAAGGATGTCCCTGATGAGCATTTGAATGTTTTCACCCAGACCTGTTTTTATTACGAGTAAGGCACAAAAAGGTGCCCGAAATGACCAGATGACCACCGGAGAGAATCTGGGATGACCTCCCGTTACTCCCCCAGTGGTCACTAACCCCCTCCCACCCTCAAAAAACATCTTTCAAAATTTGTCGTGCCAGCCTGTATGCCAGCTTCAGATATCATACCCAGCTCCATGACAGCAGTATGCAGGTCCCTGGAGCAGTTTTAGTGGGTGAGTGCACTTCAGACAGGTGGACCCAGCACCATCCCCCCCTTACCTGTTACGTTTGTGGAGGAAACAGTGAGCCCTCCAAAACCCACCACAAGCCCACTGTACCCACATCTAGGTGCCCCCTTCACCTGTAAGGGCTATGGTAGTAATGTACAGTTGTGGGTTTGGGGGGCACAGCACAGAAGGTAAGGGAGCTATGTTCCTGGGAGCATTTTATGAAGTCCACTGCAGTGCCCCCCTAGGGTGCCCGGTTGGTGTCTTGGCATGTCAGGGGGACTACTGCACTACAAATGCTGGCTCCTCCCATGACCAAATGGCTTGCATTTGGTCATTTCTAAGATGGACGTCTTTGGTTTCGAAAATCACCAAAAATCAGAAATGACCATGTCTAGGGACGTCCAAATCTAGGGATGGCGAAATTTAAGGATTTGGACGTCCCTGGCGGTATTTTTGAAATGAAAGATGGACATCCATCTTTTTTTGAAAATTCGGGTTTCCCCACCCCTGGATTGGGACGTTTTGCAAGAATGTCCAAATCGAAACTTGGACATCCCTTCCGAAAATGCCACTAATATGTGTGAGATTCCAGCAGTTAAGGGAAGACAGTTTCCAGCAAACCAAAATGTCTGTCTCATATAAGCAGGTGGGGCAAGAAGAGTTCTGTGTCTGTTTTGATCTCCACAGATCAGAAAACTCTCGATATAAAAAAGGGCAGAGGATGGATATGTTCTTGCTTTAGATTGCTTAATTATAGGGAATACACTCTTGCATTTCTCTCTGATAGCTTTTTCTAGTGAACTAGTAGAGAGTCACAAGGGACTGAGTAATTCTGCTTCTTCTAAGTCATCTGTGATGAAATCCATCTTTGATGTCATGCCATACATATGGGAATCTCTTTTTCTTAGGATTTTCACAAGACACTGATTTTATTTTGTGTGGCCATAAAAATTCTGCACTAGCTTAATTACAGCATGATATATGGTTATCCTTCAACAAAATAAACAGGGATCTGTGATGACTCCATGCCCCTTTCTTCTGACAGAGCTGAACTGTAAAACTAAAGCCTCTATTAGATGTAAATCAGCTGTGCTCGGATAAAGAGAAATTAACTGCACTTACGGGGATTTTATATTTACTTTGTTTTCTAAAGAAATCTGGAGAAAAATATTTCCTGAGAATGAGGTTGTTAGCTTCTTAAACTAATCAAAGTGTCACCTCCTTTCTTTTCACCTATTTTCCAAAGGACAAGAAGGCTTATGAGATTGTTACATCTGTGTATGCTCAGCTAACCTTTTTGTTTTATGTCCTATCTACACCTAATTTTCAGCATATGTCAGGGTGTCATGAGGACCCTGACAAGGATGTTTTTATAGGACCCATGCAAATGTATAAACTGTCATTGTACATGCTCCCACATGCTGGAAAGTCTGAGTGGAACTGTTTTTTTTACATATTTTATTTTTAACGGCCTTGCTATAGGCATTTGCAAGCCATCATTCACCCAACTAATATTCCAACAAATCCATACTGAAACATATTGCTTATGGCAAAAACTGGCTGCAGCTTTTATTAATAATGTCCAATAAATAGAATTCAGTTTTGATTAACAAACCATCTCCAATATTGAACATCAATAGTCCCACATGGAGGGACATAATCGAATGGGGCGCCCAAGTTTTCCTGGGGCCGTCCATCTTTCATTTCGATAATACGGTTGGGGACGCCCAAATCAGCAAATTTAGGTCTACCTTAGAGATGGTCATCCCCAGGACTTGATCATTTCTGATTTTCGGCGATAATGCAAAGCGAGGACGCCCATCTCAGAAATGACCAAATCTAAGCCATTTGGTCGTGGGAGGAGCCAGCATTTGTAGTGCACTGGTCCCACTAACTGAACAGAAAAAGCCCTTCCCTTACTGATCCCTTAGCGATTCGGAAAGGAATGGGCATGCACGAAGAAAATCATAGTAACATAGTAGATGACGGCAGAAAAAGACCTGCACGGTCCATGCAGTCTGCCCAACAAGATAAACTCATATGTGCTACGTGCTACTTTTTGTGTATACCTTACGTTGATTTGTATCTGCCATTTTCAGGGCACAGACCGTAGAAGTCTGCCCAGCACTAGCCCCGCCTCCCAACCACCAGCCCCGCCTCCCACCACTGGCTCTGCCACTCAATCTCGGCTAAGCTTCTGAGGATCCATTTCTTCTGAACAGGATTCCTTTATGTTTATCCCACGCATGTTTGAATTCTGTTACCGTTTTCATCTCCACCACCTCCCGTGGGAGGGCATTCCAAGTTAGTTGCTGTTTAGACTTGGAAGGAGTAGGAGGTGCAGCTGGAAGCTCTGCAGGTTTCCAGGGGGAAGGGAGTGAGGCCTAGCTCCTTCCCCAGGGATGAGGACGGTCCCTGGGGAGAGGTCCTCAAGCAAGGCCCAGGCCATGGGGTCTCCTGGGGCCAGGGACCAGAGGGCCAGGAGAAGTGGTCCCCTCTCTGGCGGTGCTTAAGGGAGGAGAGAAAGAAGTCCTGTGGACCGAAGGGAGCAAGCCTCCAAGGGAGAAACCCAGACCAGTACCCAGTGGTGTGCTGGTAAATTTTTAACAACAGGCTCTCTCCCCGTTCCACCTCGGCGCCCCCCTGTCCACCACTGCACCCCTCCCCCCATCCACCTCTGCACCTTCCCTCCCAAAATTGCAGAGCTGGCTATAGCCCGGGGGGGGGGGGGGGGGGCAATGCATTACTCTCTCCAGGAAAAAAAAATTAAATGATCCCAGGTTCCAATCTAATTCATGTTTAATATGGGATAAAATGCCATAAATAAGTAAATAAATAAATATAAACTTTTAACGTTCAGCACCTGATTCTGAAAGTGGACATATTCCAAACATTATAATGAAAATAAAATTATTTTTTTCTACCTTTGTTGTCTGGTGACTTTGTTTCTCTGATCATGCTGGCCCAGTATCTGTTTCTGCTGCTCTCTATCTGTTCCCTTGACTCCGTTTCCAGGGCTTCCTTTCTATTTATTTCTTTTCTTTCCTCCTTTCTTCTTCATTTCTGGTCCTCCGCAGACTTGACTGTACAGTGGATCCAGCTTCTGCCTATTTTCTCCATCCATGTGCAGTTTCTCTCCTCACTTCCTTTTCCCTCATCTAATCTCCTTCCTCTATCTTCCCTCCATGTCCAGCATTTCTTCTCTCTCCCTTCTCTTCCCTCCATCCATGTCCAGAATTTCTCTTGCCCTCCCCTCCATCCATGTCCTGAAACTCTCCTCTCTCCCTTGTCCCCCTCTATCCATCCATACCCAGCAATTCTCTTCTCTCCCCTGCCCCCCTACCCATCCATGCCCAGCAATTGTCTTCTCTCCTCTGCCCCCCTCTATCCATCCATGCCCAGCAATTGTTTTTTCTTCCCTGCCCCCCCTCTACCCATCCATGCCCAGCAATTCTCCTCCCTCCCCTGCCCTCCCCTCCCGCTCCCATCCTGCTCCCATCCATGTCCAACAATTTTCCTCCCTCCCCTGCCCTCCCCTCCCGCTCCCATCCATGCCCAGCGATTCTCCTCCCTCCCCTGCCCTCCCCTCCCGCTCCCATCCATGTCCAGCGATTCTCCTCCCTTTTCTGCCCTCCCCTCCTGCTCCCATCCATGTCCAGTGATTCTCCTCCCTCCCCTGCCCTCCCCTCCCGTTCCCATCCCGCTCCCATCCATGTCCAACGATTTTCCTCCCTCCCCTGCCTTATGATGTCAGAAGGCGGGACTAAGGGCATGAAGTTCACGAACTGAAGCAAACAGGGAGGAAAAGCTAGAGATGGGCAGCAGGGCTTTAACGCGGCGCTTCAATGGAGGAGGTATTTTAAAAAATGGATGGGAGCGGGAGGGGACGGTGGGGGCGAAGGACAATCGCTGGGCATGTTTGGGAGCGGGAGGGGTGGTAAGCATGGTGCCCTCCTGCCATGCTTACCTCCTGCAATGGAGCCGGCTCCAGAACAACCAGCTCGCAAGAGCTGTCAAAATTTAACAAGTGGCTCTTGCGAGCCGGAGCGAGCCGGCTCCAGCACACCACTGCCGGTACCCCCCTCACAGCCGCATGCCATCTAGCGAGTGAGGGGGGGAGAGAGCTGGTGGAGGGCCCAGAGAAGAGCTGGTTGGAGAAGGAGAGGGAGGAGGTAATGGAGATCTGCCGGGAGGCCCTACCAGTGTCGGAGGAGGAAGGCAGTGAGGACAGTGACTCCTCAGAGGAGGAAGATCTCGCAGACTGCTGCCAGGATCCAGAGGACCCAGCCAGCGGCCTGATTAAAGTGGCGAGGAAAATAAAAAGCACAGAAAAGGAGGTGGTGGAGCTGGGGAAGCATGTTAAAATGGTGAAGGCCTTGTGCAAACTGGCCCCAGCAGAGCACCGCAAGAACTATATGAAAGAGGTACCCGGTTACTTAAGCTTCTCCAGAAAAAAGAACAGCTGCTGGGGGTACTGAAAAAGGGCCCTGGGAACCCTCTGAGAGAAGTATACATCAACAGAGAAAGGATGGCCTCAGGGGGACAGGCCCCGTCAGTCTCTGTACAGTGGCAGCAGCATACAGAGCAGGAGGGAATCAGCTCCGGCTTTGGACCCCAGAACACTCAAGCATCAGGGGAGCTCCCTGGGCCCAGCACCCAACATACATTGAACTACATGCAGTATCTGGCTAGCCAGTCTGGGTCTCTCCTGGCGGCTGCCGGCGCAGACGGGGCTGGAGGTGGCTCAGTGGAGGCGGTACAATCCATCAAATCTGTGACAGAGAAAGCAGTACGGAGAGAAGGTCAGGCAAAGACTTTTCAAATTGTAGAAACAGAAATGGGAGTTTCAGGAGTTACAGTGTTTTCTGCAGAAATCATGGTGGAGGCATGTGAGGAAAAAGATGGCAGCTTACCGGCTCAAGAAGAACATTTGGCAAGTGGCATGAACAAGCAGTTGCAGCCACAGGTGGTCCTCGTTCCCTCGACTGATGAAAACGGCAGGAAGAGGAAGACGAGGGTTGAACGCGGGTGTCCAAAAAACAATGGAAAGGAAAGGGGTGGGGGTATGGGAGGAGGGGGGAAGGGGGCAGGAATGGGGATCAAAGTAGAGAACAGATTCAGGGGATTGGAAGATGAGGGAGGGGGTGAGGAACTGGAGGAGAGGACGCAGAGAATGGTGGTAGCCGGCAGGATGGGTTGGGAAGCATGGCAGAGGCTCTAAGGGGAACGGCGGGTAAGAGGAAGGAAAAGAAGAAGGGGGGAAGGCTTTGAGGGATGAAGAGGGGGAAATGGTAGAGGGGGAGGTCGGGGGGTCGGGGGGCGGATCGGGGGGGTGCCGAAGGGAGGGCAGGGGAGAAAAGGAAGGTAAGAAAGGATGCAGTGATGAAGGTTAGTGAGGGGAGGGAGGAAGGGTTGGAGGCAGGATTGATGGAAGGGGTTGAAGAAGGGGTGGCAGATGGGGTAGAAGGGGTAGGAGGGGTGAAAGAGGGGGCAGGGGGGGGAGAGGGGTGGCGGGTCGGTTGACAACTCCCAGGGAGGGAGGGTGGTGGGTGAAGAAAAGAAGAAGAAGGGGAGGAAGAAAGCAAGGATGGGGGGGGGGATGTTTGAGCTAGGGGTCTGGGATTGGGTGGAGGAGGAAGAGGAGGGGAAGGGGAAGGGAAGGGACCCCTGGAGGTAGTTTGGAGCAGAGGGAAGGCAGCCAGGAGGGAGGGGTGTGTGGAAGGGCACAATGATGGCGGGACTGCTGCTGACATTCACCACACTTAATGTGGCTAGCGTCGCCTCCCAGAGGGTGAGATCCTTGGCGTTAGATGGCCTCTCTACCGTGGCGGCCGACTGTTTTCTTCTTCAGGAGACCAGGCTGCAGACGCTGGAGGATGTTCGGCGGGCAAAGCAGGCCTGGAGATGGGGACCCTCTATCTGGGGTCTGGCTGGGGAACGATATGGGGGGATAGGCATCCTCTTTAAGACCTATAAAGTAGAGATTCAGAGGGTGGTGGAGCTGGGAATCGGTAGGTGTCTGGTGTTAGATGTGATACTCTAACCGGCACTTCCGGTACCTCAGATGTAACTGTGTGCTCACCCAAAGTCAGGTGTTTGTAGTCGGGCCTGAATGCGAGCACACTACAAGTTACCGAAAATGTGTTAGAATCACTATCCTCTTCTTCCGCTCTCTAAGAATGGAAGAGGAAAATGAAACTAAATTTAAGATTCTCCCTATTGGGCTCCCACACAACTCAATCAGCCACAGGGTTCTTTTCAATGCAATAAATTGGTATTTATTTTAAATTCTTTAAATTCAACCTCAAAGTAAATTAAAGACAAACTTACAAAATTATACAATGAATCCCACAATTTATGTACATGAACAACCCTTTTCTTCTAAAAGGAAATATAAACTCGCTTCTTTTCTATTTTCAGGTATTCTTACCACAGAACCAGAACAGACATCAGATAAGTATTATGTTTTTGTTTTCATTAAACTCTTCCCCTGTCCAACAATTCTTTATACTCTCCCAAAGGATGTTTCTCCGGACTTTGATACTTTGTGTTCCCCTTTATGTTTTGCAGGAAACGTCTTCCCCCCCCCCCCCTTCAGAAACAGGTAAGTATTTGGTTTGGATTTTTTTTCTCTTCTCTCTTTTCCCCTTTTTCCCCTTTAAGGTAAGTAACACCCACTTTCCCCTTGATACTCAGTCCCAGTATCTCAGTCACTTAGCTGTCGGTGTCTCAATTCCTTTGGTTCCAAGCGTGCCGGTGAAATCTTTCTTGCGCCGGGGCCCTTGTAGATTTTCTGAAATGCACGGCTGCCTCTTCCTCCTAAACCTCCCCTCAAAAATAAAGTAAACGGAAGGAAAACCCTGTCTGCTCTGGGTAACGGCAGAAATTCTGCCTGCTAGGAAGATTTTACACTGTGGTTCCTCTGATTATTAAAATTAAAATAAGTACAGTTTGTCCCTTTCTCTCAAGTCTTCTCCTTTTCTAACTATTTTCTCTTTCCCTAACTAACACTAGTGTAATAGTGTTGGCCGGTCTTAGGCACTTTCGCTACTCTTTCACAGTACTTTATACCACTTTACATTCCATTCATACTTCTATACTGTTTTCTAGCCACTTTAGTAATTTAACACTTAACTCCTAAAAAAAACTATTTTAAATTCCAAAATTCATCAACTATTGCACCCCTACTATATTTCCAAACACCCCCTTATATAACTCACACCCCGCATCCCTTACAAACCCAATTACTATTAATCCTATTTCCTAAACTTAATAAATTTTAACCAAACTTCCCCACTAAACCACTATAACCCCCTCAATAATACACTATTCTCTAATTATTTTTTTCTTCAAAATTTCTCAAATTTCCTCCACTTTTACCCTTCAAACACCTTCCACTTTCTCCCCTCACACACCACACACCTCTCTCCTTGACTGACCAACACCTTCTGACCAACTGCCTCAACCACCGTTTCTAGGGAGACCAGCGCTGGCTTGCCATTCCGAGACCAGCTCAGCCAATCACTATCCCTTTTAAACATTCCAAGCTGGCTGAGCTGACCTGCGGAATGTTGGCCAGCGCTGCTACAGCTCCATTTTGAATAGAAAAATCCCATAGACTTTAATAGAAAATCATACTAATTAACTAAAATCACCTTAAAATTTTCTCAAATCACTTCAAACTTGACCCAAAAATTAAACTCCCCATTCCCTATCCATCCCTGTTTTCCAATTTTAAAAATTCCAAATTCTGACGTCCGCCTTCAAACAAACTATCCTAGACCCCTCTAAAATTCCCAGATCCAATTAAAAACTATCCAAAAAATTTCCAACTCCCCTCCCGGACCTACCCTGTCGAATTTAAAAAATTAACCCTTTCCTAACCCTATAAAACACACTCCTGTCAAAAACTCCTTTTTAAAAAACAAAAATTAAAAAACTAAAGTACTACAAAAATCCTAAAAAATTCCCTAACCCCAAAACCAAAAACAGAATTTAAATTAAACAAATCCCTGATTTTTTAAAAATAAAAAACCGAATTTACACATTTTAAAAATAAATAAATTAAAATTTCGGGTCAAAAGACCCCTTACCTTGACTGGGATTTTCCCCTCACACGACCCCTGCCTTCGGTTCCGGTCCTCGACATCTTCACGCAAAACCGGAGACAAAAATAAAAAAGCTCCGAAGCCGGGCCCAAAATTTAAGCCCCGGCTTTGGCCTAAACGCGAAAACGCGCGTTCGCGATGTGTGCATGAGGCGCGCCGCCTCATGCACTCTCGCGCCGACGTCCTCTTCTTCGGCCGCCCTCTTCTCGACTCCCAAAACAAACCCCGAAGCCTCGGACCGCCCGGGACGCTCCCTCGACGCCCCCGCCTCCGCGACGGCCCCACGAAACGGCCCCAAACAACCAGCGCCCCGGAATGACGGTGCCACTTCTCCTCTTCGCCCCGGGGACTCACTTGTCCCTGGGAGCCGAAAAACACAGCGCTGCACGGCCCCCAAGCAGTGCCAGCCCGCCGACACTGCCACCAGCCCAAACGAGGCCGAACTCCATTGGGAGCACCTCCGGCAGCGCTCCCCTCCCTCTTTCCGGCCCCTTCTTGGGCCCGAACATCTCTTCACTCCCGGGGCAACACCCTCAGGAGTCAGAAAAATGTAGTGCTGCCCTCTGCCACCCCCAACAGCCCCAGGTAAGTATCAAATTTATTATTATAAAATTTATACCCTATGTTACAATACTGCGGGGGGTGGCTTTGCGGGTGATTAACATTTATGGGCCACAAAGCAAGCGGGGAAGGTCTGCACTGTTTGGCAAGATTAGGCCGTATTTATACACTTCACGGTAGCTGGTGTGTGTGTGTGTGTGGGGGGACTTTAACACAATTTTGAGGAATGAGGATAGTGGGGGGCGGGTGGTGCAAGTAAGGTATGACGGGGTACGATTAGCAGGGATCATGAAGGGAGCAGGGCTGGTGGATGCGCACATAGAATTTGGTGGTGGGAAGCAGGGTTTCACTTTTGCACGGGACACTTGTAGAAGCAGAATCGACCGGTTTTTAGTCCGGGGAGGGGCGTGTGGGAAGGCACCGAGGGTGGTGGAGGTTGATTTCTCCGATCACAGGATGGTGATGGTCGAGCTGGGGAGAGGGGGGATTCACGGATTGGGGAAAGGATTCTGGAGATTGAATCTGAAATGGTTGGGGGAGGGGGTGTTGCACCGGGAGTATCTGGAGTTCCTGGTAGATCAGGTGTCCATCCAGGGTGTCTTCCCTTCCCTAGGGGACTGGTGGGAAGTACTGAAACACCGCACCAGGGGGTTCTTTCTCCGTCAGGCGAGACGACAGGGAAGGGAGGTCACCCGATTAGGGACCGCCCTGAGGAAGCGAAGGGACAATCTAATTTCCAGGGACGGGGAGGAGGGAGGACATTGAGGCATTGCAGCAGGAGGTTGAAAGGCTACAGTACAACCGGTACTCTTCCCTCGTCTATGAGCGGGATTTCGGAAAACTGCTCAGCCCCGACCCATATGACTGCTGTAAGGAAAGAAGGGAGCGGAGGGTGGTGGAGGGGTTAAGGGATGAGGGGGGAGTGCTCCAAGAGTCCAGGGAAGGTATTTTGCGGGTGGTGGGGACACACTTTGGGCGGGTTTTCTCGGACCAACAGTTGGGGAAGGAGACCATGGGGAGGTACATCGAGGGAACCCGGGGGGTGGGTAACTGGGGGCCCCATCTTCAGGTCTTGTTGCAGCCGTGGACGTTGCGAGAGGTAGAGGAGGCCATCGGGGCCTTGAGGCGGAGTTTTTCCAACGGTTCAGAGATCAGCTGGCGCCGTTCTTGTTGGAAATCTGGGAGGCGGCACGGACACGGGGCTCCTTGCCTGTGTCTGTGGGAGGATCGGCATTGGTCCTCCTCAGCAAAGGCAGGAACCCCAGGACGTGGTGAATTGGTGGCCGAAAGCACTATTGAATAGCAACAGGAAGATCTTCGCTCACATGCTTCTCGCACGGATGAGGAAGGTCTCCGGGGAAGTGCTGGTAGTCTCGCAGGGGTGAGGGGTCCCAGGAAGGGGGGTATTGGAGGCAGTGGCCTGGGTGAGGGAGGGCCTGGAACGTAGCTGGGTAGGAGAAGGTAGGTTGGTCGTGGCCTTGGACCAGGACAAGGCCTTCGACCGGGTGCAGTGGGGGTTTTTGTGGAAGGTCCTGGAAATTATGGTTTTCCGGGGGAATGGATCGCGCAACTGCAGTTGTTGTATGCCGGGGCGCGATTCTTTCCCCTGGTGAATGGATGGAGGGGGCGGAGGTGGGGATCACGGCGGGGGTGCGGCAGGGGTGCCCGTTGAGTCCCCTGCTGTACGCTTTCGCCATTGATCCCCTGGTGCGGAGGCTGGGAAGGGGGGGAGGGAGGGCTTAGAGGGGTGGAGGTAGGCAAAGGGAATGTGCTAAGGGTCATCGCATATGCGGATGATGTCACAGTCTGGGTGGCGGACCATAGGGAGGGGAGGATGCTGCGGGAGACCCTTGCAGAGTACTCCCTGGCTTTGGGGCTCGAGTAAACTTGGGAAAGAGTACCAGCTTGTGGGTGGGTCCGTAGGGACGGCGGTTCAACCTAGGGGGTGGGTTTCCGGCGGGGATAGAAAGAATGCGGATCTTGGGAGTGTATTTTGGGGGGGGGGGATTACGGGCGGGAGAATTGGAAACAAAGGATATCGGAGGCGAGGGAGAAGGTGGACCGTTGGAAGGGGTGGCGGATGCCCATAGCAGACCGGGTCCAGTTGTTGAAGACCCAGGTGGTCCCCATGTTCCTCTTTTTGAGTTACATCTGTCTCCTGCCGGAACGTTGCTTCACGGTGCTGTACAGCATGTACTTCCAATTCTTGTGGGGGAACAGGATGAACCCGGTAAAACGTAATATTACTTACCGATCAGGGGAGGAAGGGGGGGTGGGGATGGTAAACCCAGTGTTGCTATTCTCCTCTTTCTTCATCCAGTTCAATCTTGGAAGGGCGGTGGGACAGGATGCCCCAGGGTGTGCGCAAAGCGCCATACGGTGGTGGGAGGGGTTTTGGGGCCCTTGGTTGGGGGGGGAGGGTGGTACGGTTGCGGAAGGGTTTCCCGGAGGGCGTGGGATACTACAGCACCCTAGTAAAGCTGGTTCAGCTGTGGGATATCACATGTGAGGAAGTAAGGGCGGGGCAGAGGGAAATTTGGGTGGAGAGGGTTCGCTCCCAGTGCTTCTCCTCTCCCCTGACTCTGCGGGATGCTCCGGGGCCCGTGCTGAGGCAGGGCCTGCACTTCATTTCATCCAGACGGATCCCGCCCAAGTACAGGGACATTGCCTGGCTGTCCCTTCACGGTAAACTGTATGTCAGGGCAAATATGTATCGAAGCATGCAGGACCGAAACTGCTCGAGGGGGGAATGTGTTGGCCAAGTGGAGACAATGGACCACTTCCTTAAGGAATGCCCATTCTCCATTACAGTCTGCAGGAGAGTGGCTGCCTTGCTGGCCATCCCCAGCTTCACGTCCTACACCTATGCAGACTGGGTGTATGGGAGGCAGCAGGGGACTGGGCGGCTGGAGCCGGGTACCGCCTTTTTGATATCGGTTATAATCCGGCACTGCCTGTGGATGGCCCGCTGCGTCGTGTCCCTGCACCAGGAGTGTAGGTCTGCTGAACAGGTCAGCTGGGTCGTGGTCCGAGCAGTACAAGAGGTGGCCCGATGGGAACGGGTGGAGGTGGGGGTAAATACCTTTGGGGTCTGGTGGAACCATGTTAGACTGAAATAGTGTTGACTGTGTTGGGAGGAAGAGGGGGGGGGGGATTTTGGGGGAGAGGGAATTTTTTGTATTTTTCTAATTTTGTATAAAAGTATAGTGGGGCTGGTTTCTAATGGCATGATGGAATGTATTGAATTTTGTTTTCCGTTTCAATTAATAAACAAATTCTCCAAGTATCCACCACTCTCTCTGTGAAAAAATACTTCCTGACATTTGTTAATCGAAATCGCATGCAAATGAGCTGCTCGCTGTTAGCTCATTTGTACACGATTTCCTTCCTAAGGAGGGGAAGCCAGTGCAGAGCAGCCAAGCGTTATGCGTGGCTGCTCTGTGCACGCCAAAGATGGCTTCATACATGCAGACAAGTTGCGTGTATAATAGATGTCTACAACCTTAGAAAAACACAAGTCCAGGTGAAAACATCCAAGTGCTCGTCAGAGACGTCTTTTTTTTTTTTTTTTAAAGAGTATGGGTGAAGGATGTCCTTCGCTATGCCTCCATCCCTGTGACAGCAATTGAGGATGTTTCTATAAGAAGGATGTCCATGCCTTTGCTATGCCTCTGACACCCCCTTCATTTATTTGGATTTGGCTCACATGTAGCAGCAGTGGGATTTGAACTGGCCACCTTGGGACTGGAGGACTAGTGCTCTAGCCACTAGGCCACTCAGCTATTCCTCCAGACTCTTGAAATTTGGCCATCCCTGTGGGGGGGGGGCAGTTGAGGATGTCCAAAATGTTTGAAAGAAGGACGTCCACGCCCTCGTTATGCCTCCACTGACACACACATAACTCCCCCCCAGGGACCTGCATACTGCCCCCCTCACAGGGACGGCCAAATTTCAAAAGCATGGAGTGGAGTAGCTGAGTGGCTAGAGCACTGGTTTTACAATCCAGAGGTGGCCAGTTCAAATCCCACTACTGTTACTTGTGATCCAAAATCCAAATAAATAAATAAAGGGGGTGTCAGAGGCATAGTAAAGGCATGGTTGTCTTTCTCACAGAAACATCCACATTTTGGACATCCTCAACTGCCATCACAGGGATGAAGGCATAGCAAAGGACATCCTTCACCCATATTCTAAAAAAAAACGACATACGTTTTTAAAGTTTTTTTCAGGGTGGGAGGTAGTTAGTGACCACTGGGGGAGTCAGGGGAGGTCATCCCCAATTCCCTCCGGTGGTCATCTGGTCATTTAGGTCACATTTTTGTGGCTTGGTCATAAAAAAAAAAGGACCAAGTAAAGTCAGCCAAGTGTTCATCAGGGATGCCCTTCTTTTTTCCATTATTGCTTGAGGATGCCCATCTGTTAGGCATGCCCCAGTCCCACCTTTGCTATGCCTTCAACACGCCCCCGGGAACTTTGGTCATCCCCACAACGGGAAGCAGTTGGGGACACCCAAAATCGGCTTTCGATTATGACGATTTGGGCGACTCTGAGAGAAGGACACCCATCTCCCGATTTGTGTCAAAAGATGGGCGCCCTTCTCTTTCGAAAATAAGCCTGAAAGTTAGACAATCACATACTAACAGGGATAATATCAAATTCAATCCTCTGTATTATTGCCAAGCCATGCTCGCTCCCATATCCATGGTGGAGCCACACATAAATCCACCCCTACCCAATACCCTGTATTGCTTCCAGCAAACATTTTTTTAACCACAAGCTTTATCTCCGCTGTGGATGGCAAATCCATTCTGCTGCGACAACCCTATTCTTTAATCCTTAAAATCTCCCAACCAAAATCAAACTCAGCTAAAATTACTCAAACAGAACCCTGTTTAGGGTGGGCAGGAGGGTCAAACCCTGCCTTGTCTGGGCTTCTTCACAGAAATTTACCCAGATCTTCTCACTACCCATAATCTTTTCCTACTCAATGATTGGTGATATTATTATCTAATGCACCAATCACTCTCTCTTTGCACTCTGTTATTCTTATTCACTTTTCCGAATCTCACTCTTTTTAACTCACACAACCTTGCTAACCCTACCCCCACCTAATCATCTCCCTTCCTCAACAAAGATGTAAAATAATTATGTGGCTTCGGCTGTGCAGCCATGTTATGACACTCTGGTAGAATACCAGGGTATTTACCTTCTACATCTAGATAATAAACACAGACGCAAATATGCTGTTTTATAGTATCTGTCTTTGAAAATGTATTTAAATGAAACAGAGGTCATTTTTAAAGTGGGGAAGGCAGTTTTGAAAGGCATTTCTTTGCATAGCACAGGATGAAAAATGCCCACAGACTTTTCACGTACTCACATTGTTTGAAAGTTGCCCCCTAGATAATTATATTATATGATGATATATGGGCATCCTGCTGTCTCTTACTAGTCTATTCTACTATAAATGATAAACAACACAAACGTGATCTGGAAGCATATACTTCTAAAGCTGTAAACTTGTGGCTTGGCCTCTGAAGTGTCTGTGAAGGAACTAAGAGGGAGTGGGTAATGCCACAGTGAGCAACCTGGCAGTTTGTCAGATCCCAGCAGTCCGAAGCTGCATTTGTAACTTTTCTGGTCCATTTTTTAAAAATAGACAGGGGAGGGGACGTACATTCGTTTTCCTCTATCCCTCAGTCACCTCCTTGAACAGCAATTAAATTTTGCAGCAGGTAAGAGGGACTGCTGTTTCCCAACTGTAATTCAATGCATCAGTTTTAGGTTACTGGAATAACCCTACCCTTCCCTTAAAGCATTACTGTTAAGCTGGCATGACATCCAGCACCAGTGGGCCAATGCTCAGAAATCCTATGGTAAAGCCAACAGTTCAGAACCCATACTGTCGGAACAGTGCAGAAGCTCGCCATTGCTCAAAGGAAATGGTATTCAAATTATATGCATGTTGTAAAACTGAAAGCAAGGGGAAACGTGGTTGGTGCATGTGCAGAAGAGTTTCATGGTAAGCTCAGCTCTTGTGCATATGTACCAGGCAAAGCCAAAAGTGAAGCACACATTAGTCCGTTTTCTGTGTCTTTGAATATAAGCTTTTCATTTTTTTTTTACTTGAAAGGCTTATATTTAAGCGCAGGAAAAAGGTCATTTTTGGGTTTGTTCTGACTCGCACACATTCGTCTCTCGCTATCGGCGCTCAGGGGCTTGCACGGGCTTCCTTCTGCTTTCAAATTAAAATAAAACTGGCAGATGTTATGTTTATTGTGCGACTTTATATGCAGCCTAATTTGAGATCAGGTCTAAGCAGTTTACACAATTCAAAGTAATAAGGAAGAAGAGAACTCCAACAATATGACAGGAAAGACACAAGCACATTGAGAACCATCCAATCAATCTAAAAGTAAAAGAAAAATATAACAGGAAATCAATAAAACAATTACATTATTATTACTACAAAGACTTGAAACCAACTTAGTCCGAGGAGTCGTTTCAATCAAGTCCATCTGCTGTCCAGGACCCCACTGTGTCTCTGAAAGATAACTGAAAAAAGTGTGGTTTTAAGGCAGTCTTAAAATATGTTGTTCTATTCAGAACAGAGAGAAAGAGGGAGGTTATTCCAAAGTGAGTGAGCCAAAAAAAAAAAAATGCTGTATTTGTAGTGCTGCTCTCCCACTTTACCTTTCAGGACCAGGAAGGACCAATCAATGATCATTAATGCAATGTAAAAAACTCATCAGAACATAAGATATGATATGATATGTGAGGCTAAATATTCAGGGAGGCCAGTGTGTAATCTCCCTGCCCTATAGAGTAATCGCACAGCTGTGTTTTTTAGTGATTGCAAATGTCTCAGGTTTGCATGAGCTATTCCTGCAAAGACCACATTTAGGGCAAAAATTAATGTAAGCATGGCTTCAAATGAAAGAATCATAAGAAATCTTCTCTTTGAACACCCTAACGCCTGCTCCAAGCTGGCATTAGGTTTTCAGTGGTAAGGGAGGCTTTGTTTTGTGCACTATTCTCTGAGCATAGGGAGGGAATAGGAAATGACCCGATTAACATCTTTGACTACATTTGCATGCTATTTGCAATAATCGTTGACGCACACATTGGGACTCATTTTCAAAAGAGAAAAATGCCCAAAAAGTGGCATAAATCTGCATTTGGACGTTTTTCTCACAAAACGGCCAAATTGGTATTTTCAAAGCTAATTTTTAAACGTTTTTCTTTGAAGTCCATCAGAAGTGCGTTCAAATCACAAGCAGGCATGTCAGAGGCGTGTTAAGGGCAGGATCTGGGTGTTCCTAATGGTTTTTCAGCCATAAGATCAGCTCGCAAATTTCGCAATCTGCACTTCCCCAGCTGCAAAGGACTAAAATACAAGCTGACACACGCCACCACCTTCTCATACATGAGCACGCAGTTGTGGAATGCACTACCTACAGCCCTGAAAACCATTCACGAAACAACTAACTTTTGCAAATCTCTGAAGACACATCTCTTCAACAAGGCCTACAAAGAGAACCCATAACCTACAAAACCACCGCACCAATCTACCCAGTTATTAAAACTCACCTCCTAAACTATTCCTTCTCTCCTCCCTTACTTAATCTTTGTACATTACTAATTGTATCTGATATCCTAGAATGACTATGTCATAACAAAACTCTGTAAGCCACATTGAGCCTGCAAATAGGTGGGAAAATGTGGGATACAAATGCAAAAAATAATAATAATAATATTAATAATGATGATGGAACAAAACCAAGCCGTCCAGGACAAAACCAACCCTTCCATATATGCAGGCAATGTCATAATATACATTCCGTACAATACCAAACTGACAGAAATCACCAATGAAATCAAGCTTAGCTTGAACATCATGGACTCATGGGCAAATGCATTTCAACTAAAACTCAATAAAGAAAAAACACGTGGAGGGGCATAATCGAACGCGAACGCCTATCTCCATGGGTGTCTATGTCCGAAAATGGGTACGTGAAGAGGCGGGACAGACCGTATTTTCGAAAAAATGGACGTTTGTTTTCTTTTTAGCGATAATGGAAACTAAAAATGCCCAGCTCAAAAACGTCCTAATCCGAGCCATTTGGTCATAATATACATTCCGTACAATACCAAACTGACAGAAATCACCAATGAAATCAAGCTTAGCTTGAACATCATGGACTCATGGGCAAATGCATTTCAACTAAAACTCAATAAAGAAAAAACACGTGGAGGGGCATAATCGAACGCGAACGCCTATCTCCATGGGTGTCTATGTCCGAAAATGGGTACGTGAAGAGGCGGGACAGACCGTATTTTCGAAAAAATGGACGTTTGTTTTCTTTTTAGCGATAATGGAAACTAAAAATGCCCAGCTCAAAAACGTCCTAATCCGAGCCATTTGGTCATGGGAGGGGCCATGATTCGTAGTACACTCGCCCCTCGACATGCCAGGACACCAACTGGGCACCCTAGAGGTCAGTGCGGTGGACTTCAGACAACGCTCCCACATGCATAGCTCCCTTACCATGGGTGCTGAGCACCCAACCCCCCTCCCCCAAACCCCACTACCCACAAATGTACAACACTACCATAGCTCTTAGTGGTGAAGGGGGCACCTACATGTGGGTACAGTGGGTTTTGGAGGCCTCCCATTTACCAGCACAAGTGTTACAGGTAGGGGGGATGGGCCTGGGTCCACCTGGCTGAAGTGCACTGCGGTATCCACTAAAAGTGCTCCAGGGACCTGCATATATGCAGGCCTCTAGGACTTGTTGCTGCTATATAACATTGGCACACCAGTTGAAACCTGAAGACTAATCTCTCCGAAAACGTCCTTTATTGGAATAAGCACGCTTACTCACAGTTAACTGCAGATCAGAGGTTGTGCCCCACTGGCAACGAGTCTCCCTGGTATTGAGAGTAGTAGTAGGTCAGAGCTGGCAGAATGCTATACAATGCCCTCTTTCAGTCCACATTCAAGTTAAGAACTAAGTTCTGTAACGTGGCTAACACGTGAAAGGGATCTAAAACTGGCTTACAAAAATGGCCACTACCTCATGGACTACCGGAAACAAAACAGGGCACACTCTGACCCAGTAAGCAGGGGGAAAAGCACCATGGGAGTAGAGCCTACCAACTACCAAGATTGTGAGCATTTGCCACAAGCTAGTGGAATCACGGATCCCAATACCCTACACCCACCACAATGCATTGCTGATGTGACTCTGCAGTGCGCATAACAGAAAAGGTGTCACACTCACCGAGAGCCACATCTGAACCAGGGAAAGGCTGTCACAGGATAGAACACATTCTGCTGTCATGGAGGTGGGTACAGCATTTGAGGCTGGCATACAGGCTGGAAAAAAAGTTTTTAAAGTGGGGTTTTTTTGGTGGGAGGGGTTAGTGACCACTGGGGGAGTCCGGGGAGGTCATCCCCGATTCCCTCCAGTGGTCATCTGGTCGTTGGGGGCACTTTTTTGGGACCTATTCGTGAAAAAAAAAGGGTCCAAAAAAAGTGACCCAAAATCGCGGTAAAAACGCCTTTTTTTTCAATTATCAGCTAAACACGCCCATCTCTCCTCGGCCGATAACCATGCCCCAGTTCCGCCTTCACCACGCCTCCGACACGCCTCCATCAACTTTACCCATTTCCGCGACAGATTGCAGTTGGAAACGCCCAAAATCGGCTTTCGATTATACCGATTTGGGCGCCCACGGGAGAAAGACGCCCATCTCCTGATTTGGGTTACAATATAGGCGTTTTTCTCTTTCGATTATAAGCAGGATAGTCTCATCCTCTCATCCCAACACAGTGCGGACAACCCCACAAGTAGCAACGCCACAGACTACACCCTTCCTATATCAGACAGCCTGAAAATCCTCGGCATTACAATAGACCGCAACTTAACACTAGAGAGCCAAGTGGCATCCACAATAAAGAAAATGTTCCACTCAATGTGGAAACTCAAACGCCTGAAACAATTCTTCCCGAAGGAAACATTCCGCAACCTGATACAACCAATGGTGCTAAGCCACGTAGACTACTGCAATGAAATTTATGCAGGATGCAAAGAACAAACCTTAAAGAAACTCCAGACCGTTCAAAATATGGCAGCTAGGCTTATATTTGGAAAAATACAATTTGAAAGCGCAAAACCCCTCCGTAAAAAACTACACTGACTCCCAATCAAAGAACACATTGCCTTCAAAATCTGTACCCTGGTCCACAAGATTATCTACGGTGGAGCCCCGGGATACATGACAGACTTGATCGACTTGCCAACCAGAAACACATCAGAATCAACACGATCATATCTAAATCTGCACTACCCAAGCTGCAAAGGACTTAAATACAAATTGTCTTACGCATCCAGCTTCTCCTTCATAAGCACACAACTATGGAACGCATTGCCAAAAGCCTTGAAATCGACGTATGACCACCTAAACTTCCAGAAATCACTAAAAACTAACCTGTTCAAAAAGGCATACCCCACCGATCCAAATTAAATGCCTGATCACTGCAAAACAACAAAACTAAAGTACTTAATGGACAAAACGCAACTCTTCCGATGTACGTTTCCCTAATGTGACTATCCAGCTTATTTTCGAAAGAGAAAGATGCCCATATTTCGACCCAAATTGGGAGATGGGCGTCCGTTTCCCGTGGGTGCCCAAATCGGTATAATCAAAACCCAATTTTTGGCGTCCTCAACTGCAGTCCGTCATGGAGACGAACAAAGATCGCGGAGGCGTGTCGGAGGCGTGGCAAAGGCGGGACTGGGGCATGGTTATCGGCCGAGGAGAGATGGGCGTCTTTAGCTGATAATCGAAACAAGAAGGGCGTTTTTGACGAGAATTTGGTCCGTTTTATTTGGACCCTTTTTTTTCAGGTCCAAGTCCCAAAAAAGTGTCCCAACTGACCAGATGACCACCGGAGGGAATCGGGGATGACCTCTCCTGACTCCCCCAGTGGTCACTAACCCCCTCCCACCAAAAAAAAAACCACTTTACAAACTTTTTTTCCCAGCCTATATGCCAGCCTCAAATGCTGTACCCACCTCCATGACAGCAGAATGTGTTCTATCCTCTGACAGCCTTTCCCTGGTTCTGATGTGGCTCTCGGGTGAGTGTGACACCTTTTCTGTTAAGGGCACTGCAGAGTCACATCAGCAATGCATTGTGGTGGGTGTAGGGTATTGGGCTCCGTGATTCCACTAGCTTGTGTTAAATGCTCACGATATTGGTAGTTGGTAGGCTCTATTCCCATGGTGCTTTCCCCTCTGCTTACTGGGTCAGAGTGTGCCCTGTTTTGTTTCCGGTAGTCCATGAGGTAGTGGCCATTTTTGTAAGCCAGTTTTAGATCCCTTTCACGTGTTAGCCACGTTACAGAACTTAGTTCTTAACTTGAATGTGGACTGAAAGAGGGCATTGTATAGCATTCTGCCAGCTCTGACCTACTACTACTCTCAATACCAGGGAGACTCGTTGCCAGTGGGGCACAACCTCTGATCTGCAGTTAACTGTGAGTAAGCGTGCTTATTCCAATAAAGGACGTTTTCGGAGAGATTAGTCTTCAGGTTTCAACTGGTGTGCCAATGTTATATAGCAGCAACAAGTCCTGTCCCTGGAGCACTTTTAGTGGGTACTGCAGTGCACTTCAGGCAGGCAGACCCAGGCCCATCACCCCCCACCACCACCACCCGTAACACTTGTGGTGGTAAATGGGAGGCCTCTAAAACCCACTATACCCACATGTAGTTGCCCCCTTCACCCCTAAGAGCTATGGTAGTGTTGTACATTTGTCCCTCCCACGACCAAATGGCTTGGATTAGGATGTTTCTGAGCTGGGTGTTTTTAGTTTCCATTATCGCTAAAAAAAAACCGCCCATCTCAGAAAGGACCAAATCCATGGCATTTGGTCCGTCCAAACTGTATTTTCAAAATGAAAGATGGACGCCCATCTTTTTCGAAAATACGGTCTGTCCCGCCTCTTCACATACCCGTTTTCGGACATAGACGCCCATGGAGATGGGCGTTCACGTTCGATTATGCCCTTCTATGCCATATGAATTTCATCTTACCACAACATCACTTTGCATTTGTTCTCACCAGAGTCTGCAAATGCCTCTCCGGTACTATGTAAGCCACATTGAGCCTACAAATAGGTGTGAAAATGTGGCATACAAATGTAACAAATAAATAAATAATGATTAAGGCACAAAAAGGTGCCCTAAATGCAGTGGCGTAGCAAGGGCGGGGCGGTGGGGGCGGTCCGCACCGGGTGTCAGCGGGTGGGGGGGTGGGGGGGGGTGCTCCGCTCCTGCTGCTCCCACCCTGTCCTCTCTTAAAAAAAAAAATCGAAGCGCCGGAGTGGCAGGCAGCGCCTCCCGTCTGCCCTGCTTCTAAAAATCTCTTCAACGTCGTCGTCGGGCCTTCCCACATTCAGTCCCGCCCGCCCTTGCGGTAATAGGAAGTTACCTTAGAGGTGGGCGGGACTGAATGTGGGAAGGCCCGACGACGACGTTGAAGAGATTTTTAGTAGTAGGGCAGACGGGAGGCACTGCCTGCCAATCCGGCGCTTCGATTTTTTTTTAAAAGAGAGGACAGGGTGGGAGCAGGCGAACGGAGGTGCCTGGTAGGTGTCTCGGGTCGGGGTCGGGTCGGGTGGGAGGGGGGACTCAGAGGGGAGAAGGGGATTGGGGAGGGGTGGGGTGCTCAAAGGGGATTGGGAAGGGGTGGGGTGCTGAAAGGGATTGGAGAGGGATGGGGGAGCTCAGAGGGGAGAAGGGGATTGGGGAGCTCAGATGGGTGCTCAAAGGGGATTGGGGAGGGGTGGGGAGCTCAGAGGGGAGAAGGGGATTGGGGAGGGGTGGGGGAGCTCAGATGGGTGCTCAAAAAGGGGATTGGAGAGGGGTGGGGGAGCTCAGAGGGGAGAAAGGGATTGAGGAGGAGTGGGGGAGCTCAGAGGGGAGAAGGGGATTGGGGAGGGGTGGGGGAGCTCAGATGGGTGCTCAGAGGGGAGAAGGGGACTGGGGAGGGGAGTGCTCAGATGGGAGAAGGGGTCTGAAGCTGGAACTGGGGTCTGACAAGGGGGCAGGAGGGAAAATGGGTCCATGCCTGGGGCAGGTGGGAGAACGGGTCTGGGGCTGAAAAGGGGGGATGCAAGGCATGTGGTGGATGAAGGGGGCTGGAACTAGGAGCTGAAAAGGAGGGTAGTTGGGATAAGGGAGCTAGTATTGGAACTGGGGGCTGAAAAGGGGCAGAAGCTGAAACTGTGGGGACTAGGGGCTTTAAAGGGGACAGGGAGAACTGACTGGGGCTGAAGCTCGGGACTGGTGAGAGAAAAGGGCTGGGGTTGAAACTAGGGGCTGAAAAGGGGACAGGGAGAAGTGGCTGGGGGCTGAAGTTTGGAACTGATGGGAGAAAAGGGCTGGGACTGGTGGGCTAGTGGGGCTGAAAAGGGGGGCAGGTGGGAGATGTGGGCTGGGGCTGGAACTAGGGGCAGGTGGCATAAGGGGGCTGGAACTGGGGGCTGAAAAGAGGGGGCAGAGAGAGAGGGGACAGACCCTGGATGGAAGGGGGGAGTGTAAGGGAGGGCAGACCCTGGATGGATGGGAGAGGGAGGGCAGACAGATTGAAGGGGCAGAGAGAAAGGGCAGATGGTGGGTGGAAGGGGGAGAGAGAAAGAGGGCAGACTGGGGCAAATGGTGGATAGAAGGGGCAGAGATAGAGGGCAGATGTGGATGGAAGGAAGCAAGCAAGAGAGAGGGCAGATGTGGATGGAAGGAAGTGAGAGAGAGGGCAGTTGTTGATGGAAGGGGGAGAGAGAGATGGTAGACTGGGGCAGATGGTGGATGAAAGGGGCAGATGTGGATGGAAGGAGCAGAGAGAGAGGGCAGACAGTGGATAGAAGGGACATTAGAGAGGGCAGACACTGGATGGCAGAGAGAGAGCGAAGACAGATGCTGGATGGAAGGAAGACAGTGAAAAGAAGATGAGGAAAGCAGAAACCAGAGACAACAAACTGTAAATATATATTTTTATTATTTTTCTTTAGGATGTAGTATTGTAGCCGTGTTTAATAAATGTTTATAAATAGAACATGTAAATAAGGTAATCTTTTTATTGGACTAGTTTTAATACATTTTGACTTAACTTTCAGAGAACAAAACCCCCTTCCTCAGGTCAGGATAGGATACTATACAGTGGGGGAAATAAGTATTTGATCCCTTGCTGATTTTGTAAGTTTGCCCACTGACAAAGACATGAGCAGCCCATAATTGAAGGGTAGGTTATTGGTAACAGTGAGAGATAGCACATCACAAATTAAATCCGGAAAATCACATTGTGGAAAGTATATGAATTTATTTGCATTCTGCAGAGGGAAATAAGTATTTGATCCCTCTGGCAAACAAGACCTAATACTTGGTGGCAAAACCCTTGTTGGCAAGCACAGCGGTCAGACGTCTTCTGTAGTTGATGATGAGGTTTGCACACATGTCAGGAGGAATTTTGGTCCACTCCTCTTTGCAGATCATCTCTAAATCATTAAGAGTTCTGGGCTGTCGCTTGGCAACTCGCAGCTTCAGCTCCCTCCATAAGTTTTCAATGGGATTAAGGTCTGGTGACTGGCTAGGCCACTCCATGACCCTAATGTGCTTCTTCCTGAGCCACTCCTTTGTTGCCTTGGCTGTATGTTTTGGGTCATTGTCGTGCTGGAAGACCCAGCCACGACCCATTTTTAAGGCCCTGGCGGAGGGAAGGAGGTTGTCACTCAGAATTGTACGGTACATGGCCCCATCCATTCTCCCATTGATGCGGTGAAGTAGTCCTGTGCCCTTAGCAGAGAAACACCCCCAAAACATAACATTTCCGCCTCCATGCTTGACAGTGGGGACGGTGTTCTTTGGGTCATAGGCAGCATTTCTCTTCCTCCAAACACGGCGAGTTGAGTTCATGCCAAAGAGCTCAATTTTTGTCTCATCTGACCACAGCACCTTCTCCCAATCACTCTCGGCATCATCCAGGTGTTCACTGGCAAACTTCAGACGGGCCGTCACATGTGCCTTCCGGAGCAGGGGGACCTTGCGGGCACTGCAGGATTGCAATCCGTTATGTCGTAATGTGTTACCAATGGTTTTCGTGGTGACAGTGGTCCCAGCTGCCTTGAGATCATTGACAAGTTCCCCCCTTGTAGTTGTAGGCTGATTTCTAACCTTCCTCATGATCAAGGATACCCCACGAGGTGAGATTTTGCGTGGAGCCCCAGATCTTTGTCGATTGACAGTCATTTTGTACTTCTTCCATTTTCTTACTATGGCACCAACAGTTGTCTCCTTCTCGCCCAGCGTCTTACTGATGGTTTTGTAGCCCATTCCAGCCTTGTGCAGGTGTATGATCTTGTCCCTGACATCCTTAGACAGCTCCTTGCTCTTGGCCATTTTGTAGAGGTTAGAGTCTGACTGATTCACTGAGTCTGTGGACAGGTGTCTTTCATACAGGTGACCATTGCCGACAGCTGTCTGTCATGCAGGTAACGAGTTGATTTGGAGCATCTACCTGGTCTGTAGGGGCCAGATCTCTTACTGGTTGGTGGGGGATCAAATACTTATTTCCCTCTGCAGAATGCAAATAAATTCATATACTTTCCACAATGTGATTTTCCGGATTTAATTTGTGATGTGCTATCTCTCACTGTTACCAATAACCTACCCTTCAATTATGGGCTGCTCATGTCTTTGTCAGTGGGCAAACTTACAAAATCAGCAAGGGATCAAATACTTATTTCCCCCACTGTAACAGCACTATACTGTATTGATCTGAGGAAGGAGATTTTGGCCTCTGGAAGCTAAATGTATTAGTCCAATAAAATGGTATTATTTTATTTTCTGTATTTGTTTTATTTCTATTTGTTAATTTGTAAAGTGGTGATTGGTATTTGTTAGTTTTTTCAAATTTACATCTGCTGTCTTTATATTTTGCACAGTACACCAGGGGACATTTTCTGTTTCTGTGGTGTTGCATTGTATGCAGAGTCTGGCATTGGGGGTTCAGTTTAATTTTTTTCTAAATAGAAAGTTTATTATTTCTTATTCTATAGTGGATTAGGGTGTATCTGTGTTTGTGAAAAAGACATAGCTTTCAATTGGCATTGACTGTGCAGGATCGACGATCTGTACTATTCTGTCTGGTTTCGTTTTACAATAGGTGAATTGATGTTCTAGTGTTCACTGTAGTGTTTAAGATGCTTTCCTTTTCCTTGTGTGACTCATAGAAATGACTGCTTATGGTATGGTAGAATTGCTCTATAGGTCCTGAGTGTTTTGTATTTTCGGTATGCCTAGTACTGGATTTGGAGGGGGGGGGGGTGTTAAAAAATGACCGGCCCCGGGTGCCAACTACCCTAGCTACGCCACTGCCTAAATGACCAAGTGACCACTGGAGAGAATCAGGTATGACCTCCCCTTACTCCCCCAGTGGTCATTAACCCCCCTCCCACCCCCCAAAACATTACTTACCAACCTCTGTACCAGCCTCAGATGTTATACTCAGGTCCATTAGAACTGCATGCAGGTCCCTGGAATAATCCAGTGGTGGGTGCAGTGCACTGCAGACAGGTGGACCCAGGCCCATACCTCCCCCTACCTGTTACAATTGTGGTGGAAACTGTGAGCCCTTCAAAGCTTACCAGAAACCTACTGTACCCACATATAGTTGCCCCATTCAACCCATAAGGGCTTTGGTAGTGATGTACAGTGGCCAGTCTACTAAGAATGCTGGCTCCTCCTACTTCCCAATGGCTTGATTTTGTGCGTTTTTCACTTGGACGGGATTTTGTTTTCTAAAGTGGACCAAAAAGATAAAAGCACAGAGCACAAAAACATCTAGCAAATAGCCATTAAAAAAAAAAAAAAGATAGACTTTTTTCTGTTTTGAAAATGGTTATATTCCCCACTTGAATTGTGGACGTGTTTAGCAAAATGTCCAAAGTTGGACTTTGATGTCATATTGAAAATGCCCATCATTGTCTCCCATGCTAGAGCCCTCTGAGCATTCTGCACTCACTAATCGACTCTAGCGCTGGCAGTACATTTTGAGCATTAGCGCATAAGAATACTTTGAATTCTCATTCCTTTTCCTCTTATTCCAGGGAGAGATTGCATGATAATAAGAAAAAAACAACAATGGGAGGGAAATTAATGTCCTTTGCCAAGCTGGATTTGCATTATCTTGCAGTTGGCCATTTTAGTTTCCTGTTTGCTGTTTGTATTCTACTGTTTGGGTCATCTCGCTTGGACTTGGCCCAGCCAACTACTCATTTTCTGTTATGAATGCTTGATTTTTTTCCTCCTGAATTTTCATCTGTCATCTAAGACAGTTGCATTGTTCAAATTGTCTGACTGTGTGTGCCTGCTTTTTCCTTCTATTTCTTGTTTGAGTGTCTAGTATAATGCTTCATTCATGGAACAAAACTACGTTTGTAATGTTTTTAGGCATTGCTGTCAGGTTACATTGTCCTTGGTTTATTCTGGTTAGTATCCTGGAAACATAAGCTGTGATTGTTTGTAGGGCAGGGGTTTGACACTTGCAGCTGACTGAAAGGGCTACGTTTGAGAGGGGGTGGAAGGCAGAGGTTGGGGGCTGCTCATCCTCATTGTATTTATTAGTGGAGAAGTTTTATGATACTGATTTATCCTGCTTATTCTTATGGTCCACTTTATGGCCCATTGTAATATCAATGGCTGATGGGTATAATATAAATTTTACTGATGTAATGACCTAATTATATGTTTTTTGTTTTTTTGTAAATGTGTAGTTAAATTAAACTCTTGATAAGTATATTTTCTTTGACCCTGAGCATTTAAAAAACGTTTTAGACTCTAACCCCCCTTCCCCATTTACTAACCCTATGCTAGCAGCTGCTGTGCAGCAATGCCGGCACAGCCCATTCAAAGTGAAATTTTTAATTTTGGGGCATCCTAATGGAGCACCAGACTGACCAAAAGGGAAGTGTGGTTTAAATCTCACTGCCAGCATCTTGTGATCTTGGGCAAGTCGCTTAACCTCCATTGCCTCAGGTACAAATTCAGGGACTTTTTACTAGGGTGCGTTAAGCCTGCATTAGGGCTTAGTGCACTTAAAATTGCTTACTGCAGAGTGTCCTGTGGTAGTTTGCGTGTGGTAATCATGCGTTAAAAAATATATATAGTTTTAAAATTTATTATAGGATTATATTCTACAACTTCCAAGATATTACACCTTGCAACAAAGAAAGACAGAGATACAAGAAATAAACCAAGCTTGTTGAAAAAATAGAAATAGAAAGAAAAAAGCTTTTATAAATCTGTCTTCACATCCACAGTTTAGGCAGGTAACAAGGGATAATACTAAGAAACCATTTATCAGGAAACAGAAAAGAATACACCACCCTTTTAAATTAAATTTAGGAGTTGAGGTAGATAAAGCTTGAGGAAGATGGGAGGTAATCACAGGTGACTTAGCCAGTGGCGTAAATATGTGGGGCCATGGGGGCCTGGGCCCTCCAATTTTCTCTGGGCCCCTGGTTTTGCGGGCGGGGGTCCCAAACCCCTGCCAGCTGAAGCCTTGTCCAGTACCGGTCTCCTTTTAGTGAAATTGAGCATGCTCAATTTCATTAAAAGCAGCGTGCAGGACATGAAGGTAAGACAGAGCAGGGCAGGCAATACGACAGCCCTGGAGACTGGCGCTAGACAAGGCCTCAGCTGGTGGGGGTTGGGGATCCCTGCCAGCCAAGGTATTTGCTGTGGCAGTGGGTAAGGAGCGGCAGGGTGGGGAGGTGGCGGCAGCGGGGCAGCAGACCAAAATGTGCCCCCCGACTTTGGGCTCTGGCCTCCTCCCACCGCAAGGTCTGACTATGCCCCTGGACTTAGGGGGTCTTTTACTAAGCCACGGTAGTGTTTTTAGCTTGCAGTAGAAATCAGCTGGTGGTAAATGCCGAGATGCCCATAGGAATATATTGGGCATCTCAGCATTTTCTGCCAGCTGGTTTCTACCGTGAGCTAAAAACGCTACCACAGCTTAGTAAAAGACCCCCTTAGAATCTACAAAGTTCTTTAAATGTTCAGGGTCAAAGAAAATATACTTAACAGAGTTTAACTACACATTTACATGGATAGGGTGGGACCAGAGCTGAACGAGGGTAAGGAAGTTTCCCGAAGCGCCGCCCAGCAGCTCGCACGCTTTTCACTGCTGTTGCTACCTGCCGGCCGCTGCCTGTAACCCGACGTCGTCGATGAGGTAACTTTTAATATTCAGAGAGCAGGGGGACTGGAGCTTGGGCGGTCGGGGTGGGGCGACTTCAGGCGCGCCGCGTGGGGCCCCCTTGAGCTCGAGGCGCTATGCGGTCGCCTCGGTCGCCTCACCCTAAGACCAGCCCTGACTGTGGTGGTAATTCTATAAAGTGGGCAGTTAGGTGTCAAATATATGCATAAATGATCAAAATGGCGTTATTCCTTGAATTGCATACCACATCCAGTTTAAAATTCTACTACTTTTAAGACTTTACATTCAGGTAGTACTGCACGCATTTCTTCTTTAATCACTTCTTATACTCCATCCTGTTCACTTTGATCACTTGGTGCTAATCTTCTGGTGCTTCCCCCCCCCCCCCCCCCCCCCAAAAAAAAAAGCCTGTTTCGAGGCAACCCGAAAATCTGCCTTCTGTTTTCTGTCTCTCTCTCTTTGGAATAATCTGCCAGCAGCCATTAGAGCAGAACTATCTCTTACTAAATTTAAAAAACAACTTAAAACTCATTTGTTTCAACTGGCCTTTTCATTTAGCGTCCACTGACTTAGTGAAGCCATGACAGATCTGCACACACTGTAGCTCTTAACAGCTTTGATTTGGATTTGGTCTTGATTGTAACTGTTTTGTAATTTACTGTATTTGAGTGAATGGTTTCTTTCGTTTATTATATGGAGTTCCTTTTTTTGTAATTTTATGCCAATAATCTGACCATGCGCTATTCTGTAACTATGCACATACCCTTGTGTAGTGTGTAATTTGCAGGACTGCCGAGAGACTGGGCCAGGCCCGGGACAAGGCTGCCCCCGGGCCCCTCCTCCACCTGCCACTGGGCCCTCTCTCCGCCCTGGGCCCTCTGCACTGACCTTAAGCGCTTCACCTTCGAAAGCACAGCAAGCAGCGGCAGACCACTCCTCCCTTCTGTGTCCCGCCCTCGCGGAAGTTACGTCAGGCAAGGGCGGGACACAGAAGGAAGGAGTGGTCTGCCTGCTGCGCTTTCAAAGGTGAGGCGCTTAAATTCAATGCCAGGGAGCGATGGAGGGCGGGTGGGTTGGGGAAATTTGTTCCCCCGTCCCCCCCTCTCTGCGGCCCTTGTAATTTGCAGGTGGACATTTACATGGGTGGAGTCTGGGAAGAGCTCATATGCGTATAACTTATAGAATACTATGGGGCTGATTTTCAAAAGAGAAAAATTTCCAAAAAGTGGCATAAATCTGCATTTGGACTTTTGTCCCTCAAAAACATCCAAAATGGCATTGTCAAAACCAATTTTATTTAGACCTTTTTCTATGAATTCCATCAAAAGTGCATTCAAATCACAAGGGGGTTTGTCAGGGGTATGTTAAGGGTAGGATTTGGGCATTCCTAACACTTGGACGTTTTTCTGCCATAATGGAACAAAACAAAAACATCCAGGGCTATAAGATAGACTTTTTGGTTTAGACCTGTTTTATTAATGAATAAGCCACAAAAAAGTTCCCTAAATGACCAGATGACCACTGCAGGAATAAAGGAATGACACCCCTTACTTCTTCAGTGGTCACTGATGCTCTTCCACCCCACAGAGATATAAATGAAACAGTACATAGCAACCTCAATGACAACTTCAGATGTTATGGCCTGTCCTATTAGAGCAGCAAGCAGGTTCCTAGAATAGCCTAGTGGTGGGTGCAATGCACTGTAGAGAAGATGACCCGGGCCCATAATCCACTCTATTACACTTGTGGTGGAAAGTGTCAGCCCCCCTCCAAAAAAACCCTACTGTACCCATATATAGGTGACACCTACAGTCATAAAGGCTATTATTAGGACAGCCTTTTTTCTGTCCTAACTTTATGTGGTTTCTGACTTGAAATCTATTGACGAAATTACCAACTTTCGTAAATCCCTGAAGACATACCTCTTCAACAAGGCCTACAACGAAAACCCAAAACCTTACTAAACTACCGCGCAAACCCACCAAGTCAAGAAAATGTTTCTTTTATACTTACCCACCCAACTCCCCTCTTTTTCCCTCACTCAACCTCTGTACGTCACTAATTGTATCTGCTAACCTGGAATGACAATGTCATAACAGAACACTGTAAGCCACATTGAGCCTGCAAATAGGTGGGAAAATGTGGGATACAAATGCAATAAATAACAGTGGTGTATAGTTGGGTACAGTAGGTTTTTCGTTGGCTTTGAAGGGCTCACCATACAATAAAAGGGGGTAATGTTAAGATGTGTACCTGGGTCATTTTATGTGAAGTCCACTGCAGTGCCCCTTAGGGTACCCCTCTGCTCTGCTGGGATGCTTGTGTGGCCAGTCTACTAGGAAAGCTGGCACCTCCTATGTCCCAATGGCTTGATTTTGTGCGTTTTTCACTTGAACATTTTTCTGGGGAAAATGGTCTAAAATGATAGATGTACTAAACACAACAACATCTAGGAAATGGTCATTTTCAAAATGTCCAAAGTCAGATTTAGACATCATATCGTAAATGCCCCTCTATGAGCAATGAATATCCAAAGCTAATTTGGCATGTGCTTGCCATGGGACTGCTGCTAGAAGTCATTGCACTCATATTTGGGAAGCTGCCACAATGGGCAGGAGTGAGTGGGCACCCCTCCTGCCCATTCCCCTCACTGGACCACCAGGCCAATGAACTGGTAAGCCTGCTGACATTGGGGAGGGGGGAGGCATTAGGGAAAGGGGTCTTGCTATTTATGTAATTGTTTGTTTATTAGGATTTATTTACCGCCTTTTTGAAAGGATTCACTTAAGGTGGTGTACAGTAAGAATAGATCAAACATGAGCAATAGGCAATTACAGCAGTAAAAATATTCAAGTAACAATATAAAGTATGGCATAGTATACTACTTATAATGTCAACACAATGTGTAATAGAATATGCTTCTGAGTGGAGGTGGGAAGGAGGGGGGATCATGGAAGGTGGGGACTGGATGTTGCAGGGGGCTATTTTGCCAAGGAGGGAGGGGGATGGCTAGGTTACCATATGGCTTCAGAAAAAGGAGGACAGATTGAGCCAGTCTGGATTTTACTTCCATTGCTTTCAATGGAAGCAAAACCCGGACTGGATCAATGTGTCCTCCTTTTTCTGGAGCCATATGGTAACCCTAGGGATGGCACAACATCGGGCGAGGACCTGGAAGTTAACTGGGCGCCGGCCGATATTCAGACCGGTGCCTTGACTTTACTTCATAATATTAGGACAGCCTTTTTTCTGTCCTAACTTTATGTGGTTTCTCAACCACTTAGCAGACTGAAAATCTCTGCTAACCAGTTAGGTTACCACACTGCCCTAACTCCACCCCTGGACCACCCATAAACTAGCCGGTTTTGGCATGGGTGGGTAGAGGGGATATTCAGTGGCACTGTATGGTTAAGTGCTGCTGAATATCTTGATTAGCCCAGGCAGGTGATTTAAATGGCCAAGAACATGTCCTGGCTGTTTAAAGAACTTTAAATATCGGGCCCTATATGTTAAGGGGGCAATATTCAAAGTGATATAAATGGCCAGAAACAGTTCCTGGACTAGCTGGACATATCCAGAGGCACTTAACTGGATAGTGCTGCTCAATATGCCTGGTTAGTACCTAAGCCAACACCGGCTATTTTGTAGGTGATTTGGGGCAGAGTCAGCACTTATGCAGTCAAACGCTGATATTCAGCATTTTATCGCATAAGGTAACCACATATAATAGGACCGCATAAAACACAGTTCTGTCTTTATGCAGTTCACCTTATGTGGTTAAGTGATAAATATTGCACAACTGCATATGTTTTAACCGGCCGCATAAGCTGAGGATTCAATGCCAATGCCCAGATGTGGCCTAGAAATACTAGCAGCGGCGAACAAAACACTGACCACTGCCAGCTGACTATCTACCCTTAAGTGAATTTCTCTTGAATCTAGGTGTGCTGCTCCCATATTCATAGGGGCAGAGGGCATTATCTACTATAATAAAAAGCACCTCTAACGTTCTGAAGCTGACCGTGGCACACTTGAAGTGAAGCGTTCGTAAGGTTCGTCAGTCTGTCACCATCTCTCTCTGTCCCGCCCTCGCGTCAAAACGTGATGACGTCGAGGGCGGAACAGTGAGAGGGAAGGGCACGTCATATGCATGAGGGTGTCGTCGTCCCTCCCTTCCAGTTAGAGGCCCACTCCCTCCGATTTTTTAAAATCATCTTCACTTACTAAGTCAGGGTTACGGCGCCCGGCAGCAGCGGTAAAACATGTGCAGGCTCGGCCCTTCTCTGTCTCTCAGCTGTGGTCCCACCCTCATTTCCTGTTTCCTCAAGGATGGGGCCACAGCTGAGAAAGAGAGAGAAGGGCCGAGCCTGCACGCGTTTTACCGCTGCTGGCCTCCGCCGTAACCCTGACTTGGTAAGTGAAGATGACTTTTAAAAATTGGAGGGAGGGGCCTGGAACTGGAAGGGAGAGAGAGGAAGGGAGGGACGACAACCCTGGAACTGGGAGGGAGAGAAGGGGACCCTGAAACTCGGAGGGGGGACCCTGAAACTTGGAGGGAAGAAGGGAGGGAGGGGGGGGACCGTGAAACTCAGAGGGGGGGGGGATGACCCTGGAAGTCGGAGGGAGGGGAGGGGACGACCCTGGAAGTCGGAGGGAGGGAAGGGATGACCCTGGAACTTGGAGGGAGGGAGGGAGGGAGGGGACAACCCTGAAACTTGGAGGGAAGAAGGGAGGGAGGGGGGGACCGTGAAACTCAGAGGGGGGGATGACCCTGGAAGTCGGAGGGAGGGGAGGGGGACGACCCTGGAAGTCGGAGGGAGGGAGGGGACGACCCTGGAACTCGGAGGGAGGGAAGGGATGACCCTGGAACTTGGAGGGAGGGAGGGGACAACCCTGGAACTCGGAGGGACGGAGGGGGACAACGACCCTGGAACTCAGAGGGACGGAGGGGGGACGACCCTGGAACTCGGAGGAACAGAGGGAGGGAGGGGGGGACGATGACCCTGGAACACGGAGGGAGGGGGGCCCCTGGCACACACTCTCAATCTCACACACACTCTCAATCTCACACACACTCTCTCTCATAGACACACTTGCACCCAGTCTTACTCTCTCTCTGTCACACACACACACTCGCACATTCACTCTCTCTCACACAGTCACTCTCACACACACTCTCTCAAACATACACACTCCGAGGAAAACCTTGCTAGCAACCATTTAATTTCTTTGAGAAACGGGCCTTTTTTACTAGTTGTGTATATTTAATAGGAAGAACATTATTTATATAGACAGCACAGTTTCCTGGGCTTTCCCTTCCCCCCTGTCTACAGTTGCAGTGTCCTGTGATTGGCTCCTTGTGAGCTTGTTTCTATTGGTTGTTAGCTCTGAGTTAAGTCCAGCCCTTTTTCTTTGCCCCCTACAGCCTACAGGCTGGGCCTGAGAGCAGTGTTGCCAGGTGGGCGTTTTTCCCGCCTAATTGGGCGGTTTTCCGCGACCTGCCGCGGGAAATTTTTGCCTGCGGCGGGTCGCGGTTTTTTGGCTTGTTTTGGGGTCTTTCGGCGGTTTTTTTTAGTGGTTTTTCTGGCCGCGGGGGCGTGGGGTAGTGGCGTTTTGGGCGGGGTTAGTGACATTTTGGGCGGGGTTAGTGACATTCTGGGCGGGGCCGATGACGGGGAGGCAGGGCCTGTGACAGAAGAGGCGGGGTTGATGACGGCGGGGGCGGGTTGATGACAGCGGGGGCGGTGTTGACGGCGGGAGCGGGGTTGATGATGGCGTGGGTGGGGGTGTCAGGGGCGGGGTTTGACTTTGGGCGGGTTTTGGGCTGGTTTTGGGCTTGTTTGTGTGGGGAAAAAATTTTCCACCTGGCAACCCTGCCTGAGAGGCTCAGTGATTTCTTTCTGTGTCTTGCATGCCATGTGCTAGCAGCTTTTATGAGAACTGACCTTTCTTGGTTCCACTGTAGTTCCATCAAGCTTTTTTTTTTTAATTTTTTACCTACCTCTCTCTCCTTGAGATACTCTCTTCCCTGGGTATTCTCCTTGGGTACTTGCTTTCTCCCAATTTGAGTTTACAGCTTTACTTCTCAGCAGTGCTGAGATCAGGCCTGTCCTTGCCTCTGGGGTGGCTGGGTACAGACTCCATGTTGCAATAGGCACAGTTCTTACAGGCAGCTGAATTGTAGATTGGATTCTTTTTGTGTATTGAGAGAATTGCAATAAAGTAGAGTCTAGTGGTAAAGTTTTCTACTCAGGGAGGAGGAGGAGGAGGTTTAACTGACTGTGAGGTTATATTGGTCAGTAACACTGGACAGTGGACTGGATAGAAGCACTAGGCACTGGCCTGGACAGTAACACTAAATGTGAGCAATGCACTGATATGCGGCACTGTTTGCTCACACCTAACCACACGCACATGTTTATACCAGTGACACTTGTATTCTGTGAAGGACAGGAGGCACATACTTTCTTTTATAGAATAGGTCCTGATTATGTGCCCCTTTATAGATCTGCCATCCACATCTGGAAGCTGCTGAGTGATGTCATCCTGTTTTTCCACTTGTATTGTGAAATCGCTGCTTATACTCAGTGTGTTGTGCAGTGGCGTTCCGAGGGGCGCTGGCACCCGGGGCGGATTGCCGATGCACCCCGCCCCCCGTGCAGCGCGACCCCCCCCCGGTGAAGAGACACCCCCCACCCCGGCGAAAGAACCCCCCCCCCCGAGTGCACAGGTCCTGTTCCGGGGCAGAGGGAGCATGGAAACCAACGACGCTGACCGGCGCGCGGCACCCCCCCAGCGGCGTGCACCCGGGGCGGACCACCCCCACCCCCCTCTTGGTACGCCACTGGTGTTGTGTGTTTGCTGGCATCCTTTTATGTATTTACAAAATGAGGGTTTTTTTCTGTACAAATCTCTAGCAAACTGGCCTAGGTGTTGTTTCATTCCATTTGTGTTTGGAAGAAATACATCCAGTTATTCAGCATCTCTGAATTGTGTCATAAGGGCAAACATTGAATAAGGCACCCATTACTGTACTTCTCTTTCACCTCTGACACTGGTAACGGTGGATCACTGAACACTTCCTTCCACACCTGTGCATATCTCCACAGCCTCCCAGATTTGTTTATCTGGAGAGAAAAATGTGAAACCACTAAGTCTATATAATAATATGATGTCATATTAGGGGGCCATCTGGCATATTTTTCTCTCACACATACAGGCCCACAATAGTAATACTTCAGATTAAAAAAATGACTATAATGATGTGCATTATAATATAGGCTGCCAAATCTGACCCCAATAACATAAAAATGTTGATGGCCAAAATTAACACCTGATCTGAAAAAGATTTAAATATGTGCATCCATAATTCATATTTTATAAAATATGCACGTAGATCACAACTCCATCTTTTCTTTGTCCATTCAATGCCCCCAAAAACAGCTACATGAGAACATAAGTATTGCCATAGTTGGACAGACCGAAGGTCTATCAAGCCCAGTATCCTGTTTCTAGCAGTGGCCAATCCAGCTCACAAGTACCTGGCAAGATCCCAGAACAGTAAAACAGATTCTATGCTGCTTATTCTAGAAATAAGCAGTGGATTTTCCCCAAGTCCCAAGTCATCTTATTAGGTTGCACAGTTTTATAAAAGCCCCCTTCTGTGTGTAAATTAACTTTGCACATGGAAAAGCTCTGTAAAAGTATTGCTTTTGTGGAGGACAAGCCAGACCATTTCTCTGAAAAGAGCCCTGTGCATCATAATGTGATAATAAATTAAATTCCAATAGTTTTGTAGATTAGTGTTAAAGCAAATTTTCCATCAAGCCTAAATAATTGAGGTTAATAGGAAAAATACTGTTATGACACATGCATTCAGACTAGACTAATAAAAGATGGTTGAGTTCTGGAAAGGATTCCTCGATGTAATGCTCATTTGATGTTGCAGTGGGCTGTTTAACTCAAAAGAAGTGAAGCAGCTAATTTCCAGATTACAGTTGTGATAAAGTAGGACAATTTATCTTTTCAGAGTATTAGCTTGTATATTATGGAATTTAAAAAATGCTAGTTCCTTTTTCCTCCCCTCTTCCACTGGAATGGAAAAACAGACATCAGACTTAGTCACACATGAAGTGAAAACAGTCTTGCTACCAAGAACACAGTACATTCTGTGGCAACGAGTCCCAGAGTTTGATTACACGCTGAGTGAAGAAATATTTTCTCCAATTTAAATTTACTACTTAATAACTTTATTGCGTGCCCCCTAGTCCTAGTATTTTTGGAAAGAGTAAACAAGCGATTCACATCCACCCATTCCATTCCACTCATTATTTTATAGACCTTTATCATGTTTTCCCTCAGCCATCTCCCCTCAGCCTCAGCCATATCTCTCCCCCCCCCCTCAGCCTTTCCTCATAGGGAAGTTTTCCCATCCCCTTTATCATTTTTGCCGCCCTTCTCTGTACCTTTTCTAATTCCACTATATATTTTTTGAGATGTGGTGACTGGAATTGCACACAGTATTTGAGATGCGGTCGCACCATGGAGCGACAGAAAGGCATTATAAATCCTCATTTTTGTTTTCCATTCCTTTCCTAATAATAGCTAACATTCTATTTGCTTTCTTAGTTGCCGCTGCACACTGAGCACTGGGTTTTAACGTATCATCAACAATGACACCTAGATCCCTTTCCTGGTCGGTGACTCCTAATGTGGAACCTTCCATCACGTAACTATAGTTCGGGTTCCTCTTTCCCATATGCATCACTTTGCAGTTAAAAGTTATCTGCCATTTAGATGCCCAGTTTCCCAGTCTCATAAGATCCTCTTGTAATTTGCCACAATTTTCTTGCAATTTATGAACTTTGAATAACTTTTTGTTGGCAAACTTAATTACCTCTCTAGTTATTCCCATATCTAGATCATTTATAAATACACTAAAAAGCAGTGGTTCCAGTACAGATCCCTGGGGAATCCCACTATCTACCCTCCTTCATTGAGAATACTGACCTAAGTTAAATGATGGGCCCAAATTGCATGAGTGTGGCCACATGTAACATGGTGGCAGCCACACTCAGTGCTGGTGGCTTGCTCTGCCCCCTCATTGTATAAACCTACCTCCTCAATGCCTGCAGAGTTGCTGAACCTATGCAGTGACATTGGGGATGCTTTGGGGAGGGGTGAAGCTACATTTGTTACTGAGGGACAGGGTTGACGTTAGGGATGGGCAAACAGGGCAGCTGCCCTGGGTCCCCATGTCATTGGGGCCTCAAACCTGCTTAAAGTTGAAAGAAGGACAACCTGCAACCAAGATTTGGGGCCCCCTTCCTAGCGTCTGCCCTGGGCCCCATCATGTCTAGCACCAGCCCTGCCAAGAGACTGGCATAGAGAGCTGTGTGATAGCACCAGGCCCTCTTTTACCTACCTCTTGAGTCGAGTGGCATAGGTATGTGTGTTCTGCCTATGTTACTGGATAGTTATCTGAGTACTAGTTGAATATTGCTGAATCCTGTAGTGGTGGTGGGCACATCTATACCCAGATTTTTAGCATAAATATCTGAATATTGTCTGTCACTAAAACTCCGGGTATAGCTTTAAACGCTAACCATGGAGTTTGAATGTTTACTGTAAGTTTTTATCACTTGACATCTTCCTGCCTCTTCTTCACTCCTTCTTGGATTCTGGGTGATCCTCAGGTAACGTGGAGGGGCATAATCGAACGGGGCACCCATGTTTTCCTGAGGACGTCCTTGCAGGACGTCCCTGTGAAGGGGCGGGTAAACCTGTATTATCGAAACAAGATAGGCAGCCATCTTTCATTTCAATAATACGGTCGGGGACGCCCAAATCTCAACATTTAGGTCGCCCTTAGAGATGGTCGTCCTTAGAGATGGTCGTCCCCAATTTTCGGCAATAATGGAAACCGAGGACGCCTATCACAGAAACGACCAAATCCAAGCCATTTGGTTGTGGGAGGAGCCAGCATTCGTAGTGCACTGATCCCCCTGACATGCCAGGACACCAACCGGGCACCCTAGGGGGCACTGCAGTGGACTTCAGAAATTGCTCCCAGGTGCATAGCTCCCTTACCTTGTGTGCTGAGCCCCCCTAAAACCCACTCCCCACAACTGTACACCACTACCATAGCCCTTAGGGATGAAGGGGGGCACCTAGATGTAGGTACAGTGGGTTTGTGGTGGGTTTTGGAGGGCTCACATTTACCACCACAAGTATAACAGGTGGGGGGGATGGGCCTAGGTCCGCCTGCCTGAAGTGCACTGCAGTACCCACTAAAAGTGCTCCAGGAACCTGCATACTGCTGTCATAGAGCTGGGTATGATATCTGAGGCTGGCATAGAGGCTGGAAAAAATATTAAAAATTTTTTTTAGGGTGGGAGGGGGTTAGTAACCACTGGGGGAGTAAGGGGAGGTCATCCCTGATTCCCTTCGGTGGTCATCTGGTCATTTAAGGCACATTTGTGTGGCTTGGTCATAAAAACAAAACAGACTAAGTAAAGTCATCCAAGTGTTTGTCAGGGACGCTTTTTTTTTTCCATTATTGGCTGAGGACGCCCATGTGTTAAGCATGACCCAGTCCCGCTATGATTCTGACACGTCCCTGTGAACTTTGGTCGTCCCCGCGATGGAAAGCAGTTGAGGACTCCCAAAATCGGTTTTCGATTATGCCGATTTGGGCGACCCTGGGAGAAGGATGCCCATTTTGCGATTCACGGGGGCATGTCGGAAGCGTAGCGAAGGCGGGACTGGGGCATGCTTAACACATGGGCGCCCTCGGCCGATAATGGAAAAAAGAAGGGCGACCCTGATGAGCACTTGGCCGACTTTACTTGGTCCATTTTTTCTTGTGACCAAGCCTCAAAAAGGTGCCCAAACTGACCAGAGGACCACCAGAGGGAATCAGGGATGACCTCCCTTTACTCCCCCAGTGGTCACTACCCCCTTACTCCCCCAGTGGTCACTACCCCCTCCCACCCTCAAAAAGAACTTTTAAAATATTTTTTGCCAGCCTCAAATGTCATACCCAGCTCCCTGACAGTGGTATGTAGGTCCCTGGAGCACTTTTAGTGTGTGCAGTGCACTTCAGGCAGGCGGACCCAGGCCTATCCCTCCCCTACCTGTTACACTTGTGATGGTAAATGTGAGCCCTTCAAAACCCACCACAAACCCACTGTACCCACATGTAGGTGCCCCCCTTCATCCCTAAGGGCTATGGTAGTGGTGTACAGTTGTGGGTAGTGGGTTTTGGGGGGCTCAGCACACAAGGTAAGGGAGCTATGCACCTGGGAGCAATTTCTGAAGTCCACTGCAGTGTCCCCTAGGGTGCCCGGTTGGTGTCCTGGCATGTCAGGGGGACCAGTGCATTATGAATGCTGGCTCCTCCCACAACCAAATGGCTTGGATTTGGTCGTTTCTGTGATGGGCTTCCTCGGTTTCCATTATCGCCGAAAATTGGGGACGACCATCTCTAAGGTCGTATTATCGAAACGAAAGATGGACGCCTATCTTGTTTCGATAATACGGGTTTACCCGCCCCTTCACGAGGCCCCGTTTGATTATGCCCCTCCACGTCTAATCTCTCTTTTAACCATTATTTTTATTTTTATTACCATTTTCAGAAACAACAACATCACAAGATACCTTGTTGATAAAAAGCTGAACAGATTTAAGGAAATTCAAAACAAAAAAGAGAGAAGTTGATTCCGTTGTTGGTGGTGGGGGCGATGGAAAATCATAAGGAAGAAGATAAGATAAAAAGAAAATCAAGTAAGACCTAGTATGAAATTAACCTCTGTACATATTACACATTAAGCAATCTTTTAATTTGAGCCAACAGAGATTTTCTTTAAGGTTTAGGAAAACCTTCAGTAGTTTCAGTAGATCTGGTGTAAAAAAACCTGAATTTAACCAGACATTTTACAAGGGGTAACAACAAAAATGAAGCACTCAATTGTCTAGTGACTAGTCTCTTCCCTCAAAGCCAAAATGGCTTTCCTCCTGTCATGTGTGGTCTTTGCTATATCATGGTGGATCCAAACCTTCTGACCTGTAAATAATGATTGAGCGTTACAAAAGTTTAAACGAAGTACTCCATTTAAATTTTGTTCAAAAACAGGCACTAGTTAAATTGCCTTCAAAGTTTCCTCAGCTATTGTCTCTTCAAGAAAAGCTGTCAAATTTTCAATATTAAAACTTGAGAAAATAACTTGTCCACCCACCTGGGTCCCCAAAGAATTCTCATTAATAGATCCCAACCTTGGCAGAAAATATTCCCCCGATATTCAACGCTATTTAACCAGTCAGAATGGCTGTTGACTGGTTAAATAGCATTTACCCGGCTATCTGCCGATATTCAGCGGGTGATAACTGGTTATGCCCTGCTGAATAGCCCCGGTTAGTGCTAGCGGCTAGCCAGTTATATCAGCCGACATAATCAGCTAGCCGCCAATTTTTAAACTGGGTTTCACGGCCAATACCTGGTACATCTTTGGCCATTTTAAAGATAACCAGCTGACTTAGCCGGGTATCTTTAAACTGACCACAAATAAACTGAATAGTCACTGGAAATGGCCCTGCATTGAATATCAGGGCTTAGTGCCAACCGCGGGAGTTAGCCGGTCTAACTCCTGCAGTCTGAATATTGGCCCCTATATCTTATGAACAGGGAGAATAGAGTCCAAAAGAATAATGGAAACTTCAAGGCAAATACTTCTTGAAGGCATCACTAGGTAACATTGCATGATGTCTAGAAAAATTAAGCAAACGTAAATTCTAATGTCTATTAAGTTCTCAATCTGCTCTATCTTCCAGTAGGGGACAAAAGCCATGTACAGTGGAGGTGCGGTGATTCCTATGAAAGTAGTCAGGTCAAGGAGAAGGTGGTAGGACAAGTTGGCTCTATCCAACCACAAAGGAGACGTGTAGATTTCAAAACCTTTAATGAGGTTTGAAAATCTACACATTTCCCTTGTGCTTGGATATAGCCAACTTGTCCTACCCCCTTCTCCTTGACCTATCCTCCAGTAGATCAACAACTTGTCTTTTACTAAGAATTATTTGCATTCTGAAGAGCTTTGGCCTCTTTTTCCAACTTCTGAACTTGATCCAAACAATCCTTGGTGGGTTTTTTAGTTCCTTGCAATTACCTCCACCTTGCCTACCATAACAGAGACCTCTTATGAGGACTTAGCTACTGCAGCATCAAGCTTTTTAAGCAGAATTCAAATAGACTCCCACACACCACCATGATTGCTTCCCACCCTCTCTTGAGACAATCTTTCCAAATCACCAGGATACACTCTTATCTCCATGCCTCCTAATTGTTAACCTCACTGAAGTGTCTGCAGGCTTCTCTACTCCAGTTGTTGGTGTTCTATTTTATTTAGGCACACCAGACTACTTCCAAGCCATGTGCTCTTCCTCCCCCAGAAGCAAGAACAGCAACTTCCACAGCCTCCACTCCTGCCAAAATCCATTGGAGGCACCACTGTGCATGGTGAGGTATTACTAGTTGAAAGTGAGAGAGAGATATATCAAGCTCAGTAGTCTCCAGTGCTCCCTCATGGAAGACCAATGCAGGACAAAATTCTCCAGTAATATCAGGGGATCTGCCGACAAAGGATCGATCTTCTGCTTAACCAGGGTGGAGGTCTGGCTTCCAGAGGGGAAATCCCTGATCATCTGCTTGTACTTTGGAGGCATGGAGGTATATTTCAAATACTTAGGGCTTCTCTTACAAAGCCACGCTAGTGATTCCCCAGCAGCAAATGAGAGGAAACCCATAGGATCTGAATGGGCTTCCACTCATTTGCCGCACTGAGAATCGGTAGTGTGGCTTTGTAAAAGAGGCCCTTAGTGTTCAAGTGAGGAATATAATCTAGTTTTGCCTGTTATTTCCTCTACTTTGCCTATGTACCAACCTGCAAGAGCTTTGAGATCTTCTAGTACTAACCTTTTAGAGGTGACATCTTTTCAGGTTGTCAAGCTTGATGAATATCGCAAGGCTTTTTTCAAAATTTGGGGGCCTAAATTATGGAACAAATTACCTATGTATATAAGGTCTTTGAAGGCCTTAGATCAATTTAGCCGGGAGCTAAAAGCATTGTTATTCTTAGAGGCATTTGGCAACCTGCATGCCTCTGAATAGATATTAGTCCTATCAGGTCAGGTAAATGTGTGTGTAATGTAAGCCCCCTGGTGGCGGAGCAAGGTATCGCAATGATGTTAAAGTTTGTCACAGTGTTCCCCCAAATAAACTCTACGCCAACCAGGGAGGTTCACAATAAAAATAAGTTTTATTTTTGAAACATTTATGCAAGTCAACCACAGAATTCACTTGTCTTTCCCTTTACAGAATTCTCAGATATCTACAGCAACAGTACTGAACATTTCAAAAACATTTCAGCATTTTCTGCAACAACAACAGGTAAGCATCCATTTCTCTTATTTAGAAACAGTATAATACAAGAAGTAAATTTCTAAATCAACCCTTTCTTTCCTTGAATTGATTCTTTGTGAACTAATTCAGTTTTTCAGGAACTTTGGAGCACCTCAAGAGCAACAATCGCGGAATCAGATAATTTGTGCTTTTTCTTTCTATCTTACTATTATTTTCTCTCTGTGTCTCTCACTACTATAGGTCCAAAGTCCAGTTCCCTTACATAAGTACATAAGTCTTCTCTTTGTCTTCTTTTTTATGCATTGACCAGCATCAATTCCAGAGCATTGTTACCCTACTATCCTTTCTTTAAAAACCTAGTAGAAAAAAATCTACCTCCCTGGTGTGTGCTCTCTTCTTCAATGTGTCCTGCCTAAACATGTAAATTTATTTGTTTACTAGCTATTATTTAAAAAAATAAACAGATAATCCTGGTCCCTACTATCCGCAACCCACAACATTAGCCCCATTACACCTTCCACTGACATTCACTCCATATCTCAGTGTATGTGTAAAGGTTTTCAAAGCTATCCCCTTCACAAACATACACATTAAGCCTCAGTATAGTAAAATGGACTGTGTCTCCCTGTTGTTTTGACAGCTTTTAAATTAGTATTCAAAGTCATATACATAACATTTTGGCATGAACTTTTATAAGACCTTTCACTCACTGGTCATTCTCACACCCTGAAACCAAAATAAACCCAGGGCTTCTCACAATCACTGTATCAGGCACTCTACATCAAATCTGGTAAATAAACCTGACAAATTTCCTGCTTAAAAACTTATTTTTCACTCACAACTTTCAACACACATTCACTCTCTTTTACTTTCTCTCCCAACTGCCAGAAATAGCAATTTAGAATTCTGCCCTGATTCCACCGGCATTGCGGAAACACTCGGCGAATGCCACACGCACTTCTCTGTTTCAACCAGGCAAAACCAAAGTACCAGCTTTGCTAAGCCAGACAGAAAACCCTAACCACAACCACCTTAGCAGACCTTACCTTGCCAGAGTCTGCAACTTCATTTTTCCCTCTTTGCTGTCACTCGCGTTGTAGCTGGTTCTCTCCCGACACTCCATCTCTATGCGTATGCATGCACAGCTGCCCAAACTCTTCTGGGATGAGGTTTTCCCATCATGCCTCAAGCTTCCATAGATACGCTCCACCAAAAACAAACCAGCCCAGCTTCTCAAATTGGGCCAATTCTGTTCAGGCCCAATCCCTGTCTCTGTTGCACATGAGCGAGAGAAATCGCTCATGTCCAGAAGAGCCCCTGACAAGGCCGAGCACAACCTGCCCTTCAGACTCCTGTCATGTGCCCAGACAGCAGAGCCAATCTTATTAGCTGCCATGCCAGTGTGGCTCAATGCTTCTTGATGCTTCCAGCACAGTCTCTGCTGACAGTCAGAACTTCAACCATGATGCACCAGCTTCACCTGTGGTCGTGACAGCCTCACCTGCTCAGTCTGCATGCAGACCCAGAACCCCAAACCAGGTATAAAAAAAAAAAAAAAAAAAAAATATATATATATATATATAATATATATTAAACCCATAGGGTTACAGTAATATGTAGTTAATGTTAGTTGTTGACTGTGTAAGAATTTCTTGATGTGATGTTTTATGTGATGATTGTTTTTGTAATGCAATGTCATTTCATCTCTGTGAATGCACTTATTGTAAACGCCAACAGTTCTACAGATTGTTGTGGGTTATAAATGTTCTAAATAATACATAGTAACCCATGGATGTTTGTAAGACTAAGTGCTTTGAACATGAGCCCCATAGCAAAACAAAGTCACAAGAAAGGTAAAATATGAAAAGTAGAAAGAAAAAATATCAGCGGATCAGGAATCAGACATTAAAAAAATGGAAGCATACATAGAGGAATCAGCAGGATGCATCATCGGATAGAGCTACAGGAAGATGCAAAAACCATCCAGAATTAGGAAGCATAAGAGATCCAGCAGCCACAAGACACAGACGTACAAGTAGTCCAAGATCAGCAAAACTGATGTTGATGGATGTGGACGTGCACAGGTTGCAGAAAGATACTGGGCTAGAGGATTGTTTTTCATTCCAGCCTAGCCCAGCCCAGCCATCTCTTCTCTTACTTTCTATCTCATACCAAAGGATTCCTGCAGCCTAGTCTGTGACAGTGAAGTAAAAACTAAGTGAAAGCCGCTCAGTGCCTGCTGCTTTTTCTGCTTACTTCTTCAGCACAGACTTCTTGTACCAATCCTGTGACACTGTCATCATAATTTATTTCTTGCTACACTATCCTCATTGGGTTCCAGGCTCTGTCCTCCCTGGTTCTCCTCTTATCTCTCCCACCGTACCTTCAGAGTACATTCTCATGGATCTTTCTCGCCCCATCCGCTCTCTGTGGGGTTCCTCAGGGATCTGGCCTGGACCCCTTCTTTTTCAATCTACACCTCTTCCCTGGGCTAGCTGGTCTCATCTCATGGTTTCCAATATCATCTTTATGCTGACGACACCCAGCTTTATCTCTCCACACCAAACATCACTGCGGAAACCCAGGCCAAAGTATCGGCCTGCTTATCCGACATTGCTGCCTGGATGTCTAACTGCCACCTGAAACTGAACATGGCCAAGACTGAGCTCATTGTCTTTCCACCCAAACCCACTTCTCCTCTCCCTCCACTCTCTATCTGAGTCGATAACACCCTCATCCTCCCTGTCTCATCTGCCCGCAACCTTGGAGTCATCTTCAACTCCTCCCTCTCCTTCTCTGCCCATATCCAGCAGACAGCCAAGACCTGTCGCTTCTTTTCTACAACATCAGCAAAATTCGCCCTTTCCTCTCTGAGCACACCTCCCGAACTCTCATCCACTCTCTCATTACCTCTCACCTTGACTACTGCAACCTACTCCTCACTGGCCTCCCACTTAACCATCTATCCCCCCTTCAATCCGTTCAGAACTCGGCTGCGCGTCTTATCTTCCGCCAAGACCGATATGCTCATATCACCCCTCTCCTCAAGTCACTTCACTGGCTTCCGATCAGGTACCGCATACAATTCAAGCTTCTCCTACTAACCTACAAATGCACTCAATCTGCAGCCCCTCACTACCTCTCTACCCTCAGCTCCCCTTACGCTCCTACCCGTAACCTCCGCTCACAGGACAAACCCCTCCTCTCAGTACCCTTCTCCACCACCGCCAACTCCAGGCTCCGCCCATTTTGCCTCGCCTCACCCTATGCCTGGAATAAACTCCTTGAGCTCATATGCCAAGCCCCCTCCCTATCCATCTTCAAATCCTTACTCAAAGCCCACCTCTTCAATGTCGCTTTCGGCACCTAACCATTGTACCTCTACCCAAGAAATCTAGACTGTCCCAATTTTTGATTGACTGCACTTTTTGTCCTTTTTGTCCTTCTTGTCCTCTAGATTGTAAACTCCGTTGAGCAGGGACTGTCCTTCTTTGTTTTTTGTACAGCGCTGCGTAACCCTGGTAGCGCTCTAGAAATGTTAAATAGTAGTAGTAGTAGGAAGTCTGTGTCAAAGGAGGAGGTGGAAACATGGCAGAGGCCCTGTGCTTAGTTTTTACTTCCCTTATTGCTTCTTCAACAACAGATGTGTATGCCATTGGTACTATCTGGTCCCAGCCTCATCAACACTTGGCCGACTGAGGCATGCTTGAATGCCCAATAGGGCAAATTTTCCCCTAGATGTAGAAAAAAATCCTTCTATTCTATATATTGGAAAATAGAAGTTGGTGTGCCACGAGCAATTACCTGCAACTTAAAATAACCTGGTCTCAGCCTAAAAGAAGCTTGGAAGAGCATTTTGCACTAAACTTTCCAAATCTGAATAACCATTTAAAAAAAAAAAAACCCCTATTTTTTTAAAATACCATTTCAAACAAAGTTTTGAGATTTGTGCATTTATCTTTTTAGGGCATTTGCGAAAACCCCCCAAACCTATACAAGTTAAAATGCACAAAATCAAGCCATTGGGGCGTAGAAGGGGCCAGCATTTTTAGCAGACTGGTCCTTAGATATCCCAGGAAGAAATGGGACAACCTATGGGGCACTGCTGTGGACTTAATTTAAATGCTCCAAGGTACGCATCTCACCCTTGCTCCTTTATCTTGTTTGCTGAGCCCTTCAAAGCTCACCCAAAACCCACTACCTCCAATTGTACACCACTATACTATAAGTACATAAGGAATGCCACACTGGGAAAAGACCAAGGGTCCATCAAGCCCAGCATCCTGTCCACGACAGCGGCCAATCCAGGCCAAGGGCACCTGGCAAGCTTCCCAAATGTACAAACATTCTATACATGTTATTCCTGGAATTTTGGATTTTTCCCAAGTCCATTTAGTAGCGGTTTATGGACTTGTCCTTTAGGAAACCGTCTAACCCCTTTTTAAACTCTGCTAAGCTAACCGCCTTTACCACGTTCTCCGGCAACGAATTCCAGAGTTTAATTATGCATTGGGTGAAGAAATATTTTCTCTGATTTGTTTTAAATTGACTTCACTGTCGTTTCATCGCATGCCCCCTAGTCCTAGTATTTTTGGAACGCGTGAACAGACGCTTCACATCCACCTGTTCCACTCCTCTCATTATTTTATATACCTCTATCATGTCTCCCCTCAGCCGTCTCAGAATTGAACACAATACTCAAGGTGCGGTCGCACCATGGAGCGATACAACGGCATTATAACATCCTCACACCTGTTTTCCACACCTTTCCTAATAATACCCAACATTCTATTTGCTCTCCTAGCCGTAGCAGCACACTGAGCAGAAGGTTTCAGTGTATTATCGACGACAACACCCAGATCCCTTTCTTGGTCCGTAACTCCTAACGTGGAACCTTGCATGACGTAGCTATAATTCGGGTTCTTTTTTCCCACATGCATCACCTTGCACTTGCTCACATTAAACGTCATCTGCCATTTAGCCGCCCAGTCTCCCAGTCTTGTAAGGTCCTTCTGTAATTTTTCACAATCTTGTCGCGAGTTAACGACTTTGAATAACTTTGTGTCATCAGCAAATTTAATTACCTCACTAGTTACTCCCATCTCTAAATCATTTATAAATATATTAAAAGGCAGCGGTCCTAGCACAGACCCCTGAGGAACCCCACTAACTACCCTTCTCCATTGTGAATACTGCCCATTTAACCCCACTCTCTGTTTCCTATCTTTCAACCAGTTTTTAATCCAGAATAGGACATTTCCTTCTATCCCATGACCCTCCAATTTCCTCTGTAGCCTTTCATGAGGTACCTTGTCAAACGCCTTTTGAAAATCCAGATACACAATATCAACCGGCTACACAATAAACCTTTTGGGTGAAGGGGGCACCTATGTATGGGCACAGTGAGTTTTGGAAGGCTCACAGCTTCTACCACAAGTCTAACAGGTAGGGGGAGGTACAGTCCTGGGTCCACCTGTCTAGAGTGTACTGCACCCACCACTTCACTACTCTGAGGACTTGCATACTGCTCTAATGAATCTGGCTATAATATCTGAGGCTGTCATAAAGGTTAGTGAGTACTATTTTTATTCACATTTTTTATGGTGGGAGGGATTCAGTGACCACTGGGGAAGTAGGGGGGTTATCCCTGAATCCCTTTAGTGGTCATTTAGGTCACCTTTTTGTGTCTTATTCTAGACCCTAGACATTTTGGTTTTGTTCCATTATGGCAGTTAAATGTCCAACCTTCAAAGTGCCCCTGACATGCCCCCTTGTGATTTGGACACACTTCAGACGAAATGCAAAAAGGTTTCAAAAATACCAATTTGGACATTTTGAGAAGAAATCTGTCCATATGGTGCTTTGTGACACTTTTTAGATATTTTTCTCTTTTGAAAATGAGCCCTCAAATCTTCTGCCTTGCTTTTAGTTTTGCATAAGCTGGTAGCAGGTTCTGTGGCAGGTGGCATATATAGGGCCATAACTTTCAAGCATTATCATAGTTCCTGGAGCATTACTTTCTTTCCTTGGAGATCTTGTTCGTGTACAGGTATTGATTCTAAAGTGTGTGTGTGTGTGTGTGTGTTTCTTACTTTCTTTGTTGGCTTCTACCAAAAGTGCCAAATAGAAAGTCAACGGATATTGAAAGGAAAATGTTAAAGATATGCTTTTTGTCCCCTCAACTCCCTTACCTTTATTAGATTGTAAGCTCTTTGAGCAGGAACTGTCTTTCTTCTATGTTTGTGCAGCGCTGCATATGCCTTGTAGCGCTATAGAAATGCTAAATAGTAGTAGTAGTAGATGCCAGAAATGGATTCCTAGATTATTCAGTCCCTAGCATCTGTCTGGCTGAATGATAACTTCTTTGAGTGAATGTCTGGTCTTACAAGTCTTTTGTTTACATTTGGAAAGACATTTTTCTTTTGTCTTATTTATTTCCTTTTTCCTGTCCAAAGAATGGATTCTTTTCGCTTTTAACCTAGCTTGTACACCACCTTGATATGACTTCAGGAAAGTTTAATAAAGCATAAGCCATAACCATTCCAGTGAGAGCTCTAAGAATGAATTTCTAGTGCAGCTGTTGCTTACGCTGATGTCAGTTTGTGTAACACTCATGACTGATGTAGTGATCAATAAACATAAATGAACATACTAAGGGCCCTGTTTACTAGGCTGCGCTAGAGGCGCGCTAGCGTTTTTAGCGCACGCTAACGGTGTAGATGCTTATAATATTCCTATGGGTGTGTACACGGTTAGGGCACACTAATTTTTAGCACACACTAAAAACGCTAGCGCACCTTAGTAAACAGGGCCCTAAAAGAAAAGGTCACTGCTTTTTCCCATCATCATTACTAAATCACTGCGTATTGCTAGTGGCACATTCTAAACTGTTTTGTAAAAAAAAAAAAAAAAATGCATGCCCTGTACCGCCAGCTCTTTAAACCCGGCCCACCTTTGTTATGTTTTGCTCCATTTCTTTGTAAACTGTTGAACTCCGATTACTGAATCCCCACGCTCAGGTTTCCTGCAGTGAAGTTTGCTTTTTTTTATTCCCAGCACTATTTTGTCTTAAGCTTCTAGCTTTGTTTGTCACATCTGGCCAGCTAGATAATTAACTCCCTCCCGCATGCTTAATTTATCTGCGGATTTTGCACATCAGTGCCTGTACATACAATGCTGCCATTCTTTTCTATCTGCCTACTAGAATAAGGATTTGTGGCTCCCAGGGCTAGGAGAGCAGGAAGTCTTATTTTTATTGATGAACTAGAAGAGATTTGTGCACATTTCTCAGACTGTTTTTATATGGTGAATCCCTATACATAAAGCTGAATATAATCCACTGCCATCAATACCAGTTTTAGCATGGAAGGAGAGGAGCATGGAAGGAAAAGCTAGCATACCTACAGGGAGAGAGTCGCATTTTTACATGACTCTGCTAATTCTTTGTCTGTAAATTGCGGTTTGTGTGATAAGTGCATGGAGCTGTTTAAATGAAACAGCCCATTCTCCTCCGAAATTCTTTCTCTCCCTCAACGTTCTCCTTGTCTCGCATAAACACTAACTCCAAATTACAGGCATCTTTTCAAAACCCTCCCATTTTCATTTATAAAAAGCCCTTTGTTGTAAACTGAAGTTAAATGTGACCTTTCATGGGAACTGGAGGAAAAACAGAAAAACAAGAAAAGAATATTTCAGCATTGATAAGGTGGATTGAAATGCTTTAAACATAATGCACAATAGTTCACACTGGTGCTATGAATGATATGTTATTGGATTACATCAGCCTTCAAGAACTTGGTTACTGGAGATGTAGAGACCTAAAAAAAGAAAAATGAGAGCTGACTCAAAGGGATGCAATTATTATTATAAACACATTGATAAAATTCACCTTATCAGAAGCAAGTTGCTCCTTAAATCTTACAAGCTGAACTGTTCAAGTGGAGTATACTAACATGAGTTAAAAATAATTGACCCTATAGTCAAAGGATTTATGTTTCTAACTTTGAGAGTTATGGCCCTAAATTGGCTTCAGTTTATACTCAGAATTTCACTAAGGGGTAAATATTCAACTGGCAGCAGTGAACGTTTTGCTGACTGCTGCCAGTGTTATTCCTGGACATTCAATGCCAGGCCATTTCTGGGCTTCTGCACTGATTATCTGTTTTATGCGGGGCTGGCTAACACATAGCCGGTTAGAACATAAGAACATATGTGTTGCCATATTGGGACAGACTGGAGGTCCATCAAGCCCAGTATCCTGTTTCCAACAGTGGCCAATCCAGGTCACAAGTACCTGGCAAGATCCCAGAACAGTAAAACAGATTTTATGCTGCTTATCCTAGAAATAAGCAGTGGTTTTTCCCAAGTCCATCTTACTAATGGATTATGGACTTTTCTTTAAGGAAATTATCCAAACTTTTTTTTAAACCCTACTAAGCTAACTGCTTTTATCACATTCTCTGGCAAGAAATTCCAACATTTAATTACATAATGAGTGAAGAAATGTTTTCTCCAGTTTGTTTTAAATTTACTACTTAGTAGCTTCATTTTGTGCCCCTTAGGCCTAGTATTTTTGGAAAGAGCAAACAATCAATTCACGTCTACCCGTTGTACTCCACTCAGTATTTTATAGACCTCTATCATATCTCCCCTCAGCATTTGATATTCAGAACTTAAGCAGCCATAGGTTGCCACATCAAGATAGGACTGTGTGTCCCATTTTATGTGTCCCATTTATGCAGTCACCCTGGCAGGTTAAGTGCTGAATATCAGCACCTAACTGGCCAGGTGCTGACTTCACCCCTTGAACGCCCCCAAAATAGCCAGTTTTCACTTAGGCACTAACTGCTAAATTCCAGTGGTGATAACCAGTTAAGGGGGTCTGGCACTAAACACTGAGACATCCATTATATTCCTATGTGCATCTCAGCATTTAGAGCCATCTAAAAACGCTAGCGCACTTTAGTAAAAGACCTCTTAAGTGTCTCTGAAAGTTAGCAGAAAGCACCAAACAAGCGACTTGACCGGTCAGCGGCTGTTTCTGGACGGTTATATCATTTTGAAGATTGACCAGCAAACTCCTAAATTTAGGAGTATAAAAGTGGGTGGCAACAGTGGTGGATTTAGGGCAGGGGAAAAATTTAGGCTCATAGAATTGATTTTCAGCTTGAGGATTATAAATCATAGCAAATGAATGTCAGGCCTAAATTTATAAGCTTAACTTGTACTTGGTATACTGTCTTTCAGGACACGAGTCAAGGTGGTTCACAAATCTAAAAACAAAAATCAAGATACAGAAAGTAACTGCAACATTTGACAGGACAGTGGCATAAAAAAAGAGGGTGAGGGGAGGGGGGACAGGTAAAAGCTGGTTAAGGGCTGTGCCTTCATCCCAAAGTCAGGAGGAAACCTGGCCAGGCACTCAGGTGGCCTCAGGAGTTTCAGGTCCATTTGAAGGTCCACCTCCAATATAGGAAGAGTGCATAATCCACAGAGAAGCAAAAGGCAAGTTAAACAGAATTTCAGAGTTGATATTTAGCATGGTTTAACCCAGCAAGAGAGGCTTCATATTGCCAGCTCATTGGGCTGGTAGCTGATATTCAGCGGCACTAAATCAGACAATGCTGCTGAATATTCACTCTGATCATTACAACACTCTCTGGTTAGTGCTGGAATGGTCTGGGATGGTGTTGAGGCAGAGCTGAGAGTTATGTGGGCATCAGCGATATTCAGTGCTAGTACTTGCACAGCTACCTGGGCACACCACACCACACAAAAGGCAGTGACTCCGACTGTGTAGAACTAAGGCTGGTGCCAAAGTAGTAAATTTAAAACGAATCAGAGAAAATATTTCTTCACTCAACATGTAATTAAGCTCTGGAATTTGTTGCCAGAGAATATGGTAAAAGCAGTTAGCTTAGCGGGGTTTAAAAAAAGGTTTGGCTAGCTTCCTAAAAGAAAAGTCCATAAGCCAATATTAAAATGGACTTGGGGAAAATCCACAGATTATTTCTGGGATAAGCAGCATAAAATGTATTGTACTTTTTTGGGATCTTGCCAGGTATTTGTGACCTGGATTGGCCACTGTTGGAAACAGGATACTGGGCTTGATGGACCGTCGGTCTGTCCCAGTATGGCAACACTTACGTACTTATGTACTTATATTCTGTATATGGCAATCCAGTTTAGGATGGACTGGAAAGGGCTTCAATTGCAACCAAGGACAGTGCTAGGCAGACTTTTACTGTCTGGGTCCTACAAATGACATGATGGATTTGGATAGGCTGGAGTGGGTTTTGACGGCAACTCCAGTAGTTGGAACATAAGGTCAGAGCTGGGCAGACTTCTACGGTCTCGGTCCCAGAAACACCAAAGAAAGTATATAATACCACGTTCATTGTTGATTTAATCATGAATTGAAATGAGTGTGACGTTTGGCCAGACTGGATGGACCGTTCAGGTCTTTATGTGCCGTCACTTACTATGCTACTAGTTATAGCTATGTGGGTACCTGCATCACTTCCAGATGCTGCTGATAAGTTGGATATTCAGTGCTGTGTACAGATGTGGCCCAAACACAAATAGAAGAAAAAATCCACTGAGGGAAAGCACCGAGCATCAAACAGTAGAGAAGAGGAACCTCTCGCAGATGGTGTCCAGGAGGAATCTTTATTAAACAACAATCTTCAATAAACAATCAAAGGGGACCCGACACGCTACGTGTATTGGCCCTAACGGCCTGCTTCAGGGGTCTAAAAAATTATATAACATTAAAACATAATAAAAATAATAGTACAGAGGTCTAAAAAGTAAAATCACAATCAATAAAAATAATTATATATCAATAAAATAATAGTACAGAGGTATAAAACATAACCATTAAAAATAATGATAGAGTATTAATGGAATTAAAAATGTAGAAAAACTAACATGTCAAACATATTCCCAGATAAGTCATGAAACCAAATCTGCTATTAGTAATCTAAATATTATACACAAAACATAAATGAATGAAAGAAATGAACTTTAAAAACAAATAGGAGGAAATATTTTTTCACTCAAAGAATAGTTAAGCTCTGGAACTCTTTGCCGGAGGATGTGGTAACAGCGGTTAACGTATCTGGGTTTAAAAAAGTTTTGGACATGTTTCTGGGAGGAAAAGTCCATGGTCTGCTATTGAGACAGACACGGGGAAGCAACTGCTTGCCCTGGGATTTGTAGCATGGAATGTTGCCAAGGTTGGGGTTTCTGCAAGGCACTTGTGACCTGGCTTGGCCACTGTTGGAAACATGATACTGGGCTAGATGGACCATTGCTTTGACCCAGTATGGCTATTCTTACATTCCTATGTTTATGAATGTTAAACAGTGCAGGTTCCAGTACAGACTCATGGGGCACTCCATATAGATAACTAACCATTTAGTTTTCTCCGTTTCCTGCATTTTAGCCAGTTTTCAAACACAAAAGAGTTCATGTGCACTGAGTTTGGACTCCAAGGTTGGACATGAATTGTACATAGTCATGGGATTTATATAAAGCTGAGATGTGCAACAAGGAAAGCGTTTAGTAAGGTGATCTAAGTTGAATCACCAATGTGCAGAGAACAGTCTGTGATTCCTTAGTAGCTGTGTCAACTGTGAGACTACTTGGTAGGCTGACCATTTTGGAGTGGCATCCATATGCTAAAACATAAACTCCTTGGATAGTTCACAAATGCTGCTACAGTAATAGCTTTCATATTGACTGCAAGTTCTGCTATGCATATCTGGAAAATATTTTTCTCACATAAATTCATGTTGTCCTCTCCATTCCCCACTCTTAAAGTCTTGAAATGAAGTGTCATCCCAGTAGGCATGCCTGGGCCTACACTTTGAGAAACTGCTTTCCACAGAGGTGAAACAGCTAGATGGGCAGTACTAGCTGTATAATAATAGATGCAGATAGGGAAATGCATCTGACACTTTTTGAAACTGACTTAGGTCTATTTGCGTTGGTGAGACTTAGCCACACACTTTCTTCAGCTTCATTCTGCCACAGATGTGAATCCTTTTTCTTAAGTCCTTAAGTACAAATTATATCACAATGATAGGGTGAATCAAATTGGTGGAGAGGTAGAATTATATTTTAAAGAGAGCATTGATTCAAACAAAATGAGTTCTTCAGGGAATAAAATGTACCATAGAATCTTTATGGATAGAAGTTCTATGTGAGAAGGTGAATAGAATAGTGGTGGGAGTTTACTGCTATCCCCTGGCCAGAATGAAGCAACAGATGATGAAATGTTAACAGTAATTAGGGAAAATCACCAGTTACAATAGTATTGCCAAATATGTTAATTTGGCAATACTATTGTAACTGGTGATTTTAATTAGACCAATATTGACTGGATAAATGTCCTATCAAGACAATCTAGGGAGGTGAAGTTCCTAGATGAAATAAATGGCTGCTTCATGGGGAAGGTGATCTAGGCACCCAAAAAAAGGAGCTATTTTATACATAAGTCTTCAGTGGAACACAAGATTTGGCATGTGAGGTACTTGTTTTAGGGCCACTTAGCCATAGTTATCATAACATGACCAAGTTTGACTTAATATTTATTTATTTATTTATTTTATTTATTTATTAACTGTCTTTATGAAGAGATTCACCCAAACTGGAAAGAAGACAGTAGAGAGTAATACTGTGACAGCATTTAACTTTCAAAAGGGCCTCTATGATAAAGAAAGCAAATTGGTTAAAGAAAACTAAAAGCAGCAGCTACAAAGATTAACAATGCACATCTGGTGTGGACGTTGTTTAAAAATAGTGTAACAGACTGTGAAAATGTACCTTTCTTGCAGTAGCAGAAAGAATGTTCTGGGTCCCTGCTCCAGAGTAGTACCAGTCAATGTAATGAGGGGTAGGCTAGTCTGGGAAAACCCAAATGATAGGGCAGAATAAAGAGTGAGTGCAGGTAGGTGGCAACGGCTTTCTTCCCCAAAAGGGGACCAATAAAGATGCAGGAGGTGAAGCATGGTGGGTTTCCTGCCCAAAAGACCTTGAGAGATCTGAGCCCTCTTCATCAGAGGCCAAGGGGGTGTTAAAAGAATTTTGCCAATGATACAAACACCACGAGACCAAGTCAGGCTTAAAGCGGTTTTATTTCTTGCAAGGAGACAAATCCAGCATACCCTCATGAAGTTGTCTGCTCTCCCCATACCTTCCCGTTTCTTATATACCTTTTTAGACTATCATCTACGTGCAGCTGTACATGAAGCATATCTTTTAAGCTTGGATGAACATGTTACAGTTTTAGACCATTAGGAGATTTTTACAAGCTAGCCAAAAAGCATATCTAAGAACATTCAGTTCTTCCTGTAACACAGAAGGTCAGAAGCCGTTTCTTTTCTTCTAATCTACACTTGTTTAGTATATGTTAAAATGAATAACTCAATAATTTCTCTACAGGGGGGAGGGGCCATTTGCCTAAGAGAGCAGAAAGGAGAAAAAAATGATTTAAGTCAAGACCTCAGCTTAATCCCCAGGGGCACAGTATGCAAATAGCAGGAGCAAAGGAGAGCGAAGCAGCTGAGAGTTTCAAATCTGTAAGAGTAGAGAGGAATGGAGCCAAGGCCTGACCGAGAGCCCATATGATGATCTGGTGTGAGAGGAAATAGGACCCAACTCATGAGTGTATCCTTCTTGCCTTAATCCAGAGGGTTTGAGAATAAAGTGGACTGAGAGGAGAACCAAGTCCCAAATAGAGAGAGAAGGACTTGGTAGTGTATGAAGTGTCCACAGAAAGGAGGATGGAGTGACTGGATAGAATTGTAATGTGATTCTGACTAGGTGGAGGAGAGGGGTTGTTTCCCTATCAAGTGCGAACTCCAAAGAGGAGCTGAGAGGTGCTGGATCATCCAGTAGAAGATTAGAGGGATCAGGAGAGATTGTATAAAGGATATCAAGTGACACTAGAACTGTGAGCAAGTTTGAAACCTTTTTTCATCACATTAGTTTTGTGGATTGCATGTCATTGTTTTCATTGTCCTGTTTTTATACATAATTGTTTGCTTGGGGAGGGGCCAGTTAATGGGTATTTTTACATTAATCCTTACCAGCCTTACTTAAAGTTGTATTTTCAAGTGTGGGTTGTTTGTGCCTATCCAGAGACTGTCCTGAAGATTTTCACAAAACCACCAGAGACAATCTCTGTTCTGTGTGCCCAGGGAATGGATAGCAGAGGAGATTGTGAGGTTTTTCCCAAAGCCATCACCCTCAGCTCCACTAATTGGAGGACTGGGTACAATAGCAACTGGGAAGCCAAGGGCAGATGTATTCTACGTATTAAAAAAGGTGATAAAAACTCAAAATGACATATCAAAGGAGCATCTTTCAAAGAATAGGAAAAGGATACAAATGAAGAATATAGTTAACAGCATAAGTATTGTCGAGTTAGATGCAAAGCATACATCCCATAAAAGTGTGTGCACATTGTCTGCTTGTTAGAAAGTATTTTGATATTATCACGGACACTTTAGGGAGGCTAATTGTCCTGCAGTTATAGAGAGAGTCCTTGATTTTGTTTAAAAAATAACAATTGTAGTTCCAAATTGTGAAACAATACAGTTCAGTATGACCTTGGCACATAGCAATCATTCCACACACACTTCCAATTGTTCTCCACATAATATGAGAACGCATGCCGCCAGTGGTACAGTGTTATTCTTCAAAATACAAAATAATAGTCCAACTTTAATAACTATTATCACCTCATAATATCTCTCTTCTGATTGGTGCACAATGGTATCTCTCTCCCCCCCCCTCCACCCCATAATGCTCCCTTGCATTTCTGCACCTAAAATGTAGGAGTCTGCACCTTTTTTTTTTTTACATTGAAACTTAATTGCCAAAACCATCATTACTTCTTTAGTTTTCTTAGATCATGGATCATTTTGTTACTTCATCAGGAGAATCTGTTTGACTGCAGATCATTCAGTTAACTGCAAAAAGAACTCAAGTTTTCTTACCCTTCTGCAGCATTACTTATGAAAATATTGAACAAAATCAATGCACAGACAAATATTTTTTCCTGAAGATGCAAATGCCAGAAGCCTAAGAAATAGGATGGGAGAGTTAGAATATATTGCACTAAATGAAAACTTAGATATAATAGGCATCTCTGAGACCTGGTGGAAGGAGGATAACCAGTGGGACACTGTCATACCGGGGTACAAATTACCTTGAATCAACTAGATTAAAAACTAGGCAGAACCCAAAACATATCTTTGAATTCCTATGGATTGAAATTCCATGTATAAAGGGGAAAAGGATAATGATAGCAGTGTACTACTGTCCACCTGGCCAGGATGAAGAGACAGATGTAGAAATGTTATCAGAAATTAAGGAGGCTAAAAACTGGGGAACACAACAATAATGGGTGATTTCAATTACCACTTACAACAAAATTCTACTGCGATATAACCGTATAATCACTAGTATTCATGAAATGTGGAGAGAAAAAGACTTTCAATTTTTAGAGTACTCCTCTTCTTCAATCGGTGTCTTCACAAAAAAACTCCACTCTTATTCATGCAATACATGCTCATACACCTTCCACAATACTCTATGGTACAGGCTTATACAAACACTATGCATCCGGTGAAATAATTGTTACTTAACTTAAATGCTCTTGTTGCTGTCAGTCCGTACTGTCTTCCACAGCATACGGTACACATGAAGCCCAACAGGAGATCCTGTTTCGCCACTATCAGGCTGTTTCAAGGGCTGAACTTTACCACAGACAGCTGCATCCAATGCTTCTCAACTTCACCGCGCTAACTGCCTCGTCTCGGCAGTGTATATAAATGTGTAGGTTGGATACCTCATCCCTTAAGTTCTGCTCATTCTCCAGATTTTCTGCTA